>NC_077227.1:266908403-268310176 GCF_027887165.1 Monodelphis domestica
ACAGTTAGGCCATGTGTTTGGTTGGAATTTGTTTTAATATATGATGTCATATATTTTTCTAAGCCTAATTACCATCAAACTGGTTGCTAGTTTTCCCAATCAAATAGGAAATTCTCACCCTAGTATTTGGTAAGCTTGGACATATTAAACATTATGCTACTATGTACACTTGTTCTAGAACTTGTTTACCTAGTTTGTTCTGCTGATAAACTTCTGTATTTTTTAACTTTTGCCCAATAATTTTGATTATTATTGCTTTAATATATGAGATTACATATATTATATGTAATAATTTGAGATCTGATACTAAGTTCCATTAATTTCTACTTGATTTCAGTATTTTCCTTGATATTTTATTCCTCCAAAGGAATTTTGATATTATTTTGTCTAGTTTTATAAAATAACCTTTTGGGGGTTTAATTGGTATGACAACAAATCTATTAATTTATGTAACATCATTATTTTTATCATATTGCCATCATCCAAAAATGTGTAATTAGTATCTCCTCAAATATTTGAGACTTCTTTTATTTCAGTCAAAATGTTTTTCTGTTTTATTCATATATGTCCTGAATGGGTGTCTTGGTAGATACATTCCCAGATATCTTAAACATTCTATAGTTACTTTGAATGATAATACTTTTTCTGTTTCTTCCTGATGGATTTTGTCAGTAATATACAGTAAAATACAGTAATATACAGAAATGGCTAGGATTTTTGAGGGTTTATTTATAATCTACTTCTGTACTAAAAACTTCAATTAATTTTAGCTAGATATATACCATTCTCTAAGTGACCATCATGTTATCTGCAAAAAGTTTTTGCCTATATTTTTTCTTTCCATTTCTTTTTCTTTTCTTATCAATAGTGACAAAGGAGAGCAATACCTTAATCCTTAACCTTTTGGGAAATACCTCTAGTGTTTTTCCCATTGCAGATAATGCTAATTCTTAGTTTCTAATAGATGCCCCCTAGAAGACTAAGCAAAGATCCATTTATTCTGGTATTTTTTAACAGAAATTAGTATTGCATCTTGTTTAAGACTTTTTCTGTCATCTATTGATAAAATCATTAATTTTTTATTGTTTTTGTTAAGAATATGATCTATTTATAGTTTTGCTAGTGTTAAACCAACCTTTATTTTAGGTATAAGATTAGCCTTGCCATAAGTAATTATTTTTAATGTTGTTTTAGCATCTTGATAATATTTTATACAATATTTTTTCAATATATTAGAGGCTGGTAGGTTGATAGAGCATGGGTAGAATATTAGATCTAGAATTAGAAAGACCTGAGCTTGCCACTTATTAGCTTTGTGGGTCTGGGCAAGTCACTAACCTTTGTCAATCTCAGTTTCCTCACTTGTAGAATGTAAATCTCCCAGAGTTGTTGTGAGGGGGAAAAATGAGATAATGTTTGTAAAACACTTTGCAAAACTTAAAGGTGTTACATAAAATGCTAGCTACTATCATTAGGGATATTGGGCTTTATTTCTCTCCTTAAACCCACTCCAGTTTTTGTCGTGACCACATTTATTTTATAACAATTTGTTGTGATGCTTTCTTTTATTTTTGCAAACAATTTATGTAAGTATTAGAGTTTCCTTTGAATGTTTGATAGAATTCCTTTTTTACATCCATCTGGGTGTGAATTGTGGGGGTTTTTCCCTCCATTTGGCAGTTCATTTGTAGCTGGCTAAGTGTATTTTTCTGAGACCACATTATTAAATATTATGAAATTTATTTACATTACTGTATGTTATTTTAATATATTATTATATCACTATATTATTATGTATTATTAAAGTATTTTATCTCATTATAAATATTGGTCTATTTTAAGCTATCAGTCTTGTTGGAATATAATTAAATGAAATAGTTTCTATTTTCTTTATTTCCTCTTGATTATGAGATCTCATTTTTCATTTTTTTATTTTAGTAATTTGGTCCACTTCCTCTCATCTTCATCACATCTAAACTCAGCAGTTTGGCTTCAGAGCTCATTGTTCGATTGAAGATGTTCTAGTGAAACCCCATTCAAGAAACTTCTTGAGTGCCCTAGGAATGAGAGATCAGGCAGGATGCCCAGGACCTGGGAGCTGGGAGCTACAACCCTTTGCCACACATGCTGTCTAAGCTGTATGTTACTTGTGTTTCTCAGACTTTAAGAAGGATTTTTGTTGGTTAACAACCATAACTTATTGTGGCACACTATTGCCTGATGGAATGAAAGGCGACCAGTCACACTCTGTGTTCTGTATTCTCGACATTGATTGACTCAGTGCTGTAGATTAATGAGTGTGGAAAAGATTTATAGGAGAGTGGAGAGGGTTTATAAAACCTTAAAATATTTATAAATAATAAAATAAGTATAACGCTGCTACTTGGCGGATTTTTCACCTATCCTGGGAGTCTCTGAAACATAACTCCTGTGATTGGTGAGGGATCACTGTACTCCTAGGTTTCTGAGGAGGCTGGTTTTTAGAACAATTCCTAAACAGCCTCACTCTTAGCACAGTTTTGTTTTTTTTTATTTTCTTTTTAAAAAATTTAAACTCTTACTTTCCATCTTGGAATCAATACTGTGTATTGGTTCCAAGGCAGAAGAGTGGTAAGGGCTTGCCCAGGGTCACACAGCTAGGAAGTATCTGAGTTCATATTTGAACCCAAAACCTCCTGTCTCTAGGCCTGGCTCTCAATCCACTGAGGTACCCAGCTGCCCCCAATATATTTCTACAATAAATTTTGTATATGTATTGTAAAGATTAAAATTTAGGGGAGACTGAGGCAGGTAGAAATTAGTTTCTCTCTGTAAGGAGTATTATATTTTTATGAGGTTTATTAAAGATTAAGGATTAAAGAAAATACAGGATAAGAAACACGTGCCTAGGCCAGAGAGGCCTAGACAAGATAATCTCACATCATGGAAGAGAACACGCGTCTGCTCCAAAACGGAAGTCCCAAAAGAGACCACAAAAGCCTTTGCAATCAGGTTAAATCCCTTCTCGATCTTGGCCCACCTGAGAATTCCGTGAGATTACAAAGCATTTTGGGGAAGTGGAGCAAGGGCTTGTGGGGATTGAAGTCCAGAGTTCGAGTCTATTTTTACAGTATTCAAACCTCTTTTGTCTCTTTCAGGTCAAAGTGAGACTTATTCCACCTTTTACTCCATGTTTTCATATTTGTTTAATATACTTTAGATATGAGAAATAGCAAGTTTTTCCCTTTTCACTATTATATTTCTTTTACTTGACTAGATAAAAACATATTTCAATAACATGTAGGTCTTAGACTAGGTGCTAAAAGGCCTTTGACCTAGAAAGAAGTTACATAAGAATATCATTTGTTAGCCCCAGGTAATTTGGCCATGACCCAAGGATTGCCTTTAAATTATCAAGTGAGTTCAAAGGGGATTAAATTCCAGAACTCAGTCAGAGAATATGAACAAATTATTTGGAAAAGAATTGCACAATGGAGAGGGGTCAATCTGTTTGTGATTACAATAAGCCTAGCCTTGACATTGCCCAATGTTGTGCTCACTCTGCTTGTTTCTCCCAATAGAATGTATCCTCCTTGAGAGCGTGGACCCCAACTGAATATAAAAACCATTTTTAACAATATTTTTAAAAATTTTGTGTTTCAAATTTTCTCCTTCCGTCCCATTTTTCCTCTCTCTTTGAAAAAACAAGCAATTTGATGTCAATCAAACATGTAATCATACAAAATATATTCCACGTTAGCTATATTGCAAAAAACAAACAAACAAAAAAAACCACACACACCCAAAGAAAAATATAGTTGAAAAAAGTTTCAATCTATATTCAAAGTTCATCAGGTCTCTCTCTGGGGGTGGATAGTATTTCTCATCATGGGACCTTTGAATTATCTTGGATCACTTTTGTTTTTAACTCTTACCTCATGTCTTAGAATCAATACTATATATTGGTGCTAAGGCAGAAGAATGGTAAAGGCTAGGCAATAGAAATTAAACAACATGCCGCTGGTTACCCAGCTAAGATATATCTGAGGTCATATTTGAACCCAGGACCTCTTATCTCTGGGTCAGGCTCTCAAACCTCTAAGTACCCAGTTGGATCACTGTCTTGATTAGAGTAGCTAAGCCTTCCACACCTGATCATCATTACAATATTGCTGTTATAACATACATTGTTCAACTGATTCTGCTTATTTTACTTTGTATTCATGTGAGTCTTCCCAGTCGGTACAAATAGATCCTTTCCCCTTTTCTTTGATCTCTTTAGGATACAGACCTGGTAGTGGTATTGCTGGGTCAGAGGGGATGCACAGTTTTATAGCTCTTTGGGCATGGTTCCAAATTGTTGTCCAGAATGATTGGACTAGTTCCCAACTGTAGGGATGCAAACCATCCAAAGGTATAATCCCCTCCATGATGGGAAGGTATTTTGATTCAAAGAAAAAAGCAGACCACACGAGCGTGGATAGTATATGCTGATTTATTCTGATATAGATTATAGGATATACATTTTTTATAAGGTCACATTCTGGCTACCACTATATATTCCGCTTCTCATGACATGCTCATACAATATTTTCAATAGTACCTTCTGCAAAGTTCCCTGAGTGGTACACAAGTGGCTTCATTAACGTGGAGGAATCAGAGGAATCCAGCATTGAACTTCATTGGAGATGTAGTCCATAGCAGAAATACAAGCACGATATGTTTTACATGACAATTCATGTATAACTCAGATAAAACTGCTTGTCAGCTCCAGGAGGGGAGAGGGGAAAAGGGAGGGAGACAATATGGATCATATAACTTCAGAAAATTTATGTGGAAAATTGTTATTTAAGATAATTTAAAAAAAAAAGAAATACAAGCCCAGGCAGGAAAACAATAAAATCAATAGAAAAATTATCACAATTGTTACAGCTTTCTTCCATCTCACCCCTAGAGAAGCAATGAAAGAATCAAGAATCTCTAGCATCTGGGGGCTTGTTCTAAGGCAGAGTTGGAAAACCTATGGTGCACACATGCTGGAGGGAGCTGCTCCCTTACCCCTCTCCATTCCCACCTGAGGACATTTCTCACATGGCCTGCCCCTCTGCCCAGCAGCCCAATGGGAGAGCCTCCTCCCTCCCTTGTCTGGGGTAAGGGGAGGGACTCACATGCTGTGTGAGGGTTGTGGTTTGGGCACTTGGTCTCTAAAAGGTTCACTATCACTATTCTAGGGCATTGATTTTGGCTTTCATATGTTTTATTACTCCTCAGGCATAAAGGCACAGCAAGAGGTTTACATAACAGCATAGGTCCTGCCTTGAGCAGCAGTCAAGACTTCTAGGGCACAAAAAAAAAAGACTTCTAGTTCTAGGGCTATTTTTAAATTTTTATTTTTAAAAAATCCTTACCTTTTATCTTAGAATCAGTATGGTGTGTTGGTTCCAAGGCAGAAGAGTGGTAAGGGCTAGGCAATGGGGGTTAAGTGACTTGCCCAGGGTCACACAGCTAGGAAGTGTCTGAGGCCAGATTTGAACCCAGGACCTTTCATCTTTAGGCCTGGCTCTCAAGCCACCCAGCTACCCCCACTATTCTATTTTATAATACCACTATACATTTGTATTACTTCTGTTGCCAGCAACCCCTGTGCCTCTACCCTGTCATTAAGGGCATTCTGTATAAAATGTGAAAGAATATTCACCTAGATCAGTGATGGTTAACCTTTTAGAGATGGAGTGCCAGGCCCCATCCCAGCTCCCACCCCACCGCAGCCCCTAGACCAAATGTTGAGCCATCTCCCCACCACAAACTGAGTGCCATGCCCCTCCTCCTTCTTACCCCAGACAGGGAAGGGAGGAAGCGCTCCCATTGGGCTGCTGGGAAGAGGGGAGGGTGATGAGAGGCCTGTGTAGAGAGGGGTAGGGGAGTGTCTCAAGCACTCTGCTCCCCTCCAGCTCTGCTGCCTGTGAGCTGCCCACCTTACCCAGTATGCTCCCACTGGACTGCTGGGCAGAGGACTGGGGGATGTGAAAAAATGTCAGGCAAGGTGGAGAGGGGGAGGGGATCAGCTCCTCCCAATTCCTTCTGCCTTTCTACTAACAAATTGGGTGTGGGGTGGGGAGGCAAATGGCTGAGTACCTGCAGAGAGAGCTCTGTGTGCCATTTTTGGCACCCAGGATTGCCATCACTAACCTAGATCATTACAAGTTCCAGTCCAACACCAGGTATAACAATATTTAAAAGATGATTGTGCCCATGGAAAATAGAATGGGTTCATCAGGCTTTAACAAGAGGCATATTAGCTATAGTCTTAGCAGGCAGGGTTTCTGTAATGATTCCCTGGGCATATACATATCCTAAGGTGCAGCAAACATCCAACCCAAGCCAGGGGACCCTAAGGCCACAAGTCCAGGCCACATAGACACTGAACAGGAGACAAGTTCTTAGATCCTCATCATACTCTTTCCTTTGCTGTTAGGGTGCAGTTACATATTAAGTGAGAAATCCACCCAGCATGTGTGGAGCTTGCAGAGCACTTGGTGATCACTTCGCATGCTGACATAGAGAGCTATTATACCAAAGGGAGGATCCTTGGGCATGGTTTTGCTCCTGACACAGAGGCACCGTCTGGGCTAGGTTCCCTGACCCTAGAGCATCCTACATGATTGCGTTTCAAACCTGCAAAAGGTCAGGGATACACTTAGTGTGGTTCAGGTCCTCACATCCCTTTCCCACAATTCCAAGCTTCCTTTCAGAGAGCAGTAACAGCCATGCCCTGGGTCAGTGGTATTGACCAGCCACTTTATTGCTTGGCAGGTGAATCTAGATGTCCACTTCTTCAGAGCATCCCGGGCCTTTCCCTGCAAAGGTAACAATTGCCAGGGAAGGCCAGATGTATTGGACACATGGTACTGACCACATACCTAGCAGTTTGACCAATTATGCTGCTTAGCCATGAAAGTGGCCCCCGACACAAACACATTGTGGTTTCTGATGAAAATCAGCCAGAGGTAAAGTAGGCAAAAGCTAAGAGCAAAAGTATAGTTACTTAGTAGGTACAATGAGGGGAAGATCTTTGCCTTCTTTCATGATAATACTAGTTTCCTCATTTGATACAGAGTATAGTAGTTGGCACTGGCAATGTTGTAAAGTGAGGCAAACCATCCATACTGCCCAGAGGTAACAGCTGGGGCTGTGAACGACGCCATTATAACACCTATTTCTTCTCTCTCAATGGCCCTGGCCCTTTCCCAAAAATATGATCCAGATGGCTCTCCTCTTAAAAGTGTTAAAGGATAACAAGTCAGTACTTAAAGAACCCCCCACCCATAGTCTGTCCACCCAGAAGGAACTAATTACGTCAGTTCCCATGTGTAAAATTTAAATTAGTCTCAAGTAATAAAAATATTATAATTTTATGAGGTTTATTAAGGATTATTAGAAATCAAGGAATAAAGAAGATACAAAATAAAAATCACGTGCCCATGGCTGATTAGCCAATTCAGAATCCCCTTGCTTAGCTTACCACTAACTTCCTACATCATTGCAATGGCAGAGAGAGAGAGTGGGAGGTGTTACTGCCAGTTAAATACAACTTGTGATCTCACCTATGTGGAGACTCAGGTGAGATTATAGGGAATTCTGGGAAATACCAAGGACTTCTGGGGATTGAAGTCTAGGGTTCAAAATCTCCATTTATACACATGGCAAAACACCCATCCTTGGATCCATATCTGGGGTGGGCCAGGAGGGTCTTCAGTGCTGGTGCTGTCTTAGATTCAGTTAAGGAAAGCACAATGGCTCTGGTAGTCAAGGGTGTCACCATAACCATCCTGGGGAGGTCAAGCTGTGAGCCCAAAAGGTTATATTGGGTCCTAAGCCTGACAAGAATTTCATTGATGCGTAAGAAAAAAAGAAATCTGAGTCAACATCCTAAGCTTTAATTGTGAGACATCAGAGCTGGAGGTCTCACCACTCCCAGCCTGTGACAAAGACCTGTTTAGATGCACAATAGTTAGTTGTATAGGCTTTTGACAATCAAATAACATAAGTGATTAATAATACTAAATGTATATATATATAACTCAGATTGAATTACTTGCCAGCTCCCAAAAGGGTGAGAGAAAGGAGGTAGGGAAATCATTTGGATCTTGAAACTTTGGAAAACTTATGTGGAAATTTGTTATTATATGTAACTGGCAAAATAAAAATAGCTTCATAATAAAAGGAAATAAGAAAAAACTAAATGTATAAAATATGTTCCTAAAATGTAGGAACTATTTGCTGGGAGTGTTAATAAATGCCAACAAAAGTTTAATACAGACAGCCCCCATTTGCTCTTGTTCTTCTGGTGATTTAGCACAAATTAAGGCTTCCTCTTCAGATGTCAGAAGGATTTACAAAGATCAGAACCTCTGTTAAATGCCTCAATCTCTAGAATGTATGATTCCTGGTATGTTATAAGCACTGTTCATCATTGCAGTTTTGAAAGTTACAATAACAGAAAATATAAGAATGAATCTCATCAGGATAAATTTTCTATTATCTCTAATTGATACTACAAATAATAGACTGACATAATCAGACTTAATTTATTCTACTACTGATTCTGGGAGCCAACTTAAATATAAAAGAAAAAGTATCTCTCTGAGATATAAACTCAGGGGTACCTATCGTGAATATAAATCCTTCACAAAAGCAAATACCATTTGTCCTTGTAATAAATTCCTAATTTCTTCTACTGATTCCATATTTCTGTTTCTTTATCAAGAATCATAATTGTCAAGCAGAACCCTTAACATTCCAGCATTGATAACAGAAACTTAATTATTAGTAGCTATAATATTCTAATACCCCACAACTATATATATATCTTTTCTATTACTATGGTTAATATATTATAATTTATACAATTTTGTAACTGGATCTAACTCTTTCTAAAATCATAGTTGCAGTAACCTAAAGAATTATATGTGATTCCTTATTTTATAATCACTGATACAAAAGTAAGAGAGGCAACTTCTTTTCAGGTGGTCCTAAGAGCATGAGGCAACACCTTTGCCTAGCCCACCATCATGGCATGACCTGTTATCACCTTCATCTGTGCATTTAAGATGCCATTTTGGGGGAAATTTTTATTTAGTCAATTTATAACATTATTCTTTGGTTACAAGAATCATATTCGTTTCCTCCCCTCCCCTACTCCTTCCCATAGATGATGCACAATTCCACTGGGTTTTACATGTGTGCTTGATCAGAATCTATTTCCATGTTGTTGATATTTGCACTGGGATGTTCATTTAGTGTCTATATCCCTAACCATATCCCCTCAGTCCATGTAATCAAGCAGTTGTTTTTCTTCTGTGTTTCTACTCTCACAGTTTTTCCTCTGGATGTGGATAGTGTTCTTTCTCGTAGATCCCTCCAAGTTGTTCAGGGTCATTGCATTGCCACTAATGGAGAAGTCCATTACGTTCGATTGTACCACAGTGTATCAGTCTCTGTGTACAATGTTCTCCTGGTTCTGCTCCTCTCACTCTGCATAAGATACCATCTTTGCACTCTACCAGACCAGCTGCCTGGGGGGTGGGTTATAAGGCAAATAATATTGTCATTTCATATTATGCTCATCATTCCATTGTTCTACATCATGACCCATGAAGTTGGATCTCGTCACTGTCTATTTGGGTTGCTTTCTGAGTGGCTCATTTGCCAAGGTATGCCTATATGAAACCTGTTATTGTATCCATGAATACCAGGGCATACCTGGAAATCTCATTCAACAGCAAAGGTCTGACATAATCCACCTGCCATGTTTTTACTGGTTCTTTGCTTTGATGGATATATCCAAGGGCATATAGTCTTCTTAGTGGCCTTTGGTAGGCGTAAATCCAGCATTGGGTGACTGCTTCCTGCATGGCCCTTTCTGTAAGGGGCAACTCAGATGCTTTTGCTTTTTTTCCCAGGCCCTTCTAGCTCTTCTCTGACCATGATGTTCTCTTCTCTGATCACTTGTTGTCCTAGGTACTATTGCACGTACTTTAGCTAGGGCATCTGCCTTGGTATTCCTAAGCAGCCTCCCTGGGCTGTGTGCCTGGACATGAAACACTATTAATTGGACTTGCCACATGCCACTGCCTTAGAAAGGTTTGCTTAAGACAGATCTTTCATCTTCACCACCGATCCATCTACATAGTTAACCCTCTCATGACAGCTCAGCTGTCTGTACATATTACCAAAGGTTCATGTATCACCGCCATCCACACTGCCCACAATTCTGCCCACTGGCTGTTGCCTCCTGTGCCTGTCTCTGGCCAGATGGTATCAGTGACAGCTTGAGCTTCCACTGTGGACCAGGTGGAGGAGTTTTCTTTGCTTATAAATCATGCTTCAAGAGTACCTACTGCTCTTTTAACTTGTGAGAGGTTGGGAAATGGGTCAGGGACTGTCTGTTCTGGGGTAGGGGATGGGTCCTTGTATGTAATAGGCTCCTACATAGCTTCAAGCTCAGATGACAAGGGGCTTTCTGACAAGTGGCCTCTCTGCTGGAGATAGGCATGCCATTTAGTTAAGGCAGGTGTCTGTGCTACAGTGGACTGTAGTTTTTAAAATATTCAACTATCCAGCCCTTGAGGGGATATATGGTATGCATAGTGACTCATAGCACCTGTGAGGGGCTCCATCTGCTGTAGTAATTTATACTGCCAATGATTGTTTCTCAATAAGAGTGTCTGGCCTTTGTCCCTTTCCATAATCAAAACTGCCTTTAAAAAAACAAACAAAAAACAAAACCATTACCTTCTTTCTTAGAATCAATGCTGTGCGAGGTCAAATTTGAACCTGGGACTTCCCATCTCCAAGTCTGACTCAGTCCACTGAGACACCTAGTTGCCCTCCTGAAACTGCTTTTGTCACAAGCTCTGTCCCATTCCTTCCAGAGTGCCTGTGATACCTAGTCTGAAAAAGGCTCCTTTCTGTATGACCTTTAGAGCTTTCACTTCTATCAGCATTTTTAGACTTTTCAAAGGTTTATCGTTCTTCTATGGCACCCTTCTTAGTTAGCCAATATAAAGAGGGTAATTACCATAACGTTGGCACGACTCTGGTCTTACCTACTATCAGACCTGAGGAATTTTACAAATGTGCCAGCTAGGTCCTTGGGTTTTAGCAGAATCTGCCACCCATCTGCTCCTTCGAAGATGCCCTATTAAGGAGTGTAGTGTGTCCTGCAAAAGAGGAATAGTCTCACAAGTCAATATCACAAGTCATCAATGTAATGGGTCCACCTGATATCTTCAGGGAACTGAAAGAGACTGAGGTCTGGGGCAATGGCTGGTTTATACAAATAGCCTGGACTCAGAACCAGGAATGTCTCCAGCTGGCCGTCCCACTTGAAGGCAAATTGGTCCTGGGCTTCCGAAGCCAGGGATATACTAAAAAAGGCATTAGCCAAGTCAGCTACAACATAGTATATTCTTAGATGGCTTGCAAAGCACTCAGATATCTGCAACGTTTGGCATCGCAGCGCGGAGTGGACGCTACTTTATTAGGCTCTCCGTAATTCAGTCATCCTCCAGGATCCTTTCAGCTTCTGGACCGGCCATGTAGGGCTGTTCATGGCACTGCGGGCATGCTGAAGTATGGCCATCCCATACAACTCCAGCACTGTTTCCTCCATCTTTTTATGTCCCCCACCCCCCACCCCGTCCATTAAGCCAGGTTGTAACTATTTGCGGAGTGGCTGGAAGAGAAACCGATTCCCAACCTTCCTCACCTCCAGCAACGGATTTAACCTCTCTAGCACGAATCTGACTCTCTTTATAGCTGTAGGCAGGATTAAACCTCGAATAATGTCAATCAGTCCTCAAAATATATTCAGCAATGGGGAATATGTAAATGAGGAATTTAGAGGGAGGGAGCCTCCTTATTTGCAATAACCTGTTTGTCTCTGGGTAATCGCCCTGCCCCTTTTACTAATCGATAGATGTTAGCTGGCCCCGCACCAACTAAGGTTCCCCTAAAATGAGAGAATTTCGAGCCCGTGTCTTAAAAGTGTAACAGCTCTCTCTGCTTATTGCGGAGCGACCAATGAACGGTTCATTTTACCTGAGGCTTTTGGTCGTCCTCCGTTGCTCGTACTTGGGGGAGGGGAGTCTTTGAGCCCACCCCTAGGCTCGGGGAGTGGAAATATTGGCTAGGTTTAGTTTCCTCCATAGCACCAAGCAGCTTGGAAATTGGCTGTCTGTGAACCTGGTCTTTGAGTTTAACTGCATGCATCAGATCTTCCCACATTTGCTTTCTAATTACTCGGATAGAGACTCTTTTTGATCACTGTAGCACATCCGCTTCTACTTGCACAGTTCGGTTTTTGTCTACCTTCTCTCCTTAATTCACCAAGATCCCAAACAGCTTACTCCTCATCCGTAGTATCTCCTAGCAGGGGACCCAACAGAAGCAATAAACTATACCAAACTGCAGGAGCAGTCTGCAAGACTTTCCCCCTTTATTTCTACAGTGGATGTTGTAGCGTCCGGACCCGAAAATCGGCATACATAGCCTCTCATTCCCAGTTCCCTCAATATTTGTTGAAATTCTTTTATTGCTCTCCAACTCCTAGGCTTCCCTGGACGATCTCTCTCATTTGGTCACGCATCCCGACAACCCAGAATAATCCAATCTAAAAAGGAGTTGGTGGTTTGTGTGTCTGGCGCCATGGAGGCGCTGTTGTAGGGTGGAGAGGGAAAGTGGCGTTATTTTCTCAGCCTCTCTACCCATGACTGAGATACCTTCCTGTCCTGAATCCCACAGCTGCACCGCCTCAGCCGGGATACTCTCTCTCGCCCTTTGCTGGAATTTTGATGCTTTATTTAATTCGATGGGGGGAGGGGGGGGGGGAAGGGTTCTTCTGCTATTGTCGGAAGCCCCTTGAATTTTTTAGTAATTTTTGGTTGAGTGTTTACATCATGCATACGTTCTTCTTCCTCCTCATAGTCCTAAACCACCACTTCGATTTCATCCCCCGAGTTTTCCTCAGTCTCGCCGTCTTCTCATCCAAACCTAAGCGTCCCAAAAGTTAACATTTCTACTTGCGCTGAGCTGAAGTCCGGACAGTTTTCCCCTTAACCATTCTCCATGTGAATTTATTGTAACATTGATTTCTTTTTCAATTTTGAGTTCCAAAATCTCTCACCCATTGAGAAGACAAGCAATATGATTTCAATTGTCTATGTAAAATCATGCAAAATATATTTCCCTATTCAAATAAGTTTTATATATTTGACAGGACTTCTGAAAAAGTGATGGTCATTAACAGGGATGTGTGGGAATCAGTTCCTACCTGCTCCAAAGAGCCTATTGTTAAAAATTCAGCAGGAGCATTTACACTTCTGAAATCAGCACACCCTACAAATTAGGGCTTGATGTTTCTTAATTGTCTAGTCTTAAAGAAGTAATGGAGAAAACATCAATGATACAGATTAAACTTTTTTTTTATTTGGTCATTTCCAAACATTATTCATTGGAAACAAATATCATTTTCTTTTCTTCCCTCCCCACCCTCCCATTTCTCCCATAGCCCACACGCAATTCCACCGGGTGTCACATGTGTTCTTGATTCAAACCCATTTCCATGTTGTTATTTGCATTAGAGTGTTCATTCAGAGTCTCTCCTCAGTCATATTTCCACCCCTGTAGTCAAGCAGTTGCTTTTCATCGGTGTTTTTACTCCCACAGTTTATCTTCTGCTTGTGGATAGTGTTTTTTAGATCCCTGCAGATGGTTCAGGGACACTGCATTGCCACTAATGGAGAAGTCCATTACCTTTGATTGTACCACAATGTATCAGTCTCTGTGTACAATGTTTTCCTGGTTCTGCTCCTTTCGCTCTGCATCACTTCCTGGAGGTTGTTCCAGTCTCCATGGAATTCCTCCATTTTATTATTCCTTTTTGCACAATAGTATTCCATCACCAACATATACCACAATTTGTTCAGCCATTCCCCAATTGAAGGGCATCCCCTCATTTTCCAATTTTTGGCTACCACAGAGTGCAGCTATGAATATTCTTGTACAAGTCTTTTCCCTTATTATCTTTTTGGGGTACAAACCCAGCAGTGCTATGGCTGGATCAAAGGGCAGACAGTTTTTTATCGCCCTTTGGGCATAGTTCCAAATTGCCCTCCAGAATGGTTGGATCAGTTCACAACTCCAGCAGCAATGAATTAATAGCCCTACTTTGCCACATCCCCTCCAGCATTCATTACTTTCCATAGCTGTTATGTTAGCCAATCTGCTAGGTGTGAGGTGATACCTCAGAGTTGTTCTGATTATAAGAGATGAAGAACACTTTTTCATGTGCTTATTAATAGTTTTGATTTGTTTGGCTGAGAACTGCCTGTTCATGTCCCTTGCCCATTTATCAATTGGAGAATGGCTTGACTTTTTGTTCAATTGATTTAACTCTTTGTAAATTTTTTTTTTTTTAGAACCCTTACCTTCTGTCTTGGAGTCAATACTGTGTATTGGCACCAAGGCAGAAGAGTGGCAAGGGCTAGGCAATGGGGGTTAAGTGACTTGCCCAGGGTCACACAGCTAGGAAGTGTCTGAGGTCAGATTTGAACCTAGGACCTCCCGTCTCTAGGCCTGACTCTCAATCCACTGAGCCACCCAGCTGCCCCCTAACTCTTTGTAAATTTGAGTAATTAAACCTTTGTCAGAGGTTTTTATGAAGATTGTTTCCCAATTTGTTGCTACCCTTCTGATTTTAGTTACATTGGTTTTGTTTGTACAAAACCTTTTTAATTTGATGTAGTCAAAATTATTTATTTTGCATTTTGTGACTCTTTCTAAGTCTTACTTGGTTTTAAAATCTTTCCCTTCCCAAAGGTCTGACAGGTATACTATTCTGTGTTCACCTAATTTACTTATAGTTTCCTTCTTTATGTTCAAGTCATTCACCCATTCTGAATTTATCTTGGTGTAGGGTGTGAGGTGTTGATCCAAACCTAATCTTTCCCACACTGTCTTCCAATTTTCCCAGCAGTTTTTATCAAATAATGGATTTTTGTCCCAAAAGCTGGGGTCTTTGGGTTTGCCATAAACTGTCTTGCTGAGATCATTTACTCCCCGAATCTATTCCACTGATCCTCCTTTCTGTCTCCTAGCCAGTACCAAATTGTTTTGATAACCACTGCTTTATAGTATAGTTTGAGATCTGGGATTGCAAGTCCTCCTTCCTTTGCATTTTTTTTCATGATTTCCCTGGATATCCTTGATCTTTTGTTCTTCCAAATGAACTTAGTTATGGTTTTTTCTAATTCAGTAAAGAAGTTTTTTGGTAGTTCAATGGGTATGGCACTAAATAAGTAAATTAATTTGGGTAGGATTGTCATTTTTATTATGTTAGCTCATCCCACCCATGAGCAATCAATGTTTTTCCAATTGTTTAGATCTAGTTTTAGCTGTGTGGAAAGTGTTTTGTAGTTGTGTTCATATAATTCCTGTGTTTGTCTCGGCAGATAGATTCCTAAGTATTTTATATTGTCTAGGGTGATTTTGAATGGTATTTCGCTTTCTAATTCTTGCTGCTGAAATGGGTTAGAGATATATAGAAATGCTGATGACTTATGTGGGTTTATTTTGTATCCTGCAACTTTGCTAAAGTTGTTGATTATTTCGAGTAACTTTTTGGTTGATTCTCTAGGATTCCTTAAGTAAACCATCATATCATCTGCAAAGAATGATCAGATTAAACTTTTAAGTTTGACCTGTGTATGTTCTTCTTTGGGTGAACTGGTTGTTAAATATTTACCAGAACACTGGTAATAGTCTCTTGGTGACTTGTGCGGTTTCATCTATGGTGTATAGATGAGTGTGCACAAAGACACTTGTGTGTGAAGATTTAAGTGGAAAAGTCAGTGCACAGAAACAGTCCCACTCTCTTGGAGTTGGAAGCCTGGGTCCAGTGGCATGAAAAGTTGTTACACCTGGAGACTTCCTCAGCTGCATTAGATGGCAGTGTTGTCCTTTGTGCTCCAACATGTCCTGAGCACTCCACAGTGCTTTGCTGCGTTGCCATCTCAGCCGTTGAATCTTCTTATTGGTTTCTTCCGCCTGTTCTGCTGAAACAGTCTTCACATGCTGGGTGAGCAAAGCCCTGGTTCACCAGAGGTCGACAACGACTCGATGGCTACCCTCATAAGGTTTAGCTGGCCTGTCGAAGCCTTTGCCCAGGGTGTGGCCGCTGCCACATGCTAGCAGCTACTAGGAGCCACAAGTGAGGGCTGGGTGTCAGGTGAGGGTCAGAGGCTGGAGAGCTGCCCTAGGAGAGCAGGACAACCCCTCCATACCAAAGGTATTACTCCTCCCTGAGCACCCCATATACCCCTACCAGAACACTACTGGTTACATATTATGGTCAGGGAATTTATAGACTCTTACACACACACATATGTATTTGTGTGCATGCATGTATGTGACACACATCAGTCTTCACACAAGACATAGTCTAGTGTCACTGTCCCATTGCCCAAATGCTTATATTGGATGGTCCATAACTCTGAATCAGCGTGTTATTTACGATTACTTTCTGGCCAGTCTGAAATTCTTTCCACGGCTTAGCAATTTCTGCTGGAATCTTCTCTTCTCAAGGTGCAATTTCCTTACAGATAAACTGGGAAAGTAGACAGGGAGTGAGTGGGGGAAGGGAGCCTCAAAACACAACTTTACTGTAGACAAGAAGACAAAAAGAACCGCGCATGCTCCGTCTACCTCTTGCTAGGTGCCGGGGTCCTTTTACGTCATATCCTCCTTTCCCCACTCTCAACGCCACACCAGTTGTGCGCACGCGTACTACTTGCCACCGCCCCTAACCCACGCAGCCTCTGGCATCGAGGGTTCAGCAGCTGGAGGCTATTGGTTGAAATTCGGGCCAATGACAGGAGGTTTTGTTCGTTTGCGCCTGTCTGTGGGCTGACGAGCGGCGCTTTAGGCCTTGAAAGAGTCCTGCACTCTCTGTGGTGGTTTAGGCGCCATGAGCTCCATCGGGACTGGGGTAAGTCTTGTTTTCTAAACGCAGCTCAGGGGAACAGTATCGAGGAGGAAGCTAAGGCATTTCCCGCCCTAGCGTGGGCCTCTCTGCCTTCCCCACTGTGTTTGTGGCGTTTACGGCCCTGCCAGCCGGCTTATTTGAGAAAGACCACCTCCCCCCATCCCCTAGGCCCTGCGCTTGGGTAGCCTCCACAGAACATGACCAAGAGGCCTGAGCCCTAGGAAACCGCGCCGCGGGAGCATGGCGTCCCCGGCGACCCAGCATACGCCGAGTGTATGGGGCCTTCCTCGGTTTGCCGAGTCATTTTCTTTAGCCGGCTGAGGAAACCGAAAGTAACGAACTACCGCGCCAAGGGCAGTTGGCGAATTGATGGGGAAGGGAGAAAGAAGGGTTGAGCACGTCTGGGGATTTCCCCCTTCCCAAACCAAGAGGGTGGTGGAATCCTAGATCTTGTGTAACCCGAGAAATCTGGACTGAAGAGATCTAAATATTCGCTGTAGTGCTGAGTCACGAGGCTCCTTACGTGGAACTCTACATTTCCTCTGCATCTTTTCCAAAAGGATAAGAAAAAACCAAACAGGCTCTTGAGGCATCAAAAATTCCTGTCCTTGTGTCCGAAGTCTGAAAGAAGATAATTAGGAAAAGATAAATCTGATTTAGTGCTGTGTGTGTTTTTTTTTCTGTTATGCTATCCAAGACCTCCCACCCCTCCCCGTTTATATGTTGCATGAAAGACAGTATTTGCAGTTTTAAAAGTCAAGTTCTGAATTTCCCTTTCCCTTTCTTCTTCTTGGCAGTTAGGTCTTAATATATATTTTAAATCAATGTCAAGTAATTAAGTGTTTCCGTTTCTATTGGGAACATTATTTAGCTTCAGTTTACCAGCTAAACTGTCTATACCTCTGCAAACTCCTTTTGATGTATGCAATTGTTAAACTGAGGTCCATATATCCCTAATGTTTAAAATTTGCAAGAGTCCCTGGAATAAGTCTTAAGTTAAGGCCTGTTTTAAAAAAAATTTCATATGTATGAAAGTAGGTGAAAATGTATTTCAGTTATATGAGGAAAAGTTAATTGTGAGTTTTTCATGGAAAATTCTAACACCACATAATACTTCACACTTGCCACTTTAATTTTTTTCCTAACCCTTACATTCCCTCTTAGAATTAATACTGTGTATTGGTTCTAAGCGATTCTAAGGCTGAAGAGTGGTAAGGGCTAAGCAGTGAGGGTTAAGTGACTTGCCCAGGGTCACACAGCCAGGCAGTGTCTGAGGTAAGATTTGAACCTAGGACCTCCTGTCTCTAGGCCTAGCTCTCAATCAACTGAGCAACCTAACTGCCCCCACCACTTTAATTTTTACAAGATGCACTCAACATCATCCCAGATGGTTAATATTGATTGCAAGTATCATTCCTACATTTTGAGATGCTAATAATGCCCAAGGTCATTACAATGTAGGCCTTTCTTGACCTACCAGCCAGCATTATTTTGGTTTTGCCACATTGCTTCTCTTATCCTTTTCATAGGACTTTAATTTCCACTGTTAACACCCCTATTTTTTCCAGTCCCTTACACATGTTGCTACTAAATTCATCTTGTTAAAAAAGTACTGTCCTGTGCATTGCCCAAAATTGTTGGCCCCCGATATGTGAGGCAAGGACATTTACAAAGTGAATTCTGTGTATGTCAATGAAATACAATATTACTTAGACCCTGGTCTCCAGGTTTTTGCATCCTATTGGGTATGAACATTTTTGAAGATAAGTATACACAAGGCAACTGTTGAAATGTGTCAGTGATCAGTGATTCTAGAAGGTGGAGATGAAGAAGAATAGCATTCTAGGAACAGGGGGGACTAGTGCAAAAGGCATGGTAAGAGATAGAATGTTGTATTTAGGAAATAGCAAGAGGGTAGTTCGATTAGAATGTTTGTGTATGAGAAGTGTTATGAAATCATGATATGATAGGTTTGATAGCTAAATTGTAGACAACTTTAAATGCCATATAGGAGTTTGTATTTGGAGTTTGGAGAGCAAAAAAAAAATGATTTGATCAGACCTGTGCTTTAGGAATATCAGCTTTTCAGATATGGGAGGGTGGATTGTAGATGTCAGAGCCAGAAGCCAGGTAGGGAGACCAAATAGGAGAATATCGCTATTGTCCAGGGAAAGAGGTGATGGATTAGGACCTGAACTAGGGTCACTGTCACAGTCTTAGATTTAGAGCTGGAAGGAACTTTAATCAATCAGCTGGTCCAACTCCCTTGTTTTACAGATGAGGTTCAAAGAAAAGTCATTCAGGCAATAATAACTAGCATTCATCTGTTGCTTTAACAATTGCAAAGTACTTCATATGTTATTTCATTTGATCAGCACAACAATACTGTGAGGTATATGCTGTTATCTGTTTTACCGATGAAGAAACTGAGATAGTTGACCCAGACTTGTTCAGCATTGCACAGTCACTAAGTCTTGTAGGCTAGATTTGAACTTCAGTCTTCCTGACTCCACCAAATCTAATGTGCTCTCCACTGTTACCTTATTAGTAATAAGGCATAGATATAAGTGAGATAGAGATAAAATTGACAAAACTTGGTAACTTATGAATTGAAGGGAGATGAGAGAGAGATATTTGGTGTCTTTAAGGTTTCATTGACCTTTCTGTATCAGTCGTCTGTTATACTCCCTTGTCCTAGATCTAGGAATTCTACCTCATAATCCCTGTGATACAGTCTTTTAAATATCTTACCTTAACTGCAGATTCAGGGACTAATCCTTTTCCTCTTTCCCATCTTTCCATTATATCCTTTTTAAATCTCCCACTTACAGAAATGTGGCTTTCTTCTGAAGAAATGTCTTATTAGTTCCTTT
Organism: Monodelphis domestica; assembly: GCF_027887165.1. Classification (NCBI taxonomy): domain Eukaryota; kingdom Metazoa; phylum Chordata; class Mammalia; order Didelphimorphia; family Didelphidae; genus Monodelphis; species Monodelphis domestica. The sequence continues at coordinate 266,928,300 of NC_077227.1, forward strand.
CCACTCCCTCTAATACTGGTTCTTTTTTTCTTGTTACTTGATGTACCAGGGCCAGAAGAAGTTAGCATACTTCTTATTTTCTACTGTCACTATCAGATCTTCCTTTGTGCCATCATCACTTGTAACTTATATATATTTTTTAAACCCTTACCTTCCATCTTGGAATCAATACTAAGTATTGGTTCCAAGGCAGAAAAGTGGTATGGGCTAGGCAATAGAGGTTAAGTGACTTGCCCAGGGTCACACAGCTGGGAAGTGTCTGAGGTCAGATTTGAACCTAGGACCTCCCGTCTCTAGGCCTGGCTATCAATCCACTGAGCTACCCAGCTGCCCCTTTATACTTTTTTTGAAGTTTACTCCATCTTTGTACCTTAAACTGTATCATCTAAAACGGTTAATCTTAAATTCTTTAAATCCCTTCTGTGGAGGCACAGCCAAGTAGATGGAATAACAGAAAGCAGTACAGCAATATCCTACCCCATACTCCTCCAAACTTCTAGAAAATGAACCAGACCAAATCCTGATGGGAAAAGTGAAGAAAAGTCACAGTGATTCATTTTTCTATCTTAGTTTTGGCACAGAGAGACAGGTTTATGGACACTGAGGACTGGATTGGGCCAAGAACATGCATGCAGCAAATTGAACTTTCCATTGCCCAAATTGAGGCTGTGCAGCAGGGCAAGCAGAAGTCTCTCTAGACCCAAATTGGGGTACCTCCCTGGGACAGGTGCCATCTAGCAGCTGATAGACTGAGGAGGAGAAACCTTGACACTTCCTCACTTCAGTTCTAAGACTGCTACCAGCTGCCTCTTAACATTACAGCCCAAATCCAGAATTTCCAGGTCAAAGAAAAAATACTGTAAGCAGTCATATCACCCTCTGCTTCACTCTTAAATTTCATTCTCCTTACCACAGCTTCCAGTCCTTTCATCCCTCTCTCTGTCTCCACTACACTAGCCTTAATTTCTTTCTCTCAGTCTTGACCCTATATAGTTAACCAATTCATCCAGGCACTATCTTCCACTCTTCCCTCCTTTGTTCTCTTTTGTGCTCTACCAATCCTCAGTTTTGGGTAATTCCACTGCATGCTTTCTGTTCCTACTCCTGAACTTCCAGGCACTGCTAGAAGTAGTTCCATAACTCCTTTCAATACATCATTATAAATTCTTATTTCCAAATTTCAGTTGGATCCTCAGTGAATGAAAAAGCATTTTTTTATGCCCTTACATTGTGCATAGCACTTTGCCATGTGTAGGGGATCCTGATAGAACAGAAACAGTCCTTGTTTTGAAAGAATTTAAAGGGGAGCAGCTAGGTGGCTCAAGTCAGGCCAGATTGGGAGGGCCTTGGATCATGGCCTAAGATACTGCCTAGCTTTGTGACCTTGGGCAATTCACTTAACTCCTGTTGCCTAACCCTTACCACTCTTCTCCCTTAGAGCCAATACATAGTATAGATTCCAAGATGGAAGGGAGGTGGGGTGGGGGGAGGGGGGAGAGAGAGATAAAGGGATCTCAACACTGAGAGGTTTAGTTGTAAATCAGATGGAAAGGTTCAGGAAAGGAAAGGTTAGCAAAAGCAAATAATAAAATGTCACTTTCATCAATAAAACCAAATTATTTTCTCTTGATGAACCATTTGATAATGCCAAGGCTTTTGGTGGCGAGAACTTTCTTTTCCATATTTCAGTAGCTGTGGAGATAGCTATTGCAGCACCTTCAGTAATATAAGAAGTTGTGCTGGAGTTAGGGTGGGTGGCCCAACCCTAATTTCTGTTCTGTCATTGCTATAGTAATACTTTTATTTTTCCCTGACTTACTATCATGTTCTCTGAAGCAGTTTTTCCAACCTTTTCAAGCTCCCTTCCCCCTTCTCTCAGCACATAACCTCGATTTCTAACTTTACATAGGAAAATCAAAGCTATCTCTTGACCTTTTCTTCATCTTTCCTATCTTAAAATCTTTCTAAAACTTTGTTTCTTAACAAACTTTCTTTTGATTCGGTCTTAGAAGAAGAGATCCTTTCCCTCTTAGAGCCAATCCTTCTGGTCATTGGCGTCCTTGATCATATCCCTTTCTGGCTCATCTTGGGGCTTGACTTCCTTAAACAGACATACTTTCTCTTTTATTTTTAGTCTATCTTGGTCTCCTTGCTAGTTGCATTCAGGTCTTTCCCATCCTTAAAAAAAATATCTCTCTTTAATACTATCAGCCTTTCAGATTCATCCTATCTCTTCCTCTTTATTGCCAAAATCGTAAAAAACTCAAATCCCTGCAACTGCATATTGACTTGTTAATATTATCTGGGTTTTGTTGTTAAACATTTCCAGTTACATTTTAATCTGGTTGTGGCCTGAGTTTGATACCTTTAATCTAAACTGCTTTTATTTCATCATTACCTATTCCCTTTTCAACAATTTTTCTAGGTTCTGATCCTGCTGCTCAATTGAAACCCCTTAAAGGTCGCTTTATCATTCCCATACTCTTTTCTTAGTTCTCATTTTCCTAGAACTTTTTGCAGCTTTTCACACAGTTAATTACTCTTTTTCTGAATATTCCATCATCTCTTGGCTTCTGGGACAATGGTCTATCTTGTTCTTCCTACTTCACCATTACTTAAGTCACCTTGCTAATCTGGATCCTGTTCTCAACCCTTAACTCTTCCAAGACTGTACTGATCTCTTCTCTTTCATCTACTCCTTCCAGTCCAATTTTTTCTATGCAGACTCTCAAATACACAAATTCAACATTTCTCCTTAACTTCATCTAATTTGGCATGTTTGGTTGTTAGACAGTCCCACCTGCATAATGTCATCACTTGAAACTCAATCTGTTAAAAATGAAATTCATCACCTTTCTTTGGAAGCAAAGAGTAGTGCCCTATATGTTCATTCTTATTCTCCCTCTCCCCACTCTTTCTCCCTTTCTTAATTTCTTTTTTAACTAGCCTCCATTTCAGTGTTAATAGCAGTCAGGTTCACTCCCCTTTATTAAAGGTTTCCCTTATCCTAATTCTTTTTTAATTTATTTTTATTTTATTATTATTTTTTTAAACTCTTACCTTCCGTCGTGGAGTCAATACTGTGTATTGGCTCCAAGGCAGAAGAGTGGTAAGGGCTAGGCTTGCCCAGGGTCACACAGCCGAGACGGACCTCCCTTCTTTAGGCCTGACTCTCTATCCACTGAGCCACTCAGCTGCCCTCTCCCCCCTTATCCTAATTCTTATGCAAAACAAACCATGGAGGAAAAGACTCTGCAAAGTCCCTAAGGCAGCTACTGATTTATAGGCTACTTGTCTGTAGAAAATATATGAATAGGTTATTTGGCTGATATATTTTCTTTTGCAAGCTAATTGACATGCTCATCCAACTGTTTTTGTTATGACACTCAAACCACGTCCCCTTCTTCCCCAAAAACAAAATTTTTATTTCTTTTGAAGGAACCACTATCTTCCAAGCCAATTATACTCTTTTTGTTCACTTCTCATAACCAATTAATTGCTAAGCCCCATTGATTTCTACCTCTTTCAGCCCTTTCTTTCCAACTTTAGGATGACCATCACCCTATCAGAACTTCTTCTTTCTTCTCCTAACCAGTGGCTTTTTCCCAGTCTCTCTCCTCCCAGTCTATATTCTACCTAGCTAGCAGAATAATCTCTAAAAAATTAAGTTTATTTAATAATTGGATTATTACTATAGCAATAAATAATAAATTAATAATTGGAATATTTTTCCATGGTTACATGATTCATGTTCTTTCCCTCCTCTCCTTCCATCCCCCTCCAATAGCCAGCAAACAATTCTACTGGATTTTACATGTGTCATTGATCAAGACCTATTTCTATATTATTACTATTTACTAGAGTGATTGTTTAGAGTCTACATCCCCAATACTATCTCCATCAAACCATGCAATCAAGCAAATGTTTTTCTGCTCCCACAAATCTTTCTCTAGAAAGAATAATTTTTTAAGGGCCTGCTCTGACCATGCCACTCACTCCACTGCTCTAAAACTTTTGATGATTCCTTGTTTCCTTTTAAGTTAAAATACAGACTCCTTAATCCTGGTATTTAATGCCCTTATTATGGTTACAAATTACCTCTCCAGCATTACCTTATGCTATTTCTCCCAGCATTTTGTGTGATGGCTAAAGTGAACTACTAATTTTTCCCAAATACCATCTCCCACCTGTGTATTTATACAAGTTATTCCTCATCTCTAAAATGTATTCCTGCCTAATATTTGCTATTTAGATACCATATCTTCTCTTAAAGTCTAGGGTCACCTAGTGCACTGTGTGTCTCCTCTATCGCCTCCCCTTTAATCTTTTACCTTGTATTTACTTAACAGTGTACATGTTTGTATTTTATCCTCCATTGAAATGTAAGTTTCCCAAGTTCACCATTTGTTATATATTTAGCAATACCAAAGATGCATTGTTGGTGCAACAAGCTTATTTTTACTTCCTTTTTTGTCTTAGTATGATCTGTCAGCCTCAACTTTCTCTCCTGATGGAAGAGTTTTTCAAGTTGAATATGCTATGAAAGCCGTGGAAAATAGTAGGTAAGGAAAATATTTTACTTGTAGAAGGAATTTGTATGCAGATTGTGTCAACTGTCAAACACTGTCTTGTGATTTTGAGATACCATTTTCTTGGTTTTGAGGGATTTTGGAAGTTTGATATTTTGTTTCTAAATTCATTCTGGGAACACTGTTTCTTTTACTATTTACTAATTTCTTCTAACTGTGTCATTTTGTAGTTTACCTTCAAAGATCAGAGTGGGAAACAGTCTTTATGGAGGAGAAATGCACTTTTTAAAAATAGAATTTCCTTTTAATATGAATTTGATAAGTACTTGTAAAAAATGAACATTTCTTTATGTAAACAATATGGTTTTATTTGAAACAATTGACTTTTATATATTTTTAAGAGTATATTAATACAGTAGTAAAAACTGCATTTATGTCCTTTCCTGAACTTAATTGTATATTTTTTGTGTGCATTTTTATAAATGTTTAATTGATGTTTTTTTCTGTCTCACTTTTGCTATTCCCTTACTCACTCCCTCTCAAATAGAAGTAAGCAGGTAGACCCTAAATCTTTAATGCTGTGTGACCATCTATTTTTAACATTTAATGTAGCTTCTAAGCCATTCATATTCATAACCTCCAAGTTACCTTGAGCCCTTTCTGATCCCTCACTTTTCACTTCAACTAATTGCTAAGTCCTGTTAATTTTACCGTTATAACATCTCTTGTTCCCCCTTTTTTTCACAGCTAGGACTATCCCTCATTCTTTTAGATTAATGGTGCTAAACTCAGATCTCTGAGGTTTATATTACATACAAATTAACATTATGTTGCATTGCATTTTTATTTTGTTAAACTTTCCCAATAACATTTTAATTCTTATAGCATAGGATATGACATTTTTGTTTTTTGGGCCATTAGTCTCCCTGACTCCTAATCTCTCTCCTCTCAGACTATTTTCTACCTACACCTAGCAAAATAATTTTAAAAGAGTTACAGGTCTAATCTGACAATCAATCATTAATGTTTATTAAGGGCATATGCTAAATTGGACATGATGGTAGGGAGTTACCAAGTGTAAAAATTAAAGTGCAATAATAAAAATATTATGTTTTCAGGAATTTATTAGTGATCATTATAAATAAAGGAATAAAAAGGTAACAAAATAAAAACACCATGTACCCATGGCTAATCAGCCTGTTCAAAATCCCTGCTTACCACCACAGTTGCTGACAGGAAGCAAAGAGCAGGACCAGCAACCCATTGCCTAATATCCCTTGTCTCCAGGAAGTCAGTGGGCTCCTGGGAAATGTAGTTTTTAGAGTAACAGATTTCTAATTATACACAATACAAATTGAGTCAGACATTTCCCTTGGAAGAGCTTACAAAAGGGATTTGGAGGAAGAGGAGAGAGATAACATCTGTATGTATATACAGAATAAATGGAAAAAATAGGCTTTTGGAGAAAGCATTAGCAGCAAGGAAGATCAAGTAAAGCTTAATGTATTAAGTGACACTTGAGCTGGGGCCTTGACTGGAGATTTCTAGAGCCAGAAATAATTAAGGACAACATTCTAGACATTCAACAAAGGCACAGAGATGAGAGAGATGGAGTATTTGTGTGAGCAACAGTAAGAATATGAGTGGAAATAACATAATAAGACTATAAAGATGGGGTGGTGCCAGGTTGTGAAGAGCTTTAAATTTTGAGGGAGTTTATATTTGATCTTAGGTAAAGAAATAGGGAACTTTTGGAGTTTGTGTAAGGGAATGACATCATATCTGTGCTTTTAAGGAAAATTACTCGACAACTATGTGGAAGACAGGTTGGGGTGTGGAGAGACGAGGTAAGGAGACCAGTTAGTAAGCAATTGCAGCAATATGAGAGATGGTGAGAATCTGAACTCAGTAATAGTTGTGTGAGTTTAGAGATATTTTAGGACAACTGTTACGGAGTTGGAAGTGACAAGATTTGGCAACTGATTGTTATGTGGTATGAGTGGGGAGTAGAGGTTGAAAGTGTTGGTGATTAGAAGAATGGTGGTGCTCTTGACTGAAATAGAGATATTCAGAGTGTTGGGTTGGGGACAGGACAGGAATGAGTTCTGTTTTAGGACATTTTGAATTTGAGATTCCTATGGGATGTTCAGTTTGAAATGTCCTACGGTATTGTATAAGAAGGTACTGGGGAGAAAGATAATGGCTAGATAGCTTTATGAATCATCTGCTTGTCCCAGGGCAGAGCCTTGGGGATAACTACAGTTAGAAATGAACTATAGAAGATGATCTCTTGAAAGAGACTGAAAAGGAATAGAAGAGAACCAAGGCAGAGTAATATTACAAAAACCTGGGGAGAAGTGGTCACCTGGGGAGGAGAGATGAAGAAAGATGAGGATGAGGAAAGTCCTTTGTATTTGGTGGTTAAGAAATTGTTAACTTTGGAGGCAGCTGGGTAGCTCAGTGTGTTGAGAGTTAGGCCTAGAGACGGGAGGTCCTAGGTTCAAATCTGACCTCAGACACTTCCCAGTTGTGTGACCCTGGGCAAGTCACTTGACCCCCATTGCCTAGCCCTTACCACTCTTCTGCCTTGGAGCCAATACACAGTATTGACTCCAAGACGGAAGGTAAGGGTTTAAAAAAAAAAAAAGAAATTGTTAACTTTGGGGAAAATGAGTTTATACAATTGAATGAAAAGAGAATGAAGAAGTTCAGCTTAGGAGAATTAGCATTTTTATTATTTTAAAAGTACTTCTTTACTACAATCCTTGTAGTAGAAATAAAACTTAATAATTTAAAACTGGCAGTGGAGTAGGCTAGCCTATAAGATAATGCATTCCCCATCATTAGAGATCATCAAACAGAAACTAGATGGCCATTGGTGATAGATATGATAGAAAGCTATTGGTTAGACAAAGGACTTTTTAGACTCCTTCCAAATCTGAAGTTCTGATTGTTTTCTAGTTTTGCAGATACAGAAACAGGGTTCAGTAGGCCTAATTGTAATAAAATAGCTGTAACTTGTTCATGTTGATGCTAGAACTTTTGACTTCAAACTTACTATTCACCACCTGTATTCATATGCTCCCCTTAATGATGGGATACTTAGAAAAACAAAAGTTGTTGTGGAAACTTGCATGCCCTGTGTCCCACTCATCTTTTTTTTTTTTTACCATAGAGGCCCTGAAGTTACCAGTTTCAGATTACTTTTGAAAGAGACAAATGTTTGAAATTGACTGGTTGTTTTCTTAGGTTCTTAATTTCAAAGAGTAAGTAATAAAGACATTTTATAGTCTCTCTAATAATTTTAACAGCCAAATTTTCCTGTTATGGAGATGATATTGGTACCATTTCTTTCGAAGTCATGTGAAGTAGCACCATATCATGCTTTGTCTGATAGTCACATCTGATAAAAGATATCTATAAAAATGAAACTTTGGTATTCCCTAATGTCCTAGACAAATTATTGATAGAATTGGCAACATTAAGCAGTATTTTTTTACTGAAGAAATTTCACAGTAGTATTTTTTGTAAGTTCTTATAATCATTTCATAAAGTGCTTTGGAATTAATTGGATTTGGAGAACTCAACCCATTTAGATTCCTTCCTAATGATTATCACCTCCCCATCTCCCCATCTACATCATATATTACTATATTTCAGGCAAACTAACTATTTCAGTTGAATTTTCTATTTGACAATTTGGAATAAAAAGAATTAAGGAGCCAAAGTTTTGTATGAGATCCCAAATCTAGACTAGTCTTAAAAGCTACAATTTTTAACCTTGAAATAGTATAGTTAGTGCTTTATTTTGACTGATAATATTGTTTTCACATAATAAGAAAATAGCTCTACTGCATAGTGCACTTAAAAATTGTGTGTATAAATTGTATAAATTGAACTTTTCCCATGGACATAATGAACTGCTTTTTGGGGGGTTCTATTTTTATCTATTCTCATTTTAAAAGAAATCTTAGAGCTAAAACTTTTTTTTTATAATGTAACTCCTTAAATCAGTCATTGTATCTAAAATAGACTGTGCCTCAGAGAAGTAAAAAGTTAAAGGAGTGAAAAAAATTTTTTTTCTGAAGGTAGATATGGGTCTTATATTACATCTTGCTACTGAGAAAGATCTTAAGGCCTCAGGGATTGAGAGAGGCAAAAGGAAAATAGTCTTTCTCTTTCACTGACAGGAAGAGAAAAAGAGGGAGTGGGGTCTGTATGTTTTGGGGAGGAGGGAGAAGATGTGGGGTAATACTTAATTTCAGGTTTATTTGATTTTGATAGTATAATCTTGCTGGAAAAATTAAGATATTCTATCAGTCAAAAAGTGCTTTGGTTTGAGTTTTGATTTTTAAAAAGATATTCCTATATACCCATGTTGGGTAGAATATAGAATAAAGAATAAATGATATTTGCTGAAAGGAATAATCAACTGGCACAACACAATATGACAAGAATTCATGAGGTTTGGAGTGGTCAGAAAAGCCTTCATGGTGTCAGTGGAGCTTTAAAATAGAGTCTGGAAAAAGAGAATTAATGTTTGGCTGAGTGGAAGAGAGGAAACTGTACTAGGAACATAGAGATGGGGATAAGCATAATGTGTTTGACAGTGAAAAAACTCCCTTGACTGGGATTGAAAGATGAAGGTTGACATAGACATTCAATGGCTTCTCTTTTTACTATTTTATATCTCACTTTGTGATCTCATCAATTCCCATAGATTCAGTTATCATCTTTATGCAGATGATCCCTAGATATTTATAGTCAATCCTAGGCTCTTAAGCTACAGTCATGAATCTCCAACTCCCTTTAGACATCTCTAACTGAATGGCTAGAAATTCAACATGTCTAAAATAGAATTTATCTTTTCCCCCAAACCCTCTGCTTTGTAAAACTTCACATTATTGTTGAGGGAACTATCATCCTCCCAGTCACCAAAGCTTGCAACCTCAGTATCATCCATGATACCTCATTGTCATTTATTCCACATGTCTATTTTATTGTAAAAACTAACTTCACTCATAACACCCTGGTTCATCACCTCTCATCTAGACGATATTAGAAGTTACCTAATTGTTCTTCCTACCACAGGTCTCTCCCTACCACACAACTCCCATCTAATTTCTACTCAGCTGCCAAAATGGTTTTCCTAAAGTATGGGTCTGACCACATCAAACCCGTCTTCCCTTCCTTCTCCCCCCCCACCCCACTCCCCCATCTCAGTAAAATTCAGTGGTTCCTTATTACCTCCAGGAGCAAATGTAAGTCTTCTGTTTGGCATTTAAAGTTTGGTTTCTTACTTATCCAGTCTTACATTTTATCCTCATCTGTGCATTCTATGATCCAGCAACACTGGCCTATTTTCTGTTCTCACACTATATTCCTATTTTCTATCTCCTCTTTGTATGTATTGACCTCTATTCCTATAATGCTTTCCCTTTTCATTTCAACCTCTTAACTTCCCTGGCTTCATTCAAGACAGATCAAATTCTACTTTCTGTAGGAGACCTTTCCTGGTCCCCTCAGTTGCTAGGACTTTTTCCCTTTGAGATTACCTTCCATCTATTCTGTTTATATTTTGTATGTCATATTATTTACAAGTTGTCTTTTCCTTATTAGACTATGAGCTTTTTGAGAGCAGAGACTATTTTTTGGCCTTTCTTTGTATCCCCAGAACTTTGCATGGTCTTTATACATAGGATATATTTAATTCATGCTTATTGAGTGACCATTTTATATATAACATACACAATAGCTTCTAATAGCTAATAAATATAGTGTTTATTATGTACTAGGCACTGTGCTAGGTGCTTTACAATTATCATTTCATTTGATCATCCCAACAACCTTGCAAGGTAGGTGCTATTATTATCCCTCTTTTAAAGAGGGGGAAATTGAGCCAAATGGGTTAAGTGACTTGCCAAGGATTACACAAGAAAGGCCAGATTTGTCTTAGGTATTCCTGATTATAGATGTTTTTTAAGCATCTACTATGTGCACAGGACTATACTAGATACTGGAGAAACCTACCAAAATAATTTTAGACATGATTATTATTGTGTATATTAAAATTTAATCTATATATATAGTATTGAAATAGATTTGAAGCCTTTAAGAGAGATAAAACAGTTTTATATTTCTTATGGTAAGAAATCTTTATGGGAGTTTTTTAATAAAGGAACTAGCTGATGAAAGGGGTATTTGGGAGAACATATTGAAAAACTGGTCAGGAGCAGGGGTAGAAGTCTAGTCTAGTTAGCAAAACCAGTTTTGAAGCTGTTAAAAATAGAACTAGTTGACAGTGGAGACCATGAAAAACAGGTCTTATGAAAGACATTTCAAGGGAATAATTGATAGGACTTGTAATTGATTATGAGGAATAAAGGAATAAGTCAAAGATACATTCTAAGATTAAAGACTCTAAGATTAAAGGCTAAATTATGTGATACTATTGGCAGAATTAGAGAAGTTGGAGAACTAAGTAGTTTTGGGTAGGAAGTGATTTTATTTTGGATATATTGTCATTTCCTCAGACATAAGCAGCTGCATTAGATGTTTGTTACCAGGATAATTCAGTAATTTTCATAAAGTATTATAACATTTAAAGGATAGTTCATTCATCCTTCATAAAGGATATTATTATTATTATCTTGAAATTTTTATTTAATTAGTCAATTTAGAACATTATTCCTTGGTTACAAGAATCATATTCTTTCCTTTCCCTCCCCCCCACTCCTTCCTATAGCCAAAGCGCAATTCCACTGGGTTTTACATGTGTCCTTGATCAAATAAAGGATATTATTTTTAAAAAATTCATTCTGGTTTGACTTAGAGATACTAGTTGAATGTCATATAATTTACAATCTATTCAAAGAAAAGCACTTTTTCCTTCACAGTATACTTATATAGTCAAATATTGATTATTTTGTATTTAACTTTTTTCTCTCCCAGTAATGAAAAGAGGTGTAGAATTGACGTAGACAAAGGTGGTATTATTATTATTAGTTATTGTTATAGCTAAATTTATACCGTGCTTTATGGGTTGTAAAACACTTTATGTATCTTAAATTATTTGATTTTCAGAACCCTGTGAGGTAGGTGCTGTTATCATCCCCATTTTGCAAATAAGGAATCTGAGGCTGAGAGAAGTTAAGTGACTTGCTCAGGTCACAGAATTAGGGTCTAAGGCATGATTTATATTCAGGTCTTCCAAGTCCAGCACTCCCTATAATACACCATCATAATACCCCTATAATACACAATTTCCAGGTTCTGTTCTTATCATTACTTTAGCATAAAGGTCTGAAAAAACTTAGTGTGTGCAATTTACCCTGCACTCCTTGCTTCATAAAATATTTGCTTATGATGATTTTGCAGCTACAATGTATTTTATGGTTACAAATGTTACAAATTTTCATTATTCATCCAGTATTTATTAAGTGCCTATTGTTTGCCAGACTGGGGATACAAAGACAAAAATAAGGGATTACCATATAGGTCATCATGAACTATTCTCCAATTTTTGGAGGAGGCAGATTGGTTAATTTGGAAAGAAGTGTATTTGAGTTGCAGATAATCCTAATATGTTTTAAAGTACTTTGTAAGTTAAGCCATATATTGATTGAATTTTTAAATATAAGGAATGTGAACTGCTCCCCTTTCAGTTAAAAAAATTAATCCCCCCCCCCCCCACTTGTTTCAGTACAGCTATTGGAATCAGATGTAAAGATGGTGTCGTCTTTGGTGTAGAAAAGTTAGTCCTTTCTAAACTTTATGAAGAAGGTTCTAACAAACGGCTCTTTAATGTTGATCGACACGTTGGAATGGTAAGATAACATTCCTCCCTTGTAGGTAACTTTCTTTGAAATAATTGAATTTACTGAGATGTGCTTTTCTGAACTAAACAGACTACACTAAAAATTCAGACTTACAACAACTTGAGGGGGCACCTAGGTGGCTCAGTGGATTGAGTCAGACCCAGAGCTGAGAGGTCCTGGGTTCAAATATGGCCTCAGACACTTCCCAGCCCTTACTGCTCTTCTGCCTTGGAACCAATACCTAGTATTGATTCCAAGATGTTAACGTAAGTGTTAAAAACAACAACTTGAAACATTGGGCATGATTCTAAACTTGGAAAGTGAAAAATAGCCATGAAATGGCAATCCTGAATAGTGAGCCACAATGAAAATGACAAGATGAGCTAAAAATTCCTCAGATAAACTGGATTGGTTGGTTTGCCAGTCAGAAACCAGTACACATTCAGTGGCTATTGATAAGTATGAAGGCTAAAGGAAAAACAAAAATGTTGAATAGCAAAAGTGATAATTTATCAGAAATATTTTGTCATTGAATGGACAAAGAAGCCAGACACCCTGATGGTTAGATAAAGGCTAAGAGACAGAGATAATTTGAGCATTGGAAGACAAAGCTATTTAGAACTCAGTATACTCTTAAGAGGATCAGTGTGCTAATGTATCAGACATGTCATCTATAGGATACTTGTGAATTGAGGTCAGAAGGTAGAGGAAGAAGGCAGGTAGTGAAAAAACAAGTAAAATGTTATTTACTCTCTTTGCATTAGGATATTATTCAAGTAGGGGCACATGGCAGAGATTACCAAGTTACACAAGTTAGCAGTAGTACATAAGCTAGTAGAAATAAGGTTAAAGTGTAAGCTGTCCAAAAACATAAATTCTAAACTTTTGCTAATAAAAATATTAGGCTACCTGTTTAGTTGGGCTCAGTGATAGCTGAGAAGTAAAAAAAAATGTAATAAGGAAAGTGTATTTTCTTCAACATTTCATTGATACTAGTTTTGATATAACTGATGGAAAAACAATTGGCAAATCATGAAATTGTAGAAGAATTTTGATCTTTTTTTACAAAGTTCTGAGCACAAAAGTTCCTAAACAATTTGATAATTAAATTATAGTTATGTTATTAAACATTACATATATTGTAAATATATTATTAAACATAATTACTTAATTAAAATACAATAAATTTAAAGAAAAATCAAATAGAGGAGTGTTCTTTACCATTTCAAATACTGTGCTAGTATTTTTCAAGGAGACCTTACTCCAAAGTCTACAAAATTTTGATATGAGCCGGTTTCCAATTTAGCATAGCTAACCTTAGTTCTAAACAAATAAAGGACAAAATGAATGTTCTTATTTGCTAATGTTATATGTAGTCTCCCATAAAGTAAAGCTTTGATGATTGGAAAATATAATCCTAGAACTTTCAAAGGTGTCACATGATTATCTGATGCATAATTATAACAACTCTTCACATAGCCATTTAAGATTCTTATAAAGTCTACTCCACACCACATATGTGTGTGTGTACCTATGAGGTAGGTATTATAAAATGGGAAATATTTTTTGGCTCATTTTATAGCTCAAAGGTAAAATTTACTCATCAGCTACATGGCTTCTAAGTATTAGACACTGGTCTAATTAATTCACATCTAGCATGCTTATGTATATATAGAGAAAGTCCATCCCTTATTGATTATACTATCTTCTTGTGGCTTCATTGAAGGTCACTTTAGAAGCGTAGGCATAGATAGCAAAGTGGTAATATTAGGTAATTTTATAACTCAGTTTGTGGTGGTCCTTATTGAATCTTCCATATTTTTTCCTTCTATAAAGATCATTTTGGGACTATAGCCTTAGTTGGAAATAACAAAGCTGTTTTATCTTCCTTACACTAACGATTTATGAGAAAATTAATCATGTAGCTACTAGATAAGGCATTTTATATTAAATATGTAGTTTTAAGTGTTGCCTAGAATTCTCTTAAGATGTTAATTTAAATAAAGGTTTGTTGAACATTTTAGCCTAGTGTCATGTTTGCAAAAATGTTATTTCCTCATTTAAGAATTTGTAGACTTTAGAGTCAAGCCTCCTTGAAAAATACTAGCACAATATTTGAAATGGTAAGGAACATTTCTCCAAAATATATGAAGAAATGGTACTCTTGAATGAGTGGGTATAGTTGATAAAGTGTCCATGATGTTTATGTGATGTAGGTATATTTTTGAATATTACCAGTGACTTAAAAAAATGCTGATATCAATAAAAAATTGGTGATTTTCTGGAAAATGAGTTAAATGCTTTTAGAAAACTATCAATGTTACATTCTCCCAGAGATCATATGTTTACATATCCTGTACTTTTGTGAGAGAAATAAATTAGTAGTCCAAAGCTGATCCTGGGGCATTTTTCTTAAAAAAATAAGATATGGGGGTAGAAAAGGATCTTTATTTATTCAGCCTTATTTGATACCTACTTTTCTGCATCTAAACTACAACTTAATACTTTAAAAACTCTTCTCTGTAGGTGTTCCCTTCCCTTCCATCTCCATAGTACATAGTTTTCATGAATTTTAGTAGCCCAAAAGTTTTATTACTTTTGGCTAATACTCTATTGAAGGGTTTCTCTCTAGACTTTACATGGTGGACACATTTAGGTACATTTTCAACTTCAGGCCTTCCCATCGTGGTATAGTCTCCACCAGAACTTGAACCCTTTTGCCATACCCTTTGTGATCCCAGGCTGCCTTTCATCAGAGATAGATTTGAATAGGCAACAGATAAAGTTAATCTTTAATATGATAACCAGACATAATACTGACCTTAAGTTATTAGAAAAAAATTCTTATTATTTGATATACCTTAAGATAGGAAAGTTTATAATCATTTTAGAATATATATTCAGAAAATTCATTTCAATTCAACAAATATTTATTATGTGTTTATAAGATACAGGGCATTAGTGAGGCAAAGAAAAAATAAACAGTTCTTGCTCCCAAGAAGTTTGCATTTACTTGGGGAGGGGGGGCGAGGAATATAAGACCCACACAGATATGTAAATACAAAATATTTGTAGGAGCTATAGACTAACAACTGGAGAGATTCAGGAAAACCTTAGCTTGAGAAGTGTCACCTGAGCTTAACCTTGAAGGCAGCTAGGGATTCTAAGAGACAAAAGAGAAGTGGGAATGCCTTCTAGGCATATGGGACCATCTGGGCAAGGACATGGAGTTGGGAGATGACACACCAAATTTTAGGAATAGCAAGTAGGACATTTGCGCTAGAACAGAGAGAATAAAAGGGAGTAAAATGAAAAAATGTCTGGAAAGATTATATGGAAGTCATATTGTTTAAATGAAAACTTGAATTATTAGTATTTCATCCTAAAGATATTAGGGACCTACTGAAAAATATTTTTTAGTTTTATTAGCATTGTATTAAATGTTATCCAGAAAACATAACACCTTGAAGAGCTCATTCTATACCTGTGCTAGGTAACTGAAGGCATATCACCACATATTCATTTGAAGGGTAAAGATGAGGGGACAAGTGATTTGTATGAATCACAAATGAATGATAGTTATAATCTAATCTTATGGTCCTATGCCACCTATAAATGAAAAGATCTGATCAAGGAGCACTGTCATTCCTTATACCATCTTTCCTTGATTCTAACCTATAGCTGTGAGGAACTAAAATAGCACTTGTCTCCAAAAGAAAGTTGAATACTCTTGCTTTAAAAATGTGTTAAAATGTATTGGTTTATGGTATAGGAAATGAAGAAGGAACCCAGAAAGAAGTACTGCATTAATCAGAGAACAGGCTTAAAGAAATTGAGTCAGTCTTTCTCTCTTCCCAATCTTGACTCTCTTGATCTCTTTTTAAATATCCAAAAATTCCGAATACTTAGCTCCTTCTGAATTTGAATAGAGAAAAAATTTGAAATTATATTTCCAAGTGTCTGAGTAGACAAACCCATACTGACATCTAAATATTTTTTTCAAACCCTTTTCATTTGTCTTTGAATTGATACTCAGTATTGATTCCAAGGTGGAAGTGTTGTAAGGGATAGGCAATTGGGGTTAAGTAACTTGCCCAGGGTCACACAGCTAGGAGGTATCTAAGGCCAGATTTGATTATAAACTATTTTATGAGCTAAAGAAAATGCATATAAATAAAATTTTGCTAATGTTTTAAAGCCTCTTATCATTGCCTAAACTTGTTTTCATAATACTATATATCTTTTTTGATTTGTTGTAAACACCTTTTTCTTTTAAAGTAAACACTTTTCTTTATTTCAGGCAGTAGCAGGCCTGCTAGCAGATGCCCGTTCTTTAGCAGACATAGCTAGAGAAGAAGCCTCCAATTTCAGATCTAACTATGGCTATAATATTCCACTAAAGGTAAATGAAATTTTGAAGTACTTTTTGAACTTTAGTAAAATTAACTTCTTTAGTAACTTCTTTTATCTTGATGTTTTCTAGCACCTTGCAGACAGAGTAGCCATGTATGTACATGCATACACACTCTACAGTGCTGTCAGACCTTTTGGTTGCAGGTATGAAATCTTATTTTTGTTAAATGTTCTTGAATGACTATGCTTATGTAGTTCTTTTTTTTTTTTTTGAAACCTTATATTCTGTCTTGGAATCAATACTGTGTATTGGTTCCAAGGCAGAAGAGTGGTAAGGGCTAGACAATGGGGGTTAAGTGACTTGCCTAAGGGCACAGAGCTAGAAAGTGTCTGAGATCAGATTTTAACCTCCCATTGCTGCACCTGGTTCTCAATCAATTGAGCCACCCACCAGCCCCCCTAGTTCTTCTTTTAAAAAAAATGAAAACTCTTACCTTCCATCTCAGAATCAATACTATTTATTCGATTCAAGGTGGAAGATTGGTAAGGGTTAGACAGTGGGGGTTAAGTGACTTGCCCAGGGTCACACAGCTAGGAGTGACTGAGGCTAAATTTGAACCAGGACCTATTCTCTCTAGGCCTAGCTATTAATTCACTGAGCCACCTCGCTGCCCCCATAAGCTCTTATGCATTTTAGAAACAGATGATTGATATCATCTAGATGTCAAAAGGAAACCAAAAAATTGTATTTGATGCTAGAGATAGTAAGGAACCATTGGAATTTGACATCTGTGCTAGAGAAAATTCACTAGGTGGAGGATGGATTAGAGTGAGGGGACAAGGAGATTGGTTGTACTGTTGGTACTAGTCAAGGCAAGAGGTCCTGAACTAAAGTGGTTGAGTAAAGAAGAGGTTAAATGAAGAAGATGTGGAGACAAAAAGGGCAACGTTGAGGAATTGAGAATGATACCTATTGAGACTTTTTTTTTCTATCTTTGATGTCACTGGGGTTTTTTACTACATGCATCTCTGGGTCAAAAGATTTGGACATTTTTTTTTTCATTTTGTTTATAACTTGTTCAGTCATTCCCCAAATGATGGGCCTCCCCATACTTTCCAATTCTTTGCTACCACAAAAAGAGCTGCCATACTTTTTTCATGTGAGTCTGTTTCACTTTGATCTCTTTGAGATAAAGATATAATAGTATTGTTGAATATGTACAGTTTTATAGCTCAATGGGTGTAGTTCCCAATTGTTCTCCAGAATGGAGTTTACAACGAGTTTACACCTCCATCAACAGTGTATTACTATATTATACCTATTTT
Organism: Monodelphis domestica; assembly: GCF_027887165.1. Classification (NCBI taxonomy): domain Eukaryota; kingdom Metazoa; phylum Chordata; class Mammalia; order Didelphimorphia; family Didelphidae; genus Monodelphis; species Monodelphis domestica. The sequence continues at coordinate 266,946,325 of NC_077227.1, forward strand.
TCCATATTGTTTTCAGCATTTGTTATTTTCCTTTTCTGTCATGTTAGCCAAAATGTTAATATTTCCTGTAGGAAAATTTGGAAGGATGGGTTTGGGGGAAATAAGACTTCTGTTTTATATGTGTTGTTTTAAATATCTCTAGGACATCTAGGTATTGGCAATTAGTAATGTGAGGCTGGAGTTTAGAAGACAGATTAGGTTTAGATACATTAGTCATTTGTGGAGAGATAATGGAACCCATGGTAATAGATGTAATCACCAAAGAAGACCATGTAGACAAAGAGAAAGCCCAGGATAGAGCATTGGGGGACATTCATATTTACTTAGTGGTAGGAGAAGCATAATGATCTCTCAAAAAAGATTGAAAAGGAATAGATAGGTAGGAAAAGAGTTGAGGAAAGAGTACTGTCATGGAAGCCAAGGGAATGGGTCCAATAGGATTGGTGGTTGATGGTGCTGGAGGCTACAAAAAAGTCAAGTAGAATGGGGATTGGCAGTCACTGGGATTTAGAAGTTTCAGCTAAGTGATGGAATTGAAAGTTAAATGTAAAGGGTTATCAGTCATTAAAACATTAATTTTCTACTCTGTGCCAGATATTATACTAAGTACTAGGGATACAACAGAAAACAAAAAACAGCCTTTGCCCTCTAGCTCAAAATCTAATGGGGGAGACATATAAACAACTATGAATAAACAAGCTATATACACAGAATAAATAGGAAATTAATATTAGAGGGAAAGCACTAGAATTGAGAGGGATCAGGAAAGTTTTCCTGCAGAAGAAAGAGGCAGAGATAAATAACATCATGAGAAACAGTAGGTGAAAAATTCCCAGATTCAGCAGTTCAAGGATTAAAAAGATGATGAGTGTCATTGTATTGCAGTCTGGGGGAATAGGGGTAGTTAAAAAGGGCTTTGACCACCAAACAGAAGATTTTTGTATTTGATTCTGAAGGTACTAGGGAGCCATTGGTTTTTATTGAGGTGGGGGGCAGTGGAGAGAGTAAGTGTGTGACATACTCATAATTGAACTTTAGGAAGATAGCTGGGTGGAGAATGGACTCCAGGGAGGATTTGAGAGGCAACAAGTATAAATGACCCTTCCTTGCAATTTTGACTGGGAGAAGAAAAAAGTTATATGATCACTTGGTTCTGCTATCCCCTGAAACTAAAGCTTTTGTTGTTGTTGTTTTTAAATATTGCAGAGGCTTTGCTATGGTCAGAGATATCAGGAAAGAAGCCAATAGTGATTAAAGACAGATTGACAAAGAGAGGAATGGGATCGGAAACCCAAAAGGAGGAGTTGTTTAGATTGGAACAAAGGGAAAAATGGGAAATTGATGAAGGGTTTTAAGTTATAGAGTAGGATAGAAAAGGAAATTCACTTTGGTTGGTAGCTAAGATATTTAATGGCATTGGTTAACTCTCCTAGAGTTTATAGGTATATTTTTGAACTGAAAACTTAAAATTGAATTTCTTAAGTGCATTAAAGATATTTGGGAGTTCCTCCTAGAATTTGAATCTCCATAAGCCATATGATATAATGTCCAAAATTTTCATAGCTTTTTCTCACTTCTGAGTTACAGGTTTTCTAGATTTTTCTAAAGTTTTTTGGCTCCTCTAGATTTCATTCTCTTTTCAGGCCAAGGATATGTGAAACATCTGTGATCTCATGTTTCCTTCCTTTACCAATGCAGATTACAACCTCTCTAATGTTTGTGTTAAGGTCAGGATTTGAACTAGTATTTAAACTCATAACACTTTGGGGAAGTACCTTCAAAATTTATTTGTAGGCATGCTTTTTAAATATCAATCTTTTAAATGCAAAAAACCCAAAACAAAACTATAGCACTATATGACACTGCCTCTACCTTCAAGTTTCAGATGAATATATTCATTTTAGTTTACCTAGTCTAAGAAAAACTTTGAGATTCCCAATCCATAATTCTTTGGATATTTTAAGGAATAGTTTTAGTATCTCAAATGAAGACTGCTATACTTCTGAAAGTTCATTGCCTTTCCACTATTTAAGTGAGTCCATTTGTCACTCATCATAGGAGGTCTACACTAACAGTAGTTTATTTCTTTTAGTTTTAAGTTTGCCAGAATAAGGAATTAGTGTTTTACAGTTTTAACTATTTTTTCTTGTGAAAAGTAAGCCTCTGTGCTCATTAGTACTTAGTGTATTACTTTTAGAGAATTATTAGACAGCTTAGTCCGTGCCTTAATTTTTAAAAAATTCTTATGTTTTTCATTCATTCTTCAAAATTCTAAGTTCCTAATTCTCTCTTTTCTTTATACCCCTCTTTCTTCCATGAAAAGGCAAGCAATTTGGATCTGTGCAGTCATGTAATACACGCCTCTTTATTAGTCATCTTCTGAAAGAAAATACCCCACCTACCAAAATGAAAAAGAAAAGTAAAAAGTGTGTTTTGATCTGCATTCAGTCTGTTAGTTCATTTTCTGGAAGTGGGGATGGCATTTTTAACAAGTCCTTTGAAAATGTCTTAGATCATTGTATTGCTGAGGATAGCTAAATCATTCACAGTTGCATCATATACAATTGCTATTACTACGTACAATGTTTTCCTGGTTCTGCTCACATCATTTGGCATCAGTTCATATAAATCTTCCCAGACTTTTCTGAAACCCTTCATACTTGCTATTTCTTATAATCATGTCATAATTTATTCAGTTATTCCCAACTGATGGACATTCCCTCAGTTTCCACTTCTTTACCACCACAAAAAGAACTGCTATAAATATTTTTTTACAAATAGGTTCTTTTCTTATTTCTCTGATCTTTTTGGGGGGTACAAACCTAGTAGTGGTATTGCTGAGTCAAAGGATATGCAGTTTTAGAGCCCTTGGGCATGTTTCCAAATTGGTCTCAGTATGGTTGTATTCATTCACTCCACCACCAGTAGTGTGTATAAGTAAGTGTCCTAGTTTTCTCCTATGACCCTTCCAACATTTGTTATTTTCCTTTTTAGTCATTAGTCAACCTGATAAGTATGAAGTGGTATCTCAGAGTAGTTTTAGTTTGCATTTCTCAAATCAATAGTGATTTGGAACATATTTTTCATATGACTACAGATAGTTTTAAATTTTTTCCTTTGGCCATTTAACAGTTGGGGAATGACTTGATATACCACATCTAGTTTAGCCATTCTCCAGTTGATGGGCATCACTTCAATTTTCAATTCTTTGCCATCATAAAGGAGCTTTTGAAAATATTTTTGTACAGATAGGCCCTTTTCCTTTTAAATCTCTTGGATACAGACCTAATAGTGACAATCTTGGGTCAAAGGATGCCCTTTGAGCATAGTTCCAAGTTACTTTCCATAATAGTTGGATCAGTTTATAACTCCACCAACCAAGTGCATTAATGTTCTGAGTTCTTGTCTTTTATATGCTTAGGTGAGCCACTTTCAAATTAGCAGTGAAGATCAACTGTTAGAAAAGAATATTAATTTATTTTTTAATGCCTTCTTAGAATCAATATTGGGGTATTGGTTCTAAGGCAGAACAGTGGTAAGAACTAAGCAATGGGGGTTAAATGACTTGCCCAGGGTCACACAGCTAGGAAGTATCTGAGGTTATATTTGAATCCAGGACCTCCTTCTCAGCCAGCTCTCCATCCACTGAGACACCTACCTGCCCCTAGAAAAGAATATTTAGAGAAAAATGTTGGAATATATCCCCAAGATTGGAAGACCACATTGGGAGGCTTATTTTAGTACTGGGAGAGATTTTTAAAAACTACATTGGTTTTCAGTCTGGTAGGGGGAAATGAGACACATAAATGCCCTAGAGACATATAAAAAGCAAAGTACTGGTTTAGAGTTGGGCTTTAAAGAGTGAGAGAGGAATTAACAGATTATCTAGGCATAAAGAACAGAGCAAATTGGAAAGTATCAACAGAATTGTTTCAGTAGAAGGTTAGAATGGAAGAAACCAGATTCCATGGAATTTGATAGAGTGGGTAGAGATAGTTGAAATGAAACTAGAAAGCTAGTTTGTGAAGAGCCTTGAGTAGCTTGCGAAGTTATGAGTAGGAAAAATTGTTAAATGAGAGGTCTAAGAAAATAGTAATAGGGAGAAATTCACCAATTTTAGAAACTAGAGCATTTGCAACCCTAGAGAATAGTTTCATTAATGTGAATAGATGAAAGCCAAGTTATAAAGGATTAACTATTAAGAATGAGTGGCAGTATTAGGGAAAAGTTTGCCCTTTATTTTTATCAGTGATATGCTATTAGAATTTTTTCTAGAAATCTTAGGAGCTGAAACCTAGATCAGAGTGTCTTGTCTTATAATCATAATAATTTTGTAAGTGGTCATGTTTATGGTAATTGTTACTCTTATACAGTTTCATGTTAGGGTCTTATGGTGTGAATGATGGAGCACAACTCTATATGATTGACCCATCAGGTGTTTCATATGTGAGTATTTTTAAAGTTTTTTTTTGGGGGGGGGTAATCACCTTAATTTCCAAATATAGCTCTTCCCCAAATCCCCCAGTTCTCCAAATTTTAGCCAATTTAAAGCTATTCTTTTTCTTGTTCTTTTGTTCTCTGTGATTCCAAAGGACCTTGAATTTTTAATTTTTAAATCTGAACTTTATTGTGTAGAATTTTTATTGAAAAAGCACTATTAAAAAGTTTAAAAAAATGATTAATCTTTTATAGTATTGATGATGAACTTATGGCATGTGTGCCAAAGCCATGTGGGGGGTCCCTGCATCCATTCATTACTAGAAAGGCAGAGGACTTGGGTGGGGCTGCTCCCCATCCTCTCTCCTGACCACATTTTTCCACACCATCCATCCCTCTGCCCAGTAGCCCAAATGGGAGCACTTTCTCCCTCCCGTGTGTGGGGTAAGGGGGAGGGGCACAGCATGTGGTTCCTAAAGGTTTGTTATCACTGCTTTATAGTATCTGTAAAGAATATTTTTTAAAATGTGTTTTTGTGATTTCAAAATCAAAGAATTATTTGTTAGTTTTGTCAAACGATATACAATTGAACAAAAAAACTCTTACCTTCAGTCTTAGAAGTGATATTAATTATCATTCCCAAGGTAGAAGAGTGATAAGGGCTAGACAATTCCAGTTAAATGACTTGTCCAGTCACATATCTAGGAAGTGTCTGAGGCTAGATTTGAACCTAGCTCCCCTGTTAAGTGTATAGCATTTCCAGGATATGAAATTTGACTTTATTTGTTTGGAAAAGTAAATTTTTCAAACCCTTACCTTCCATCTTGGAATTAATACTGTGTATTGGTTCCAAGGCAGAAGAATGGTAAGGGCTAGGCAATGGGGGTTAAGTGACTTGCCCAGGGTCACACAGTTGGGAAGTGTCTGAGACCAGATTTGAACCTCCCATCTCTAGGCCTGACTCTAAATCCACTGAGCTACCTGGATGCCTCCTGGAAAAGTAAATGTTTTATTTTTCATAGATGAAGTTTAAAGGAACTACAGATGGCCAACTTAAACATGCTAGTCACATCTCTTATCACCATATCTTTGTATAGCAAAAACTTTCCAAATTGTATATATGACATATGTAAGTAAAACAAGATAGAACTTCAAAAGCATTTTCTATACTTTATATTTTTTTTCTTTCCTTATAAATAGTTTATATTGCTATTCTCATTATTTTAACCCGGTAAATGAAAATCTTTATATACTACCTGTGTTTTTGTAGGGCTATTGGGGATGTGCCATTGGGAAAGCCAGACAAGCTGCAAAAACAGAGATAGAGAAACTCCAGGTAAGACTCAATTATATAAATATTCAATTTGCCAAAAAGTTTTAACAATGGTAATATAAAAAAATATGTAGTTGGGGAAAAATTCTGCTCTTGAGATATTCTTTTACCAAGATTGCCCAATATATTTAAATTTTTACCTACCATTGTTCATATACTATAATGGCAGCCAAACAAAAATGAAAGTCAAAATAGATTCTTACTTTTTATTCAGTACACAGAAAAGCATTGTTTTAAAATATAGTATAGCTTGGCATTGGGTCATATCCTTATAATCCCTATACTCAGTACTGCCTCAAAGAAGTAGAGTCTGTTACATCCTTGACCTTAGGGGTTCTGAGTTATAGTCAATTCAGGCCATCTCAGGGTAAGCATTACATTTGGCATGATTATGATGCGTCGTCCCTAGAAGCTGGGCAGGCCATCAGGTTGCCTGAGAAAGGGCTGACTGACCAGGCCAAAGCTCCTTTGTTGTTCAGAGTTGGACTAAGCTTTCAGAGAGTTTGTTATTTGAAGCCTGGAAGAGATAGGGAGACACCCAGTCTTATGAAATAAAAATAAGAGTATAAAAATTGTTTTATTTGTATTTAATTTTTTTTGCAGCATTTAATGTACTGATTAAATTCATTAATATCTTTCACTTGTCCCAAGTGTACTTGTTATCATTTAGAAAAAAATTACTGTAAAATGTTTCAAGTGGTAGTTAGTATTGATATGTTTTTTACTTGGACATTTTGATCCAATGCAGAAATACATGTAAATGTGTTGTTTTGAAGAGGAGGCAGGTAATACTTAAATTTGAAAAAAGACAGCACTTGAGTTGAGGTACAAGTCAAGATTTGGAAGTGAAGGAGGAGATAGAAGGCCAATTTTGGTGCTCTGACTGAAATGTAGACTTCATGGAAAAGGAAAGAATACATTTAGTGTAGAAAGATTGCTAAGTTTTAAGAGTTGGTATTTTATCCTAGGCACAAAAGAAGTCACTGAAGCTGGAGAGAGTGATAAGAATTTGTGTTTCCTTATCAGGTTTTTGTGAGGTTTAAAAGAAAATGTAGTGTTCAAAAGTAGGTTTCCTTTTCCTTGGGGGTGGTGGTGCTATTTCTAGCTTTGGAGGTGGGTGGCAGAACCCCCAAGCCTGTTCCAGGAAGGGAACAGCAACAGTTGACCTGAGGTCCTCCACATGGGCTCCTTGCATTAAAGCAGCCATGGTTAGGGGGTAGGAAGGGGAAAAGAGGAGTTGAGGTTGGAGGGGAAGGGCCTCAGGTACAGGAGCACAAGTTCTCCCTATTTCCCACCTTTAATTTAAAACTGATTGTAAAATACTAATCAGGTAATTTTTTTTGATTATCAGATCAATTTTATAAAACATGACTTTGGCTGTTGTCCATAGGACTTCCTACCCTGCCTAAATACAAATCAGACTTGATTCAACAATCCAGTTGGTGTACTTCATTCCCAACCTGACATGCTTTTTTTCATACTTAGAATGTTATTTGCACATCTTAAACTTACCCATGCTTTGAAGTCCAGATTAAATAGTACTTAGTTCTGTTACTTATATGTCATTGGCAGACCTCAAGATTTTTAGGCTCTTCTGTTATTCTGTTCTTATTGAATTTATATATTGGGGGCCAATAACCCTTTTGGGTTCTTATTGTCAATGTCCAAATCCTGTTTGTATCACTGTTCCAAGGATTCCTTCTGGTCAGCAACTGTATTTCTTGAGACAAAACACTTGCTGAAATAAGGCTAGATATTTTTAAAGATGTCATAGCTACCATGGCTGTTTATAAACTAAAACTCTGACCTCTGATAAAATGGCCCAAGCCATTTTATCTTTTCCCCAACTCCTATTAGTATAGATTAACCCTCACTGTAATATAATATTTCTTCAATAATTAGATAAAACAATATATAAAGAAATTACACAGAACTTTGAGTTGGTTCTTGTGGAATTGGGTTTTTGTTTTTAAATTTTATTTAGTCAATTTAGAATGTTTTTCCTTGGTTACAAGAATCATGTTCTTTCCCTACCCTCCCTTCACTCCCTCTCATAGCTGATACTCAACTTCACTGGGTTTTTCATGTGTCCTTGATCAAATCCTATTTCCATATTATTGATGTTTGCACTAGGGGATCATTTAGAGTCTATATCTTCAATTATATCCCCATCGACCCATGTGATCAAGCAGTTGTTTTTCTTCTGTATTTCTACTCCCACAGTTTTTCCTCTAAATGTAAATAGCGTTCTTTCTCATAAATCCCTCTGAATTGTTCTGTTGCTACTAATAGAGAAGTTCATTACATTCAATTGTACCATAGTGTATCAGTCTCTGTACAATGTTCTCCTGGTTCTGCTCCTCTTCACTCTGCATCAATTCCTGGAGGTCATTCCAGTTCACATGGAATTCCTCCAGTTTATTATTCCTTTGAGCACAATAGTATTCCATCACCAACATATACCACAATTTGTTCAACCATTCTGGTATTAGAATATTCTAATGATACTCTATTCAGATACTTAAAGTAATAGCCAATAAATAAAGCAGTGGGGTTAAAATAATGCAGTGGTAGAAATACAGTAAAAATTATAATATGGATCTGGTTTGTCAACACCATATTTCACATCCACCTTGTTGTCATACTCCACCAGGTTCTCATGTACACTTGCACAACTGTGAGCAAGGCACCTTGCCTTTCTGGACCTGCATTTTCTAGCTTTTAAAATGAAGGGGGATAACACTGGATTAGGTGATTTTCCAGTAATAAATCTAAGTAAGCCCAGGATTAAGGTACCATGCAGATGAGCTGCCTTAAGTTGCATAAATTATATTGCAGTTGCTTTTGAGACTTTAATAACCTTGGCAGCCACAATAATAAAACAGTTCAGAGAAGCCCTGGCCATAGTTTATGTATTATATTTACTTGACATGATTACCATTACCCATTATATAGCCACAACCACTAGTATTCTAATAGCTATTTTCCACTCACAGGTCCCATTTTTGTATTCGTGGGATGGAATGAAGGGGCTGTGAACCACTGGAGTTTATAGAGGATGACATGATCAGACTTGCACTTTAGGAAAATCACTTTAATGACTGAAGGATGGATTGGTGTGGGGAGAGACTTGAGGCAGATAAACCTACCAGTGGGCTATTGCAATAATCTAGGCATGTGGTATGGAGGGCCTGTACTAAAGTGGTTGCAGTGTCAGAGAAGGGGGATTATTTGAGAGATGTTTTGAAGGTGAAGTCAGCAGGCCTTGCCAACAACTTTGGCATTGCTCTCTCTAATAATAGAGAAGATAGAAGGAAGGAGAACATTTAGGATGAAAAGGAGTTCTGTTTTGTATATATTGAGTTTATGATATCTACTGGATAGTTTGAGGTGCAGGATAGGTATATTTGAGAATCATTAGCATTGAAATGGTAACTAAATCCATGGGACCTGATAAGATTTTCAAGTGAAGTAATACAGAAGGAGAAAAGAAGAGGGTCCAAGTCAGAACCTTGAGGGACACATATAGTTAGAGGGCATGATCTGGATGAAGATCCAGCAAAGGAAACCAAGAAGGAGCAGTCAGATAGAAAATCAGGAGAGAGTTGTGTTCAGGAGACCTAGAGAGAAAAGAGTATAAAGGAGGAGAGAGTGATCAATAGTATAAAGGCTGAAGGAGAGTTCAAGGAGTGGAATAATGAAGTCAGAAGCCACTTTGTAAGGGATTAAGAGTTAGAAGAAAATGGAGGCAACTATTGTAGACAGCCTTTTCTAGGAATTTAGCTACAAAGGACAGAATTGCTACATAATGTTTACATGTCCAGCTGAAGTTTTGGAGAACAGATTCTTTTGTCATTCTGGTAACATTCTTAGTATGTTTACTGTAGAATTATGCTGAACAATTTCCCTTTAGTTTAGCATTTGTAGCCTCTGGGAATCTCACTTTTCTCAGTTCAACAAATTTAGTTTGTAGGTATTCTCTTCTATTTCTTTTTTTTTTGGTAACTATTTAAAAAAGACATTTATTTATTTTTAAAACTATGGACACCTGGGTAATTTGCATTTAACATTTGTAAAGAATTATCAACCACTTTCAGCAAGATTATTTTAAAAAATAATTTTAACACTTTTTAATATAGTTTGATTCTCTTGACTCCCACTTTTCTTCCTTTTTATTTTAGAAAAATTAATTTAGTCAATTTAGAACATTATTCCTTGGTTACAAGAATATTTTTTCCTTTCCTCCCCTCCTCCTGCCCCTTCCCATAGCTGGTGTGCAGTTTCACTGGGTTTTACATGTGTCTTTGATCAGAACCTATTTCCATGTTTAGACTCATAACTCTTAAGGTATTTTCTATATATTTTCCAAGTCAATCATTTTTCCACTGATATATTTCCCATTTTGTTCCCTCTCTTTTAAAAAAACTTTTAACTATGTTTCTTGATATCTCAAGGAGTAATACGTTTTCACTTGGCTAATTCTAATTTTTATGGAGTCATTTTCTTTAGTGAACTTTTTGCACTTCTTTTCATTTGGATAATTAGTTTTTTCCCTTCAGTCAATTTTTATGCCTCCTCTTCCATTTGGCCAAAAGAAGTTCATCAAAGAATCTTTATGCCTCTTTTTCCCTTAGGCCAATTCTGCTTTTTAAGATATTATTTTCTTCAATTTTTTTTGTACCTCTTTTAATTTTTTTAATTTTTCTTATTTCTTTTCCCAAAATGTTCTCTCTCACTCTTTTTAAAAATTTCCAAGAATTTTTGCTGACCCTAGATCAATTAGCAATTTTTTTCTGAGGCTTTGCTGTTGGTTGTTTTTGCATTGTTGTAAGTTTGTCTTGCCCCCCCCCCCCCCCCCCGCAACTTTTAATAATCAGATTCTTTTTTTGTTTGTTCCATTTTCCTAGCCTATTTCTTGACTTTGAATTTTATGTTAAAGTTTGGCTCTATTCATCTGAGCATGGAGTAACTGTGCCAAGCTTAAGGCTTTTTTGTGCTGCTATATCCAGAGCTAGTTGTGGGGATTTGTAAGTTCTGGCAGCATCCAAGGTTGTGTTATCTTGGGAGAGGTTTGGTCATTACTCTCCTGGCTTGTGCTCTTTTTTGCCTTGGAACTGATAACTGGGTCTCCTGCTCTCCTGTAGTGCTAACAGTCCTCTTCATCTTAGAACTGTGGCACTTTCTCCTTTGTGGCTGAACAAGTGTTCTCCATCCTAAAACTTCTTAGGATTCTATATAGAGCTGCAATAGAGTTACAAATAAGGACCCAGTGCCCACAAAGGTTTCTCAACAATCTCTAACCTATTGTCCAACTCCCTTTACTGGCTGTGAGTTGAGCTTTCAAATATGGTTCTACTGGTACAGCTGTCTCCACAAGGCCCCCTGCTGGAGCTCTAACCATTCTCCATGCCATCACCTGTCCCAGGGTTAAGAACTCTCCTGTAGAACTTCTAAGTTGTCTTAGGTAGGAAAAGTCTTATTCTGATTTTTTCTTTTATTATTTCTTTTATTTTCTACTGTACCAGAATTTGATTTGAGAAATTATTTTAAAGTTTTTTGGCGGATTTGGCAGGGTCCTAGCTTGTACCCTGTCATCTTGGCTTTGCCTGAACTAAACTGTCTTCATAAAAGAGAGAGCACAGGCACTATGGTATTGAAATTATTATAAAAAACTTGAGGTAATTAAGAAAGGAATCCACTATTTAGAATGAGAAATTGATAAAGTTACCTTTGGATATACTCTAGTTTTTGTAATAAATTTTTACATGTAATGATGTTAATAGCATTCAAATATAATGTAGGCAGTCTCAAAAACATTGATGCTAGAAACAGGAAATAGTGAAACCTTATTTGGCTTTCAGTTACTAATCTACAAAGCTAGTAAAATAATGCCTTTACTAAGCTCAAAGATTTTTAAAAATGTAAGCAATTTGTTATACATATTGTTTGTATAATTTATATAATTTATTGTTATCAATCTTTTTTTTTTTAACCCTTACCTTCAGTCTTGGAGTCAATACTGTGTATTGGCCAGATTTGAACCTAGGACCTCCCGTCTCTAGGCCTGACTCTCAATCCACTGAGCTAACCAGATGCCCCCTCAATCTTTTAATATATATTCTCTCATAGATGAAAGAAATGACCTGTCGTGATGTTGTTAAAGAAGTTGCAAAAATGTAAGTATTTTTTCTCCATTAAATTTTTCAACTTAGTAGGACTCAGAATTCCTTTTATAGTTGTAGTCATTACTTGTTAATATCTAGAGTTGGTAAATGGGGATAATTTTTGATATGTAACTTTTAAAAAGTTAATGTTGACTATTTTTTCCTTATTTAAGGCCACTTATGCAACTTGTTCATTACCAAATCACTGGTCTTTCTTATTCTTTTTTCCCATGAACATATATAGGCTTAGGAAAAAAAGTTCCTTTTTCATACTCAGCTATCATGAGAATTGGGAAATGTGGGACTTTGGGCCATAAAGAAAGGAGGAGAGGTTTCCATTAAGTTAATTTAATTGTCTTAAACTCATGACAGATTTTCAAAATAAAAACTTCATTGGGATACAACAATGGATTAGTAAATAAAAGATAATTTAAAGAGGGAAAGAGCAATAAAAAGCTATAAGATAGAGAGAAAAATACATAATCTGAAAGTTAAAGGTATTTTTTTCCCCCTCAAATGCAGGGAAGTACAAAATGCCCTCTATTTAAAGACCATAAGTTTGAACCAGATAATAGAAGGCCTATGCTGAAGAGGTTGTGCTTTTATCCTTTGTGACAAGGAAATCACTTTAAAAGACTGATATGTATATTAATTTAAGGTCGCCAAGGAATTCAGCTATGTAATTCCTAAATGAAAAGTCAAATCAGCCGTCAGCCTTTTATAGAGTTTAATTACAAACAGGAGGAAGAAAGGAATTAGAGAGAGAGAGAGAGAGAGAGCGCGCTCGAAAGGGGAGAGAAGGGAATAGGGCTTAAATACCCCCTCTGTTTAGGCTGGGCCAAAAGGCCCAAGCCCTTAGATAGCTGGGGCAAAGAAAAGAGATCAGTCCCTATTACTCACGTGACCAAAATGGAGAAACAGTCTCAAAGGCCCCCACCTTCAGCTTCCTTCAGAGCAAGCTTCTCAGAGCACACTCCAACCACTCAGACAAACTCCTCAACCACCACCCTGAGTCTTCAGACCCTGCTATCTTTAAGGAAACCATCCAAGTTCCCTCCCCTCAGTTCTCACATCTACCAATCACTGTCCATCAATTTCCCTGTGCCAATGGAGGCTCTAGCTTAACCCAGGACCGCCCAGAGGTCTCTGGCTTTGCACATGTCTGTTGAAGGTCATATTTTCAAATAATTAAATCTTTGATCCTTTGCTACAGCCCTTCCTAAATCCTGTTAACCTGAGTAGGGTAGAGATTGGAATAATTAAATTTTGATCTATGCTGCAGCCCTTCCTCAATCCTGTTAGGACTGAGTAGGGTGGAGATTGATTCCAAGTATCTCCATTGTATCAATTCTAAAATCAATCATGACTCAAAGAACTTCCTGTTCTATGCTTAAGCATAGGTCAAAGTCCTTTCCATTGTTCAGCAAAAGGTTTCTGTCCTAAAGTAATCTTAAGAAGGGAGGAGGAGGAACCTCCCATGCCAATGGGGTTCACATTCCAATAGACTATCAGTAAGAAATTTTCCAAGTATGAAATTTCCCAATGGTGAAATTTCCAACATTTATAAGTCTAAGGAATTTTAAGGTTTACACCTTAGAGGCAAGAGGAGCAGTTAAATAATCTGCACATTAGATTATCTGAAAGATTTGTTAGGGGGAGGATTAGAATTGGGGAGAGTTAAGAAGAGATATTTAGGATTATGATTTAAGAGGTCATCTAAGGTGCTTCAGAGGTTATTTAACTCCAATCCTCTCATTTTATAAAAAAGGAAATGGGGGCTCACAAAGCTAGTGAATAATTTGAATTTGTGTTTCAGAATTCTTAAATTTATGCTCTTTGTCAACTTGGTGATTATAATATACATTAATTCCCTTGAATGTTCCTTCAATCTCTCATTCTCCTTAAGTTTTTGTCCTTTAACCATAAATATATGGTTTTACAACTGTGAAACAATTCATGGGTCTTTAGATACTCTCATGACCTAAAAACAATAGATTTATACTGAACATGTTTTGAAAATCTCTCTACCTGTTCTTCTCCCTTTCCTTTTCCTCATCCCCCCCTCCCCCCCCCACTCCATTGCCAAAATTTGATTTTATTTATATGAGTTAACTTATTTTATGTGGTAATTTAATTACTTTTCTTATCATATTCCAGAATTTATATAGTACATGATGAAGTTAAGGACAAAGCTTTTGAACTGGAGCTTAGCTGGGTTGGAGAAGGTAAAATTAAAATATTCTTTAGTATATTTTTGTTTGATGAGCTTAGATTTTATACCCTTTGGGATAACTTAGTGTTTTGTCATTGTTTTGATTTTTAAGTGTTTTTTAAACTGTCACATGTTGAGGTTTGAATGCTGATCATTTTTCAGGATTTCATAATCATTTCAATACAAGTATTGATTTCAGAAAGATAATACCTGAAAGAGACATTCCTGCTTTCCAAGTACTGCCATTTACATACAATGCTATATTTCCAGTTTTTTATTTCTAATTTTTAAAAAATGTTATTTAGTCAATTTAGAATGTTTTTCCTTGGTTACAAGAATCATGTTCTTTCCCTACCCTCCCTTCACTCCCTCTCATAGCTGATACTCAACTTCACTGGGTTTTTCATGTGTCCTTGATCAAATTCTATTTCCATATTATTGATGTTTGCACTAGGGTGATCATTTAGAGTCTATATCTTCAATTATATCCCCATCTACCCATGTGATCAAGCAGTTGTTTTTCTTCTGATAGCTTGGTCTCCTCATTGCCAATTTTAATTCCTTCAATTTCTTTTTCTTCTCTAATTGCTACTGCTAGTGTTTCTAGTACAATGTTAAATAGTAGAGGTGATAATGGGCATCCTTGTTTCACTCCTGATCTTTTTGGGAAGGCTTCTAGTTTATCCCCATTGCAGATGATATTTGCTGATGGTTATATATATATATATACTGTTTATTATTTTTAGGAAAGGCCTTTCTATTTCTATAGTTTCTAGTGTTTTCAATAGGAATGAGTGTTGTATTTTGCAAATGTTTTTCTGCATCTATTGAGATAATCATGTGGATTTTTTTTTTGTTAGTTTGCTTGTTAATATGGTCATTTATGTGGATTGTTTTCCTAATATTGAACCATCCTTGCATTCCTGGTATAAATCCCACCTGATCATAATGAATAACCCTCATGATCACTTAATGGAGTCTTTTTGCTAGTGCTGTATTTAAGATTTTTGCATCTATGATCATTAGGGAGATTGGTCTGTAGATTTCTTTCTGTTTTTGACCTGCTTGGCTTTGGAATCAGTACCATGTTTTTGTCATAAAAGGCATTTGGTAGAAGTCCCTTGCTTATTCTGTCAAAAAGTTTGTATAGTATTGGGATTTGTTGTTCTTTGAATGTTTTATAGAATTCATCTGGTCCTGGGGATTTATTCTTAGGTAGTTCTTTGATGGCTTGTTCAATTTCTTTTTCTGATATGGGGTTATTTAGGTATTCTATTTCTTCTTCTGTTAATCTAGGCAATTTATATTTTTGTAAATATTCATCCTTATTGCCTAGATTGCCATATAATTAGGCATAAGTTTTTAATGATTGCCATAATTTCCTTTTTGTTGGAGGTGAATTCTCCCTTTTCCTCTTGGATACTGTTAATTTGGTTTTCTTCATTCCTAATGACCAGTACTTTGTCCATTTTATTTTTTTTCAAAGTGCCAGCTTCTAGTCTTAATTATTAATTCAAAGTTCTTTTACCTTTGATTTTATTTCTCCTTTAATTTTTACGATCTCTATTTTAGTTTTTTAACTGAGGATTGTTAATTTGTTCACTTTCTAGTTTTTTAATGTACATGCCCAATTCATTGATCTCTGCCCTCCTTAATATGTTTATATATGAACTCGAGGATATAAATTTCTCCCCTAGTACTGCTTGTCTGCATCCCATACATTTTGAAAGCATTACTCATCATTGCCATTTTCTTCAAGGAAATTATTGTTTCTATGATTGATTCTTTAACCAATTTTGGAGAATCATATTATTTAATTTCCAATTAATTTTTGATTTGCCTCTCCATGTACCCTTACTAATTATTATTTTTTATTGCATTATGATCTGAAAAGGTTGCATTTATTATTTCTGCTCTTTTGCACTTGTTTGCAATATTTTTATGCTCTAGTACATGGTTAATCTTTGTGAATGTACCATGTGCTGCTAAAAAGAAGGTATATATTCCTTTTTGTCTGTATTTATTTCTCTCCATATAACTACTATATATATACTTATATAAATAAGTCTAATTTTTCTAATGTTTCTTTCACATCTCTTATCTCTTCTTTATTTTTTGGTTTGATTTATCTAGATTTGATAGCGGAAGGTTCCGGTCTCCCACTAGTATAGTTTAACTGTCTAGTTCATCTTTGAGCTCTACTAGTTTCTACTTTAGAAATTTGGATGCTACACCATTTGGTGTATACATGTTGAGTACTGATATTTCCTCATTGTCTATACTGCCTTTTTTCAGGATATAATTGCCTTCCCTATCTTTTAAGTAGATCTATTTTTACTATGGTTTTGTCAGATTTCATGATTGTGACTCCTGCATTCTTTTTCTCAGTTGATGTACAATAGATTTTGATCCATCCCCTTTTCTTTACCCTGGGTGTGTCTACCTTCCTCACTTGTGTTTCTTGTAGACAACCTATGGTAGGATTTTGGTTTCTAATTCACTCTGCTATTTGCTTGTGTTTGATGGGAGAGTTCATTCCATTCACATTCAGTTTTATGATTACCAGCTGTGTATTTCCCAACATTTTGGCTTCTACTACTAGTCCTGCTCTTTCTTTCACCATTTCCTTCTACTCCAGTGTTTTGTTTTTAATCAGTCCCTCTAATTCCTACCCTTATTTTGCTACCCCCCCCCTTCTTATTCCCTTCCTGTTGTTCTTTAGGGTCTATTTAAAATACCCCACACACTATCCCTGCCTTGTATTACTTCCCTTCCCCAAGTCTGTTTGTTACCATTCTACTTCTCTGTAGGGCGTGAATCAATTCTCTTCCCCAAAGGATTTGATTGTTCTTCCCTCTTTAAGTCAGTTTCTGTGCTCTTAAGAATGATGTATTTTCTGTCTCCAACCTCTTCACCCTTCCAGTATATTGTTGCTCTTCCCAACTCCCGCTGTAAGCTTTTTCATGAAATATAAGTTTACCCCATTTTGTCTTTCCCCCCACTTTTCTTAGTATTAACCCAGCTTTTTACCTCTAGTTATATTATGTATGCATATATGTATATATCTTGGATTTCATCCTATAGTTTGTCATTGTTCCCTCTAAGTCTAATTCTTCTAGCTACCCAGGTAGTTTTTAAGAGTTATCAATATCATCTTTTCTTATAAGGAAACAAATCATGTTAACTTGTTGGGTCCCTTAAAAAAGGTGTTTTTCCCCCCCCCTTAATTACCTTTGGTGATTCTTCTGAGTTCTATGTTTGGACATCAAATTTCTGTTTTAAGTTTGTTTTTCTTTATGAATGCCTGGAAGTTTTCTATTTTATTAAATGACCATACTTTCCCCTATATGAATATAATCAGTTTTGCTGGGTAATTGATTAATGGTTGTATACCTAGTTCCCTTGCTTTTTGGAATATCATATTCCATGCCTTTTGGTCCTTCAGTGTAGATGCAGCCAGATCTTGTGTTATCCTAATTGTGGTTCCATGGTATCTGAATGACTTCTTAGCAGCTTATATTTTTTCTTTGTTCTGGTAGTTCTTAAATTTGGCTATAACATTCCTGGGTGTTGTCAATTCAGAGTTAAACACAGGAGGTGATCTCTGGATTCTTTCAATCTTTACTCCCCCCCCTCCCCCCATCCGCTTGAGAATGTTGGGGCAGTTTTCTTGGATAATTTTCTGTAGAATGATATCCAGGCTTTTCCTTTTGTCATGCTCTTCTGGTAGTCCAATAATTCTTAAATTATCTCTTCTGCCTCTGTTTTCAGGTCTTGTCATTTTGTGAATGAGGTTTTTCATATTTTCCTCATTTTAAAAAAAATTTTAAATTTTGGTTTATAGAATCTTGCTGCCTTGTGAAGTCATTTGCTTCTAGTTGTTGGATTCTAGTTTTTAAAGACTGAATTTCATCCCTGGTTTTTTGGTCATCCTCCCTCTGGTCTGATTTTCTTTGGAGGTCATCTTTCATCTCCTTTGCCTCATTTTCAAGCTGGTTAATTTTGGCTTTCAAGACACTATTTTCTGCTTCCTGATGACTTATTTTGCTTTTTAAGTTATTTTCCCAGTTGTCTGCAGCCTGTCTTAATTGTTTTTCCAAAACCTGTGTCCAATTCACTGGAGTTTCTGTATTTTTGCTTGGTGTTCCTTGGTCCCCGTTTCAATTGTTCTTTGTTCATTACCTGGATAGAAGCTGTCAATTGTCATTTCTTTTTTCTTTTTCTGTTGTTTATTCATATTTTTCCCTTTCCCCCCTGTAAATTGCCTGTGATCTTGTTACTTTGATTATGTTGTGGATATGAGGGTTTGGGTTATTCTGTTCTGAAGGGGCTTCTTCTCTGCTCTGCTGATTAGTCAGGTTGAGCCCTGATGTCAGGCCTTGAAAAGGAGTTGTGCTTCCCACCCTGTTATCAAAGTTGTAGCCTTTGCCCTTGGAGCTTAGTCAGCAAGGTTCTCAGAGCAGTCTGGGGGAGGGATGTTGGAGCTTGAGCTTCCCTGCCTTCTGAATGCTTCTTATGTGCCCTATTAATAAGACTGAACCAGGGCAGAGTTGATTTGTGAAGCTGGATGTGCCCTGAGGCCAAAACCCCAAGAAGGATGAAGGGGGCAAGATGAAGTGTCCTGGCGGCAACTAGGCTGCCTACTCTGTGCTTCTCCAGCTGCCTCCCCAATCCCTGTGTTCAATGCCCTGAACCTTGTACAGCTGTGCCATCAAGGTACTCCCTCCAGACCAGAGATTCCAGCCACTGCTGGAGGCTCAGTACTGTAGGTGGGGGAGGGGTCCTGGGACCTCCTTATTCCTTCCCCTTAAAGCCAAGTGTTCTTGAATTTAGGCTTTTTGGGGGGCATACCTTTTAAGTTGAGACCAGTATGAGGGTTCCTTAGCTCTGTTCTGTTGTTAGATTTGGTTTTCAGTCTCCTAGGAGCATTTTATTTTTAATCAGTAAGGAAGGGTTTTCAGAGGTGTGAACTTTAACTGCCTCTAAGCTGCCATCTTGACTCTGCCTCTCTTTTATTTCTAATAATAGAGTGATTATGAATTCTTCTTTTGATTTTTCTCAGCAAAGCTCCAGCAACTGCATTAAGGGCCAACTGCATTAAGTCTTGACAATATATTTTAGTTTTTAAATATGTGTTATATTTAAACATATGACATTTTCAAATTATTACATTATAATTCTAATATACTGCTACAATGCTTTTAAGTTATCATCCTTACATTTAAAAATACGGTTTTTCAGTAACCAAAGGAAGGCATGAAATTGTCCCGAAAGATATAAGAGAGGAAGCAGAAAAATATGCCAAGGTAAGTAATTCATAGAAATGCAATTTTTTTTCTCTAAGTGTGGTTAGAATTGGGTCAAAATGAGTTTTTGAAAATGAACAAGAATGTTATGGGAAATATAGAACACATTAACTTGAAATGATCTTTGAAAGCAGATTGGGGGTGAGGGCGGGGGTCCATTTACAGATTAGTCCTATATTTTAAAAGCCCCTTTATTCAGTACTGGATTTTCAGCAGTTGTAAAGTGAATGTTTTTTCTTATAGATGTATCCTTCCTAACAGACTATTCAAGAAGCATTTTAGTGTTCAAACATTGACTGACTATTCTTCTTTTCACAGGAGTCTTTGAAAGAAGATGATGAATCAGATGATGATAATATGTAACAATGAGTGCTATAATACTTTTTTTTAAAGAAATGTTTTACATGTGAACTATGTAGCAGTAGTGTCCTGTGGATTATTAGCCCAGTGACAAATTTCCAATTTATTAAAAATTTATCTTGTATCCACAAGTCCAGTTGTTCTTTGTGAAAAACAAAAACAAAAAACTTTGCTTTGGGATGGTTGTAAGGATTTTGCCTATTTTATCTCAAACTTATATTAAGCAATCTATTTGAATCAATAGCAGATTTGTTCACAAGGGTCTAGTTAATGCTGAAATAATTCTGTTTGTTTTCCAGTTTGGATTTTCGTGTTATTAAAACAATTTCAAACCAGAGATTATTGTGTCATGATAGTGTGGCATGAAAAGGGTTAAGTATGATAAGGGTTTTTTCCAAAAATTATCCAACTTAACCCTTTTCTGCCTCTTTTGCCAAGGGGGTGAAGATGGAGGATCACTTATGTTGCCTTTTTAAAACTTGGACCTATGGATAGTCACTAGATGAAGTAGGAAAATACTACTCTTGTACTGGTTTCATAGTAGTTAGTAAAACTCTGAACTCTATCAAATCAACACATGCCAAATTCTACTTAGTGCAACACAACTACTTTTTAACTAACTGTGGACTTTGCTTTTGCTGGACTTTGAGTATTTATGGGGTGTCTAACAAACTCCATTAACTTAACTAAACTCAAATAACCTGGTAGTGGTAGCTTCTTTCAAATAAAGTACATTGACTTGGCTCCTATAACTGGCCTTGTTTATAGACAAGCAAAAGTTTATTCAAAGCAGCTCCTTAAACCTTTTTAAAACTGACAGAATTGGGGGTGTTTCCCAACTTCCTAATAAAGCTTGAACATTAAAATTATCCTCTGCTATTGTTTATTTATGCTTATCTCATATGCAGGGTAACTTCCTATTCCTATTAGAATTTTTAAAATGCACATTTCCTAAGTGGTCCTTACATTTTCTGAATTTGGGTGAGATAACAAGACTATTTGTAATAAATTTCATGAGAAATTTTTAAAGTATTCCTTTTTCTAGTCTGAGACTTGAGAAATTAACTGATTTTTATTCATAATTCCTGTTTCTTACGAAATATAATAGTAATGAATTTCAGTACGAAAATTAGGCATATTTTCTTGGGATATAGAAAGTTTGCCTCAATTAATGGAATTGAACCACATTCTTTCTTGAGAAATTGCATTCTGTCTTGCTATCTTGATGAATAGCTATCTGTATTTGTTAAATAACTAGCAAGCATACCTATGAACCAAATGGTTGCAAAATTAGGCAAGTACTTGTGGTATAAAAAAAAAAATCCAAAAATTTGAAACTGCTCTTCTTTTAATGCTACCTTAAAGCATTTAGAGTACATTTTATGAAACATTTAAATATTACCACTAATACCACTGGAAAAGCTCAAAATATGATCATTTTAAGAAAGAAGACCCTCATTTTGATTAGGTCATGTCCAACCCTTTTGTGATTTTCTTGGCAAAGATACTTCTGGACTAGTTTGCCTTTTCTTTCTCTTGCTCATTTGCAAATGAGAAAACTGAGGCAATTCGTGTTAAATGACTTCCAGTCACACAGCTAAAAAGTATCTGAGGATGGACTTGACTTCAGGAAAAAGAGTCTTCTGATTTCAAGGCCCAGTACTCTATCTCTTGAGTCACCGGTATAATAGCAAAATCTCAAAATAAATTTTTACAAAGAAAATAGAAAACTGCTGTGCTTTAAGTGACAAATTCATCTAGGTTTCCACCTAATATTAAGGAAACAACTTACTAATTCATCCCTTTTGGAAAAAAATACACTGGAAATTACAGTATTAAAAGCTGCCTAATGGGTGACTCCTATGTAATTTTTGAGGATATCCTAATGAGGATGTTATTAGTCTTAGGATATATTATAGTGATTTAATTTTTAATACTGCATTTGGATGGGAGAGTATATAGAAGGGAATTTTGGTGACCAACAAGTTAGTTGCCATGTGAAGTTGCCTCCTGAAATTTTTTAGAAGCTGAATTAAGGGGTAGGTAGGTATACTACATGCTGCACGTTGAAAGATTTTTTGTGCCCTTCATGTTGGTATGGTTATATCCTCGGACTGTTTATTTTTCTTTTATAAATTCTTTCCTGTGGCAGTCTTTTATGCCTATGATTTCAGTTGTCTGCCATGTGGTTCTGGCTCAAGTGTTTAAACAAGGTAATTATATGCCCTAAGCAAGGGTCACACTCACCAAAAGATGTGTAATACATAGTCCAAATAGGAGATTCCTTAAATAGATAGTGAGTTATGGATGCTCCTGTCTGAAAGTCATTCAAATAAGATTGGCCTAATTATCAAGACAAAAAAAACTTCAGTGCATAAAGAATAGCTGTTGTCCACCTATGTGACTGATCAGTTATTCCTAACTTGGAGTTAACTGACACACCAGCGTGTCTGAATTTAGATGGGAAAAATTATAATTTCATTGTAATTCATTTCCTTTGTTAACCTTACCTATTTTTATGCATTTAAAAACATTGAGAAGATATCTATAGCTTTCACTGGATTGCCATATGACTCCATAATACAAGAGTTAGGGCAGATGACCTTTTCCCCTCTCCATGAAGATTAAATTAAATGCAACAAGAATGGATTTTTCAAAAAAGACTGTACTTAGCCAAAAATTCCATACAAATTAATATACTACTTGCCAGCAGAAAAGCAGGAAGAAATTTATAATACAGAGTAGATATTCAGTTGGTGTGGTCAAAATAAGATAGTTTATATTTGGCAGTGTGGTTCTTTTGACCATTTCAGAAGCTAAATGGTTAGCTGAGATAAATACTCTAGATAACTAGTGGACTGAGAATAGAAAACTTACATTTATAAGGTTGCAGAACATGTTCAGTTAACCCCAAATTACTGGTGAAACAAAAAAGACTTTTCTAGTGATAATACAATGCTGAGTCTTAGGCATCAGAAATTCTTATAGCATGTAGGCCACCAAAAAATAAAGGATTCATGATTAGGGTAAATATGCATCAACATATCTTGAATAAAATATAGAGTACATGAAAATGGCAGATCATCTGTGATTAGAAAAACGGTGGTAGACCAGAGAGTAAAAGAAAATGGATAAAGGAATGCACTTGGAAGCCATAAAATAATAATAGAAGGTTCCAAACACACTGGGTTGACTCCTAGAGGAAAAATTACGGGGAAGCATGGACAAAAATCACACGGAATGAAGCATATCAGGGGCTTTTAATTGGTAGAACTCAAAGTTTTTGTCATGCAAAACTAGTAGCCATGTCTAATAGAAACACATTTTCCACTCTTCTCACCCCCCCCCCCCCACCTCACTGTCTCCAAAAATAGTTCATTCCTATTTTAAAGTTCAAATTAGATAATTTATATAAAGCACTTATATTTGCCTGGCATAAAGTAAGTGCTGTGTAAATGGTAGATATTATTTGGATATTAAATTGCAGTCTGTTTTAGGAAAACTAAAACATGAACATTAAACTGAAATTCTTTTACAAAATAGTCCAGAAGTAAAAACATAGTAACCTAGAGGAGTATGGTCTATTGCTTATTTATATCATAATTTCTAATAAAAAGCGGGACTTAATTTTTTAAAGGAAATTGGTTGTCATAGCAACTTTAAGGCTTTAGAAAGAAAACCACAAAAGTACAGAATTCATAGAAAAAATGCTATTATTCTATCTTATCTAAAAAACCCCATACCCATTAGTTCTTTTTTTTTTTTTTTTAAACCCATACCTTTTGTCTTAGAATCAATACTGTGTTGATTCCAAGGCAGAAGAGTGGTAAGGGTTAGGTAATGAGGGTCAAGTGACTTGCCCAGGATCACACAGCTAGAAAGTGTCTAAGGTCAAATTTGAACCTAGGACTTTCTGACTCTAATGCCTGGCTCTCAATCCACCGAGCTACCCAGCTACCCCCCAAATGTAAGTTTAAATAACAGCTACATTTTAAGGGCTCACAAATTCTTGAATCTTTTTTCCCCAAAAGCAGACCAAATGAAATTTTTTTTTATTCTAAGCTCTGTACAATATTAGATTATGCAAACTTCCCTAATCAACAGAATTAGGTATTAATAACTGGATAACTGCTCATATGGAGCTGCTTTTCTATTTTTATTTTGTTTTTGTAGTCCACACATAAATATTCAAAAAAGTAATTACTAATAAGTGTGCTGTGGAAACTGAACAAGGTGGCAATTTTTTCTATTACAGGTACAAACACTTGAGATTCCTTTTCAAAAGAACAGATGCAGTGTTTCTTGGGTTTGTTTGGAAATGCTGCCTCAGCCAATATAAGAAAGTTAGAATTTGGTGTATAAAAGTCATTTCAAAAATTAGAAGATTTTTTTCATGTTGAATAGAGTTGGCTCTACTGAAACCTTACTCTTGATTACTTTGTCATTGCTTTCAGTTTCATTTTCCTCACCTAAATACAGCAACAAGGCAGAGCTGATCTTTTAAACAAGTGAAGGTATCCAATTTCTTTTGTTGTTTGCAAAAGGACTCAAGGTAACATTGCCACTAGATGATCACCAACCCTAAAACGGTAAACACTGTTTAGCAATGGTTATCTTAATTCTGAAATATTCTCATTAAATCTTCGTGAGCTGACTGCATTCTGAATGAGATTAGTTTTTTTTTCCCCACTGAGGTTGAACATGTAGACCAGTGAAGACAAAAGTTTTAGCGACCAAGTACCCAAATGACAATCCCCATGTTGCATGTGAGCTCCTGGGGAGGGAGAAAGGGCTCCCATGGGCACCCTACCCCAGACTGGAGGGGGGTAGCTCTTCCATTGGCTGCTGGGCAGAAGGGTGGGGGAAGTGAGGAATTTCCTCAGGCATATGGAAGGGGAAAGGGAGCATTCTTCTGGCACGCATGCCATAGATTCACCAACATGGATGTAGACAAGAAAGAGCTCCATTGTCATTTGCTCCGGTGCTTCTTAGCATTTACAATTAGAATTTAGGATCAGTGAGAATTATTTGAGTTTGGGATGACATACAAATGAAACTATGCTTAGTCCTAATACTACAATTATAATATTCCCTTCCTTTTTCCAACTCTGCAGTTAGCAAGTATTTTCATTAATATTCACCAACTCTAACAGTAGCCCCCTGACAAGCTACTCATTCCCCAGACTGGGAATCTTTACTGCCTACTACATGCCAGGGACTGTGTTAAACCAAGATGCCACAAAGATAGAGACAAACTCTTAACCTTGAGGAACTTATAAAATTTAGCCACACAGACATTCATACATATAAATACAGATAAGTTGAATCCAAAGTATTTGGGGAAGAGTACTATGCATGAGGGAAAAGGGGATTCATAAGGGATCATAAAAATTTAATACAGATAGCTTGAGTTGAGTTTTGAAAGAAACCCTGGGTTTCAAAAGGCAGAGATGAGAGAGATCCCAGGCCTAAGGGATTACCAGTTGATAACCATGGATTAATCAACCCACAAACATTAAGTTCAGGCCTTACAATAAACAACAGGGCCTTTAAAAAGAAACAAAGCCCCTGTCAAGCTTATTTTCAAAGGGGGGACAAAATGTACATAGGTCTATCTATGCAATACAAATACCAGAGTAACTGAAAGGTAGCAGAGCTAGAAGATGTGTCATTTTGAGGAAGAATAACTAGAACAGTATGGTAAGAGTCATATAGAAGAATACTGGGAGTGTAGGAAGCCACATTGTGAAGAGCTTTGAGTGCAAGGCATTTTCTGTTTGCTACTAGAGGTATCCAAAAAAAAAGGCAGTAGTTTAATGAATCATAGTTTATATGAGACCATGACATGAGACATTGTTAGACCTCTGCTTTGGGAGAGTCTTTCTCAGTTGTGTACAGGAAAGATTGAAACAGGAAGGGACTTAAGGCAGCTGAGAGACAACGTGGCAGCAGAATGGGTATGTGGGAATAAGAGTAAGGAGCTGAGGATCACACAGGTAGTGAAAATAATGGGAAATCACTGAATTGTTTTGGAAACATTACATTTTAGATGCCAATATATCTAGTTTAAAATGTTCAACAGCCAACTGGTAATGTGGGAATGGAGTCCAGAGAGACTAGGGTGGATATAGCTCTGAGATGCAGCCTGTCTGAGCTGTGCTGAGCTGAATAAATATAAGAAATACAAAATCAAGAGATTCATTTTCCTTTTCACATGATGTTATTTTTGTAAAATAAACATTTAGAAATAGGCAGGATAAAACAAGAGAAGCTATAATGAATATTGGCCTGCTCATTTATAGTATACCAGTTTATTTACCCAACTTTTCTATGTAAGCATAAAATTAACTCTATTGCATAGTGGGGATAAGACAGATAAATGGGCTAATGAACTGTACTATTTAAAAACCCTGCCTCTAGGGTAGGAAGAGATTCTTTAGCAATAGAAGATGCTTCTGATTACCCTGATATTAAGATCTCTCAAAAACCTTAAGACCCGAGAAGATTATTTTGCAAAGACAATGGAATAACTTATTTTTTAAAAAGCACAAAAGAATTAGCAAAGATTTCAGAGGAAGTTTTAGCTTTTTATTATAAACAGGCAAACGAATAACTAAAACAGATGAATTGTCACAGGTTCCAGATAAATTTAACAAACCTTAATTAGGTAAAATACTTTTCTGTGGTCTTTTTCATTGTAACATAAACAACCCTAAGTTGTCAAAAGCTATACCAGAAAACCAGAGGCGCTAGTCATTTGGGTCATACTAGAAAGGGATTCAGAAATAAAAGTTTATCTGCTACCTGAAGAACAACTTCACCAAGAACAATTTCTTAATCATACTTTTTTTTCTTTTAAAACCCTTACCTTCAGTCTTGGAGTCAATACTGTGTATTGGCTCCAAGGCAGAAGAGTGGTAAGGGCTAGGTAATGGGGGTCAAGTGACTTGCCCAGGGTCACACAGCTGGGAAGTGTCTGAGGCCAGATTTGAAATTAGGACCTCCCTTCTCTAGCCCTGGCTCTCAAACTACTGAGATACCCAGCTGCCCCTGTTAATCATACTTTTAACTTTGCCTTGAATACTGAATGTTTGTATGCTAATGTTTGATCATTTTTCAAATGAATTATATTAATAAATATGCCAATCTTTGTGGCCATGTCATGTCACTTGCACTTTTTAAATTAATATTTTTATTTTTCCTCCAATTACATGTAAAAATTGTTTTTAAAATTCATTAAAAAATTTTGAGTTCCATGCCCAAAGGGCGACAAAAGAATATCTACCCTTTGATCCAGCCATAGCACTGCTGGGTCTGTACCCCAAAGAGATAATGGACAAAAAGACTTGTACAAAAATATTCATAGCTGCGCTCTTTGTGGTGGCCAAAAACTGGAAAACGAGGGGATGCCCATCAATTGGGGAATGGCTGAGCAAATTGTGGTATATGTTGGTGATGGAATACTATTGTGCTAAAAGGAATAATAAAGTGGAGGAATTCCATGGAGACTGGAACAACCTCCAGGAAGTGATGCAGAGCAAGAGGAGCAGAACCAGGAGAACATGGTACACAGAGACTAATACACTGTGGTATAATCGAACGTAATGGACTTCTCCATTAGTGGCGGTGTAATGTCCCTGAACAATTTGCAGGGATCTAGGAGAAAAAAACACTATTCATAAGCAAAGGATAAACTATGGGAGTGGAAACACTGAGGAAAAGCAACTGCCTGAATACAGCGGTTGAGGGGACATGACAGAGGAGAGACTCTAAATGAACACTCTAATGCAAATATTATTGCAAATAATGCAAATAACATAGCAATGGGTTCAAATCAAGAAAACATGTAATGCCCAGTGGATTTACGCGTCGGCTATGGGGGGTGGGGGGAGGAAAAGAAAATGATCTATGTCTTTAATGAATAATGCTTGGAAATGATCAAATAAAATATAATTAAAAATTTTTTTTGAGTTCCAAATTCTGCTGTCTCTTTCTCTCATCCTTCTCTGAGACAGAAAGCAATCTAATACACATTTTACATATGCAATCATGTAAAAATATGTATTTTTAGACATTACTTTTCACTCAGATGGAAAGGATTGTTATAGCTTTTTCTCTGATGTCAAAAATTGTGCATGCTGCACAGTCCACAGTATATATGCATTAATTATTCTGGAGAACCATCAGAGAAGCAGTTTCCTTCTGAACTTAGAATTCTTGTAGAGATGTAATGTGTGGCAAAACAGACACAATTCAATATACTCCATCATGTAGACTAGGGGAGATACTGTCCAATCTCTAAGCCTCGGATCCTGTCTGCCCCTTTCAGCTGGGCTACCTGTGGTGCTAACTCTGCAGGGATGGGATAATCCTCCAATTATGTCTACCTATGCCATCCACAAGCTGTATGCCTAATGGATATTGATAACCCCTCACATCCCTTCCATTTACATTAGGCCTAAATCTGACTTTCTGTAACTTCCATCCATTACTCTTAGTTGTCTTACCTTTCAAATATCTAAAACTCATGCTCAGTAGACATCTTAAAATCAGTATGTCCAAAACAATCCATTATCTTTCCTCCTAACTCTTCCCCATTCCTATAGAGAGTAATGCTATTCTCCAGTCCTTCAGGCTCACAACCTTGGAGCCATTTTGGACTATTTCTCAATTCCCATATCCAATCTCTTGCCATGACCTATAAATTTCACCTTTGCAGCATTCCTTGAATAAGCTTCTTTCTCTCCTGTCACTCAAGCAGAGACTACAGCAAGATCCTGTTCATCACCTTGTCTTTACCTGCTCTAATCCATCTCCATTCAGCCACTAAAGTGATTTTCCTTAAGAGCAAGTCTGATCATGCCTTTCCTCTTCTCAGTAAACTCCTGGCTCTTCTTCACCTCCAGGATCAAATACAAAGTCCTTCATAGCCTAGCACCTTCCTACCTTTCCAGTGTTCTTACACCTTACTGCTTGACATGTGCTCAGATCCAGCAATGGTCTACTTGTCCTGCAAAAAAGACACTCTATGACTTAGTTCTGGGTATTTTCTCCTGCTGTTCCCCATGACTAGAATTCTCTTCCTTTCCATCTTTGCCTACTGACTTCCTTAAAGTTCCAACTAAAATCTCACTTCTTACAGAAAACCTTTCCCAACCCCTCTTTAATTCTAGTGCCTTGCCTGTTATTCCTATTTATTCTGTATGTAGCTTGTTGTATATACTTGTTTGCATACATCATTAGATTGCAAATCTAAGGTTTTGCTTTTTTGTATCCCCAAGTGTTTATCAAAGTTTGGCACATATAAGGAGGAGCTTAATGTTTACTGATTAATCCATTTCTTCCATCAAACTCTTAAGTTTTCTCTTTTCCATGTTACATATACCCCATTTTTTAAACCAGTTCTCAAATGACTTTATTTTGAGGTCTTTAATCATTCTGGCCACCCTTCTTTCCTTTAAATGTTTGAACAGAAAAGAATGTACCAATTGTTGTCTGACCAGAGTAAGTATCTCCCATGTCCTGGGCACTGCCTCACCTGATACAGTCTACTACCTATCTTTTTGAGCTTCTATAATTTATGTTAAGCTTGAAATCCACTAGAATCCTTAGATCTTTATTTAAATGAACTTCTGTCTGGCCAGGCTTCCCCCTATATACTGACTATGTACTGTTGATTTGTGAAAAATTTCATAATTAAAAATAAATGCCTTGGATGAAGGTATAAATGGTATACTTAAATTTTAAGATGACATAAAGCCGGAAGGAATAGCTAAAACAATGAATGGCAGAGATAATATCCAAAAGATCTTGACAAACTGGAATACTGAACCAGACTTTTGTAAGATGAAATTTAGTAGGGGAAAAGTGTCAATGGCACAAAGCTATGGACATATTTATGAGCAACTTCACTAGAGACCTCTTTCCAAGATCACATATTACCATTATCCTATCAAACCATTATAATTATTCCTTCCTAACTATAGTATTATCAAGCCCATCCTATAGTATAAATAAAAATCATTACTTTGCTAAAACCTAGGTGAAGTATATTGATAACATTCCTTTCATCTTCCAGTCTCATAACTATCAAAAAACTAACCTTATTGTTCTCGAACAAGTACCTTACTACCAGTATGCTTTTTCAAGCCCACTCTTCCCCAACCCGAACTTTGCGTTAAGAGGGAGAACACTCCCCACATACTATGGAAAATGCTCTAACTTTTGTTCATTTGGAGTCATTTGAGTAAATATGTAAAAAACTGAGTTTATGTGGCTGATTAAAATACACTAGATTGTCAACTTGGGTTGCAAAGATACCCAACCACAAAGTAACCCACAACACTGTAAATATTTGATTTTCTTTTAAACCCAATAGTGTATATTGATTCTAAGGCAGAAGAGTGGTAAGGGCTAAGCAATTGCCTAGGTCACACAGCTAGGAAGTGTGTGAGGCCAAATATTTGAAACAAACCCTCTAGGGCCCTAATCTGTTACTATGAGTTAAGTGAGCCCCTTGCCTCAGTCATGAACTGTTATTTTCTGATGTAGTAGTCATGTGACTTCATTTTCTACTATTTTATTCCTTTTTTTTAAACCCTTACCTTCAGTCTTGGAGTCAATACTGTGTATTGGTTCCAAGGCAGAAGAGTGGTAAGGGCTAGGCAATGGGGGCTGACTTGCCCAGGGTCACACAGCTAGGAAGTGGCTGAGGGCAGATTTGAACCTAGGACCTCCCATCTCTAGGCCTGGCTCTCAATCTACTGAGCCACCCAGCTGCCCCCTTTACTATTTTATTTTTATTGTAGATGCTTGCTAATCATTCATTGTTGTTAAAATCAACTTCACTGACCCATTCTAGTCCTCACTAGCTAAAAAAACATTAGGCTCTCTGACAAATGATCCTTCATGACAATTCTTTTCATTCTTGCTGAGGTAAGAAGGAAATGAGTCATTAAAAACCTACAGTATCAAGAACTGTGCTGAGCACCTGACAATCTCATTTGATCCTAAAAACAACCCTGGGAAGTAGGTGCCATCATCATCATCATCATTTTACAATTAACTTAGGCAGTGTGGTTAAGTGGCTTGCCCAGGATCACATAACTAGTAAGTGTCGGTAGTAACATTTGAACCCAGGTCCCATTGCTTCATGTAATGCTAGCTGACTCTTAGGACCCAGCAGCATGGATAATGGGAAAGTGATTCAAGACACAGTGTGGTATTTAGCAGGGGTCAGTAAAAGCCTGTGGGTGAAATTTGGTTTCATTGTGTTTGTACATTCCAATATTTATTTTATGTAAAAAAGAGGATATAGTTTCCCAATCTCTCGTATAAAGGAAACACTGCTGGTTTTAAGTCTTAGACCTGGGAGTCAAATCCTGCTTGCTCCTTTTTTTTTTTTTTAAACTAGGACTGGCTCTCAATTCACTGAGCCACCCAGCTGCCCCCTGATCTTTTTTTTTATACCCTTACCTCCCATCTTAGAATGCTGCCCTCTCCCTGTGTTATCTTGATAAAGTCACAACTTCTCTGGCTCTTAGTTTCCTCATGTTCAAAATTGGGGCATCAAACTTAAGGTCCTCTGACAATCCTTCCAACTCTAAATGTAGGACTTGCTTAGAGATATAGGCAGTGGTGTGCTGGTAAATGTTTAACAACTGGTCCCCCCCCCCCCCCCACCCCACTCCTGCACATAGATGTAGACAATTTTTTTTTTAAAAACCCTTACCTTCCATCTTGGAGTCAATACTGTGTATTGGCTCCAGGGCAGAAGAGTGGTAAGGGCTAGGCAATGGGGGTCAAGTGACTTGCCCAGGGTCACACAGCTAGGAAGTGGCTGAGGTCAGATTTGAACCTAGGACCTCCCATCTCTAGGCTTGGGTAGACAATTTTTACAATTTAAAAGGTTAAGGACATATAGCACAAAGTTTTCAAATATCAAAATACATTTTAATCTTTATTGTAAATTTCACGTAGTCAATGATTTTCACAAAAAACTCTTTTATACATTAGCCAATCTGTGGCTGTAATTTAACCAGGATTTGATGGAGTACTGCCCCAAATTCATTAAGTCATTTCCTGAAAAATCTGTCAATAAATTTGATATGTGATCAACTATTTGTCACCCTTGTACAAATTATATTTACAAAACTAAAACCTCTTTTAATTTCATTACTGATTGCTTTTGTATTGCTGCAGAGATTAGAACATTGTCTGACTAATTATATTTACAAAATCCCCCAAATTGTTAAAATCAACTTACTTTTAAAATTTCACTACTATATATATTTCCAGCAGCTTTTCATAGTTTTTAAAAAACCCTTACTCTCTGTTTTAGTATTAATTTCAAGACAGAAGAGCAGAAAGCGCAGGGCAATCATGCATGATGATTAAGTGACTCACCCTGGGCCACACAGCTAGGAATGGTCTATGGTCAAATTTGAACCCGGTCCTTCTAACAAACTCCAAGTCCAGAGTTCTATCCAGCTGTCCCTCAAAACAAAGTTTTCCTAAGGCTAAGCAGGTGGATCTAATAAATAATAGTAGTTTAAAACCCTTTCATCATTTCTGTTAAAAGGATTAAGCTCATCTGTTGAATTATTTTTCAAGTAACATTCCAAAGAAGAGGACTAAATTGATTGTGTTTATGAAATTAATATGACTTATGACAATGTCTTTAAAACTTATCTGACTTAAATTTTCAACAAGTTCCATACTTATCTACCCTTTGACCCAGCCATAGCACTGCTGGGTCTGTACCCCAAAGAGATAATGGACAAAAAGACTTGTACAAAAATATTCATAGCTGCGCTCTTTGTGGTGGCCCAAAACTGGAAAACGAGGGGATGCCCATCAATTGGGGAATGGCTGAGCAAATTGTGGTATATGTTGGTGATGGAGTACTATTGTGCTAAAAGGAATAATAAAGTGGAGAAGTTCCATGGAGACTGGAACAACCTCCAGGAAGTGATACAGAGCGAGAGGAGCAGAACCAGGAGAACATGGTACACAGAGACTAATACACTGTGGTATAATCGAACGTAATGGACTTCTCCATTAGTGGCAGTGTAATGTCCCTGAACAACTTGCAGGGATCCAGGAGAAAAAAACACCATTCATAAGCAAAGGATAAACTATGGGAGTGGAAACACCGAGAAAAAGCAACTGCCCGAATACAGAGGTTGAGGGGACATGACAGAGGATAGACTCTAAATGAACACTCTAATGCAAATACTATCAACAAAGCAATGGGTTCAAATCAAGAAAACATCTAATGCCCAGTGGACTTACGCGACGGCTATGGGGGGTGGGGGGGAGGAAAAGAAAATGACCTATGTCTTTAACAAATAATGCTTGGAAATGATCAAATAAAATATATTAAAAAAAAAAAACAAGTTCCATACTTTCCAATACTAATTTTTATATTTTCTAAGGTGCTTATAAAGTATATTAGTTTTTTTGCACTTTCTGAATGCTGAACTTAATGGCAATGCAATTGAAAGTAATGAAACCTCCTAAAGAATGCCAATCATTAAAGATCTTGTAAGAAATTAATGTCAACTCATCATTTTTCTACACCAAAATAAGGAAAAATGAAAGTAAAATCTTGTATGTCCGCACCATGCAGCAGCAGCAGCTACTAAACTATATGCTACCCTTGCTGGTTCCACACAGTACCAGCCCAATCTTAATAATTTCATTTTCAAAAAACCCCATAGTTTCTAGTTTGGTTTGACTTTTATTAGATTGGATAGATTAAATTTTATTCAAGAAATTTCATTCATTCATTCATTGGAAGGTAACTGCAGTTTATTCACTACCATCTGTTGGGGAGATCCAAAGAGTACTATGAAGAATCTAATAAGACCTTCCAAATAAATGAACATAGCTTTTAACACTTGATTTATTATTATTAATTAATTAACAACATTTCCCCATGGTTACAAGAGTCATGTTCTTTCCCTCCCCTCTTCTGGAGCTGAGAAGCAATTCCACTGGGTATATACATGTATCATTGTTCAAAATCTTTTTCCATGTTATTAAAATTTGCAATAGTGATCATTTAAAGTAAAATTCCTGAAATACCCACTGAACCATGTGATTAATGACACGTTTTTCTTCTGCATCAGAAATATCTTTTGTTTTATGGAAAATTTTCTAACAACCCTATTTCCCAGCATTGTCAGAGGAAAATGTTTAAATTCACCTTCAAGTGCTGATTAAATTAAAATTACTTAAAGTAAACAATGTAGGTATTAAAAATATTTTCTAACAAATTCTTTTAAAGCAACAAGTAACATTAATTATTCAGTAGCTGACTGAAGTAAGCACTGGAAATAAATCATGATAGTGCTTTTCTGTGAAATTTTAGATATCAATTATGATACATATTTTTGCATTTTCTTCTATAATATTCTTAACTATATTAATTCCTTTTGCAATGTTTCCTGTTATTAATAGTACTAATAGCATTTATATAGTATTTTAAAGTTTGCACAGCACTTTATATTTTCATTTGATCTTCACTCTGGGAGATAGATGCCATTATTATTCCCATTTATTATCAGCTGAGGAGAAACTAGAATTTGAACTGTTTTTCTGATGCCAGGCCCAGTGCTCTATCTGCAGTAGCACCTGGGTATTTTTGTATTACTATATTATACAAGGAAACAATTGCCTGTACCTACTCTATTTTTTTCTTTTAATTCTATTACTCCCTCAATATTGACGTGCTATTTCATTTTAGTACATTATAAATAGTACTGAAAATCTTTATGATAGAACTTTTTGGTAAATCTTTAAAAAATAGGGTTTCCTATTTTTTGCCCCCACAGAGAAGCTTGCCTACTGGTTTTATGATTGCCTTTTGGAACTGCTAAATATACATTCCATTCCTTAGATGCATAGATACACTTTTCTTGCTGTCACTTGTTAATATAAAATTGTGGGGCCAGGCCAGAGGTTTTAATGGTTTATTAACAGACAGGAGAAGGTAAGAGAGGAGTTGGAGGTAGATTTCTCTTTAAAAAAGGATTAATCTGATTATAGCATCTCCATTTAGCTGGCTTTTGGCCTATATATTCTTCCAGCAGTAGCATAGGGTGCCCTTCTATTCAAGAGCAGAAGTAAAGAGAGCACCATGCTTCTCCTCTGGTCTTATATCCTCTAAGACCCGACCCCCCCCCCCCCCACCCCATACACTGATGCTCCAGCTGACACCAGGGGACGTCATTAGAGGATGCCATCTTCGACATCAAACAGGATGGAGGTAATTTTTCTCATGTACACACCTAAGTACTGACCAAACAATCCTTACATCTTAATTTACCTTCTTTCATTTGAAGCCTTTGAATGATTCTGTAAACATACTTGTTTTTCATTCCAACTATCTGGAAGTACAAGATTATCTCTTTCTTCCTTTGAAAAAGATAATGTTTTTTTTCAATGAAGGGTCATTCAACAGATTCAAAATTTGGTTCTGCTGGCTTTGATGCTCCATAATGACTTGTGTTCTTATTAATTTCTATTTTCATGTTCTTCACATTTTAAAAAAGAGCTCACTGGTGTTCTGGCATTGTAGAGAACAGAATCTGAAAGAAAATTTAGTTATGTTAGTAAAATTCAAGCTACCACTTGATAGCTAACAGGAAATTTGTTAATATCTTCATATATTTTTAGAAATTACAAATTTTAA
This sequence comes from Monodelphis domestica, assembly GCF_027887165.1. NCBI lineage: Eukaryota > Metazoa > Chordata > Mammalia > Didelphimorphia > Didelphidae > Monodelphis > Monodelphis domestica. Next base: position 266,981,834 of record NC_077227.1, read on the forward strand.
GTTAAAACACTGATTTTCCAGTTTAAACCTTTAACATATCAGTGTGAGTTGCTATTTATTGCAAAATTTCTATAATTCCATCACCAATAACTGCCACAAAATCAGACTATAAATAAATATTTGATAATCTGATTCACCAAAGACCCTCACACCGCTAAATAAATGTGATTCCAAGGTGAGGGACTTGTTTGTTAAGAGTAAAATTTCAAATACTTGAATAATTCCACAATTTTCTGTGCTATTTATTTACAATGTAATGGCTACAAACACAATACATTTAAAAGTTTAATCTGCATCATTAACATTTTTTCCTATCACCTTTTAAAGTCTAGACAATCAACAAAGCAATAAACCATGCTCTGATATTTAGTGTTCACTAATTTCTATAGTATGAATACTCCCATCATGGCCAATTTCAGATTACCAATGTGATGTCACTGAATGTGGAGCTGAGAAGAGATGATGCACAGAAGTACACCATTATGTAGTATTTCTACTATTATATATTACATAATTATATATAAAGATATATAAAGATAATATATACATCAAAATTCAAAATCATAAATAAAATCTAGTAAAATAATTCATCATGAGTATTTATTGCCTTTGTTTTTAAAATAGTATTTAATTGTAAATTTATATAATTTAAAATTCAACAATGTCTCTGTTTAATAATTGGCTTGCAAAATTCCTGGAAATTTAACAATTGGCTTGTAAGAGTTGATATGAGCCAGCACCACACATTCCTGTATGCTATAGGAGGTAAGAGTAAGGAAACAGCTTTTAAAGCTCAGTGATCCAAAATACCTTCTTATCTAGAGCTGACAAAATAAGACTGGGAAGGTGTGAGAATAGGTTGAGGAAAATCTTTTCCAAAAGCAAAGATTAACAAAAGTATGTAAAATAAAAAAATATTAACAACACCATAAGAATGAACAAATTACTTCCCTTTCCTTTCTCTTCCCACACCCCTTGTTGTAGGCTAGGCCTGAATCAGGACAAACTAGTCTTTCAGGCTTAGAATAGGAAAATGAGATGCTCATAAACCACCTTAATATTTAACAAAAAACTAACTTGCCAGTAGCATGGAGAATTTATTCAGTAAGGACATAAAATTTGTTACAGTGACCTGCCTGATCATCAGAAGCATGTGCCAGCTATGCCTGAGGAGTCTTTGGTTCCTTGTTAGTGGGTTTTTGAAGTCAGGTAACCAGGAAGAAAACTGTATCAGTGGTATGGAGACATTCCCCTGGAACAATTAATTCTTAAAGATGATTTCATCGCCTTTAGGGAAAACACAGCCTACTTGGTAAAGCCCTTCAAATCTTACTGCCACGGGTCCAAACAGTTTAGTGGGTGGTGCTACTCCTACCATATATGACTCCTTAGTTGACAAGGTGCTAAAGCATTCTTAGAAGTTGTTCGTACACATTCTCATTTCTACCCTAAGAATCTTAAGAGTTTATGTTTCCTGAGTATTCTGTTTAGAAACTGCTTTATTCTCAACAACCCTATAGAGTAGTTGAAGTTACCATTTTATAGATGGGGATGCTGAAGCTCTGAGGAGTTAAATGACTTTCTCAGAGTCAGCTAACATTGGAACTCTGATCAGCTAAATCGAGTTAGTGATCTCACACTGATTAGACTATGGAAATTATTTTAGTTTCATAATCTATGTCTCCATTATCCCCTCTCACTTCCCCACTTTAACAGATTAAGGAAACTGAAGTTTAAAGAAAGGTTAGTGTCACCGAGCTAATTAGTGGTAAAGCTAGGACTAGAACAGTATGACTCAATGGGGGAAAAGAAGCATTTATTAAGCATCTATTATGTTATCAGTAGCTATGCTAAATACTTCACAAAGAGTATGTCATTTGAATCTCACAACTCTGTTAAGGTAGGTGATATTATTCCCATTTTACAGTTGGGGAAAATTAAGGCAGAGGTTAACTGGCTGCTCAAGGTCACAAGTTATTTATTAAGTGTTTGAGGCTGTAATGGTTAAAATTATGAGACTGGCCTTAAAATAATAAAGTTTATTAGAATCACTTGGATAAGTAAAAGATGAGAAACAGGTAGAAAGATAAGAGTAAAATAGTCTAATCTATTTCCCATGTGGGTGCTCTTAGCTTGACCTCCAACAGCCCCATGGCAGATCTTTTATTGTCCAGTTCAAATTCAGAGTCAGTCACATGACCTATGCTCTGGGACCAGCCTAAGTGATGTAAATGACATAGCTCCCAGGAATGCAGGGACACAAGTAGGACAACATCCCATGGGTGATAGTAGGAGAGGATTCCCTCCACACAAGGCTGAACTTCAACACATCTTCCTGACTTAGGGTTTTAACCACTCTGCTACCTAGCTGTGTGCATTATCTAGGACAACATTTAGCACAGCCATGGATATAAATATTTTGGTGTACATTGGACCTTCTCTCTCTTTTATTTCTTTGTGGTATATGCCAGAAGTAAGATATCTAAATATTAAGGACATTTTGGTTACCATCTTCACATAATTCCATACTCCTTTCTAGAATGGTTGGATAAATTCATAGCTCCAAAGGTGTATATTAGTGTAGATTCATCTTTCTATAACCCCTCCAACAGTGACTATTCCCATCTTGTCTTCTTTATCAATTTACTGAGTGAGGGAAAACTCACTTCAGAGTTGTTTTATTTTACATTTTCCCATAAAATTTACAGAAGTTTTTCATATGATTGTTGCTAACAGTTACAATTTTTGAGAACCCTATGCTCACATCCTTTGCCTACATATTCATCAGGCAATAGCTTTTGGAATTATAGGTTTGTGTGATATTAGTTCCCTATCTTGGATAATAGCCAAACTTGATATTAAAAAAAGTAGTTAAAAGAATTAAAATTTTTTTTAAAAGCTCCTAATATATGCAAAACATTTAGAAAATGAATGTCTAAAAACTTTTTGCATCATTAAAATGATTCTGTTACTGAAAATAGGATGTGCATAATCTTTTAAGAATTTTCCTATCTACATACTTTTAAAGATTGGAAATACAATTTTCTGAGCTGTCAAAAAATTTCCCAAATGAAGTTTCATTGAATTTTGAACCTATTTTTTAAGAGTATAAAAACATTTCAACTTTTGGTTATTTGGCAAAATAACTGGTTGATATCAAGGAATACAGACATTTGCTAATGGAAATTCCAAAAACCTTTCACATCATTTGTGATTTAAAAAATGCACTTCTACTTTGTTATTTTTCTTTGTGTGGAATCCTTTTCATCTATGGAAGTCATTAAAATCAAATACCTAAATAAACTGTAACTAGAGCTAATGTATGCAATGTAGCATATATTTATATTTGGGAAATATTTGGGAATGTGCTCAAAATAACTTACTGATTGGGGTACAATAAAAATGTTTGGAGAACACCAATCTAATGACATACTAGGGCTTTAAGTTGGAAGAACAATGGCAGAGATGGCTCCTCTTATGAAGAACTAACTGAAACTGGAAGCAAAAAGCAGAGAAAAGTTTTCTCCTCAGGGGTTCAAGGATTGGTTGTTACAGTGGAAGCAGCAGAGAAAAAATAGTAGTTATCATGTAATACCTGCTGGTAGCAATGTCTGACAAACTGGCAAGGGACTAGGTGCCTGAAAGAAAGACAAATGGATAACCGAAGGCCCAGATGAGAGAATGAGACGACATATCAGTGGCTTTGGAGAATCAGAAGTGTGAATTTCAGCTACATGTGTTCTCTAGGTATAGGCTTTTCCATGAATATTCCTTAGATGTGCACCCCCCCCCCCATGGAGTGTTTACTGGTGGAAGGATATACTCCAGGATTGTGAGGAAATTTTATTGCTACTTTCTATTCTATGCTATTTCATAATGTAAAGAAAGCTCCTCAATATAGAAGACTTAAGTCTTATATATAACAAGCCCACATATCAAAGTGGCATACTTACATATAACAATATGGTTTAATAAAAACATATGGTGGCCTCAATGTTTCTTCTAGGTTGAGAGGAAAATTATAATAATGTATATATATACTTTCTGTCTTTCTCACGAAAATTCAGGGTCTCCCTTTCTCCAACGTCAGCTTCTAATGAATAATAAAAGTATCTCCCTCTAAGGTTATAAGCTCTTTCCTAGGCTTTCCCTAACATTAATGTCAGAGTAGATAATCACTTGTTTTTAGAAAAACAAACCAAAAAACCAAAGGATAAAAATGATCACATAGGAAACAAAAACTTAGGCTCTAACCATAAGCTCTTCCATGTCTTAGGCTTAGTTCCTCAGCTATGATTAGCACCCATCAAATAATAGCGACTTGAAGAGGAGCAGGGGCAGGAAGTATCATTCTTACCCCTCTGTACACTCTAACTCCTATTCATGACCGGTCAAGATGGATTCCTTGTGTCTTTCTTTTCCCCCAGAATACTCTTCCAATGCCACATTTAAACATCACACAGGTCCAAGTTTAAACATCACAGGTAAAATCTAGATTATCACAGCTCCTTCCAGCATCTGTTTCCACGGAAACATCTCAGAAGTACAGTGTTACAATTAAACATCTTTATTTCTAATTGCCTTCTGGCAATTTAGTAAAAGTTAAACATATAGGGTGGGGCCTCTTAGCTAAGGCTTAAAAACAAATAACCCAAAATACATTTCTTCTAAGAATCATTACTAAGTATTCGCAGAAGAGCAGTAAGGGCTAGACAACCTGACCAGGGTTGAACAGTTAGATATGAATCCAGGACCTCCTGCCTGGGGGGGAGGGGGGAGGCTCTCTATCCCCTGAGCCACCTTAGCTGCCCCTCTTAATCATGGTTTTAAAGAGATTAAAAACCACTTGCTATGGTTTTTGAAAAGAACCAAAACACATGGAACTGAGGCCTATCTATAGATTTCACCAACACCAAAGTAAAGAACTCCTTGCTACCTTTTGCTTCCATACAAAACCTCTCAAACTGCTCATGATTCTTTTGTGACTTTTCCCTTTACATTAAGGCTACCCTGGATTTTAATTTTAACCTAATTTTGTCTATCTAAAAATGGACGAGTGTGTCAGAGTATGATTTCTTTCAGACCTGTGTGCTACTAGGGCAAGGCTTCTTAAATCTTTTTTGTGTCATGGAACCCTGTGACAGTCTGGTAAAACCTACATACCCTTCTCAGAATAATGTTTTTAAGTAACTTAAATGCTACATTTCAGTTTAGAGACAATTGAAAATAAAGATGTAATTATTTTGTATCTATGTTTGAAGACCTTCTAAAATCCGCCCACAGATAAAATAAAAACCCACTTTGGGGATTTACAAATCTCAGGTTAAGAACTGTTCTTGGGAATAGCACTGCTGTTTCTCCCATCCACATACAAAAGAAAATCAAGGACCTGTTATGGAGAACTGGCTGTATACAGATTTCTCCTTAAAAAAAAAAAAAAAAGCTTCTCCAAATTGATATGCAGACCTATGTCAGGGGAAAGCTGTTTTCTCTAGAAACATGAAGCCAATTCAAAACTACTCTGTGCAGAATATCTGTTTATTTTCCTTGACACTTAGGGACCTCACTGCCTTCTGACAAATACAATAAAGGTTGTAAGACTTTTGAAACTCATGAAACCATTATTCAACAAAGTCTACAAAGTAACCTGTGTCATTTCTTTTAAAATAAAGTTATTAAAGAACTTCACCCCAACCTCTCACCTCAGAAGGACTACTCAACCTCTCAAGAACTAGTGTAATCTTATCTGCTTTTTGCAGTATATGATAATAGTTGTAGTCACAGTCTTCATCAATTGATGTAGTGCTTTTTTTTCCTAACCCATAAAGCAAAATAAATTAATATGACAAGAATTTATTTCAAAGTAAAATTATAATATTCTGCTGGTAATTATTTATATTTAAAATGCATTTGCAGGGAAGTACAGTAGGTGGAGAACCAAGCCTGGAGTTGGGAGGACCTGGATTCACATATGCCTTCAGATACTTCCTAGCTGGGCAAGTCACATAATCTTGATTACCTAACTCATGTCCTTTTTTCTGACTTAGTAAGAAATAAAGTACATTTGCAATTAGAAGAAAAGGTTTGTCAAATCAATTTTCTTATAATCTTTTTTTTATAGGAAGCACATTTTAGAAAAAAAAATTTTGGGGGAGGGGGGTCATGAAGCATATATCTTTGGTCCCACCTTGGACAGTCACAAATACAGAGGAGCATCTTCCTTCAACTATGATTAATGTAACCTCTGACTTACTACTTGACAGTCTCCAGCAAGCTCTTCACTCACTTTTTGGAGGTATTCTTGAGAGCAGTTTGAATTAAAAACTTTTTAACCTGTCAACTGTTGATGAGGGCCATGTCTAGAACAATGCTGAAAACATATGCAGGCCATCTCCTATTTGTTGTCCCCCCCACCCTCCCACTCTGTTAAGACTTTGAAGTTTGGTTGAGAAAATACAATCCTATTTTATTCTTTTTGTAAAACAGAATAGTATCTGGCTTTTGCTTTGGGTCATTCCCTATTGGAATATGATCTGGATGGAGGTACCATAAGAATCACAAACTGTAGATTTTAAAACCAGTTTCATGTAATAGCTTATGTGTTGTTACTTCTGCAAGTTCTCTACTGTAGGGACAAATAGTGCCAACTGTGCCGCACCTTTGCTTTGCAAGACTTGAAGAAAGCTCAAGGGACAAAATGATTGCCACAGGCTATATTGTATCCTTTGTTGAACAGTGATTTAGTGAGTTTTAAAATTCTGTACACTGGTATCATAGTTTCTAACATCTTTCTCCAAACACAAGAATCCACTGAGTAGGAAAGATGTGTGCAGGTATATTTTTAGTGTCTCCTGCACACCAAAACTTCAGGAAAAATTTGCCTAGTTTGTCATATACTGAATAAATTTACAGTGTGTCTTGCAAAAAGCTGGAACTGTACATCAACTGTTAAGTATATATCAGGAGTAAACGCCTTCTGACAATTGGAGGGGAAAAAAAAAAGAATTCCATAGTGAGGATGCTAGATAAAACTTGTCTGGAGACAGATTTGTTTTTTCTTTTAGTTTTCAGATCTAAGTGAGGGCACCTCATTATATCTAGGAATCAAATACACGGCATACTTTTATTCAACAACCCCAGAAGCTGTTCCTCATACTTTTCAAAGGTAGAGAGCTCTTCCACTGATAAGACTAGAGCAACAATAATACTTACTAATAGACTTTTCTAATTAATTTACTCTCACAGACCAGTTAGGAATTTTCTTGTTACATTTTGGCCCTCAGCACTGATATGTTTCTAAGCAGGCTCACCAAATATATTTCAAAAAGAAGAAGAAACAGGACTTTTCTTGATGACATGGGTTACAGGATATACAATACATCTATTGCCTGAGAAAAAGCAGGCCAATGTTAAGAGAAACCATCTTAACCTTTCAAACATTATTGTGTTTCATCTTTTTTAGTTGTGAATATGGGGCTAATGAGAACTACATTGTTCATTACTATTTGGATTGTCAGTTGAAGAAAGAATCCAGGGAAGAACTAATCTAGCTTGAATCAGATAAGAGATGCTCTTAGTCTGCTTTTCACATTACAACAGTATCACTGACATCACAGATTTCACCACATGAAAATTCACCATCACATATGTTGGGACGGGATATTTCTTATTAGTTCTAAAATCTGTTCAGATTCTCGTGGACATTTAATCATTAAAGATGCAAGCACTGTTATAGTATTATGACAACCAAACTATACATTCTGAAAATGGCAAGCCAAATGAAAAAAAAAATTTAGTGTTAAAAAGTAGAAACTAAATGCAATGATATACTTTCATTTTATTCTAAGAAAATTGTATTCACAAGGTTTATAAATATTTGACAAATCCTACTGATATTTTAAGGGGGGGGAAAGACTAACAGGGCCAAAGAAATGACCCAACAGAAATAAATGGAGGAGCATTTCTTCTTATTTATAACAAAAATACAGTGTTTAAGCAAGTGTCTGTTCCACATTATGGGGATTAGGAGTATAATACTCTCCAATATCTGGAAAATACAAGTAAAAATTTTCAGTCCTTCATTTCTATCAAAAAAGACATCTGAATTTTTTCTTTTTCTTTTATGAAGCGTTTACAGTACCTTGTTGTAAAATCTGGACTAAAAATTTGGTTATGGGCTATATGTAGATCAATGTTAAGTAAAAATATTATATGGAAAAAATGAATGCAAAATACAAAAAATTTCCAAATACGAAACAAATTTGAGAATAATAATGAATATACTACCCATATAACAGAAGACATTAAAAAAATAGCCTTTGAAATTCCCTATTGGTACCCATAATTAGCCTGTATTACATCTCTGCAATCTAACTTAAAATGAAGAAGTTGAATGCTGGTTTGATGATGGTGATGACAAAAGCTCATGAGCACAAGCGTTCACATATGAGACATACAATTCTTGCTGTACAGTTAAGATGCACACATATCACAGATAACACACCACTAATTTATTATACTGTATATGTCACCTTATTACAAATTATCACTAACTTATGGCATGTATTGACATTATCACTAATTCACTAAATTAATTTTCATTAAATGTACTACATTCTTGTCCTTTACATATCAGTGAAGGTGGATCATTACAAAGCTCTTTCTCAAAACTGTTTTGCTGATCAGGAGAAGGGCAGGAGTAGTACTCACTGGGGTGGGATCAAAGGTGGAAGGGTTCTGCTTCAGGAAATACATGGTGATTTCCACTTGGCTTTTCTGCCTCTCCATTTCTTTAAAAATGTTAGTGTAGGTAAGACATTGACTCCTCACACAACTGCTTGATTCTCAAGACACACATCATGAAGATAGTTTAACAGTCTAATACCTATATAAACCGTCTGCAATGTTATCCAATGTAAATCTATCCTCTGTAACTATTTCTTCTTCATTTGGCATCACTTCTTGTTTAGAAGTACTTAGCTCCATAAGCTCATCCTCCACAAATGCTTCTGGGTTAGTGTCAAGAGTTTTAGGAAACTCCCTAGCTGCTTCTAGATCAGCAGACACTACTGTTCCCATTACTTTTACATTGTATAGGCTAAGCCTTAAATAAAAAAAAAATTTTTTTTCAAACTAGCCTTTGCTGGTAGATCCTTGACTTTCATTTTCCTTTAGGGAATCACATAAGAACTTTGGCATCACACGAAAAGAATCTACAAGAATGCCTTCTTTAATACCAATCTTGCACCTAATGGAATGTTGTATTTTCTACCCAAGAGAGATGTGGGTCTTGTGGTTTATGCAAATATTCTGCAGTTGGTGTAGCTGCTGCAACAGCTTCAAGGATTTCCTTCTCTTTTTTCTTGATATACTTTATGGTCGACTCATAAATGCTACAATGGCAGCCAACCACAGAAGCCGTTTTGCCTGACTTCAGAAGCATATCTAACAATTCTACATTTTCCTTCAAGTACATCACTTTCCTGTTTCTTGGAAGCACGCTTCCAACTATTAAGAATACTATGCTTGGGACACATGATTTTAATAGAGGTTAGAGTTTATGGCATTTAAATGACCAAGATATGACAAACTAAAGATGTAAAGATCACTGAGAGATCATGGCAAGACACCACATGCAAAATTGCTGTACACATAGTTCGCATCCCCAAACTAGTACATAGAAAACTCAGTTCTTTTACTATAAATTTGACTTTAAGGGAAAAAAACTATAGCTGCGTATTCATGTTATTAGACAGTAAAATATATGCTATACAGGTAATATACATAACACACATACATTTTATGCATTTATGAGCTTCTAAAATTTTAAAGATAGCTCTACATTTCTAAGTTGTATTGTTTGCTGGTTTTTGTGTTTGTTTCTCAAACTTTAACTTTATATTTTATGTATTTCTATGTTCTGAATCTTTTTCTGTGTAGTCTGCTGGCTTTCACATGTCCTCTGTGTCTTCTGCAAAACTACAAAAAAATTCCCATCTAATTTCTTATGCCAACCTGTTATCTATTAAAATTGTGATGGGGAAAGTTGTGATATGGAAGGGTTACCTGTACATCATTGACCTTACATAGCTACATGTTTAATATCTTTGGATATGACAAGTCTTTATAATGTTAAGTAATTCTGCCCCTGCCTTATGGCTTCCTTGAATTCCTGACTGAAATCTCACTTCTTACGAGAAGTCTTGCCTATTCTTTCTTAATTATAGAGATTTCCCTGTGTTGATTACTTCCAGTTTATCCCCCATTCAACTTATCTGTACAATTATTTGCCTATTGGCTCCCCTATTAGATTGTAAGTTTCTCATGGGCAGGGACCTTTTTTGCCTTTCTTTGTATTCTCAGCACTTAGCACAATGTCTGGCACATGGGAGAAACATAATGTTTACTGATTAAAAACAAATATATAGACAATGTCATGAAGTATGAAGTAGAACAAAGGCTTTTTGAGTTTGAAGTATCTAAAAACATTTTTACATCAATTGACATGACTAGTAAATCTAGTGTTAACCAGATTATGGAAAAGTCTCTCTCTTTTAAACCCTTACCTTTTGTCTTAATATCAATACTGTGTATTTGTTCTAAGGCAGAGGAGTGGTAAGGACTAGGCAATGGGGGTTAAGTGACTTGCTCAAGGTTACATAGCTGGGAAGTATCTGAGGCTATATTTGAATCTAGGACTTCCCAACTCTGGGCCTGGCTCAATCCACTGAGACACCTAGCTGCCCCTTAATCTTTTGACTTTTGCCATACCATCCATCTATAAAATGTATTAGTTTGGGGGAAGAGGTGAATTCAGATTTAGATGAGATGTCCTATAAGCTCCATTTGAGCTCTGAAACCACTCTTCTATGACTTTATATAACAATCACTTTCATAAAAACTATACAGACAAAATTCACATTTTAATTTGTAGTCCTGACTTTCATATATTTATTTTCTTTTTTTCTTTTAAACCCTTATTTGCTGTCTTAGTAACAACCCTAAGATAGAAGTGCAAGGGTGCATAAGTGCAAAGGGGGTGATGTGACTCATAAAGGGTCACACAGCTAGGAATATTTGAGGCCAGATATGAACCCGAGTCCTCCCAACTCCAGGCCTGGTGCTCTATCCACTGAGCTAATAATTAGCTGCTCCTGTTCAATTATTTTTAATAGTTTGAATATTTCACCATAAGCTAAAATTGTCAAAAACAAAAGTCACCTTTATCATCAAAATAACAGTGCCCCAAGGCCCAAACTTCAGAACAATCTTCTACTCCATTTCTCAATCCCTGAAGAACAAGACACTCACCTAATCCTAATGATACTCCCTCTTTCCAGTTTCAACACCATCCTAGATCAGAAATTTATCAATTTATGTCTAGACCACAAAGCTTAAGAACTAGTTTGCCTTCCATCTCCTCACCTGTCCAGACCTTCAATCCTGGATATCCAACAAACTTTCCAAAAACATACTCTATTCCTGTCACCCTTGCTACAATGTAAAAACAAAAACAACAGTACTACCTTTAATGGCTTTCCATCACTTAAAGAACAAATCAATCTGGCCTAAAATATATTTCTGGCCTCAATGCCTATTTGCTTCCCAAACACTCCACTCTAGTCAAACTGATTTACTCACACTTTGCCAAACACACTTCAATCTTTCTTCTCTCCAAGTCTTCACTAGTTTCATTCCGAAAGAATACTTTAATAATTCTGCTCTGCATTCCCATTCATTTCAATATCATCCTCTGAACCCATTTTTGATAAAGCCCTTTTTCTTGCCAAATCCTTTTCCTACACATTTTTCTGACTTACCTAATGTTGTTTTTGTGACTATAAAATTTGACAGTTGTGATATTGCTTCCAATGTTATCTTAAAAAATAAACTTTCTATTCCTGGTAAATATCAGGAATTTAAAAACACATTTATATATCATCTTTTTATATATCACAGGCTCTTTGAGGAACTCTTTTATTTCTTTGCATTCACCAGAATAACTGGGCTAGTGATTTACATTTCAAAGTATGCTATATTATCAGTTTGCTACAAATATGTATCCCCTCCACAATCTGAAATTTTTAGGTGTGACCTATTGATAAAGGAAAACTGAGGCCTATGATTTCAAGTGATTATGCAATTCAAATATGTAAAAATGCAGCAAAAGGAAACTTGCCCCTGGTTGGAAATTAATCTAATATTTAATTTTCTTTAGAAAGAAATTATCTTGTTGGGAAATTTTTTGGATCTACTATTGGTGTCAAATTCATTCCTCAATATCATTTGAAATTATTACAAATACTATTATACAATAGAGAGAAAATTATTTCTTGCCCAACTTTACATATGCAATAGCTATGCCACACAACAGTAAAAACAAAAAAATTTTTAAAGTTTTTTTTTGTATCACTTACCAGAAACATTCCAAGAAACAATAAAAAACATCCAGATCTCAGTACTAAGCGCCTTTGATGACTTTTCTCCATAAAATATCAGGATAAACCTGAAAGACAAAGAATTACTTATTTCCAAAATGTCAAATAACACATATGTTCAAAATATAAAAAAAAAAGTCTAAATAGGCTTTCAAAATATTTTAACCACTTTGAGTGATAATGCATGTAAAACCCATTGGAACTGCTTGTCAACTATGGGAGAGGGGAGGGAGACAACACGAATCATGTAACCTTGGAAAATTTATGTGTAGATTTGTTACTGGAATAAAATAAAGAAAATGAAAACATATATATATATTTTAACCAAATACGAAATAATTCATTTTATGAATTGCAAAACAATAGAAATATATTTATCATGAAAAACTATAACACTGATTCTTCCTGGTCTGTTTCATAGGGAAGCATAAAAACAATTTTATAAGAATTAGCTTATATATAACATTCACTCTATCTCTGTTAATAATGTTAATACATACAGGCTATGGAGTAAGAAGGCCTTAGCTCAAACACTATATCTAAAGCTTACTATCTATATGACCTTGGACAAGCCACAACTTTCCTGAGCTTGAGTTTCCTCATCTTTAAAATGAGGGGGTTAGTTTAGATGACTTCTAGATACTGTCCAGATATAGCTCTATGACTCTATAAATCACATTATTATAAATATGCTTCATCAAGATACTTCAATAAACTTAAAAAAAAAAACTATAGAAAACAAAGCACGATTAATTAGTACATCACTGTGATACTCTTCAAAAGATTCTCTAATCCTAGGCCTCCTAGAAATCAGAATCCAAATGAGAATGAAATCTGATATTTGGACATGAAAAACAATAATTCTTAAGGTCTTTACATTTGTGAATCATCTTGATTAAATCCAAGAAGAGAAACTGATGTATAACAATAAGCAGAACCTAATATGGTCTAATAACCTAAAAAAAGTCTTTCAAAAATTTATGCAAATAAAAACAATTTAACTTAATATATTCATGCGCCCCTCCCTCAAAACCATTTCACAATGCCATTTTACAAATGCTCAAATTTTCCACTCTTTACTCTGATCAAAGAAGAAATGTTTGGAACTTGCAGAAGAAAAAAGGAAACTATGCGTGTCCATTGAATCACAATCAAAGCAGGAAAAACAACAAATCAAACAGAGGTAGAAGTAAATTCTCATTTTTACTAAGATTGACAAAAATTTGAAATCTGGGCTCTTAACACTATGTACATATCCAATTTACTATTATGCTAACTAAGGTATTTCCTGCTATTTATGCAGCTTTCTTCACACACAAAAAAACACATGGCAGATAGCACAAATATGATCTTCATTTTGTTAATCAAGAAATAAGGCCTCAGAGAGATTAAGTGAATCATATTCCCAACACCTAACATAGCATATAACAACTTGGTAAACACTTAATAAATGCCAAAGCAGGAAGGCACAGCTAGGAAGTATCAGAGATGACACTAGAATTCAGCTAACTCTAAAGCCATCGCATTATGGAAATAAAAATATTTTAGAGCATTATTTAAAAAAAACGATTTAAGATTTCTTTGCTAAATTCTAACGCTAAAATTTTCAATACTACTTATGACATCACAACTGATTTTGGTGCACAAGACCATAACCTAGTAAAAGTATAGTTGATAAAGAATAGGTTCTTGATAGTGGATACTTAACATGAGCAGTGTGACCTATGGAAATATTTTTTTAAATACAGGTTTTTTGTGGATTAGAGACAAAAATAGAGCTTTAATATATTACGACATAAACTTGTACTTTATATGAAAAATTAAAAGGTGCTTTTTGTAATAAAATCTTAGAATCAACTTAGTACCCAGCACATTGTACATAGATGGCACAGTCAACAGCTGTTGAAAAGGAGTTGGGGGTAAATGTTGAAGAGGCAGTTGTAGTTTTCTAATTACATTTCCTCAAGCTAATATTAGTAATTTGCTAGTAATATTCACTGGCTGGGCTACAGAGGGGATGGAGGAAAGGAGGCACAAAAAGATATGGCTTCAAAAGTCAAGGATAATAATGATGATCGCTATTAAAAATTCACAATGCAAATGAGTTACAGAAAAAAAGCAGATACAAATAATCGAACATTTCTTCTCCTATGATTATAATTTTGCTTTTATCAGGGAAAAAACCCTTAGAAGAAATATTAAAAGGGATTCCATACAAACTAAAAGGTCAGACTATAAAACACATATAACGCAAGCCAGAATGGAAGCATCATCATTTTCCCAAAGCACCAAGGCTCAAAAATCTGTTGTTTGTTGTTGCAGTCTGCTTGTTCTCCTTTCAAAATGTCTCTCCCATAGATCCCCTTTTTACTGATCCAGGGTCTTAATTATCCTATGCCTGGAAGACTGCCAACAGTCTCCCAACTGGTCATCCAGTTTCCAGATTCTACCCCTTCTTAATCATCTTTCAAGCTGGTATTGGATCAGTCTACCTAGAGTGCCATTTTGAGAATGGTACTTTAAGATATTTTCAACTTTTTATTTAAAGTTTTGACCTGAAATTCAAGGTTCTCTAATATCTGGCTTCTACCTATCTTTCCAGCTTTCCCTCCTACTACTTTATCTCTCTACAAATCCTTAGTCAAAACAACCTACTTGAACTCTGCAAACTCATTTTCTGTTTAGTTTTGCTATACCTCCAACATCTGATTCACCATACTCCAAGGCAACCTCCCCTCTCTCACCTTTGCTCATTAAACAAAAGCACAACACCTATCCTCACCCTTCTTTCAACAATACATCACAATCTACCTAGACTTCTTTCTGAATAGGCATGAAATTTCATTTCTAGGCTTCTCTCCACCCATCTCCCCTAAATATTCGACATTTTCAGGATTACTTAAGGACTCACCTCAGCAACAAATATTGAATGACTTTCTGAAGATCACTTAATCTGCATCTCCATACAGTAAAACTGCAAAGTAATAAGTAAAAGAAGTAAACTTTCAAAGCACTTTTATCTCATTAAATTTGATTCTCCTGAAATAGTTTAAAGCTAACTAAGGACAGTGTGAGAATAAACAGGTACATTAAACAACTTAAAAACCAAAAACTTTTAAAGTCTTGATCGATAGTTCATCATATGCCAATTTTATCTTTATATTGAAAAGTTAATCAATTAGGAAACAAATATTGTCTAGAAAGTAAATAGTTTGAACAAGTTTTTTAGTTTAAAATCCAGTTATAGTGCTTAAATATCCAACCCAATCTCAGGTTAATCATTAAGACTTAAAAAAACTTAACTACTGTTGTCCAATTAATGTGCCACTAAACTTAAATCAAAGTTATTTTAAATTTGCTTAATAGAACCATTTGATAACTGCTGAATCAATTATCACAACACCTCTTGGAGAATAGCTATTAGAGGACTGCTGGACTTACTACATCCCAATGAAATAAACTCTATTTTAAATGAGAATTGCGGTTTTACACATCGTGACCTTGGGCGAGCAACTATCAGGGCAAAGGAAGAAGGAGAATTCTTGAATCTTGAGACCCAGGACTTCTTCGGATTCCCTGTTTCGGCGGAACAACTGCTTCGTTGGCAAGGTGGGCCTGACGGAAAGAAAACTTCATGCTTGAAGGAATCAAACAGCAGATTCTCTGCACGAAAATCAGGGACGCAAGAGAAGCACACATGAGATGGTGTGTGTGATCACAGAGCGCCGGAGTCCAGAACACACCTTCTTTATCCATATAGGCGAAAAATGGGAATGATCCTCCTCGGAGAGAGGTAAGCAGACTCCACCCCCTCTCCTCCGGCGGGAGAGAGGGCCTCTGGCTCCCCCTTTTTGTCCCCCCAGTGAGGAACTTACACAGCCACAGCCACCGCGAGGCCCCCTCACTTCCGGTGTTGGGGCCGCTATTGCTGCGACATCCCCCCCACCCCCAAGTCGGGCAACCAGTCTTCAGTTGACCTTTGTGGGTGGAACCCAATTTGTTCAGTCACTCACTGTGCTCTCACCCGGGACGGGACGGTGAACGCCTAGCCCAGGAGAACGAATAAACCAGGCAAAGACTCCGCTGCCCTCCTCTCGAAGATTAAAATGGGAAAGAGGTACCGGGACCGCTGCCGAGACAAAATGGCGCCGAGAACAGGGTCTAGCGCAGGCGCCTTGTATAGTCTCTGCCCCGCCCCCGGTGCAAGCCCCTCTCCGCAGCTTTGAGTTCCGTTTCCATGGGACACCCGTCGCCAATCCCCGCTCTGGGCTGCTCTTCCTGACCCCCGAGTTCACCAATCAGTGTTCACTCAAGCACATCCGGAGTCATCACCACCAATCATTTCTTAGGATCTACTGACTCAATTCCCAACTCCTCCAATAATGTTTGTCTCCTCACGTAGCCAATCATAAGTGGGACATTTCCTACCTGCTGCTTTTCTTACCAATCGGTGCACTCAAGGCGTTACATCCAATCGGGACGGCGGGCAGCGAGCTCCAATGAGGAGCTCGGACGGGTGCTCCATCGTCATGAGGAGCCAATAGGAGTTCGTGTAGGAGCGAGTCTGCTCAACAGCTTGTTATTTGGTGGATTGTGGCAGTAAATCGGGGCGAGCGGGGGACTGGGCGCAGGAACTGCCGCCGCGGCCAGGAGTGGTGCTGCCCGGACGGGGGCCCGCTGGGGTCAGTGTGGCGGGGGGGATCGAGAGCTGACAGCGCGTACTTGAACCGCAGTTGGTAGGTGGGGAGAAGAGGAGCGGGGGCTATTGAATGGGCGAAGCGGTAGTAGCAGCTGGTGCTGCTGCCCGGAGTCCCGGTGCACTTAGAGGTTTGGAGGTGGGGGTGGGGGCGGCGGAGAAGCAGCAGCAGCAGCAGCGGGAACCGTCGCTGCCGATTTTCTTTTCTTCCTCTCTCCTCTCACCCCTTCTCCAGTTCCCGGGGTAAGATGGCTGTGGGGATGGCCGCCCCGCTAAGTTTGCTCCGGCGGAGTGAGGAGCGGGGCTGCTCGTGGGAGAGGGGTACCAACTCTGCGGCGCTTCCTCCTCGAATGGGTTCGGTGGCTGGACCGAAGCGATCGGGGTGGGGGACCGGGACGACCGGCGCCTCTCGGAGAGGCACAAAAAAAGTTGAGGCGGGTGAAGGGAGGAGACAGTGGCTGCCACTGTGCGGTTCTCCTCCCCTCCCACACCCTGTCCCGGCTGCCTCCCTTCCTCTTCTCCACCCCCTCACTCCCCCCCACCCCCTCTCCCCCTCTCTCCCTTTCTCCTTTTCTCGGGCTGCCGGTGGCTGTTGCCCCCCTGGGACCCGGAGCCGCTTCTCCTGCTTGACATGGTGCAGAGCTGGGGGAGGCAGAGCAATGGCGCCGTGACACACCGCCGCTGCTGCCGCCGCCACCGCGGGCACCGGGGGGGGGGGGGGAAGGGGGAGGGGAAGAAGGGGAGGGAGAGGGGGAGCGGCCGAGGAGCGAGCGGGGCGGGGTGGGGGCCGAGAGGCGGGAGAGGGGGAGCGGAGGGAGACACGGACCGCCCTGGCGACTGCCCCTCCGGGGAGTCCGAGAAACAGAAACTGCTGTCCTGCCTGCCATCCTCCTGCCTTGGCGGCACTCAGAGGGAGCCCCGACTTCACTTTTCCTCTGTGGAAGTGGAGAGAGGGGCGGAGGCAGGGAAGTCCGCCGAGGAGCGGCATGAAAGCGGGTTTGGGGGCTCCCCTCGCCCCCCCTTCTTCCTTGGGCCTCTGCTTTTCCTCCCGGACCTGGGGCGGTGAAGGCTGTGCCCCTCCCCGCTGGGGCTTGTTTACTCGGACTCCTTCTTGGGCTGTTGTTGGTTAACTGCACTTCTCTTTTCCTCCCTCCCGCATCCAGCGCTGCGAAGACTTCTCTTTGAGCTGGAACCCCATAGATCGCCCCCCAAAATGAAGGTAAACGGGATAAACATGGTCCTCCCTTGTGGAGGAGGCATCTCTTTGGTTGTACCCCCTCCTTCTCTGCTTTTAAGCTTTTGGTGATGGACTTTTGTTCAGAGAATTTTTTAAAAAGCCATATATGTGTATATGTAAAAACTTCATTTCTTTGTCAGTCATTGAAAAGTAGAGGGGGAAATTGTCCCAACTGAATGGGCTAGAAGTGATCTGTGTGTATGAGCTGCAGACCTCTTGATCTCTTCCTTCTAAGGCCCTAGCATTCTAACTCCAGACCGAAGCGATCTGACTTTGAACGAGTATTTTTCTTTTGGACACTGACAGCAGCCTTTGCAGAAGTAAGGCTTTTGTCCTCCTTGAGTTAGCGGGGATTTTTGTTTGTACATTTCCCCACAAAATAAAGAGTTTGGAGATGGAATAGGGAAGGGGGAAGCCTAGTAGAGAGGTTTCAATTTTTCTATGATTTTAGAAACTATGCATTATGTAAATAAGTGAGGTTGAATTAAAACAATGCTTGGTCCATATAATTAATATTATTAATGCCTTCTTAATGAAGAAGATTCTTCCAAAATAATTTCAACAAGGAACATTTCTGATAGGAAAGAAACAGGATTTTAGGAGATGGTTTAAAATGTTTCTGCTTATACTTTACTAGAAGCAGTTCTAATTTTTTAATTTATATGCTTTTAAAATTAGTTTATCAAACTCATGATTGACTTATTGCTTTATTCCTTTATGTTACCTTCCTAAATTCTTAAAGCTTGCTGTGATTTTTATCAGGAAGAAAGGTAAGTGATAGCAAGTTTTGGAATATTCTCCCAAAAAAGTTTAGGACTTTAGGAAGGTAAATAAAATATAATAACTGAATAAGGTGGCATGTAACCAATTTGAACATTGTTTGGAACAACTAATTGGAAAAATAAATTATTTTCTTAATTACCATCTAGCACAATTGTTTTAAAAAAGTGTGTGCATCTATATCTTTGTGAGTAAATTCTAAGCTTTCACATAAGGATTAGAGTTTATAGTAAAATGAAATGTTATCTGATACATGTGTAACCCAGATCACTTTGCTTGTCAGCTCCAGAAGGGGGGAGGGATGAAGGGAGGGAGACAATATATGGATTATATAACTTCTGAAAACTTATGTGGAAACTTATTAAAATAAAGTTTAAAGGGAAAAAATGAAATGTCATCTTTTTCGTGATATTTTTTGCCACATTAGCGTGCTGAAATTAAATATTTCCTGAGGAAGCTTATATTCTTTTATACCAGCAATATTAATGCAAAAACTTAGTGCTACAATTTTAAAAGCATGATTCACTTCTCTGTTATCAGCTGTTGTGACTTCCATTTCAATTTCAGTTTTCTTGTACCATATCAACCAAACAATATTTTCATTTAAAAAATAGATTGAATTGATATTCATGTTTACAGTTGTTACATTGTGTCTATTGTTGTTACATGATGACTATTCAGTTATAAGTCCCTACTGATATGTTTGTACTGTTAATTTATTCAGTTTAATTTTGAGGTAGAGTGTCTGAGAATTTAAATGTTCTGAACTTTCAAAACAATAAAAAGTTATATAGACCACTTCAGGTCTTTACAGATCTCTTAAAATTAATGTACCAAGTTCTCCTGAAATCTTAAAACTTTTGGCATATTGAAGTTTCTTTAACTCTTCACAACTGGAGTAGGGGGTGTGACAAGGAAATCACTTTTAAGGGGGGAAAAACCCAACAATCTACTCCCCTTTTAATATTTTCTCTTTACAAATTTCAGGACAAGTTATTATGGCACATGATGGAAGTTTTGTAAGAGATCATTTTTGTTATAACACAAAAATACTGTTTAAAAATGGTTGGGTTTCTGAATGAATTTCCTGTCAATTCTAGGAAGGGATAGGGAAGAAAGGAGGGAACCAATATGAATCATATGATTTTGGAAGACTTATGTGGAAATTTGTTCTTTAAAATAAATAAAAAATATTTTTTAATGGTTGGGTATAGGGATACTTAAAAAATCCCAAGTCTCTAGAATTCAATATGGGAAACAATAAATATTTTTACAAGTTGCTCATTATTTTATTTATATGGATTTTAGATGTTTGGATTTTAGACAAAAGAAAAGTTATAGTTATATTTTAACTTTGTATATTCTCTTTGCAGGCAGCAGATGAGCCTGCCTACCTGACAGTGGGGACTGATGTCAGTGCCAAGTACCGAGGTGCCTTCTGTGAGGCAAAGATTAAGACTGTGAAAAGGCTGGTGAAAGTTAAGGTAGTGTTTCTGACATGTCAGAATTGTTAACACTAGTTTTTGCACTCCAGATGAACAGAGGAGAGAATAGTTGCTTCAAATCATTAATTTTTTATTGACTACCCACTTTGGGTAAGATACTATGCTGTGCTAATTCTTGTAAATAGTAATGTCTTTAAAAAACACAAGAGTGCATTGTTAAAAATTTAAAATGCAAAATGAGAAATTTGCCTTATATTTGATATTTTTAAATTTTCATTCTTTTTATTAGACTTTGAGTTTTAAAAGTTTACTTAAAATAAATATTTGTGCTTTTTCTACTATCCGTTGAAATTATTTTGTTTGTGACAACATAATCATTTCAATGATCGATCTTGTTGCCATAAGTAAAGGTTTGTGATATGAACAATGAACAAGAAAGGAAAGATTGCACATTCTTATGAAAGCAAAAGAAAAGAGAGGAAGGAAGTGTGTATGATTTCCCGAACGAGGCAATTGCCCTTTTACTATTTACAGGGTAGGATATAAATTTTAGTTATGTGATCTACCTTTGAAATTTTAACTGTAGAGTTAGTCTCTAGGATAGAATTCAGGAATATGTAGAACTGAAGAATTACTTTAAATGTAGTATTAATGGTTTTTTTAGCTTTTATAAGGTATAGTTCAATTTTTTAACACTTTAATCGTATTGAAGTATTGCCACTAAGCAGTTTTTCAAAGGCTTTTATTTTTTTTGCTTGTTTCTTAAAAGTACTGAGTTTTTTCTTTTTATAAACAAAAACTGTAATTTAAAAAATACTTATATGGAAAATGTGTATTTGATATATTTTTCTATTTTGTGATTCTTTGTACCCTTTTGCTGCCTATATTTGTTTGAGTAAGGTCTTTATAGAAGTATTTTATAAGTAGTGGTATTTGTTTTGAAATGTTTCTTTCTTGATTTTCCTATATCTGTAAGCATTCCTTTTCAGTCTTTTTTCCTACTTCTTAAGGATGGGTATCTCCCAAGGCACTGTTCTTGGCTTTCTTCACTTCTCACTGTACTCTTTTCCTTGGCCATCTCCACTCCCATGGCCTCAATTATTGCCTTTATGCAGATTATTTCTAAATCTGTATCTTCACACCTGAGCTTCAGTTTTCCATTTCTTACTATTTGCTGCCTCTTGCCCAGAATAGCCCACTAGTACCTCCAATTCACCATAATCAAAACTGAACTCATCATTTTCCCCTCCTCACTTCTCTATCCCTTTGAGTGACAACACCATCTCTCAAATGGAAACCTTGCAGTCATCTTTGACTTCATTTTTTACTTTCCCCTCTCCATAAATTTCCACATCACATGAATGGCAAAGCTCTTATAGTTTCTGTTGTATCTCTTTCCTCTTTACTGATTTTGCCACTCTCTCATTCAGGCCATCATCTTTAGCATGGACTATTTATTTTCAACACTTAAATGATCTTACCTTCAGTATCTCCTCTCTAATACCTGAGTAATCTTACTAATATACAAGCCAAATCAGATTACTTATGTTTTAAAAACTTAAGGGCCTTCCAGTTTAAACTACAAGTTAAAATAGAAACTCCTTTTTGTACATATGGCCTTCTATAATCTGACTTCATTGTACTTTCGTGGTCTTTTTTTTAAAAATAGAACTCTATATCATACAATATACATTACTTCTATGATAACCATTTCCTTATCTTGTCTTGCCCTCTTCTATCTTTATATTTGTTTAGGTTTTCACTACTTCCTATAATCATACTTCTACATCCCTGTTAAAATGCTTTTCTTCCTTCAATTTCCTGCTTTAGGTTCCTTTATGAAGTCTTCCCTCTCCTTCCATTTGTAACTGATCCCTTATTCCCTAATCCCTCCTTTCTTAACTTCTCTTACAAGTTTATTTTTCTAATTTATATTATAGGTATTTGTGTATTATGTCCTCTACTAGATTATAAGTTCCTTAAAAAGCAGGGACTATGTAATTTTTCATCTCTTATTCATTTTCACATATTAGAAGATTTTCATTTGAATAGTGCTAACATATGTAAAAAGTATTTTTATAGCAGTTATTTGGTATGTTACAATTCTTTTTTGCTCTGGTTTATTTTATAAGATTAAAAAATATGAGAATTTAAAAAATTCTGAATTTGAATATGACTCCTCAGATTTTATGTTCTTTAGTGGTAAAGGTCAAGACTAACTAGAATTCGGTTGATAAATTGAAAAGCATTTTTAACTCATTGCAATGTTTAATTTAAGTCTTAAATGAATGTTGTCATAATTACCATTACTATAAGAGTAAAAATTATTTTGCAAAATTCTTTCAGGTAATCCTGAAGCAAGATAACTCTACACAATTAGTCCAAGATGATCAAGTAAAAGGACCTTTAAGAGTATGTATGCAGAATAATTTAGATAATACTTGAAATTGCAAGGCTTAAAATTTGTAGTATACTGGTTTTCATTTTTTATAAAAAGGGTTTGAAAATTATCAGTTTTTCATATAAATGTTAAGTCAAGAGAAAAAATTCTATCATATTAAGTGGCAGCTATTTGATAATAGATCAAATACTGGAATTGGAGCCAGGGAGACTGAAGTTCAAATGCTGCCTTTTGTTACCTACTAGCAATGTGATCCTGGACAAGTGATTTAACCCATCTCAACTTCAGGTTCCCCATCTGTAGATTGGGATAATAATAGCACTGACCTCAAGGGTTATGTGGAAGATTAAATAACACAATTATATGCAAAGCACTCTGTAACCTTAAAGCATTCTATAAATCTTAATGATTATTATTATTATTATTAAAAGGCTCTTCTGAGTCACACAAATATAGAAGTAGATCCAATGGAATGTTAGTATTTTTTATTAGAAATTGTGTTCTCAAATGACTATATCCTTAGATATACTAAATGACATTTTGAAGAAGGAATAATTTTAGATGTGTTATTCTGCTAGATTTTTGCCTCTTAAAATATTTGGGTTTTTTTTTGTTTGTTTGTTTTGGCCATAGTGGAAATATGGAGTAGCAAGTAAAGTCTTTGAAAATCCTCCTTTTTTAAAGTTAGGGTTTCCATCTCAAATGCTTTGTTGTGTCCATTAAAATGTGTGCATATATGTATATGTACATGTGTGAGTGTGTATATGCTGATATTGAACCTTATGTGATGATAATATATTCAGGGAATATATTCTCTTGAACATTCATTCATTAATTCATTTATTTATTAAAACCTTTACCTGCCATCTTGGAATTTTTACTATGTATTAGTTGCAAGGCAGAAGAGTGGTAAGGGCTAGGCAATGGGGGCTAAGTGACTTGCCCAGGGTCACACAGCTGGGAAGTGTCTGAGGTCACATTTGAACCCAGGACCTCCTGTCTGTAGGCCTGGCTCTAAATCCACTGAGCTACCCAGCTGCTCCTGCTTTTAAATATTTAAGACTTTTGTAGGAAATCCTGATGCTGTTTTGGTGATTCATCTTCATTTAATTTTTCTTATTACCTTTTATCTTTGTTAATAAAGAAAGGAAACATTAATGAAAAAGTAATTTTTAAAGGCACTATAGTCTGTTTTTTTCAGTGTTCTGATTCATAAAGGACTAGATATTATCTGCATAAGTCAGTCCATCCTACTTCTTGACAAAGTGGAATATAAAAATGATCTATTGTTGGTATTTATCCTCATGTAGATTTCCAAGCAAAGTTCAAAAAATGTTTTTGACTTCGTTTTGTTATTGCACAGTTCTCATATTTAGAAATTTATTGGACACCCTGGTGTAGGAGAAAGGGCATAGGACTAGAAGCCAGTAGTCCAGATTGTGATTCTGGCTTTATCGCATAAACTACTTGAATTAAAAGCTTCCTCATTTGCCTTAAGAAGGTTGTGAAGTTCAAAAGAGATCATGTGAATGGTACATAAATGCTACCTTTTTTTAAAATGTCATTTTTTCCCTGGAGATTTAAATATTTGGGTGGGGTGAAGGGGTTTGAGAAGGTAACACCCGTGTTTTAGTTTGATCTGTAATGCTTGGCTTTTGGGCTTTAGGTTGGAGCAATTGTGGAAACTAAAACACCTGATGGATCCTTTCAGGAAGCTATTATCAGTAAATTGACAGATGCCAGTTGGTATACTGTAGGTAAGTAACTATATTAATGTATGTAGATTTGGATATTGGGGTGTACTTCTATTTCATAAATAGAATTAACTATTTTGTTGGCATTGGCAGAGTTATGTGTGGATATCTGCTGGGAATACTGTTTGATCAAAAGTTTACTGATAGGATGGAGGTGGCCCTTGAGAAGCCATATGTCTTGATTAAGATGAAGTTAAGATGAAAGTCTTTTTTTTAAATTAAGTTTATTTAATTAATTTAGAATGTTTTTCCATGGTTACATGGTTTGTTCATGTTCTTTCTCTCCCCTCCTCCCCTCCCCCTCCTGTAGCCCTGAGCAACTCTACTGAATTTTACATGTTCCATTGTTAAGATGAAAGTCTTATTCCATCCAAGAGTAGCATCAGGAATATAGTTTCTTATTTTTAAAAAAATCCTTCTCTCTTTCCTTCCAAGGAAGGGGCACTAAATATATGGTGAAATTTAGCTTTATAAATCTTTTTTTCCTTTTATTTTTCATGTAGTTACAAAATTCCTTTAACCTTTCATTATGGTGGTACCAGTTTTTTGTTTTATAATACACACTGGGCCTTGTATTGCATAAATTGTCTAAAAGGATATCAGAAATCAGTGTGGAAAGAATTTAGTCAGAAGACTTACCAGTGTAAGCAAAGATATAATTAAAGCTTTTTAATGAAGAGTTCCTTTTTCAGAGAAAAAATACTTTATGAATTTCATCATATTGCCAAATTTTAAGCATTTTTATCCCTTTGATTTTGTTTTGTAATTCTCTAGTGCTGGATCCAAAGTAGATGTTAAATATTTGTTTGTTTCATTGACTGCATAGTATTTATTGTGACAGGTAAAATATTTTTGGGTTTACTGTTTAATGAGATTTAAAGAGGGGCAGCTGGGTGGCTCAGTGGATTGAGAGCCAGACCTAGAGATGGGAGGTCCTAGATTCAAATCTGGCCTCAGACACTTCCCAACTGTGTTACCCTGGGCAAGTCACTTAACCCAATTGCCTAGTCCTTACTGGTCTTCTGTCTTAGAACCAATACATAGTAACAATTCTAAGACTGAAGGTCTTTTTTTAAAAAGGTTTTTTAAAAAATGGAATGCAAATAACATTATCCTCAACTATTGTTAATACAATTTTAGTTAACATTTTTTTTGATGGGTAAACCAATCTATAAGCATTTATTTAGCATTATTATGTGCCAGGGATGTATATGTACTCTATATATAGAGATACAAAGTTCCCTGTCCTCAAGCAGCTTACATACTATAGGGAGGCAGAACACTATGTATACATATAAGTAAATGCAAGTTTATACCAAATAATTTCAGGGAGTACTAACAGTTGGGAGATGGCCTTTTGTAGGAGGTGGTATTTGAATTGACCTGTGAAGGAAGCTAGAGATTCTTAAAGGTAGAAGTAAGGAAGAAGTCATTCTTAGTATGAGCAACAGCCTACCCAAAGGTACAGAGATAGGAGGTGGTTTATTGTATATGAGAAACAGTAAGGATAGGGCAGTTTGGTAAGGTAAAAGAAGGGTAATTAATGTATAACAAGTCTGTATATTTTATTATAGAAGCAGTAGTGAACTACTATGTATATCTAAGCAGAAAAGTGACATGGTTAGACCTATGCTGTAGAAATATCTCTTTGGTAGGTATTTAGGGTGATGGATTATGATATGAGATATGAGACACTCCAGGCAGTGAGAACAATTTGGTTGTCCAGGTCAGCGATAATGAGAGCCCGGACTAGTTGATTCTGTAAGTGAGAAGAGAGACATACCAGAGATGTGGAGAGAATAAGAAACAAGACTTGACAACTGATTGATATGTGGGGTCGAAAAGTGAAGTGACAGGATTATTCCCAAATTTTTAATCTGGACAATATGGGGGATGCTGATTACCTTCATATAAATAAGGACATTAAAGTGGTATAGGAACTTGTGTGTTCTGTAAAGCTTAGGCAGAAAGCTTAAAATTATCAAAAAGTCTTAGGCCTCAGAGCCAGTGTTTTGTTTTAGTTTGAATGCCTTCATTGTTTAGTTTCTACTTTTTTACATTTTTAGCATGTGAGTTTATTTATAACATTGCAGTTTACTTTTGTGTGTGTGAAAGATTCAGGATCCTTTGAAATTATGAAAACCATTCGATAAATCTTAAATAGGATTATGAAATTATTTGCCTCTACTTTAAATTTCTTTGCTTTTTTGGCTTCAAGCAAATACTTGCTTCCCTTTTACCATTAGAGATAACTGTTAATGGTTTTGTTTCAAGATTATATGCTTTGTTGTTCTTGTCGCCCCTTTGTTAGAGTCACATTTATTTGTAATGACTTTTTCTCCTTTTCAAGTTATAGACTGATGGGACATCAATATTTTAACTAATATGATTTTCTTTTGGAAACATTACTTTTGGAGATTTATTTCTGTTCCCAGAAAGTTCATGAAATTTTATTTTGATATATTTGTAAAACACTGGCTTTTCCTAATACTATGTTATGCTTTTTTGTATGGTACTTAACAGCATGTTTGCCTACATAAGTGAATGTTGCTAATATGCCCCCTACTTCTGCATTAGGATTCTTTCGCTCTCTGAATATTTCAATAGATGAAATTCAATCCTATAGGTATCAATATTATTATTTGTTGAACACATGATATGTTTTCAGAACTGCTGCATTTTCATAAATCACAGAGGCAAGAACTATAGACAAATGAAACAAATATACAGGTGTCATGTCTTATCTAGGAGCTTTAAATCGAATAAGTCACGGTAGAGTTTATCAGTATGTGTTCCAATAATCTATATATTAGTCATCGCTGCATTTTCACTATAATAACTGTGTTTTTTTTAAAATAATATTTTATTTGATCATTTCCAAGCATTATTCATTAAAGACAAAGATCATTTTCTTTTCCTCCCCCCCACCCCCCATAGCTGACGCGTGATTCCACTGGGAATAACTGTGTTTTGACAGTTATATAAACAGTGTTGGATACTAGTCATTCAGCATTTGCTCTTTGCTGGTTGTTAAATATTCTATTAGGCAGTGAGATGGGTGAATACAAAACAAAAGAGATTTGATTGTAGCTGGGAATATACCACTTACATGTGATTAATCATAATAATAGCTCACATATATTGCTTTCAGATTTGCAGTGTTCTACATACCTTTTCTTATTTAATCTTTATAGCAACCCTGTGAAATAGGTGCTATGAATCCCATTTTATAGATGAGGAAGTTGAGATTCAGAAAGAGTGAGTACCAAGGGTCACAAAGCTGTTAAATATCTGAGGCGGTATTCAAATTTAGGTCTTTGGAAGACTTCTGAACTTTCTGAATTCAGAAATCTTTTTGCTACCCCTCACTTCCTCTTAGGAAAAAAGGAAAACCCACCTAAGAATATTTAATAAGCTTCATTTAGCCTAGTGTGAGTTTTATCTTAATCTTATATAGAGTAGGTACTCAAGAAATTTTTTTTAAATGATGATGCTTATTGAGTCAAGTCCTAGTTTGTTGCAGTATCTTAGAACCAATCATTTCCCATCATTTCATCTTCCCCATATGGCAGTGACATGCATTTGGAGAGCCCATAAAGAGCTTGAACACTGGCCTATCTTTCTGGAATAGACAGACAGATGAATAGTAAGGTTAGTCCAGAGTTGAGTTGAATAGAAGGAGGAAAACAACCTGGATTGCCTTTGGGAAAATGGAAAATCTCCATTAATGAGCCCAAACTTCCCCTGGGAAAAAAAAAAGGCTTACCTTTTAACATGCCATTCTATCAGTGTTGCTTATGGTCATAAAACAGGGAATAAAAGTTTCAAGTAAATTAAAACATTTTACATAGGATAATAAAGAAGGCTATGACATACTTGAACATGCTATGGCATATAACCAATGCAGAACTTCTCAGAAAATGAGTAAAAGACTTGTCATGAAGGAAATGTATGAGGAGAAAAGATGATAGGCAAGGGATGACAAGTAGAGAGCCAGAGAGCTCCACTTAAATCTTCATAGTGACAGGAAGAATCCAGGAAGGCTTCTGTACCTGAATTTATAAGAAGACCCTGACAAGAGACACATGTGACAGGCTGACTTGAACATGTTATGGAGTATATCTTTGGAGGGAACTCACAAATGAATGAGATATCTGATTTCATCTCCCAAATATGGCCCAAATTGTATCTGCTGAAGGATTGAATCCTATTCTTGGCATTTTCATTAGATTCTAATTCTTAATATAGAAGGATCAGAATCTGATTTATTTTATATATATATAAAGAAGTCATGTCCTACCAGCTTTTTCAAGGAATCCTCAAAGTCTCCTTTGTAATCCTAGAGTGCTATAAATATTAAGAATTTTGGAAACTGCTTCCATAATGCTGGTTTAATCTTTTAGTGTTCAATCACTAATGACCAAAATATTGCATATGAAACAATAAAGAAAGTCTTTTTACAGTGTTGATGTGACTGTCAATACTGTTAAAGATCTTCAGTTACCTCCCTCTAGAAACTCCATAGACTTAACTATTCCCTCTCTTTTTTTCCTCTCTGTTCCCCACCCCCCACCTTCCCAATCTCTTCTTAACCCATTATTTTGTGGAGTACTTCAACAATTTGAACAAAGATACCAAATAATCATTTGGTAGTTATAAACTTTCATATTAACACATGAGAAATTTAACATGTAGACAAGTGTCATTTCTGTGTACAATAGACTTTGGTTAGAACTCAATGGAGGTTTCCTGAGTTGCAGTCATTCATTTTATTTCAACAAACTTGCATTAAATACCTACTTAGTACTAGTCATTGTGCTAAGTAGGCATTGTGGTGGAATAGTCTCTCAAGGATCTTAGAGTCTAATGGAAGGAAAGGTGACTATAAGATGACTGATTGTAGGCTTAACTGAGATAAATACAAAGGAAGAGCAAGACAAAATGCTGTGAGAAATTTTGAGAAGGAATAAATTAACTTTTTGGCTTTGAAGAAAGAAAAGGAAATTGGTAAGAGGGAAAAGGGAGAAAAGAGGATCAGTTTTAGTTTGGGATTGGGAGAAGACAAGCAGATAGGCTCTTTAATAAGAGAATGAACTGATTGATCTAGTATTAGAAACATTGCTGTTTCAATAACCGAAGCTCCATCTAACAACATCCTCTTCCCACCCTATCCTGAGGTCTCTAGCTCTAAGTGAAAGAGAAAAATAGAAGAGGTCTTAACTAAAAGTAATATCTACATTTAAGTGTTTCAGTCCATTTTTCGATTTCTTCCTCTTCTTAAATGAAATGGTAGTAAGTTAACCCAAAAGTCAAATGAATATAGATAAATCAGATTTTTTTTAGCTTCTTTTGATGGTAAAATCATTTTATTACAGTAAAAAATAGAATTTTATAGTATGCCTCATTATTACCTATATTCAGGAATGTCATAGGTCAAATTATGTCTCTATATAGTAGTAAAATTCTGACAAGTCATAGCTTATTACTTGAGTGTTAACTTTCTTTGATTCCAGTATTACATATTTTTAGCCACTGTTGTGCTAATTTACTCTGTTATCTGATGAAATGAGGAGCCAAACTGATTAGGATAATAGTAACAAAGATGATCAATTTCAAAGAATTAAGAATATAAGATATTTAACACAAAATTGTCTTAAACATTAATTTAGTCATTTTGATATTGTAATATGCCTCATAGTAATCTTTTGATTATTTTGAATATGTTATCATTATGCTGTAGATTAATGGAAATTCTAGCAAGTAGAATATTGGATAAGAAATCTTACTGTAGAATACAGTTTGCCTCAAGACTAACATATTTCCAAGTGTGGTGGAACATGCATGTAATCCCTGCCACTAAGGAAGCGGAGGTCCATAAATGAAATACTGGAATTTTGGAATTCTAAGCTTTCTTAGGGCTAAAGCTAATTGGATTTTCTCATTAATTTCAGAACCAAAGTGAGTTCCTCAGAGGATCAAGTCACCAGGTTGCCTAGTGAGGGGTAAACTAGGCCAAATTGAAAAAATTGCACACTTTAAAGTCATCCCTGTTGATCTGTATTGGGGATGAACTCCATGAGTGACCCTTGCATTTTCAGCCTGGGTGAGCTAGACCCTGTCTCAAAAACAAAACAGAAACTTCCCTCAGTCCCAATGCTAATGTAATCTTAATTTATAGAATTATTAGAGGATCTATTTGGTCTTTTTCATATAAGTCCTGCGTCTCATCTGTACCAATGATAGCTTAGCTTGACTTAGGACAGCCCAGGGGTCTGTCCGCTGTTTCTGATTTGTCATTTGCTAGCACTTGCCCGTGTAATGTGGGTGTGCACATTCCTGGGTGCTAGACCAAGCAAGATGGAGAGAATCTAAAAATCACATATTAAAATGAAATTCTGTCAAGATTTTCAAGTTTTTAGTAATGGTCCATTTATTGGAATGTTATTAACAAATGAAATTCTAGCACACCTAACAATCTGGATAGCCCTTTTTAGTATACTGTGATGGTATCTGACCATTAGTTTAGAGGCCAACAATACTAGTTAATGCACATTCTTTTACATTAAATACTAATTATTTAATTTTTATTTACCTGAAGTTATTGGGGGAACTGAATGGGACCTTTTATGACCACACTACAGAAAGGCTTAGAATTCAATAGTCTCATTGGTTTTTGTTGTTCAGTATTTCTCAGTCATGTCTGACTCTTGGTGATGGGGATTTCTTGGCAAAATATACTGGAGTGGTTTGTTGTTTCCATCTTCAGCTCATTTTACAGATGAAGAAACTGAAGCAAACAGGGTTAATTGACTTGTTCAAGGTCATACAGCTAGTGGCTGAGGGCAGATTTGAACTCAGAATTTTCTGACTCTATCTGTGGTCCCCAGCTGCCCCTTCCAGGAAGTTGTGATTTGTCTGAAGTCACATAAGATAATAGTAGAGCAAGCATTAGAAACCAGTTTTCCCACCTCTGGAGCTATTTCTCCCCCCACTATAATTCATCATCATCATAATTACAATCATAACACAAAATCCTGACTGTTCCTGGTGTGATTTTAATGCATTTTTTGGTCTTCATCTATTTAAATTACTCATTTATCATAGTTGAAAGAAAAAAAACCTTTTTATGAATGATTTGTTGTATCTTTCTTTTTATTTTATATTCATACCTTTTCTGAGTTATATAAAGAAATTCTGCTGCATAAGATATGTAATTTGTATTTAAAATTGAATAACAACTTATACTGTGAACTGAATTTCCCTCTAGTTATCCTGAGTTATGCATTTTTAGAGTTTTAAATTTTTTCAGCCATTTCTGCTTGTGGCTTCAACTCTTCAGCATCTCTGTAGGGCTAATGTGGCTGCTTTCTTAGGTGGTAAAAATTGCCTTTTGCTTTTGGTTATAG
Source organism: Monodelphis domestica (assembly GCF_027887165.1). Classification (NCBI taxonomy): domain Eukaryota; kingdom Metazoa; phylum Chordata; class Mammalia; order Didelphimorphia; family Didelphidae; genus Monodelphis; species Monodelphis domestica. The sequence continues at coordinate 267,013,990 of NC_077227.1, forward strand.
ATTTGAGCAAAACCTATTTAGTCACCTGAGTTACTATAACTGATATATAATAATGTTACTTTGTAGTTATGTTAAAGCGCTTTTTTTGGCCATTTTTCTTTCTCCAGAATAGGAAGTGATAACATAAGCCCTACTAGTCATTGTCTAAGATTTAATAGTACAAAAACAAAAGCAAAGGAGCCCCTGCCTTCATGGAACTTGCATTCCAGAATTGGAGATGTATACATATTCAAGCATATACTGGAGACATAAACAGAGTAGATACAAATAACTTTAGTGTGGATGTATATGGTCTTAGAAATTTTTCACCAAAAAATTCATAACCATTCTGGTGATGAATTAATTACAACTTAAATTGGTTCTTGGAAAACAAATCTATAGTTCATCCCTGAGAGCACACTCCAAAGCCTTTCCAGCTTGACAGTAAGACCTTTTGGAGCTTATAGTCTGTTGGCATAGCCCTTGGGAATCCAGGGTCACTTCAGTACCATGCTTCAGTATTCAATAGAGTTGTAGCAAATATAAATTATTGCATAGTATTACTCAAGTCTTATATTTGACAAATGTTTATTGAATGCCTTTTGTTTAAAGAGGTGGCACATTTAATTAGTGTGACCCTAGAAACTGTTTTTCCAAGGACTGGAAGTTTTAAGTTTATTCTTTCAAAGTACAGTAGCCTACTTAATGTTAATAAATTTGTATTTACTAAAGATAAACTAAATTTTGTTTCTTGTTCTTGGCCATTGATCCATATGCCTTTAATATTTTGAGCCCTATCTTTTCATTTTACAGATGAAGAAATTGGGGCCCAGAGAAGTGATTTACTCATGGTCACACATGTAGTAACTAATAAACTGTGTCAAATCCAGGTCTACTTTGAAATCCACATTCCATGCCTCTTTCCCAATGCATTGTTCTGGTTTTTACCAATTCTTTGGGAAATAAGCTACTCTGTAACAGTCAGCTTTGTGATTAAACTTCATAAATCAGACAGCTTAACATCAGTGTTATTGCCAAACTGCACATTTGCACAGCTGCAGAAGACAGAAATAATTTTCTTGAACAACTACTGTTTGTCTGAGTTCCATTGGACAAACAGGGCCAACTCCTGGCAAATTGTGAAATCTGTGAAGTTTTTTTTTTTCATCAGTGATAACCTCCTTAGTATCACCATTACCACTACCTCTTCTCACATCTCTGCTTGCCTGTTGATCCTGTTCTCTAAATTCTTTGACCCTATCAAAACCACCTCTTTCACAAAGAAAGGTTGTATTACATGATGTCGTTGGATTTCCTTCCAGCCCCAAAATTTGGTGAAAACAGGGAATTTGGCATTTTTCCCTTTATTACTGGTTGTCATTTTATGTTAATGAAAATGAGTTCAGATACATGAGGAACTTTGAAGGCAAACTTGAACTGGTGTTTTAAAGATTTGAAGTAGAGAATGAGGAGTAGGGCTCTGAAGAGATAGGTATTTCCTTTCCTCTACCCTCATCCCTCCAAACACATACAGCTTTTTGCTATTCTTAGAAGACAAGTAGAAATCTAACCTTTTGGGGCTTTGCTTTTTCTGATGTTGGGGAGGAGTAAAACAAAATGTGATTCATCCAGGAGCTAGAACTCCTTTTTTCAGATACATTTATCTTTCTTTGCTTCTTCCCTCTCTTTCTTTGTTTTTAAGTTTTATCCTTACCTCTTCATAGACCCTATTCCCCTAATCTGAACACATTGACTTCTCCCTCTATTTTAATACAGCCAGGTGCATATATTACGTTAATTTAGTTAGCATTTAATACTTTTTCATACCATGACATCATTTCAGATTCTTGGAATCTATCCCTTTGTTTCTCTACCTCTAGTTTCAAATATTTCTGATAGTTTGTCCTTAAAATGTTATTTGTTGCAAATATTTAAAGAGTCTTGTTTTGATGAATTACTCAAGCAATACTTATATATAGATGTATTGTTAAGAGATTTCAACTATCTTGTTTTTGAGACTTTTATTGAATTTTAAATGAATAGAGAAAAAGAATTTTTGACATTTAGACTTCACTACACTCCTGTCCTCTGATCTCCCACTGATAGTGTCAGTCTCAGAGAATGTGAATCTATCAGTTTATGTACGTTTGAGAGTATGTGGTTTAATACTAAAGTACTGCTATGTTGTTCCAAGATTGTCTTGTACTTTTTTACACTAGTTCCACTACACTACACTAGTTTTTTATATAGTAGGTGGCATAGTATATGTCGCCAGTTCTTGCTTATTTTAATTGGATCTTTTTGATCTTCATGACCTCACACTGTCTAAGACTTGGAGCAGAGTGAGAGTTGAATTTGTGGAAATTGAGAACTGTATAGTTATGAACTGTGAGTCAGGACAATTGACATGCTATTCTATTTACTATCTATATGTCTGTGAAAATGTCCCTTAAACTTTATGATCCTTATTTAAAAAATAAGTATATTGCCTATAATACCTATAGCACAAATTGAGGCTAAATAACATCTATGATGCAAATTTTAAAATACCATGTAAATGGTGTTTTAATCATTTTAATAATAATTCATAGTTATAATTCCCAAGATCATTATTATTCTGGCATAAAAATTTTAAACACTGTTTATCTGGTTTATCTCTTTATTAAACATGATAATGCTTATAGCATCTCTATTCCTGCTTCAGTGCTTTATTGTGTCATGGATATATGATGCAGTATTCTTGCCAGAGTTTGTTTTCTGATGGCATAGCTTTCATAGCCTAAGAAATGGAAAAGACTTTGAATGTGCGTCTAGAGACAGGGTTTTGTTATTGTCTGTCATTCTGAGAACCAGCCTAATTAAATGCAGAGAAGCTCATACCAAAAAGTTGGATCCCAGGTGATGATTTAAACAAAAATAAGTTCAAAAGAGTAACAAGTTTAAGGGTGAACAAAATTTTGAATTTGAAATGGCTAGGGCATAACCATTTGAAAATTTACAATAGGCATTTGAAACATGCTCAGGAGAAAGACTAGGACTAGGTTAGAAAGCCATATGCATAGAGTTGATCATGTGGGAATTAATGAGAAAAGGAAGCTTAGAATAGATTTTGGGTATACTCACTATTAGGAATTATGATATGGATAATCCAACAAAGGAAACTGGGAAGGATCAGTTGGATAGGAGAAAAGCCAAGAGAAAACAAGGTCACAAAAATCCAGGACAAAGTATTGAGAAAGGAGAGAGTAGTTCATTGTCAGGTGCCACATAGAGGTTATGAAGAATTAGTTAAAATTGGACTGACCAGTTGTTAACATACACCACATTGGGAAAAATTGAGTTTTGTGGAGAGGATGTTGTAGGTATTGAAACTACTTGAGCTTTTTTCATATTAAAAAAAAGTTCTTACCTTTCATCTTAGAATCATTCATTACTGGGTATTGGTTCCAAGGCAGAATGGTAAGGGCTAAGCAATGGGGGGGGGGGGTGGTTTAAGTCACTAGCCCAGGCACACAGCTAATAAGTGTCTGAGGTCAGATTTGAACCTAGGACCTCCTTTCTCTAAACTTGGCTCTCAAGCCAGGTCCACCAAGCCATCTAGCTGTCCCTTTTTCTAGTATTTTGTCAAAGAAAGCTAAGGCTGACAATAAGCAAAGGTGGGAGAGGGGGAGAAAAGGGAGAGAGGGGACTTGAGATAATAATGGGGTTAAGTGCTTTGTCTTTTTATTTTAAAATTTTTAAAATTTTAATAACAAATTTCCAAATTTGTTTTCCAAAATCCTATGATCCATATTGTGACCCTCTCTTCTTCCCTCCCCACTCCTGAAGCTGACAGTGCTGTCTTTTTAAAGTACGAGTGGTGAGCAGTGGAGAGACAGAGGTGTGTTTGTATTAGTCAAGGATTGAGCCAGTAGGTGGGAGAGGATAATTGTGGGAGCTATCTGTCAAAAGAAATGGAATGAGATCATTCAGTCAACAAGTATTTATTGGATGTGTTCGATACCCTGGTATGTACTGAGGATACAAAACAAATAATGAAACAATAACAGGGATAGAATGAGAAATATTGTTAAAGTTTTTTGAGATATACAAGAGAAAAGAGAGGGCACAGAATCTCTTTTTCTCTGTCAAGTATGAGGTGTAATCTTCAGCTGGAATGGTTTGAGGAAAGGAGCAGTACAAGAGGCAGAGGATAGAAGGAAAGGTTTAGAAATTTCTTATGGCAAGGTCCTGGACATTCTACCACAGGATGTGGTTTAGAGATGGCTGTAGCACATCATTCCTGGCATAATCTTGTAATGTGTTCTATTGCTTTCTTTGTAATTTTTATTTCATGTTAACAAAGTTTCTAGCCAGATGTTACCTCTAACTTCTCATCAGTTCCCCTGGGTTCAGTTACCTCTCATAATAGCTAATTTATATACGTATATATTGAATTCTTAATCTAACTCCTTAGATCCCAGTTTTACATTGCCATTTGCCTACTGGATAATTCCACTAAGTTGAACCCCGTGGCAACTGTAAACTCAGTATATCCAGAATAGAAAATAACATCTCTACCCACATTATTATTGCCTAGTGATTGTTAATTTGTTTCCCACCTGCCCATTCTCCAATTCATCTTCTGTAAACTGTCAAAATAATCTTCCTCTAATGGATAAGCCATATTATATTAATTCTCACTCAAGTGTTCAGCGACTTCCTATTACTATTATTATCCTATGGAATGGGATAAAAATTTCTCTGCCTTGTATCCCATTTACCTAGATTTCTCATGTTATTTCCTTTAAAATTCTCTTAAGTGCCAGCCAAACCATACTTTTAGCTGATCCCTTACCTCTACATACTCTCTAACCCTCCTCATCTCTTCCTCTCAGAATCTATGTCTTCCTTCAGGTATCCTCTCCATAAAACTTTCATGGTCCCTCTCACCCTAATTGAAAGTATTCTCTTCTTCCTCTATTAGGTTATTTGATCTACATTCATGATGTATGCCCCCAACAGAATGTTAGTCCATTAGAACAGTGACAATCATTTGGGGATCTATTCCACATTTTAATATAGCATGTTGTGCCTAATAGACTTTTAACAAATAGTTGTTGAATCAATTTTATATCTTATGCTCAGGGCTAGATTGTAAAGGTTGATAAAAAGTAATTTTTACTCAGCTTTTGAAATTAAAGTATATAATTAAGTATGCTTTTGCCAAGGTTTCTGAGGGAGAAAGACCAACTTACTGAAAACCTTTTCATTCTAACCATTTCATATCAGTTTAGTACAAATGTATTTTTTAAAAAATTTGGTAGACATTACTTATTTAACTGTTGAAAATCATCAATTTCTAATACCTGCTTAGCTACTTCATGCTTTTGATTCAAATTTGAAATTGGGTTTTAAGTAGTTACAGGTTAGAGTATATGTGTGTGTGTGTGTGTCTATATATGAACTTATGTGTCTGTTAAAGGTTCATCACCTAGATCAGTGATGGTGAACCTTTTAGAGATGGAGTGCCAGTCCCTGCTCCCCAACCCACATCCCATATTGAATACCTCGTCTGCACCCCATAGAAACTGGGTGCCATATTCCACTCCCACCCTCCACATGCTGGGTACACCCTGATTCCCCACTCTCCTCTTATCCCACAGGGAGGGAGAAAGTACTCCCATTGGGCTACTGGGCAGAGGGGTGGTGAAGGTGAGAAATGTTCTCAGTGAGTGTAGTGAGGGGGAGGGGAGTGGCCTGGGAGCTCTGCAGCCTGGGAGCTACCCACCTTACCCACTGTGTGTTCCCATAGGGGTGCTGGGCAGAGGGGCAGGGGATGTAAAACAATGTCTTCAGGTGTGGTGGAGCAGCTATGCCCATCCCTCTGCCTTTCTAGTAATAAACTCTGATGGTGGGGAGGGGAGGGTGGCTGAATGCCCACAGAGAGCATTCTGTGTGCCTGTGCCATAGGTTAGCCATCACTGACTTAGATTGTTTCCCCTAGTAATTATTACTAAATTTAAAGAACTGAAAGAATTTTTTTTGCTTTTTACTTAAATTGTGCTTGCAGATCTCAGGGGCTTTCAGTACATTAAAAGAGAATTGTTTAAAAAGCAACAAGTAGCTTTGTGAACAAAACTCTGAAGTCAATCAAATGCAAGCACAATTGGCTATTTTGCCAGACCCACTGTTGTCCTGAGGTGGTCGTCACTAATGAGGACAGTAGTTCTCTGTTAATCTGCTTTTAAACTCAGCACAAGTATCAGCATAGGCACATATCTAGTTCTTTGTAGACAAACATCTGTGAAATGATTATATATACATATGTAGCATTTGTATGTGACAGTAATATATAAATAAAAGTATAGAGGGGGAAGAAAGGATTTAGCATTAAATCAGCCCAAACTTGAATCTAAATTACTATTAAAATCTTCAGTTTAAGGAAGATCAGTATGTTAAACAATGATTGTATTGTAGACTTTTAGCCAGAAGTCTTTGACAATCTCAACATTTTGACTTTCAGCTTCAGAAGCCAACCCTAGATATTTTATATCTAAATTTTTTCAGATGGAATGTTGTGGAATTCTTTGAAAACCTTAAAGTACTTTAAAAATCTCAGATATTATTTCAGTTTAATGTACATTAAACTCAGTATGTAGTTAATTTGTTATACAAATTTTAGAGGATAGGAAATTTCTTCCAAAATTTTATATTAATGATTCTTTTTCTTAGGAATAACAGGATGGGTTTGTTTTAAATGATTGCCTCTGAAAGAGCAGAGTAGAACTGTGCCTAGGTAGAACTATATAAATTTTATAAATATAATTTGTTACTATTATAAAATTTATTTTATCAAAAAGTTTTTAACATTTTTGTGTCTGACATTGAAAGCATTTCTTTTATGGTGCTCTTCATCTGAAATGATCATTATATACAAAATTGAACACACCAGAAATGCTTAACATCCTTTCTTGTTGTTATCATCCTTTAGTTGGTGATGACCTCAGTAAGTAAAGAAAATGAAAAGAGCTGGAGTAGTCAGAAAAGGCTTCATGTAGGAGGGTAGGACTTGAAATGAACCCTTGGATGAGTCACATTTATAAGAAAAGAGGAAAAGCATATTTCCCTTTGAAGGAAATAACTGAAATTGTGTATGTTAAATTATTTTTGGTTTGATGAGGAGGCCAGTCTAATCAGTGGGTCTAAGTGAATATTGGGAAGAAGTTAATGAAAATAAGTTATGTAAAATGGGACTATACTATAGAGGACCCGAAACCCATGCAGGAGCGTTAATGACCCCATTAGGAAATAAAGATAGCCTTGAATGCTTTTTGAGCAGGTAAACTAATCTGAGAGAGTGGTATTCAGAAGAGGACTGCCAGAAGTCTTTTAAATGAAAAATAAATTTAAATTATTTCAACAAACAATCTCCAAAAGAGTAAATTTTAGAATTGCCCAATTTCTACAGATGTTGACCTCATATTTCTTTAAAAGTAAATTAGTAATTTCTTATGATATTTGATATTCATTTTTCAGTTTGCTATACAACACAGCTTTGAGGCAATATTTGAAAACATTTCCCATACTTAATTTCTTCATGATCCTTATAGTAATTTTAAGATAGTTGAGGAAATTTGAGTTGTTTTAAAAATTTCCTAAATCTAAAGAATAGTTACTGATTTTGATTTGTCATATTGATTTTATAATATTGCCTATATGTGTCATTAGTTGAAACTCTTGGAACTATGACATTCATGCCAGCATGTGGTCCAGAATCAACCAGATGATTCAAATACAAGTCATTTTTAATATAGATGCACTGGCTTTATTTATAAATCTCAGCCATACTTATGACTGAAGTGTATACCAGTGGTGTCAAACTTTAATAGAAATGGGGCCTCTAAGTCTTATATAAGTATCCTTGTGAGCCACATTTTAATGTAGAAAACCACATATTATCTACCTATGCCAAATATTTCTTAATAATCTAGTTCAGGCCACACTTGAGAGTATTGCAAATCCTATGCTGACCTTAGGCCATCTCTTTGACACCTTTCTAGACCATTTTCTTACTGTATGAGTATTTGTGATATTAGAACATGAAGAGGAAAAAATTGATTCATTGTAACTTTGGCTTATTTTCTTATGAAAAATTCCTTTTCAATTAAAGGCAAAATATCTAATGATATGTTTCTATTCTACTTGATTTTTTTTTCTGACATTGCTTTAATTTTTGTTAAATTCTACTTGATTTCTAGTGTATTAATGTCCCCTTTCTTTGAAAAGACAGATTTTTAGGTTTAAATTCTATTTTGTAGATAGGTACCTCTGCCATTCCACTTATTCAGTAGCATTTTTAGAGATGGCAGGAAAAAAAAAATCATGCTCCCCAGAACCAACTTTTCAGGTTGTTAGAACTATTTGTAGGAAAAGGAGGGAATGGGCTGAAGGGGCATAATTTTCTAGTATTTTTGCTTCAAATAAATGTGTGGTAGTACCTTTACTAAGCTTAGTCTTTGGCGGGAGCTGCAGTATGAAGGGGAAAAAAAGTGAGATGATTTAATCAGTGTAAGTCATTTAACCTGTGACAATTTGCATTGTAAAATAAAACTTCTTGATTTTCCATACAGGTCTCATAAGAAGAACTAATGTGTTGGTCAGTTTATAGATATTTAGTACCAAATAATTATAATAATATATTGAGCAGCTGTGTGGCATAGTGAATAGCCAGCCAGCTTCAGAGTCAGGAAGATTTCACTAGATTCAAGTCCCATTTCTGATACATTTGTGAGTCTGTTCAAATCACTAAGTGCCTCTTATATTGCATAGTACGTGCAATATGAATTGTTTCTCCACAGCAATAAAATCAAAGGTTTGATCAAAAAAAGTTTTAAGGAAGTTTACTGCTGAATGTTTGTGATGAAATACATTATATATTTTATAATGGAAAATTGTCTAAAAACTTGCTACTTTTGGTTAATTGTAGTGTTTGATGATGGTGATGAGAGGACATTAAGACGAACCTCCCTATGCCTAAAAGGAGAGAGGCATTTTGCAGAGAGTGAGGTAAATATATAATTTTAATCTTAAAGTTACAAACTTACTATAGTAGAAAGCCTGTAAGATAATTACTTTGTTCTCCTATAGACACTTGACCAGCTTCCACTAACAAATCCAGAGCACTTTGGCACTCCAGTAATTGGAAAGAAATCCAACAGAGGAAGGAGGTCTTCTCTTCCTGTGTGAGTTTTTCCACATTATTAATCCTGACCTAAATTTTTTCACTACTGAAAGAAAGACACAATGGTAAAAAAGTGATTTCTACTTCTCTATGGTGACTAAGTCAATTTTATGAATGCAGTTCAGTCTAAAATATTACTTAACATTTCAGATGATCTAGGATTTGGCTATTCAATTACACTTTTTTTTATTGCAAAGTGAATCTTCTTGTGTTAGATATTTCATTATTACCTTTAGACCCTGTTTTGAACATACTCTTACTCATATTCTTTTGGCTGATAGTCAAGCTCCAGATAAATCTTAGTACTACTGTTAGGAATACTTACAAATTTTGAACAAATAGTACTTATTCTTAAAATAACAAAAATTCACAGACCAAAGCAACATTTAGTACAGTAACAGCTCATTTATCTGGAGGTTAATTGTACAAATTTAATTCTCAGGAATCTAGCTGAAAAGCAAAACAAAAATAAAAAAACTATGTTTAAAAATTATGTATTAAGTCATCTCTTATAATTCTAGATCCCTTTTAGAGTCTGTTTAATTTCAAATACCATTTTGACAAGGTTAATTATCTGGTATTTCAAAGCAGTATATTTAAAGAAGTAAATTGGAGCCTTAGGCAATTCCCAAAGCAAGTATGATAACAAGAACAAGAAAAAATGAGATTCTGACAGAGTCAGGGGAAGAGACAGAAAAACTACAATGCAGACTTTAGAATTGAGAATGCATAATATTCTGGGATAGTTTGGTAAAAACAATGCTTCACATCTCTGTAGGGACTTAGGTCACTCTTATTATCACACGCTCTGTGTTAAATACTTCATAGTGATGATCTTGAGCTCTCAAAAGATAGGTTAAATAATGTTCACTGTATTTTGTTTAAAAAGATAAGAGGAATATAAACTAAATTCTAGAAATTATATTTCATTAAAGTGTTTAAAATAAAGAAAGCCAATTGGTATGTGGTTTAGTTTCATTTACCTGGAAAATTCACTTAAGTGAGTTCTCTCTTGCCCCTGATAAAAAAATAAAGCCTTATCAAGCTTTCTTGTAACATGTTGAGGTTTTAATTATATTTTGACTCCTGCAGTCTTTTTTAAGAGCTAGCTCTAGAATGAAGAAAAAAAACTTAAGATTGGGACCCCCCTCTGTTTTTTGAGCTAGCAGAACAGGATGAGAGATACCTCACAAATCTGGGCTCATTTATTATTTTTCCAGGGTTACTAGGTCCTTCCTGCTCACTTAAGCAGAACATAGTAGGAGAATCCATAGTAAAACCAGTTTAGAGAGTGTTTTCTTTATTCTGAATTATATTTGCTATAATTCTGCCACCCTAGTTATGCCATTATTGCCAGTTTATATTGCCATGTTTCAATTATTTAATTATGAATTATTATCTTAATACTGTAGGACAGAAGATGAAAAAGAAGAAGAAAGCAGTGAAGAAGAAGATGAAGATAAGAGACGTCTTAATGATGAATTATTAGGAAAAGTTGTGAGTGTGAGTTCCACTTCTGAGAAATCTGAGTGGTATCCTGCCTTGGTAAGTTAGTTTATTTTGGACAGTTAATAAAACATTAAAAATATTTGTTCTACTTTTATATTCTTGGAGAAGATAGAACCACTGATATTTTGATAACTTTTCATATCTTTGAAAAATTATGCTATCTAAAATAGAATAGTAGATGCAAATGATTTATTTTACTGTCTTTTTACTCTTCCTTGATCTTCATTACATTCAGTGAGTTATTAAGTCATTCTTTCCCATTATTTCTTGTATTTCTACTACTTCTCTATTCCCATTATTGTTATAGAGGTATAAGGAGTAGTCTCGTCAGACTGCTACAATAGCATTTTATTTGATTTCCTTGCTCCCATTGTCTTTTCCCCCTTCAACTGATTCTATATACTGTTGTGAGAATTATCTTCATAAAATGTCAATTTCATTATGGTGCTCCTCTGCTCAAAAACTTCCAGTGATTCCTTTTGCATCCAGGATAAGGTTTAAATTCCTCATCTTGTCATTCAAGGCTCCTTGTAATTTGGCCTTACTTCCTACCGTTCAGCAGTAGGAACCCTTCACTAATGCCAGGCTAGCTTGTTCTTTCAATAATGCATGTCCTGACCCTATTCTTTCCATTATGCTTTGATATATACCTATAATAATAATAGCTAATAATTATATAACACTTTAAAGTTTACAAAGCATATCTCATGCATTCCTATTTGAACCTCATACTATCTCTTGTGCAGTAGGTACTGCAAATGTTATTGTCTCTATTCTATCAATGAGGAATTTGAAGTTTAAAGAGTATCTTCTCCAAAGTTTTATAGCTAGTAAATGTCAGACAGGATTCAAACCAGAGCCTACTACTTGGATCATTATACTGTGTTGCTTTTGGTAGCATCACCAACCAAGAATTTGAGTACCTGTTGTATGTCCAGCACTGCCTTAGACATCATTATAAATGGCCACAGCAATTGTCCCTTACACTTTGGGCAAATGACCTAGTTTCCCAAAATTACTTCAACACTCATATCTTTCTCATCATTTCCCACTCTTCCCTTTCCCTCTAGCTAATTATTCCTTTACTTATACTCTTTATCTCATCTCCCCCCCCCCCCCCCCAACTTTCCTCCAGGGTCTTGTTCAAGTAGTCATCCTCTTACTTCATTCATCTTTTGCCTCTCTTTTCGTTCTCTGTGCCCCCATCTTCCTACAAGCAGACTTTGTCTGAAAAAGTCTCTTGACTTTTTTGACCACCCATTTACTGTCTCATTTCTCTCCTTTACTGTCAAAAAAAATAAAGTTGTTTATACTTAATATCTGTTTCTTAATCAAACTCTTTAAGTCTAGTTTACAAGGGCAACAATGACTTCCCTAAACAGCAAATTCATTGACCTTTTTTTCAGTCCTCATCATCCTTAACTTCTGCAATAGCATTCGATATTGAATATTCCTTGCTTCCAGATTCTCTTTCTTCACTTAATTTCAGAGACATTGAGTTCTTGGATGTCTTCCTACTTGTCTCTGTTCTGCTTAACTGGCTTCTTATTCTCTTCTGGACTACTTAAGTTGAATGTTCCCCAAGGTTCTGTCTTTTCTCCCCTCCCTTAAACATATCTCCTACTGCTTCAGTTGTTGCTTCTTTTGACAAATGCCCAGAACCCTGTCTACAACTGCTTTTAGCACATCATTACCTGAATATCCTGCTGTTACTTCCAGATATACATGTCTAAACCTGAATATATCTTTTCCCCCTAAACCTTCTCTTCTGTTACCATTTCTGTTAGTAGCAATAGCAGTTTCCTATATTTCAACACCTTGATGTATTATCTTGGACTGTTCCTTCACAATTTCACTTATCAAATCCAGTAAGTTGATAATTTTTTTAAAAGTCCTTAACTTTCATTTTAGAATTAATACTGTGTTCTAAGGCAGAAGAGTGATAAGAGCTAGGTAATGGGGGTTAAATGACTTGCCCAAGTTCACATAACTAAAAAGTATCTGATTTGAACCTTGGACTTCCTGTTTCTAGGCCTGGCTCTCAGTCCCCTGAGTTGCCTAGCTGCTCCTAGGTTAACAAATCTTAATGACTCTACCATCAGTCTTTGTTTTATCTATTCTCTCCTCTCATTCCTACCCACTTGAAGTATCACAAGTATCTTCCTAACAAGTCTTATAGCCTCTCCTCTTTTCTTCTTTCAATCCATCTCTCTTCCATTAGACTACCACTTCCACTCAGTCTTTAGTAACTTTATTCTCCAAGTAAAGTTTAAACTCTTTTGAATGGAATTCCAAGCCCTCCAAAATTTGATGACAACCTTACCTTTCTAGCTATGTCCTATAATGTCATCTACATACTCTGTACTTCAGCCTAATTAGTTCTCTGTCATTCAAATATGTTTTCAGTCTTTCTATTTCTTATGTTTTTGAGTATGCTTTGCCATATTACTTGGAATGTCTCATTCTTTTGAATTAATACCCATTCTTTAAAACCTAGCTGAAATTCTACCTTCTACATGAAATTTTTTTCCAATTTTTTTGCAAAGAAGAATCTTTTTCTTCCTCAGACTTTATGTGGAATTTTGTTTGAACCTTCATCATTTAGTTTTTTAAAAGTCAACAAAAATATTTAAGTTCCTACTCTGTGCTTAACACTGAGCTACATATCAGGTAAATAAAGAGAGATGTGGCATATGCCCTGTTTGTCAAGGAGTACGCAAATCATTGTGTGATAACAAGACATGAGATGCAGAGGAGATAAGTCTATTGAAAGCACTACAATGGATTTAAGGAAAGATGTTTTACTTGAGGGAGGGAAAGACAATTAGAATTAAATAGCATTCCATTTCATTTTTAGTTCTTTCCATTTTCATTTAGTTCATTTCATTTTATTATAGTCAATTTTTTCCTTGCTTACTTTACTTTTAGTTCATAAGTCTTTATATGCTTTTTTGAATTCTTGGTAATTGTCCTTTCTTACAGGGTAGTGATACTTCTTAACATTCATGTGCTACATTTCCCAATTGATCAGATTTACTTTGTTTCAAATTCTTATGACCACAAAAAGTGTTGCATATTTTACTAACAGAAAAAGAGTGATACATCTATACCTTGGTATATGTGGGACTTGTCAACCTCTGACCTTAGTGGGATATATGCCTAGCAGGAGCATCTCTGGATCCATTTTTTAAAGAAACAATTCCAAATTCCTTTCCCAAAACACCCAAGAAAGCAACTTTCCAAGCAGTTCACAGCTTTACCAATCGGTATTAGAGTGTCTAGTTGTCTTAAATTTTAAAAATGGAATTAAAATGGCTTTGAAGACTGTTTAGGGTAAAAAGAGAAAAAAGGTAAGAAAAGGAGATGATAAGCTTACTGTCAAATTCATGTATTATTTTAAAAAACATCTATATGTATTTTATCTATCTGGTAGGCTGGAAGCTCTATGAGGACAGAGACTATGTTTAAGCTAAACTTTTTATCTTCCATAGTATCTAACACAGTACTGTACAGAGTAGATATTTAATAAAATGTTTGTTTACCTCAATTATAAAATATATTTTTGCTCAAGTTTACTATTTAGATTGTCAATTAACACACACACAGAGTAAATGCTGTTGGGATATAATCAAATACTTATTTGGTATAGACTTAGTGTAGTAATTAATTGGAGAGTATGATCAGAAAAGATTAGAGTAGTCAGGCCCTTTGTGGGAAAAGTAGGTTTTAAATGATAGGCCAGAGGAAAGAAAGATAGGTTTTAGTTATCAGGGAACAAAATAACCAAGGTTAAGTAGGCAAAAAAAATGAAAAGGTTATGTTCTTTAATAATTAGATGACTTCCCCAAATTGGAAAGAAGGTACATGTTGAGGAGTAGTGAGGAAATAAGAACTAGGTAGTGTTTAAAGAAAATTTATCAGGTAGCATTCTGCATAGTAGCTTTGGAATGGTGGTAAGGTATGGAGAATCCAGGGGCAGGGAAAACTGGTTAGGAGATTGTTTCAAGAAACCAGAATTCAAGTAATCAGGATCTAGATTAGGAATGTGACAACAGAAAAGAATGGAGACTAGAAACATTTTATAGAAAGAATCAAAAGATTTGCTGATAAGAATATTCCTTTCATCCCTTACTGCTTCCAGTCCACATAATGCCTGATCTTTGAGGGCCTGATTAAACTATACCTCCATAGGCCTTTGTTAATTATTCCAACCACTTTCATTCTTCCATTTCCTCAACAATCTTAATATTTATTTTTATATTATCTAGTTATCTATTTGGAATATTACATTGGTCTATTGTTTGATTATTTCATCTATATCTTTTTTCTTTAGCAAGATTGAAGTTTGTTCTAAACTATAGGCCATATTTTTCTTTTTATATTCTCTTGAGTTTAATCCTGGGTACATAGTAGAGACCTCATAATAGTAGATTTCTTTATATTTCTCTAATATTTGGACCTATTTCTCTGGTGTAGCAGCTCTGAGATACTTGTAGAACTCTACTTATATAGCAGACAATAAATGGATTTCACGTCCAGGATTATCAGGTTGCACTTTGCTCAAAGATTCTTTTTGACCACCTTATAAATTAGAAGTATCTCTATTCTTATCTAGACAAAAATCTAAGAGTAAAATTAAACTACTGGATGACTTATAACTGCTAATCATTTTAATAATTTAGTCTTTCTAGGAGGAAAGGGGAAGAAAAATACATCATTCATTTATTAGGTTTCTGTGTCTGTGTTTTAATGTTTTTAAATTTTGGAGCCTTCCTAATTAAGGGGTAAAATGTTTGCAATTTGATTATTCAAATAAGTTAATACTAGTTGTAGAGATTTTTATATTTTCAAGGGTTAAGTTGTTAAAATGTGTCTTTTCTCTTAGTTTTTGTAATTTTAATATTTAAATTAGTTTAAAAAACAACTTCATAAATATCAAGCTGAGAAAGGGAATAAGCATTTATATACCATCTACTGTATGTCAGGAACTGTGTATTAAGTACTTTTACAAATATTTTATTTGATCTTCCCACCAACCTGACGAGAGGTAGGTGCTATTATTATCCTCATTTTGCAGTTGAGGAAACTGAGGTAAAAAAATGTTAAGTGAGGGGGCAGCTGGGTAGCTCAGTGGATTGATAGCCAGGCCTAGACACAGGAGGTCCTAGGTTCAAATCTGGCCTCAGACACTTCCCAGCTGTGTGACCATTGCCTAGCCCTTATCACTCTTCTGCCTTGGAATCATATATACACAGTATTGATTCCAAGACAGAAGGTAAGGGTTAAAAAAAAAAAGTTAAGTGATTTGTCTAGGGTTTCAGAACTGATAAATGTCTGATGCTATATTTGAACTCAAACCAAGTCTTTCTGACTGATCCATCATCTACTTCTAAAACTGAAACTTAAGTATTTAGGAAGTAAAGTGGATCTATTACATTAGTGTTTTTCTTACTATATATGTGTACTTCAGTCCCAAATTGTCAAAGGGAGATTGCAGTCTGAGTATAACTGGCAAAACTTGCTATTGGGCATGTTCAAATGAAATTGGAAAATGTTTAATAAAATAAATAATGCAATATAGCATAATGTTAACTTGTGGCTTTCTGCATTAGTTGGTGTCAAGGATCCATTTCTTTTTGAGTTTAACATTATTGTTTTAGCTCATTTGCAAGATAAGTAAGTCTTTTTAAAATTTATTTAAAAAATTTTTGAGAAGTATTTATATTGACAGTTTGATGAGTTGAATCATGCTAAATTAAATGCTACATCAATCCAGTTATAATTTGGGGTGCAATATATAGATATAGATATAGATATATAGATAAACTTATAGCCTGTGATCCACATATTTTAATTACTCTTTAACAGTTCATTATTTATATAAACACTTGAATGTATTTATGAAGTAACTTTTCATAGCAATCCTATGAGGTAATTAGTAAATAAAACTTGTTTATAGATAGCTTTATGTGGGGAAACCTATTCATTGGTAATTAAACTATTGCTTTTACCATATATTCTACTTTTAAATTAAGTTAAAATATATTTTTGGAGCAAGAGAACTTTGAATTAATTTCTTTTTATTTGAATTTTTAGGTAATATCTCCTAGCTGTAATGATGACATCATGGTGAAAAAAGACCAATGTTTAGTTCGCTCTTTTGCAGATTCCAAATTGTGAGTAACATAATACTTGTTAATAAAGTCAAATTGGGGGTGAAATGTAACCTAGCATGGAAGGTTTTGCTTTTTGATGGATATTAATTACCTTTTGAGGTACATAGTAGAAGCATTAGGATGCTATCCTCTTCCCCCCAGTCTTCAATGTACATTAAAAAATTTTAAATGATATTTTCTTTTGCAAAAACATTTATAGTTGTGTATTTATCTCTAGCCATATAAGTTCTTAATTGAAATTATCCAAGTGTTCATATGATCAAAAATACATTTTCAATTGTCTTCACAAAATATGTTGTGTTTTTTTGTTGGTAGTGGTGGTGGAATTATTTTGATCTTCCTTGTTTTAGAACAACTTTTTTTCTCAGCTTTTCCTCTTGTCTAAACTCTTAGCAACTCACAAAAAATAAAATGTTGGATTTAGTTTTTGATTTGCTCTAACTATCTTCTGGTTTTAGGATTTTTTTTTTAAACCCTTATCTTCTGTCTTGGAGCCAATACTGTGTATTGGCTCCAAGGCAGAAGAGTGGTAAGGGCTAGGCAATGGGGGTCAAGTGACTTGCCCAGGGTCACACAGCTGGGAAGTGTCTGAGGCCAGATTTGAACCTAAGACCTCCCGTCTCTAGGGCTGGCTCTCAATCCACTGAGCTACCCAGCTGCCCCCTGGTTTTAAAATTTTGACACTATTTTTTCAAAATAATTTTAATACCTTGATATACAATTAAATAAATTTTTCAGTAAGGTAAACTAAAAAACTTTAAAAATATTAAAATACCTCATTTCTATTAAAAACATCATTGTATATTATACTAAGTTATTTTCTGATTGTCTCAGAGATATTTTATAGATTGATACTTCAGAAGAATGTAAATTTTTCAAATTAATGTGCGTCAAGATGTGTGTAATTTTTCCATTAAATAAAAATTCATTTTGTAAATTATATTATTCTTTCTTTTGATTAGTGAATTTTCAGATCCACATATATTTCTTTGGTGTTCCACATTGTGCTCTGGAAAATAATTTTAAAATTGACATTTTGATTTTTTTTATGTGCTTCTTGGAACTAGTTCTTAGGTAGATGATTTATAATAAATTGATTCTTTTTTTTCCTTTTTGCCCTTGCCTTTCCCACTCCAAATCAGTTATTCAATAGCAAGAAAGGACATCAAAGAAGTAGATATTCTTAGTCTTCCTGAATCTGAACTCTCTACTAAACCAGGTAACAAATAAGAAAAATCAATTATTTCATGTTTCAGCTTTATTTGATTACTTTGTTGCTCCACTGTTTATATAAAAGTCTATTAAAGTTGTGCCTACCTTTGGAGGTCAGTGGTCATTCTTTTGATGTTATTTTAAGCTATTTAACAGAACATTTGATAAGATGATGGAAAACTTCATTGATATGTTCAATTTGTATTTATTTTTTAAGTTTCATTTTTATATACTTTTATAAAAATTTGACTTGGCTTATATTAAGTAGATACCATCCCTCCTAGGCCTCCAAAAAGCAAGCACCTTCTTAAAAACCAAAGTTGTTCCTGATAACTGGAAAATGGACATAAGTGAAATTCTTGAGTCATCTAGTAGTGATGATGAAGATGGAGCAAATGAGGAAAGTGATGAAGAAAAAGATAAAGAGAATGCAAAGGAGGAAGAAGAGATGGTAAATAAATTTTAGTGATGCTAAAGTTATAATTTAAATGTTTAATAGCATTTAAGAATCTTTTGGTAAAGGAATGCTTTCATTTTCTCAAAGTAACAGCAAATATGGTTTGATTTTAGAAAAGTATAATTTTCCACCTCTGAATTTTTAAAAAAATAGATTTCCATTGTGTTTTTATAAGAAAACAATTATTCTTTGTTATGCTTTCTTCCTCATTATCAAAAGGTAAAATTCTTATTTAAGTTTAAATTAAGTTTTGGCTTTTTTTTATAACTATTCTTCCCACTTTTCCTCACTGAGATTGGGTTTGGGGGTTTTATTTTGTATGACTGATAAGTGAAGGTTGCCTCACTCAAGTCTTTCTCTTATGTTTCACTAAAATGTCCCCCACCTTCCCCCCATCTCTTCCTCTCTCTATCCTTCCAACCTACAAAGTAAGAGCCTCAGAATGGATTGTTGTCCAAGAATTTTAGGGAAGTTCAAAATCATCAAGTTGACTGAAAAGGAATGCATTTTTTCAACTATAGCATCCTTAAAAATAACCTGCTTATAAGTAGTTTTCTTCATCCTTAATAGAGGGAGTACCGATACTAACAAAATTATATAGATCTTTGGGATATGAAAGAAATGAGTTAAGTATCAAGTCATTCATGTTCAATGCCTGTTATACATATCAAGAGAAGTAGCTTAGATAGACCACTGAGGCAGGAACACCTGGAATCTATTTCTGCCTCCAACACAAACTAGATTTGTGAGTATGTTCTAGTCACCATTGCTTTCTAGCAGCTCTCCATAACAGATGATGGAGTTAATGGACTTTTATTTCTTTCAAAGTAAGCTGGCAAATCTGCTTTCATTTCAGAAAATGTAACCTCCAACCTCTGATTTTTCTAAAAGTAGATTTCCTTTGTATTTTTATAAGAAAACAATTTTCCTTTGTTGTGAGTTCTACCTGTTATCTGGCTACAGTTCTTATTTAAATCCCTAATTTTGCCTGGTAAAGCCAAGATGTCCCTCCTCTAATGAAATCATAGATCTAAGTATTGGGGAAAAGAGAAATAAATTACAAAGAAATAGTTCCCAAGTTAAATAATTATTTACATATATTTTTCTACACACAAACCCACTTTTTATTTTCCTCAAAAGATTTTTGCAGAAAAAATAAAACCCAAATTAAAGTGTTAGGGAATATATAGTAAATTTGTAGATTATCATGTTGCCCCTCAAGTTTTTATTTGTCACTTTGCAAAGCTAAGGTACATATTTAAATTCTCCAAATTCTGCTGTTAGACCTTTTATATACATGTAAATGTGTATTTTTTAAGCAAACCTATTATTACAGAATCATGAAATGCTTCCTTGAGCAACCATAAGCTATTCGTATTTCATGTTAAATAGTTGACTTTTCACATAACATGAAGTGAAATTGCTTTATATTACATATCAGATTTTCCCTTTGCATTTGGATGAAGGAGTTTAGGGGGACTAAAGATATTGAAAAGTAGGGATATTTGCACATTTCGGGCATTTGCTTGGAAAAGTGTAATGTCTTTATTATGTAAACAGATATTCGCTTCTTTGAAAATAAAATGTTTACTTTGGAGTGGGGATGGGAGATAAAGAAGATGGGGTATTTTTTTCTTTATACTTCTCCAGCAATATTTGGTTTTGTTACTGAAATCAGAATGGCTGTTCATACTTATAGGATACCTACGGTGTTGCTATAGTAACATGCTGTTAGTTTTATGTGAGCATGCTCAGAGAGACAGGAAGGTTTAGCAGAGGCTTGGCAGGTTGCCAGTGGAGGTTTGCCAGATGCTTTGAAATGGACTGTCTTTCTTTTCCTTTCATGTAATGTCTGATTTTTTATGTGGAAGAGAATGTAAGTAATGCAGTATAACTGTGTGGATGCTATGCCACGAGTAAGAAAGCAAATATTTGCAAGTTAGACTAAAAAATGCCTAAACACTGTGCTGTCTGAGTAGAAGAGGAATCTAAACCAGTTTACATTTGAAAGAAAATGCATCATATAGGTAAGATTTTTTGTGTGTGTCTGATACACTGAATGCCATTTTATTTACTAAAAATGTGTATTTAAATGAAAAATACAGGCTTTAGTGCTGTGGAAAATGTGGTGGGATCAGGGGTAAATAAATGTTTTCTTGTGAGAAGACAGTTGGAATCTATTTTTAGAAAATCAGATGGAATAATTATTTTCTTGATATATAAAGTAGATTTGCAAATTAATATTGTTAACATAATAATCTTGCAAAAACTATAGTTGCAATGTACAGAGAATGTTAAATTTATTTTGTTACTGTAGTTTCAGAAATTATATTTATTTATTTGGGGAGATAGGTGTTTTCAGTGAACAGGCCACATTTTGCAGGGTGTGAGCTGATGCAGTCTGTTATAATCTTTTATTAGGATCTGTTAGAATTCTGCATTGTAAATGCCAAATATTAAATATTTTAAGTATGTTTTGTTCTTGCTACAATTTTTGTTCTTTCTTTCTTAGTATACATTCTATCCAAAACCCCTGTGAATTTTTAAACAAAGGGAAAGAGAGATCTGTTTTAAAATGTATACACAAATCTGAATAAGCAAATAGCCTTTTTTTCTGAAACTGATAAATATTATAATCTATTCTCTAAGAAAATAAAAGCTGTGTTTAAAAGGATAAGGAAGAACTATAGGTACCTATTGTTTGCAGGTAACAAGTAAGGGCATTAAATAAGGTAAGAACCTTAAGATTTAAGATGTATTAGGTGGTAAAGGCATTAGTTAATAAAATAATAAAGTAGATAGAATACTTTTTACCCACAAGGGGAAAAAAATACATGCACACTTTTTCCCTAACATCCTACCCCAAATGAGGGGAATTGATTTATATGATTTTTTATTTTAAATTATATTTCACAAGGTTATAAGTTTTGAATGCTTACTTTGTTAGTGTATTTGATTAGAACTGGTTTTATTTAATTGTTTATTTTCAGGCTAAACAAGTAGATTTTCTTGGCTCAGCTTTTTGGTTGCTTATAAAAATGAACTGCATTTTGGGCAGCTAGCTCTAAGGATTCAATTGCTGAATCATTCCAACTGATATATGACACCTACTTTCTTTCGCATTTTTCATTTCCTAGTTTTCTTTGCTTTGATAAAGTGTAAGATACTTTCATCTATCTTTTTCAACTCAAAAGATAGGGAAAGGCACTCAAAATGTGAATTTAAATCTGATGACTATGCAACCCAGGCCTACCTGATTTTATCATTATAGGCCCTTATCAAATAAATGAGGTCAGATAATTTTATTTCATTATGAATAGCCAAAACCACCTTAAGATTTAACAAAGT
This sequence comes from Monodelphis domestica, assembly GCF_027887165.1. Lineage (NCBI taxonomy): Eukaryota > Metazoa > Chordata > Mammalia > Didelphimorphia > Didelphidae > Monodelphis > Monodelphis domestica. The sequence continues at coordinate 267,035,894 of NC_077227.1, forward strand.
AATTAAGAGGTTTTACTTCTAATGAAGTGTAATTTGCTTACTGGTCAAACAAATAATCTAAAAAATGCTTTATTCTGGCTGGCCTTGGTGCTTTGTGGGGCAACCAAATTTTATATAATAAAATCATAGAGGTATTTGATGTCTTACAATTATTGCAATGAGAATTTTGTTTTAGATTTTGGGTTCAAGTGCATATTGATAGTCTTAATATGCTGGTATGTATGCATTTTGATGACAGCTTCCATTTAAATATATACCCATAGCCTTACCCTGGAGGGACTTTGGTTTTAGGCCCTCTTCCCTTTCCCTTCATTTTTGGGGGAAGAATTTTGGAAGAAATAAACATAATTTTACTTTGATTAGCCAGTGTAGTTTAGATTTCAGAGTACTGCACAGGAAATGTATTATTTCAAGTATTTGGAGTAAGGTATTGAGATTCTAATGGTGGTTCTGTTGTCAGAGATGACCCTAACCTAAAGCTAACTAATTATGAATTAAATGGATAGAAAGAAGCATCTATCTTTCATGTTAAAATCATAAAATCTCTTTTATTATTAGAGTAAATAATAGTTCAAGGTTAATTTAAAATATTTTTATTTTAAAAGTTTATTATCATACTGTAGAATGTGTGATATAGGGATCTCTAAAAGTATAGTTTCACGCAGCAGTGTTGTCAACTTCTTATTTACTTTTGACTTATTTTTGTTTGGGTTGAATAGAGCAGGTTAGTCTACTGGGACGTAGATGGTTGTTTAGGACATCTGAGGTAAGTATTCCAGAGGTATTTGGCTATTCTGAGATTTTTCTATTCATTCTGTACTTAGATTTTATTCCAAGGTCTCCTAAACTGTTTTTGTTAAATGTCTATTGATTTTGGGGGGGAACTTTAGAAAAAGAAGTTCATTTATCAGAAGTGAAGAGGCATTTTGTAGATGACCATTTTATGTACTCTTTGGATAAATATGCTTTATTTGCCTATTTGCTTATACAACTAAACTTTATTATTTACCATAATTTATTGGAAGCACTAATTTAAGCATAATGAATTGCAGTTAAGTGAAATTTTCAGACCACCTAATAATGTAGACTTACTGCTGAATAATTATTTTTAAGTGCTAATCCTTTAAATGAATAAATTTAACTAATTTGTAATTAGCATCAATTCAGATACTAAACTTAAAAGGATCAAAGTTCTTTAAATTAGTTTTGTTGTTATAAGTAGATTAAACATGCCTCCCACAGTAAGCAAGCCTTTTCTTCATAGGGTAAAGGTTATATTCATTGTTGGTTGAAGTTAGATCATCTAGTACGGATGAACAAGATTCATGGGATTTTGTACATGCAAGGTCTTTCACATATGTGTACTTGTACATATATTTCTTATCCATTCCTGTCCATATTCTGCATTAAGAATAGTGGGAAGTCTTTAGAAAATTTTCCCATTTAAGTTTAGACTTATTAATTAGCGTTTACAATTGCTTTTTAGAGTGAAGAATTTTTAAAATTGTGTTATTCATAAGAGAATAATTACACTAACTATAAGAACTAGCTAACACAGATTATGGCCAAAAACCATTTGCTGTTAGAGCCAGTATGTAAATGGATGGGCTGGTGAGGGGTGGGGATGGGAGAAGAAACACAGTATGGGTATTACCTATGATAAGATTTCTATAGAATATATTTTCATAGATCTGTGTCTGTGATTTCACTGGCAAAGGTAGCTCATCAGAAAGGAAATATATTCTGTGTATGCAAGTTAATAACTGTTCTGCAGCTCAATTACTTGAGCTTACTTGAGTTACTTGAGCCACTGAGGGTATAGGTGATTTGTGAGTGTCCTACAACCAACCTTGTCAGTTCTTGTACGTAGGCCTTTCTAACTCTCAGGCAGACTCTGTTACACCATGTTGCCTTTCTAGAAATCTAACTTTTTTTTAAGAAATCTAGCTTAGTTACCCTTTCTAAAAGGATAAAGCTAGTGAAAGCATAGTTTAGATAGTAGAAAGAAAATGGGATTTGGAGTTGGGATCTGGGTTACTGCCTGAGTAATCTTGGACAAAATCATTTAACTTTTTTAGACCTCTTATTTCTTTTCTACTATGAGTTAGACAAGATGACCTCTAAATTCCCTTCCTGTTCTAAATCTCATAAGCCATTAAAAAAATCTTGAAACCTAAATTAACTGAGTATAATATTCAGGAAGTATTCTTTTTGGAAGCATAAGTTATACACATTTAGATAGAAGGAGGTTTACACAGTAATTTTTTTAAGCCCTTACCTTCCGTATTAGAATCAATATTGTGTATTGGTTGCAAGGCAGAAAAGTGGTAAGGGCTAGGCATTAGGGGTTAGGTGACTTGCCCAGGGTCACACAGCTAGGAAGTGTCTGAGGCCAGATTTGAACACAAGACCTCCTATCTCCTGGCCTGCCTCTCAATTCCCTGAGCCATTTAGCTGCCCTCAGGTCTACTGTTTTAAATAAAAACACCAAAAACATAAAACTTGAGGGGATCAAGTAGATTTATATTTTGGAATTTGTACTATGATTTTTCAATTATCCAAAATTTCTCCTTACTGCAGCAACTCATCTATTTTAATAATTCCTAGTAATGCAGTATGACAGGGAATCATGGAACACCACAATTTCTGAAGAAATAAGATTACAAGTAACTCAATAATGGAAAAATAACTAGATTGTAGCATGTTAACAATGCAAGAACTAATATAAAAAGCATCATAAAAGACATATAGTGGGAATGGGACACCACAGGATTCATTACCCAAGTTGCACATAGATGTCTTTGATATGTTCAAAGAATAATAAGAAAGCTTTTAGTATTTTAAATAGATTTTTCTAACACAGACATGAGGACGAATTGCTCAAGATGAAAAAGCATGTTAGGGTTGCAACATGCATTTGTTTAGGAGAATATACTTTTAAGATAATTGATCCACCAATATTTGGTCTGTTGGTAGTCATTTTTTGACATGAGACTGATTGTTATTATAAATAATGCATGATTTTTATTTTATTTCTTGGTGGTCAATCATCTAATGTTGAAACCTATACTCAAAACCTTTTCAGTTTGCTAATATGTACCAGAATTAATATAGTCTTCAATAAATTAGTTATTTCTATGTTACCTTTAGTCATAAGAATAGGACTTTTGTTCAAGAGCATGAATATATTGTCCAGGCAATCAGAAGTATTTTCCTCCTTCATTCAAAGTTTACAGTTCAGTAAGTTTTGAAGTATCTCCCCGTAGACTTAAAATAATTTTTGCCATGGAAAACAGAATGGCCTTAATTTTTTCTGGTTTTTAGTTTTTCTGTGAGGAATTGATTACCGCTGAAAAAAAGACATTTTTAAAAAGTTATTCTTGTTTGTTGTATTTTGAGTCTGTCAGTTGGCAGTTGCACCTCAGTTATACTTTTGTGGAGATGTTTTGAATGTAACTTACTGAGGATATAATTGGGACTGTTTTCATTTAAACAAAATTTGCTTAAGCCACCATGTAAGGAGAGAGACTTTGATTTTGCTCTTTTAAAGGAGTATTTACAATAAGTATTTACTGAATGTGGAGTAGTATTTGGTTTAATGATATTGGGAATTTATGCTTCAGAAAAGGATGTGTGTTGCATTATTTGAAGATGAACTAGTATGCATTTTAAATCAGTGATATGTTTGCATTCTCATTTTTTATTTATTAAGGAAAAATCAGATTAAAATTTGAAATGATTGCATTTATTCAACCTAGATTCCTCAATTCTGACCCACAAGATAAGATGATGTATTTTGGGTTTTGTACAGTGTTCATTCTATTTATTTTGGAGGTTTGGAGTCATTCATAGCTGAATGGCTGTGCATCCAAATTGTCAAAGATTATGACAAACACCTCTGAAAAAACATTTTCATTCTAATGGGAATTGTTGTAAGATTTTTCAAATAATTAGGTCATAGCTTGTAAGTATCGTTACTTGGAATTTTTTAGCAATTTGCTATTTAGCATTAATTTATTTTTTAAAGAGCTTTTTGATAATGATCATTTTGCTATAGAACATTTTAATCATTTTGTGATATTCTCATCAATAATTTTTTTAACAAGTTTTAAATGTTCATATTCTGGAAGGTATAAAGCATACTTTAAAACAGTAAGTGATATAAACTATTAACAATTAAGCTGGAAGGACCAATAAAGTTCCAAAGATTGCCATTCTCATAGGAGTGTCAGAAGAGAGAGAAAAAAGGCAAGAAGGTCAAGAAAGGAACACTTCCCAGGCCCTTGAATTTACTTGTGCATCTATCAAAGATTTTTAAACTCAGAAGACATTCTTAAGTTCCTTTCTCCCTTCTTAGCAGAGGATCTCTTCTACTTCACTTAGAATATCCAGGCCAGGGGGCCGATAGGTGACTCAGTGTTTTGAGAGTCAAGATTTGGGAGGTCCTAGGTTCAAATGTGGCCTCAGACACTTACTGGCTATGTGATCTTGGGCAAGTCACTTAACCTCCCTTGCCTAGCCCTTACCACTCTTCTGCCATAGTACCAATACAAAGTATTGCTTCCAAGACAGAAGGTAAGGTTAAATAAATTAAAAAAAAGAATATCTAGGCCATCCAGCTCAACCTCTCCATTTTTAACCCTTTAGTGTCTCAAAACTCTAATATTGTGCCCCTATTCTCTCCTTTGTTTTACTTTATGAGGAAAAAGTAGTTCTGTTTGCCAAAGCCAGTCCTTCTATGAATGCTTTTAATTCCATCCCCTCCTTTTATCATATGGAACTTTCAGAAATTACCCTTCACTCTCTCATATTTGACTTTCCTTATCAACATTCCTTCTTCTCAAGTGTCTATAAACATGTCCAGGCCTCCCCCTGTCCTCTAAAAAAAATCATTTTCCTCTGTCATCCTTTCAGTCTATTATTTCTTTATCCTTTCATGAACAAATTCATTAAAAATCTGCCTATAATTATAGTTTCCATTTCCTTACTTCCTGATTACTTTGAACCCCTTATAAGCTGGCTTTTGATTCCACCAGTTACATGCTGTTTACAGTTTTTTTCATCAATTTCTTAAGCGTTAAACTTAATGGCCCATTTACAGTCCTCATCCCACTAGTTTTCTGCAGCTTTTGCCACTGTTGACTATTGTCTCTCCTGTGTTAATAGTGTACCTGCTTGAACATTTCTAACACTCCTTTGTGGGATCATTATTTATGGCTAATATAGCTATATCCCAACTCTCTGCCTAGACCTTTAGTCTATAGCTTTTATAATGATCTCATCGGCTTCCAAAGATTCAGTTGTCATCTCTATGCAGATGACTTTCAGACCATATAGTGAACCCACAACTTCTCCTGACCTCTAGCCTCTCTTTACTAGACATTTAGTCTCATCAGCATCTCGACATATCAAAAACAGAATTCTTTATCCTTTTATCCTTTCCTCTAGATTTTAGTTGAGGCCACCATTGTCTTTCTATTTACCTACATTCACAATCTTGAAGTCATCTTCAGCTGTTCTTTATGTTATATGAAAACCTCATTCCATCCTCTCCAGTCCCTATATCTATTCTATATCTATTACCAAATTTTCTTGTTTCTCACTAACTTTTGTTGATGTCTCTCTCTTTCTGTTCAATTACTTGGCAACTATTCTAACTAAACTCCTTATCACCACTTGCCTTGATTATTTCAATTTCCTTTTAAATAGTTTTCCCCTTTCTGTCTTTTCCAGTCTGTTCTCTACACAGTTGCAAATATAATCTTCCTAAAACAGAGGTCTGAATGTGTGATTCTGGCTTAAGACTTTTCAGTGACTCTAATACAATATAATAGTTATTTATTAAGAATATTCTTCATACAAAAGTGCTTTCTAGGCATTAGCAATAAAAAGATAAAAAAACAAAAACAAAAAACCCCAAACAGACTCATCACCCTCAAGGAGTTAACATTTTTCTTCATAGATACAATATGCAAATGGATAAATATGCACATGATCATATAAGAAGGAAGAAAACACAAACCACATTCCACTGTTTAATATAATGGAAACTCTTTGAGGTTACAGGGACTATCTCACTTTTGTTTTTCTGTCCTCAGCACCTAATACAGTGACTGGCACTTAGGAGGTGATTAATAAAAATTTGTGATTGAGTGATCAAAAGAAAACCCAGGAAAATTTCCTCTAGAAGGTGTGATGCTTGTGCTCAACCTCTATAGAATCCAGGGATTCTAAGAAATAGAAGTGAGGAGAGAGTGTATTTCAGGCATGGAGGTGAGAGGCAGTTTTACTTAAAATACAGACTGCATGAAGAAGAATAGGGAGCTGGTTCTTTTTCTTTTTCTTTTTTTTTAAACCCTTACCTTCTGCCTTGGAGTCAATACTGTGTATGATTACACAGTATTGACTCCAAGGCAGAAGAGTGGTAAGGGCTAGGCAATGGGGGTCAAGTGACTTGCCCAGGGTCACACAGCTGGGAAGTGTCTGAGGCCAGATTTGAACCTAGGACCTCCCATCTCTAGGCCTGACTCTCAATTCACTGAGCCACCCAGCTGCCCCCAGGGAACTGGTTCTTGAAGAAAGGTGAAATAGTCTTAGGGTTTTTTAGAAAGAGACTATCTGGATAGCTATGTGCTTAGTGTATTTGAGAAACAATGGCCCTTAGATGAAAATACAAGCTCCCATTGTGTCATTCATAGTCCATTTCAGTCTAGCTCCAATCAGTATTTCTGTTCATTTCATATTATTTTCCTTCACACTGTATACATGCCAACCAACTAACATTCCATTTCCTGCCTTCAGAAAAGCTGTCCCTTGTGCCTGGAAAGTAGCCCTCCACCAAAAACAAAACAAAACAAAAAACTAATAAGGTGGCTGATGACGTGGATAGTGGTTTAAAACATGACTTTGGGTATGATTTGGACTGATGTCCCTGCTATATATACTTACTGTCTTTAAGAGCTGACTTCATAAACCAAAATTCATACCTAATGAAATTGTCATTCAGGGCAGTCATTTATTTTTATTTATTTGTTGTTTAAAAAATTCTCATTTTTTGTCTTTGAATTGATGTTAATTATTGGTTCCAAGACAGAAGAGAGGTAAGGGCTAAGAAATTGGGATTAAGTGACCTGCCCAGGGGCACACAGCTAGGATGTATTGGAGGTCAAATTTGAACCCAGGACGTCTTGTCTTTAGTCCTGGCTCTCAATCCTCTGAGCCATCTAGCTGCCCTGGCACAGTCATTTATTAGTTTATTTTCCTGAATGGGGAATGTCATGGGGAGAAGGGGAGAAGAAGAGGAATGATTTTCCTGATCTAATGCACTCTATATCATTGAAAGTCATGTGTACTTAGTTATGCCTTTTCTTATAAAATAATACATTTCGGGTTTATCTTTCTTTACTGAAGCATTGGCTTTAAAAGTAAAGCAAATTAAACAGTGTATATAAATCTACCAATCCAGTTGCATATGAAATGATGGCCAGGATTTAAAAAAAAAAGAGATTTGGAGAATAGTCAGAAAGACCTGACTTTGAATTCTGTTTATCACAGTTGTTATGTGTCCAAAGGCAAGATTACTTGTGAGTATTTACAAGTTACTCTCTTTAGGCCTCAGTTCTCTCATGTTTGGAATGGTAATAAAAAAAATTAGATAAAATATTAAGTCCTTACTTTAGATAAAATATTAAGTCCTTACTTTATGTTAGGCACTGTAGTTAAGTAATGATGATAATGCTTCTAATTTCTACATGAATTTGTTATAAAAATCAAATGAGCCAGTGTGGTTAAAACATTAAGGTCAACTATCTTCATTGTTAATAGAATATAGGTTTCTCAAAGACAGGGACTTAAAAAATAGTGTCTATATAACAGTTAAGATAAGCACTTTAAAGATATTTTTTTGGGGGGGGTTCTTAGTATCTCCAGTATTTAATATATGTTCTTGGGTGCTTAATGCTTGTTTAATGTTCATCAAATGTCATTCATTATTGTACCTGACTTTTAAAAAATTGGGATCTATTTTTATTTTTTCCATTTATATATAAAACCAATTTCCGACATTTTTCAAAGAACATTGAGTCTTCGTTTCTCTTTTCCCCCCTCTACATACCCAACCCTATTGAGATGGTAAGCAATAATTACTTTGTCTGAAAACTGCCTCTTCATATTCTTTGACCATTTATCAATTGGGGAATAACTTGTATTCTTAGATATTGAACTCATTTCTCTACATATTTGAGAAACAAGGCCTTTATTAGAAAGACTTGTAAAAATAATTTTTCACCATTATGATTACTGCATGTATTCTCTACCCTGTTTTCTCCTTTTTAGTTTCTGGCCTGTACCTGCTCCAATTTGCTTTATTTTCTCTCAGCTCTACCCTTTTCTCTTTTCCCCTCCTCTCCTATTTTCTTATAGGGTAAGATAGCTTTCTATACCTAATTGATTGTGTTTGTTCTCCCCTCATTAAACCATTTCCTATGAGAGTAAGGTCCACATGATATCCCTACCTCCTCCATCTTCCTCTCCACTGTAAAAGCTCTTTCATATCTTTTATGTGTGATAATTCACCCCATTCTGTTTTTCTCTTCCCCCCTTCTCCCAATGAATTTCCTATTTATTTTTTTATATTATCCCATCATATTCAGCTCACTCTCTTGCCGTCTGTCTATGTATAGTCTTTCATACTGCCCTAATAATGACAAAGTTCTTTGGAGTTACAAGAATCATCTCCCAATGTAAGGACATATACACTTTAACCTTAATGAATATCTCTTGACATCTGTCTTGCACCGAGAGTCAGTAAAGGGACCCTGTAATCCCTGAGCAGTTGTCTGACCACTACCCTCATTCTCCCTCTGCCTTTACTATCTGTGGCTGAGAGCTCCAGAAGCCTTTGCTGCTGCTTCAGCTGTACCCAGGGCCCATTGCTGCAGTGGGGCCTGCCTAAGTGCCTGGTACAATGAGTTCCAACTCTACCCAGGTACTCTAGATCCCTTGTGCTAGCCTTCTAAGTTCTTTTGAGCTAAAACGTTATTTCAACTTGTCTTTTTGTGGGCTGTGCTGCTCCAGAATTCATTTTGAGGTATTACAGCATAGTTTTTTGCAGAGTAATTTGGTAGAAATCAGATGGGTCCATGTACCTTCTTTGCCCTCTTGATTCTACCCTCTGCCTGTCTTTTCACAACTCTGGGAACATTGACTTTTATTCTCTTATCATATTTGCATATTTGATTAGTATGAGATGATACCTTAGAATTGTTCTTCCCCATTCCCAAATAAAGTTAACAAGGCCTTTTTGTTGTCCCTAGATTTTACTATTATTAGTCTCAAATCATTCTAAGATTTTCTATTCCTGACAATGTTTTTATAGAATTTTGGTATACTGTCTGATTCTGAATCAGAATGGAATTTCTCCTTGTTGGTCCTTTACTTTTTGCAGGATGGAATTATCAATATAAGCACCTCAGCAAATTATAGCTACTTGGCAGAAAGGTCCCAGAGATAATCCCATAACTTTAATTTTCCATTATTTTTGTCTCATCCTTGTGTGCTAGAATTATGATCTATTTCCCTTTTTTTGTCCATGTAACATAATGACAAAATCTCTTCTTTTTATCTCTTCTAATCTTCATCCAAGTGTTTATCATGTTAGTTCCAGATTTCTGTACATAAGAATATATCTTTAATAAACTGACTTCTGATACTTTATTTGGCTTATCTTCTTTAATTTGAATAAAGTTTAACCTTCTAGAGACATTCTTATTTCATAAATTTTATCCCAGTAAGTTTCAGTGATCTATTACTTTTTGTTGGTAGCATATAAATAATTAAGAAAATAAGTACCTGTGTTGACCAAATCTGAAAATATATCACAATCTGTACTCTTGAGTTCATCACCTTTCTTTTAAGACAATGGGTAGCATATTTTATCACTAGTCCTTTGAAATCATGCTTGGTCATTGCAATGATCATAAACAAAGTCTTTCAAAGGTGTTTGTTTTTGCACGAATGTTATTGGCTAAACTGTGCTGCTTCTGTTCACTTTCTCACATTAATATACCTTAATTTGCCTAGCTCTTTGTTGGAGAAATGATGGCATAGGTGCCCAGGCAGCATTGAAAGGGCTGTTCCATTCCCCCAAGGACATTTTTCACATGCCCCTCCCCTCTGTCCAGCCCCCTATAGCTAGCAATTCCTCCCTCTGCTGCCTGGGGTAATGCAGAGAGCTCACAGACAGCTTGAAGTTGCTCTTCGAGCATATGATCTCAAAAATGTTGGCTAATGCTGGCCTAGCTATTCCTCAATTGTTGACACTTCTTCAATTTCCAGTTGTTTTCCACCATAGTAATTCATTAATTTACTTTGCATATATTTTGTATTGACTTGGCAGTGCATAATTTCTTTCTCTTCCCTGTGTACTGCTTTCCCACACCCTTTCACATATAACACACAGGTTGGGTACCTTGACAGGAGCAACTCTTTTAGGTTTTTCATTTTATCTCCAGCACCTAGCATAGTGCCTGGCACATAGTAGATGCTTTAAAGTTCTTCTTGAATTGAATTAGATACTTAGCCTCTTTGAAAGCTCCAACTAGGTGCCACTTTTCTACTTGAAAAATTTTTTAATTCTCTAATTTGAATTATTCTTTTCCTCCTCAAATATAGCCAGTAGACTGTAAGCTCTTGGGCAGAATTTTTTATTTCTGTCTTTGTATGCCTTGCTCCAAGCACAATATCTTAAATATAATAGACCCTTAATAAATGTTGCATTGAATTTTTAGAATTCCAACAGAGGAAAACTATAATTAGAGCAAGAATGCTTTAGAGCAGGAAACAGATTGGATTTATAGTTAGCCTTAGGATAGAGTCTCAGAGATATTCTCTACTAAGGTAGTAAAGTTTTCCCTAGAGTATATATGGTAAGGTAGATGTGGGTTGGTGTTTGTCATTAAACATTTATTAAGGCTTTGTACTAAGTGCTGGAGATAGAAATAAAAGAAAGATTGCCCACAAGAAATTTACAATCTTATGAGGAAAGACAACAGCCAACAGGAAACTGAAAAATGGGTGGGGGGTGAAGGGGAAGAGAATGTACCCTGAGGTGGAAGGGTTATAATAAGAGAAGTCCAAAGGAATGTACCCAGGTCAGAAATGAAGAGATGGTTGGTCTTGGAACCCTCCATAAATGCAGGTTTTTGAGAGGAAATGTCTTCTCTATCCTGTAGTAAGAGAGGTCCCATAGGCAAAGGATACTGATGAGATGGAAGTCCCCAAAGCGATGAGGTTCTTGGAGACATGACAGAGAAATCCAAAGAAGTATAATTGGATGAAAAGAGAGAGAGATTTTGGTTTTGATGAAAGCAAGAGTTTTGAGATAATCTATTTTCCCCTCCTCAGTACTCACATGTTTTGTATATTCTTCTGGTATATCCCAATTATGAAAAATAGTAAAAGCTCTTCTCTTCATTTTTCCCTAATATTATTCCTTCCCCCCTTCTATTTTTTACTCTGGAAAATCAATAAAACAAATCATCTTCAGAAACTCCAGTTGTCTTTCCTCTAAGATCCTTGAAGACAGTGAACGCTTACTCTGTTTTTATTTTGCCCTTTAGTTCTACTAGATCCGAGCAGTTTTCTTGGATCATTTCTTGAATTATTTTGTCCAGGTTTTTTTTTTTTAATTTAGTCATGATTTTCAAGGAATCTATTAATTCTTGAATTATATCTCTTCAACTTAGTTTTCTAGGCCACCTTTTTTAAAATAGCTAATACCTTATGTGTTCTAATTTTTTAATCTTTTGGCTTTATAGTTATTATTAGTCATGTCCTAAATATATTTGTATGTGTTTAGATTTTACACATTAAGTTTAATGTTTCCTTTAATGCTTACATTTATCATGCCTTTTTTATCTGAATGATTTTCTTACTTTTCCCAGCCATAAAAAATAAAGTTTCATAAGATAATATTGTACCTTTTCTCAACAGTTCACTCAACATTTGTCTTTGCAGCCTGAAGAAGAGCTTGATCCTGAAGAGAGGGACAACTTCCTCCAACAGCTTTATAAGTTTATGGAAGACAGAGGTAATTTACTATATTCTTTAAAATAACAAAATGGTTTAATAAAAGTTACTTTTTTTTAACTTCCTAGATTTAAGGACTGTTATTTGCAAACTGTTTTAACAATATACTACTTTATAAATTAATTTCTATTGATGCTTAATTATTCATTATAGAGTACAAAATCTTTTTGTGTCATTAGTTATAAAAATATTAAATAAAAAGACAATATAATGTAATAAATAGCTAGTTGGAATCTGAAAGACCTGGATTTAGAAGTAGATCAGTACTGGCTGTGTGACTTCGGGCATATCACTTAACCTCTTAATGCCTCAGGCAAATTCTCTAAAAAAAGAAAGGGCAAATATACATTCGTAGAGGAAGTTACAATACCAACAATTTCCTATACCAAAGAAATCACTTATTTAGTTTTCCCCCTTTCCCTCACCATTGAAGCAAACAGTGTCAGCTAGTACTTCAAAAAGGCAAATGTAAAGTATATTTTTAGTGGAAATACATTTTAAAAATTGTATAATGTCCTATTTCAAACTTTCATAAATAAATACCGGTTAACATTAAAATAGGTGGGTTTTGGTTTTGCTTTTGTTCTTTTAAATTTTTACCTGCTGTCTTAGAATCAATATTAAGTATCTATTCCAAGGTAGAAGAGCAGTAAGGCTAGGCATTTGAGGTTAAGTGACTTGCCCAGGATCACACAGCTAGGAAGCATCCAAGGCTAGATTTAAACCTGTCTTCAGGCCTGGCTCTCTATCCACTGAATCACATAGCTGGTCCACAGTTGTTATTGTCCTATGTAAAAGCAAGAGGTGATCTGTTATAACACATAAGGCGCCCCCCCCCTCCCCCCCCCCCCCCCCCCCCCCGCCTAGTTTCCAATGCACATTGCCTAGTTATCTTTATAGTATTCTCATCTACTCTGTGGATTAACTCTTTAAGTTATTGCTAGCTTGTGCAATAAGAATGGACCTTGAAGTAGAAATATACATATTTTCGGGTACTCAACATACATCAACTGACTCATGCTCATGCTAAAAATACCTTGGGAGATGTTCATCAGGTCATATAATGGTTTCTGGTCAACAAAATTAACCTTCTATCCTTCTACTTTAAGTAGTTTTGCCAGGTGTGTTAAATTGTTCCTACCAGTTATAAACAAAAATAAAAATTGGGTTAATGACCATAAACTCCTTTCCTTATCCTCAGTTCTCCAGCTTCATATTCTTAGGTCAGAAATAGTTATGCCTACCAGCACTAAGACCAATATTTATATAGTTAGAAAAGTACTTTTTGCTTTTTAATTTTAAAATTGAATTTCATCAGAAGTAGATACATTGTAAGAAACAACCTTCCTTCCCATCTCCAAAGTTACCTGGGACATGATATTTTTCATTTTAGCCAAATTGTCCTACTTGCTGTTTTTAGAATTCAGTACTCTACCTCCTTCTTTTGTGCCTTTACAAGGCTGCTTCACAATGTTCTGGAGTAACTAGAATGTACTTTCTACTCACTTGCCTTAATTTGCAATAAGGTTAAGCAAATGTATTATCTACTATGGAAAGCTTTCTCTGATTCCCCCACCTAGTTGCTAGTACTATATTCTTTCTTAAGTTATCATGTGTTTACTTGTCTGTTTGCATGTTGTTTTCCCCAGGAGAATGTAAGCTCCTCATGAGCAGGGATTTCTTTTTTGTCTTTGTATTCCCAGTGCCTGTCATAGGAAGCGCTTAATAAATGTTTGCTGAATTGACTCAAATTGAATTCTAGATTGTCTCATACCAGTTGAAGATCCTTTCCAGTATTTGCTGGGTAGTAGAGCAAAGATGCTGACTGATTGTTTCAAGTGAGAGACTATAACTAATAGAGTTTGGGGGGAGTCAAATATTGATGGATTTTTCTTGAAATAAGCCTTTTATATTTTAATTAAAATTTCATTCAAAAAATTTTTTTCTTATTAAAAAGGTACTCCCATCAATAAACCACCTGTTTTGGGCTATAAAGATCTAAATCTCTTCAAACTCTTCCGGCTGGTTTATCATCAAGGTGGCTGTGACAACGTAAGTGCAGCAATGCTCATTCTGAATGTGTATTTATGTGGTTAAAAGAGGAAACTGCTGGTGTGCATTTTCTTGGTTTACATAAAAATTGATATGATGAATATTTCCTACCTAATTGTTAACAAATCAAATTTACTTTTACAGATTGATAGTGGTGCTGTTTGGAAGCAAATTTATATGGACCTTGGCATTCCTATTTTGAATTCCGCAGCTTCATACAATGTAAAAACTGCATATAGGAAGTAAGTAGTATAATTATGCATCCAGAATGAATATTTAAGGAAATTATTTTAGGGAAGAACTATTAAATTTGTGTTATATATAATAAGAAAACATTGCTTTTTAAAAATTACAAATTAGGATATTCTTAGGTGACTTATTTTGGATAATAAAAACTGAAACTTATATAGAATGTTACCCTTTTCCCCTCAGTTTGACCTATGTTGTTTTGACTTCCTTTCTTTTGAAGTTCTAGGGGTCTGGCCAATATTTGTAATCTGAAATTATGAGGTATGATATGTAGCTTCATCTCTTTTAATGAGAAGGAAGTAACTGGTCTAGTGGAAAAAGCCATGGATTTTTCAGTCAGTGAATCTGAGGATGAATCCCATCTCTGCTACTTTACTCTCTTTTTTACTTTGGCCAGGCCTCTTCCCATCTCTGGGTTTTGGTTTCTTCAGCTGTAAAATAAAGATGATTAGATTGCATTAGTGGTTCCCAAACTGTGGAAACTATAATGTGTTGCAAAGCCTCTGAATCCATTTGTGACCTAACCATTGTCATTTTGATAATTTATTGCTTAAAGCAAGTAAATTAGACTGAATAAATAATAAGACTTGCACTGTATAGAGCTTTTCCAATAGTGTGTGTGTTTGGGGCAAACAATACAGATGGACAAAGAGTTGGGCCCAGAGGTGAAAGAAGGAAGACAGCATGCTGAATTGCTTTTGGGAAATTGCAGGAAATTTTTACTCACCCCAAGCTTCTCATAACAGCAAAGGCCGATCTTTTCAATACAAACATTTTACTGGTGTTGGCTGGATGGCAGCGAGACGTGGAACACCACTGCCTCTTAAGAACTAAATGTGAACAACACCCAGAGGGCAATGGAAAGGCACATGGTAGGTGTGAGCAAGCTTCAACTTAACCAACAAGGAACTTTGAAGAAAAACAGGAGTAAAGGTTGTCATCCAAGAATTGTATGCTGGAAAGAGAAGATGGGTGCTGGTCAAAGCAAGATAAAAAGCAAGGAATGATGGGGACGGCCAGAGTGATCCATTAATATTCCCATATCAGGAGAAATGAAGGAAGAACCCCTACATATTGGGTGAACTCCTGTGATGAACTTTGGGGCAGACATGGAAAAGAGTCATGTAGTATGGGAAGGCATGGATGGGTTGTGATCTGCATTGTGGGAGGGAACTCCAAAATCAATGAGATCACTGATCTATTTGAATATTGAGCATTTTTAAAATGTCTTTAGAGTCTCTTGCTAATAAAATACATTCTTTTATAAGTGTTAACTGAATAACATTTTTGTAAAATGTTTTCTTAGTAAATACTAATAATACAATGATTATCCTGAGACAGTCTTGGAAATGTTTTTATTTTTAAAATTAGGTCCAAATACTCTAAAATATTGGGAAACTTTCACCTTCTACTGTTTGTCCTTTAAATGATTTGGAATCAGACTTTTTAAGGAAAGAATTTAGTGCTGTTTTTTTTATTGCATAGGAGTTTTTCACCATTTTTTGTCTTGGACCATTTTGGCACCCTGGTAAATCCTTCCTAGAATAATGTTTTTAAAGACATAAAGTAAAAGAAACAAATTATATTGAAAGATAATATTAAATTAAAAGATATTAAAGAAAAACAAAGTAAGTTCACTGACCACTGGTTAAGAACTTTGAGTCTTAAGATTTTTTCCAGTAATTGTTCTGCCCAAACGTTTATTTCTTCAGAATTTTAAGTACAGCAATTTTCATATTCTTTAAAATTTTGTTTATTTAGATATCTCTATGGTTTTGAGGAGTATTGCCGTTCTGCAAATATTCAGTTTAGGACCATTCATCATAATGAACCAAAAGTCATAGAACAAATAAAAAAAATAGAGGAATCAATGGAAGAAACTGTGAAAGTGGAGCAAGAAATGCCTTTAGTAGAAGTAAAAAGTGAAACTGAAGAAAACATTGATTCAAATAGTGAAAGTGAAAAAGAAGAAGTAGAATTAAAGTCTCCAAGAGTAAGTGGTTATAATACTAATTTTTATTTGGTTTTAAGTATTTTTCAGAATGCGTGCGTGGTGTTTTTATTTGTTTATTTTTTTTTTTTAAGGCCCTTACCTTCTGTCTTGGAGCCAATACACAGTATGGCTCCAATATACAATACTGTGTACTGGCTCCAAGGCAGAAGAGTGGTAATGGCTAGGCAATGGGGGTCAAGTGACTTGCCCAGGGTCACACAGCTGGGAAGTGACTGAGGTCAGATTTGACTCTCAATCCACTGAGCTACCTAGCGGTGCCCCCCCCCCCCCCAATGTATGGTGTTTTTATGAAAGATTAGGAAGGGTAAAGAAAAACAGCGTCCTCTGATGCTTGTTTTAGTGCATTTTCACTAGGAATTACAAAACATCTCTGGTATGAGTATGAGACCTGAAATTCTATGAATACATATTATGTGAGTATTTAAATAATAATAATACCCTAGAGACGTTCCATTGGAATGGAAGGTTGTAAGATAGCCATTTTTTTGCAAGTGACAAATAATGTATCCTGAAAGTTTTCTTAATTCATAAATTATTTGAAAGCAATACTGATGTGAAAGAATTTGGTCAGGGGTGAAAGGGGAAAATAAATATCGAGAGGAATGTACTTTCATGTTGATGAAATAAATAACATAGGAAGAAGCAGCTTTAGAGAGATTTTAAAGTTATAAAAATGGAAGAGAAGAAGACACCAAGAAGACATTTTAACAAAAGTTTTTTTATTTCTAATCAGTTGGCAGGTGCTGTAGGTTAAACCCTAAAATGAATTCCATAAATACTGAAATTATTTTCTTATAATTGTGTTTGTATGCCAAACGAGTATATTGTTCAAAATCATTCCCAGTCTATGGAATATGGAAAAGAAAAGATAGACTACCAGCCTTTCTAGAAAATTAATCTATAAAAATAAATATTATGAACTCATGATCAGAATGAAAGATAGTATGGTGGGGCAAAGGTGGGAAGACTGGCACTGACCTTACTCTTTCTATTTTTCTCTCTCTTTCTCATCATTATTTTTGTATAATGTTAATTTTTTTTGAACTTTAAGAGATACATTTTCTTTTCATGATAGTTTAAATTTGAGGAGAATTAAAAAGCAGAGGTATACAGAACTGAAATGAAATTAACTATTTGATGAATGAATAAAATTATAAATATACTCAACCTCTTTGGATTTTAGCATTGATAACCTAACCTAACAGTCAGAAATTGCTAAGAGTATTTGTTACATCAATTTATTTGTAGTAGATAATTCAATATAATATTTGAAAATTTAAAAGTAGATTTTTCTTCATTTTCATTAAATTATATATAATACTCTCCCAGTGGACAATTAGGGTTTTTGATGATGACTTCAGGTGACTTAGCAGAAGTTTGGAGGTGATTATAATGTAGACCTACAGTCTTGCATCTCCAGTTCTATTAGACATCTCAAATGTAGCATATTTAAAATTAAATTCATTATCTTTCCTCCCAAGCCCTTTCCCTTTTCATATTTCCTATTACTATTAAGGGCACTATAATTCTCTCAATTACCCAGACTTAGAACCTAGGAATATTTCCTGATTTGTCTCTCACCTTCATATACAATTTCTTGCCAAGGCCCATAGATTTCACCTTTGCAGCATCTCTTGTATACTTCCTTTCTCACTGCTGATACTAATACCACTTTGATACAGGCCCTTATCATCTCATGCCTTGACCATTGAAATAGCCTTCTGGTTGGTCTCCCTGCCTCAGGTTTTCTCTCCAGCCAAGTCTATCCTCTATCTAGTTGCTGAAGTGATCTTCCTAATGTTCAAATCTGGTCATATCGCCTACATGCTCTCTGGCATCTTGAGGATCAAATATAAAATCTCCTGATGTTCAAATTTCTTTATAACCTGGCTCCCATCCCATCCTTTTCAATGTTCTTATACCTTAACCATATTCCCCCCCAAAACACACACTATTTCTTGGCTCTGGGCATTTTCTGTGGCCGACCTCTGCTTCCTCCTCTCTAACTCATGCCTCCCTTGGCTTCCTTCAAGCCCCAGTTAAACCTCATATTTTAAAGGAAGCCTTTCCCAACTCTTCTTAATTTCCCTTTTGATCATTTCTAATTTATTCTTGATACTTTTTTGTTAGTTCATAATCATTTGCATGTTTCCTCTTCCATGGAACATTTTTTTTGCCTGCAATTTTTGCCCTTTTTATCTTCAATCTTAGCACAATGTCTAGCACATAGTAGGAACTAAACAAATGCTTACTGCCTGACTAGAAAGCCAAAGTATCTAATGAACCCCCCTACCTCACCTCTTTCTTTTTAGTTCTGAATCTCCAAACTTTTTTTAAAGCTTAATTAATTAATTTTGAACATTTTTCCATGGTTTCATAAATCATGTTCTTCTCCCCCCACCCCACTTCCACCACCCCACACCACCCCGTAGCCAGGGAGTATTAATCTCCAAACTTATAATTGGAATAGATTGTGTTTTCAGATTCAAATAGGAACGTTAGGGCAATTCAGGAGGTACTCCTGAAAATGAGGCAAATTATTGTCAGCCCAGTAAGCTTCCCTGTTATCCATTTAAGAAAAACTATTCTTTTTATTTGCTACATGGTATTATAGACAAAGTAGGGGAAAATGCTTTTCATTTCTAGTGTAATTTTTTAGTACCCTTGCCATAATTAACTATTTTTGTCAACTGCAAGTCTTTTCTTCCATTCAGGAGGATGCACAATTATTTTTATATTAGAGAAAGTTAATTTCAAAATTTTGGTGTTACAAGTCAGAAATAGTACTAATAGTTTTTGTGAAGCATTGTGGTTTTTTATTTATTTCTTTGCTTCTGAGGTATAGTTATTTTACAAGGTGTTTTTCTTGCTGTTAGGGTCGGAGGAGAATTGCTCGAGATATAACCCCTGCTAAAAAAGAAAATGAAGAAGAAAAAACAGAAGACAAATTAAGAGATAATAATAAAGAAAATAAAGATATAGAAGAAGAATCTGAAATTGTAGAGAAAAAGGAAAATGAGACACTACTGGGAAGAAAAAGCACACCAAAGCCAAAAGAGAAGAAAATTAGAAAGCAGGAGGAATCTGACAAAGACTCAGATGAAGAGGAAGAGAAAAGACGAGAGAGGTACAATTGTAATGTTTACTCCTTAAAAGTGTTTGCCTCTTGTTATCATAGTACTTTGTTCCTGTGTTAGTGACTCAGGTTTGAGGGAACATATTCTTATTGGGACTTCGTTCCTCTTGTCTAGTGAAGGCGAGACACATTGTGAAGATGATGTGTATTGCCTTACGGAACTGGAGAATAAACTGGTCGCACCATTTTAATAGCACTTGTGCCCTAGACAGTGGCCTCAAAGAAGGCTGCGCAACCCAGTCAAAAGAAAGGTCCTGCAGTTGACAGCAGGGAAGGGAGCTGGAGAAAAATGGAGGAAGTGGACAAGAGGAAACAGCGCCAGCAAAAATTCCATTTTAAAAAAGGTACAATGTGGGGAAGCTAACAAACACATGGGTGCACAGTACTAGTAGGTGTTTGTGTGTGTTAGCTTTGTCTCAGACATTTTTCTTTGCCAGGTTACTTTATTAGATTAAGTGGCATGCACTAGTGACCCTTTTTTGGAAAGTGAAACTCAAAAAGATTTATATTTCATGCCTCACCAATGAAGTTTACTTTTTTTAATATACTTCCTAATCTTGGCTGAACAGAAGTCATGTTTTTTTGTGACATTTACTTAACATTTGAAAGTGACTTCTGACCATATGACTAAACCATATGGCCATTGCTGCTCTAAATGAAGATCACAAAATAGATATAGTAATTTTCAATTACTAGAAGAAATGTTAACTAGGCTTATAGATAAAATGACATGAGACAAATAGTACTTCTTAATCTACCATCTCCACTAAGTTCTTGATTTTGTTATATTCTGTGAAGATAACTTTGTGGGAATCTGTATTCAAGCAATAATTGGGAAAGCTTGACATATATGTCCAAATTATTCCTGCAACTAGTGGCTGCCACTCCTCTGAAAATATGCTATAGGTGTGGAAAAGATGTAAAAAAAAGAGAGCTATGAATGTGAGGGAGAGATATTTTCAGGTATAGTTAGTTTTATGGTAAAATTTACAGAGAAAGGAATGTGTATCATTAGTGAGCCAGAATTCCAATTAATTGAAATAAGACCAGGAAGTAAAGAGAAGCCCTAAGGAATAAAGATCATGAAATTAAGAGAACTGAAAAGACAAATGCATAATGTTATGTCCAGAAATATAAACTTGGTAGTAAGGAGAAGAGAGCTTAAAGTTATGTATAGAGTTCTAAAAAATGTACATAAAAATATGCATTCAGATAAATACTTCTATGAAAATTGTTGAGTTAAAAGTTTTTTTTAATTTACAAAGAAAAAGGTGAAAGATTTTGTTTTGTGAGTAAATTTCCTTGTTTAATGCAAAATAGTATTATTTTTATTAATAAATCAAGCATGTAGGTAACATACATAGTCTCCTTCATATGTGTGTGTAGTCAGTCATACTCACATTCTAAATTTAATGATAATCTAAATATTTTAATTAGAATTATTGTTGGATGACCACTTTATATAGAAATATCTATGATAGGCTCATGTCTTTCATAGTGAGGAACAAGTCTTAAGAAAAATAAATATTAGCATCAAGTTGTTTTACAGTAATTGGCAGATGCCCACTGGAGAAAATGGAGAATTTGTCCTGTGGCAGTCACTGGACCATCACCGCTCCTGCATTGGGTGTCCCAGTGGTTATTATGTTGATGTTTTATAACTGTGCAGTATAATAAAGTATTTGATTGTACTAACTTATCAGCTTTATCTCAGTTAACTTCGACTGTTAATCATTAGTACCACTGGAGTCTCAAAATGTCATTACAATGATTATTTAGCTTTCATGTACTTTCTGAAGATTAATTCAGAATACAAAGAGGCAATGTGGCATAGTGGATAGCAGGCTGGCCTTGGGAGCAGGAACACTTGGGTTTATATCCTGCCTCTGATACATATTAGCTATGTGTCCAAGTTGAAGTCACTTAACTTCTCAGTGCTCCCCAAGTAATCTAAATATTAGGATATTAAAGAAAAAAAAAAGGACTTGTTGATCTTCACCAGTGGAGGATATTTCCATTCAAAAAGTCTACTATATATCAGTGAAATCATAGGTTTATGCTCTTCCCCATCCCTTCCTAAAGACAAAAACCCCCAACCAGTATATTGTAGTTTAAGTAACTAATTTTGGTATAACTTTTATTAGACTCATACCCTCTATTTTAGATAAACTCCTGGAAGATGGTAGGCTAGAAGTAAATAAAGATAATTAATTAATAGTATTTTGATTTTGAAAACCACCTCTCAGTTTCAGTGGATGATCTAACACATAGATCTCTGTGAAAGGATATTATTATGAAGGTTTTTTTTTTTTAATGCACACAAAAAGCAGATCTTACTTTTTTGTCAATATAAAACACACCTTCACAAAGAAGGATTGATTCCTACATTGTTTAGTAACAAAAATCTTGAAAAGATCTCTTATGGATTAGTTTCTCATGTAGGATATCCATAGCACAGACCCTGAAAACATCTTTGTTGTGATGCTTCAGTGCATTTTATTTTACTTTATTTCATTTCATTTTATTTTATTTTATTTTATTTGCCAAAATTGTTCTTGTCCCTCTCTCATCTTTGTTTTTTTTCCCCTTTAAGAAGTGTCTGAGTTGACATTTGGTACAGTGCACCTTTACATAATTAAACCCTTACTTAGTCCATGATAATCTTCTCCTTCTCCTCCTTCTTCTCCTTCTCCATCATGTTATGAAGGTAATGTTTAAATAGGTAGTGAATATTCTGCACCATTTTTTTTCTTTGCCCATGCAGTTGTGTTTGTTGTTGTTATTTACCATTACATAATTAGTAGCATTATCAATATTATAACTTGCTACAGGGAGGAAATTGAAAACAAAGAGGAATCTGAAGGGGAGGAAGATGAGGAGGACATAGAGCCCTGCCTAACAGGAACCAAAGTAAAAGTAAAATATGGACGTGGAAAAACTCAGAAAATTTATGAAGCCAGTATTAAAAGTACTGAAATTGATGATGGAGAGGTTTTATACTTGGTGCATTACTATGGATGGAATGTCAGGTAAGAAGGAAACAAATTTCCTTATAAATGGATCTTAATTCTCAATTATAGATAGCATACTGTTTCCAGTAGGAATAAATGATCATTTGGATTTCATAAAGAGGAAATGGTTTATGGCATACAAATTCAGATCAATTCAATTATATAACTAAGATAAACACTTTCCCAGTGTTAAAATAAATAACTTAGAACCAATTTTAAATAACATTTTTAATTGCAGTGTACTTCTTCCTCATGTAAGAGGTCTAGGATTTCTAATCTTTTATAGTAAACATTAAAAGCTATGTGCTTGCTGCATAAAATAAATTTAACATCTAATATTTTTGCACATTTATACATAATTAATTTTTATATATCAAACTGAATTGATGACTTTAGGAAAAGTTAGATTTTATGAATATTGGTTTTAGTTATATATTATCCCTGGGTCTCAGTATTTTCTGCTTTTTAATTCCTTTGAAATCTTGCCTTGTTGTATATTCTTTATGTTTATCACCAGTATGTCTGTTTGATTTTCTGAAACATTTACACCATTCATCATATCCTTGCTTGTATTTTTTTTTAAGTTTTCCAACTTTCCTTGTCATTTAGCTCAGCTTCCTTTTAATAAGCCACTGGCCAATTTCTAAGGTGATAGCCAGATTATTCATGAAATCCTGTAGTAAACTTTGCTTTGCCTTCAATCCACAAAGGCTAATTTTATTCTGTCCCGCCAATACAGCTACAGTAGGATCTACCCTGATTCAAGATTGTCCCTGATTCAGAGAATGGTTAACAAGGCTGAGATGCTTCCAGGGTTCTGAATCCCTGGAAACAGCCATGGTCAGCCCCAGGTCAGTCCTGGAATTGTCCCCAGCTTTGTGTGTCCCTTGGCTCTGAGGCCAGGTAGGACTTATCTGTGACGTTCTAGATTGTTGTTAACCCTTAGGCACTGCAGCAAACCTTGTAATAAGCCACTTAAGGGTGGGCACTGTGCTAGGTGCTGGAGTAGATACAACGCTTTGATGTCTATACAGATAGTTGTAATGCACATTATTACATGGTAAATTGGTTAAAGGCATTAGAAAGTTACTAAGGTGCTATTTATGAAGGGAGGGGGGACATTGTTACGATTCAGAAATACAGTAATCAAAACTCACATTTTTTACATTTTCATGTGAGCTCTCTGGTGAAAATATTATTACTCCCATTTTACAGGTGAGGAAACTGAGGCTCATAGAGGGTAAATGCCTTGCCTGTGGTCACAGTGTTAGAGGGCTTGGAGTCAAGTCTTCTGATTCCACAACAGTGCTTTCTAGTATATTATACTGCCTCTCATAATCCTAGAATTTGCAGAAAAACTAGACAAAGCCCCAGCCATTCAATACTTCCTCATAGTATTTGCCATTGGATCTCCAGGTCTGGAGGACTGAAGCTGAGGCCAGTTCCAGCCAAAAAAAAGAGGAGGCAGAAGGACTCTTGAATTATCTCTAGCTTTCAACCGTTTTATATAGTGGAGAGAGCACTGAACTTGGAGTCAGAAGAACTGAATTTGAGTGACAGGCTCTGCCACTTACTATTCTGTGTGACCTTGGGCAAGTCACATCTCTGAGCCTCAGTTTTTATGGATCATAGAGTTTAAAACCAGAAGGAACCTTAGAAGTCATTTAATCCAACTTGCTCATTTTACAGATGAAGAAACAGACCCAGGGAAGTCATACAGGTAGTAAGTAGCAGAGCCAGGATTCGAACCCAGGTCTTCTAACTCCAAATCCAGTGCTCTTTCCACTATACCTACCACGTTGCCTCTCAGAAACTACCTTACAGGGTTGTTATGAGGATCAGATGAGATACTATATGTGAAAAGTGCTATATAAATATAAGGTATTATTATTTAAAGTTTTATATGCTTGTGTATTATGTGTCCTAAAAGCTGTGTTATCTGGCATCAGAAAACTCTAGAAACTGGCAATTCTGATATGCCCTACTCTAATAACCAACACCAATGCTATTAAAATTCAGTCACAGTATTCACAGTATCAAGATATTTTGAAAAAGCCTGGAGGAAATAGTTATTGTTGTCTCATAACTTTCTATAAGTAGAATTAACTTAAACAAAAAATTAAAACTTTCCCCAAATTTCATGTAGTTTCCTAAAAGACAGACCTGTTAAATACAGGGTGTGCAGTTTTAATCTTTGATAGTTAAATGTTCCATTGAAACTTTTGGAACACCCTGTTTAGTTTTATTAGCAATATAAGAAGCTGAATAAAGGTGATTGTGAAAAACACTAAAGTATTCAGTGGAAGGAATTTTTTAAAAGAATCAAGCTGAGGGAAAGTAATAAAAATAAAAATCTGTTCATCTTTTAGCTAACTGAATAAACCTGGTGACTAATCTTTCTCTACCCCTCAGAATCAGAACTGCAATTTCTATAGGTTGAAAGCCCAGGGGTAGAAAGCAGCTTCAGAAATTCTTTTGAAATTGTTTTAAAGTCTTAATATTTGCTGTCCTTACCTTTGACCTCTTTTATCCATTAATAATTCTACCCTCTTACCCTTCTTATTCCAGGCTGGTTCTATCTTCCCTTTCCCCTAGTTAAGGGAAAACTTAAAATTGATATTTCTATTGCATTTTAACTTTAAAAAACTTCTTTCCTATTGTTACACGGTAATCTATAGCTATTATGATATTCCAACTCTTAGTTGTAACTAGATCTTGTTTTATTCTCAGCATGCTGGATAACAAAACTTTTATTGGATGTTAGCTATACTTTTATATCTTGAGAAGAGTAAACATTTATGATGTTTTGTCATTGTTAAATCTCTGTGTTGTTTATTTTAAGGTATGATGAATGGGTGAAGGCTGACAGGATAATCTGGCCTTTGGACAAAGGTGGACCAAAGAGAAAACAGAAGAAAAAAACTAAAGTAATTAATGTTTAAAGATTAGTAACTATAATAACTGATAAACTTTTTATTAAGATGGATTAATCAACATGTACCTCATCCATTATTTCATCTTAATTTCATATATTTAATAATAGTTGTCAACTGTGTAAATATTCTGTATAGAATTATATACCCATCTCTGGACATTCTCCTGACTTCCATTCTCATATTACCACCTGCCTCCTACTGAATGGGCATTTCAAACTGTGTCTCCCATAGGTATCCCAAGTTCAGTAGGTACAAAAATGAAATTATTACCAGCACTAGTGACCCTCTCATATGTCTCCCCACCAAGTCCATCCTTCTTCTGAACTTCTCTATTACTTTTGAAGGTACCACCATCCTTCTAATTATTAAGAATCAGAATTATTTCTCTTCATCTCTCTACCTTACCCCACATATCCATCCAGTTGCCAAATCTTGTCAAGTCTACCTTCAAAATCATCTCATACATTCTTCTTTTCTCTCTACATCAGAATCACCCTAGATCAGGCTCTTCTCACCTCTCATCTGGACTATTGTTAATAACCTCCTAATTGGTCTCCCAGCCTCAAATTCTCTCCTACTCTAGTCTGTCCCTTACACAGCTTGCCAAAGCATTAGTCTGAATGTTTTTCACATGCTCAGTAAGCATCAATGGCTTCTTATTACCATGAAGATTTAATAAAAAACTCCTCTGTTTGGCATTAAAGCCCCTAACAATATCCAGGTTTCTTTTCTCTCTCTCCTTCATTCACCCTATAGTCCATCCAAAGAGGTTTCCCTCCCCATAAAACACTAACCCATCTCTGTCACTTTGTACAAACTCCCTCATGCCTAGAATGTACATCTATCTGACTCTTATAATCTAGTTTCTTTCAAAGCTGAGCTCAAACCTTACCTCCTCTATGAGGCCTTTGCTGATTTCCTTCTTCCTCCAACTGCCAGTGCCTTCTTCCAAATATGTGTATATTTATGTTATATAAAACAGGTTTTATAAATCACAATGTACACACACATACACAGAGAACAAGAGAGAGAATTTATTTACAGATTTTGCATCTGCTGTCATCACTCAACAACCTCTCCTCTTTTGAAGTTCACTCTAATGTTATTTATCAGACAGTCCAAATTTAGGTGGTTGTTATCTGCTGGCCCCTATATTATTCTTCCTCCTTTCTAAAGGAAATCAGAACCTGGTTAACAATCTTCCTTGACACCCCAAGCCCTATTTTACATAGAGGAATTCAGGATTCATTTAAATACTCATCTCTCCCATTTCCTCATTGGTTTCAATTACTTCTTCTTACTCATCTCTCCACTTCAGTTAATCATAGAGATGTTCCTCTCCTTGATCTCTTCTACAACTATTCTACTTCATGATTGAAGATATTGAATTTTTTTTCCTCATTATAACCTCCTATCAGTCCACCTTTCTCTGTACTTTATTTTTTGTCTTCACCCTGTCCTCTATTCTATCTCCACACCTCATTACTTTCCTATGCCATCTCTCTTGTTCTAGATTCACTTTTCCTCCCCTCCTAGGCTTTTCCTTCTGATTGATTAGTTCAACTTTATATTATGTCCTCTGCTGTTGAATTTTTGTTGTTCTTTTGCCACTCATACCTTTCTGAACAACCACTCTGGGTTATTCCTACTGTGATCTTTCTCTGTTCTTACGTGCTAATAAACTGAGATGGAGAAAGTTAGACAATTTTTGCCAACTAGGTCTACCTTCTATTTATGGACTCTGATCTCAACAAGGCTCTTAATGCCTCTTTACAGTTGTCTTTTTCCTTCTAAATAGATTCTTTGTTCCATTCCTCATAACAGCTGTTCCAAATCTCTTCTGTTTTCTTACCTTCTGTTCTGTTCTGTTGCTTCCTTGTCCCCATACCATCATACCTGAGGAACTTATGTCACTTTATTAAGGAAAAAGTGGCCATTAGCTACAAGCTTCTTTCTCAACTCTTCATCTGATAAATCTTTGACATCATCCCTTATTTTCCTTGTTACTTAAGTCTTTGATGAAGAGGCAGCCCTTTCCTTGACAAGGCTAGCCTCTATATGTAACCCCTTATCTTTTTCAGCAGATTGGTTCCACCATCATCCCCACTTATCTTTCTACTTTTCAACCCTTCCTATCTACTGGTTCCTTCCTTCCTGTCCTCACTGTCTACAAATATACACAAGTTTCTTCAAACCTTAAAAAACAATCCCTTACCCTCTAAGCTATATCTCTACCTTCTTTCTCAGCCAAATTCCTTGAAAAATCTACCTATACTCATTGCTCTCACTTCCTCTCCTTATTTTTCTAAACTCTACACAATCTGATTTCTAGCCTCATCAATGAAATTACCCTCTCCAATGTTACCATTTAGCAAAATCATTTAATTGCCAAATCTGGTGGCATTTTCTCAGTCCGTATTCTTCTTGACACCTTTATAGAATTTCACACAATTAACTAAACTTCCTGATTGAGTATGTTACTCAAGGCTCCACTCTGAACCCTCTTCTCACTAAATATTCTCTTTTTGTGATCATATTCACTCATACGTGTTTATCTATTAACTCTAGGCAGATAGTTACCAGATCTATCTATACAAGTCATTTTCACAAGGTATAATACCATTTTACCAATTGCTTTCCGAGAATTTGAACTTGGTATGCTGTAGCTATCTCAAAGTCTGCATGTCCCAAACAGAACTCATTATCTTTCCTTCTAAACCTACCCTTATTATGAACTTTGCCATTTCTCTAGAGGGTACCACAATGGTACATTCATTCAGGCTTGTTATTTTGGTGTATCATCTTTGTCTCCTCACTGTTTCATTATGTATCTTGTTTTCTGGCAAATCTTGTGTTCTACCTTCACAACATCTCTTGGATTGATCCTCTTTCCTTAACCCAGATGGCCACTACCCTTATTGAGAATCTCATCACTTTTTCCCTAGGTTATTAACAGTTGCTTGTAGTTGGCCACCTTAATTCAAGTCTTTCCCTTTTCCAATTCACATAGCTGCTAACCTTATTTTTCCCAAAGCCCAATAATGACAACATCACACTCCTCTTACTCAGTAAACTCTAATGGGCCCCTATTCACTACTTCCTGAATAAAATATAAAGCCTTTGTTGCATTTAAAGTTCCTCACAACTTGGTTCCAATCAGATTTTTTTAGACTCGTTTATTATTCCCTTTCATGCACATTGCAGACTAACAAAACTGATGTTGCTTTTCTCTTGCCTGGTTGAACTTCATACCTACAAAGCACTTTCTCATCAACTCTCTCTCAGAATCTCTAATTTCATTCAACATTTGGTTTAAGAACTACCTTTTACATGAGAATTTTCTGATTTCTTCTGCCTCCCTTGTTCCCCAGGTACTAGTGATTTTCCTCAATTTTGTATCTAAATTCTTGAGGTCAGAATGTTTCATTTTTGTCTAATTCCTAGAAATAGAACCTGGCACATAGACTTAATAAATACTTATTGATTTTTTTTTGCCCATATTATAGACACAAATATCTTTTGACTGAAGTCCAAGAGGAGCTAAAATATTATTATAACTAAAACACTTACATATTATCTCAGAAAGGTTGGCAATCTACCACCCCTAAAGAGAAGTTTGATTTATTCCAGTATATTTTACATTAGTCTAAAGGAGTATATTTTCAATTTCTCCAAAGTGTAATGAGGAGTGATAGTTTTTCATGTCCTGAACAAGACCATCACAGTTTAATATAATAATTAGTAGTCTCATAAATGCTCATAACATGAGAAATATCTATATTCAAATAAAAATTCAAAATGTTCTAATATGAATGATTTTTTTCCTATATAACTGTTGCTTTGTATTGCTATAGATAACTAGGAGTTGACTTTTAAATGGTATTAGATAACATATTTTATGGTCTTTCCCTGCTTCCATTTTGCATTGGGGAATAAAATTTGCATTAAAAATACCATATTTCAAAATAAATGTTGTCCTAATGGAGCTTTTTTTGTTGTTATACAGAATAAAGAAGACATTGAAAAGGATGAAAAGAAGGATGAAGAGCGACAGAAGTCAAAACGTGGACGTCCCCCTTTGAAGTCCACTCTTCCATCAAATATGTCTTATGGTGTCTCTAAGTCTCCAAACATTGAAGGGAAAATGGGTGCCCGAAGTGCACGAAGCAGCTTACCAGACAGCTCACCTCTGACAAATGGAATGGAAGGTACAGAATTTTAGACCACTTTATTTTTGCATAGTCAAGTTAATAAAAAGTAAAATTTCAATTATTTCAGATTTTTTTTACTCCAAATCGTCTTGGTTTCCAATCTCCAACAATTTTAAAGTAGCAAAGTCTAGGAAAGAAGGATATTTGTTTTGCTGTAACTTTTTAATTTCCAAAAATTGAGTGAGGTTTAATTTAAGAATACCTCAAACACAAACTAGATGTAACAGGAATATTTGCTTCTGAGAGAGAATCATTTGGTAGGCTATAATGCCCAATGTGTGCTTCATATTCTGTAAAAATAAAAGGAATCTTAAAAAAAAACACAACAGAATTAGATTCCTTCTGTATGTTCAGTATATTTTATTAGCCCCAAAGGCTACAGTCTTTGAAGAGAACAAATGCTAAAATATCTTCAAAGCCTTTTTTTTCTTTCTGAAGATCATACAAGGAAACATGATTTCTGCTTGTTTTATACCTTTCTTTCCTACTTCTGTGAACTCATATCATTCCAGAAATATGAAACAGCTATTTTTTTCGTCTTTCAAGAACCTTTTTCTTCTTTCTAATAAACTGCTCATTCATTTTTCTCCATTACCTTATCCAAAAGGATATTTTAGATTATAAACATTCATAAAATGGGGAGGGGGCATGGAATACCCTCATCGATATCTATTTCCTTTAAAACACATTTCTAAGAAAAGGAAATATTAGGTTTGGGGTATTTCTATCTGTTTTTATTTAGACTTTAGGATTCGTGCTCCTTCATTATAAGACTTATCTTTTAAAGATGCTTTATAGTATGAATTAACTAGGATATTACTTTGTCACTGAAAATTTGTTATCACTGACACTCCAGTCTATTTTGACCTTATTCTAAAAGGAACTACTTTGTCAGCAAAAGAAAGATTGCCAAAATTTTTAACCTACTCGCCAAAGAGAACTGTGTTAAAAATTTGATAACTAACTTTAAAACTCTTTGCTTAATCTAGAGATAATTTCTGTATAAGTACCAAATAAAGTTCTGTAATGAAATATTAAATCACTGAACAACTATAACAGTAGATGTTGTTCAATACCTATTAGATACTAGATTCAGAATACTGCTAATGTGCCAAGAGGTAATATCCCAATATTAATCTTTAGATTAGTATAGTGATGTTGCAGATTAAATCAGGATACTAAAGAAAATCTCCAAATAACTATTGTAGTTACATTGATTTTATACTCTCTATTTAGCTAAAGTTTATATGTAAAAATTGGAAAGTCCCCTTAAAATTTTTTAAAAAAATAACTTCTGGTATTTTTTGTTATAAATATCTTTTGAAATCTTTTTATAGCAATATCTTTCTTCCACAGACTCTGCTTCATCTGATAGTGAAATGGAAGACACTTCAGATAAGAATTTAGTAAATGAAGAACTTTCTCCAGAGATTATAGAAGAACTAGAAAAGAGTGAAAAATTTATTGATGACAAGGTAGAAGAAGAAAACCCACAATTCCCACATGTGTTAAAAGAAAATGATAGGACTCAAGTACAGCCTTTGGAAACCTTGAAGTTGGAAGTTGAAGAAAGTGAACAAATAGTGCAAATTTTTGGAAACAAAATGGAGCAAGTAGAAGATATTAAGAAAGAGACAGAAAAATCTCCTAAAGGCAAAGGAAGAAAAAACAAGACAAAAGATCTTTCTCTGGAGACTATAAAGATTTCTCCACTGAGCCAGGATGAAGCAAGAAGTGAATCTTATGTAGAACCTCTTAGTCTAGAAGTTTCTTCTTTAGAAAGTAAAGAGTTTTCCTCTACTACTGAAGATGAGATGGACTCATGCACAAAGGAAAAAAAATTAAAGAGGAAAATATCAGAACAGTCATCACCAGAAAAGAAAATTCGAGTTGAGAATGAGATGGAAGTGCCTGATCTCGTGTCTGAAGAAAGAACCAATGACTATGTTGTATCTGAGGAATTGAAGGAATTAAATTCTGAAGAGCAGCCTGAAATGGAACATGAGGAGATGCCATCATTGATAGCAGAGTCAGAGGAACAAGTTAAAGATGTAGCCAGTGAAAATTTTGACTTTCCATCTGAAGAAACTGAGAATGTTGTAGTAAAAGAAGAAGAAGAAGATGTCATGCCTCTGATTGGACCTGAAACCTTGGTTTGTCATGAAGTGGACCTTGATGACTTGGATGAGAAAGATAAGAACAGTGCTGATGAGGCAGGCACAGAAACACTTGACCCAGTCAGCCCTGTTCCCAACCCCCCTGCCATGCCCCCAGCTGCCCCGCCTGGCTTCTCTGCTCCTTCCCCACTTGCTCTCAGCCAGGAAGAGTCTCGAAGTATCAAAAGTGAAAGTGATATAACCATTGAAGTTGACAGTGTAGCTGAAGAGTCTCAAGAAGGCCTCTGTGAGAGTGAGTCAGCTAATGGATTTGAAGCTAGCACAACATCAAGCACCTGTAGTGTGACTGCCCAAGAAAGAGAAGTCAGAGACAAAGGTAGGTGTTCTCTGAGGATGCATGGTCTATGTGCTGGACATCCCTGACTGCCATCTCTGACACCTGGGAATTTTTAAAGGAAAAAAAAAGCCTTTTCTTTCCTTGGCATTTGGATTCCTAAAACACACATTTGCAAAGATATGGTGATTCATAGCAGTATGATGGAATAAAGGTTGATGCTTAATAGATGTATTTTTTTAATCTCTTTACTTCAGGCCAGAAAAGGCAAAGTGATGGAAATGGTGGATCATTAGCAAAAAAACAAAAACGTCCTCCCAAACGAACAAGTGCTACTGTCAAAAATGAAAAAAATGGCACAGGTAGGCCTCTTCTTACCATTTGCTTCTATACTTTTCATTCATTCCAGAGTTTCTTAGTTTCTTCATCATTTTCAAGATGAATAATTTGCCATTGCTCTGTGTGTACCTGTGTCTGTTTAAATTAAAAAAAAATTTTTTAATCTAGTTCTGTAGTTCACATCTTAATTACTAAAGTCACTGAAATTATATTGTCAGCTTCCTCTTTTCACTTTTTCTTATTTTTATAATAATTTAATATTAACCAAACATGCTCCTCAGAAATATTAAATGAATGAAATAATTTTATAGGAGTTTTATTTGTCCTATTAAATTTAGGTTTTTAAATGAGAATTTTTAACTTCAGTTAATAGAACTAGTCTCTTAGACCAACAGGATTTTTTTTTTCAGGCATAAGGAAATTACTTAGGTGAATGAGGCCCCAACACAGTCATACATATATATCACATATCATGGATACATTTTTGTGAAAAATAAGTATAGAGAAATTCTTGAAAAATCATTTTTTGTGTGGAAAAACCATAATTTTAGAGGTTTAATTTTTTATTTTAGAGTCTAGGTCAAAGCCTATTGAAACACCTTTTCGAATTATTGTTACATTAATGATTAAAATGAGTGCATTACTGACTACATACAATTTTAAATCTTTGTTGTACAGAAGTTTTTGTTGTATTTGACCTGTAGTAATTTAAGGCAAAGATATTACCTTTTTTGATATCTTTCAAGTATTTCTAGCCATTAAGGAACTTCTGCCATATGTCAGTGTGTGGTGGGATGGGGAAAGTAGAATATTCTATGTCTGAGATGATTTAGTATACCTCTTTTGGTAGCCAATTTACTCACAGGAAGTAGCACTGAGAAAACAGCATATTATTCCAGAGAATACATAACATTTTGCTAAGTGTATTTATTTCCACATGGTGACTAGATACAAAGGTGTTTGTGTTTTTAAGTGTTTTGGGGGAGTACTTTTATTTAGTCCTTCAGAAAGACTTTAGAAAAGAGGTGAAAAGAAGTTAACTATTGATAACATAGATTAACAAAATATAATGAAAACCACATTGAGTTTATATCACCACTCAAAACTGCATAAAGCAAAACACTATCTTGCCAATTAGATGCTGTCATTTTAACATCAAATATTATAATTCAAACCCTATTTTCTTTTTTGTTACTTGAAGAAAGCTACATTTGACCTTCCCTTCATTTGGTGACTGTTAATTCACTATCCATTTTTCCTATCTCTGCTTTGAACACATGACATTGTCAGCAGCCTCTGATGGGATTCTTTCTCTTGTTATAGGACAAAGCAGTGATAGTGAAGACCTTCCTGTCCCAGACAGTACAAGTAAATGCACGCCAGTAAAACACATACACGTGGCAAAGCCCCCAAAGCTTGCTCGATCTCCAGCAAGAATGATGTCGCCTCACATCAAAGATGGAGACAAGGAAAAACACCGAGACAAGCATCAAAATTCATCCCCTAGGGCATATAAGTGGAGTTTTCAACTTAGTAAGAAACATTTTAAAAACATTCATTCCAGAATTTTTAACTAGTAATGTAGTTCTCTGGAAATGGTCATCATTTATGAACTTAAGAGTTTTTGCCTTCCTGTATGTGCTTTTTAATATAAAAATAGTGACTTAAAGGTGAACTTAGCTAGAAAATGAGACAGAAGAGTCATTGCATACATATCTGAAAAATCCAAACATGCCACTTTTTTATGGACCAGGCAATAATAATCCATAAGAGGCAGTAGGATATGATGAATAATAGATAATAGGTTAACCTCAGGCAGGGAGAGCTGGCTTCAATTCTTGCTACTGGTACATACTAACTAAAGCTGGAGGAGCCACTCTTGGTATCCTAGACAATGGTATAAGTTGCTTATTTACATTGTTAAAAGGGATTTACTTCCTTGAAAGATCCATATACTGACAAAATCATAAATCTAGATTTAAAAAATACATAATAATAACTATAATCTGCTAGTTATTTTAACTGAGGATGGAAATGTTCAACAAGATCTTTTATGAATTCATTAATTATTCTGTGTTCATAGATATTAAGTATTAAGATATTAGTATCATCATTTTAGTGACTTACATGGCATTTGTTCTGATTGCTGAATTGAATTATTAATAGAAGTGTCTTCTCTAGTAAACTGTTTTTCATCTCAGGAATATTTTCTTTTTTTTTCTAGATGAACTAGACAATATGAACAGTACAGAGAGGATCTCTTTTCTACAAGAAAAATTGCAGGAAATAAGAAAATATTATATGTCATTGAAATCAGAAGTAGCAACTATAGACAGAAGGAGAAAAAGATTAAAAAAGAAAGATAGAGAAGGTAATTTTTATCAAAAGTTCCTCCTTTTTTTGCCCTTCTAAATCATGTTGTATTTATAAAATAATCTTGTGTGGTAGCTTTGAAAAATGAGTAATCTTGAAACAGGTTACCTTTCAATATTGGTCAATTAGTTTCTTGCTGTTTTAGATATTTTGTTGTGATTATTGAAATGAATAATAAGTCATAAGCATGGGCTCAGCAGAACAAGCCCCTTGAGAGCAACACGTTTGGTAAACACTAAATTTTACGGCATTAAAATGTCTTCATGAAAGCAAATGGTTCATTAAGGAAAGAACTTTCTTTAAAATTCGCAGACTGAATAATTTGTCAAGATAGCTTCTCTAGTAGTTTCAAACATATAAGGTACAGTCCTTTGCCCTCCAGAAATCCAGTCTAGTATGAAAGATAAATATCTGTGCAAGTAACTATATAATCCAATATAACATGCATTTTATTAAGCACCTTTTATATAACAGGCACTACTAGCCCCTTTTGCATTAAAAATTACAAAATGGGGGGCAGCCAGGTCATTCAGTGGATTGAGAGCCAGACCTAGAGACAATTGGTCCTCAATTCAAATCTGGATTCAAATGTACAAGCTGTGTGCTTGGGTAAGCCATATAACCCCAGTTGTCTACCCCTTACTATTCTCTACCTTAGAACTGATATTTAATATTAATTCTAAGACAGCAGGTGAGGGTTTTAAAAAAATGAGGAAAAACTTTTAGCCTCAAGAAACCCATTGTCTAAGGGGAATACAATATGTACACAGATAAATATGTACATAATTTGAGGAGAAGGAAGAGAATACTAACAAATTAGGAAAATTTGCTGTAGAAGTTGTCATTGGAACTGAGCATTGGAAGACACTACAGATTTCAAAGATGCAGAGGTGAAGATAACAAATATTGTAGACATGAATTGTCTTGTACATGGGAGCAGGAGTAGAGTGCTCAGTTGAACAATTATGTATTATCAATAGGAGCTGTATTTGCTATTATAGGAGGTTTTGTCCATTGATTCCCATTATTTACAGGGTATATATGTATATATTTATATACATACATACACAGTACAGTTATATGTAGACCCAACAATATGTCTTTTCCAGGGACCAATCTAAGTACATAGAATTTCATCACTGGTTAATTGGCTTTTTGGTGGTACATTCCTTGACCATGGCAGCCCATGAAACAAAAATATAATTGGTCCTTCAAGGTCTACTTCCATTTTTGTAGTGACTGGTAGAATGTCAGAGAAGAGCCAAAGGGTACTAAATCATAGATTTTAAGCTATAAACATTAATATATCTTGTGCTACCCTATAGGGATAATCTTTATCTGGTGACCAAGGCATTATAAAAAATGCATTATAGATATATGTTGCCATTCTATTAATAAAATGAAGCTTAATATAAAGGGAAGGATGGTACACAGCCTCTCCTTGGAGAAGGAGATAAAGGAAATGACTTTATTATACATTCAAAGACAACAAGAAACATAATTTCATGGGACATTTGGTCCTGTCATATTGCAGTACTTGTTTGTGATAATTATTTGCAAAAAGACCACCATGAATTATAATTGTAACTTTATGCATCTTACTGGGATGAGTTAGAGAAATTCTATAAAGAATAAAATAAAATCCTCCAGATTCAACCAAAATATACTTTGCCTGCTCAGTGACTTTAATGCCAAACTAAGTGGGAGGACAGCAGAATTACATCAAAAGATACAGTTCAGGAATAAGAAAAAGCTAAGCCAAAGACTTGTAGACTACTCGGAAACCTCATGTATATATATACATATATAATATGTGTGTGTGAGTGTGTGTGTATATATTTATATAGATATAGATATAGATATATAGATATCTATCAAGAATACTTCAAGAAGAGTTAGGGCACAGTAGACACTGGAAGTACTGAATAACCTCACAAAAAAATAAAATTTGATTATATTTAACTGACATAAATTATTCTACCAATGTAGGAGTAATTCCTAAATCAGTTATCTATGTACAGTACAACCAACAATTAGCACATGATTCAATATTTATTTGAAAAACTGGGAGAATTAAAACAGGAAAAAAATGTGGCATGCTATCAAAATATTTCCAACTTGACCTATTTTTTTTTTTTTAATAAAATCCTTGCTTTCAGTCTTGGAGTCACTACTGTATATTGGCTCCAAGGCAGAAGAGTGGTAAGGGCTAGGCAATGGGGGTCAAGTGACTTGCCCAGGGTCACACAGCTAGGAAGTGGCTGAGGTCAGATTTGAACCTAGGACCTCCCGTCTCTAGGCCTGGCTCTCAATCCACTGAGCTACCCAGCTGCCCCCTAACTTGACCTATTTTAAAAGTTTCTAATGATGAAAAATCCAAGATGATTTGAGGAATAGCTATGAACACCACATGATTAAAGATTTCTTAAAGAAATTTAGACAATATAAATCAGTTACCAGCAAACTGATCTTGCCAAGGTGAGACAGATGCCAACTAAAGACAACAAAATCAGTTTAGAATATAAACTCAGATTGTAAAATTTTACTGAAATGGGTTGGTAGAAGTTTCTGAGGACTTTATCTTATAAAACATTTTTTTAAACCTTTACTTTCCATATTAGAATCAATACCATGGATTGATTGATTGTAGGCAGAAGGGCAGTAAGAGCTAGGCAATGAGGGACAAGTGACTTGCTCACAGTCACACATAGTGTCTGAGGCTAGATTTGAACCCAGGATCTCCTATCTCTAGGCCTGGCTGCCTATCCACTGAGCTGCCCCCATCTCATAAAACATTAAGATGTAATAAAGAACAAAGCATGTTTAAAGATAGATTAATAGACCCAAGTAAGCAATATAATCCTGAGGACATTTAAAAACTTATCTAGAGAAAAAAATGATGAAAAAGGAAAAGATCTGAGAAGATTTTTATAATCTGCTTTTGAAATTGTCAAAGTCACTTAGACTTTTAATATGACAGCCTAAAATTTGTTAAAGAAGAAAATGGAAATGAAAATTTTTTAAAATAGGAAAAAGTACCAAGTATTAAAAGAGAGGTCTTAGTAGAGGTGATATTTTGAGGGCATCTGAGGGATGAATTTCCAAGTTATCTTTAAGAGGAAAAATAAAAGTGGTTAAAAAATCTTAGCTTAGCCTATAAAGACAGAAATGTGGTCCACCAGCCCAAGATACTCATATTCTAATAGGGGAGAAAAACACACATACAGTTCTATCTGTATATGATGAATACATTGTATGGGGGAAGTAATCTCAGAAGGAAGGCACTTTCACTGAGAGAGATGGAAAATACCTCTTACAGAATAGTAGATTTTATCTGGGACTAGGAACAGTCACTAAAACTGAAAATGCCAGAATTTGGGAAATGAGTGTCATAATATGGAACAGCAAGAAAACTATGTAGTGGGAAGCAAAGTGTAAGAAGATTGTAAAAGTAGCAAGGGATTAAATTACAAAAGTTTTTAAATGCCAAGCAAAGAATTTTATATTTTATATTGGTGGTAATGGGGAGCCTGTGGAGTATTTTTGAGTAAGTGTCATTATCAGACTTGCATATTCAGAAGATTGCTTTGACAGCTAAGTAGAGGATAGACTGAATTGGGGAGAGAATTGAAGTAGGGAGACAAAGCAGAAGGCTATTTTGATAGTCTTAGTGTAAGGGTCTTTGCCAGATTGGTGACATAGACCTCATTTTACAAGCAAACTCAACACATTCAAATTCAGTTATATATCAGCATTAAAAAAAATAAAGGCAGGAAAACATTAACATTTTTAAATTATATACTAAATCAAAACTATTTCTTCAAGTGGCATAACACACCACACAGTTCATTCGGTCACACTCATTCTTGCTCTGAGAAGCATTAGTGTAAGTCATCACATTGTTTTGCAACAGACATTAACTCCCACATCAGTCTTTGTCCATAGTTCTTGCTTTTAATAAGTTGTGCCTGTTATCAGAGCACAGCTTCTCTTTGTCTCATTAATGCTATTTAGTCATTAATAATGACCCCAAAGTACAAGAGTAGTGATGCTGGTAGCTCTGATAAGCCTAAGAAAAGTTGGAAAGTGACAAGGTATGTTCATATAAGAAATACTTATTAAATAATGGGGTTTGCTGTTATATGAAGGGTCTTGGAACATATTGGGCACATAAAATAAGGGCCTGCTGTACATGACACATATTATAAAGATAGAATTCTTAGAACTTGGTAACTGATTGGATACAAAGGAGAAGAGAAGAGTTGAGGTTAACATCTAAGTTGTGAGCCTGATTAACTAGGATGGTAATACTCTCAACAGTAATAAGGAAGTTAGGTCAGGTGTGGGGAGGATGTCTAGTTTTAAACATGCTGAGTTGCAGGTATTTATGGAATATCTGGTTCTAGATATCCAAAAGGCAGTTGGACTTGTGAGCCTGTACAAATAGATCTGAGAATCATCTGCATAGAAATAATGGTCATTGCATCCATGGGAGCTTATGATAACCACTTCATGAAATAGTACAGATGGAAGGTAGCCTAGAGTCCAAATATAGAGCCTTGGGTGACACAGCCCTAGTTAATAGGCATGCCTAAGATGAAGATCCAGCCATGGAAGAGTCAGAAGGAACTGTCATACAGGAGAACCAGAAAAGAAAGCAATTAAGAGAATATAAATAAATATTATCAACCTATATGCCTACTTTGCAATACCTACATGATTATTATGAAAGTAATATTTTTTATGTAAAGAGCCATGTTGGATATCAATATGAGATAGGGGCAGGTAGGTTTTTTGCAAGAAATATTCTACAGCAGACCTCATCTTTACAATCACCCAGAATCCTTGAATCTGAGATTTGAAAAGAGAGCATAGCAGCAATCTAGTCTAATCCATACCTAAAAGGAATGCCCATATCATACCTGACAATTAGTACTCTAGACTTTGCTTAAAGATTTCCAAGTACAAGAAACCTAACATTTTCCAAGGCAGCTCAAGTCTATTTTTATGTAGCTATAATTCTTAGGAATTTTTTTTTCCAGAAATCAAGCATATTTATGCCTCTGTCCAACAAAAAAATTTTCCCTTTATTCTTGGTTTTGCTTCTGTGACCAAAAACAATAAATTTAATCCCTCTTACATATGTCTATCCTTTAAATATTTGAAGAGCCAACTTAGTCCCCTTGAATCTTCTCTTCTTGGGACTAAACATGTCCATCAGTTTCTTCACCCAATCTTCATGTGGTTTAGACTAAAGGTCTTTTGCTGTCCTAGTTAATGCCCAATTGATTGAAAGGTGTAGAGCGTACAAGATGTCACTTTTTGTTTGATTAAATAGAGCAATGTCCTCTTTCATAGACTCTTTTCCAATTAATTGTCTTCCATGCATGTCATAATCATTCAAAATTCTGAAGATGAAACAACAGAGATAACTTGTACTTTCAGATTCCTAATATTAAATGAGGCATAAGACAGGAGATACGTAATTGCCAAAAGTGATTATCACTCTCATAGATAATAGCCAGCACAGAGTTCATATGGAAGAGGTATTCCTCATAGATGGCGAGGTCCTCTAGGTGCTCCTGTTTTTCAATAGCATCTTGATGATTATATCAAGTCCCACAACACTGCAGAGCCTCTTCATTAAAATACATAATCACTCAAGAGTTCCAAATGGATGAAAAATGTTTTTTTAGACCACAATGTATAGTTGGGTGGACAATTCATAGAATTCATCTATCAATTTTTGTTCTGTGGCCAGACCTTACAAATGGACAATTGATCTGAGCTCAGAATTGAACATTTGAAGGGGAATTGATTGTACTATTTTTGGAAAATTGAATGATACCTTTAATTACTCCATGTTTCTCATGAGTAGAAAGTTCTATTTTTTTTTTATTCTGCAAGTCATTTTGTATGGCTGCAAGCCATAATATATACTACAATCTCCAGGGGCATAGTGAGCACAGTAATGCTAACACATATTCCAGACGATGAATTGTGCCAGAGAATTACTATTTAAAGGACATCACGGTGGGGCAGCTGGGTGATTCAGTGGATCGAGAGTGAGGCCCAGAGATGGGAAGTCCTGAGTCCAAATCTGACCTCAGACACTTCCTAGCTGTATGATCTTGGACAAGTCACTTAACCCCCATTGCTTAGCTCTCACCACTCTTCTGCCTTGGAATCAAAGACAGAAGGTAAAAGCTTTAAATAAATAAATAATAAAGGACATCACTGGAGGAAATGTATGCCAGGGGAAAAAGTTGGACTGTTCACATAATGGGAATGAGAGATAACTGTGGTATGTGTTCACACATTCTGATGTATGTTACCTATATTAATGAGATCACAGGCTTATTGAAATGTAGTTTCATAGCTGTCATATAAATAGGGCTCAGTACCATAAGTGGTAGAAACTAAGAACTTAGATGAGGGAAAAGTTAATATTCACTGATTGATCAGGGAGATTCCTCCTGGGAGGATGGGACTTTGGAAGTGGGTTGCAAAAGATTTGTAGAATTTCAGCAGACTGAAGAGTTACATCAGCAACAATAAAAAAGAAGGGGGAAAGGAGTGTAAAAGGAACAGTGGTAAAAATTCAAGAATAACATTATATGGCATTTCTCAGTATTTTTTTTTTGGTATATGTGTACAATTTTTAGCTAACTGGCCTTGTCCTTAAGGGCA
The DNA here is from genome assembly GCF_027887165.1 of Monodelphis domestica. NCBI lineage: Eukaryota > Metazoa > Chordata > Mammalia > Didelphimorphia > Didelphidae > Monodelphis > Monodelphis domestica. Next base: position 267,077,443 of record NC_077227.1, read on the forward strand.
ACCAATGTCATTGAGTTGAGCCAAAAAAAATTTTCTCAGCACTTTTACTACCTTTGTGTAGCATCTTGTTATTTTTCATCAATGCCTTTTTAAAAAAAATACAAGGTATTTCCCAACCAAATTTTAAATACTCTCCTTACAAGAGATAGTCCCTAAAAATTTAAGCAAAGTCACCTTATATACAGCATTTTAAGAATCTCTCATCATTTGAAGTATTTTACATGTTCAGAAATTTCTTTTTTAACTTAGTATCTATTTTCTTTGTGTGTTTAGTTTTCAGTTTCTTATTTTTTATTCCACAGTGTCTCATGCAGGGGCCTCAATGTCATCTGCTTCATCAGACACTGGAATGAGTCCATCATCATCATCTCCCCCACAAAACGTGCTTGCTGTAGAATGCAGGTGATAAATACTTTCTCTGCCTTCCCAGCAGTTTGCTGCCATGGACATAAATCCTTAAACCCTGAAATACAACCACAGAAAGCACTCAACTGGTTTAACATTGCCAAGTATATCCTGTACACTTTTCCACTGCTGGATTGTATCGGTTTCCCCCTCCCCCCCTTTTTTTCTGTGTGTGTGTGTGTGTGTTTTCTTTCTGTTGCAAAAAGAGAAAAATAAGCTGATTGATAATTGAAGGTTAGGCAATCTGCCACATTTGTCGTCATTTTTCCCCTTAATATTTGTTTATGTTTATGTTGATACAGAGAAAGGGCACTTAGCAAATTTGAATTGTCTAACAAAGTTTTTCAGGTGTTATATAGAAATCATAGACAAGCAAGTGCACACAACAAACATCAAAATACTATCCAGCTGAATAGTTACTGCTGCACTTTCACCAAGTTGTATTTAATTCTTGGTGAGTAGGTTTTTTGTTTTGTTTTTGTTTTTGTTTTTTGGTTCTTTTGTGTGGAAGCACTTGCTATACAGAACTGCCAAAGTATGTGTTCAGCAGTGTGCCCAGTTTTAAAGGTGTAAATGGGACAAAATAAATTGTGAAAGGAAGCGTAGTTGACTGAAAACTACCGTTGTAATAAGTCTTCCACTTTTTATAGGATTTTTGAGCACACAATTATGCAAATATTTTAATGTTTATTAATGTTTACAGTGGAATTGTGAATAAGTTTTCAGTGGACTATCTTATTCCTTGACAAAAATATTTTGTCTTTTTTCTATGTAATTTCAGAGTTTTTATTTTGTTACAAAAAGACAAAAATGAAATATATAACAACAATGAAGTTATTTAACAAGATTTCTAAAGCTGAAATTTTTGTGTAAAATAAGGTATTATCTTGCAACTTGTTAAATATATTTATTCAGACATTGGATGTTGTATTTTTATGTATTTTTTAAAATATTAATAAAATTGAAAAAAATAAAATTCTAGGTTAGTTCGCTCTTTCGATTAAACATAACTCTCAGCTGTAACTTTTACAGGAGGTTGTATCCAATAGCCTTGCCTGTATATGAAGTGGGTCTGTCTCTTAAATCTTCAACAGTATAGAACTGTAACCGGGCATCTGGATTATTAAAATATGTCCTTGTTTTGAAACTTTGGCAGTCCTAGTACTTAAACTGTTTTGAAGATCAAATTTTTTTGGTTGCCCTTAAGATGCTTTGTCACAGTTTTTATGTTTGCTATACTGCCGAATGAATTTATATCTCCCAAAGTTGAGATGCAACAAATAAAGTAAAGCAACTATGTATGCTCTGTTTGTGGATTGTCCCACAAACTGATACATTTTGTAAATAATTCTTCCAAAACCATGTATTTAAAACAGTTTGCATATACATTATGTATAAAAGTGATTTTTTTATCAATTTTTTTATTCATGTTTGTACATTGAAAGGAGGTTTTTTAACCCCCTTTTCTGTGTTTAATATGCTGTAGAGTAAATAACATAGATGCTCTAGACTGTATATCAGGATATTATGATTCACAACAACAGAAAGTCAGAGCTAAACACTAGTGATGGGGTAGCATTACTAAAATCGTTGTTTCTTGAAATTTCTTTCATCTTACCACATTGTGAACTTGTGATTCAGATTCCATTTTCGCAGAGAATTAAAAACAAAAAAATACTCTTGTAAAATGCACTTTTCTGTCTTTTATTTAGCAAAGCAGAAGTATTTCAATGTAAAGTAAAAATGGAGCTCAGTGGGCAGCATTAATAAAGGCTATGTTTTAAACATAGGCTTTACATTTTCAGTTTTCACTAAATGATAATTACTCTTTTAAGTGCCAGTAATTTATACTTATGAAATCAAAATATTAAAAAGTCAAAAGTTTCTATGTAACTTTATAATCTTCCTCAAAACAAAAATTTTGTTTTACATGTAGAAATGAATAGATCCTGACAGTGGCAAATTAGGAGCTAATAGTGAATTACAGTTTGTAAAATACTGTCTGTTTTCCATTAATAAGATTGATATCTTTGACATCTGAACATAAATACTAAATTGCTGACAAAAATAGAAATACCTAAAAGTATACTTAAGCAGTTACATAATCATTGTTCTTTTTCAAATCAGGTGCTGCAAAGCACAGCTCTCATCATTTGAAGAGAATGGTCCCAGAAAAAAAGACTAAATTGAATAAGCTCATAATGAGAACCAAAATTTCATAAGAAATTGGAGGGGGTGTTACAACATTTTTTGGAACTTTATCTTGAAAAATAGTATAATAAGTTTTTATTATCTCTCTAATTTAGGTTATGATCGTCACTCTGCATTAATGGTTAGAACAGGCAAAAGAATGAATCAGGTTTGGGGCATAGGTTTATTATTTCATGGTATGCTCAATATCCTTTAGGTTAAGAGATCATAAAATACTGGATAATTTAATCAGTTTGCTTGAAAGGCTTTGTAATACTTTCACAGGATTCTCTTTTGGAGAGCTTCACAATTTTTTTGGATCTATTTTATTAAAAGGGTTGAATGGACAAATTAATATTCAGAATGCATAGAGATCCTTAAGGTCTAATTTTATGAATGGGTCAATTCATTAGTGAATATTTTTGTATTACGAAAGCTTTTGTTTCTTTGCATTAGAAATGTCAAATTCAAATAGAAATGGCTGCATATTGACTTAGAAAATCTGAAATTAACATTATACGTGTTTTGTATTTTTATTTGCCAATTATTTTTTTAAACCTTTACCTTCCATCTTAGAATCAATACTGTGTGTTGGTTCTAAGGCAAAAGAGCAGTAAGGGCTTGGCAATGGGGGTTAAGTGACTTGCCCAGGATCACACAATTAGGAAGTGTATGAGGTCAAATATGAACCCAGGACCTCCCGTCTCCAGGCCTGACTCTCAATCCACTGAGCCACCCAGCTACCCCTTCCCAATAACTTTTTAATCTGGTTTCCTCTAAGGAATTTTGATGTATTTGACACCTCTGCCCTACATGGCTAGCAACCTCCAAGGTACTTAACCAACCCAGGTAGCTCCCTAATCTGTGTTACAGAAAACTAATGTTGATCTGCATTTCTTCAACAGAAGTTTCCAACTAAGGAGGCAACTAGGTAGTGGACTGAGGGCCAGGGATAGAGATAGAAGGTCCTGGGTTCAAATCTAGCCTCAGATACTTTAAGGTTATGTGACCCTGAGCAAGTCATTTAATCACCATTGCTGAGCCCTTACCACTCTTCTGCCTTAGAACCTATACAGAGTATTGATTGTAAAAAAGATGGTAAGGATTTTTTTTAAAGTTTCCATCACCAGTTAAACCAAAGCCAAGAAAGTGTAACCTTATAATTCTGTTAATAATGGCTACTGGCATAATGGAGAACGTGTGTGTGTGTGTGTGTGTGTGTGTGTGTGTGTGTGTGTGTGTATTTATCTCTACATGTACACGTATTTACATACACAATGATTATGTAACTATTTGCACAATTTATAGATTTTCTTTTTTGTCTTGTATTTAGTGGGGAGAGCTGTTAAGGAACACTGGGTCTGGGGAGTTGTTTTCCTTGGATTTGTGATATCATTAGTGATAGCTCTTCTACCAATGAACATTAGCAACTGTTTTGTAACTTAGAGCTAGGAAACACTGCTTTCCCTTTCCCATAGTCACACTCCTGGATGTGTCTGAAGAGAGAACCAAAGCCAGGTCTTGGTGACTTCCAGGCCTTCTGTCTTTGTCCTGTAGCCCATTACTACTCTGTTAATGACCAATCTTTCATAGGGAAGGCTATTAAGGAAATCTATGAAATTTGGCATTTTTTTGGTCTTTGAAATTTCCCATTCTTTGACTCATTTTTGTCCATTCTTCCAGCCATCTTAGATTATATTTTGAGCTAATTTTGAAAGCCTATGTAGAATCAGAGTGAGTAAAGGAATCAGATTTTTGAGTTAGAAGGGCCCTGGGAGATTTTCTATTCCAACAGCCTCAGATTAAGACAACTCAAGTTTATATAGCAATTTGTTTACTTAGTCCTTTTTGTTTTTTTAACATTATTTTATTTGGTCATTTCCGAGCATTATTCATTGGAGACAAAGATCATTTTCTTTTCTCCTCAACCCCCTCTCCCCCCATCATCCCATAGCCGACGCGCGATTCCACTGGGTATCACATGTGTCCTTGATTCGAACCCATTTCCGTGTTGTGGGTATTTGCATTAGAGTGTTCATTCAGAGTCTCTCCTCAGTCATATTTCCACCCCTGTAATCAAGCAGTTGTTTTTCCTCGGTGTTTTTACTCCCACAGTTTGTCCTCTGCTTGTGGATAGTATTTTTTCTCCTAGATCCCTGCAGATTGTTCAGGGACATTGCATTGACCCTAATGGAGAAATCCATTGTGTTCGATTGTACCACAGTGTATCAGTCTCTGTGTACAATGTTCTTCTGGTTCTGCTCCTCTTGCTCTGCATCACTTCCTGGAGGTTGTTCCAGTCTCCATGGAATTCCTCCAGTTCATTATTCCTTTGAGCACAATAGTATTCCATCACCAACATATACCACAATTTGTTCAGCCATTCCCCAATGGAAGGGCATCCCCTCATTTTCCAAGTTTTTGCCACCACAAAGAGCACAGCTATGAATAGTCTTGTACATTTATTTTTCCTTATTATCTCTTTGGGGGTACAAACCCAGCAGTGCTATGGCTGGATCAAAAGGCAGACAGTCTTTTGTCGCCCTTTGGGCATAGTTCCAAATTGCCCTCCAGAAGGGTTGGATCAGTTCACATCCCCAGCAGCAGTGAATTAATGTCCCGACTTTGCCACATCCCCTCCTACTTAGTCCTTCTTGCATGACAGACAATGTGGTGTGAAAGGTCATTTAAGTGTTAGTTACCATCATTATAAAAATACGGAAAACCAGCTGCAGCAGTTACATGCCTAGTAAAGGGCTGAAATGGGACCAGAATCTGGGTTTTCTGACTTGTAGTCCCCTGTTCTTTCTACCATTGCTGCTCATTGACTTACTCTGCCATTATTTGTGTTCAGGCCTGTGTAGTTTGGTTAGGATCCCTAAGTTTTCATGCCTTTACACCAGAAGTGTCCAATGCAACCACACTTTAATGTGTGGCCAGAACCACATATTTAACAAAATAAAAATACAATAAAACATTGACAATGTTATTATGTGATATTCTAAGTCAATATGTTGCTGCCTTGCTGGGATCCTTACCTCCCATTAAATGGCTCCCTATTTGAGTTTTTGGCACCACTGCTTTAGACAGTGCTGTTCAATAGGAAATACAGAGGGAAAGACTTGTTTTATCCACATTAATAGTCGAGTGACACTTTTTTCCATGTTAAGAGCATTCAGTACTGGCACTGTGCTAGGCAGTGGAGATTTAAAGACAAAAAAGAGGAAGAATACAGAGTGTTCACAGATAAGTAAATACAACTGAAAAGTAGTTTCCAGAGGGAGAGAGCATTTCTATCTGGAAGGATTGGGAAAGGCTTCTTTTGGGAATTAGCATCTAAGCTGAATCTTTACAAAAGAATTTGAAGATGCAGAAGTGAGGAAGGAGTACATTTTAGACATGGAATGTTAAATTTGGACACTGGCTGGTAAATAGAGTGTCTGAAAGAAAGTACTATAAATGTCTAGCAGGTAAGACTAGCCTGATTGTGCAAAGCTTTAAACACCCAACAGAGGAGTTTGTATTTGATTCCAGAGCGCCCAGAAAGCCACCAAAAATTCTTGAGCAGGAGAGTAACATGGTCAAACTTGAACTTTAGAAAGATCAGTTTGGCAACTTTAAGGATGGATAGATGGATGGATGGATGGATTGGAAAAAGGAGACTGAAAACAGGATGCCCAACTGAGAATCTGCAAATGTCCAGGTAAGTAGTTATGAGAGCCTCAACAAGGGTCATGGCTATACATGTGGGGAGAACATCAGATGTAAGATATTACAAAAGTAGAATCCAGAAGGAAGAGTAATCATAAGGTCATAGATAGAGCTTGAAGAGACCTCAGAGGCCATTTGTTCCAATCTCCTATGGACAGATAAGGAATTAAGGCCTAGAGCTATATACTTGTCCAAGGTCATATAGGCAATAATAGAGCTCTTTTCCTCTCATGTTCCATCTATTGCCCTTTCCATGGTTTGTCAAATGCATAAAAGTACAAAAAAAACAACAACCCATTAAAGGGAATAGGCCTCTTGAAAAGATGCAAATTATTCAAATTCTATTAGATAATAGGAAGAATCCAGAGATTCTAAGTGTTAACTCTTCACTCTCAACTGTAACTTCGATTAGCACTTTTATCAGAATCTTCAATATCACCTGGATTTTCAGTAAGGGGATAATTTTCATTCTGCTACACAACTGGGGTTATTTCTCTTTGAATAAATATAACCATGTCATCTACTCAGGGAACTTAAGTGGTTCCTTATTATCTCTGGGATGAAATGCAAACTCCTCTGATTTGCTTTTTATGTCTCCCAACCTATCTTTTCTTTTTTAAAAAGATTAATTTATTTTAATTTTCTTTTTGAAAAGACTTATTTTTAAAGCTTTTATTGACAGCTTTGTTCTTACGTCACAATAATTTTCAGATCTAGCCTTCAGATCTCACCTCCCTTCCCTTAACAGAGAAAAAAACAGTTAAGCAAAAACACACTGACCTTGTCTGACAATATTTTCCATATCCATGGTCTCTCACCTCTCCAATAAAAGGAGGTGAGTTCCCTTCCTCTTTTCTTGGTCTTTTTGTCAATCCTGAATGCAAACATAGTGTTTGACTTAATTTTATTCTTTTTATTTACATTTTTAACCTTTGATTCTAGACTGATTTCATAATGCTATGTTGCCAACTGGTCTATCTGGCATCGTTTGTGCCATGTTACATCTCTGACTTGTGAATGATGGTCCTCCTCTTTCTTAAAGTTCCTAGCTACATTCAAGCCCCCAGCTGAAGTGCTATCTCCTATATGAAGCATTTCTTGCTTTCTCCTGCTGCTTCTCTGCTCTCCCATCTCCTCCAAATATTCCCTTGTGTTTACTTTGCATATATTTTATATTTATATGTCCATGTGACTTCCTCATACCACCATCATAGAATAGAAGGTCATTTAGGATAAAGACTTTTCATTTTTTTGTTTTTGTGACCTAGGTGCTGAGCAGTGTTACTGACACATAGCAAGACACTTGCTAAGTTTCTATTTAATACTTGATTCTAGTGTAGAAAAAAATCCTGAACAATGAATCAAATGGGGGACAGCTAAATAGCTCACCAGGCCCAGAAATAGAAGATACTGGGTTCAAATATGACCTTAGACACTTCCTAGTTGTGTGACTGGGTAAATCATTTTAATTCCCCATTGCCTAGCCTTTACCACTCATCTACATTAGAACCAATGCATAGTATCAATTGTAAGACAAGATATGGGTTTTTAAAACAAAAACAATGAATCAAATGTATCATATTGCTTGTTTCCTCAAGGGTAGGAGAAGGGAGGGAGAGAGGAAGGAAAGAAGGGAACTCAAAAGTTTTAAAAGATTAATGTTATGGTGTAATTTTTTTTAAAAAAAGTATCAATAATTGAAAAAGAAGTCAACTAAGAGAACCAAGGAATCAAGTGATCTGAGTATTCTAGTTCCCTCTCTGCCACTATGTAGCTCTGTGATTCTGAGCAAAAAAAAAATTAGGAGAGTAAAATTTGTATAAAAGATTACAAAAAGTGTCTTTATTATATCTGCAATCTTGTATACTTTTGATAGGGCACAAAAACTCAGTTTAGCTTTATAGCCAGCTAACTTTCAAATAGATGGCCCTTCCAGGTAATTGAACAAGAACACAGTGGTGCTCTCCAGCCCTCTGATTTATCTAAACACGGGCAGCTGTTCTCGACAAATGTAAGATGTCTTTAATATCATTTTGCTTTCTATTCTGTCTTCCATTACCTTTTTTCTTCTGCTTTGCTATTTTTCATCTTCCTTGTTCTATATGAAGATCAAGTAATTTATTTGTAGTTAGTGTCTCTGAAGACCATTGTGATTCTGCCAGAAAATTACTTTGTTTTAGAAACCTTATTGATATGATTACGGATTTTATTTACAGTTTAACAGTGTAATTTGTGTAATTGGTATCTTTATTGACCATCAACATTGGTCAATCCATTTAAACCACTTTGAACTACATATATTGTACCTCTTACTGGCAGTCTATTTTTGGTTTTGTGGGATTAAAAAAAATAGCATTTATTTAGAATCTTATGGTTTGCAAATACTTTGCATACATCTCTTTGGATCCTCACAACAACCCAGTGAGGTAAATGCTATTATTATCCCTATTTTACAGATGTTGAGAGAAGTTAGAGTGAGAGCTCAGTTTCTCCTGACTCTAAGTCCAACACTATCCGTTGTGCCACCTAGCTACTCATAAAAGAAAAGGTTGTGGAAAAGGAAGTTCCATCAATTGAGGGTTAATGCTTTATCAGAGAAATGTGATGGCTAAGCCTCCAAATGCCTTAAGAAAGAGAGATAAGAAAGCAACTAGGTCAGCTATTCATAAGAACATGAAAAATAGTTCTATTTACAGACTCCTTCCTGAAATAGCAATTTTTTAACTCACAGGTCAGATACAGCCTGGAACATCCTGATAAGCAACCAATCAATGTACTTATACTACTAGTATATGAAATGTTGGATGATAGTAACAATAACATAGCTGTGAAAAAAGATAAATTAATTCCAGTCAAATTAGGTAATATTAAGGTTCAGATGAGGCTTCCTTGGCAATGATTTTTAGTTTTGAATGTGTTTAAATGACCATAGGTATATTTTCTAGGAAAAGCGATAGTTATATTTTCTGTTAGCTTTTTCTGAACTGGGAGTGATACTCCTAAGTGGACGAGTTGGGGAAGAGCACAAACTATAAACTATAGTTCTATAGATGTTAGTTATTTGAACAGCACAGCCATACTGGAGCTTTCTTTGAGGAAACTTGTAAACCTAATTGCATTCTAGATTTTTTGAATGCCATGTGGGGCTTTCACAAGAGATGGTACTAAGATATATATTGCCACATCATAAAACTGAATATGGGGTTAAGTTGAAGAAGTTGCAACTAATAGCAATAATTTTGTCATTAAAAAATAAATTTTCTTCTAAAAGATCTGCAGTTGGTTGTTGTGTTTATTTTAGGTTATTCTGTTAATAGATGGTTACCTATTGGACAATTTGAAAAAAAATTTCAGAGTCATGACTTGGCTTTGTGGGATTAGAAAAAGTAATAATAGCATTTATTTAGAATTTAATGGCTTGCAAACACTTTGTATACATCTCACTGGATCCTCACAACAAATATGCATATCATGAATTTGGTATTATTCACACACAATTCACGGCTATGGTTTTCCAATCAAAAAGTATTTGTAAAGAGCCTACTAGATGCCATCAATTATGCTAAGGTACTAGGGAGAAACCTGCAAATCAAGACCGCCTTTGCTAAAAGAACTTATACAGGGGGTCAGTGCAGGTTTTTTTCTTTTTAACCCTTAATTTATATTGTAATAACAACTCTAAAACAGGAAGGCAAGGACAAGGAAATCAGAATTAAATGACTTGCCAAGGATCACACACAGCTAGGAAGGGTCTGAGACTAGATTTGAATCTAAGTCTTCCAACTGCAGGCCTAGCAGTGGCATTGAGCCACCTAGGTGCTCCCTGTCAGTGCAGTTTTAAGCAAAAGTTTGCCTATTAGGAGAATGCAATATATTCACAGATAAAAATAAATTCAAAATTGTTTCTGTGCAATACTAATCACTGATGGGGGTGTTACCCTTTTACCAATGGAGATCATGAGGCAAAAAGTAATGAAATAGGGGGAAAATTTGGTAAGCAAATAGACTTCACTGGATAATCTGAGAAATAAGGAAAAACAGGAGATGAGGTAGTTGTGAGTTGCCAGAAGCTTTGGATTCAATCGTGGTTGTGCCATTCATCTTTCTATTGGGCATATTTCTCACCTCTTGGCAGAGAAATGATAGAGAAAATAGAGGTGCCAAATGGCATGTGCAATTTCAGACATGGTCAATAAATGTTTTGCTTGATTATACATAGTGGTTACAAGGCTCTATTTGGTTGGAGAGAGCGGCACAGTAAATTAGTGTTAGTAATAGAAATACAAAAAAAATACACCATTTAAACTGCAAAAATACCCTGAAGAAAAGAAAAACAGAGCAATTCTGTTACTACTTTGTTAAATTTAAAAATATACTTTAAAGAAAACAAGTGTCACCAAAGTTCATGGTTTTTTACACAATCATTTTTTAAAAAACAAATTGAAATGTTTATATTTGTTGATGGTTTGATTCATAATGAAAAGGACATCTTAAAATAATAAAGAATAATAATCTTCTATGACTTTAGTTTTCCAGGATCTCAGTTCCTGTATCTCTTAAAGCATGCTGTTGTGGTAAATTAGATCTCTAAGATTCAAAGAGTTATATGATTCTGGGTAAAAGAGGATCAGTTGTATACAGCTGTCCCTCACTATATCATGGTTCACTTATTGTGGCTTCACTTTATTGCAGGTTTTAAAAATATATATCTAATTCTGTATCATGGAGTTTTCACTATATCACAGGATTTTGTTAAAATTAGTAGATTTAAGAGTATAGAAAGTGTTTAAGAGCATGTGAAGTATTTATAAGAGTGTGGGAAAGGTTATATAAAAATAAGTGTGGAAAAGGTTTATAGGAAACTGGGAAGGGTTTATAAAGCCTTAAAATGCACATAAATAATGAAATAAATATAATGCTGCTACTTCGTGTATTTTCACCTTTGGGGGGTGTCTCTGGAATGTAACTCATGATAGGTCGCTGTACTTTGTTAAGGGGAAAAAAGGAACCGCTGCAATTTCTTGAAATAATGTAAACAGTATTTAGCTTATTCTAACATCTATATTTAATGTGGCTGGGAAGGGAGAGAGTATGAAAAGAAACTCTATGCAGTTCTTTCCCAAACTACATATGCAGTCATTTAAGCTTCAGTCTCAAATCACTAATTCCCTCTAGTCAGCTCCATGTGAATGTGTCATACACATCTGGAACTCGAGGTCTTTGAGAGCAGGGACTGTTTCCCTTTTGGGAATCTCAAGCACTTAGCACAAGGCCTGGCACCTAGTTAATGCTTGATAAATGTTTGTTGATTGATTCTTCATGGACCTCCCCCCTCAAGAAAGAATCATTCTTTCCATACTTTCCTAATTCTTTTGAGGGCATAAGCCTTCTTTGAATTACCTGGGTTTGCCACCTTTCAGTCATTCTCAACCTTTTCCTCACCTTCAGTCCTCATATCCAATCAGTTATCAAGCAAGTTAGTATCATTTTAGTTTTCTAGTGAGCATTTGGAAAGAAGAGACTGAATTCTCTTGTCATATTACTTCTAACACGTAGCATTTAGAAATGTTTTCTAAATGAGTTAGTACTGGGGTAAATCAGCAAACCTACTAGGAAAGGAAAAAGAGTTCTTGGACAAAGGTATGCACATATGTATTGAAGAATGTTCCTGACTGTCAGCGAAAAACCTCAGAACAGCTGGTGATGGAGAATGCTACATCTGCCTCAAGGTTGAACTCACTTAATCATCTAAAGCACCACAGCAATAAAGATCATTCTTTAATTTTCCCTTTTATGCACAATGGTCCCCAAATCTGAGGCATGTATAAATTGCTCTCCCAGTTTTCATTGCTTCGCAGGGATTCTAGGACAGTGACTGGTGAGGGAGCAAGATCTATTGTCTAATATTATCTGTTAACTTTGCTCCCTGATCTTCCTTTGAGCATTAATAGTTGTAGGGGTAACAAAAGTAGAAAACAAATAGGGTAGAGTCTGACTCACTCCTTGGCTAACTGAAAATTTATTGATTCTATTCTGATAGAAATATGGCCTTACCTTCATGGCTGTGTGAATTCTAAGAAAAATCTTTAAATTTCCCAGCATCCAGGGGCTCGTTCCTTTTTGTGGGTGGCTCATAATGGGTTTCATGGTAAAAGAAAGAACAAAGATACGATTAAGTTTGTCCATGGCCTGTATTCTGGATTTAATCAAACTCTCTGAAGCCAGGATCCAAATTAAGTGTAATACAGATATCAACACAAATATTTTCAGTACTTTAAACATTGTGATGTCTTGTATTGATGAGGTGGATAGGACATAGGATCAAATTTTGGTCCCATAGCCACCACTCTATTTTAGGCCCTTCTCACTTCTCTTTTATTCTGGGTGACAACACAATGCATAGCATACCACAAATTTCAAATGACTATACATGATCAAATATAAAAATATCATATAGCAGAAGTTCAAACATAACTATGGATAAGAGGAGAATTCTTGACCAAATATAGGGTATAGATCATCATAAAAAAATAAAGACAATTTTGATTACATAAAATTGAAAAGTTTTTAGCAAAATTAATGAAATTAGAATGGGAAGGGAAGGTCCGATATCCAAGATAGATAAGGAATTGAAACAAATATAGAATGAGTGCCATTCTTCAAGTGGTAAGTGGTCAAAGAATATGATTAGGTAGTTGTCAAAAGAAAAAATGCTCCCAAATACTCAAAATGTCAATTAAAACAACTCTAGAGTCCTCGTGCCCTTCAGATTGGCAGAGATGACACAAATCAAGAAAAGTGTCAGTTGTTGGGAGATGTCTGCATGGATAAGGAACCCTGTTGGTGGAGCTATGAATTGGCCCGACTATGCTGGAAAGCAATGTGGAACTATAATACACATAACCTTTGACTCAGCAATACTACTACTAGGCCTATACTCCAAAGAGGCCAGAGATAAAGGATCTATTATGTATAAATAAAATTTCAGTATTACTTTTTGTTATGGCAAAGGACTGGTAAATGAGATTATCAAATGAGATTGTGTAGAGAGAATAATGAATAGGGAACAGAACTTTTTTGGGGGGTATCACAGTGGGATAGTAGTATCTAGTCAGGTTTTTTTTTTGAGATTAGGGGAAATATAAGAATGTTTTTAGGTAACCCAGAAGGAATTATAGATGGGAACAGATTAGAGATATTAGGGATGATAATGGGGAAATGTGTATTAGAAGATGGGAGAGAATGGGACCCAAGGGGAATGATCTTGTCAAGAAGGGGCACTTTCATCAGAGACTGTAGTCAAGGAGGACATGGTAGACTTCAGAGGGACATAAGATGAGAATAAGAGAAAAGGGAGCTTGTGAATAATGACTACTTTTTAAAAAAATGTATGTGTGGGAATTTCTTAGCTAAAATGGTTAGGGGAAAGGGTTTTATGGGAGAACTGAGGAGACAAGAAAAGTAAATAATATCTACTGGGTGATAAATTGGGTGATAAATTTCAATAGGATGAAGCTCAAAGGAGTAAAGGTTGGTGAGTATCAGTGATAGAGGGAGATCCAGCAAGTTGTAACGGGGAAGCACAGAGTATTCTGATTTATGTATTCATTCACCATGACCATTGATTGGGAGATGGGGAGGATGTATGAGAGAAGCTGCAAGTACTGGAAAGGGGGCCAAGCACACAATGTTATCCACAGGGAGTCCAGTCTGAGTGAGCACCCGAAAACAGAAAGATAAAGATAAGAGCACTTGTTAATTGTTAATAATCGTTAATTTGTTGATCACAAAGCAAGCATTTTCGAGGGTAGTGTGGAAGGTTCAGGTAGATCTGGTAGTGGCACAGGAGGGGTGGAGGTGACTAAGAATGAAGGAGTAGAGAGCTGGCATTAGGGAGAGGGATTTGTTCTTTCCCAGCAAGAAAGTCATTATTGGAATGGGGAAAGCAAAAGGCAGAGGAATTTTGATAACCACTGGGGAAACCATGAGTTCAGGCAGAGTGTCTGTGGAGCAGGAGAGGTCTCATGAGGACAGCAAGTGATTAGATGTCTAAAGGTTATCCCTAGAGGTCCTGCACTTGCAGTAGGTGGTGTTAATGTGTCTTGACAGGCCTTGAGAAGCCGGAGGAGGTGTGTGTTAAGGAAGTCCAGTGGCCTGTCCAGGACTGGCAATATTGTTGGCTTGGGGCACTTCCAGAAGCTAGTTGGGAGGTAAGAAGCTTATGTCCTGACCCCCCCTCAGGGGCAGGAGGAAGCAGGGCTTGGAGGGGGAGAATGTGTCCTGGTCCTCCTCTAGGGAATCATACCTGGTTGATGCAGGCTAATTGCTGCATATTTTGAATATAGTTTCGCTTTGTGATTGTCTTGTTCCAGTTTTTTTTTCCTTTGTTCTATAATGCAAATGACATTGATATATTTGCTAACTATACATTTTTGTTTATTTGTGGAATGGCTGAATAAATATCTTGTTATTCTTTAGGATTACTACCATTTGCATTGCTTTACTATTATTGTGCATCTTTTGCTCATGTATTCAATGGCTGATGTGTAGCATGTGGATGATGACACATCTGTGTATGCAAGTGTGTGTGTGCTTAGATGTATATTTTATGAGTATTGTGTCTGCCTTTGGGAGCAAGGAATGGGGGTAGTGCTTTGGCTTCAGAGGTGTCAGATATTGGCATCCCATAACACTCTTCAAGTGTGGCTACATCCGGATAAAAATATAATGGGGGCAGGGTAGCAAGCTAGGTGGCTCAGTGAATTGAGGGTCAGGCTTGGGTTCAAATTTGACATCACTTTCCAGCTGTGTGACCCTGGGCAAGTCACTTAACCTCCATTGCCTAGCCCTTACTGCTCTTCTTCTGCCTTGGAACCACTACATAGTATTGATTCTAAGAGTGAAGGTATCATTGGGAAATTCTTAAGAAAACAAATAAAAAAAAAACAATAAAAGAAAGATAACACTCCATTTAAAAACTGTCAAAATGCAGCCCACGGGGATACTTCTGTACAGACTAGTGGCCCCCGTTTCTATTTGAGGATGACGCCACTGGGGAGAGCAGGGTGCTTGCTCACCGTTTTGTTAGTCTGTGTTTATGTTGATTTAAACCATGGCAGGAACAAGAAAGGAACCGTCTCTAATAAAATGGTTGGCGATTGCACTCTTCTCTCCTCCTGAGGACACTTGAGAATCAGCAAGACTTGGAAACAGGGGCCTCTGGTCCAGGACAGAGGTCTCAGGTGGGAAGGCTTGACTCGATGACTTTGGCAGCAATGAAGGGAAGCATGTGGTGTGTCTATTCACAAGTATGGCGTCTTCCACAATCATTTATTGAACATCTATGTGTCAGACACCCGTCGGGGGATACACAGAAAGGCAAGTCTCAGGGGATACAAAATTCTGGGGCTACAAAGAGAGGTAAATTACAGTCCTTGCTCTAAAGGAACTCCCGGTCAAACGGGAGCCACAACTATGTGCAAACAAGATAGAGGATGAATTGGGGATAATCTCAGAGGGAAGGCACTAAAACGGGATCGAGAAAGTCTTCGCAGAGGGTGAGACTTTAGCTAAGACGTAAAAGAAGCCCGGGAAGCCAGGAGGTTGTCAGGAGGAGGAGGGAAGAGTCGTAGATGGGGGACAGGAAAATGTCCAGAGGTGGGAGATTGGAGGGTCTTCTTCGAAGAATGGCTGGGCGGCCAGTCACTGGAGCGAAGAGTCTTGGTGAGAGAAAAGTGTAAATAGATTGGGGCCAGGTTATACTTTAAAAGTCAACCTGGGGACCTGACGTTTGATCCTGGAAGTAATCGAGAGTCCAGAAGCAGATTGAAGGGGCGTGTCCATTGTGTACGGGTATGAGGGGTGGGGGAGCGTCCTCGGGGTGTGTTGGGGGTTGGGGGCTGGCTCGCCCCAGCCACTCTGCAGGCGGACGGGCGACCTGGGGGTTCCGAAGCTAACGCTTCGCCTGGGTCCCGGCGCTCCGGGCGCCAGCCCGTGGCCTGGATGCCCTGTGTCCGGGTCCTCCATCTCCTGGCCGCCGTGGGCGTCTGTGGCGCGGTGGCCTTCCTAGGCTACTGCGTTTACTTCGACAGGAAGCGGAGGAGCGATCCCGAGTTCAAGCGACGGTTGCGGGACAGTGAGTGCGTCCCTCCCGCTGGGGCCGGAATGGGAAAAGGTGGCCTGGCTGGAGGGTGGTTCCGGCTCTGGGCTCTCGAGACCGGTGTTTTTTGTCCTTGAATTTGGATTTCTGGGTTCCCCCGCCCCAGGCAAGGCCAAGGCTCCACCTGGTTATGCCCATGCCCCACCATGAGGAAAAGGAAACGTGGGTGGAGGGAGGGAAGCTACCCGCTGCCCCCGCCAGCATCTTCGGTCATAGTGGTCCAGCCTGGAGGGTGCTGCCCCCGCATCCTCGTGGAGTGCGGGTCAGACCCGAAATGAACACAATCTAGGAGCAGATGCCACCCTGAATTCCAGCAGGAGCCCTTGGAGGGGGCTGGGGGAAGGGCAGCTGCAGCACCAGCAAGAAGAGCTGCTAAGTTCAGTTGTATTCACAGAAAGAAGAGCAGAGCAGCAAAAGGCTAAGGAACGGGGTGTGCAGGTGAAGTGTTTTAAATACACTGGTGTAACTTTATAGTGAGTACTTTTTCCACTTAAAATAAATATGCTGGTTGGGACCATTGCTTGTCAGGGTGTTATTTTTTGAGAGTGAGTACACTTTTGCTACTGACAAAATTGAAGTAAGGGATTAATTAATAAGGAAAGCAATGAAGGGGGAAATGGGCATTTCTTTTAATTTGATGGATAACGACGAGGTTTATAGGCCTGAGAACTACGCAGGAGGTCTTACCGTGCGTGCGTGTGTGTGTGTATGTGCGTGTGCGTGTGTGTGTGTGTGTGTGTGTGTGTGTCCTTCCTAGATCCCTACGGCAATCTGCGGAAGCTTACTGGTCCGTTTCAAAGAACAAAGTTGTTGAATGCATAAAATACGTGGGATTTCAAAGGAAACCAATTATATTGAAATACAGTTCTCAAAATATTGAAAAAACAAACAAAACAAACCAGACCACAGGCCCCAGGTTAAGAACCCCATTACCTACAGTTTGGGAGGGAGATGCTTCAGGGGAAAATGAAGGAAAAAAAAAGAATTGTCAATGGAAAGTGCCAAAGTAAGTGGGACAAAGTGCTGAAGGAATTCAAGAGAAAAAGTTTAGGATGATCAGATTAGAGAAAAAGCTGCCACTTGAGCTAGGTCTAGCAGAATGTGATAAGTATAATTAGGGGGTGGGAGGGGAAGAGCCTTTCAGGCTGGCATGAGCACAGATGCAGGGGTGGGGAAAATGTAAGACATTCTGGGAATGATAAATAGAACAATGCCAGTTTAGATCAGGGTGTGTGCTATAAAGTTGCCCAGATTGTGAAGAGCTTTTACTTGTAGGGCTGTAGAGTTTAAATGGGATTTGGGAGGCGTGGGGGGTGGGGAGGAACTGCTGAGAGAAATGGGAAAGTCAGGAGAAGTTGTTTGTGGTAATGACGACTATGGTTTTTAATGTAAGTATGAAGTCATAGATTTAAAGCTGGAAGGCAGCTCAGGTCTTCTGAGTCCAACCTCCTCACTAAAGAAACAGGCCCATCCAGTCAAAGTAATTTGCTCACCGTTACCCAGGTAATAAGTATGGAAGCAGGAGATAAAACCAGGGTCTGTGATTCCAAATCTAGTATTTTTCGTCCCCGCCTACACCATCATTGTCATATATGTGGCATTTTAAATTTATGAAGTTCTTTACATACATAACTTCCACTGGATCTCAGAAAGAAAAGAAGCACTCAAGACACAGTTGGTCAATGCACATGTTTTAGGAATAGGAAATCTAGATAAAGAGGTGAGAGAGGTAAGAACAAAACTGGGAAGTGTCATGGAAGTTAAGGATGAGAATATTCAGGTAGAAAAAGGGTTGGGCAGTGTAGAATACTAGAGAAGTCAAGGTCGAGGGCTGAGAAAAGGCCATTGAATTTGGTTTTAAGAGGATGTTCATGATCAGGAGAATGGCATGAGATTTAATCTAGACTGCAAGTGATTAAGGGAAAGAGACTCTGCCTTGAGGAAACTAATTGCAAATTGATGACAAAAGAGCTGCAAAATATAATATGCAAATAATGAAAAATAAAATATAATAGCTCATAAAATAGGTGGAGTAGGGTATGGGGTTTGGTATGATTTGAGGAGATAATTATTCTTACTATCATGAATAGCTTCATTTTTTTTTTTACTCACTCTTTGGAGTCAAGGCAAGCCCTATTAAATGTGAAAGGGGTGAGAATGGTGGACTTACTACCAGGAGGGGAAAAAATGGCAGTGTTGAGGGGAAGTGGAGGCCTAAATTTCCTCAACTTCTTTTTACTGCTAGCTCTAGCAAGACAGGACTGCATGCCCAAGCTAGACATGTGCTTAAGAAAAATTGAGCTATAAGGGAAGTTGGCCTCTCACTTCCCCTACCATTAATCCTTTCCTCTCACCTGGTGACAAGGCATTTTGTCCAAACCACAGGTGCCTATGCATTGTCCCATTCTTTTGTTGGCTGTCCACTAATTAAGGTGTTAGTTGGTAACTAGCTGCTCTAGATAGAATTCTATCTAGGGGTAATTCAAAAGATCATAGAATTGAGAGCTCCAAGAGACTTTGGGGATTATCTATGATGGTCCTCATTTTACAGTGGAGGAAAATGAGGTCCAGAGATGCTGCTCAAGCCAAGATTACATAGGTTAATAGCAGGGTAGGACTCAAACTTAGCTCTACTGACTTCCAGGCTAGTGATCTTTTCACTGCAAAAGTCTGCCTCTCAGCTACATTTTAAATTGGTTTCCTGGGGAAAACTTCAACAATCAAAGGATCACAGGATCATAGCTCTAAAGCTGGAAGTGACCATCTAGAACACCCCACTCAGAAGTGAAGCCAAAATACTGGGGTGATGGGCAATGAGGTTGATTTTTTTGGACAATGGATTTCCTACTATATCTGCTAACTCATCAGACTAAACCTGGGCACAGCAACCTGATTTGCAGAGGGAGGCCCACACATGCTGCCTTGATGTCTTGCTTCTTTGGCCAAGTGGAACACTCTTCAGTTAATTCTAGTCAGGTCATTTCATACTAGTAGCATAAATCCCATCAGTCCCCACTTCAGGTTGGTGTACATATCTGAAGAATTACCACCCCACCCATTTCCTCTCTCCTCCTTACAGTGCCTCAAAGGAATGAATAAAAAAGAATGTTTAACTTACTTAAATTTTCATTGTTTTAGTTCTATTTTAATGCAATCAGTTGAATTTACCAAATTGGGAAAAAGATGGTGACATTCTATCTCTACTAAACTTTAATACACTATACATCTTTATTAGTTGCTGTTGAATATTTGTTTGAAGGTGCTTTCAAGATTAGCACAAAACTATATTGTGACCTTTTCAATTTAGAAATTGGTATAAAGTAGTTTTCTTAACAGAACTAAATATTTTTATTGGTCATTACGTGGATTTGACTTATTACCTTAAAATAGCTTGTTACATATTTTGTAAAACTTTTAGTCTCGAGAGGCTTTGAGGAATGAAAAGCTGCAACAGTTCTTTCTTCAAGAGGTGCAAATGGGAGAACTTTGGTTATCCAGAGGTAAGATTACTATGATTCTTTTGTAAGAAACTACTTTTGAAAGTAGGTATTGAATTTATTAACATTTTACAATTAGTTAAATTTACCTTATTTTCAGTTGTCTGACTTTTCAGTTATATGAAATTAATCTGCTCAACAAAATTCTGTAACAGTGAATGCTAAAAGTTTATATGGAAAATTTGGTGTTGGTGTGAGAAAGTTAATTTTAGTAACAATCTCAACATATCTAGATTGGTAAGGCATGGGGGTTGTCACATGAATCAAAAAAGAAAATGTATGCAAAAAGCTTTGTAAATCCTTAAAGTGCTATAGAAATAATTATTTGTTAAAAGAAACAACACATAAATTAGTTACTGTATTGTGCTGTAACATAGGATGTAACATTGTCTTCTTCCTTGTGTTCTTATTGTATGAGCTGACACTTCTTGGTTTTCAGGATGTTTTCTTTCTAATAGTTTCCTCATCCCTTTATGTTTTGCTGTTTCTAACCTGTTATGTTCTAGTAACATAACCATCTATCAGAATTATGTCTCCAGTAAGACTTAAAAATATTTGAATTAGTACTTGAAGGTGTTCTCTTACGAATACCTATGCCTCATTGCAGGGCCTTTGTGACACATATTTTGCCTGCTCTGAGGTCTATTTTTTATTTCCATCTAGTGTTTTAAAAATTTGTTCTAGGCAAATGAAGATTCCATATAAATAAAATGAAACATTACTTACCACAAACTATCAAAGACATATACAACTGATTTAAAAAAAATTGTAGATTTCTCTGTAATCCTGTGGAAGGATCTGTGTTCTTGATGTCCTCTGCATTCTTTTCTTCAGAAGATTTCAGTGTTCAATTTGCATCGAAGGAATATGGCTTTCACAGTTCATTGAATCAAAGAGTGAACATGGGAAACTAATTACATATTATCTATAATTTTGACTTTGATTAAGCAATTAAAAATATAAAAATTAGGGCTTTCAAGATAGTTTCACTCCTTAAAAATGACTGCAGGTTAATGTTAGCACTATTTACATATTTATAATATTTTAATTGCTTAGTAGTATAATTCACTCTTCATGACCCTATTTGATTTTTCTTGGCAAAGATACTGGAGTGGTTTGTCATTTTCTTCTCCATCTTATTTTACAGATGAGAAAATTGAGGTAAATAGGGGCAAGTGACTTGCCCAGGGTTCCACAGCTAGTAATTTTCTGAGACCAGATTTGAACTCAGGAAGAATTTTAAAATCCAGGCCCAGAACTTTATCACTTTGCTACCTAGCTGCCCTATTGTTCCTGTAGGATCATGGGTTTAGAGCTGAAAGGGACCAAAGGTCAACTAGCTAGCCCTAACCTCTTCATTTTGTAGATGAGGAAACTATCTCAGGGAGAGTATGTTAATTGTCTCATTCAGAGGACAAATCAGTAGTAGAGCTAGGATTTGAACTCCTATCTTCCACTAAATCTAGCACTCTTGATTTTAATCATGTTAATGGATTTTATGTTCAGAAAAGACATATATAGGATATGAGTAATTAATAAGAATTTTCAAAAGATGATTTTCCCATGTATTCCAAAGTATGTTAGTTTGGGAGAAACTAATTATAGTGTCAAGAAAAAAGTGGTGGACTTGGAATTGAAGATGCAGATCTCAACTGCCTGTATTACTTACTGGCTGTGTGATCATGGGCAATCAATCTCTTAAGTTCTCAGGGCCAAAGTTTTCTTATTTGCAAAACAGTGCTAACAATATCTGTGATGCTCAAACCTCAAAGTGTTATTGAGAAGAGTTAAGTCGGCTTTCATGGTTTCATATTTTGCTTTCAATTGCTTTATGTTTAAGTGTTAACCTTTAAAGTAATGCGTTGATAAAACTAAGAAGTACTTGTGTCACAGATTATGTGAAACATCTTTATAATTTTGGATGTAGTTATCTCATATTTCTTTCTTTGTGTTAGAATCAATACTGTGTATTGGTTCCAAGGAAGAAGAGTGGTAAGGGCTAGGCAATGGGTGTTAAGTGACTTGCCCAGGGTCACACAGCGGGGAAGTATCTGAGGTCACATTTGAACCCAGGACTTCCTGGCTCTAGGCCTGGCTCTCAATCCACTGAGCTGCCCCCCAAAGTTTCTTTCAATTTCCCTTTGAAACAACATATTCAAATATTTGGGTATAATAAATCATGTTAAGAAATGTTATTCAGGTCCTAATTTTTCAGAGAAATCAGCACAATTTTACCTAAATAAAAAAAATTTTTTTAATGGAACAACTACCAAATATAGAGTGGAGAATTTTTAGGTGGGAAATTATAAGCCAAGGCAGACTTAAAAAATTTGAATTTACAGAATTAAGAAGAAAATTTTACTAGATTTATTTAAAAGTTCAGGTCAATTTTGTTGTTTCAAAGGAAGCTGGTTGATCTTTTTTTTTCTTAAGCAAAAGTCTTGATATTTTTTGTGTACTTATTCCATACTACTTCTTTCCCTACAGTGTTTCATTTTTAGCAAAATGGAAACAAAATTAAGATTAAACACATTAATTCTTGCATATAAGCCAAGAGAATGCCTTGCATTGAGTCTTTACATATTCTTCTTATGGAATATAGGCCAATACAACCTATATGTTGATTATGCTATGTGGAGACTGAGAGAATTATAATGGTAGAGTAGGAAAATGACTGGGTCAGGAATTAGATAACTTGATTAATATGCTTTCTTGGACAAGTTATTTACTTTCTGTACCTTTAAGTCACCTCCCAACTCTTTAGTTCTATGATTAATCTACATTCTTTGTATACTTTTGTATGCTTATTAGTCAATTCTAGCTATGTTCAATTACAAATGATAATCATTCAATCAATTAATCAACAACATTTATTAAGTGCCAATAGTATGTCAGGCATTGTACTAAGTGCTAGGGATACAAAGACAAAAATGCCAACAGTTTCTGCTCTCCAGGGAGCTTACATTCAATAAGGGGGGGGAAGACATGTACACATAAAAGTACATACAAAATAAATACAAGGTAATTTTTTTTTGGAGGCACAGCTAGGATGAACAGGACCTTATGGTCTCACGTAAATGGTGGCAGTTGAACAGTTCTTAAGAAAGCTAGGGATTTTCAGAGGCAGAGTTGAGGAGGGAGTCCATTCCAAACATGGGGAACAGGATGTGCAAAGGTGCAGAAATGGGAGATAAGAGTGTCACTGTAATAGCAAGAAGGCCATTGTGGCTGGACTAAAGAGTGTGAGGGGAAGGAATGTATAATAAAGCCAGGTGTTGAAGGATTCTACATGCTAAATAGAGGAGGCACTGGGGCACTAGAATTCATTGAATAAGAGTGACATGGTTAGACCTGTGATTTAGGAATATCTCTTTGGCAGCTATGGGAAAGATGGTTTGGTGAAAGGAGAGCTGTGGTAGGGAATCCAGTCAAGAGGCTACTGCAGTAGTCTGAGTAAGAGATGACATGGGCTTGAACCTGAGTGGTGGCCATATGAGTGGGAAGACTGGGATGGATATGACAGATATGGAGGCAGAATTGACAAATGTTGGCAACTAACTGGATACATGGGATAAGGGAAAGTAAGAGACAGGGATGACTATGAGGTAGTGAACTTGAATGAACTGGAATAATGCCTTCCATAGAAATAGACAAGTTTGGAAAATATAAAGGATGAGAGTGGTGTGATAATGAGTTCTATTTTGGACATTTTGGTTATATGGTGCTCAGGAGAGAACATGGCTGGATATACATAGATGTAGGAATCATTTGCATTGGGATGATCATTAAACTCTTGGAGGAGTGCATGAGGTTCCCAGGAATGGCCAGGACAGTTGGGAGAGCAAGATAGGGATGACGATGTAATAAATGAAACTGATTAGGCTGGAAAACTAGGACCAGTGTTGTAGAAACCTAGAGGAGGTGGTCAGTGGCAGAGGCAGCTGAGAGGCTGAAGGTGAGGACTGAGAAAAACTGTTCAGATTTTGCAATTAAGAAATAATTGGTAACTTTGGTCAGAACAGAATTCGTTAGAGTAGAAGCTCTTGGATAATAGGGATTCTTCTATCTCTTTGTATCTCCAGTGTCTAGCATAGTGCTTGCCTGTCACAGAGTATATAATATACAACATAATATAATACAACCTAGGATACAACATAATAATGTTGTATAATTGGGTTTGGTGATGACAGAAGCCAGACTACAAGGGTCAGAAGTCAATGAGAAGAAATGAAGCAATAAGTATATATGTCTTCTCTAGGACTTTGGTTGTGAAGAGGAGGGGGAATTGTTAGAAGGGCATTATAGGAACAAATGAGGTTTAAAAAACAAACAAACTCTTACCTTCTGTCTTAGAATCAATATTAAGTATTAGTTCCAAGGCAGAAGTGGTAAGGGCTAGTTAATTGGGGTCAAGTGATTTGCCCAGGGTCACACAGCTAGGAAGTATCTGAGGCCAGATTTGAACCTAGGACCTCCTGTCTCTGGACTTGGCTTTCAATCCACTGAGTCAACCAACTGCCTCCCTAAATGAGGGTTTTTTAAGGACAGGAAAGATCTATTTGTAGGCAGTAGGGGAATGAGCCAATAGGTAGGGAGAGATTAAATTAATTAAACAAGTATTAAGTGCTTATGTGCCAGGCACTGAATACAC
The DNA here is from genome assembly GCF_027887165.1 of Monodelphis domestica. Classification (NCBI taxonomy): domain Eukaryota; kingdom Metazoa; phylum Chordata; class Mammalia; order Didelphimorphia; family Didelphidae; genus Monodelphis; species Monodelphis domestica. The sequence continues at coordinate 267,102,056 of NC_077227.1, forward strand.
AAAGACTAAAATAAAACTGTCCTTGGCCTCAAGAGATTTATATTCTTTTAGGGGATACATGTACATATGCAAATCTATGCAAAATAATTTGTAGAGGGTACTAGCAGGGGTGTGTGTGTGTACCAGAAGAAGTTTTATGTAAAAAAGTGTTTGAGTTGAGTTTTGAATGAAGAGATTCTAAGAGGAAGAAGGAATTCCCAGCATGGGGTAGGAAGGCAATTCGAAGTCATGGAGATAAGAGGAATAGCAGTAAGGCCAGTCAGGCTGGACTATATACACTGCAGGAAGGTCCAATGGAGATTAGAGAAACACTTCTAGTGGATCCAATCACAACAGTGTGACTTCATCTCTTCATGAGTATATAAGTAGGAGCAGAGCTTCAATACTGGGGAGAGGAAAATGAATTTCAGCAAGAGTGTGGGTTAAGACCTCAGAAGAAATTGAGAGCCCCAATGAAGGCAAAGAATAGGACTAGAATGAAGCATAGGGAGAGGATAAACTGTAGGAAGTTATGGTCAGGAATTCTTTATAGTGGAATACTAGGGTGAGATCAACGGTGTGATGAAGGGGGCTCAAGGAGTCACTTGATGGAGATGGAGGACCCCAGAGGTCAGCATGTTTTAGAGATCATTTTCATGAATATGAATCTTGTTCTTGAATGATCTATTTTTCAGTTCTAGCTATATTTAACTATAAATGATCATGAAAATCCTGTGATAAACAGGGGCATTGTGGTATTGAGTCAGAGGATCTGGTTTAAAGCTGGCTCTGGTACATACTATTATTACCTGTGTGTAAAGTACTAAGAAGGTATTTGCAACTAACTGCACAAATTGGTTTCCTCATCTGTAAAACGAGAGGATTGGACAAGGTAGTACCAGAAAATTCAAATTATTATGACTTCTATGGATATAATATGGAGATATACCTGCCTTAGAAAAATAAGTTTTTTCCCTTTTTTGAACTTAATGAACAAATTAACATGAAATGTTAATATTGACAGTATTTGATAATAGAATCCATTATATTTCATATAATCAACAGGCCAATAATCTAAGACATATCAAAGCGTATATATAGTGTTAAAAGAAACCTTACAATTAACCCACATCCTATGTCTATTCCAAGTCTTTAATGAGAACTGACAGAATTGTAAAACAAATGAGCAAATCCCTCTATTATTTTCGTTTTCTAAATTATTTATTCTTTCTGATTTCTTCATTGAGTTTTAATATCTTCCCTAATCTCCATCCTTCTTTCTTTCTTTAATTCTCCTATTCTTTTTCTGAGACTTTTTGTGGTTCTTACAGTGAGAAATTTTATAGAGATTTCCTCTAGAAGGTTTCCACCAAATATTGATTAATGTTCACTAAGTATTATAGTTCTGGGTGTAATCCTTTCCATATTTATTACATTCAGAGAGCTACCTTCCTATATGTTTTATTTAGTGTGGAGACTACTGTGGAATAGTTTAAAAGATTTTATCTTTCCAGTATGAACCAATATAGTCCCTCTATTTTAATTAAAGAAACTCAAATACAACACTGTAGAGCTAACAATTTTCAAAGTCAAAGGCTGTTAACACTTCCAAACATTGTGTTTGTTGTAGCTCAAGCTACATTAGCCTTCCTTTTCTACTATGACATTTTAAATCCAGCAAATTCTTTTTGATACCTCTCCTATCTGATGTTCTGTATGATAGGTATTTTGTCTGACACTATTACATTTGAAAGCAAGGGTTCCTATCTTTAATGACAGATTTGGTCAAGGTGTACTTTAACATGTTGAGATTATTGGCATTTTGTGGTAAAAGAATTTGATAAAAAAAAAAAAGTTTGGAACTTTCATTCAAAACCAACATGCCTTTGTTTCAGGTGAACACAAAATAGGAGTTGAACATCTAAGCAATGCCATTTTAGTATGTGGGCAGCCACAGAAACTTCTGGACGTTTTCAAACAAACACTGCCTCCTATGGTCTTTGATATGCTGATGCGCAAACTACCTGCGATGTGCCAGGTTTGTATGGATTTCATTATTTTGTGAAATCAAGGTGGAAAATTAGAATTTTATATCCATGTGTATATTCATGTTGAAAGACATCTGAAGTGTATCTTTTCTAAAATACTGATTACTCTAGCACCCTAGGGTAATTAATCAATTCTTTTGTTGAGATGTGGTATATGTTTGTCACATTTCTAAGATACCTTGGTCAAATTTCAGATTTTTTCATTTTTGCACTTCAGGATTTCAGTTAACAGTTGTGTCTGCTGAGGCTGGATAATGAAGTGAAATAGTTCAGCTTCTAAAGGAGGCTTTAAAAAAAAAAGCATATGTAAATTTATCATAAAGATTTTTCCATTCTACTTCAAGTTACATCATTATATGAAAATGTTTTTCTTTCCATCAGTGACAGAAATACAATAAGTCACTTTTGTTAGACCTAAATTCTTTTATCTTTCTAACTACAATTTAATATTTGAATCAAATGGAATTTACCCAAGTAATTGTTAGCTATAGTTGTTTTTTATTTGTCATCAGATTAAAATTGTTTACAAAAACCCATTCTCTTTTATGCCTGAGTCAGCCATTACTTTTCATAGATACTCATTTTATTTGTGCATTTTTTAAGCCAATAAATAATTTAACTTTGGTTTCTCTTATTTAACTTGGGCATATTTAAGAGAGAAAATCTGGCTAACCCAGAATTTAAGTGGTGATAAATGAATTATATATAGGTGATCTGGAACCCTATTATGCATGCTTCTTTCTCATAATCTGTGTAAAGACCATGACTGTCAGTAGACATACTTCTTAATGCTAGTAATGGATGCGATTTTTCCTAGAGGCACAGGAAAAAAGTCAAATGCTCATCCTGACAGAGGAAGACAGACTGGGGGAGGGAGGGAGACAGGTAGAACAGAGTGAAGGGGAGGGAAGGAAAGACTATGCATTGAAATGATCAGCAAATAACTCTTGTGTATTTACCAGCAATTTGAGGCAGAAATGAATGAACGGGAATGCCTTGAGGATGATCCTGAGTGAAAAATATTTCAGGTAAGTATTCAGATAGACTCCAATCTGGATACTATGGTAATTCTTGGTATAAACAGCTGCTTATTGATAAAAATATGAACTTAAATGTTGCCACTTATTTTACTTTTGGTAATAAAAATAATTTTTATGTTACACATGATTGAACACATACTTTGCTTTAAAATTAACAGTCACAATTGAAGAAACAATGGTTTATTTTGCTAATCAAGTGGCCAGGCTGTTGAATTTTAAGGCCCCCACAAAGGTTGCATCTTAATACTTTCATTGCACAGTAAGACAAGATCTTGTACTTTGCTTATTCCTGGTAAGAAGCACATTTGTTTCTCCAATGGTTTCCACTTGCGAAATGCTCAAAATCAATGACATGGTGAAAATTATCCACAACAGTTTAAGATCAAAAGAACTCCTACTTCCAATGCAACAACTGTTGGCACTGCTATATGGAAAGGTCCATCCATTAACACTTTTCTATCGTGGTTGGCCAAGGAGTCCTGCTTTGGCAGCCAGAGCTTCATTCTGTTGAATGTGATACTCTTGAAATCTCAAGGATATTCTTTGTGTCATTTTTAAATATTTTTGTAGGCAGTGTTCTGAGCAGGTAGACTAGAAAAAAGGGACGAAGGCATTAAGAGAGATGGCAGTAAATTTTATTTTAAAATTTACATATTCCCAAAAGACAATTGGCAGTACTAAGATTTTGTCTTTACATTATATTGGAAGCAAAAATAAATCAAATTAGCAAATGGATAGTAAGTGGGGTACAAGCTCTTTTGTGCTACTTTTATTGGTAGATCTTTTCCCTTAATTCCTTATTTAAGATTTCTAAAAAAAGATAGGAATGGAATGGCAGCAAAAATAGTCAAATGCTCCTTCTTGTGGAAAAAGTTGGTTCTAACAATTCAAATATAATTTGTTTATAGTTGTGAGAGGGAGAATCATCATAAAGGATTATTAGTTTCAAAAAAAGTAATACTTAACTCTCCTGGTAAATATGGAGGAGGGTATAAATGCTAAGCAATAGTTTATATAATGGAAAGAGGCTTAACACTTTGTGCCTAAGCGAAATTTTAATTCAGAAAATATAAAGGAAAAATTGCAACAGGGTCTATATTCTAACTATGTAATGTTACACTAAGTTCAAGTTGGGCTGTTTCCAAAAACAACATGAGTACTCTGGAACAATTGGAAGGGGCATATCAAATTTCTTTAGTGCAGTTATCTTTGCTGGAAAGTCTTTGCTAGGGATCACTAAGATAAGAGACCCCCTAAGAATTGACAGAATAGGGATAGGTAGGTGGCTAAATGGATAGAGAGCCAGGTCTGGAGAAGGGAGACCCTGGGTTCAAATCTGGTCTCAGATACTTCCTAGTTGTGAGACCGTGGGCAAGTCATTCAGTTGCTTAGCCCTTACCATTCTTCTTGACTTAGAATTGATAATTTCTATTCTAAGGCAGAAGGTAAAGGTTTGAAAAAAGTGATAGGACAAACCTCTTTTCTGACAAGTTTGCCTCAGTAACATGTGAATGCCTTGTAAAACTGGCAATAGTATCAATAAATGTGAAGACTACCCTAAATTCTCAGAATGATGGCATAAAAAAGCCATGATTTAAAAACTTAGTCCAAAAAATTAGAGAAACAATCAAAGAATGCACTAATGGGCTTTTTCTATCTTGTTTCTTTATAGAAAATCAGGGCAAGTGTTAGTGGAAAAAGTTACATACCTCTTCTGGTTTAACCTCTCTTGTTGTGAAGTCTTTAACACAATCCAGAAAACAAGTTTCTGTGAGTTTATTGTAAGTTCCAAGAAATTCTTTAAACTGTGAAGAAATTAAAAGTCAATGAAATTATTTTTTTATGCTGCCCTATCTTTGAGATTAACCTAGTAATAGAAGTTACTTTTCAACCAAACATGCCTAGAAACTAGAATAAATAGTGCACAGAAGAACAGTGATCAGGCACAGAATTATATCAAATAGAAAATAAATTTTCTTAAAGATTCCAACAACAATTCTGCAAAATGCAAAAATGAAAACAAAAGTGGAAAAAAATTTTCTATATGAATAGTTATCTTCCTAAATGAACAGAAATAGGGTAGTAATTTTAATCTGCAAATTAAAGCTCAAATTTTGATTTTATTTTTTTCTAATTATTTGCCAAAAGAAAAAAAAGCATTATTTATACATTCTTGTTACTTGATTATCCTCCTTTAGAGATGAAATTTGAAATAACTGATTGAGGAAACTTTATACCTAAATTTGCATCCAGTGGCACATTTTTAATTTTTTGAAACTAGTTTTCTTTAAGTGAATCTCACCTGTTTAATCTGATCAGTTTCTGATATTTGTGCAGCCATATTCTTTTGATATGTAGATCAGTCACCTCTGTTAGAAATAAAAAAAAATTAAACTGAAAAGAAATGGCTACATTTATGAAATAGAACCAAAAAAAGATATAACTAAAAACAATGGTTCATGTTTGAAAAAAATCTCACTTTGTCTCTATAGTCTCCTTGAGACCAGGGAATTTTTTTTTTGGGGGTGATGGGGATGGTTAAGTACAAGACAGTACTAGTACTTATAAATACTTATATATGTTGTACATATATGCATATGTATATGTACTTAAAATAAGTTAAAAAGCTAGTACTTATACTAAATAATCCCTTAATTTACCAGCCAGAGTAGTTCATTCCTGCCATTTTGCTGAGTTAGTTTATGGAAGCAGGCTCTTGTAACAAAATATTAAGTGCATTATTTTATGGTAGCTTTGAGATTTTGGTAACTTTTACAGTTGTCTCTGGTATTAATGTGACAACCCCATTGATAGCTCCAAAATAACTAGGTTTGTCTCTAGCAAGAACTGTCTAAAACCTAGGAAATTAGAAAAGCATCATTGTAATAAACAAAAACCTCTGAAAACTATTATAATGCAATACCCATTCTTATGTTAAATATCCAAACTTGAAAATCCATGGGTTTCCTAGAAAGCTTATCTTCCAATAAAAGATAACTGCAGAGACTAACCTATACATACAATTTCCATTCAGAGAAAACTTTATTTAATTAAACTCAATTTGTAGAGAGACAAAAGAAGAAAAAGGCAAGATTAAAATACCTCTTTGGAGTATTTGGATTTTCTCATAACCACAAAATTATGTCTGGTCTGAGTTGATAACATTTTATAGGATCATAAAGCTAGATAGCACTAGAAAGGATCTCCCCAGCTAGTCCAAATATTACATTTTACAAACAAGTGAGGCCTAGGGAAGTAGTGGCTTAAAGCTATATAATTAAGTGTCAGAGGCAGAGTTTGAACTCAGATTTTCTGACTTGAGAACTAGTGCTCTTTCCATTGTACTATGTAGCTTCCTATAAGTCATAATGCTGTATTTATGAATATTGAGTTCTTAAAAACTTTCATAAAGTATAAACACTTATTGTATACATCCAATTAGATGCTACTCTCATATGTTAGCTTAATATAAAAAATTAAAAAAAAAATATACCTTACCTTTCATCTTACACAATCAATAGTATGTATTGGTTCTAAGGCAGAAGAGTGGTAAAGGCTAGTCAATGGGGGTTAAGTGACTTGCTCTGGGTCATCCAGCTAGGAAGTGTCTGAGGTCAGATGAGAATCCAGAACATCCTATCTCTAAATCTACTGAGCCACCTAGCTGCCTCCAATATAAAACATTTTAAAGTAATGAAGGGGGCTATGAGAATTCTAATTTTGATTCCTGTAGAATATGAAGCAAGTGATGTTGAGCTTTCTACAGAATCTACTCTTCCTATCTTAGTTTAACCAACTTTCTTTTCCTCTCCCTTTTATCCATCACCTCTTCTTGTGCTTTGTGGACTCATGATTCCTTAAATAGGCCAAAAAGCATTGTTCTTTCACAAAACCCACTAGTTTTTCCAGTTTGATGTCACTTTTAAGATTACCACCTGCTTTGTGGAGATTTGAGATAATTGTTTTCTAATTTTTGTAGCTATGTGCTTGGCACACTGTGTGGCATGTTCAAAGGCACTTATTAAGTGCTTACTGAACGGTGTTCCAAACCTTACACAAAAAAAGAAACCTCATTATAAAATAGGTGGTCATATAGGCTATGGTTGAAGACCAATTCTTGCCAATCTCACCTCATTCAGACCTCTTGTATTTGTTTCCCACTCTACAAATACACAATCACTCATTTTTAGGCTCTCTTACCTCATAAATGTATCTCTGCATACTGTCTCCCCCCTCTTCAATTTAATCCATCTTCTACAATGCTGAAAAATTGCTTCTCCCTGCTCCTGACTTTTTGCAGTGGTAATTGCTTCTTTGGGGATGGAAGTGGGATTGTGTTTTGACCTTAAAATATCAAAAGGCATTTCCAGCAGAACACAAAAAGAGGACTCTATATGAAATTGAAAATCTCTAATTTATATGGTTTACTTTTTTTTTTTAAACTCTTACCTTCCATCTTAGAATCAATGCTGTGTATTGGATCCAAGAGCAGTAGGGCAATGGAGTTTAAGTGACTTGTCCAGGGTTGCCCCACTAAGAAGTGTCTAAGGCCATTTGAATCCAGGACCTCCTGTCTCTAGGCCTGGCTACCTCAATCCACTGAGTCATCTAGCTGCCCCCATATTGCCTGCTTTTAAAAAAAAGTTTACAATAATTCTACTCATTACTTTAAAAGCTGCTCTGCTTCCTTCTGTACTTAAAGTGTCACAATAGCCTTTTGGGGGGCATTACTATTGCCAACTTCTCCTTTCTCTTAATTTCCCCACCTCAACTAAAAACATATACCTTGTAGTTTAGTTAAATAAAATGAATCTACAGAGTGGCCATGTCTGAAAAAATGTAAGAATCTGCACCTTGTGTCTATCCCCTGTCAGCAGATGGATAACATGCTTTATCAATATGGTTGTTCACTGCACTGATCCTAGGTTGTCTTTCAAAGTTGTTTTTTTTTAAACAGTGTTGCTATCCTTGTATAAATTGTTTCTCTGGGTCTGTTTTCTGCACTTTGAATCAACTTATTCTTCCTAAAATTCTCTGAAATCATCTCTAATTATTTCTTATAGCACAGTATATTCTTTTACATCTATCTACCAAATCTGTTTATTCATTTCACAACTATCAAAAAAAAAATCTATGGCAGCCCCTTAGTTTTATCCCCCCCCTTTAATCTCTCCAGAATCAAGAAATTTGTTTTGCTCAGACTATTCCCTTCATTTAAAACCCTTCACCAATTGCATTAGATGTATTTCTACATTAAACTGTTTGTGTGGGGTATATTCAATCCTTTTTGTCCATTTCAGGTAAGAATGAGGTTCATCTGATGAATATCCATCCACTTCCACTCCTTCTCCTCCATGTCTGTGGACCTTTTCTTACACAATCCAATTATGAGAAATAGAACGTTCTATGTCCTTTTTTCTTTTCTTTCTTTTTCTTATGCCTCTTTAAACCCTCAAAATAGAATCAATTAATCCTGAGATCTGTTTCTCTTATTTAACACTCCTTTCTTTTCTCCTAGAGTGTTAGCACTACACATTGCTCCTTCCATTGCTCAAATAAATGTATCTTTCTTGGTGCTTATAATTCAGAGTTCCTACCAATCTTTGGTCTTTTCACCATGGGTAAGTCATTCCTGGGACTTCTTTTAGGAGTTATTCAATGGGTTCTTTTTTATCTTTTTATATACTCCGATTCTAACAACTCTGAGCAATTTACATTTATATTTTTCCCTAATTTAATTTAATCTCATTCAATTTAGCCTCATGTTTCAGTCTGTCAAGATCTTTTTGGATCCTGACTTTGTTATCTGGTATGTTCACTATCTGTCTCAGATTTATGTTATTATTCAAATTACAAATGCATTCCACCTATGCCTTTATTCCAAATAATTGATAAAAAATGTTACATGGCATAGGATCAAGTAGAGACCCTCAGGATACTTCAGGGGACCTTTTTTCCAAATATTTTTAACTATTAATGACTACTCTTTGAAGTTTGGTTATCCAACCAGCTTAAATGCACAACATCCCTCTGGGTATTTAACACACATTTCCATACTGTCCAGAAGAATAGTATGACACATCCTATTCTCTATAAAAGTTTATTAAACTTAAAAAAAAACAAACTATGTTTAGTTTGGTATGATATGTTCCTGATGAGATTATTTGTCAAGATCACCAATTCAATCTTTCAATTTTTAACCAAAAGCTATTATCTGAAATCTGAAAAAGAAAGAAAAACAAACCCCTGCTACAAACATGTATAGTCAAATATATTCCTACATTGGCCATATTTTTTAAAAAAAGCTTAATCTTTACTCTGAGTTCATCAATTCTCTATTGTGGGATAGGTAGCATACAATATCATGGATCATCTGGAATCATGGTTGGTCATTATGATGATTGAAATTTCTAAGCCTTTCAAAGTTGTCTTTACAAAAAGGTTATTATATAAATAATTTTCCGTTCTTTACACTTCACTCTATTAGCTCATACAACACTTCTAGGTTTCTTTGAAACCATTCCTTTCTTAGTTTCTTATAGCAAATAGTATTATATCATATTCATAATATATCATAACCTCTTCAGCCATTTTCCAATTGATGGGCTGCCCTCAATTTCTAATTCTTTGCCACTGCAAAAAAGGCTGCTATATATTTTTTGTAGACTCATAGTTATATTGCTTTCTCTGAATCTACCCTTTCCTCTCCTATTTCTGTACCCAAAGAATATATTTCTGTACTCAACTGTGTGAGTTTATATATTCTTCCTTCCTTTGATCAGTTTAGATGATAGTGAAGTTCAAGTGTTGCCAATTCCCCTACCCATTTTATATAGACTTGTATTTGTGTACCTACTTTTTTCCATTCTTCCTACCCCCTCTTCACCCCTAGGTATTCTTCTTCTCCCTTTTCAATTCTTTTAAGATCACCAAATGTAACAAAATTACTTTTAGGCCCTCTAAGACTCCCCTAGTGATCGATGATGATGACAACAGCGTTCAGAGGTACCATACGCGGCACCTTTCTGTAACAGTTTATACTTGTTTAGTTCTTTGAAATTGTTCATGCATGCTTACTTTTTCATGTTTCTCTGATTCTTGGATTTGAACTTCAAAGTTTCTAGGCAGCTCTGGTCTTTTCACTAGGAATGCCTGAATATCTTCTGTTCCATTTTTTCCTCTTCTAAGGTGATATTTCATTTTCCCAAGTAAGATATTCTTGTTTATAGGCCTATATTCTTTGCATTCTGGAATAATTGTTTTTTTTTTCAAACTCTATTCCTTTGTAGTATGTTCGCTGCCAAGTTAGGAGTGAGCCTGACTGGATCTCCTTAGTACATGAAATTCTTTTTCTGGCTCCTGGTAGTATTTTTTCCTTTGACATGGAAGTCCTAGGTTTTGGCTGTTGTGTTCTTAGGAATTTGCTTTTTGAGATTTTTTTCCAGAGGTGATTGGTGGCTTCTTTCAATTTCTACTTTACCTACTGCTTCTCAGATATCTGGGCAGTTTTCTTGATGGCTAGGCTCTTTTTTGGTCATGGCTTTTGAGTAGTTTGATGATTCTTATCTCTCATATATCTTCTTATCTCTCCTACATCTGTTTTCAAGGTCAGTATTTTTTTTTGCTATGAAATACCTTACATTTTCTTTTTAATCCCCTCTTCCCCCAAACCTGGCCAGTTTTTTTATTTTGATTTGGTAGTTCTTCTCATTGGGTAATTTTCTCTAGTTTGGTCCATTCTTATTTTCAAGAAGTTTGTTGCTTGAGTAAAACTTTGTACCTCTTGTGGTAACTTAATTCCCATTCCATATCTTGCTTTCAGTTCTTTTCCAGTTTTTTTCTCTCTTGTGCTCTAATTTTACTTAAACGAACAAAACCCAAAAAAACATTTTAAAAAAGCCCTTATCTTCCGTCTTAGAATCCAATACTGTGTGTTGGTTCCAAGGCGGAAGAGCAGTAAGGGGCAGGCAAGGAAGGTTAAGTGACTTGCCCAGGGTCAGACAGCTAGGAAGTGTCTGAGGCCAGATGTGAACCTAGGCCCTTCCAACTCTAGGCCTGGCTCTCAATCCACTGAGCCTCCCAGCCTCCCCCAAGAAAAAACATTTTAACTCGTGTTCTTGAGTGGTGGGTTTTTTTTTTTTTGGTGTATGTGGCATCTCTGGTATCATAGTAGCTTTTTATGGTGGAATTGTTTTAGTTTGTTTTTCCATTCTTCCAGGACCCTGGACTTTAATTAGAGCCATGGTGTGCACTTTTGAGGGGGCAATTTGGCTTGAGCTTGTGGCCTTTTGGGTCCTTCTGCTGCTTTCTTATGGGCTTGATCTAGGACTAATTCTGATTGCTACCTCCTTGGTCTGAGGAGCTCTTCAAGATCCTGACTTGGATTTGGGTATAAGCAACACACTTGTGGGCTTGTCCCAATTGGTGTTTTAATATATTGCTCCCTGACTTGGTCACTATCAGCCAGTTGGAGGGCTCTGCTGGTTCAGAGTGACAGAATTTCAGGTTCCTTTTTTGGCTGGGATTCCTGCCCTGGATATTCTGCTGTATGTTTCAGACTGTGCTGGAGGCCAGAACTGAGACTCTACTTGGCTCCTGAAGTCAGAGCTACATATCTACTGTTTACTTCTGAACTTGATCCTTGCTTAGTTCACACAGTCTAGAGTCCCCAATTCCTTTTTACCCTTGAGGGGCAGAATCCCTCCTAAGCCAAACCTGGAGCTGTGATTCAAACCTGAGTGGTTAGAGAGCTGGAAAGTGGTACCTGTTCCTGTTCCTTTTACAAGACCAGACTCTCAGTAAGTCCGAGATTTCTTCTTGCCCTGGTATACTGCCTCTTCTTGTCCTGGAATGCTGTGTGGTCATTCCTTAACTCTATCTCTAAGGTCTACAGACCTTTTGGTCTATCTCCTTTTGCTTATCTGGCCTGGAAAATGACTCATGGTGTTTTTTAAAAAAAAGTCCTATATAGGACTTGGTATAGTACTTTTTCCAGATTTGTGTGGGATAATTTGGGGATGGAAAAGTGAGCATGGCTACACTTGCTGTTACCTTTCATAGTTTTATTTTCTAGATACTAATGATCTTGTTAATAATGCATTCTAGAATTTTTTCTTCTCCAGGAACCATTGGCTGATTCTATTCTCTTAACTCTTGGAACACTGGGATATTGTTTCTGCATGAGTCCCAGGGTACCTCCTCCATTTTCTTTAAGCTTTTATATATCACTAACAATGAATCAGTAATCATGCTTGCTAGTTCTTTCCATACCTGAAGGGGTAGTTCATATAAGACAGGTGGCCTGGATTTATTAAGGGAAGCTAGGTGCTTTTTTACTATCTTCTTATACTGAACATCAAACTTGCTATAGAAACAGCTGGACCTAAAGTCAGGAAAGACATGAGTTCAAAACCAACTTATGACACTTATTAGGTGTGTGCTCTTGGGCAAGCCTCTCTGTCTCAAGTTTCCTCATTTTCAAAATGTGGACACTAATTGGCTCTACCTCTAAGGCTTGCTTTAGGAATTAAATGAGAATACTTGTTAAGCATCTTGTGAACCTCAAAGCACTATATACCTACTAGCTGTTATAGTAATAGCTACTTTCTCCATGTCCTTTCTAATCCAAAGATATTTCTCCTTGGCAGAGAAAACAAGTAAAATTAAGAACTATGAGGTTCTCCTGTTGTCTTTATGATCTTTATGTTTTGCCCTTCCTAGTATTTATCTCTTTTGATTTTCCCTTCCCCATAATAGCTTAAAAAACAAACTTTTTAGTTGTCCTTAGTTTTCCTCCCTTTTTGTTCTTCTCTCATACAAACAGTATTAATATATCCCTCTAATCCTCAAGGAGAAAAAAAGGGACAGGGATAAATAATGCATCCCTTGAGGTGGTTGTACTATTGTAGAAAGTTACTGCTTAGGGTCTCTATCCTTTACATCTTTCATCAGCCTGAGCACTTCTGAAACTTTCCTTACAGAATTCATGTCAGGCTGTACTTTTTATCCTTTGTAACTTTGTAACTGGCTCTTGATTACATATTCTGCATGTTTTTTGGTAAAAAACAAACAAACAAACAAAAAAAACTAGGTTGATTGGTGAATTCTCTATCCATCCATATCACTTTTTCTAGACAACTTTTATTGTTCTTCCTCAGAAATGGTTCCTTTTGTAGAACCAGAATTTTATTCTTGAGTTTCTTACCCCTCCCAGGTTAACTTTCCTTGCAGACTTTCAGTTCATGGAATCCCATTTATCTTTCAACTGTATCCTATGACATGTGCTTTCCCCAAATTTAGTATGCCCAGCTTTTCTCTCCTCCTCTCACAAATTCTTAAGAGACTGTTAAGGGGGAAGGAAGGTGGCTTAGTGGATTGAGAGCTAGGCCCAGAGATAGGAGGTCCTAGGTTAAAATCTGGTCTTACACACTTCTTAGCTGTGTGACCCCGGGCAAGTTACTTGACCCCCATTCCATAGTCCTTAGTGTTCTTTTGCTTTGGAACCAACACACAGTATTGATTCCTCGATGGAAGATAAGGGTAAAAAAAAAAAAAGATTATTAATCATTCTCCCCCCCAAGAGTCCTATAATTCAATTACCTCTCTTTGTTGAGAATCAGATACGGAAGAGAATTTTCCTTTGTTCCTCCATCTTTTGAAGATGAAACGATCACTAAGGCAAAATCAAAGTGGCTTTCTTTTTGTCTGATAGAAGGTTGCAGCAGATTTCAAGATAGTTGAAGTCCTCCATCACTATTCTATCATGTTTCTGTATTAAGCTTGGAATCTGTTTACCTAAATCCTTATCCATTTTCTCTTCCTCTTCAGGTGGCTGTGGTATATGTTGAATGCAAAATCATGGTGTCCCCCCCCCATCTTCACCCAAATGTTCTCTATCATACCTACCACTGAAGTACTTCAATTTCTTCCTTAAAAAAGCCTTTTTTAATACAAAATGCTTCCATCTTTCCCTTCCACCCTGACCTTGTCAATCCCACTTCTTCTGAACAAGACTCATTTTCCTAGAACCATATTTCAGTAGTGGGTTTGATCCCAACAAATTTCAGTGAAAGTCCTCAAAACATTTTGTCTCTTGACATCAGGACTGTTAATTCACCCTGCTTTTGTATATTTGAGTATTTTTGTGTAGTTATTTAAGGCCATTGGCTTTACAACTGGCTTTTTTCTTGAATTTTTATCTTCAGGTTCTATTATGGTCTGGAATAGCTCTTTTTAGAGAAAACAAATAGCTGCCTCAACTATCACCACTCATTTCTACTTCTCCTCTCATCACTGGATGACACAAGATACTATGGCACAGTTTGTCTTAATTTCCTATAGTTATTCTCTATGATATCTAGCTTGTTTTATACACATAGGTAGTTTAGTCTCTCTCACGGTCCCTTTTGTTTGATTAGATTTGCAAGGTACCTGCAAACAGTGTAGGCAACTAGGTGGCACAGTGGATAGAGTACTGGGCTTGGGCTCAGGACAAAGACCTAATTCAAATTTGGCCTCAGACACTAATTGTGCAACCCTGGTCCAGTTATATAACCTTTGGCTGCCTTGGTTTCTTCAAATGCAAAATGGGAATCATAATAGCACTTAGCTCACATTGTTGTTGTGAAGATCAAATGAGATAATATTTGTAAAGTGCTTAGAACAGAGGCTGGCATAAAGCAGGCTTAGCAAATGCTTGTTCCCTTGTAGTTGGAGTCCTTGTCTCTGGAGAGGAACCTATTACTTATTTATTTTAAGTTATTACCTAGAAATCTAAATTCTATTTTCAATGATTGTTGTATAAGTTTACTTCCCAAATTATTTTTTTTCCTTTTTACAACCATTGCCTTCTTCCGCAAAGAAGAAAATAGTATCTTTGCTATGGTCTCCAGTTTTTTGGCCAAAATTTCACACCACCAGGTAATGCTTTCTAGGTTCCTTTTGGTGGTATCCTTTGTTTCCACATGAATAACCACAAGTGGGTAGCCATTTGTTTGGAAAACTTTCCACAAATGCCTTTTGATATGTCTTCCATATGTGTCCTGGGAATATAATGAACCTTTCTATTGTTGTCATCAGTTAAACAAATAGCTGCCTTGATATCTTTGAGCAGGGAGTCACCTGCCAACAGTACTCTAGTCTTCTTCCTCTCACCTGTACTTGTAGTTTAATGTAGTTTAGTTTAATGTAGTTAAAGTTTAATTTTAAACTAAAGACATGATGGTGCCTGAGGATTTCCCTTGGATTATTTCTTAAAGGAGAAGACACTTCCTTTTTAGAATATCTGGCTTCCTTCTACTTAGGCAGTGTTTAGATTTTTTTTTTAAACCACCAAATATTGTCCTTTTCCTTTCCTCTGCAATATTTTTTCTATTCCCAAATCTTTACACAGGTCAAATTTCTCATCTACCACTACAGATGTCCTCCTTAAAATATTTTCTTCTTCTGAATTGAAGCTCTCCTTCTGGATTTTCTTTTAGGATCATTTGATTTTCAACTCCTCTTCTAGGAGACCAGACTATATTTTGAATGTTCTTTCCCAAGTAGGGGAAGAGAGAGGGCTCTATTATATTATTATGCCAAATTGACTTCTTGGTGCTAATGGTATTTATTAACATTTTGGTTCTTAAAGATATATATATTCTAGAAAATATTTGGCTTAACTGTATCAGAATATTAATTCTATTAAATTTTATAGAGATTCTCTTATACCTGCTGTTGAATTGTCAACAGAAGATAGGGAATCAGTAGAGAGCAGTTCCAGCTAAGCCCAGGAGAGGGAGTTGTTTGGGGTGAAGAACAGAGTCCATGTTCCCCTTGTCTTCAAGAATGGCCTTGTGACCCTCTGAGGGTTGGCCACATTACCTTGCAAGACAGAGACTCTCTTTGACCCATGCTGTGGAGGCTGAAAAGAAGTTGAGAACATATTAAACAGGTCTTTGAACAGGTGGTTCACTGGATAGAGTGAGTCAGGAAGACTCTTCTTGACTTCAAAAATGCCCTCTGATACTTATTAGCTGTGGGACCCTGGGCAAGTAGTTTAACCCTGTTTGCCTCAGTTTCCTCATTTATCAAAAGATCTGGAGAAGGAAATGGCAAACCACTCCAGTATCTTTGCCAAGAAAAGCCAAAATTGGGTCATGAAGATTGGATATGACCGAAATGACTGAACAACAAGGGCTTAAAGGGGCTGCTTAAATGAGTTACAGACATATGTCTCTGGGAGGTGGGCCATCAGCGGTACTAGGGATCAGCCTCTAATCAGACTGTGTACATAAAGGGTACTTGTAGACATACTCAAAGGGAAGAGGTTGTACAAGGAGTTATGGAGTCTACTGAGAATCAGGCCATGTTCTAAACATAAAGGGTAAACATTCTGTGCTCTAGACATACCTAACAGCAGCATTAGAAGCAACTATCAAAGAGATTGGGCAAGCAAAGGCTCAAACATGGAGGAACTCATGAACACAGATAATCAATTTATCAAAGATATAAATAAATGGATTGGGCACTGGAAGGACAATTGCTAGAAAACAAACTGAGGGATAATGCTGCCAGCATTTTGCTAAGCTGGATATTATGACTTGTGACACAGATCTTGAGTGGAAGCATGGTCCTCTCATTTAAAAGTTGAGGCAATCAAAAGCTCCAAAGGTAGCTAGACAAGTGAGAAAGAGTCAGTGTTTGAAGATAGTAAAATTTGACTTAAGGCACTATTTTGTTTAAACCTGCAAAATAACCTCTACACTACTTTCTTTTACCCTTTTCATTCTTTATTTTGAACTATTACTCATCTTTATCCATTTTCTTCTCTCATTTTCTTGATATACTTTCTAGGTTTTTCTATATGTTGATGTTTTAAAATGCTCTGAAATTAATGCAAACAAATAAGACATGCATCCTGCTAACAACTATAGGAACTGGTCTCATATTCACTTCATCTATCTGTCAGGCCCAAGTAACCTCTGACTTGCCACAATTCCTACCCTGGATGCTCAGAACCAATCAAGACTGCTTGACTTATGAGGTTTGGAATAATAGGGTGGCCAACTCTTTAGTCTAATATGGAAGTCTTTTGAAAATCTGCTTTGTTGCTGCATTCTGAGGTCCTCTTGACCTTACCTTGTGCCTTGCTTGTATTCTTGGTGCTATCATCTAACAATCTAAGGAAGTATGGATCTTGCCATCTGCCCTTGGCTGCACTTTTAAGACTTCTGAATCTTTGTCTCTGCCCTCCAGCTGTATTTCCTTTTGTATGTTGTTTCCCCAAATTGGAGTGTGCGCAATGACTATCTTTTTGTATTTATATCACCAGTGCTTACGTGGTATGTGCTTGGCATCTAGTAAGCACTTAATAAGAACTCATTCATTCATTCAAAAGACAACAAACTTCTGAAGGATGGAGGATTTGTACTTCTCAATGCAACTTAGCAATGTACCAGGAACAGCAGTGTCTGATGGTAGTATCTGCAAATGGGAGACTAGGATAAACCAGACACAGAAACTTTCATGATTCAAAAAGAACCCAGGAGAAGGTCATACAATAACTAAGAGGAACATCAGGAGTATAGCAAAAACACTCTAGGAGCTCAGACAGTTTAGAATCCAAGAGATTTTAGTGGTGAACCATGAGAGAGCACTTCCAGCCAAGCAATCACTTTGGGAATGAGGGAGGACCCTTCTGTTCTCTGCCAGCCCCTATTCCCAGGATGACCTTGTATCTTAGCACCATCTCTGCGACATTGGAGCTGGGGGCAGGAAGTGTATTAAAAGTTGATGACAAACTATACACATTGAGGAAAGGCAGCTTCAAAACTCTACAATGAGACCAGCAGAAAGCTATAATATATCTAAGGTTTCATGAGTACCCCACTAAGGGGAGGAAATAAATTCTAGAGGCAACAAGGGGCTAGGAACTATCTCTTTGCCACATATATACTGCAAGCTCCAGTCCACTTTTCCTTGGACTCTGTACTTGCAGGAGAGTGTGTCAAGACTTTGGAGGGCTAGAGGGAGGGAGCAGTGGACCACAAGAGATGTTTTTGTCCCAATTCTTCTTACTAAATAGGCTCAGTAAATAAATGCCCTTTTCTAAAAGCTATACCTAGCTAACAGATATCTGCCGATAATCAATAGGGGAAACACAACTGTGGAGACTCATTAACTTAGAAACCAGTCCTGGAAATCCATCCCAGGCCTTTCCCCTTCTACCACTGTCAGACAACACCCTGTTTTCCTCATAGTTACTATTACTTTTAGAGTTAATAAGCTCACTATGCTTCATCAAAGAGGATCCCTTTAGGATGGGTTAAACCACTGAATTAGACCAATTCCCAATCTGAAAAAGGAAAAGGGTTAGTCATAGAGGAGTTACGGAGCCAGGGCATAAGCTTGCACAGGAGAGAAGGAATCAGAAATCCTAATTCCCTGTCCCTAACAGTGGTATCAAATTGAAATAGAAATTAGGGCTATTGCATGGCACATAAAAATCCCTGTGGGCTGCATATTAAAAAAGAAACTACTTATAAATACCAATGTTTTACTGTATTTTTACTTTTGTTAAATATTTCCCAAATGAATTTTAATTTGGTTCTAATGCACTCAAGAATGTTGTGGTTTGTATATCTCTATCCTACATGACCCCGCCCCAGCGTTTAAAGATTAATACCTAAGGTTACCCCAGGTCCTGAAGAAAGTCAGTCTCACAGAGAAGAATAGGTCCAGCTACATTATTTCAGTGTTTCCCAGAACCACAGACCTAACTATATTAGCGTCTTGGTGTTTTCCTGAAGTGTCTTGACATGTCATTCTCCCAGAACATGTCCAACACCAGTGGTATTGGAGAACAGAAAAGAGGAATCAAGAAAGATATAATAGTAGAAGCATATTTATAACAAGACTATCATAAAACATCTGTAGAATACTATAACGATAGAAAGAAGGTTCCTATGAAGGAAAAATAAATAATATTCAAAGAAGAAAGCAATTTCACCGGGCAACTACTTTTTAACAAAAAGAAAGTCAAAACCACTGAGGAAAGAAGTCAGGACAACAAATTCTGCACGACTCTCCCAAAATGACATGAAACAACTCCCAAAATCTCCAGAACTGTTTCAAAAAAGCAATCAAGGAATTAAATGAAATATGAAAGAGAGACAATAGAGTTTTAAGAAACCAAAAAAAAAAATCTAATAAGAGATTAAACTTAAAAAATGTAATTTGTTTGACAAAATGAATAAAAATGTGATACAACATAGACAATATCAATGTGTGATTTTCAAGGTACATTTACTGCCTGTACAGATTCCTTTCTTTTTCAGTTGGATACAGTTGTTCTAGTGATTCCCTGTAGCTTGGTAATGTTAAACATTACAGTCTACTAAGAATCAAAATCATAAGGTAGTCCAAAGTAGACCTCACCAAATATCTGTGAGAAATAGCATAAAAGATCATATAGGAAATTTATGATTGGAAAAGGAGGCAGGCTGATTTGAGAGCAATGGATAAAAAGATGTATACCAACCATGCTGCACTGGTACCCATGGTGTGTTGAAAAGACTCATAGATGATTAGAAGGCAGAAAATTGGGGAAAAATTTTTTTTTATAGTTTCCCAGACAGAAGTCTCATATCTAAAATATATAGAGTTTGTCCAATTTATAACAAGGTATTCCTCAATTGAAAAATGTTAAAAGAAATAATGGACAGTTTTTTGGATGAAGAAATAAAAGTCATATATGCATATGAGAAATGCAAATCAAAATTATTCTGAGATATCTCACACCTATCAAATTTGGCTAAAATGATAAAAAAGGCAAAATGACAACTGTTACAGGGGATAAGAAAAGGGGACACCAAATACACTGTTGATGGAACTGTGAATTGATCCAACCATTTTGGAGAACGATCTAGAATTATGACCAGAGTTATAAAACTGTGTATAACCTTAGACCAACAAAATCACTGTTCGGTCTGTTTTCCAAGGAGATCAAGGAAAAAAAAAAAGAACCTATATATATATATATGTTCTAAAATGTTTATAGCTGCCCTCTTTGTGGTGGAAAAAACTGGAAATTGAGAGAATGTCCATTAGCTGGGGAATGGCTGAACAAGTTGTGGCATATGATTGTTATGGAATACTACTTTGCCATAAGAAATAATGAGCAAATTACCTTAGAATACAAAAATGAAAACTTGGAAAGACCTATATGAAATAATGAAGAGTGAAATGAGTAGAACTAAGGGAACATTATATATAGCTGTAGAATTAATATCTGAATAACTTGTGAATGTCCATATCCAGAGAAAGAAGTGATAAAATGAAACACAAAAGACATTAAATATATATAGTTGTTGCCTTGTGTGGTGCTGGACGGGAAGAGAAGGGATGAGATACTTGAGAATTTTATTGTAACCAACAAACAAATTAATTTAAAAATGAGGTTTCATAGTTAATCTTCTTTGGAGGACTCATGGGAAGATATGGACATTAGTTATACAGAAGAAGGCATGAATAGGTAACAACTATAGAGGGAAAATCCACACCAATGACATTACAAACCCATTCAAGCAATGAAATACTTTATTTTGCAGCACTGAAATACATTTCATTAAAATGAACGAAAATAGGAAATTCCAAAAATTGAAGCCTACTATATCTGAATACTTAATAGTGATAGGTGACATTGACATAGTTTTACAGTTTACCAAGTATTTTCTGTACTGTAGTTCATTTGATCCTCACAACAACTTAGTATCCGTATAATCCTCATTTCATGCATGAGGAAGCTGAGGCAAAGAAGGTAAGTTATCTGCCCAAAGCCATAAAATTATACATACATATGCAAACGGCATAGCCAATATTCGAACCTTCCATGACTGATGCCATCATATACATTCCACTAAAAGACTACCAGTGGATGATTCAAATAATACAAAGGATGGTTTTGTACCTTTATCAAACTGCCTAGAAGCCTCAGAATTATAAGCATGTCGAAAAAAAAATTCCTCTTGTTGCCTTTTCTATATGAATGGAAATAAGTCAAGAACAATCAAGTGCAGGCAGGAACATCTTCATAACTAGAACACTGCATATAGGTCAAGATCATCTCTTACTACTGACAAAGAAACAAAGCATTCTTTAAGTAGTCGGATAACACAAACTTAAAATGAGGTGATACAGTTTCCTAATTTGAGTTATCTCTAGGGGATTTAACAATACAAGATGAATCAGTTCTATGTTGCTAACAGAGGCTTACCCATGTGTACATTTGGCTTTCCCCTCAAAAACCAACTCATATCTAAGAACTGGAAGGACTACTTTTCTGGAAACAGTCACTGAATGAAATCACCTTTTTTTGTGGAAAAAAATTTTTTTGGTAAGCTGAAATAAGGTCAATAACACAAACATGAAGAACTTTCAATAAAAGGGCACCAGTTTAGCTACTAGATTTTCAGTCTTTAGAATTGTTGAACAAATACAGTGTGTTCACTGTAGTACAGTAGGTCACCTGGTAAACCAAGCTTTTCAAGTTTGTGCTTGTACACCAAACAAAGAGCAGGTCTGGTTTCCTTGCTAATTTTTCCTTTTAACATGAAAGAAACTTATCTGATCACCAACAAACTGATGTTTCAAAACCTGTTTAATTTTCTTATATTTCCTAAGGATTAGGTTAAAATTTATTTGCTTTTCTTATATAGTAATCAGATAGTTGTTATGAAAGCTCTATAAGACATGTTAGCAATTTCAATGCCTTCCAAAGGTTTGTAATGCTTCATTTTCTTCCTGCCAACTAATAGAAAATTCAATGAAAGCCCCAACATTCTAAAGTATAGGAAAATGGAAGGTCATGTGGTGCCCCCATGTGGTTTTGAAACAAGGCACAGCTATGAATTTTCTTCATCTTTAGTATACTTTATTTCCCAAACATTAATAAATGTGTTTTAAATTAAACCTGCAAATGTGTTCAAGATATTTCTTGCTTATAAATTTTTTACTAGTTTGTCAAAATCCTTTCCTATGATTGCTTACCTCTTGCCCTGTTACATGTAATAACAAATGCTCATCCACAATGTAAGCATATCATCTATATCTGTCTTTAAAAATAATTAGGCTTTTCTCAAAATTAGTTAATTTATTCCTTTTATTCAACTGATATCTGTTGGCCTTGAAACTGGGAAAATCTAGGTTCAAGTTTCATCTCTGACATATCTTGTATGATCTCAGGCAAAATCACTTAATAACCTCTTAGTATTTTTGGCAACCAAAGGTACCAAATTATATGGGTAAAGGGAGTTTTTCCATCAGAAAATTTCCAATGTCAATGAAATCACAAGTCTAGTCATTTATCCCTTATCTCTAAGTAGTAGATACAAGAGAATGAATACCCTCAAGGAAAAGAGATCTTAGTTTTAACCTTTTAAAACAGATAATACTGCTTCCAGGGTTTTGAAACAATTAAAACAAAACAAAACAAAAAACAACCTAACCCTAACAAAAACAACCTAACCGTATCTTCTGACTTAGAATTGATATCAATTCTAAGGCAGCAGAAGAGTGGTAAGGGCTAGGTAACTGGGAATTAGGGTTATGTGACTAGCCTGGAGTCATGAAGTTAGGACCTGTCTGAGGGCCAGATTTGAACCTTAGGATCTCCCACCCTCCAGACCAGGCACTCTATCCACCACTTACTCCTAAAAAAAGTTATTTTTAAGGCTAATATGTAGCTAACAAATTAGCCCCCTTTCTGAGTCCACCTCTGCTACCAATTGCAATTCTGAGGAAGTCAAGTTGAGTCTTCATTTATAACATGAGAAAGCAGAATGATTTCTGAGGTCCCTTCCTCCTGTGCAAAAAACTCACATATACACATATCCACTGCTTCAAAGAACAGGTAGCTAGATGGAATAGTGGATAGAGTATCAGGCTTGGAGTCAGAGGACTCATCTTTCTGAATTCAAATCTGGCCTTGACACTGCTGTGTGACCCTGGGCAACCCTGTTTGCTCCAGTCTCCTCATCAATAAAGAGATCTGGAGGACATGGCAAACTACACCAGTATCTTGGTCAAGAAAACTGCAAATTGGGGGCAGCTGGGTGGCTCAGTGGATTGAGAGCCAGGCCTAGAGACAGGAAGTCCTAGGTTCAAATCTGACCTCATATACTTCCTAGCTGTGTGACCCTGGGCAAGTCCCTTGACCCCCATTGCCTAGCCCTTACCACTCTTCTGCCTTGGAACCAATACAGAGAATTGATTCCAAGGTGGAAGGTAAGGGTTAAAAAAAAAGAAAGACCCCCCACCCCTAAATGAGTCACTAAGTCAGACACTACTAAAATATCTGAACAATTGCTCCAAAGTACAATAATGGCAAATGGGGAAAAAGAGAATGAGGGCTAAAGATGGGAAGGATTGTTATCCACATTTCAAGATTAAGGATTCCACCAGTAGCCTTTGGGCCAGTCAAAAAACCAAACCATACTATTTAACATTTAGTCAAACACACTTTTAGTTCCAAGAATGTGGTTTTCATATTAGCAGTGCAATGGGCCAAAATGCTAAATTACTCCAGGAGATTTTATTTTGCAACCTGCAAAGTCATTGTTGTGTAGTAGAAAGTGATTAGTTGCTCTTTGCCTTTCCTAGGATAAAATGTATATTCCTCTATTTGGCCTTTAAAGCATTTCACAATCTGGTTCTATAATACCTTTCCAGGCTTACTACAAACATATCACTAACCCTTATAATCCAGACAAATTGACCTCCTTGCAGCTCTTCACAAACAATATTTTTTCCAGTCTGGAAGCCTTTGCTATCTCCCCATGGCAATCAATTATTTTCACTTATTCTGTATATAGTTGATTTGTACAACTGCTCTCATGTCATCTCCCCACTTAGAGTCGGAGTTTACTGAAATCAGGGTCTACTGTCTTTTTCCTTTCTTGAAACATCAACATCTGCCATTTATTACTTTATATTTACACAACCACATTAGTTCACGCTTCTCATCTCTCATCTGCACTGTAACAATGGCCTCCTAAATGGTCTCCAAGCTTTCAGTTAATTCCTTTTCCAATAATCTTCCATACAACTGCCAATGATATTCCTAACATGCAGGTTCCTGTCACTTCCTTGCTTAAGAAACTTTGGTAGTTCCTTACTGTTTCTAAAACAAAATACATGATAATCTATTTCGAATTTAAAGCTTCTCACAACCCGACTTTCAAGGTTCTCTATTCTACCAACTGGACCCATTGCCATTCCTCCAGCCTTTGAGGCTTCACCTGCATAGGCTATAGAGGCCTACTTTCACTTTCCCTTCTCACCTCCACCTCTTGGAATTTCTATCTTAAATGTTACCTTACTTTTCTGATACCCTAGTGCTTTGGCCTCCTTCCATTACTTTGTATATATATATTTTGGGTTTATTTATGTGATGCGCCTTGCAGGCACTCGATAAAGGCTTTTTTGCCCGAACCGGTTTCAAATTAATTGGAAGGACGCGTGCAATGCCAGATCTGTAGTCGGAGGTTCTGGGTTCAATCCTGCCTCGGGCCCCTACTAAACTGGGTGACCTTGGGCAAATTCACTTAACCTCTTTGGTCTTCGGCGCAGCCCTCCTTCCCTCCCTCCCCCCCCCCCCCCCCCCGGGCCCCTTTTCGCCACGGGCAGATTGTGGCACCTGGACGTCCTAGACCAGGACCTCTACAAATGAACAAATCTCGGTGAGTGTGAGGTTAGAAGGGAACTTTCAAATCAAGGAGAAAAGTGTCTTCCATTGACCCTAAGGTCAGGGAAGAAAGATTTGGGTAAGAGCACAAAAGAGTCAGAGCAGTCTGCTGGAGATTCGGGATGGGTCCCGGAAGACACCGGCTCCCGCATCGCCCCCTTCCCAGCAGACACCGCTCCTCCGCCCAGATCCACGTGCGCCCAGGGAACCTCGCTAGGGATCCCGGCGACCCTGGCCCAGGATGGACCTGGGAAGGGAGCAGAAGTGGGAGGAATGAAACCGCACCTGCTGTATCACACGCACTCTCTCACCTTCCCCTTTCTGCGCCGTCAAGTTCAGAATCTGGGTCCGGGGTCTAGGGCTCGGTGGCAGGCGGACAGCTGTGAGATTCAGTCAGGCAGGCACTGGGGTCGAGGAGACCAGAACACGTGGGTTCGGCTTCTGTCAACTAACCCTTTTCTCCCGCAGTCGCTGATTCGTCGCCCACCAGCTAATATTTCCCTCCAAGAAATCCTTGCTCTTCCGCCGGCTTTTGTATTTCATTGTTTTTTTATTTTGTTTTTCCATCTCCCGGACAGATGCCATGCTGAGCGTGGAAGATTCGCAAACCTCTTGTTCAAACTGTGCGCGAATCCGCTGATATTTGTCAAAAGACCAATTTACCATATGTGTTCTAACGGTCTTAGGGGTTACAGTTAATTATGATCACGAATAGCGTTTCCCGGTAGTTTTCGAGCATTCAGTTTTCTGGTCGGCATCTCCGTTTCACTTATTGTGGAACATTTAAGAAGGAATGTGATTTTTAAAAATCCATATATTTATTTTTGGACGGGAAGGGGGGCAAAAGTAAAAATCAAACAAAATTGGTACCCTTTGCGTTGCCGTCGGAACTCAGGGCCGGTCTTTGTTTCCACCCGGTGACGGATAAGCAAACACTCCCGCAGGCCCCCGCCTTTTGGTTGGACAGCGATGAAGGGAGTTGCCACGGCGCATGCTTTTTGTGTTCCAAGGGCTCAGGCTTAAAGGGAAGCTGGCGGGCAACTGAAGCTGTTGCTATGTTCGCTGCTCCAGTAATTGCTGGGGTACAGGCGGGTTTAGGAAGCAGAGCAGGTGAGTGTATGGGAGAGGTTCCCTGGGTCTCAGGGAAGTAAGCAAGATCATCTCTCTCTGCAGATTAGTTGTTTACTTTTACTAATCACTGTGGGTTTTGTACAATGCAACACCCCCATCCCCATTGACATCCTTTCCCTGCCCTGTCTCTGGGACTTTAGTATCATAATAGAAGTCATTTTGTCCTCTGCTTCAAATATTTTGTACCCTTTCATCTCTTCCCCAGTTAACTGGCCAGGGTGCATTATTATTTTCCTTTGTTAGATTGATGAATATGTAAAGGACCCGCCCTAATCTTCTTCCTTTGGGACCCACGAGATAGGAATGAATGCTGGACATTCAGTCAGGAAAGACCTGAGTTCAGATCTGGATTCAGACACTTATTATGTTACCTTTGGCAAGTCCTTTAACTGTGTTCTGCCTCAGTTTACTGTCAGTAAAATGGGGATGATAATAGCACTTCCTTCCCAGAGTTTTGAGGATCAACTGAGCTGATGTTTCTAAAGTGCTTTGGAAAAGAACTTTTTTTTTTCTTCAATAGTGTCCAATTCTGACCTTATTTGGGATTTTCTTGTTAAAGATACTGGAGTAGTTTCCCATTTCCTTTCCAGTTCATTTTACAGATAAAGAAAGAGAGACAACCAGGGTTAAGTGACTTTCCTAGGGTCCCACAGTTAGTATCAGGGTCCAAATTGGAACTCATGAAGATGAGACTTTCTAACTACAGGCCGTGCACTCTATGAACTGCACCACTTAACTGACCTGAAAAAGAACTATATAAATGATAGATATCGTTATTGCCCCACTTGTGTTCCAGTCATAGAATTCATTTCCAGTTTATTTCAGTTAATATTCCTGAAATAATCTTTAATATAATGAAATTTTAAATTGATTTGTTTCCTCCCCCCCCCCCCCCCCTTAGTAAACTTCGGACTTCAAGCAACAAAAACTTTCTTGTGAAAACTTAATGGAAACAGAAGACCATTCTCTCATTAAGAATGGAGCTCACCTTAGTAGCAGCAATCTTATCTATTCCAAGGAATTTCTCCCTGAAGAGCAGAAGAGTGTTAAAATACCAGTGAAGAGGCTACGTGAAATGGTTCCCCCCAATCCTGTAGATGATTTGACTTTACATAAAAATGATTCAGCATACATTCCACCTGTTTTGTCAACAAATAAATCAAGTCCTGCTGACTTGAATGGTATGTGTTTCCATGCTTTTTCTTTACTTTTCTTGATGATAATTTTTATTTGTTTAGTATCTGTGTTTAAAAAGTTAAAGACAGTTTCTGTAGAAAAATTTTAAAAATTAAATTAGAAATATTTCAAATTCTCTTTCTTTTTTGGGGGGAGAGGAGGAAGGGGTAGGGGTAACATTTGAGATGCAAAGATTTCCCAATTTTATGTTTACCCTTTATAGTGATTGGAACAAACTATTGTTTTGTACATGTTAGGTACTCAGTAATGATCTGTGGTCTACCTTTTTGAAAAGCATATAAGCAGCAAAACATATTATATTCTTAATAGAAACATTGTCATCAAGAACAATGGAAAGACATTTAGTGCTTTTATAATGCTGTTGCCTATGTATAGTATTTACTTTACATTCTATACTATTCCCATTATGTGGGACATTTTTTTGATGTGGATTTATGAATTTCATCGCTTTGAAACTGGATGGGTTTTCAGAGGCTTTCTAGGCCAACCCTTTCATTTTATAGATAAGGAAATTGAGACCCATGGAGGCTTAGGGGTTTGCCAAATGTCATACAGGTAGTAAATGGGCTTAGGGCCTCTGACATCAGAGTTCTGTTTTTTCCATTTTGCCAATGTGCCATAATTGTGTCATACTGGATCTTTTATGCCTCTGAGTCTCATGTGAGGACTAGCCTTACCAAGTTTGGAAAGTCTGATTACAAGAAATTTAGCAACAATTTTTTTCTTTGGATGCAGTAACTAAAAAACATCTTATGATTATTATTGGTTTGAGAAATTATTCATACTAATGAAATATAATTATCTAAATTCAAAGGCATTATGCTACATCATAAAATATTTTAAATTTATGTTACTTTGTTGATTTAGTTTCCTATAGACCAGTGGTGTCAAATTGATAAAGAAGAGGAGGTCACTAATACCTACATAGGAAACACTTAGATGATAATGGTTATATTGCTGGGTTTAGAGTCAGGAAGACCTGGGTTCAAATCTAGTCTCAGATACTCACTAGCTGTGTGACCCTGGACAAGTCACTTAATCTCTGTTTGCCATAATCTACTGGAGAATGAAATGTCAAACCACTTCATTATTTTTGTCAAGAAAACACCATACAGGGTCATGAAGAGTTGGACATGTTCAGTCAACACATCTTTATGTATCCTTTTGGGCTACATATTGACTTACTTTAAAAATGTAATGATAACTATATTTTATTGTACTTCTTTTTAATTTGTCAAAGTATTCCCAGTTTCACTGTAGTCTAGTTTAACTGCACATGGGAATGATACGGTTGCATGTTTGACAGCTTTGGTGTAGATCACTTAGAATTTATTCAACCTGGTGTGTGTGTGTGTGTGTGTGTGTCCATTTGGACTCCAAAAAGTCAGTTTTTTTTGTTATTTAATAATCATATACAGAACTAAGTTTAACAGTGAAGTGAGGTTCAGGTTTTAAGGAACTAAAGTTGATCTATTGTCTTTTATCAGGCACATCATACTTGGAATCCAGTAGAAATCACAAATACCTACCTATTCCAAAAAATGTTACAGATCCCCTTTTATCAGAAGAGGTAAGCAAAAACACTCTTAATTATCACTTTCAGTATTCTCAGGGAATGTTTTTTGGATATAGCAAGTTTTGTTTCTGTCTAAATTTAGCTTCTAGAGATTTTTTTCCTGATAAAACTTAATGGTATATTTGGAATCTTTTTTAAAATGAAAGAATCTGCATAAAATAGAAATTAATAGAATAATTGTCATTTTATAAATAATTAAAGAGGAGCACTATTTAATGGTCAAGTTACTGTTAGAAATGTCACAGTACTTGGTCATCTAGTCTCAGGGGCCATCCAAACTCAGCTGAGTCTTGATTGCTGCAAATCCTTTATTTTTCTCTGATCAATTCTCTATTGTACTCCTATAGAAATCTTTTCTGACCATACCTTTCCTTGTTTCCAGCAGAAGACTTTGTCTCATAATTCACTGAATAAGTTGAGACCATCTATCTTGAGTTCCTTTTTTCTTTTTCCATACTTCAGATTGCCTCAGAATCATCCCCCATCCTTTCAGTCTTGGTGGATTTCCTCTAGCATTTTGCCTGTTTGATTACCTATCATTCCCCAGGTCCACCTTATCCACTGGCTTTTTTCCTCCCTAGTCTCAAACATACTAGATTTCTTCCCATCTTCCCTCACTTAACCCTACAGTCCATCCTATCATCTTATATCCCTCTGCCCCTTTATAGCCAGATCCTTATACTTGTAGAAAAGTATACTTTTAAGCTTTTACAATCTTAAGTCTTGTTAGACTGCTTAAACATTCCTTATACTCCAGTACATGAGGAAAATCCTGCCTTGAAACTATACTCAGGCACCTGTCTCAAGTTTAGTGGGTGCTTCCCAACTAAGTTGTGTCTCTTTTGCGGACGCCCTCTTCTGGAAGAGAAATAAACTGGCTTACTGCTTTGTAATCTCAGTCTTGTCTTTTCATATTGAGTCAGTGGGTTTTCATCCCACACAATGGTCAGGAAGTAGTAATGAGCAATATGCTTTCTCTGCCTCTAGAACTAATGTACTGGGTTAAATGAATGTGAGAGAAAGAAAAGCGTCAGTGAGGGAAGACTAGTATATAAGGAGTGTGAATGAGAAAGATCAGGATGAAGAGAAATTTTGTTTATTATAAAATAGGGATTTCAGAGAGCATAGTAGAGAGGTTGAATGGAGTTGGCATAGGCCATGAGTTGGGTAGAGTTCATGAGAATAAGGATTAGGGAATGGGAGATTGGGATTAGAAATGGTTCTTTCCCTATGACTTTATTAATCATCCACTGTCCACAGAGGAGAAAAACATTCTTTTAGCAACCTGTTGTCCTTTGAAGTTTATAGTTTCAAAAACTGTTCACACTATGATAGATGTATGGTACTGGCTCCCAAGTTGTTCTCTCTTCTCTCCATTTTCTCCTTGGACTTTTTAGTCTTTTTCCTTGCCACCTACAAACATACCTTTATTTCCCTGTCCTTCAGAACAAAATAAAAAATCTTTCGCTTGATTCTACCATCTTTTCAAGTTAGCATCCTATATCTTTCCTTCCTTTTACAACCAGAACTCTAGAAAAAGGAGTCTTCTTATTTTATCTCTTTTCTTTTTACTTATTAACCCCTTATAATCTGACTTCTGATTTCATCATTGATCTTTAAAAATTTTTTTTTAGTTTTAGTTTTTAGTTTTTTTTTAATTGGATGCTGTTGGTTATATGGAACTACTAGAGCTTATTGAATAGGGGAGTAAAAGTAAATGGTCAGACGTGTACTTTAGAAAGGTCACTGTAGTGACTGAGTGAAGAATGAATCAGAATAGAGAGAGGTTTAAAGAAGGGAGGCCATCTGGAAGGCTACTGAGGTGATAAAGACTTTCACCAGAGTGGTTGGTGGTCTTGGAGAAGAGAAAACCCAGTTCTAAATGTCTTAATGGGCAAGGGTGTATGTATGTGTGTGTATGTGTGTGTGTATGTGTGTTTATGAGATATTAAGAAGATAGAAATGATAAAACTTGAAAACAGATTGAATATGGGCTGGGGAGAAAGTGAGGAGTTAGAGGTGCCACCTAGTCACCAAAGTTGTGAGCCTGGGTAAATTTCAGGATTGGGCTGTCATTAATCATAATAGGAAGGTTGGGAAGAAGGAAAGAGTTGAAGGGAATGTTGAATTCAGTTTTAGACATGTTGAATTTAAGATATTCGTAGAAAACCCAATTCTAAATGCCTTAATAGGCAGTTTGAGTTGTGAGACTGAAAGTTGGGAGAGAGATTAGAGTTGAACAAATAGTTCTTGGAATCATCTAAATAAGATGAAAATTGTAACTCTGGGAGCTAATGATATCACCAAGTGAAATTGTATAGAAAGTGAAGAGGACCTTGGACAGAATCTTGGGGGGGACACCCTTTGTTAGAATGTGCAACCTGGATGAAGATCCAGCAAAGAAGATTTAAGGAGGAATGATTGGATATAGAACATTGTTGTGTAAGCCTAGAGAGGTAAGAGTATCCATAAAAAGAGGGTGATTGACTTCGCATAAGACTATGGATATATCAATAAGAATGAGGATTGAGAAAATGTCATTAATTTGTCAATTAAGAGATCATTGGTAACTTTTCGTTACAGTACTCTCTTCTGGTTTTCCTTCTACCTTTGACAGTTCCTTTTTCTCCTTTGCTGATTTATCATCCATATCATACCATCTATTTGGGACTCTGTTATGGACTCTCTTCTCCCTAAGTATATTTTCTCTCTCTCATTTTATCAGCTACCATGTTTAATCAATATCTGATTTATAGTACATAACATATAGTTGGAACTGAATAAATGATTGTTAATCAAAGCAGACTAGAGTGATTGATTGAGGCTAAATCATCTTTCCAGTCATTGAGGTTGTCAACTCTTGCTTTTCCCTGTCTCTTTCCTACCCTTCCATTTCCAAACAGTTGTCAAGACTTTATAGTATCCCTTGAATTTCTCTCATCCCGTCTAATCTTTTATCTTAGTCTAATGCTTTATCATATCACTCCTTTCACTTAAACTTGAAAAACATTTGCTAAGCATTCATGTTATATTGGAAAGGAAGGAAGGAAATAAGTATTTATTAAGCTCCAACTATATGCCAGACACTGCACTTTACAAATATTAACTCATTTGCTTCTCTCAGTAACTCTGAAAGATAGGTATTATTATTATTATCCCTATTTTATTGTTGAAGAAACTGAAGCAGACAGAAGGTAAATGACTTGTCCAGGATCAGAGTAGCTGCCTGAGGCCAGATTTGATTTGAGTCTTTCTGACCCTAGGCCCAGTGCTTTCTGTACTGTGCCACCAGTGGTTTCTAAGACTTTTGACCTGGAAATCAGTCTGTTTGAATTGTGGCTCTGCTGCCTCTCAGATATGTGACTTTTCATTTACTTTCTTTGGTTCTCAATTTCTTCATCTGCAAAATGAGAATTCTTATACTACTTCACAGAGCTAGTTGTTATGTAGAAAGTGTTTTATAAACCCCAATAAAGATTTGTTGTTGCCATTAAGGATACATCAGCCTGTACAGAAACAAAGATTGCAAGTAACATCCCTGTGCAAACTAGTAGGCAAATGAGTCATACACAAAGAACTGTAATACAAATGAGAAAATTATTGAATGAATTTGAGAGGTCACAATGTTCTTGAAAGCCTAAAGAATGGGGAGATCATCACTTATTATTAGCAACAAGCAGACATGAGCAATTTTCTTGCATAATTTCCTCTACCCTTCTAGCTTCTCCATCTGACTTGGATGAAAGTAGGGAACATAGTACTTGCCAGAGTCACATCAAAAATATTATCTTGTTTATGATTTCAATTTTTTTTTCTAACTTCAAGGATAAGCCGAATGATGTTTCAGTACCAGAGGTTCCTTTGGATAAAACAGATGAAAGTAATAGAGCAAAAGGTAAATGGGAAAATTCCTTTTCTGGACATTTGCTAAAGATGTGCTAAAAAACATTTTAGAGTTTTCTGTATCTTTGTTCAAATTAAACTATTAGAAACAGTAAGAAAAAATTACTGTCATATCTTGTTTGTAGGATTTGTATAGACAGGTCGTTGGGCATATGGTTTTGGATACAATTGTTATATAGACCTTGACCACATGTAGATTATAGATATATCGTCATGGTAAAAATCATTGAGTATTTGGGTAGCGTTGGACTCTTTAAAAGGATTGTTTTCCTTTTATTTTTCATTTTCATTTCATTTCATTTATTTATTTATTTGGCTTTTAAAATCATCATCATCTATGAGAGGCAGCACAATACAGTAGAACCAGCATTAAATTTATAGTAAGATTCAACTCCTGACACTGTTACTTAACTACCTGTGTGACACTGGCCAAGTCACAGAACCCCTTTTGGCTATAGTTTACTCAGTTGCAAAATCAAGGGAGTTGGATTAAATGATCTTTAAAATACCTTTAACCTTTAAATGGTCTTATGATATAAAAAAATAAGTTAACACATTAATTTAGAAATTTAAAGACCTGCTTGAGAATGTGCAGTAAAAAAATACCACCATCAGTGCTATGAATGTGAATTGAAGTTCTGTGTTTTTGGTTTCCTTTTTATAGATGATCTTTGTAAAAAAAATCAGACTTCATGCTTTCTAATTTGAAACCTATCTTTGTACTTAGTAAATAAGAAAATTAATACTAATAATTGAGGAGTAGAATTTATGAAGCAAAGAAGGCACAAATTGGAGGGAAGCATGTTAAAAGACTAGCTTTTTTAAATTCCCACCTCCTAGAATCCTGGTGTGTTGTTTCTCTTACTTGTAGGGTACCACAAACACTTGGTCTTGAAACTGGCCTTCTAACCTCCTAATTGAAGTCTGGGCTCATTTAAATCTAAATAGGGAAGCACTCTCAAGTTTTACTGATTGATATGGAAAAATTAATGGACTCCTTCCTTTTTTTTTCCAAGGGAGGTGTTCATTCCTCTGGAAAATTTTTTGGATCTAGAACAATCTAAGGCTCCCAAGATCTTACTATGTCACTTTATTATACTATGTAATTTGTCTTTCATCAGTTGAGGCAATAAACTGTAGTGATTAAAATAATGGAAGAATTAAATTGTTGTAGATAAAAGAGTGGATAAGTAAATTGTGACCGCAGAAAATATGTTTTCACTACAGTGTCTTGTTTCAAATCAAATATAAGGTGGTCGCCAGGGAAATATTCCCAATTATGAATATACCCAAGTCAACTGGGTTTTATAGAGAATTTAATTAATAAATAATACAATGAGGAATTAAAGAAAGAGAGAAAAAGGAAATAATGAGAAAAGGATAGGCCGGCCCAGGGCAGCCCTGGCCAACCCAGGCCTAAGCCCTAAAAGAAAGATTAGTGAGTCCTTAATCACTCACCACAAGATCTGTTCAAGCAAGGATTCTAGTGACACTGGGCCAGCTTCATCTCAGCTGCCTCCACCAGCTCAATCCTGAATCTCCACGAATCAGAATGAATCTGAGCTCCTATTTAAAGGGAATTTTCTCCTATGTCTCCTCCCCTAAGTTCTCCCATCTACCAATCACAGTAGACGTTTTTCAAAGGACAGACCATTCTTAGTTCACACCTGAGTAGACTAGAATCTCTGAGTAAGTTTTCACCTCTTTGCTCCTTGTAAGTTCACAAGTTGCCTGACCTTTATAGGTACTTATATATCCAAAAATAGGCATGGCTTAAAGAACTTTTTGTCTTATTATAAGTATGGGTTTAAGTACTTTTCATTGTTCAGCAAGGAGTTTACAACTTTTTCTTCCCCTAAGGCATTCTTAAGTATGGTGAAGTAGAGTTCTCACATTCCTGATCTAAGTAGAGTTCTCACATTCCTGATCTAAGTTACTTCATTGTTTAAAGTGGGGAATGGTCCCAATGGGGAATGGTCTTAACCCAACCTTATGAAGTAGGGTCTGGGGATTTTTTTAAGGTTTACAATCCTAACCTTATGAAGTAGGGTATGAGAATTTTTAAGGTTCACAGTATACAGAATTATCGGATTCTCTGAAACAAAATGTTGCAGTTCAAGGAAAAAAAATAGTTCCTGAGATTCAACTTCCTGGATGAATGCTGCAGGATTTGGGCAATTATCTTTGCTGGATTGGTTCCCAGATCTACTGCTGATGTCATTTTTCCTTTACAGTTATGGTTGTGAGATGGACTATCTTTTTTAGATTAGATGCCCTCAAAGACAAGAAGACTAGGGTACTTGGTTATTGGCTTTTGACTCTGGGCAAGTCAATTAATATCTCTGTACTCCAGGCAACTCAAGAAAACTAAATTGCAGATCCTCCTCACCAAAAGGAGCAGGTCTGGTTAAAAAACAAACAAACAAAAAACATGATTATGGTAATTGGAGGTTTTGCTGATATGATTTGGCCTCTGTATGTCTTTGGCCTTTGTGTATGGAGGAGACCCATAATCCTAGATTCCTTTAATAAATATCAAAATATTTATTATTTAGGAAGAGAAGTTTATGCTTTGAGCAGATAATTTAAAATCTTGAATGTTTCTGAAATGCATGTTTTTTTTTGCTTTGCAGAAAATGATATCTTTATTTCTCAGTATACCATGGGCCAGAAAGATGTTCTAAGAGCTGTTTTAAAGCAAAAGTAAGTTTGACTTGAGAAATTAAGTTTTCACTCTTTTGTTTATCCTACTTATTTCCCAAAGTAATAATTTTTTGATTATGCTTTAGGCATTGACAGAAATAACCCTTTATACTTCATATAGTTTTCCTTCCAAAGGAATATCCAGTTTTAGAGAATCTTTACTCCCATTGGCTGGCCTTTTCAAGCTCAGTGTAAGAGGGAGAGATACGAGATATCCTTTTTTAAAAAGGTATTAGCCATTTAAAAAATTTTGGTTGTTGCATTTTTCTTTTTACATTGTATCTTTTCTGAAAATATCCCTCCTCCCATCCCACTAGCCAAGTCTTCCCCTGTATCAAGCATTAAAATTTTTTTTTAGCAAATCAATCTGGCATTTTACTGACAGCATATGTGACATTTCCCACCTAGGGTTCCTCTCCTTGTAAAGTGAAATGAAGGAGCGATATGCTTAAAATTTTTTTCCTTGAGGCCACAATTGTTCATTATAATTCTGTAGTGTTACGTTTTATTTTATTCTTAGCTAAATTGTTTCTTCCAGTAACGTGCTGTTAATCTCACAGAAAGAGTTGGAGTAGGAATGCAGATAAAAGCATATTATTTTTCACTTATTTGGGTACATGTTTTTGAGGTTTTGGTTTTATAAAATTATTCATTTACAATGAGAAATATGGAAATATGTTTTGTGTGATAGTACATGAATTGAATTGCTTGTCAGCTTTGGCATTGGGGAGGGGAGGAGGGAGGAAGACATTTTGGATTATATAACTTTGGAAAACTTATGTGGAAATTTGTTATTATATGTAATTGGTAAAAAAAAGTTTGAAAATTAATCAATCTCATAGAGCATCTGCTGTGTACCTAGCATTGTGTAGTACAAAACAGGCCCATCACTTCAAGGACCTTCAAATCTATTTGAGGAGAAAGTCTTATACATTGTAAGATGGGTAAATAAGTATAAAAGGATTTTGCATTCATGTAATAAAGTTAAAAAAAATAAATTGTGGTACAAAAATAATTTGATGATAGGGTCATATCTTAGAAGGAGCAGTATGGTACAATAGATAGTCTGGGAGACCTAGATTTCTGCCTTTTATACATAGCTCTGTGACCATGGCCAAATCACTTAATTTCTTTTATTTTTAGTCAACTCTCTAAGATTATAATATACGAATGGGCTAACTTTTCTAGTCTCATATGGAATTCACTCATCCAAAATTTGCAAACTGATGAAGCCGTATGTTTTTGACACACTAATATAAAATTAGTGCTACTTAGGGGCAATAAGTAAAAAAGTGAAATTAAGGAAATTAGGAAGAAAGAATTAGAGAAGGAGTTTGGGAAGTGATGGTAAGGGGAGATGGGGTTTTTATTCTTTATCTTTGGAGTCATGTACTTAATCTATTCCTATAATATTGCCATGTAATGGTTGCATGATGTTAATGACTCCCCTTAGAGGGGGCATGTTGGTTACTTGGTGGTTAAATGGTAAAGTTTTATTTGAGTACCAAAATCATTCTCTTAACAAGGAAGCTTCTAGTTAGCTGAAAAGCCTGGTATTGCAGCTTGGTTGAATGAGCTTCAGTTGGAGGTAGGCCACTTCCAAATCTGGCAGGACATAGAAGGAAAATTTATTGGGACAAGATAGTATTTTCCTTTTTGATCATATGGGAACAAGGTATACTAAGGGGAAAAGGGGAATCATGGTGGGCTGAACTGCATTAGAGAAAGTTAGCTAAAAAGGATCATAGAATTTAGAGGTAGAAAGGACCATTAAAATCATTGAGGTTAATTACCTCTTTTTAAAGATGAAGAACTTGAAGACCAGAATTTTAGCAATTTTCCCAATTTCAGGAGCCATCTAGCCTTTACTAGGTATAATTATCTTGGATGCTTTTTAATTATCTGAACCTTAGTATTTTTATTTTCATAAGTATTCTTTATCTTTGAGCTTTACTACTTTAAATAGCATGAGCATATTTTCCCCAATAGACATTGAGTTAATTCTGAGTGGGGATGGCTAATTCTATCAGATGCCTCTTTTTGCCTTAGAAGCTTCTCCCATTGTATCACATCCCCCTTTTCGAGGATCAAACTCATGACCTTTGCCTTATGATATTGCCTGTGGTCAAGGTCTATTGTTAGCCTGAGACCAGTGAAGTAGGACTTTCCCTCAGGGAGGAACTCTCATGTTACAAGGTCAAAACCTGGGGTTTCTACCTCCAAACTAAATAAACTGGGGATCACCAAATCCCTCTAAGCTACAAATTTGGGGACTTCTAGATTCCACGTTGACAGATAGTTAAGAACAAAAAAAGGGGAAAAAAAGGGGGCAGCTGGGTAGCTCAGTGGATTGATAGCCAGGCCTAGAGATAGAAGGTCATAGGTTCAAGTCTGGCCTCAGACTCTTCCAAGCTGTATGATCCTGGGCAAGTCACTTGACCCCCATTGCCTATCCCTTACCACTCTTCTGCCTTGGAAGCAATGCACAGTATTGATTCCAAGACTGAAGGTAAGGGTTTAAAAAAAAAGGGAAAAAAGGAATGATTCCATTCAGTCAATAGAAAGGCAGAAACATGGCCCTTGCCCTCAAGGAACTGATATAATGAAGGAGACAATAGTGGAGGCAGTGTGGGGAAATCCAGAAAGACTTCTTGTAGAAGGTGGGATCTTTATCAAGACTTGAAGGAGACTAGGGAATCTATTAAGAAGAAGTGAGGAGGAAGAATATTTCAATGAGGAAGGAAGGAAGGAAGGAAGGAAGGAAACTAGCTAGAACTGCAGGTGCACAGAGACAGAGGATCAAGTAAGATATTTGAGGAACAGCAAGGAGGTCAGTGTATCTAGATTGTAAAGTAAATGGTGGTCAGTAAGATGTGAGAAGTTTAGAAAAATAGCGAGGAGCCAGATTGTGATAGTCTTGAATGTCAATTTGAATGTCAAATAGAGGATTTCATATTTGATTTGTAAGAAATTAAATTAGAACTCGGGTCCTTTTTTCATAAAGTTTATTAGTATTTACTTGGATAGGTAAAGGCAGAGAGAAAGAGAGAGAAAAGCCTTTTCTAGCTAGCCACATGAATGGTCTCAACATGGCTGCCTCAGCCACCTTCTTCTAGGTTGGTCACTGCAGAAAGAGAGAGCCTATTTCCTCCTCTCCAACCTTTTAACCTCCCTCTCCCTTCTGGGTCAAATTCAGTCACATCTAGATCAAATTCAGTCACATAAACTGCACTGGATGAGGTAACTAGGAGTACAGCAAAGCAGGTAAGACCCCATGCATGATCCTGGGAGAGGGTTCCCTTCACACAGATTCCAGATGGTAATAGGGAATCATAGGAGTTAATGATTGGGAGTGGTGGTGATATGGTTGTATTTGTATTTTAGGAAGATCACTTTGATAGCTGAGTTAAAGATGAATTAGAGTAGGGAGAGACTAGAGACTAGAGACCAAACAGAAGGCTATTGAAATAGTCTTGGCATGAGGTAATGAGGGCCTGCATTAGAGTGGTGTTTGTATGAGTAAAGAGAAAGGAATGTGTACAAGAATTGTTGTAAGGACAGAACTAATGAAACTTGACTCTATATTGACTAAGGGACATGAATGTGAGGAGTGTTATAAATAAAAAATTAACCTTGGGAACTTTAGACTAAATTTATAAATATTTACTAGTAAAGAGAAAGAAAGATTAAAATAAGATTTCTGGCCTATTTAACTCAAACTCCCTAGCTGTGTTTTCAAATTGTAGTTCCTGGATTTGGCAGCGGTCTACTGCTACACTGCTTGACAGAGATGGCTTATTTCCGTAAGCACCGGCTTGCCAACAAGAGAACTCCTTTCACAAGACCAAAAAGTGACAGAGAGAATGAGCCCACTTCCCATGCTGGCTTTTTAAACTCAGTCTAAAACCTTTCCCGTAAGATTTTCTAATTGGTCAGGGTTTCACTTCAGACCTTACATGTCATATCACTACCACCAGTCAGGAATCTTACTTGCTATACTGGTAAATTAAGACACATGACTCTGTGACCCTTATTAGATGAGACTTCTGGGATCTGGTGGACCCTAGATATTTAATTTACACAAAAGTGAGGCTGATACTGAGGTTGTAAGTCTTAGTGACTTGGGAGAATGGTGGTGCCCTTGATAGTAATAGGAAAATTGCGAAGATGGGAAGACTTAGGAAGAAAGATGAGTATTGCTTTGAACATATTGAATTTCAGATACCTTGTAGAACATCCATTTTGAGATATTCAAAAGGCACTTAGTGATGTCTAGAGCTTAGGATTTGAGTTGGTTAACCAAATCTGGGTTAGAGGTGATAATTGAACCAATGGGAGGTGATGTGATTATCAGATGAAGTATTATAATGTCTAAAGAGAAGTGGACTCAGGATAGCCCTTTGCAGAGACAGCTACAATTAGCTGGTGGATTCTGAGATCTGTCAAAGGATGAGCCTAAAGACCTAGAGAAGAGAATATCCAGGAGATAATAATCAATAATATCCTGTTACTGTGAGGTCAATAAGAATTGAGGACTGAGAAAAGATCCTCAGCTATGGCAGTTAAAAGATCAGTGTTAATTTTGGAAACAGTATTTTCTGTTGAATGATGAAATTGGAATCCAGATTGCTGAGGTTTTTGAAGCAAGTCAGAGGACAGGAAGTGTTGGGACTACTGTAACCCTTATTGAGGAATTTAACCAAAAATGGGAGGAGAGATAGAGGATGGTAGCTAAATGGGCCTAGTTGCATCAAAAGTGGAGAGCTATATTTATGGGCAGTAGGGAATGATCTAGTAGGTAGAGAGATTGAAGATTAGAGCGATAAAAGGAAGTATAGAAGCAGTTTGACAGAGAAAATATTATAAGGAGAAGGGCCACCTTTCCATATGAACAGGAGTGAAGAGATAATCAAGAATGATGTTTGATGTGAGATAAGGAGGGGAGAAGAGTGCCATGGAAATCTTTTTGTTGTTGTACTTCCTTTGTTTTCTTTTTTTCTTAATTCAATTTTCAATTTCATGTAGAAACAATTTTTGACAATTGTTTTCTGACATCTTGAGATTCAAATTCTCTCCCTCCTTTTCCCACTCAGTTGGTAAATAGTCATATAGATTATATCAGTGCTTTCATACAATACATATTTCCATATTCCTCATGTCATGACTGAAGACACATACTGCTCACTTAACTACATCAGTTCATATAAGTTTTTCTAGGTTTTTCTGAACTCATCTTGTTCATCATTTCTTATGATGCATTAGTATTTCATTACAACCATATAACACAACTTGTTTTTGATCTTTTTGGGATAAAGACACACTATTGGTATTGCTGGCTCAAAAGGTCTACATAGTTTCATGGCCCCTTGGGTGAAGTCAGATATGTATAGTTTCATGACTCCTTGGGTGTAGTTCCATATTACTCTTCAGAATGGCTATATCAGTTCACAGTTTCATCAAT
Organism: Monodelphis domestica; assembly: GCF_027887165.1. NCBI lineage: Eukaryota > Metazoa > Chordata > Mammalia > Didelphimorphia > Didelphidae > Monodelphis > Monodelphis domestica. The sequence goes on from NC_077227.1 coordinate 267,142,818, forward strand.
GGTACCTTAGTTTCTCAATTTTCCCACATTCCCTTCCACATTTATCATTTTCCATATTAGCCACTCTGGCATGATGTACGCCATTGAAATCTTGAGGAGAAATAAGAATGTTTGGAACAGCCATTGTGGGCACTAGGATAGCAGGGAACATTTCCATCATTTTATTATTATAGAGCCATATCCCATTTCCTAAAAAAAAAAATTAAAACCCTTACCTTCCATCTTAGAATTGATAGTACGTATTGGTTCTAAGGTTGAATAGAGGTAAAGGCTAAGCAATGGGGATTAAGCGATTTGCCCAGGGTCATATAGCTAGGAAGTGTCAGAGACCAGTTTTGAACCCCAAGTCCTCCTTACTCCAGGCCTGGTATTTTATCTACTGTGCTACCTAGCTGCCCCTGAACATAAATTTGTAATGGACCCAGACAGCATAGTTTTATGATTTCTTCCAACTCTTCAGCAGAAAGTAGATGAAGTAGTAGAAGTAGTGAAGGAGGTAGATGATAGAAATAACCCAAGGTTGGAATTTGGCAAGGCATGATTGGTGATAGGACAAGAACAAGTGTATTCACTAATGGGCTGAGTTAGATAAGGAAGGAGAGCATAGCCAGTGTAGTAATGGTGGGATTGAAGATTATGGTTAGATTAAAGAACAAGATTAGGGGTATAAGGGAAGATAAAATGATTAACGAATATGATAATATAATGTCCAGAGCTTGGTAGAGAACTACCAGACAATAGTTGACTTGCTTATTTATAAGTCATGTGAAAACAAGAATTGGCTCCAGGACACATACCGTGCATAAAATATGGGCTTGGGACCTGCTTGGTGTTCATGATGGAGGGTGAATAAATGAAGAATGGATGACTCAATGGAAAGGTAGCCACTGAGATCTTGGACTTTTGGGTATAGTAAAGAACTTAACAGGGCAGAATTTCCCATTTTCCTCCAAGAAAACCATAACTTTTTTGAGCAGATTCTTAAGAGAAAGTTTCATGAAATAGAAAAGTTGGGTTAAATGGGATTGTTTACATAGAGTAGGTTTAGGAAGATGTAAATGGCAAGGAAAACATCAGAGGAGGGATGAGTATGGTAAGAAACAACAGTTGCATTTAGTATGTAGCTTTTAGGGGGAGGGTTAAATTAACATAAACAGCTTTTGAATGTGAAAGCTATTTAGTCTTATTTAATAACATTACTTTCTCTTTGAGGACTTCTGCCTTTGAGATGAAAAATCCAAATTATTTATCATTTGAGTACTACTTAATTTGTTATGTGAATCTGTACTTGTTTATATATATCTATATATTACATACATATACATATATTCCTTTATAACTAAATCTTTTATATATGAAAGTCCTATATCCTCAGATATTAAGTTCCTTGAGCACAAGGAGTTTGCTTTCTCTTTCTTTTGTATCTTTTTATAGTGTCTAGAACTTGTGTCCTTACACATAATGGTTTCTTATTTTAAAGAAATTGTTAATTGAATAATGATGGCAATGATGTCCATTAGAGAATGCTTATAAGGAGTTAACATGCAGATTGATTAAGAGAAACAAACAACAAATTTAAAGGTATTTATTGACATTCTTGACATATCTCATTTAAATTTTTTTGGGTTCTTTTATTTACAGAGTCCAACACTCACCTACTTTTAAAGAAGTGAAGGTACAGCTTTTAGAAGATGCAAGTACAATAAAAGATCCTGTTTCTGTGGAGATGAGATCATCATCCAGTGGAATTGATTCTGCTTCAACTGTGGCAGCAGCAACAGCAGCTGCCATTGCGACAGCAGCTCCACTGATAAAAGTAGGCTTCTGTAGAAATCCTTTCCCTCAGACTTATAATTACTATAAATTTAGAAAACATATTTCTAAAAGACAATACACAGATTGTTGTGTCCCACTTCTGACCTAGAAGGGTTTTTATTTTTCAATCCTTACTTTCCATATTAGATTGATTAGAATCAATACTGTGTATTGGTTTCAAGGCAGAAGAGTGATAAGGGCTAGGCAATGGGGGTTAAGTGACTTCCCCAGGATCATACAGTTGGGAATTGTCTGAGGTCAAATTTGAACCTAGGACCTCCTGTCTCTAGGCCTGGCTCTCAATCCACTGAGCCACCCAGATGCCCCTCCAACATTTTAAAAAGAATTTTGGGTCCTGAATTCTCTTCCTCCCTCCTTACTTCTCTATGCCCACCCCCTACTGAGATGTTAAGCATTATGATATAGATTTTACAATATTATTTTTCCAAAATAATCCTTTTGTTGAAGGGGGGACTTAAATAACAAAAAAAATCTAAAAAAAGAAAATGAAAAAAGTGTGCTTTAGTCTGGATTCTTTCTCTGGAAGTAGATGACATTTTTTATCATGAGTCCTTTGGGATTGTTTTTGGTCATTCTATAGCTGAGAATAGCTAAGTCAATCACAGTTGTTCATCATACAGTATTGCTGTCATTTGTACAGTGTTCTCCTGGTGCTGTTTGCTTCACTCTGCTTCAGTTTGTGAAGTTTTACCAGGTTTTTCTGACCTCCTGTTTCTCATTTCTTATAGCACAACAGTATTCCATTACAATCATAGTTACTCAGCCATTTCCCAATTGATGTATTCGCTCGCTTTTGTGTTCTTTACCTCTACAAAAAGGGTTGCTTTAATTATTTTTGTACATAGAGAGGGCCTTTTATTTTTTTTTGAAACTATTTGGGATACAAATATAGTAATGATATTGCTGGGTCAAAGAGTGAGTATGTTTTATAGTTCTTTGGGTACAGATCTATCTCTGCCTCATCCTTTAGTTATTAATGTTTTTTCCTCCACCTTGAGTTTTTGTTGTTTTCTTTGTATATGTTCATATTTAATTAATTTGTATACATATTGTTTTTCCCAGTTGATTGAGGCCATGGACTGCTTTTTATTTGAATGTGTGTTTGTATCCTTAGTTCCTGGCACTTTAAGCATCTATGTGCTTATTAGCACATAGATGCTTAAAAATACTTTTTGGTTTAGATTAGAATGAAAATTTCTTCCAAAATTCAACTTCCATTGACTAGTTAGTTATAATTGTTTTTCATTTGTTTCTATTGTCTAAATTAAATCTCTTTTTAAAGCATAATGTTTAACACTTTCCTCTCTTCATTCCAACTTTCTACCTTTAATGCATCTCTTTTTTTCCACTCATAGTTACGTGTTTGGGCCTTCATTGTCTCAAACCTGGATTAATGTGATAAATTTCTAGTCGGTCTTCCTGATTTAATTCTCTCCTTCTAGCTATCCTAATCTCAGTAGTCAAAATCATCTTCCTAACTTATAGTTCTGACCATGTTAGTCCCTACTCAATGAGCTTCAGTGATTCACTTTTACCTGTAGAATCAAATATGAAATTACTTCCAGGGTCAAGTATAAAATCCTGTCTTTGACTTTATATCTTGGTCCTTTTATGCCTTTACAGTCTTTTTGCCCTTTATTTCTCTCAATGTTCTTTATGATCTGTTAACACCATTCTACTTGTTGTTCCTTAGACATGACACTTTATGTTCAACTCTGTGCCATAGCTTTGGTGGTTTCCCAAACCTAGAATGCTCTGCCCCTTCACCTTTACCTCCTAGTTTTCCTGGTTTCTTATGACTCAAGTCCCATCTTCTGTCTTTCTGATTTAAGATTGCTCAGTCCCCCTTGTTCCCCTGGCTCCAGCCAAAAAATACCTAGTGCCTTCCTTTTGAGGTTACTCTCCATTTACAATTTATATATCTTGTTGGGACATATTTGTTTGAGTGCTGTTTTCTTCATTACAACTCTATTCCCTTGAGGGCAGGGGTTCTGTTCTTTTTTTTTTTTGTATTTGTTTTTTGAAAACCCTTACCTTCCATCTTGGAGTCAATACTGTGTAAGAGTGGCAAGGACTAGGCAATTGGGGTTAAGTGACTTGCCCAGGGTCACACAGCTGGGAAGTGTCTGAGGCCAGATTTGAACCTAGGACCTCCTGTCTCTAGGCCTGGCTCTCAATCCACTGAGCTACCCAGCTGCCCAGGGGTTATATTCTTGTCTATTGTATATCCCTTATATTTAGCACAGTGCCTGATACATAGTAAGTGGTTAATAAAAGACTGTTTCCCTTCTAGAGATGGGAAGATAGTGGATGTCAATGCACTGAGATGGGAGATAGTAGTAGAGATAGATGTGTGAAGAAAAGAGTATGGTGTAAGAAAAATGGAAAGGTCTGAATGGGTCAATTGCAAGCTTTAAATGCCACACACTATTTTCTTTTTGATATTAGAGATGGAAGAAAGCCTCAGGAGTTTTTTTAAAAATTAATTTATTTAGTTAATTTAGAACATTATTCCTTGGTTAAAATAATCACATTATTTCCCTCCCTCCACTTCACCCACCCTTCCCACAGCCGATGTGCAATTTCTTTGGGTATTATTTGTGTCCTTGATCAGCATCTATTTCCATGTTGTTGGTGTTTGCATTAGGATATTGATTTAGAGTCTACCTCCCCAGCCATATCCCCTCGACCCATGTATTCAAGCAGTTGTTTTTCATCTGTGTTTCTACTCCCATAGTTTTTCCTCTGAATGTGGATAGTGGTTTTTCTCATAGATTTCTCCAAGTTATTCAGAATCATTGCATTGTCCCTAATGGAGAAGTCCATTACATTCAATTGTATCATAGTGTATCAGTCTCTGTGTACAATGTTCTCCTGGTTTTTGTTATGAAAATTGTTTCCCAATTTGTTGCTTCCCTTCTAATTTTGGATGCATTAGTTTTGTTTGTACAAAAACTTTTTAATTTGATGTAATCAAAATTATTGATTTTACATTTTGTGATTTTTTTTTCTAGCTCTTGCTTGCTTTTAAAGTCTTTCCTTTCCCAAAGATCTGACATGTATACTATTCTGTGTTCACCTAATTTTCTTATAGTTTCCTTCTTGATATTCAGGTCATTCACTCATTTTGAGTTTATCTTGGTGTAGGGTGTGAGATGTTGATCCAAACCTAATCTCTCCCATTACTGTCTTCCAATTTTCCCAGCAGTTTTTATCAAATAGTGGATTTTGGTCCCAGCTGGGATCTTTGGGCTTATCATAGACTGTCTTGCTGAGGTCATTTACCCCAAGTCTATTCCACTGATCCTCCTTTCTGTCTCTTAGCCAGTACCAAATTGTTTTGATGACCACTGCTTTCTAGTATAGTTTGAGATCTGGGGCTGCAAGTCCTTCTTCCTTTGCATTTTTTTTTCATGATTTCCCTGGATATCCTTGATCTTTTGTTCTTCCAAATGAACTTTGTTTTGGATTTTTCTAATTCAGTAAAAAAGTTGTTTGGTAGTTCAATTGGTATGGCACTAAATAAGTAAATTAATTTGGGCAGGATTGTCATTTTTATTATGTTTGCTCATTCTACTCATAAGCAATCAATGTTTTTCCAATTGTTTAGATCTAGTTTTAGTTGTATGAAGAGTGTTTTGTAGTTGTGTTCATATAGTTCCTGTGTTTGTCTTGGTAGATAGATTCCTAAGTATTTTATATATTGTCTAGGGTGATTTAAAATGGAATTTCTCTTTCTAATTCTTGCTGCTGAAATGGGTTGGAGATATATAGAAATGCTAATGATTTATGCGGATTTATTTTGTATCCTGACTTTGCTAAAGTTGTTGATTATTTCAGCTAGCTTTTTGGTTGATTCTCTAGGACTCTTTAAGTAGACCATCATATCATCTGCAGAGTGATAGCTTGGTCTCCTCATTGCCTCTTTTTTAAATTTTTTAAACCCTTACCTTCCCTCTTGGAGTCAATACTGTGTATTGGTTCCAAGGCAGAAGAGTGGTAAGGGCTAGGCAATGGGGGTCAAGTGACTTGCCCAGGGTCACACAGCTGGGAAGTGCCTGAGGCCAGATTTGAACCTAGGACCTCCTATCTCTAGGCCTGGCTCTCAATCCACTGAGCTACCCAGCTGCCCCCGCCATCACATTGCCTCTTTTAATACCTTCAATTTCTTTTTCTTCTCTAATTGCTACTGCTAGTGTTTCTAGTACAATATTAAATAATAAAGGTGATAATGGGCATCCTTGTTTGACTCCTGATCTTATTGGGAAGGCTTTGAGTTTTTCCCCATTGCAGATGATGTTTGCTGATGGTTTTAGGTATATACTGTTTATTATTTTTAGGAAAGACCCTTCTATTCCTATACTTTCTATTGTTTTCAATAGGAATGGGTGTTGTATTTTGTCAAAGGTGCACAAAAAGCATCTATTGAGATAATCGTGATTTTTGTTGGTTTGCTTGTTTATATGGTCAATTATGTGGATGGTTTTCCTAATATTGAACCATCCTTGCATTCCTGGTATGAATCCTACCTGATCGTAGTTGATAACCCTTGTGATGACTTGCTGGAGTCTTTTTGCTAGTATCCTATTTAAAATTTTTGCATCTATGTTCATTAGGGAGATGGGCCCATAGTTTTCTTTCTCTTTTTTTGACCTGCCTGGCTTTGGAATCAGAACCATATTTATGTTACAAAATGAATTTTGTAGAACTCCTTCTTTGTTTATTTTGTCAAATAATTTGTATAATATTGAGATTAGTTGTTCTTTGAATGTTTGATAGAAATAATTTGTGAATCCATCTGGACCTGGGGATTTTTTCTTAGGGGGAGATCTTTGATGGCTTGTTTAATTTCTTTTTCTGATTTAGGATTGTTTAGGTAGTCTAGTTCTTCCTCTGTTAGTCTAGGCAATTTATATTTTTGTAAGTATTCGTCCATATCACCTAGATTGCCATATTTGTTGCCATATAGTTGGGCATAATAGTTTTTAATGATTGCCTTAATTTCCTCCTCATTAGAGGTGAGGTCTCCTTTTTCATCTTGGATACTGTCAATTTGGTTTTCTTCTTTCCTTTTTTTAATTAGATTGACCAGTACTTTGTCTATTTTATTTTTTTTCAAAGTACCAGCTTCTAGTCTTATTTATTAAATCAATAGTTCTTTGACTTTCAATTTTATTAATTTCTCTTTTGATTTTTTAGGATATCTAATTTAGTCTTCATCTGAGGATTTTTAATTTGTTCACTTTCTAGTTTTTTAATTTACATGCCCAATTCATTGACCTCTGCCCTCTCTAGTTTGTTAATATATGAACTCAAGGATATAAATTTGCCCCTGAGTACTGCTTTGGCTGTATCCCATAGATTTTGAAAGGATGTCTCATCATTGTCATTTTCTTCAATGAAATTATTAATTGTTTCTATGATTTGCTTTTTAACTAACCGGTTTTGGAGAATCATATTGTTTAATTTCCAATTAATTTTTGATTTACTTCTTCATGTACCCTTACTGAGGTGCTCTTGCTCCTCTCATTTTTATTTTTGGTTTTGAGGTTTTCTGTCAGTCTTCCCTCTTGGAGCTTTTTCAGGAGATCTCTTAGTGCAGTCTGTCAGAGAGGGGTGTTGGAGCTTGAGCTTCCCTGTCCTCTGGAAGCTTTGATTGGATTAAAGTCCAGCAGTCTGTGGGGGAGGGGTGTTGGAGCTTGAGCTTCCCTGACCTCTGAAGACTTTTTATGGGATTAAGTCCAGCTGGGTTGGGCTGGATGTGCCCTGAGGCCAAAACCTCCTGGAAGGCTGGAGCAATATGGAGGAGATGTGATAATGCTGCCCGCTCTGCGCTCCCTCTCAAGCTCCTTCCCCACCACCTGTGTTTCTTGCCTGAGACTGGCACAGCCTTGCCCTCAGGGTACTCCCTCCAGACCAACACCTTTGCCCCCCCAGAGGTTCCTGCTGCCGGTGGAGGCTTAGCATTCTCAGTGGGGGGAGTGTTCCTGGGACCTTCGTTCTCCCTTCCCCTTAAACCCAAGTGTTCTCAAATTCTTGTTCTGGGGGGGGGCGTACCTTTTGAATTGAGTCCAGCAGGAGGGTCCTTGGCTCTGTGTTGTTGTTAGGTTTGATTTTCAGTCCCCTAGGAGCATTTAGTTTGTAATTGTTAAAGAGGGGTTTTCAGAGGTCTGTACTTTCTCTGATTCTACGCCGCCATCTTGACCTGAAGCCTCAGGAGTTTTGTAAAAACCACTTTGGCAGCTATGTGGAGGATGAATGAATTGAGGGATGAGTGACCAAAATAGAGCCTATTGGGATCATTTAGGACAGTGGTGATAAAGACCTGGACTAGGGTAGTTGTGGTAGGATTATAAGAAGAATAATGGTGTATGGGGTGCTCAAGGAGGAGTAGTATCTCTGGTATGGAGGGCTTGTCATGCCCTCCTAGGGCAGCTCTCCAACCTCTGACCCTCACCTGACACCCAGTTCTCACTTGTGGCTCCCAGTAGCTGCTAGCATGTAGCAGCTGCCACACCCCGGGGAATGGCTTTGACAGGCCGGCTAAACCTTGTAAGGGTAGCCATTGGGTCGTAGACCCCTGGTGAACCAAGGCTTTGCTCACCCAGCATGTGAAGACTGTTTCGGCAGAACAGACAGAAGGAACCAATAAGAAGGTTCAACAGCTGAGAGGGCGACGCAGCAAAGCACTGTGGAGTGCTTAGGGCGTGTTGGAGCACAAAAGACAACACTACCATCCAATGCAGCTGAGGAATTCTCCAGGTGTAACGATTTTTTGTGCCAATGGACCCAGGCTTCCAACGCTGAGAGAGTGGGGCTGTCTCCGTGCATTGACTTTTCCACTTAAATCTCCTTCACGCACACGTGTTTTTGTGCACACTCATCTACATCACAGATGAAGGCACACAGACAATCGTCATCCTTGGTTACCGAGTGACTACTACTATAAGAAACATGTGAGCTTTTGCACTGACTGTCAAATACCCTCCCTTCTTATCATCAACTTCTTTTCCTTTTAACAACTCAACTGCCATGTTCTATGAGAAGCCTTTCTCTCCTCCATTTTCAGACCTCAATTTCTAGTGCCATCCCTTCCAAAGCTACCTTATATTTAATTACTTTATATAGGTTTATATTCATTCATTATATACTTTATTCTATAAAAGGTATGGATGGAGAGACATGTACTAAATATATACAAAATACATGCAAATATATATATTTAATGTGTTGTTAATAAATGGTGATCTGGTCATTTAACTTACTACAAAAAGTTCTGATTATGCTATATTTTTCTTGTTTTAGGTACAGAGTGATTTGGAAGCCAAAGTTAATTCTGTTTCAGAATTACTCAATAAACTCCAGGAGACAGATAAACAATTAAGATGTGTTGCTGAGCAGCAGAAAAACATTAAAGCCCAGACTGAGAGATCTTGTTGTCAAGACCATAAGAATCAGTTTGATGTAATTATTGGACACCACCTTAGGCATCTTGAAAAAATACAACAGCAACAGTTAGATATCCAGGTATCCTAATTCATACTAGACTATGGTGTTGTATTGTGTTACTTTATTATCTCAAATTTATAAATAACCATTATTAAAAATCTCTAATGAGATATTACAGATAACCAGTTTTAATTCCTATAGTTACTATATCTACTAATGTGCAAAACATTAATATGTAAAAGAATCTGAGGGAGGAGTTCATCCCAGGCATGCACATTGCTTTGAGCCAGTGTCAGGGGTAGGAAATAGGAGTCTCAAATTCAGGAAAAGCTACTAAATAATTTGGCTGTAATATAGATTACGTGAAAGAAAATAGTATAAAATAAGGTCACTTGAAAATCTTACCACAGTATCAGCAAGGCTTTTCTTATAATCATGATGTATAGCAGTTATCTGTGTACTGTTAAGGCATATGATTGTTCTGCATCAGCTTGGTATCAGATTTGATCTGACCGTATAGATTTCGATCAGATCTAAATGAGACACTAAACATCTCACATTCAATAGGAACGTATATTTGACAATGTTATAGAAAGGATATCCAGGAGGGATTTGGTATTGGTTTGGCTAGGCAAAGCTTTCTTGATTCCACCTTTTTCATAGTTAGAAGCATGTGTCATACCCAAGGAATAAACTAACTCTTGTGCTACACTTTTGTCCTTGGGTAGTCAGATAGTTATGTCAGTAGCTTAAACTTGTGTTTCTTGGATCAAGTAAATTTTATTGCCTTCTCCAGAAAAAAAAAAAACCTTACCTCATGTGCAGTAAATATTGTTCTAAAAGATCCCACGTCTTTGTGGCAAGGTCCTCATGGTCTTCTAGGGGACCTTCCATCATTTAAATGACCTTAGGACCACTACTGGATAACTCAGAACTTGGTGAAGCAAGAAGGTTGGCCTGGACGGGGCCGAAAGGAGAGCTTAGTCCAAGTAAAAGAAAAGCAAAGACAGATAATAAGCAATGGAAGAATTTCCTGAAGTGGCGCAACAGAGAACAAAAAATCTAGGCTTTGTCTTTTCCTTTGGAAAGGCTTGAGATTTAAATCTCATTAACCATGTTTATATAGTGAGAGAGATCAAGTATTTGTGGGTCATAGTGGGTTTCCTGATGCCAAATCGGTAGAAACCTCACCAGAGACATGAGGGACACATCATAGATGAGGATACTTGGGTGTTGCTACAAGTACTCATTCTAGGTTGGTCATCTATAGCAGATGTCCAGCTCATAGTCCAGTGCTACCCAGATTAAAATCTAATTGGGAAATGTTTGACATCTGACTATTAAATGTATTTTGCTTCATTTTTTTTGAAAAATGTATTTTCTAAGGGGATTTGTCTGATTATAAGTTGGGAATTATCTGTGGTTACAAAATAGTGGTGATCTCCTCCCAAACTAATATTTTTAAAAAGAAAGTCATAAAACAATTTTGTCTTCTAGAACCATTTAATTACCTCTGCACTAAACCCTGGCAGATTCCAGTCTTTTAATATGCCGTCTTCCAATCCAGTAGAAAAATCATTTGTAAAATCAGAACTTCGTCCTCTTAGCAGTAACCATTCTTCACATCATAGACACACAGAGCTTCCTAGTCAAGGTAAATGCTGTTAAATTTGTGAGTCTTGTATGATAGTGATTTGGTTCTCAGCATTGATGAATATCATTTTCATTAAATTTATGTTCTTTTTTTCTTCTTGCTTTCTAGCCCTATTTTTCCATATCAACATATAGCAACTGACAGTAATATTGTGTTAATTAGCTTATATGCTGCCTTTTTGATGCTTCACAAGATAAGTTTTCTTATCTTTTGTGTATGTTTAATCAACAAGTATTTTTCATTGGGCACTGTGTTATGTTTTGGAGTTAGAAGTACAAAGAATGAAGCAATCTTTACTTTCAAGAAGCTATTAAGACTTCTTAGGTGAAAAAAGAAGATGTAAATTCCAGTTCATGCAATTAAAAGTGATACCACAGCAAATGAATGAATTTATGAGCTGATTAGACGGACTATTAACATTAATGTAGATCACAGGTTACATATACACTGTCTTATCCTTTGTGACTTGTCTATGTCCTCACAGAAATCTCTCTGAACTAGTTATTTTCTTCTTAGTCTTTTTACATTTTGTAGGTACTAGTGCAACATTCAAATCTGCCTCACCCTTGTTGATAATATTGATTATGGCTCCATAAAATTCTTCTTTGTTTTCAAAGACTGTAGTGGTGGAGTTTAAACTCAGAAGGCTTGATCTAGGGGTATGCTGAGGCCAGTTCTAATGAAAATCAGCAAGTGCTATGGATTAGATTTTTTGTTTAGATTTAAGAAATTATCATATAGATTAAACTTAAAAGTGTGTATACATACTTTTCCTTTTCTACTCTCCCGTGTCCATCTCCCCCATCTCCCCCCCCCCCCCCCCCCCGGCCAGTCTGTTAAAACATTTACCAGCATCCTACAGTGCTCTTTATAAGTTTTTTTTGAGGTAAACAGTAGTAGAAAGCTCAGGGAATGGAGTTCTCGCCAGACTAGGGGCCTGATGACTCCAAGGCAGTAGTGTCAAAATCAGATTAGAAATGAATCTCCTCCAGCAGGCAGTATATTGATTTAGAAAACCACAAATTATCTATGTTTTACTGTATTTTTATTGATTTTGTTAAAACATTTCCTGGTTACATTTTAATCTGCCTTAAGCCACTGCAGAATCTTTTTGACCTGGGAAATTTCAAACTTCTGATATTAGGTTAACAACAACAATGGACATAAATAGAAAATTTTAAGGTTTACAGAGTGTTTTGTAGATATCCATTGTTTGATTTGAGCCTTGTAATACCCCTGGCCCAATGATACCAGAAGGACTTCAAGATAAGTCTATCTCTGGGACAGACTGAGTTTGCTATTTAAAGATCAATCCAGGTAATTGAAGAGAAGGCTAGTAGGTTGGCTGATGAATTTTTTGGCTGAAAAAAATTTTAAATGATCCTCATTCTTGCTTGTCCCCCTTCCTTTTCTACAGTGATATTGGTAGAAGAGCAGAGAGGAAAAGCTAATAACTTCAGTTTTTAGACACTCTATAACCATTAACTTAATTTTAGGTACTCTAAAGATTTGATCTTTGGCCAGTGATTTACAGTGACTCAGCAAATTATTGTTAACTACCTTGATATTAGCTTTCTTAGAATAAGTTAAACTACAAGATAAAAGGAGTAGCTAAATGGAAGGTGGTGGCTCAAGGTTCTTTTTGCATAGGCAAACAAAAGAGTCAGTTTCATAATTGATAGTGACTTAAGTGTAAGATGGGTATAGGGGAAGATAGTGGAAAACAAATTTTGAGTTTAAACAAAATTGCCAAAGGTTTGCATATTACTTATTCAAAAGCTCTATGCCGCTCTCTCTCTCTCTCTCTCAAAAAAAAAAATGTATATATATACATAAAACAAATTCTATTTCCTTGAACATGTGATTAGAAGGTGCTGGCCTCCAGTTTCTATCCCCAGTTTTCCCTAAACAACATTACAGAAGTCGAAATTGATCAGGTCTTGACAGCAATTAATTCCTGATTTGTGTCTGTATCCAACCAGATCATTGACTAGTTAGAACAAAGGTCAGTGTCAATATCATCTTTGAAGAAAGGTTAACAGTGGGAAGAAAACTGTACAAATGCAATAGCTTTGACATGACCTTTTCAAATAAACTGTCCTTGCTGAAAAAAGGAAAGTGTAATAAGACAAGATCAATAATCAGAACTGGCCTTTAGATATCATTTTAAAGGTTTCAGGACTTTTTATGTACATTATCTCATTTAAGCCTTACAGCAGTGCTGTGAGATAGTTGTTGCAGGTTTTATAATGCTCCTTTTACAGATGGATTTTAGCAACTTAGATGAAAGCGCACAAAGACAATTGTCATCCTCGGTTTCCGAAATAGGATTTAAACATGCCATCAGTTTACCAGATTATATTAGACAGAAATTTTGACTCATATCTGATCTAAATCAGTTGCCACAGTGAAGAAGCCAAAATGAGTCATCAAACACTTGAGGCAGTGATAATGACAATCAAATGTAACAGAATCCAAACTCATTTACAAAATATTATGGCAGGTAGAGTGGTAGATTATGATCAGTACTGAGTCAGAAAAAAGGTACAAAGTGATGAAAAAATTTCGAAGAAAGCTTAGTATGAAGCCCAAGTCATCTCAGAGAGCAGCATAGATGAACAAATCTGTTACTTCTGTAATGAAGCTTTTTTTTTTTTTAAGTCACTGATGTCAGTTGGACCTTCTTTTTGGACTCAACATGACAATCCCAATGTGCTAAATGAAATGTGAAAAAGGCACTAATGCAGAAAAAGATAGGAAGAATAACTGGATCAGTTTAGGGTTATATAAAGGAAATCCAGGCTAGATAGGAAGCAGGAGAGCAGTTGTACAATTAATATTGTGAAGACAAATTTTAAAAACTTTAAAGAACTGTAGGGGTTAAAATTAATATGGTTTGACTAAATATAAGAGAATGTTTTTATATTCTAATTATTATTATATATTTCATTATTATATTATCACTCAAGTCAAAATGACTTTTTTAGCAGCTTTTATTTACAAAATAGAAGGAAAGAGTAGAGAAATGTGAAAGAGGGTAGAGTAAGCAGTCTAGTTTATCACCTTAAATGTTTTTTCTGTGCCTGGCTTAACTCCACTGGAGGACCCTTAGTTAGAGGGCTGTTTGGCTGGAGGACCCAGTGGTGAATAACCATGTGGCCTCCTCTGGAACAAATCTCTCTAGAAGTCAGGAAAGGAGTTAGCTTTTCACTCACTCATGTTATATTTGAAAGGGGAAGATCCAAGAGTAGTATTACCAAATGATAGAGTCCCAGGTCCATACTGAAGAAAGTCATCCACCAGCCTCCAAAGCCTCAAAAGAGCTTGAAGACCTCATGACAGGAAATTTTGGCCACTTTTAAAGACCCTTATTTATGTCACTTCCTATTCCTTCCTCAACTTAGGGGATCAATTGTTGTCTTTAAATTTGCTTAGGACTTCCCAGGAGGCAGCCAGTTGCTTCTGGAGGTAAAAACCCCTTTAGTAAGTAGTTTGTGGATTTCTCCTACTTTAGGGTTAAGTATGGGTGTGTTCGGTTTTGTTGATTAAATTTAAAAGTAAGCAAGGGGAGAGTTAATCTCATCTTCACAGAATTCATATCAACCTAAAGTGACCAGTCATGGTTCTAAGGGACTCATGTTGCTATCCATCTCCTGACAGAGAAATGATGGATTTAGGGTGTAGAAGATGTGTATATTTTTTGAACACAGCCAGTATAGGATTGTATTTTGCTTGAGTTATGTGTATTTGTTAGAAGAGTTTTGTTTCTTTTTCATTGAGTGAAGAAGGGGAAAGAAAATTAAATTAAAAAAATAGAACAGTGTTTTCAGGACATTTAAACAGGAGATAATGGTTTTAGAAAAATCACAAAAAGGCAATTGCGAATACAGCTATAAATAGTCTGATGTGTACATCTCCTTTTTTTCTTTAAAATATTTGAGAGTGATCTATATAGATATCAGAGTTGTTCTTCATGATGAAAATAAGAAAGAGTAACAAGAAGGATTTTGTGAACAGAATTATATAATATCAGAATTGGAAATATTAAAATTAGAAATGATCTCAGAACTGGAAATTAACCTCAAAAGCCATCTAGTCCTTTTCAGACTTAAAAAGGAATCCCTTCTAGAATATACTTGACAAGCTTTGCCTTGGAGAGCTCTAGGGAGGAGGAGACATTTTTTCTTAAGGTTTCAAAGTCCATTTTGGTTTGTATGATTCTGATGATTAGGAAGTTTTGTCTTATACCAACCCTGAATTTGTTTTTGTATCTTCCTCCTATTGCTCTTATTTATAACGTTTAGGACCAGGTGGAACCAGTCTAATTCATATTCTCTTCAGGTATATAAAATCCACTGAGTTTTCTTATTGACAGTCTATACATACCTAGTTTCTTCAGGCAATTATTGTATGACATGATCTAGACTCTTCACTATCCTAATTGCCTTCCTCTGGATACTTCTCAGCTTATCAATGTTAGGAAGACCTGAGTTTTAATCCTGCTACAGACACTAGAAGTATAACCCTGGATAAGTCACTTAGTCTGTTTCCTCATCTGTAAAATGAAGATAATAGAACCTACCTCATTGGGTTGTTGATCTGTAAAGTACTTTGTAAACCTTAAAGTTCTATACAAATGCTATTTGTTAATTATTATTATTATTCATACTATCAATAACCTAGTAATTATACAGACAAGGAAAAGAATGCCCAGAGAGTTTAAGTGACTTGCCTAAAGTCAGACAACTAATAAGCAGCAGTGGTGGAATTTGAATCTTCTTAATTCTGACTCCAAAACTATTGTTCTTTCCATGCTACCTCTCTATTTCTTCCAGCTATGCTTTTTGTGTTAATGGTTACATATTTATGGTTTGGTTATGTTGCAAAAATATTTAAACAAGGACAGCTTAAAAATGCAAATAGTTTTTATTGCTGAAGTTGCTGTTCCTTTTGCATTTTAGATTCTTTAAAACAAGTTGAAGATTTGGGATATGATAAGCAAAAATCTCCACTTGAGACTCCTGCACCCCGGAAATTTGCTCCTATACCTCTTTCTAAAGATGATAAAATCTCCAAGAGTATAAGACCTGGGGAACAAAAGGAAAGTTTGCAGATATTATCTCGCAAAGGTAATAGACTTGTAATAATTTGCTTGTTATTGTTTTCCTCTCATTTCTCCAATATTGGAAGGTAATTAGAAACACTGGTTGAATCTCAACTCTATACTAAAAATCCCCTATCAATACTTATATCCCTGCATTCATCTTTATAATAGTTGTGGTCTTTTATTTGTGACAAGGAAATCACTTTAAAAGACTGATATATATTAATTTAGGGTCACCAAGGAATTCAGCTATATAATTCCTTAATGAAAACTCAAGTCAGCAGTCAACCTTTTATGGAGTTTAATTACAAACAGGAGGAAGAAAGGTATTAGAGATAGAGAGAGAGAGGGAGAGAGAAAGGGGAGAGAAGGGAATAGGGCTTAAATACCCCTTCTGTTTAGGCTGGGCCAAAAGGCCCAAGCCCTTAGATAGCTGAGGCAAAGAAAAGAGATCCGTCCCTATCACTCACGTGACCAAAATGGAGAAACAGTCTCAGGGGCCTCCACCTCCAGCTTCCTTCAGAGCAAGCTTCTCAGAGCACAACCTCTCAGAGCAAAAAACTCTCCAACCAACCCCTTCCAGTCCTCAGACCCAGCTATCTTTAAGGAAACCATCCAAGTTCCCTCCCCTCAGTTCTCACATCTACCAATCACTGTCCATGTCTTTCCTGTGCCAATGGTGGCTCTACCTTAACCCAGGACCGCCCAGAGGTCTGTGGCTTTGCACATGTCTGTTGAAGGTCATATTCTCAAATAATTAAATCTTGATCCTTTGCTGCAGCCCTTCCTAAATCCTGTTACCCTGAGTAGGGTGGAGATTGGAATAATTAAATTTTGATCTATGCTGCAGCCCTTCCTAAATCCTGTTAGGACTGAGTAGGGTGGAGATTGTAATTTCCAAGACCTGGTTCTGTCATTCCAAGTATCTCTATTGTATCAATTCTAAAATCAATCATGACTCAAAGAACTTCCTGTTCTATGCTTAAGCATAGGTCAAAGCCCTTTCCATTGTTCAGCAAAAGGTTTCTGTCCTAAAGTAATCTTAAGAAGGGAGGAGGAGGAACCTCCCATGCCAATGGGGTTCCCATTCCAATAGACTATCAGTAAGAAATTTTCTAAGTATGAAATTTCCCAATGGTGAAATTTCCAACATTTATAAGTCTAAGAAATTTTAAGGTTTACATATCATAGCCTTTTTCTGATTACTATTGATCCAGTATCAATGGGAGGCATTTTGCCTTATAGCTCCGATTTTGGAATTGCTTCCTTGATCAGATGAACATATTTGCCTTTCTACCCATATCACACCACTATACTGTGACAGAACCAGCAGCTTTCCTGACTCACCTGACACAGTTTCCTGCCCCATGCAATCTGATTGACTCTAGCTTCTGTGATGGAGCTTCCTGGTCTGGGAGCATAAAAGGCCCCAGTTCCATGTAGTTGGTACCTCTCAATCTAGGTGAGTGCTTGAGACCACATGAGTTACTATACCCTGATAACATACTGACCAGTCTTGTTTTTAGATGAATTTAAAGAGAGTTAAAGCCAGAGAAGCTGAATGTCCTTGTAACCTTGATATACATCCTTTCTAACCTTGATGTACATCCTTGTTGTGTTTGGGTGGAATAAACATCCTGTGTTCAATGGCTCATGAATACTTTTCCCAACCCTTCTTAATTCTAGCAACTTCTCCCTGTTAATTATTTCCTACTTTTGCTGTATATAACTTGTTTTACATATATTTGTTGTCTCATTAGACTGTCAACACCTTGAGGGCAGAGACTGTCTTTTGTCTCCTTGTGGCCCCTGTACTTAATACAGTATTTGGCACTTATTAAGTGCTTGAAAAATGTTTATTGATTGCCTTATTTTGTTTCAAAACAGAACCTGAACTAAGAGGTTTTAAGAGTAACTTAGATGACTTGAACATACAGAGATCTAAAAGCTTGCATTTGACTTATGTTGATTCTTTGTGGATTCTCTGGATTGTTAAAAACAAATATTTGCCTATATACTTTTTTGACAGAGCTATTTGACCTAAATGGAGTCTAATATTGGAGTACTATCATTGTAATTATAACAAAACAATAGAAATATCATGGTTATCATAGACATCTCTAAGAAATATTTTTGCATAATAATTCCTTAGAATTTGGAATACTTCTCTGTGTTTTATTGGTAGAATTGATGTTATTCTTTTAAAAACTTAGCATTCACAGCAAAATGGAAGATCTCATGGAACTTTGAAATTGTCCCTAATAAAAGTATTAGAATTAAACATAATTCTTTAGATGTGGTGACAGAGCACTGTTGGTGAACCTTTTAAGAGATTATGTGCCCAAACTATACCTTCAGGCTGCCTGTGAGCTCCCTACTTTACCCCAGAGAGTGGTGGAGAAAGTGCTTGCATTGGGTTTCTGGGTGGAGGTGCAGGACATGTAAACATTGTCCCCAGGCATAGTAGAGAGGGGGAATGGAGCATATGTGCCATGTCTTCTCCAACATGGGTGTAGAGTCTGGTGAGACTGTCATCTCCCTTTTTCTGGATATTATTCTATTAATTTGACAAATGCCTTTTTGAGAATCCTAGTTATATTGCAGTCCACTAACACCTTTAGGTCTTTGTCACATGATACTATTTAGATAGGTTTTCATTCATTTTGTACTTTTGCTTTTGATTTTTTTTCAGCCCGAGTGTAGGATTTTACATTCATCTTTAATTTACTTCATTAAATTAGAAATATTTCTTGTATAGTATTGGAGAATTGGAGAATTTTGTGGTTAGTAAGCTGGAACTGTAATTTTTGCTTAATTTAAGTTGCTGATTATTAGTTTAGGTAGATATATCTACCTATTGAGGATGTTTTTCCAAGCTAGTGGAAATATATGTGATTACTAAGCACTGAAGAATATTTCTATGATTTAAAAATGTTGCATTATTGGAAAGACTTTTAATTGATTTATAATTTGGGGGCATCTAGAATTGAGTATTTGTGTTATTAAAAAGACACTTCTAAGTATTAACATGTATTCTTAGGAAGAGAAATAGCCAGATGATGTTATCTGATTTAAGAAATGTAATGAAAAGTGAATTAATAAATCTGTCTTGGATTAATTATTTTATAATATCCAAATCTTGCTGGATTTTGAAACCAAATTATTTTTTAATAGTTATAATCCTTGTTATGGAATTTTTTCCTTTAAGTTACCCAGAGCATTACATAGAAGTTACTACATAAATATATTCGGTAGAAATGTCAGTTTTCTTGCTATTTTTGTTTAGTGTTATTGTAAAATAAATGAGTTGATTTTGTATTTCTATTATATTTTAGTTACATAAACTTAGGTCAGATTTTAAATTTTATTAGTTTTTTTAACTAACAAAAGTGTTTAAAACTATTTTTGCTTTTTAGGAAGTGGAAGATTATTGGAGCAGATCCTAAATAGTCAGGACACCCAAGTAACAGAGTCTTCAGAAAGAATATCATTAATCACATCAAGAATGAAGCAGGATTCTGTGAGAAACAGGTAAAAAAGAAACCAAATTAAAGGATGTATTATCTCTTTATCAAAAAGAGTAAAATGGAAAACTGAGACATGATCATCTTTGTAAATTTTATGGAGTTACAGTTCTATAGCTTTGTATTGTGTTATACTTAGATCATTACATTTAGATTAATAAATTGAGAACTGGGAGTAACTGCTGATCCAAATTCTTCATTTTGTAAATGAGGAAACTGAGTCCTTGTGTGGTGAAATGATTTACCTATGACCATAGGCTACTAACTACTGGTAGAGCATGGGATATTAGAATCCATGTCTGAATCCAAATCCCAATTCAGGGCTTTTCCAGAAGTCCTGTTTCCAGAATTCCAGAAGTTGTTCTCTTATCTATTTAGTTCATTTTAACAAACATTTATTATGTGCCTATAATGTGCTAAGGACTATACCAGCTTCTGTGGATGCAAAGTAAGAAATGAAAACAGACTCTATTCTCAGGGAGGCTACATTCTGCTAGGGGAAATAATGTGTATAATGTGCACTGTAATTTTCAGAAAGGAGGAAGGCCCAACAATAAGAAAGGATCAGAAAAAGACTCTTGAAGATTCTGTCAGTTTATCTGAGTTAGGAATTATCACTGGCAGAGATGAAGAGAGATATTTTTCCAAGCATGGGTGGGGATATCCTGTACAAGTATACAGAGGCAAATGATTTTTTAAAAATTTAGAATATTTTTCCATGGTTACATGATTTGTGATTCCTCCCCTCCCTCCCCCCTCCCAAAACTGATAAGCAATTCCACTGGGTTATACATATAACATTGTTCAAAAACCATTTCCATGTTATTGGTATTTGCATTAGAGTGATCCTTTTAACATCAAAACCCCAATCACATCCCTATTGTACTACACGGTCGATCGTATATTTTTCTAATGCATTTCTGGTTCCACAGTTCTTTCTGTGGATGAAGATAGCTTTCTTTCTTCTAAATTCCTCTTGATTGTCCTGGATTATTGCATTGCTGCTAGTAGAAAAGTCCATTACATTTGATTGTGCCATAATGTATCAGTCTTACAGAGACAAATAATGAAACATTTGTGTAAATGGAATAGCAAGTAGCATGTTTTATCTGGGATTTAAGTGAAATCAGTCTGGAAAAATAATTGGGAGCCAGAATGTGAACAGCTTTAAATATGAACCAATAGAATTTATATTTTATTTCCTAGTGTAGATGTTTTTAATCTTTTTGTCACAAACTCTTTGTCTGGCTAATAAGTCTTTGTACAACTCAGAATAATTTTTTTTTAAACCCTCTGTTTTAGTATCAGTTCTAAGGCAGAAGAGTGGTAAGGACTAAGCAATTGGGATTAAATGACTTGCCCAGGGTCACACAGGTAGGAAGAATCTGAGGCCATATTTGTACTCAGGGCCTCCTGTATCCAGGCCTAGGGCTCTATTGTGTTAACTAGCTGCCCCTCAGAACAATATGTTGTTTTTTTTTTAAATTTTAATTTTTAAACCCTTATCTTCTGTTTTAGAATCAATACTGTTTTTGGTTCTAAGGCAGAAGAGTGGTAAGGGCTAGGCAATGAGGGTTAAGTCACTTGCCCAGAGTCACACAGCTGGGAAGGGTTTGAAGTTAGATTTGAACCTAGGGCCTCCTGTCTCTAGGCCTGGCTATCAATTCACTGAGCTACCCAGCTGCCCCCTTATACTTTTTTTGAAGTTTACTCCATCTTTGTACCTTAAACTGTATCATCTAAATGGTTAATCTTAAATTCTTTAAATCCCTTCTGTGGAGGCACAGCCAAGGAGATGGAATAACAGAAAGCAGTACAGCAATATCCTACCCCATACTCCTCCAAACTTCTAGAAAATGAACCAGACCAAATCCTGATGGGAAAAGTGAAGAAAAGTCACAGTGATTCATTTTTCTGTCTTAGTTTTGGCACAGAGAGACAGAGGTTTGTGGACACTGAGGACTGGATTGGGCCAAGAACATGCATGCAGCAAATTGAACTTTCCACTGCCCAAAGAGAGGCTGTGCAGCAGGGCAAGCAGAAGTCTCTCTAGACCCAAATTGGGGTACCTCCCTGGGACAGGTGCCATCTAGCAGCTGATAGACTGAGGAGGAGAAACCTTGACACTTCCTCACTTCAGTTCTAAGGCTGCTACCAGCTGCCTCTTAACATTACAGCCCAAATCCAGAATTTCCAGGTCAAAGAAAAAATACTGTAAGCAGTCATATCACCCTCTGCTTCACTCTTAAATTTCATTCTCCTTACCACAGCTTCCAGTCCTTTCATCCCTCTCTCTGTCTCCACTACTACACTAGCCTTAATTTCTTTCTCTCAGTCTTGACCCTATATAGTTAACCAATTCATCCAGGCACTATCTTCCACTCTTCCCTCCTTTGTTCTCTTTTGTGCTCTACCAATCCTCAGTTTTGGGTAATTCCACTGCATGCTTTCTGTTCCTACTCCTGAACTTCCAGGCACTGCTAGAAGTAGTTCCATAACTCCTTTCAATACATCATTATAAATTCATATTTCCAAATTTCAGTTGGATCCTCAGTGAATGAAAAAGCATTTTTTTATGCCCTTACATTGTGCATAGCACTTTGCCATGTGTAGGGGATCCTGATAGAACAGAAACAGTCCTTGTTTTGAAAGAATTAAAAGGGGAGCAGCTAGGTGGCTCAAGTCAGGCCGGATTGGGAGGGCCTTGGACCTTGGGCAATTCACTTAACTCCTGTTGCCTAACCCTTACCACTCTTCTCCCTTAGAGCCAATACATAGTATAGATTCCAAGATGGGAGGGAGGTGGAGTGGGGAGAGGGGGGAGAGAGAGATAAAGGGATCTCAACACTGAGAGGTTTAGTTGTAAATCAGATGGAAAGGTTTAGGAAAGGAAAGGTTAGCAAAAGCAAATAATAAAATGTCACTTTCATCAATAAAACCAAATTATTTTCTCTTGATGAACCATTTGATAATGCCAAGGCTTTTGGTGGCGAGAACTTTCTTTTCCATATTTCAATAGCTGTGGAGATAGCTATTGCAGCACCTTCAGTAATATAGGAAGTTGTGCTGGAGTTAGGGTGGGTGGCCCAACCCTAATTTCTGTTCTGTCATTGCTATAGTAATACTTTTATTTTTCCCTGACTTACTATCATGTTCTCTGAAGCAGTTTTTCCAAGCTTTTCAAGCTCCCTTCCCCCTTCTCTCAGCAGATAACCTCGATTTCTAACTTTACATAGGAAAATCAAAGCTATCTCTTGACCTTTTCTTCATCTTTCCTATCTTAAAATCTTTCTAAAACTTTGTTTCTTAACAAACTTTCTTTTGATTCAGTCTTAGAAGAAGAGATTCTTTCCCTCTTAGAGCCAATCCTTCTGGTCATTGGTGTCCTTGATCATATCCCTTTCTGGCTCATCTTGGGACTTGACTTCCTTAAACAGACATACTTTCTCTTTTATTTTTAGTCTATCTTGGTCTCCTTGCTAGTTGCATTCAGGTCTTTCCCATCCTTAAAAAATATATATATCTCTTTAATACTATCAGCCTTTCAGATTCATCCTATCTCTTCCTCTTTATTGCCAAAATCGTAAAAAACTCAAATCCCTGCAACTGCATATTGACTTATTAATATTATCTGGGTTTTGTTGTTAAACATTTCCAGTTACATTTTAATCTGGTTGTGGCCTGAGTTTGATACCTTTAATCTAAACTGCTTTTATTTCATCATTACCTATTCCCTTTTCAACAATTTTTCTAGGTTCTGATCCTGCTGCTCAATTGAAACCCCTTAAAGGTCGCTTTATCATTCCCATAATCTTTTCTTAGTTCTCATTTTCCTAGAACTTTTTGCAGCTTTTCACACAGTTAATTACTCTTTTTCTGAATACTCCATCATCTCTTGGCTTCTGGGACAATGGTCTATCTTGTTCTTCCTACTTCACCATTACTTAAGTCACCTTGCTAATCTGGATCCTGTTCTCAACCCTTAACTCTTCCAAGACTCTGTACTGATCTCTTCTCTTTCATCTACTCCTTCCAGTCCAATTTTTTCTATGCAGACTCTCAAATACACAAATTCAACATTTCTCCTTAACTTCATCTAATTTGGCATGTTTGGTTGTTAGACAGTCCCACCTGCATAATGTCATCACTTGAAACTCAATCTGTTAAAAATGAAATTCATCACCTT
This sequence comes from Monodelphis domestica, assembly GCF_027887165.1. Classification (NCBI taxonomy): domain Eukaryota; kingdom Metazoa; phylum Chordata; class Mammalia; order Didelphimorphia; family Didelphidae; genus Monodelphis; species Monodelphis domestica. The sequence continues at coordinate 267,166,571 of NC_077227.1, forward strand.
TCTTTGGAAGCAAAGAGTAGTGCCCTATATGTTCATTCTTATTCTCCCTCTCCCCACTCTTTCTCCCTTTCTTAATTTCTTTTTTAACTAGGCTCCATTTCAGTGTTAATAGCAGTCAGGTTCACTCCCCTTTATTAAAGGTTTCCCTTATCCTAATTCTTTTTTAATTTATTTTTATTTTATTATTATTTTTTTAAACTCTTACCTTCCGTCGTGGAGTCAATACTGTGTATTGGCTCCAAGGCAGAAGAGTGGTAAGGGCTAGGCTTGCCCAGGGTCACACAGCCCGTAAGTGTCTGACGTCAGATTCAGTTCACTGAACCACCCAGCTGCCTGCAGAATAATGTTTTTAAATGCATAAAATATAATGCAAGGGATTACAAAGGAAACAAATAATATTGAAATATTGTTATTAAAATATTTTTGAATTTAAAAAGTTTTCCATGGTTACATGACTCGGTTGTCTCCCTCCTCTCTTCCCTCCCCCCTCCCAGAGTTGACAAGCAGTTCCACTGGGATATACATGTATTATCACTCAAAACCCATTTCCTTATTAATTTTTGTAATAGCATAATCTTTTAAAACCAAAACCCCAAATCATATACCTTTAGAAGCAAGTGATAAATCCTATGTTTTCCTCTGTATTTCTATTCCAACAGTTCTTTTTATAGATGTGGATAGCATTCTTTTCATACATCCCTCAAAATTGTCCTGGATTATTGTATTGATCATTGTAGCAGGGTCTATTACTTTTGGTTCAGTTAGCATGTATAATTTCCTTCTGGATCTATTTATTCCACTTGCATCAGTTCATGTAGATCTTTCTAGTTCTTAAAGCCCTCATCTGGCTCATTATTTCTTATAGCACAATAGTATTCCATCACCATCATATACTACAATTTATTCAGCCATTCTGCAATCAATGGACATTCCCTCATTTTCCAATTTTTTGCCACCTCAAAAAGTATAGCTATAAATATTTTAGTACTAACATAAAAAAAATCTTTTTGGGATACAAACCTAGTAGTGGTATTGCTGGATCAAAGGGCATGCATTCTTTTAAATCACTTTGGGCATAATTACAAATTGCCTTCCAGAATGGTTGGATCAATTCACAACTCCACCAGCAATGCATTAGTGTCCCAAATGTGCCATTTCCCCTCCAACATGTATTATTCTCCTTTACTGTGATATTGACCACTCTTGCTAGATTTAAGGTGGTACCTCAGTTGTTTAAAATATTTTTTAAAAAGTTCATAGACCTCAGATTAGTAGCTCCTGCTGTAAAGACCATTGGAAGGTATTAGTGCTTATTGATTAAGGCAATGACATGGTTAGATTGGATACTTAAAGGTATCAGTTGAATATCTGTGGGGAATGGGTTGGAGTGGGGAGAGATTGGATATGGAGGAACCAACCTTAATTTGGACATGGACCACTCTGGGACTTGAAATACATTGAGGGGTCCTTGTAAATATGGGTCTGGGGAATCAAAGGCTATGGAATGTCTTGGCAGTAAAGGAGGACTTGATTAATTTTTTTACCATAAACTTATTTTTATGTAATTAATTTACACTGGTTTTCCATGGTTACATGATTCATCTTCTTTCCCTCTCCTCCCCTCTTTCCCCTCCTGTACTGATGAGCAATTCCACTGTGTTTTACAATTATCATTCCCTGCCTATAACCAATGAGCAATTCCACTGGGTTTTATACATATCATTGTTCAAGAACTATTTCCATATTATTAATATTTGCAATAGAATGATCATTTAAACTCAACATCCCCAATCATACCCCTAGCAGTAGCAATTAGAGAAGAAAAAGAAATTGAAGGAATTAAGGTAGGCATTGAGGAGACTAAATTCTCACTCTTTGCAGATGATATTGATAATCTACTTAAAGAATCCTAGAGAATCAACTAAAAAGCTAGTGGAAATAATCAACAACTTTAGCAAAGTTGCAGGATATAAAACAAACCCACATAAATCATCAGCATTTCTATATATTTCCAACACATCTCAGCAGCAAGAGTTAGAGAAATTCCATTTAAAATGACTATACAATATATACAATATAAAATACTTAAGAATCTATCTGCCAAGACAAACATTATTGTGCTCAAAGGAATAATGAACTGGAGGAATTCCATGTGAACTGGAATGACCTCCAGGAATTGATGCAGTGAAAGAAGCAGAATTAGGTGAACAATATACACAGAGACTGATACACTGTGATACAATCGAATGTAATGGACTTCTCTACTAGCAGCAATGCAGTGATCTAGGACAATTCTGAGGGACTTATGAGAAAGAATGCTATCTACAGTCAGAGGAAGAACTGTGGGAATAGAAACACAAAAGAAAAAGAACTGCTCAATCACAAGGGTCATGGGGATCTGTTTGGGGATATAGACTCTAAATGATCACCCTAGTGGAAATATTAATGGTATAGAAATGGGTCTTGATCATTGACATATTTAAAGCCCAGAGGACTTGTGCAATCGTTTATGGGAGTGGGTTTGGAGGAGGGCAGGGAAAGAACATGAATCTTGTAACCATGGAAAAATATTCTAAATTAATTAAATAAAATTTTCAGATAAAGTAAAATGAAAACAACTGCACTAAAAAATAAGATAAAATCACCCTAGATAGTATAAAATATCTAGGAATCTATTTGCCAAGACATACATAGGAATTATATGAACACAACTAAAAAACACTTTCCACACAATTAAAACTAGATCTAAAGAACTGGAAAAACATTAATTGCTCATGGGTAGGATGAACTAACATAATAAAAATGACAATCCTACCCAAATTAATTTACTTATTCAGTGCCATACTTATCAAACTACCAAAATCCTTTTTATTGTATTAGAAAAAATTATAACAAAGTTCATTTTGAAGAACAAAAGAGCAAGACTATCAAGGGAACTAATAAAACAAATGTGACCGATGTGAGCCTAGCAGTACCAGATCTTAAAACTGGAGTATAAAGCAGTGATCATCAAAACAATATGGTACTGGCTAAGAGACAGAAGGGAGGACCCATGGAATAGACTTGAAGTAAATGACTTTAGCAAGGTAGTGTACGATAAACCCCAAATCCCAGCTTTTGTGACAAAAACTCACTATTTTACAAATTGGAAAATTGGAAAACAGTATGGGAAAGATTAGGTTTAGATTAATATCTCACACCCTATATCAAGATAAATTCAGCATGGGTAAATGACTTACATATAAAGAAGGTAATGATAAGTAAATTAGGTGAACATAGAATAGTATACCTGTCAGACCTAGGGGAAAGGAAAAAATTTAAGACCAAGCAAGAGATAGAGAATATTACAAAATGTAAAATGAATACTTTTGATTATATTAAATTTAAAAAGTTTTGTGCAAACAAAACCAATGCTACCAAAATTAGAAGGGAAGCTACAAATTGGGGAAAAAAATCTTTTAACAAAAACCCCTGACAAAAGTCCAATTTCTTAAATCTATAAGGAGGTAAATCAGTTGTACAAAAAATCAAGCCATTCCCCAATTGATAAATGGGCAAGGGACATGAATAGGCAATTTTCAGATAAAGAAATTAAAGCTATCAATCAGCACATTAAAAAATGTTCTAAATATCTCATAATTAGAGAAATGCAAATCAAAACAACTCTGAGGTACCACCACACATCTAGTGGATTGGCTAATATGACAGCAAAGGAAAGTAATAAATTTGGAGGGGATGTGGCCAAATTGCGACACTAATGCATTACTGGTGGAGTTGTGAATTAATCAAACCATTCTGAAAGGCAATCTATAATTATACCCAAAGGGCTTTAAAAGACTGCCTGCCACTTGATCCAGGCATACCACTTCTGGGTTTGTACCCCAAAAAGATAATAAGGAAAAATACTTGTACAAAAATGTTAATAGCTGCGCTCTTTGTGGTGGCAAAAAATTGGAAAATGAGGGGGTGTCCATCGATTAGGGAATGGCTGAACAAATTGTGGTATATGCTGGTGATGGAATACTATTGTGCTGAAAGGAATTTCATGTGAACTGGAAAGACCTCCAGGAATTGATGCAGAGCGAAAGGAATGGAACTAGGAGAATGTTGTACACAGAGACTGATACACTGTGGCACAACTGAACGTAATGGACTTCTCTACTAGTAGTAATGCAGTGATCCAGGACGTTTCTGAAGGACTTATGAGAATGAACACTATCCACATCCAGAAAAAGAACTGTGGGAGTAGAAATGCAGAAGAAAAACATATTATGTGGCTTGATTAATTTTAAGCAAAATAGAAGAGATAAATTATTTCCATATTTCCTTTGTTTCTGATGAAAATTTTTTGATACTTATATTATTTAATATTTAGTATTTTAGAGGTGAAAATGTTACCAACATTGCAAGTTTCTCAGGAACCATATTTACATTTTGTAGAATATCAGTATTCTAGAATATGCAGTTTAAAAAAAGCTTTGTGAATTTTTCCTGTTGTCATAAGACGTATAATCGGTGATTGGTTTTGTATTTTATAAAATATTTAGAAAGTATTATGACAATAATTGTAAAAGTAAATTGAGAACAACTGTATAGTTTGTTTTGCTGGGTCTATATTTGAAGTCTTTCCAGCTTATTACTTACCAGAACTTTCTCCCTAATGGTGTCACCTTAATAAATCTACACATGATGATGAAACATTACAATAGGACTTCATTGTTAAGTTTGTCAAATATGGTGTATATGTTTTCAGCAATGGAAAAAAAAGAAAATATTAAACATACTTTAAAATCTATTTTTTGATTTAAAAAATAAAGTAGTAGCATTATTTTATTAAAAGCCTTTATTTGAGCTTTGGGTTTTTCTTTCATCTTTGGTTAGGAACATTTATTCTACACATTTCAGATGATTTGGTAGAAAATTTTTACAAAAGAATTTTTTTCTAAATTCAGACTCTGCTATGGTGAATTAACTTCACCATGCTAAATCTGGAGTAGTGTTAGAACTTGAAGTTTCAGTGTTTTCTTTGAAATCCAACTCTTTTTTACTAATTAAAAAATTAAATTCTGATGATTGATATATTTATTTTGAAGGACTTGACATTTCAATCCACATATGTTTTAAAATTCTATCCAATCATTCTCTTGTGGAAAAAACAAATTTTCATATGTTTGATTTGAAAGGTCTTTTGCTTTCTATCATTTAATTAGCCTTTGGGATGTTTGTGTTAGGTATTTGTTTCATGACAGTTGCCTTGTAGGTGGAAAATATTCTAGTTGAATTCATTTTTAATAAATCAATAAACACTGATTTGTATTTAGTGATATAACACCTTTCAAGATCATTTTAATATGTTCTTTTTAAAGTTAAAAATATTTTCTCATGTATGATCATTTTGTATCTTAGATTCTTTGATTATTAGTATCTGAATTTTTGTTTTATTGTAATATGCATCTGTTTGGTGTACACATTTGCTAAAACTTATTACTCATTTAATGATCTAGATGCTTTATATTGATGCTTTACATGGAAGAGCATGAAAGACTAGATATTACAGTATATCCTTGACTCTAGTGACATTAAGTGCACTTTATTTTCACTTAACTATAGTTATTTGAGATATGCATATATAATTATGATGAGTATATTTCTATAATATATTTTATGTCTAACAAAGCACCAAACAGAAAAATTTGATATTTTCTATTAAGGTGATTTAAAATTTATTACTAGATAGCATATTTATTTTTAGAAGTCTAGTATGTATTAATTGAGAACATTTCAAAGAGCTAATGATGAGGTATGGATGTCATTACATGTATGTGGTCTGTATTTTGGATATTTTTGTTAAAGTGGAAGGAATGATATTTTAGAAGATATTTTTTTTTCTTCCAGTGTTGGTGCCACTCTGAAGTCTAAGTCATTTCCTTCTTATGAAGAGTTTGGAATGGCTGAAAAGACTACACAGCACATTGATGATATCTTTTGTGGTCTTGGCCAAAGGAAGAGAGAGGTGAATGACATTTCATGTGCAAACAGAAATTTGTTATTAAAAATTATTAGCAAAAGCAAATAATAAGAATGTTTATAAGATGAATTATGGGTCGCAATAGAAATTTTTACTGATTTTTTCTTAATTTTCATTCTTTTTGACCTCTGTATAATTTGACCTCTTGAATACCCATTCTTACTAAATACTCTCCTTGCTGGCTTTTCTTGGAAGTTGACTTCTCTCTCTTGATTCTTCTATTACCTATCTGACTGTTCCTTCTCAGTGCCCTTTGCCTGAGTCCCATTCTCTAACCTTGGATGATGTGGAAGACCCTTCCTTGGGCCTTCTTTTTTTGTTGTCTTCTGTCTCACTGTTGATATTGCCAGCTCCCACAAGTTCAGTAACATATATGGATATGATTCCTGTGACTGAATATTGAGTTGTGTATTCCCTCTTCTGAACTCTAGGTCCTTGTGCTTTTTTTGGACATCTTTACCTGGATTTCTTGTAGGTTTCTCAGACTCATAACAACTTGTTATCTTTTCCCATCCTTAATTATCCCTTTCAAATTTCTGTATTACTGTTTTTTAAGAAAATTTTTATTTTATTTTTTGTAATCTTTTGATATTTTATTCCCTGCAATTACATGTAAACAATTTTTTTAACATTTGCTTTAAATTTTTTTCCTTGAGGGCACAGCTTAGTGGATTGAGAGCCTGGCCTAAAGACTAGAGTCCTGGGTCCAAATCTGGCCACAGGTACTTCTTAGTTGTGTCACTCTGGGCATGTCACTTAGCCCTCATTGCTTAGCCCTTATTGCTCTTCTGCTTTGGGACCAATACCCAGTATTGATTCTAAGATAGAAAGTAAAGGTTTAAAAACTTTTCTTCTGTCTGGAATCCTCTTTGCTCCCTTCTTGCTGGTTGAATTTTACATGTACAATCATGTAAATAATTTTCCCATATTAATCCTTTTGTAGAGGGAAACTTGAACCAAAAAAATTAATAAAGAAAATGACAAAAGCTTGCTTTGGTCTGTAGTTTTTCTCTGGAGGCAGATAGCATTTTTTATCATGAGTCCTTTGGGATTATTTTGGATCATTGTATTGCTAAGAATAACTAAGTCATTCTCAGTTGTTTAACATATAGTATTGCTGTCACTGTATATAATTTTCTCTTGGTTCCTCTTCAGTCTGCATCAGTTCATGGAAATCTTTCTAGGTTTTTCTGAGTTTCTCCTGCTTTTTATTTCTTATAGCACAATAGTATTCCATGATTTACTTAGCCATTCCCCAATTGATGGATAGATATCCTTTCACTTTCCAATTCTTTTCCCCCATAAAAAGAGATCCTTTGAATATTTTTGAATATATATAGATCCTTTTCTATTTTTTAAAAATATCTTTGAGATACAAACCTATTAAAGGTAGATGCTGGGTCAAAGGGTGAGTATTGTTTTATAGCCCATTAGTTATAGATCCAAATTGCTTTCCAGAATGGATGAATCAATTTACAACTTCCCCAACAATGCATTAATGTCTCAATTTTCCCATGTCCTCTCCCAACATTTATCATTTTCCTCTTCTTTCATAATAGCCAATCTGATAGATGTAGAGTGGTACCTCAGAGTTATTTTAATTTGTATTTCTATAATAATGTCTATTCCGTTTTTTTTTAATTGTGAAAGGTAATTTTTTAACTCCCTTTGTCCATTTTAAGTTACTCAATCAAGAATTTAAAGTACTCCTACTTAACATTTAGGAAAAGCTTTTTTTTTTAGTTTTTAAAACATTATTTTATTTGGTCATTTTCATACATTATTCATTGGAAACAGATCATTTACTCCCCCCCCAAACCCCCACATTCCCCGCAACCCCTTCCCTAGCCGATGCGTGATTCGTCTGGGTATCACATGTGTCCTTGCTCTGAACCTATCTCCTTGTTGTTGGTATTTGCATTAGGGTGCTCATTTAGCGTCTTTCCTCGATCATGTCCCCTCAACCTTTGTAGTCAAGCAGTTGCTTTTTCTCGGTGTTTTTATTCCCTCAGTTTGTCCTCTGCTTGAGGATAGTTTTTTTTTTCTTTCTCCTAGATCGCTGCAGATTGTTCAGGGACATTGTAAAGCCATTACTGGAGAAGTCTATTACGTTCTTTTGTACCACAATGTGTCAGTCTCTGTGTACAATGTTCTCCTGGTTCTGCTCCTCTCACTCTGCATCACTTCCTGGAGGTTGTTCCATTCTCCATGAAATTCCTCCACTTTATTATTCCTTTGAGCACAATAGTATTCCATCACCAACATATACCACAATTTGTTCAGCCATTCCTCAATTGAAGGGCATCCCCTCATTTTCCAATTTTTGGCCACCACAAAGAGCACAGCTATGAATATTCTTGTACACGTCTTTTTCCTTATTATCTCTTTGGGGAACAAACCCAGCAGTGCTATGGCTGGATCAAAGGGCAGACAGTGTTTTAGCGCCCTTTGGACACACTTTCAAATTGCCCTTCAGAATGGTTGGATCAATTCACGATTCCACCAGCAATGAATTAATGTCCCTACTTTGCCACATCCCCTACAGCATTCATTACTTTCCTTTGCTGTCCTGTTGACCAATCTGCTAGGTGTGAGGTGATACCTCAGAGTTGTTTTGATTTGCATCTCTCTGATTATAAGAGATGTAGAACACTTTTTCATGTCCTTATTAATAGTTTTGTTTTCTTTGGCTGAAAACTGCCTGTTCATGTCCCTTGCCCATTTATCAATTGGAGAATGGCTTGATTTTTTTGTACAGTTGATTTAGCTCTTTGTAAATTTGAGTAATAAAACCTTTGTCAGAGGTTTTTATGAAGATTGTTTTCCAATTTGTTGCTTACCTTCTGATTTTAGTTACATTGGTTTTGTTTGTACAAAACCTTTTTAATTTGATGTAGTCAAAATTATTTATTTTGCATTTTGTGACTCTTTCTAAATCTTGCTTGGTTTTAAAATATTTCCCTTCCCAAAGGTCTGACATGTAAGCTATTCTGTGTTCACCTAATTTATTTATAGTTTCCTTCTTTATATTCAAGTCATTCACCCATTCTGAGTTTATCTTGGTGTAGGGTGTGAGGTGTTGATCCAAACCTAATCTCTCTCACACTGTCTTCCAATTTTCCCAGCAGTTTTTATCAAATAATGGATTTTTGTCCCAAAAGCTGGGGTTTTTGGGTTTGTCATAGACTGTCTTGCTGAGGTCATTTACCCCAAGTTTATTCCACTGATATTCCTTTCTGTCTCTTAGCCAATACCAAATTGTTTTGATGAGCGCTGCTTTGTAATATAGTTTGAGATCTGGGACTGCAAGGCCACCTTCCTTTGTATTTTTTTTTCATTATTTCACTGGATATCCTTGATCTTTTATTCTTCCAAATGAACTTTGTTATGGTTTTCTCTAATTCAGTAAAATAGTTTTTTGGTAGTTCAATGTGTATGCCACTAAATAGATAGATAAGTTTGGGTAGGATGGTCATTTTTATTATGTTAGCTCGTCCTACCCATGAGCAATCAATGTTTTTCCAATTGTTTAGATCTAGTTTTAATTGTGTCGAGAATGTTTTGTAGTTTTGTTTATATAGTTCCTGTGTTTGCCTTGGCAAATAGTTTCCTAAGTATTTTATATTGTCTCGGGTGATTTTAAATGGAATTTCTCTTTCTAATTCTTGCTGTTGAACTGGGTTGGAGATATATAGAAATGCTGATGACTTATGTGGGTTTATTTTGTATCCTGCAAAGTTGTTGATTATTTCGATTAGCTTTTTGGTTGATTCCCTAGAATTCTTTAAGTAAATCATCATATCATCTGCAAAGAGTGACAGTTTGGTCTCCTCATTGCCAATTTTAATACCTTCAATTTCTTTTTCTACTCTAATTGCTATTGCTAGTGTTTCTAGTACAATATTAAATAATAAAGGTGATAATGGGCATCCTTGTTTGACTCCTGATCTTACTGGGATGGCTTTGAGGTTTTCCCCATTGCAGATGATGTTTGCTGATGGTTTTAAGTAAATATTGTTTATTATTTTTAGGAAAGGCCCTTCTATTCCTATGCTTTCTAGTGTTTTCAATAGGAATGGTTGTTGTATTTTGTCAAAGGCTTTTTCTGCATCTATTGAGTCAATTATGTGGATGGTTTTCCTAATATTGAACCATCCTTGCATTCCTGATATGAATCCTACCTGATCGTAGTTGATAACCCTTGTGATGACTTGCTGGAGTCTTTTTGCTAGTATCCTATTTAAGATTTTTGCATCTATATTCATTAGGGAGATGGGCCTATAGTTTTCTTTCTCTGTTTTTAACCTGCCTGGCTTTGGGATCAGTACCATGTTTGTGTAGTAAAAAGAATTTGGTAGAACCCCTTCTTGGCTTATTCTGTCGAATAGTTTTTATAGTATTGGGGTTAGCTGTTCTTTGAATGTTTGATAGAATTCATTTGTGAATCCGTTTGGACCTGGGGATTTTTTCTTAGGTTGTTCTTTGATGGCTTGTTCAATTTCTTTTTCTGATATGGGGTTGTTGAAGTAATTTATTTCTTCTTCTTTTAGTCTAGGCAATTTATATTTTTGTAAGTATTCATCCATATCACTTAGATTGCCATATTTTTTGCCATATAATTGAGCATAGTAGTTTTTAATGATTGCCTTGATTTCCTCTTCATTAGAGGTAAGGTCTCCCTTTTCATCTTGGATACTGTCAATTTGTTTTTTTTCTTTCCTTTTTAAAATTAGAGTGACTAGTACTTTGTCTATTTTATTTGTTTTTTCAATGTACCAGCTCCTAGTCTTATTTATTAAATCAATAGTTCTTTGACTTTCAATTTTATTAATTTCTCCTTTGATTTTTAGGATTTCTAATTTAGTCTTCATCTGAGGATTTTTAATTTGTTCACTTTCTAGTTTTTTAATTTGCATGCCCAATTCATTGACCTCTGCCCTTCTTAATTTGTTGATATATGAACTCAAGGATATAAATTTGCCCCTGAGTACTGCTTTGGCTGCATCCCATAGGTTTTGAAAGGATGTCTCACCATTGTCATTTTCTTCAATGAAGTTATTAATTGTTTCTATGATTTGTTCTTTAACTAGTTGGTTTTGGAGAATCATATTGTTTAATTTCCAATTAATTTTTGATTTATATCTCCATGTTCCTTTACTAATTATTATTTTTATTGCATTGTGGTCTGAGAAGTTTGCATTTATTATTTCTGCCCTTTTGCACTTGTTTGCAATGATTTTGTGCCCTAGTACATGGTCAGTTTTTGTGAATGTACCATGTGCTGCTGAAAAGAAGTTGTATTCCTTTTTGTCCCTATTTATTTTTCTCCATATGTCTACTAACTCTAATTTTTCTAAGATTTCATTTGCTTCTCTCACCTCTTTCCTATTTATTTTTTGATTTGATTTATCTAGTTTGGGTAGGGGAAGTTTCATATCTCCCACTAGTATAGTTTTTCTATCTAGTTCATCCTTGAGCTCCTCTAGTTTCTCCTTTAAAAATTTGGATGTTCTGCCATTTGGTGCATACATATTGAGTACAGATATTTCATCATTGTCTATACTGCCTTTTATCAGGATGTAATTACCTTCCCTATCTCTTTTAACTAGATTTATTTTCACTTTGGCTTTGTCCGATATCATGATTGTGACCTCCTGCCTTTTTATCATTTGATGCCCAATAGATTTGGCTCCATCCTCTTACTTTAACCCTATGCGTATCTACCTTCCTCATGTGTGTTTCTTGTAGACTGCATATGGTAGGGTTTTGGATTCTAATCCATTCTACTATTCACTTGCGTTTTATGGGTGAGTTAATTCCATTCACATTTAGAGTTATGATTACTAGCTGTGGATTTCCCAGCATTTTGATTTCTACTCCTGGCCCTGCCTTTTTTTCTTTCACTATTTCCTTCTAAACCAATGTTTGTTTATAGTCAGTTCCCTTAGTTCCCCCCTTATTTTACTTCCCTTTCTACCCCCCTCCCTTTTTATTCCCTCTCTTATTTTTCCCTGTAGTCTTTTTAAAATTTACCCCCCACCCTCTCCCTCCCTTGTACTGCTTACCTTCCCACCAGTCCGTTTTTTACCCTTCTACTCCCCTCTAGGGCGCAAATCTATTCTCTTCCCCAATGAATTGGATTGTTCTTCCCTCTTTGGGTCAGTTTCAAAGTATGTAAGAGTTGGGTATTTCCTATCTTCAACCTCTTTACCCTTCCAGTGTGTCGATGTTCTCCCCTCTCCTGCCATGAGCTTCTTTGTGACATATAAATTTACCCCCTTTTGTATCTTTTCCCATTTCTTTTAGTCATATCCTCTTTTTTTTTTAACTCTCTTCATATATATTTATATATATACATACACATGTATATGTATTTATGCATGCATATATCTATATACCTATTTATGTCTTGTCCTTTCATCCTATACAGTTTGTCACTGTTCCCTCTGAGTGTAATTCTTCTAGCTGCTCAGGTGATAGCAACAGTTTTTAAGAGTTACCAAAGATCTCTTTTCTTATAGGGATACATATAATTTTAACTTATTGAGTCTCTTAAAAAAATTTTGTTGTTGTTTTGTTTGCTTTTTTCCCCTTTTTTAATTACCTTTTGATGATTCTCTTGTGTTCTGTGGTTGGACATCAAATTTTCTGTTCAGGTTTGGTCTTTTATTTATGAATGCTTGGAACTCTTCTGTTGTGTTGAATGACCATACTTTCCCCTGTAAGTATGTAGTCAGTTTTGATGGGTATTTTATTCTTGGTTGTAGACCTAGTTCCTTTGCTTTCTGGAATATTGTATTCCATGCCTTTCGGTCCTTCAGTGTGGATGCAGCCAGATCCTGTGTTAACCTCACCATGTTTCCATGGTTTCTGAATGGCTTCTTCTTGGCAGCTTGTAATATCTTTTCTTTCATCCGATTGTTTTTGAATTTGGCTATAACATTTCTTGGTGTTGTCATTTGGGGATTAAATATAGGTGGTGATCTGTGGATTCTTTCAATCTCCACTTTCCCCTCTTGTTCTAGGATCTCGGGACAGTTTTCCTGGATAATTTCCTCTAGTATTATGTCCAGGCTTTTTCTTTTGTCGTGGTCTTCTGGTAGTCCAATTATTCTTAAATTGTCTCTTCTTGAATGATTTTCTAAATTGTCTGTTTAGTGAATGAGATGCTTCACATTTTCCTCAATTTTTTCATTCTTTTTGTTTTTTTTTTAATAGTGTCCTGCTGCCTTGTGAGGGCACTTAATTCCAGTTGTTGTATTCTGGTTCTTAAAGATTGGATTTCATCTCTGGCTTTTTGGTCATCCTTTTCCTTCTGGTCTGATTTTCTTTGAAGATCATCTTTCATCCTCTTTACCTTGTCTTTCATCTCGTTTGCCTCATCTTTCATCTCGTTTGCCTCATTTTCCAGCTGGTTGATTTTGGCTTTCAAGATACTATTTTCTCGTTTTAGTTAAAGTGCCTCTGTTTTCAGATGACTTATCTTAATTTTTAAGTTCTTTTCCCAATCTTCTTCAGCCTCTATTAGTTGTGTTTTGAGTTCTTCCACAGCCTGTATCCAATTTGCTGAGGTTTCTGGTTTATTGTTTGCTGATCTCTCCCCCACTGTTCCATTTGCTGAGTAGTAGCTGTCTATTGTAGTTTCTTTCTTCTTTTTCTGTTGTTTGCTCAAATTCACCCCTTTTTTACTCCCCGTATTTGTCTGTGCTCTTGTTCCTCTCATTCTTTTGTTTTTTGGGGACTTCTATCAGTCTCCTCTCTTGGAGCTTTAACAGAAGATCTCTTGGTGTAGTCTCTGAGGGAGGGTTGTTGGGGGTTTGAGCTTCCCTGTCCTCTGGTGGCTTTTGATTGGCTTAAAGTCCAGCAGTCAATGAGGATGGGTGGGGAGTCTGGGCTTCCCTGAGTTCTGGAGACTTTTGATGGGATTAAGTTCTGCTTGGTTGGGCTGGGTTTGCTCTGAGTTCTAAACTTCCTGGATGGCTGGAGCAAATATGGAGGATCTCCAAAGGTCTGGCCAGTCTGCCAGGTCTATGCTCCTTCTAGGCTGCCATCTTGAGTCCGCCTCTAGGTTTCTGTTCTTTCAGAAGACTCTGCTCTCTAAGGGGGGAGAGGTCGTGGCCTCCCTGGGCTCTGAGGGCTGCTGATGGGATTAGGTTCAGCTGGTGTGGGCCGAGCGATCCTGAACCAAAAAACCTCCTCCTCCACAATCTGTGTTGGATGCCTGGAGACTGGCCCAGGTTGCTTTCAAGGTAAGCCCTTCAGAGTAACCCCTTTGCTGGCCCTGAGGTTTCTGTGCTTTCAGAAGCTCTGAGGGCTCCTGATGGGGTTGGGTTCAGCTGGTGCCCTATAGCTGGAACCTCCCTTGAGACTCAGATGGAAGGACCCAGCCAGGGGGCTACAGGCTTCCCCCTTCTCTCTATGTTTCCCTGCCGTCTCTGTTGGGCTCCCCGGAGACTGGCTCAGGTTGCTTTCAAGGTGAGTCCTTCAGAATAGCCAGCCCTGAGGCCCTTTTGCCGGCCCTGAGGTTCCTGCTGCTGCCGTGGGCTCAGCACTCTGGGTTGGGGGGGATGGGTCCTGGGACTTTCCTTTTGCCTATCTTTTAGATCTGAGTGATCTAGGGTTCTGGCTTTTGGTGGGCCGTACCTTTTGATCCAGGTCCAGGAGGAGGGTTCCATGGGTCTGTCCTGTTGTTCTGTTTGAATTTTGGTGTCCTGGGAGCATTCAGTTTGTGATTGGTAAGGAAGGGTTTTCAGAGGTCTGAACTTTTGCTGCCTCTAAGCCGCCATTTTGACTGGAAGTCAGGAAGAGCTCTATTCTGTTTTTTAAGGTATTTTCTTCAGTATTTTTTGTGCCTCCTTTACTAAGCTGTCAATTCTTTTTTCATGATTTTCCCACATTACTCTTATTTCTTTTCCCAGTTTTTCTTCTACCTCTTTTATTTGATTTTTAAAGTCCTTTTTGAGCTCCTCCAGTAATTCTTTTTGGGCTTAAGACCAATTCATATTTTTCTTGGAAGCTTTGGATGCAGCAGTATTGACTTTGTTGTCTTCTTTTGTGTTTGTGTTTTGGTTTTTCCTATCCCCAAAATAACTTTCTATGTTTAGTTTCTTTTTTTTCTTGTTTACTCATTTTCCCCAAACTTTTTCTTATCTTTTATTTTGTTTTTTAAAATCCTTACATCTTAGAATCAATTCTGAATATTGATTTCAAGATAGAATGGGAAGGGCTACTCATTAGGTTTAAATGACTTGCCTAGTGTCATACATTTTGGAATTGTCTGAGGCCATATTTGAACCTAGGACCTCCTGTCACTAGGCTTGGCATTCAATCTACTGAGCAACCTAACTGTCTCCTTTTATTTGTCTTTTAATTTAAAAAAAAACTTTTAAAGTTTAGCTCTGTTCCTGTGATGAAAGGAGCATTGTTGTAAGCTTCAGATTCTTTGTACAACTGCCTTCTGAGCTAGCTCTGGGAGTCTACAAATTTTCAATTCTTCTAAGGTGGTATCATCTAAGGAGCAATGTGTTTAATACTCTCTTGGCCTGTGCTGTGATCTGTCAGTGACCATAAATACCCTTTTCCATCTTGGAAATGTGACCATTTTTGCCTCAAGTGCTGCTGTGTGCTAGTGTTCCTTTTTGCTCTTAGACTGAGATTTGGATAAGCATATGAACACTGCACCAGAGTCTTGCATCCATAGACAGCAAAGGGTCTTCTGTAATTTCCTTCTTACCAGTGTTTAAACTCTCTTATTATCTGTGACTGAGAGATCTGGAAGCCTTTTCTGCTGAATGAGCTGCCCCAGAGGCCCATATAGGATTACTGATGTGGGGTTGGCTGTCCTTTGCTAGTCTATTCTTTACTCCCACCCTGGTGTGATAGACCTTTTTAGGTTATCTTGGGCTGAAAAATTGTTTCACCCTGTCCTTTTGTGGGTTTTGTTGCTCCAGAATTTGTTTTGAGGCATAAGTTGTTTGGAGAGCAATTTGGTAGAGATCAGGTGCATCTATGCACTTTCTCTGTCATCTTGGCGCTGCCTCCTCTGAGTGAAAAATTCCCTACCCCTTTATATGAGAATTAGATTTTAATTTTAGTAGTAGTATTGATTTAATCATTATTGTAATTCTAAGATAGTGAAATAATATTAGCATAAGTGATGATTTTAGTAGGCTTTTTGTGATTATTTTAGTATAAATATTAAGGTTTTGAATTAAATAACTGCTTTAGCATAGGTAATCATTGTTGGTATAGTCCCAGGTTTGGGGCCTTAGCCTTAAAATTGCTATATAATGCACCCTCAGCAATGATTATGGTCTTGAACTTGTGATCCAGTAAAAATCACTAGGCCTGACCCTGAATTCAAAGCCTGATGCCACCCAACAGTACCCACTCTTATCATTTATGTCATTAGCTCAGGTTCCCCTGTGCCCACTTTGTCTATCAAGTGACTTTTAAGTCGTTATTAAGTGACTTCTACCAATGAGAAGTATTTCCTGATTACTTTAACCAATCCACATCTCTCTATTTTTATGACTGTCCTGAATTATTTTTAAACTGGTATCTAAGTTGTCTAATTCTTTTGGGCATAAAAGTCACTTAACCCTCATTGCCTAGTCCTTACCACTCTTCTGCCTTTGATAGTATGCCATGCATTGCCCATGGCCACACAGCTAGGAAGTGTCTGAGGCCAGATTTGAATCTTGGATCTCCTGTCTCTAGGCTTGGCTCTTATTCCACTGAGCTACCCAGCTGCCCCCTATTTTATATATATATATATATATATATATATATATATATTTTTTTTTTTTAAAACCCTTACCTTCCATCTTAGAATCAATACTGGGTATTGGTTCTAAGGCATAAGACTGGTAAGGGCTAGGCAATGGGGGTCAAGTGACTTGCCCAAGGTCACAGAGCTAGGAAATGTCTGAGTCCAGATTTGAACCCAGGATCTCCCATCTCTGGGCCTGACTCTCAATCCACTGAGCCACTCAGCTGCCCCCTTTGCTTTATTATATTAATTGTTCAACCCCTTCCCTCCCTCATCTACCCCCAGTTGGCATTGGGGGTAGGGTGAGAGAGAAGAGATAAGGATAGGTTAGAGAGAGAAAGAAAGGGATGGAGTGGGGAGAAGAGAGGCGGAGAGTTGTTAAAGCAGTTTTTTTTTTTTAAATGCAGAGAAGAAAAACAAGAAAAACCAGGAAGAAGTATAATTGTGGCAGTTTTTAAAGCTGTCCATTGAAATTATTTTTTACTTAAAAAATAAAAGCAAGCTGTACTTGATAGATAGTCATAGTTATGGGTATAATCCTCTTTTTCTGTTTTGTTAGGTATATATGAAGGCCTATTTTGTGTGATGTTTAAGTTATAATTTAAGAAACAAAAAAAATCCCCCCAAGAATGTTCATGTATTTTGAAGGCAGATATCCTTTTATTTATTTATTTTAAAACTTCTTACCTTCTGTCTTAGAATTAATACTGTGTATTGATTCCAAGGCAGAAGAGCAGTAAGGGTAGGCAATGGTGGTTAAGTTCTTTGCCCAGGGTCACACAGCTAGGAAGTGTCTGAGGTCAGATCGGAACCCAGGACCTCCCATCTCTAAGCTTGGCTCTCAACCCACTAGACCACCTTGCTGCTCCCTGGTCTAATATAATTATAAAATCTTAGCTGGTATTAAAAGGAATTTTAGAGGTCATTAATCTGACCCCTACCTGAAATATGAAACCTTTCTACAACAACCTTGTCTTGTAGATATTAGCCTTTTTAAAAAATATCTTCCATGACAAAGAACTCAGTATCTCATTTATTACTACAAGTATTTAGTTGTGATAATACAAGTTGGAGGTATAAAAAGTCACTCAATTCATACTTTTTAATCTAGGGGTGCAGCTAATAGCCCTGTATTCCAAAGATAGCAAAGAAAGAGGAAAAGGTGTGAAAGGACAAGTAAATACCATAATACTTCTATATTTCTGGAACCCGATTTTAACGAATTTTCATCATAAATATTTTTATTGTTGCTTTTGAATTGAAATGCAAAATGATACATTAGAAAGAGCACTTGTTTAGAGGACTGGGTTTAAAAACTGTCTCTATGACTTTATTTTTTGTGACTTTACATAAGTCACTTAAATTCTCTCAACCTCAGTTTTTTCAGTCTGCAGAATGATAGAAGTGGACTAGTTCTTCAAGGTTCCTTCTAGCTTCAAATTTGTAGTTTTAAGTACTTGTGGTAGAATCCTATTCTATATTGGATACTGACATGGGATTTGTTGCTGCAATAGTTGTAGTCCTCACCTTAACTTTAGGTGATTGATATTTTTATAAAAAAATTATATTTGTCATGATACCAAATTTTATTTGGCTTGTATTTCATCATAATTTTAAAAACATTTATACCTTTTGTTTTTACTTAATAATTTCTGAATACCTCTCCATCTTCCCTGCTCAGTGAACTATCTATAACAAAGATTTAAAAACTAAGAAAAAATTAGGCAACTAGAGTTGTATCAATTAATTCAGCATGGATGGATTGTGATCTGCTGTGAGATCATGTGTCTTTGAATTCTTAATCATCTTTTTTATGGTATTATACTTTTTCATTAACTTATTTAGCTATTCTCCAAGTAGGTAACCTGCTTTGTTTCCATTTGTTCATTAATCTGTCCAGTCATTCTGGAAAACAATTTGTATTTATACCTAAAAAATGATTAAAATCCATGTTCTTTGATCAGTTGTACTAGTCTGAGTCTATGCCCAAAAAAGATCACAGGAGGAAGAAAATGATCCATATGTACAGAAATATTTGTAGCAGAACTTTCTGTGCTGTCAGAGAGCTGTAAACGTAAGAAATGCCCACTCATTAGGGAATGAATGAATGTATATCAATATAATGGATTAACTATTGCCCTGTAAGAAATGGCAGAAAGGATGGTGTCAGAAATACTAAGGAAGATTTGTATGAACTGATTCAGACTACAGTGACCCCAGAACCAAGAGAGAAATGAAGACAATAACATCATTCTAAAAACAAACAACTCTGAAAGACTTAAGAACTCTAAACAACCAGGATTCCAGAGGCCTGGTATAATCCTCCTGACAGAGATGGGCTCAAGATGCAGAAGGAGGCATATGCTTTTAGTAATGGCCAATATTAGAAGTTGTTTTGATTGACTATGCATATTTGTTACAAATATTTTTCTCTCTTAATGTGAGTATGGGTAATTATTTTTTTCTTTTTCAGTAAGAGGAAAGGAGAGACCATATAAGACCTTGTTAATTGAAAAAAAAGGAAAAAAAGCCAAAGAAGAAACATAAAAATGCACAAGATTTTATATATTTAGTCAACAAGCATTTACTTACACATTATATTTTATTGTAGCCAGAAGAGTCTTTGAGCACCTTTGGAGTTACTGATCTTCCACAGAGTCCAGGCCGTTCCAAATCAACCAAAACAGCAAAATCTATTTTGAAAGAAGCTGAAAAAATTTTAAGAGGAGTGCAAAATAATAAAAAAGTTCTTGAAGAAAACCTTGAAGCCATTATTCATGCAAAAGATGGAGCTGCTATGTATTCCTTTATTAATGCCCTGGCTACTAACAGGTAATAAAGTTGTTGGTATCCTATTACTCGGCACCTCTTTCATTCTCAATGAATTTGTCGGTTCAATAGGCTTTGCTGTACTTTCAAGTACTCAAATTGTTCCACTTTTGTTATTCTTTAATAGAGGAGTTTTCCTAGTCTCTATTAATATGTGAAACTTTTAAAAGCAATGGAATTAATAGTTTGCAAATGAAGAATATACTATTTTATTAATTTTACTGATGAAGTCAGAAGGTGGTTTTGTTTTCCTCTGGTAAGTTATTTCATCTTTGTTACATGTTTGCTTCTATTAGTACGTTTTTCAATTATTTTTTCTTTATACATTTTGGAAAGGAAGATTCATAGGATCTGTTTTCTTTTATAGATGGATAGACTGGATTGCAAACAGATTAACAATTATAGGAAAAAATAGTATTTGATTCTGATTCTATTCTGATGATTAGAGACTAATGGAAATTATCTTTTCTTTTAGAGACATGTTGGAAAAATTTCGTATTAGAAAGACAGTGGGTAAATGGATTGAAATAATCACTCAAGAAATTCAGGTAGTAAATGAGAGTTTTTTTTAAGACTAGTATTGATTCTACCTTGAAAGTGATAAACACATTCATCCTGTAATTGTTTCTATTATATATTCTAATACCATCACATTGTCCCTATCATTACTTGATTCCTAATAGTAGCAAGCCTACTTTGCAATTGTGGTTGTCCTTTTATTTGGAAAATTTTATAATGGTCTCATAATGACTTTATAATAGAAAAGGAATTGAAGACAATGCAAATATTTAAACAAAAACAATGTAAAAAATTCATCCATTTCTACCTCTACCTCTCATTTGAGGAAAATGTACTTTTAATATTGTTATGAAATATCAAAACTGAGACAGTGTTATATGCCAAAATGATTACTTGTATCAGAAGTCCCATCTATACCAGTAACTCAATATGACAAATTATATAATCTTTCTGAGCCTTAGTTTTCTGTTGTGATTCAATTAATTAATCTTCAAACTTCCTTCTGAAAGTCCCAAAATTCTATGAATTCTTACAAGTATATGAATGTTTATGATGAAAACTTGGTGTAACTACAATTTGGATGTAGTGTCTAATATATCTCTGTGTCCCAGGTACAGTTGACAACCTCTTACTGACTTTTTATTCTTCTTAGCATCTAAGCATTCTAAACTTATTCTTCTCTCTTCTTTCTCCACATCCTACCAGTTCCCCCATAGTCTACTGTTAAATGCCAATTCTCTGACAGTCTTGATTTCATTCATCAAGGAATTTTGTCATGTGTTCTTTATATTCTTTAAAACTTCTTAGAATCGGCATCTATTCTTTTTTTCTTCTCTCTGCTTTCTTTACCTCTGCTTTTGATCATTTTCTATATTCTCCAGGAGCTTGTCTTAGAGCTGTTCCTTAATAAATGTTTATTAATTGATTGTATTTCTCTTTTACTTATCTTCAATCTCTGCCTTTCCACTGGCTTTTTCCCTTTGGTTTATAAATATGTAAAGTTTTCTTTACTACAGAAAAGGCTTTCCTTTTGTCTTTTGGTCCCATTTATTGTCTCCTTTTCATAGCCAGATTTATGGAAAAAGTTATCAATATTCAGTACTTTTTCTTTTTTTGCCACTTTTTAGTTCTTTAAAATCTTTTTTATGCCCCTATTACTGTACTGAAACAGAAAGAGTCATCATTGCCCTCATAAATTGAAATTCATTGGCATTTTCCATTTTTCTTTGACTTCTTTACAACATGTGGGATTGTTGAGCATACTTTTCTTTTAGATAATCTGTCTTTTCTTGGCTTGAGAGACATAGTAATTGTGTTAGCTTAAATCTCTGCCTGCTTCTTTTTTTCACTTTTGCTGATCCCCCATTCTCTTCCTGATCCCTTAAAGTTTTTATTCTGGGCTTTTTCCTCTTTTTTCTATATCTTAACAATGTAATTTATATCCATGACTTCACCTATCACTTGTGCTCATATTACTAGGCTTGACCTTTTTTATGAGCTTCATTCAGTCTTTATATCTCCAACTAGCTTTAGAATATCATCAGCCAAAGTATACCAGCACCTCAAATTCATGTGTTCAAAACTGAGCATATCTGTACCATAACCCTACCTTCCTCGGCTTCCCCATCTATTCTTTCTGATTTCATTGTTTCTATCAGTGGTGTTACAGTTGATTTAGTGTTTTATGTTCGAAACTATGATGTTAGCGTTGATGAATTCCTCTATCTCACCCTTCATATACAAATGGATAGATACCATATAGTGTTGATTCTGTCTTTCTAACAGCTCATAAGTCCATTTATTCTAATGACTTATCTTCCTTAGGCTTATATCTGGTCATTTTACTTCTGTTCACATATCTTCTTTGACTTCCTATTGCCTACTAAGATCACACTCCTTTGCCAGTCATTGAAGACCTTCCATGGTTTGGCCAAATGGAGTATGCCGTTTTCCTGTCCTAACCTGGTCAGTGGCACATTTCATCCTTTTGCCTGTGGAATTCCTGGAATAGCCTTCCTTTTCCCCTTGGCCTGTTAAATTGCTATACATTTCACAATGCCCTACTCAAAATTTTATTTACTTTTTTTGTGAAGCCTTGTTTGTCTTTTTTCTCTCTTGTACCTCTCAAATCACTTGATTTTACAATTCTTTAATGTACTTATTTTTTGTTTGATTGCATTTTGATATTTCATTACATTTCAGTAAGCACAACACTATTAGTATCTCCCATTAAAAAACTTAGCAAAGATATCTAATAATATGATTTTGAACTTATACTTGATCATTTTGATCAAGTTACACATGTAACTTCTTAAACTTCTAGTTTACGGTTTCTTAACTGAAGGAAAGGGAGACTTAATATTAGCCAACTAGCATTAATGTTGTTGTAATTGATTTTGACTTATATTGCCTTTTAGAGTTGTCTTAATGTACATCGTTTTAGTTACTGTATAGCTTGGTCATCTTTTTGCCCTTGATCAGTTCATGCAACTCTTTTTCTATTTGGAATGAACTTTTCTGGTGTTATTTTGCATTACTGCTATCTGAGTCTCATCCTCATATTAGACCATAGGCTCTGTGAGAACAGAAACCAGTTTTTATCTAAATTTTTATTACTAGTGCTCTGCAAAAGATGATACTTAGTAAGTATGAAGTAAAGAAAAATTCATTCATATTTGACTAGTTGTTTTATTATGTGATTATTTAATTTTTGAAAACAACAGTATTCTGATTTGTTAAATTGTATCATCTAATACAGAAGAATTCTATTATTTTAAAATAAAATATTAGATGTTATCATTTTTAAGTTGTTTGTGTTTTCTTTTCAGGATGAATTGACAAAAAAAGATTATGAACATAAGAAATTTGATAAGAATCAAAGGTTAAATTTTACCAAAAAAGTCTTAAATAACCAATATCAAAAAGTGACCAAAGAAATTAAAACAAATGCTCAAGATAAAACTGTAAATAGATTTGGGTTTCAAGGAAAACATTTTCGAAAGCAGTTAGAGGAAACTTCTAGAAACATGTATCTAAAGAACATTCATCCTTCAAATTTAGATAAAGACAGAAAAGAGGTAAGACTAGTAGTTTCTTTGATTAGTCATTTGATTTTTACAATATTAATATTGTTTAAATTGAATAGTTGTTTTACAGAATATAACAGGTTTTCTGAGATTTTAGAATTGTAATTCAGCGGTATCGATCTTTTCTTAGCACATAGTAATAAAATGAGAAATGAGAAATTTATAATTGCTTTTTAAAATATATTCCTTATTTTCTGTGATTTTTAACTATCTAGCTAAGCTATAAATCCAGAGATAGTAGGGACTTTTAATTTTGTATCCTCTTGCCCTTGAGTACTATGTATACATTTAGAACTTCAAAGAATATTATTAATTGCTGAGAAAGACCTTTCATTTGAAAAAAATTACTAGTTTTATTTCAAAGTACTATTAGTACAAATACATCCTTTGAAATGATGACAGAAAAGTAGACATTATATACTTTGGGTAAGACAGTAAGAAGATAAAATACTGGGATTTTAGCAAGTTCATCAAAGTTTTTGTAAAAATTTATGTAAATTCTTTTTAAAAACGGTCTCTAGAAATAGAATCTTTAATATATGTGTTTTTACCCTTACTTACAATGAACAATAATATAAATAACATATCAAAAGACATGAATATTAATACATGCATGAGAAGTTGTACTCATTAATTTATTTTATTACTTTTTGGCTTGTATTTGATTTTTTGTTTGTTGAATATAGATGTGCCTTTTGTATTATTGTCTATAAATGATGAAAAAAATTATATTCAAGGTTGTATAGGTATCAGATATATTTTTATTGTAAGGGGCATGCATTTTATACTAAATTTTTGCTAATTGAGATAACCATACTGAACAGATTTAAAGAATTTTTGGGTGTACTATGTGTAAAGCACTGTACTGTGTGCTAAAGGTGCAAAGTTAAAAAATGAAATAGCTTTGACATCAAGGATCTTGTTCTGCTGTGGTTGAGGAGATACAGCATCTCACTGATAAATATGATGCTGGCTAAACTTCAGGGGAGGAGATGGAAAGATACAGTCAAAATACTGTAGGAAAATTATTGAAGGGGTGATAGATTTTAATTTGTGAGTATTGGTGAAGACAGAAGACATGGCACTTGAACTGAGCCTTGAAGAAATAAGAGGATTCAGAAATGCAGAAACAAGGCAGCGAGAGAGTACTTTGGGAGTATGAGAGACAATCTCAGCATATGTGTGGAGTAAGGTGATGGCATATATGATTCACAGAAGAACTAGGAGTTCAGTTTTGGTTGGAATAAGAACTGTATAAAGGAGAATGATATAAAATAACACTAGAAAAATAAGTTGGAGCTAGACTGGTGGTCCTGAACGCTAGGTCTAAGGAGTTCATATTCTATCCTATAGGAAAGAGGAAGGAAGGAAACAGACATTTATTAAGTGCCTACTATGTGCCAAGCATTGTGCTAAGTGCTTTACAAATATTATCTCATTTGATCCTCACAACAACCCTGGGAGGTAGGTGCTATTATTATCTCCATTTTACAGTTGAGAAAACTTAGGTAGGTAGAGGTTAAGTGACTTGTCCGGGTCAGTCAGGCACTTTAGTAGATACTGGGGATGCAAAAAGAGGTTAAAGACAGTTTCTGCCCTCCAGGAGTTCACAATCTAATGGAAGAGACAACAAAAAAGCAAATATTTACAAATATGCCACATTTTATATCTATATATATGGGGGGGTATGTGGCTGTTTTGTATATATGTGTGTGTATATATGTGTGTGTGTGTGTGTGTGTGTGTGTGTGTGTGTACACACATTTAGGATAAATAGGAAATAATTAGAAGAGGAGTGGCACTAGAATTTAGAGGGGTTGGAAAAGACTTCCTATAGAGGACATGATTCATTTACATTTTGAGGAAGCCATTGAGTGGCGATGAGGTGGGAGAGCATTCCAGGAATGGGGAACAGCCAGAGAAAATGCCTGGAACAGACAGATGAAATGTCAGAGTATGTGGCAAAGAGTAAGGTATATAAGAGTATAAGAAGGAAGGGGCTAGGTTATGAATGGTTTTTTAGAAAAAATTTCAATTCCAAATTCTCTCCCTCCCTTTACCCCTCCACCTAATAAGAAGGAAAGAAATATGATGCCAGTTATACATATGTATATATACATGCAAAGCATATTTTCATGTATTTGTTCCTAGAGGCAATATGAAATTCTTGGAGTTTACTGAGTAGGGAGATGGTATGGTAAGACTGAATTTTAGGAAAATCACTATAGTAACTGAATGGTTGATATATTGGAGTGCAGAGACATTTGAGGCAGGTAGACCTACCAGCAGCATATTGCAGTAGTCTAGAAGTGAGATGATGAGGGCCTATACCAGAGTGGTGGCAATGCAGAGGAGAGAAGATGGTGTTTGTGAGAAATGTTGAAAAGGTGAAATTAACAGACCTTGGCAACAGGGGTATGAGAGAGAGTGAGGAAGAGTTGAGGATGACAGCTAGATTGTAAGCCTGAGGAACTGGGAGGATGGTATTGCCATTGTCAGTAGTAGAAAAGTTAAGAGAGGGGAAGGTCTTTAGGGGGAAAGATGAATTTCATTTTGGACATGATAAGTTTAAGATGTCTACTGGACATCCTGTTGGAGATATCTGAAAGGCAGTGGAGATGTGAGATTGGAGGACAGCAAAGCATTGGTGGTAGGATAGGTAATTTGAGAATGCCAGAACAGAGATGGTTATTAAATCATTGGAAACTGATTAGATCATCAAGTGAAGTAGTGTATAGATGTAGAAGAGAAGAGAGACTAGGCTAGGAATTTGTGAGAGAGAGAGAGAGAGAAAACGTGGAGGAATCTATTTTAGATGGCCTTATCAAGACCACAAAGGATGGAAGAGTTACAGGACAATAGCAGATATGGAAAGATCAAGGGAGGATGTTTTTGAAGATGAGGGAGACATGGATATGTTGTAGGCAATAGGGAAAGAGCCAGTACACAAGGAGAGATTGAAAATAAGTGATACCATGAGGAAGACTGAGGAGGCAATTCATTGGAGTAGATGTAATGGAATGGGATCACTTAAGCCTTGACAAGGAATAAGGCCATGTCATCATGTGAGACAGGATGAAAGAAGATAGTGATAGAGGCTATATGAGTTATAGATAAGGAAGAGAAGAGAAGAGCTCACAGCAAATGACCTCAATTATTTTCTGTAAGATATGAGATAAGGTTCTCAGATGAGAGAGTAGGGAGTGGGGAGCCAGGGGGACGTTTGGGAAAGGGTGAAAAAGTTTGGAAGAACCACTATGAAGAATAGGATAGTGAGTTGATAAGAGAGGTGAAGAAGGATGCATGAGTGAGGGCTCAGTTGAAGTTATTTAACATAAATTTGTAGTAGACCTAGTTAGAATGGTTATGTAATTTTCTCCACCTTCATCTAATAGCACTTGTGTAGGAGTGAAGGCAGCAGATGATGGGAGTGATCTCAGGCTGAGGCTTGTCAGTGTATAATTGACAATATAAGGGGATGAGTAAGGACTCAAGAAAAGGAGAGTAAGTAAGTATCTGAGGACAGATTTGAACTCAGATCTTCCCAACTCTTGGCCTAGACTTCTATTGATTGTCTTTCTTAGCTGGCTATTAGAGCCACAATATTAAGCCAGCGAAAGATTTTGAGCAAGGGAATGGCATAAATGAAAAAGTATGTTAAAAGTATTTAGTATGGTCCAGAACACTCTGCTGAGGATACAAGTGTGCTAAAGATAAAGTTAGAAAAGTACAAACGTTTCTACTCTTGAAGAACTTATATTCTAAAAGGGGAAGACAATACATAAGATATTTCAGCTGCTATTCATGTAGTTAAAGTTCATGGTACTTGGGATGAAGAGGAAAAGCACAAATGTATCTTTAATATTTACATTAATAAAACCATGCCTATTTCTAATATTGGTAGCTTAACCTCCAGATAAAGTGACCAAGTTGGATTTCTACAAGTGCTGCTTCTTTGGATGATGGCTGTTAGGAAGCAGGGCCTGTGGTTTTAGGTTCTTTTTACTTCTAGTTAGATTTCTTGACTCTTCAGTGGCATTTGATCAGAAGTTAGTGATGTGGTAATATCTATGTATTTGGAAGATCATTTTAACATTTGTGTAAAGAATGATTAAAGAGAGATTGAAGGCAAACAGATCAGCCGAAAGAGGCTATTGAAATAATTCATTTCAGAGATAGTGAAGGCTTAAATGGTAGTGTAGACCAAATGAATGAAGAATATAAAAGATAGTGTAGAGGCAAAAATTGTTAGGATGTAAGTTACATGAATGTGGAAAGAAAGCAAAGGGAAGAGTCAGAGATTATGCTGAAATCTGATTCTAGGTGACTAAAAAGATGGCAATGCTATTAACTGAATTAGGAAATTTGGGGAGGAAGGGATTAGAGAGAAAGATGAGTTCAGTTTTTGACATGACCTATATATCTGGGGGAGATAGAAAACAAGCAGTTAGAGATGGAATGTTGAGGTTCAAGATCATTTACCTATGTTATAATTAATGAGAATTAATGAATGACCCCAAGAGAGAATCCTAGGATATATCCACATTTTGGAGGGGGAAAAAAAACCTTAGAAGATATGGTCATACAGGTAAGAGGAAAATGAGAAAAATACAGTTTTGCAAAAGCTAAGAAAAGATTATTCATTAAGAGAGGAAATAGTTGACTGTGTCAGAACCTTTAAAGAGGTACATCACTAAGAAAAGGTCTTTAAATTAACTGATTAAGAGCAGTAGTTGGTAGCCTTTTAAGTTGGCATTTTTTTTAAAGGATGATGATGAATTAGCCTGCTTGGCAGCTGTAGAGGAGAAAGTAGATAGAGATTGAAAATGCTATCTATGTATGAGTAAAGCAGGGAATGATCAATGGGGTAATATCCCAGAAGAGGAGACCAAAGGAACCAACATCAAATGTACATTAGAAAAATAATTCCTTCGTGAGTAAGGAGCAAGGCTACTTTATCCTCAGATTGGAACAATGAAGGAGGTAATGGTTCGTGAAGCACCTAAGGAGCTTTTGAGATGTATTATTTAGCAGGGACCACAGATCAGAGTGGTAGCCCAGATTTTCTCAGTAAAGTAGGAAGTACAGTCATTTATTGAAGATAGTGATTAGATGGATGAAGACTGAAAGAAGGGGTTGGAGTAGTTGTTTTAGAGAATATAATAAGGAGTCAGTCAGAGATAGATATAAAGGACTCATTAGTGGTGAGGACATGGTTGAAAATAGTGCATATTTGTAATGGGCATAGTTTGCATAATTTTGAGACATTCTGTAGCTATTTGAGAAGAGTAGAGAAAGGCAAATGATGTGTGATCTAGAAGTGATATTTAGCAGGTGTCAGTACAGTTGATTCTATAGTACAAAGAACATTTTTTGGTATTGGGAAGAACACCTTTATTCTTAACTTTTTTTTTTAGGAGGGGCAGGTTTTTAGTAAATGAAGTTACTGATGCTTAATTATAGGGGCAGGGTTTAAAATGAAGGAAAGGAGAGATCAGACTAGGTCATGATTTAGAAAAACAGGAATGAGGTCATGAGAATGGAGAGCAGATTTAATGTGAATATGGCAGCTAGAGTAATGGAAGGTCTAGGAATTTATGATTAGAGAAGGAATTTCAGAATTCAAGATTATAAAGGTAAAATGATTTCCAGTAATGTTGAATTCTCAATTAAATGCTGAATTTGTTGATTAAAGTTTGAGCCTGGTCTTAACTTTCATCTAGCAAATATATTCACATTGAAAATAATTTTTCAGACGTATGACCAAATTAATGGTTAATAATAAAATATAATCAGATCTCTCTGGAAGAAACACAATTATAAGGGGGTTGAGAGATTGACACATAAGGTATATGCAGGTGGGGGTGATACCAAAGATGAAAAAAATCTTAGATTTTATTAATTAAAAAAAAACAATGACCCAGAGAATGTCAACTATTGATATGCATATTTTCTCACCTATAAAAACATTTTGTGAGAATTGTCTGCACACTTATTGAGGACATTCTTGTTGAGGGTATAGGCAGGCTTTCATAGGTGACATTTCACAGTTGAACATATCTTTATCAGTCACAAAATTGACTAAAAGACATAGATAACACAGGATCTTATTGGTATGTATAAAATATTATGTTTCTTGTTAATAAAATTATAAAAAAGCATTTGATTTGGTAAGACAAAGAACATATTCCAATAAGATTTCCTTTTTATGCATCAATATCATTCAGGATTTCTTGAAAGATATTATGTCAGCAGAAGTAACCTTGTTAGACATCTCTATTAGTCAGAACATCAGATGATGATCCTCAAAGATATTTATTTCTTGATAGAGGAGATCAAGTGCAGCATCCAAGTTGAAGAGAGACTCTTTATGGAAGGTCAAATCTTTCTAGATGTTCCTTTTGCAGATGACATTATAATGGTTTCATTAAGTTCCTAGACAGTTTAGAATTTTGTGGAAGAGATCCATAACAACTTAAAAATTTGACCTTGTCTACAACATGGAAATAATTATTCTAAAAATTTCTCATTCACAAATGGCCCATATTTACCAGTAGTCTAGTATTTTAAAGCTGCAAGTCATGGAACACAGAATTGTCTGAAGAACTGAAAATGAGTATGGCATTAGCAATTCCTATGGTGGGTATGAGCATGCTATAATATATAACAAATAAAGAATTTTAAAGAAGAATAGTAAATAAAGAATTTCATCTCGGAAATAGATAATTAAAAAGGAAAATGGGTTGGTTATGTGGTAAGAACTAGGCATAAAAGGTGGATAGCATGAATGTTCTACTAATATCTTGAAATTTCAAGAGAAAGTGAGTCAGGCCTCTGATGTTGAGTGGACCTCCTGTGGCATACATGTGGGGGGACGGATGAGAATTGCATGGTATATGTTAGCAAGATTGGGTTGCAAGCTCCATCTGAGGAGATCACAAATCCATTTCAGTATTTGAGTAATATTTCATATAAAATATACTTTACCTGAAAAAAATGAAATGCAATTTTTAATACTAATTTCTGAGCAAGTAACTTTGGTTTTGAATGCAGGGGCATCTAAAGACAACCAGTGTGGTGCAAGGTAGTGAATACTTGTTACAGGTTTATGGGAAACCAGTTTATCAAGGTCATCGCAGCACTCTTAAAAAAGGTCCATATCTTAGATTTACTTCACCATCTTCCAAATCCAGACCCCAGAGACCAAAAGTCATAGAACAAGTCAAAGGTATGGAAACTTTTAAAAAACAAATACTGGTTTTAATTTGTATAGTTTTATGTGGAACACTGCTCTCGAGTGAGAATATGGTTTTAAATCATGATTAGATGCTTACTGCCTCTCTGACCTTAGACTGGTTGAATTGGATGGTGTCTGAAGCCCCATTCAGTGCCAGGCCTATGTTCTTTTCTCAGGTGTGTCCTTATGACTTTTCTTTTTTTGTTATCATTTGTAAATATTCTTTGATACTCAAGATAACTGAATGACCTGTAGCAATTCTGATTCTGTAAAGAAAGCCTAATAAGATGGTAGGGGTAGTGGTTGAGAAATAAATCAGGGCCTAAAGGATTTGTGGAATTATTATCAAAACTGTGTTAATAAAGTAGAATATGAGTCTTTAGTTATAAGAAAGGGGCATGAAATAATTATAGCAGTTCATTGTATAGTGATGATTAGAAAAACCAAATCCAGGACATCATCAGAAAAGTTACTTAAATGAAATAGAAAATATTATCCTACCTTTGTACAAAATGATAGTATGCCCATAGGCTTCAGTGAGGAATAGGAATATGTTTCTGTCTCTTATTAATGGATAAAATTCACTTACCTTTTCAATGAAAGTGTTGCTGCCAATTAAAAAACGTAAAAAAGGTGCTTTTCTCTCCTTTATGTGGAATATCAGATTATAATTTTTTTTAATTAGAAAAGTTACCTTGTATAATTTGGGTGTAATACTTTGATGAATATTTTGCATAATAGGTAGTAGAAAAATTCCTTAATATTTTGTTTCAATGAGATAGTCTTAAAAATATTTTAACTAACAGTTTAATTATTTTACATAGGTTTTAACATAGAAATGAAGATTTTTTTTGATGAAGGAAATGAAGGAAAATATAGCAATTCTTTTTCTTTTCTCTCTCCTGCATTTTTTCTTTTCTCCCCCCTTGTTTTTCAGGAAATTGTTATACCATATTGGCATTAGAGGCAACTTGGAATATTTTATTTGTATAAGGTTTTGTTAAAAAATATCTATGATTGGATAACTGTAGGATCAATAAATTTATTCATGCATAATTGCAGTAAACTAGACTTACAGTTTAACTTAAATCTTTTTAATTTTCTGAAGAATTGTAAGCACTTGTTTTAAGAAATCATTTCCCTATGTATGCCCCAGGTAGGTTATTAATATATAAAAGACACCTATGCTCAGAAATATTTATAGCAAAATTATTTGTGATTAAAAATCTCAAAATAAAATATTCTCAGTGATTGCAGATGATCAAACAAAATAATGATAGATACAATTAAATGTGACTGAACCATTGGAAACAACAAATATGGAGAATTCTCTGAAGAATGGTATGAAGTGAGTTAGAGCAGAGATCCAGAAGAATACAGTAGATAAAGATGGCAGCTATGCAGATAAAGTCAATAAGGAATGACTATAAGTTCTGTCAAATACATAGTTCATCACTAGTACTATATTGCCCAATTAAAAGTCACATTTCTCCTTTTGATTAATGACTGATAAATTCTATTTTACAAGACTGTTTGGGTATATATTTTGGGGGATGTGTTGTAGCAAGGTATCATTAATCAAAGAACTAAACTAACCTTAAAAACCACATCTTCAGTGAGCTTTAATTTAATTGTCTTTCTAGATATTATCTTCATTGTCACAAATAATAAGGATATGTATGTTTTTATTAATAATAGTTGATTATCAGTTTATATAATGGTTACATGGCCAATTTATTTACATATCAATTTATAAATCATTCTTGAAAAAAGGGAAACAATTTAAAATGAACAGAATAGTCTATTTTGGTGTTAATAAAATTATATGATATATTCATTGATGCCTGTTGTAGGTACTAAGATAAGGTCAACAAAAACACAAACTGAATCAGAGACAACCAGATCAGTGGGGACAGACCCAAGAAAGCTGCGCTCCTTTTCTCCGCCTTCTCAACAGGAACAGCAGTATTTGTTCAGCCCAAGCCAAGAAGCCCCTTTTGTTTCAGGCACACTACAAGGTCATCTTATTCCCATGGCAATTCTTTTAGGTAAGAATAAATAAATTCTTATTTTTAAAAATTCTTTTTTTTAGGGGGCAGCTGGGTGGTTCAGTGGATTGAGAGTCAGGCCTAGAGACGGGAGGTCCTAGGTTCAAATCTGACCTCAGACACTTCCCAGCTGTGTGACCTTGGGCAAGTCACTTAACCCCCATTGCCTAGCCCTTACCACTTTTCGGTCTTGGAACCAACACATAGTATTGATTCTAAGGCAAAAGATAAGAGTTTTTAAAAAAAGAATTTTTTTTAAACCCTTCCCTTCCATCTGGGAGTCAATAATATGTATTGGTTCCAAGGCAGAAGAGTGATAAGGGCTAGGCAATGGGGGTTAAGTGACTTGCCCAGAGTCACACAGCTGGGAAGTGTCTGAGGTCAGATTTGAACCTAGGACCTCCTGTCTATCAATTCACTGAGCCACTTACCTGCCCCCCAAATTCTTTTATTTTTAGCAAGATATATTTTAGTTCCCACCACCTCCCTCCCTATTCCCCTCTTACTTGAGGGTTTTTTGGTCGCCGCTCCAGCCTCTCCCTCCCTTGTATTACTTCTCTCCCCACCACCTCTTTTCTTATTCCCCTTCTACTTCTCTAAAGGGTAATATACAATTCTATATCCCAATGAATCTGTCTGTTCTTCCCTCTCTGAACCAATTTCAGTGAGAGTCAAGTTTAAATATCATCCTCCCTTCCATTGTATTAGTCTTCTCCATCCCACTCCACCCACTCCCCATGCTTCTTTGTGTGATATAACTTATCCCATTTTCCTTCTTTTTTTCCCATTTCTTTTAGTATAATACTCCTTTTCACCCCTAGTTTTATTATTTTTTGACAAATCATCCTAAACAGCTTACTACCATACCCTCTATGTATACTTCTTCTATTTTGATAATGATAATTTTAAAGAGTTACAGAAATCTTCTATCCATACAGGAATATAAAGCATTTAACTTTATTGAAACCCTTAAATTTTGTTCTCTTTCTTATTTACCTTTTTTTGATAGAATAGTGATTTTATTTATTATTATTTTTAAAATTTTATTTAGTCAATTTAGAACATTATTCCTTGGTTGCAAGAATCATATTCTTTCTCTCTCTCTCCTCCCCCCCCCCCCCCATTCCTTCCTGTAGCCCACACACAATTCCACTGGGTATTACATGTGTCCTTGATCAGAACCTATTTCCATGTTGTTGATGTTTGCACTAAGATGTTCATTTAGAGTCTACATCCCCAATCATATCCCTCTCGACCCATGTAATCAAGCAGTTGTTTTTCTTCTGTGTTTCTACTCTCACAGTTTTTCCTCTGAATGTAGATAGTGTTCTTTCTCATAGATTCCTCTGGGTTGTTCAGGATCACTGCATTGCCACTAATGGAGAAGTCCATTACATTTGATTGTACCACAGTGTATCAGTCTCAGTGTACAGTGTTCTCCTGGTTCTGCTCCTTTCACTCCGCATCAATTCCTGGAGTTCATTCCAGTTCCCATGGAATTCCTCCAGTTATTCCTTTGAACACAATAGTATTCCATCACCAACATATACCACAATTTGTTCAGCCATTCTCCAATTGAAGGGCATCGCCTCATTTTCTAATTTTTTGCCACCACAGAGAGCACAGCTATGAATATTCTTATACATTTTTTTTCCTTATTATCTCTTTAGGGTACAAACCTAGCAGTGGTATGACTGGATCAAAGGTCAGACAGTCTTTTATCACCCTTTGGGCATAGTTCCAAATTGCCCTCCAGGATGGTTGGATCAATTCACAACTCCACCAGCAATGCATTAATGTCCCAACTTTGCCATCTCCCCTCTAGCATTCATTACTTTCCGTTGTTGTCATGTTGGCCAGTCTGCTATGTGTGAGGTGAAACAACCTCAGAGTTGTTTTGATTTGCATTTTTCTGATTATAAGAGATTTAGAACACTTTTTCATGTGCTTATTAATAGTTTTGATTTCTTTAACTGAAAATTGCCTATTCATATCCTTTGCCCTTTTATCAGTTGCAGTACAATTGGTTTAGCTCTTTATAAATTTGAGTAATTAGACCTTTGTCAGAGGTTGTTGTTATGAAGATTGTTTCCCAATTTGTTACTTCCCTTTTAATTTTGGTTATATTGGTTTTGTTTCTACAAAACCTTTTTAATTTGATGTAATCAAATTTATTGATTTTACATTTTGTGATTTTTTTCTAGCTCTTGCTTGGTTTTAAAGTCTTTCCTTTCCCAAAGATCTAATATGTATACTATTCTATGTTCACCCAATTTGCTTATAGTTTCCTTCTTTATATTCAAGACATTCATCCATTCTGAGTTTATCTTTGTGTAGGGTGTGACATGTTGATCCAAACCTAATCGCTCCCAAACTGTCTTCCAATTTTCCTAGCAGTTTTTATCAAATAGTGGATTTTGGTCCCCAAAGCTGGGATCTTTGGGCTTATCATAGACTGTCTTTTTGAGATCCCTTACCCTAAGTCTAGATATTCTGCTGATCCTCCTTTCCATCTCTTACCCAATACCATATTGTTTTGATGACCACTGCTTTATAGTATAGTTTGAGATCTGGGACTGCAAGGCCACCTTCCTTCACCTTTTTTATTCATTATTTCCCCTGGATATCCTTGATCTTTTGTTCTTCCAAATGAACTTTGTTATTTTTTTTTCTAATTCAGTAAAAAAGTTTTTTGGTAGACCAATGGGTATGGCACTAAATGAGTAAATTTTTTTGGGTAGGATTGTCATTTTTATTATGTTAGCTCGTCCTACCCATGAACAATCAATGTTTTTCCAACTGTTTAGATCTACGCCACCATCTTGACTCCACCTCCTCCTTATTTAACTTTTTTTGCTTCTCTTGAATTTTGTATTTGAGCATCAAATTTTCTTTTTGTCTGGTCTTTAGGAATACTTGGAAATCTTCTATTTTATTAAATAGCCATACTTTTTCTTGAAAGAATATAGTCAGTTTTCTGGGTAATTAATTCTTGGTTGTAGAACCAGTTCCTTGCCTTCTGGAATATCATATTCCATGCCTTCCAGTCTTTCAATGTGGATGCTGCCAGGTCCTGTGTAATCCTGATTTGTGCTCCAGGGTATCTGAATTGTTTCTTTCTGGCTGATTGTAGTATTTTCTCCTTGTCCTGGAAGCTCTTGAACTTGGCTATCACATTCCTAGGAGTTAGTCATTTGGCGATTTAATGCAGGAGGTGATCTGTGGATTCTTTCAATCTCTATTTTACCCTCTTGTTCAAGAACATCAGGACAATTTTCTGGGATAATTTCCTGTAGTATGATATCCAGGCTTTTTTTTTTTTTGGTCATGACTTTTGGATGGTCCACTAATTCTTAAGTTGTTTCTCTGGCATCTGTTTTCCAGGTCACTTGTTTTTTTAATTCAATATTTCTTATTTTCTTCTATTTTTTCATTCTTTTGATTTTGTTTTATTGTTTCTTGATGCCTTGTGAAGTTGTTAGCTTCTATTTGCCCATTTCTAATTTTTAAAGATTGAATTTCTTCCATGACTTTTTCATCTTCCCTTTCCAGTTCGTCCATTCTTCTTTTCAAGTCATGCTTTTCTTCATTTAACTTTGTTGTCTCTTTTTCTAGTAAGTTAATTCTGGCTTTTAAGGAAAACTGTTTTCTTCTTGTGATTCATGTGCCTTCTTTTCCAGTTGACTTATTTTGCTTTTTTAAGCTGTTTTTTTCCCCATTTTTCTTCAACCTGTTTTATTTGATTTGTGAATTCTTTTTTGAGCTCATCCAGAGCCTGAATCCAACTCCCAAGGTTTTTTTTAGGTTTGGCTTGAAGTTTCTTGGATCTTGTCATCCTCAGTTGGTTCTGTTCTTTGGTCTTTATCTCACTAGAAGCTTTCTATCATTAATTTCTTTTTTTCTGTTGTTTACTCATTTTCTTATTTTTTTTCCCTCATGGACTGTAAGCTAGTCCCTTTGCTGGTTTACTGGAGCTTCTCTGCCTTGAGGCTGAATCTTCAATCTTCTCTGTATTAGGCCAGTTGAACTATGCCTTGGGGCCAAATCTTTACTGTAGGCAGCACTGAGGCCAAGGTGCCCAGCCAGGTGGCCCCTGTTCCTCCTTTCCAGTGTCTGTCAGAATTTAGGACCTCAAGTGGTGTGTCTGAGGCTTTCCTTCACAGTTTCAGCCCTCACCCTAGGATCCCAAAGTCAGCCCACATCTAATAGCAGGTCTCAACTTGGTAACTATCCATTGATTCACTACTTGAATCGATGTATCCTAATCATGTTTATAAGTTTATGGTTATGTTGTGTTGTGTTATGTTTCTGTTGTATGCCATATACTGATCACAACTTCAGATCTTCCATCTTTTCATTTTGTCTGATGAAATCTCTTCTTCAAAGTTCATGGCAGCAATATGTACTGTTGAATATATTGTAATATGAATATGTAATAATACCTAACACAAAATCTTACTACCAATTGTCCATTAATCACTTGATCCTCTTCACTGAAAAATTCTCTTTAAAAGTCTTTATGCTCTTGTCCTCTATAAATCAGTCACTTTCTGCACAATGTCTTATGTTGTCTCTGAATCCTTCTCTTCTACAAGAATGTCCTCTTCCACTGGAATGGTCCTCTTCTTACTGATCTTTCTGACTGCAGACTCAATTTGACTGATGAAATCTCAGTTTTCTGCCAACTCTTCTTCTCCTACAATTTCTCCTTCTTCTCCTTCTATTATTTCCACACTTTCATCATTAATTCTATAAGCTAATTTTACATGAGAACAATAGAAACAAGAATCTCTACCTAATACTTTCACTGATGTAGATGAAATTAATACAATAGTATAAGGATCACTACAACTTTCTTGTGTAGCTAATGTTTTGGTAAAATTTTTTACATATACCATATCACCTGGTTGGGAATTATGGAGAGAATAATCCCATGGACCAGATTGGATCAATATTCCCATATCATGCAATTCTCTAAGTCTCTGCTGTAAAGTCCTTAAATATGAAGCAATTTGACAGACTTCCCCTAAGAGAGATGTATAGCTGCCTTAGAAGTTTTTGCTTGCAATGGAGCATGTCCAAAGAGCATTTTACAAGATGATATATGCAAATCTGCTCTAGGTTTTGTACACAAAAAAACCCAAAGCTACCTGAAGAATATCTGGCCATTTTAGATGAGTTTCAGCACAAATTTTCCCCACCATAGTCTTGAGTTCCCTCTTCAAATACTGCACTTGACCTGAACTTTATGAATGATAAGGAAGTGAAACTTAGTTGTTATTCCTAGATTCTCATAGACTCTTTTCAGAATATCCTGAGTAAAATGAGATCCTGTGTCCAAGTCTATGGTAATTGGAACACCAAATCTTGGAACAATTTCCCTAAGCAACACTTTTACCACAAAGCTACATGTACTGGTATTAGATGGAAAAGGGTCAGGCCATTTTGTTAACTGATTACAATTACAAGACAAAAATTGTATCTTCCGGCTTTTGGCATGCTTATTTAATCTATTTGCGAACTCTTGAGTGGACAGTATGCCAGAGGTCTACCACCTAAAACCTTTCTTTCTGAATGCACTTTGATTGAACTTTTTACAAACAAAACAGCTACTACAGATCCTATTTGCCATAGGACTTATTCCTGGTGCTACCCACTGTCTCTTATCAGAATCCACAACAGCTTGTGTACCAAAATGACCTTTTGCATGAATGGCTTGACACAAATAGGTGAAAAAATCTTTTGGTAATAGCGGTTTCCCAGTGTTTGCAACCAATATACCATGTTCTTTCCTAGCCCCAAACTTCTTCCATGTTTGTATCTCTGAGTATACATATTCTTTTTGTAAATCAGCAGACTCAGTAGTGGAAAGATTCATTACATACATTGGAGCATTCTGGGTTGCATACTTTGCAGATACATCAGTTCTTTGATTTCCTTTAGATACTGAGTCTCTACCACAAGTATGACTTCTGGATTGCCGCTAGCATTTTTGGCTTCTGGATAGCATCCAGTAACTAAGTTATTATTTCTTCATGTGCAATTAGTTTTCCTGGTGCAATAAACTGTGTCCAGATTTTTCCCGTTGCATAACACACTGAAAAAGCATACTTAGAATCTATATAGATATTTGTACTTTTATCATCAGCTAGAAGACAGGCCTGCTTCAAAGTCACTAACTCTACTCCCTGAGCACTAAGATTTCCTTGTAATGAGCCAAACTACAGGGTCTCAAATTGTGTGACCACTGCAGCACCAGTACAACAAATACCATTACACAAATAGGAAGAACCATCAGTGAACAAAACCAAGTCTGGATTTTCAATAGGGTTGTCTTTCAAATCCATCCTAGTCATGTCCACCAAATCAACAACTTCCATACACATGTAATGGCTCACCATGCTTTGGTAGATCAGGTAGAAGTGTAGCAGGATTCAATATACTACACCTCTTTAACTGGATATTCTCACTACCCAGGAGAATAATTTCATACTTAGGAATTCTTTGATATGAATAAGCTTGAGTCTGAAATTTCCCCATTAGTGCTTCTATATGATGTGAATAGTATACAATCAATGGGCATCCCCAAACTAAATCTGATGACTTCTGTACTAACACAGCAGCAGCAGCTACTCCCTTTAGACAAGGTACAGTATCTGCAGCTATGGGATCAAGTTGACAACTATAATATCCAATAGGATGATAACTTTGTCCTAAATGTTAATACTCCAGAAGCAATTCCATTGGTCTCATTAACAAACAATTGGAATAGTTTTGCATAGTCTGGGATACCCAAACTGGAGTAGATAAAATGGCTTCTTTAAGCTTCGCTAAAGCTTGCAGATGTTCAGGCTTCAGTTTTAGAGGGTTAGGTTCTGTGTTCCTGGTCAAATCAGTTAGACATTTCGTTTTTTTTTTGGCTGTAACCAGGTATCCACTGTCTACAGAATCCAGTTATTCCAAGAACAGCTTTGAGCTGCTTTTTAGTTTCTGGAGCAGTCAGCTTCTGGATATCAGCTATTCTTTTCTGTGTGATACTTCTTTAACCCTCTGATAACACAAAACCTAGATATTGCACTCTAAGCAAAACCCACTGTAATTTTGCCTTGGAGATCTTATGCCCACTCTTGTACAATTCCAACAAAAGAATCCTGCTATCTCTAAGACACACTTTTGCATTTGGGGACGCAAGGAGGATATTGTCCACAAAATGCACCAGTTTGCTCTCTTTGAATGTTATACTTTTAAGATCTCTGTTTAAAATTTGTGAAAATTGAGTAGATGAATCTGAGAACCCTGAAGCAAACAAGTCCAGGACCCCTGTGTCTTTTCCCAAGTAAAAGCAAAAAATCTTTTGGGAATCCTCATGAATAGGAATTGAAAAAAAAAAAAAGCTGATCATAAGTCTGCCATTCAATGGGTATGGCACTAAATAAGTAAATTAATTTGGGTAGGATTGTCATTTTTATTATGTTAGCTCGTCCAACCCATGAGCAATCAATGTTTTTCCAATTGTTTAGATCTAGTTTTAGCTGTGTGGAAAGTGTTTTGTAGTTGTGTTCATATAGTTCCTGTGTTTATCTCGGCAGATAGATTCCTAAGTATTTTATATTGTCTCGAGTGACTTTAAATGGAATTTCTCTTTCTAATTCTTGCTGCTGAAATGGGTTAGAGATATATAGAAATGCTGATGACTTATGCGGGTTTATTTTGTATCCTGCAACTTTGCTAAAGTTGTTGATTATTTCGAGTAACTTTTTGGTTGATTCTCTAGGATTCCTTAAGTAAACCATCATATCATCCTCAAAGAGTGATAGCTTGGTGTCCTCATTGCCACTTTTAATACCTTCAATTTCTTTTTCTTCTCTAATTGCTACTGCTAGTGTTTCTAGTACAATGTTAAATAATAGAGGTCATAATGGGCATCCTTGTTTTAATCCTGATCTTACTGGGAAGGCTTCTAGTTTATCACCATTGCAGATGATGTTTGTTGATGGTTTTAGATATATGCTGTTTATTATTTTTAGGAAAGGCCCTTCTATTCCTATACTTTCTAGTGTTTTCAATAGGAATTGGTGTTACATTTTATCAAAGGCTTTTTCTGCATCTATTGAGATAATCGTGTGATTTTTGTCAGTTTCCTTGTTAATATGGTCAATTATGTGGATGGTTTTCCTAATATTGAACCATCCTTGCATTCCTGGTATGAATCCTTCCTGGTTATAGTGGATGACCCTTGTGATGACTTGCTGGAGTCTTTTTGCTAGTATCCTATTTAAGATTTTTGCATCTATATTCATTAGGGAGATTGGTCTATAGTTTTCTTTCTCTGTTTTTGACCTGCCTGGCTTTGGGATCAGTACCATGTTTGTGTCGTAAAATGAATTTGGTAGAACTCCTTCTTAGCTTATTCTGTCAAATAGTTTGTTTAATATTGGGATTAGTTGTTCTTTGAATGTTTGATAGAATTCATTTGTGAATCCATCTGGGCCTGGGGATTTATTCTTAGGGAGTTCTTTGATGGCTTGTTCAATGTCTTTTTCTGATATGGGGTTGTTTAGGTAATTTATTTCTTCCTCTTTTAGTCTAGGAAATTTATGTTTTTGTAAGTATTCATCTATATCACCTAGATTGCCATATTTGTTGCCATGTAATTGGACAGAGTAGTTTTTAATGATTGCCTTTATTTCCTCTTCATTAATGGTGAGATCTCCCTTTTTCATCTTGGATACAGTCAATTTGGTTTATTTATTTCCTTTTTTTAATTAGACTGACTAGTACTTTGTCTATTTTATTTGTTTTTTTTTTCAAAGTACCAGCTTTTAGTCTTATTTATTAAATCAATAGTTCTTTGACTTTCAATTATATTAATTTCTCCTTAGAGTTTTAGGATTTTTAATTTAGTCTTCATCTGAGGATTTTTAATTTGTTAGCTTTCTAATTTTTTAATTTGCATGCCCAATTCATTGACCTCTGTCCTTCTTAATTTGTTGATATATGAACTCAAGGATATAAATTTGCCCCTGAGTACTGCTTTGGCTGCATCCCATAGGTTTTGAAAGGATGTCTCATCATTGTCATTTTCTTCAATGAAGTTATTAATTGTTTTTACGATTTGTTCTTTAAGTAACTGATTTTGGAGAATCATATTGTTTAATTTCCAATTAATTTTCTATTTACCTCTCCATGTTCCCTTACTAATTATTATTTTCATTGCATTGTGATCTGAGAAAGTTGCATTTATTATTTCTGCTCTTTTGCACATGTTTGCAATGTTTTTATTCCCTAATACATGGCCATTTTTTGTGAATGTACCATGTACTGCAGAAAACAAGGTATATTCCTTCTTGTCCCTATTTATTTTTCTCCACATATCTTCTAATTCTAATTTTTCTAAGATTTCATTCACTTCTCTTACCTCTTTATTATTTATTTTTTGGTTTGATTTATCTAGTTTGGATAGAGGAAGGTTCAGGTCTCCCACTAGTATAGTTTTTTTATCTATTTCATCCTTAAGCTCCTCTAGTTTCTCCTTTAGAAATTTGGATGCTATGCCATTTGGTGCATACATGTTTAGTACAGATATTTCCTCACTGTCTATACTGCCTTTTATCAGTATGTAATTACCTTCCCTGTCTCTTTTAACTAGATTTATTTTTACTTTGGCTTTGTCGGATATCATGATTGTGACTCCTGCCTTCTTTTTGTCAGCTGATGCCCAATAGATTTAGCTCCACCCTCTTACTTTCACCCTATGTGTATCTACCTTCCTCATGTGTGTTTCTTGTAGACTGCATATGGTAGGGTTTTGGATTATAATCCACTCTGCTATTCGCTTGTGTTTTATGGGTGAGTTCATTCCATTCACATTTAGAGTTATGATTACTAGCTGTGTATTTCCTAGCATTTTGATTTCTGGTCATGTTCCTGCCCTTTCTTCTTTCACTATTTCCTTCTAAACCAATGTTTGCTTTTAATCAGTCCCCCTAGTTCCCACCCTTATTTTACTTCCCTTTCTACCTCCTTCCCTTCTTATCCCCCCTCCTTATTTTCCCTGTAGTCTTTCTAAAATTAAACCCCCGCCCCCTCCCTCCCTTGTACTGCTTCCCTCCCCACCAGACTGTTACCCTTCTACTCCCCTATAGGGTGCAAATCTATTCTCTGCCCCCATTGGATTGGATTGTTTTTCCCTCTTTGAGTCAATTTCAAAGCATGTAAAAGTTGAGTATTTCCTCTCTCCAACCTCTTTACCCTTCCAGTGTATTGATGTTCTCCCCCCTCCCATCATGAGCTTCTTTGTGACATATAAATTTAGCCCCATTTGTTTCTTTTCCCATTTCTTTTAATATTAACCTATTTTAAAGCTCTAGTTATATATATGTATATATATATATGCATACTCATGTGTATGTATTTATACATGCATATATCTATATACCTATTTATGTCTTGTCCTTTCATCCTATACAGTTTGTCATATAATTTCCTGTAGTATGATGTCCAGGCTTTTTCTTTTGTCATGGTCTTCTGGTAGACCATTGATTCTTAAATTGTCTCTCCTTGAACTATTTTCTAAATCCTCTGTTTTGTGAATGAGATGCTTCATATTTTCCTCAATTTTTTCGTTCTTTTGGTTTTGTTTTATAGTGTCCTGCTGCCATGTGAGGTCACTTGATTCTAGTTGTTGTATTCTGGTTCTTAAAGACTGGATTTCATCCTTGGTTTTTGGTCTTCTTTTTCCTTTTGGTCTGATTTTCTTTGGAGGTCATCTTTCATCCTCTTTACCTCGTCTTTCATCTCCTTTTTCTCATCTTTCATCTTCTTCATCTCATCTTTCATCTGCTTTGCCTCATCTTTCATCTCCTTTGCCTCATTTTCCAGCTGGTTGATTTTGGCTTTCAAGACACTATTTTCTGTTTCCAGATGACTTATCTTAGTTTTTAAGTTCTTTTTCCAGTTGTCTTCAGCCTCTCTTAATTGTGTTTTGTATTGCATTTTGAGTTCTTCCAAAGCCTGTATCCAATTCGCTGGGATTTCTGATTTTTCCTTTGCTGATCCCTCCCCCTCTGTTTTGTTTGCTCTTTGCTCATTACCTGTGCAGAAGCTGTCTATTGTAATTTCTTCTTTTTCTGTTGTTTGCTTGAGTTTATCTCTTCTTTGCTCCCCGTATTTGTCTGTGCTCTTGCTCCATTCTTTTTTTTTTTTTTGTTTTTGGGGCTGTCAGTCTCCCCTCTTGGAGCTTTGTCAGATCTCTTGGTACAGTCTCTAGGGGAGGAATGTTAGCTTCCCTGCCCTCTGGAGGCTTTTGATCAGATTAAGTTCAACTGGGTTGGGCTGTATGTGCTCTGAGGCCGAAGAATCCTGGAAGGCTTGGCCGCCCAGGCTCTCTCCAGTTCTCTCCAGCTGCTTCTCCGCTGTCTGCAAGGTTCCCCAGTGCCTTTGCCTGCCCCGAGGTTCCTGTCCTTGAAGAAGGCCCTGCACTCTAGGGGGGGAGGGGTCCTGGCCTCCCTGAGCTCTGAGGAGTCCTGATGGGATTAGGTTCAACTGGATTGGTCTGGATGTGCCCTGAGGCAAAAACCTCCTGGTGAGACTGGAGCCAGATGGAAGGACCCAGCCACGGGCCCGGTCTCTCCCTGGCTTCCTCCCCACTGCCCACATTGGATGCTCCG
Organism: Monodelphis domestica; assembly: GCF_027887165.1. Taxonomy (NCBI): domain Eukaryota; kingdom Metazoa; phylum Chordata; class Mammalia; order Didelphimorphia; family Didelphidae; genus Monodelphis; species Monodelphis domestica. The sequence goes on from NC_077227.1 coordinate 267,210,758, forward strand.
AGCCTGGCGCCCCGCTGTTCACAAGGTAGACCCTCCAAACCTGCACCTTTGCCTGCCCAGAGGTTCCCGCTGCAGCTGGGGGCTCATCGCTTTGGGTTGGAGGGGAGTGGTCCTGGGACCTTTCTTCTGCCTTCCCCTTAGACCCGAGTGTTCTCGGATTCAGGCTTTTGGGGGTTGTACCTTTTGATTTGAGTCCATAAGGAGGGTTCCCTGCCTCTGTCCTGTTGTTAAGTTTGAATTTCAGTCCCCTAGGAATATTCAGTTTGTGATCGGTAAGGAAGGGTTTTCAGAGGTCTGAACTTTTGCTGCTTCTAAGCCGCCATTTTGACTCCGCCCCTCTTCTTGTTTAATGAGTTCAAATTTTGATCATGTATCATGTCTTCTTGAATTCTGTTTCATAACCTCAATAATAGACTCTTGTGCTTGCTTCAGCGTTCTATAATTATGCACTGAGTTCAGATCCAATTCCTTATATTCCTGTGACCAAGGTGTGTTAAAGGAGGGTTATTACAGGTCTGTTCTATAAATTGTTCTCTCTCCCTTGTTAGTAGTTCTTCCATGAGAAGAGAGAAATCTGCCTGTTTAAACTTTCTGATTAATTTGTTCGGGTCATCATAAAATCTAGGGTTTCTTTTTTTTATTGTATCTAATTCAGTCAGCTGAAGTAAATATCCATTTTAGACGGATAATTCCCCTGTCTGGAGAAACAATAGGTAGGTCTCTCAAAGGAAACAATGAAGCAGGTATTTTTTCTAATGTCTCAGTTTCCCTTTCTAGCCTAGAGAGAATATTTGGTTTTATATCACTTCCCCCTGCTAATTTCTCAATACCATTTACATCAACATTGTTAAATTTAAAACCAGTATTTTTGCCATTTACATTGTTATTTATATGAGTTGCATTAAAACATTTCTCCATCATATCCAGCTTTTTCTTGCATTAATACCATCATTTGTTCCATCTCTGAGCCCCTAAATAAACAAGTAAAAACATCCTTGATTTTAAATAGAGTAACAGTAAAAATCCAGTGAAACTTGTACATAGCAACAACACCCAGCACACAGCTTGTAAATATGAACAGACTCTGCATAGATAATTCCATTAAAGCTTTCAGGAATTTGCAGCCCAATAATACATAACAAAAATTAGGAATTATAGTTACAGACAAATAAGGTATAAACATTACTCCAGCATACACCGTTTCCATTATTCCCTGTAACATGTTGACAACCATACAGGAATAATGAGGGAATAACACTTGATATAGGAAGGGTTGTGTAAAATTACCCTCCACTTTGAAAAAGCCAAACCTCTAGCAAAGATCTTCACTTCAGCACAAGCTTTTAATTACTTCAGCCATTATTCTTAATGAGAATTCTTACAATATTAGTGACAACAACTAAGTAGAATGCTTCATTTCTGCCTTTCTTGCTTTTGTCAATGAATTAATTGAACAGAGTTTTTCTTTCCATCATGGACTGAAAGTAACAGAAGAGAGAGGCTCCATAGCTTTGTAATTGCCTCTAAGCCTTCCTCAACCCATCTAGATGAACAAATCCTTAAATTGTCCTCTTAAAGCACAGGTCAGACCAAATTGTTCTTTTGCTCAGTAAATGCAAATAGCTCTCTGTTTTCTTTAGGATTAAACATAACCTGGGTTGCCATTTAAAGCTCTTCATATTCTGACTCAAGCTTCAGAATTATAAAAAAATAATTCCCCCTTCAAGTTTACTTATTGTTCCTCACATGTGATCTTTTGTTTCCTATATCTCTGTTATGGAAGTATTTGAGGTCCTTCCATGGCTTAAATGTACTTTGTCCTCTTCTCTTTAGTATTTAGGGTTAAGTTTTCTCCATCATGAAACTTTTACTGATTATCTCCAACTACTAGAACCTCCTCACCTCAACCCCACTCTTGAAATTACTTTCTACTTACTTAGTATAAGGATGATATTAGAAATTAAGTCTGTTATATTAGTTTAGAGATAAGAAGTAGAGAAGCTGGCTTGGAAAAGACTTGGAGTTTCAAACACCTGAGACAGAATGTCAGTTTCAAGTGTAACATTTTTTTTCCTGTGGCATTTGGTCTTTGGCAGTTGTCAGTTACATTCTCTCTCTGAGGGAGATAGTTGTTCAACTCTTTTTGAGGGCTTGGAGGAGGTAACATCTTTGTCCACCTCCCCCCCCACCCCCCAGTCTGATGTAGAAGGAAAGGAGGAAAATACCTGAAGGAGCTCAGTGTTTTCCTTTCCCAACTTTGGAAATACTAGTGACTGTCTATTATTGTCTTTATAGATTGGTTTATTTCTGAGAAGACCATAGAAAGACCTGATCTTTGATTTAGACTCTGAGTCTGCTTAGGCTCAGAGTCATAACTTCATTCTTGCTAGGTCTCTCAGTCAGCTAGCCTTTGTTATTTTTATAATTTGGAGGCTAAGTTAAGAATTATAAGGCTAAGAGTGTTAGTTTATTTAGAATAGGGAAATTTTGGGTTACTTAGATCAGGAAGGATCAGTGTAGCCTGTTGACACAGGAGAAGCTGTTCCTTGTGTAGTTTTATTTGGGTGGAGTTAGAATCCCTTAGAGTTAGAAATCCTTTTTTATCCTTATATTTTCCTTATCCTTATATTATCCTTATATTTTCAATAAATTTCAATTAATATTTTATTTTTATAAGAAGAGCCTCTTTACCATCCTTGAGCTTGAAGAGAAGTTCACTTATAAGCTTCACTTCACTTAAGCCGAAGATACTTTGTAAGCATAGCAAGCAGAGTATCAAAATCAGTTTATAAATAAAAATCAATTCATTGCCTATTACTTTAGGCTAATCAATTTTTGCCTATTACTTTTACAGTTTGACTTTTATTTTTACATGAGTATATATTTGTTTTGTGTCTGCTCATGTGCTTTCATGTTTTTCCTTCTTTTTTTTAAAACCTTTACCTTCCGTCTTGGAGTCAATACTGTCAATACTGTGTGTTACCACAGAAGAGTGGTAAGGGCTAGGCAATGGGGGTCAAGTGACTTGCCCAGGGTCACACAGCTGGGAAGTGTCTGAGGCAGATTTGAACCTAGGACCTCCCATCTCTAGGCCTGGCTCTCAATCCACTGAGCTACCTAGCTGCCCCCCATGTTTTTCCTTCTTAAGAACAGGGGCAGTTTCTTTTTTCTCTTTATGCCCTCAAGCACCTGTCACAATGCCTGGGTATATGGAAGACACTTATTAAATGCTTCTGAATTGATTTTGTTTTCTGCTTGTTTCGGATTCCTGTGATATGTTTAAACTTTTTTTTATTAGGAATTTTAGTTTTATGTCACCATCATTTCTTTCCTTTTTTTAAAAATTTTAAACATTATTTTATTTGGTCATTTCCAAACATTATTCACTGGAAACAAAGATCATTTTCTTTTCCTCCCTGCCACCCCTCCCACCACCTTTTACTCTCCCATAGCCGATGCACGATTCCACTGGGTATCACATGTATTCTTGACTCGAACCCATTTCCCTGTTGTTGGTATTTGCATTAGAGTGTTCATTTAGAGTCTCTCCTCAGTCATATCCCTTCAACCCCTGTAGTCAAGCAGTTGCTTTTCATCGGTGTTTTTATTGCCACAGTTTATCCTCTGCTTGTGGATAGTGTTTTTTAGATCCCTGCAGATTGTTCAGGGACATTGCATTGATACTAATGGAGAAGTCCATCACCTTCGATTGTACCACAGTGTATCAGTCTCTGTGTACAATGTTTTCCTGGTTCTGCTCCTTTCGCTTTGCATCACTCCCTGAAGGTTGTTCCAGTCTCCATGGAATTCCTCTACTTTATTATTCCTTTTAGCACAATAGTATTCCATCACCAACATATACCACAATTTGTTCAGCCATTCCCCAATTGACGGGCATCCCCTCATTTTCCAATTTTTGGCCACCACAAAGAGTGCAGCTATGAATATTCTCGTACACGTCTTTTTCCTTATTATCTCTTTGGGGTACAAACCTAGCAATGCTATAGCTGGATCAAAGGGCAGACAGTCTTTTATCACCCTTTGGGCATAGTTCCAAATTGCCCTCCAGAATGGCTGGATCAATTCACAACTCCACCAGCAATGCATTACTGTCCCAACTTTGCCACATCCCCTCCAGCATTCATTACTTTCCATAGCTGTGATGTTAGCCAATCTGCTAGGTGTGAGGTGATACCTCAGAGTTGTTTTGATTTGCATCTCTCTGATTATAAGAGATGTAGAGCATTTTTTCATGTGCTTATTAATAGTTTTGATTTCTTTGGCTGAGAACTGCCTGTTCATGTCCCTTGCCCATTTATCAAGTGGAGAATGGCTTGATTTTTTGTACAATTGATTTAGTTCTTTGTAAATTTGAGTAATTAAACCTTTGTCAGAGGTTTTTATGAAGATTGTTTCCCAATTTGTTGCTACCCTTCTGATTTTAGTTACATTGGTTTTGTTTGTACAAAACCTTTTTAATTTGATGTATTCCAGATTATTTATTTTGCATTTTGTAACTCTTTCTAATTCTTGCTTGGTTTTGAAGTCTTTCCCTTCCCAAAGGTCTGACATGTATGCTATTCTGTGTTTGCCTAATTTTCTTATAGTTTCCTTCTTTATGTTCAAGTCATTCCACCCATTTTGAACTTATCTTGGTGTAGGGTGTGAGGTGTTGATCTAAACCTAATCTTTCCCACACTGTCCTCCAATTTTCCCAGCAGTTTTTATGAAATAGTGGATTTTTGTCCCAAAAGCTGGAATCTTTGGGTTTGTCATATACTTTCTTGCTGAGGTTGCTTGCCCCCAGTCTATTCCATTGATCTTCTTTTCTGTCTCTTAGCCAGGACCAAATTGTTTTGATGACCACTGCTTTATAGTATAGTCTGAGATCTGGGACTGCAAGACCCCCTTCCTTTGTATTTTTTTTTCATTGTTTCCCTGGATATCCTTGATCTTTTGTTCTTCCAAATGAACTTTGTTATGGTTTTTTCTAAATCAGTAAAAAAATTTTTTGGAAGTTCCATGGGTATGGCACTAAATAGATAGATGAGTTTGGGTAGGATGGTCATTTCTATTATATTGGCTTGTCCTACCCATGAGCAGTTAATGTTCTTCCAATTGTTCAAATCTAGTTTTAGTTGTGTGGAAAGTGTTTTGTAGTTGTGTTCATATAGTTCCTGTGTTTGGCTCGGGAGATAGATTCCTAAGTATTTTATTTTGTCTAAGGTAATTTTGAATGGGATTTCTCTTTCTAGTTCTTGCTGCTGAGTTGTTTTGGAATTATATAGAAATGCTGATGACTTATGTGTGTTTATTTTTTATCCTGCAACTTTGCTAAAGTTGTTGATTATTTAGATTAGCTTTTTGGTTGAATCTCTAGGATTCTTTAAGTAGACCATCATGTCATCTGCAAAGAGTGATAATTTGGTCTCCTCCTTGCCTATTTTAATGCCTTCAATTTCTTTTTCTTCTCTAATTGCTACTGCTAGTGTTTCTAGTACAATGTCAAATAATAGAGGTGATAATGGGCATCCTTGTTTCACTCCTGATCTTAATGGGAATGGATTTAGTTTATCCCCATTGCAGATGATATTAGTTGATGGTTTTAGATATATACTGTTTATTATTTTTAGGAATGACCCTTCTATTCCTATGCTTTCTAGTGTTTTTAGTAGGAATGGGTGTTGTGTTTTATCAAAGGCTTTTTCTGCATCTAATGAGATAATCATGTGGTTCTTGTTGGTTTGCCTGTTGATGTGGTCAATTATGTGGATAGTTTTCCTAATATTGAACCAGCCCTGCATCCCTGGTATAAATCCTACTTGATCATGGTGGATGACCCTTCTGATCACTTGCTGGAGTCTTTTTGCTAGTATCCTATTTAAGATTTCTGCATCTATATTCATTAGGGAGATTGGTCTATAATTTTCTTTCTCTGTTTTTGGCCTGCCTGGCTTTGGAATTAGTACCATGTTTGTGTCATAAAAGGAGTTTGGTAGAACTCCCTCTTTGCTTATTATGTCAAATAGTTTGTATAGTATTGGAGTTAGCTGTTCTTTGAATGTTTGATAGAATTCACAGGTGAATCCATCAGGCCCTGGGGATTTTTTCTTAGGAAGTTCTTTGATGGCCTGTTGGATTTCTTTTTCTGATATGGGATTATTTAAGAAGTCTATTTCTTCTTCTGTTAGTCTAGGCAATTTATATTTTTGTAAATATTCATCCATATCACTTAGGTTGGTATATTTATTGCCATATAGTTGGGCAAAGTAGTTTTTAATGATTGCCTTAATTTCCTCTTCATTGGAGGTGAGATCCCCTTTTCATCCTTAAGGCTGTTAATTTGCCTTTCTTCTTTCCTTTTTTTAATTAGATTGACCAGTACTTTGTCTATTTTGGCTGTTTTTTCAATGTACCAACTTCTAGTCTTGTTTATTAGCTCAATAGTTTTATCACTTTCGATTTTATTAAATTTTCCCTTAATTTTTAGGATCTCTAGTTTGGTTTTCTTCTGGGGGTTTTTAATTTGTTCTTTCTCAAGTTTTTTGATTTGCATTTCCAATTCCTTGATCTCTGTCCTCCCTAATTTGTTAATATATGCACTCAGGGATATGAATTTTCCTCTAAGTACTGCCTTGGCTGCATCCCATAAGGTTTGAAAGGATGTCTTGCCATTGTCATTTTCTTCAACGAAATTATTAATTGTTTCTGTGATTTCTTCTCTAACTATCCAATTTTGGAGTATCATATTATTTAATTTCCATTTAATTTTTGATTTGGCTCTCCATGTACCCTTACCGATCAATATTTTTATTGCCTTATGATCTGAAAAGGCTGCATTTATTATTTCTGCCTTTCTGCATTTGAGTGCCATGTTTCTGTGACCTAGTGTATGATCTATTTTTGTGAATGTGCCATGTGGTGCTGAAAAGAAGGTGTATTCCTTTTTGTCCCTATTTATTTTTCTCCATATGTCTATTAACTCTAATTTTTCTAAGATTTCATTCACCTCTTTTACCTCTTGTTTATTTTTTGGTTTGATTTATCTAAATTTGATAGTGGTTGGTTCAAGTCTCCCACTAATATGGTTTTACTGTCTATTTCCTCCTTCAATTCTCCTAGTTTCTCTATTAAAAATTTGGATGCTCTACCATTTGGTGCATACATGTTGATTAGTGATATTTCCTCATTGTCTATACTCCCTTTTAGCAGAATATATTTACCTTCCCTATCCCTTTTGATCAGGTCTAATTTTGCTTTGGCTTTGTCAGATATCATGATTGCAACTCCTGCCTTCTTTCTATCAGTTGAGGCCCAAAAGGTCTTACTCCAACCTTTAATTCTAACCTTGTGAGTGTCAACCATCCTCATATATATTTCTTGAAGACAACAAATGGTAGGGTTTTGGGTTCTAATCCCATCTGCTATTTGTCTATGTTTTATGGGTGAGTTCATCCCATTCACGTTCAAAGTTATGATTGTCATTTGTGGATTTGCTGACATTTTGATACCTTCCCCTAGTTCTGACCTTTCTTCTTTAGCTATCTCCTTTTGAACCAGTGATTTACTTTAGGTCAGTCCCCCTAGTCCCCTCCCTTGAGATGCTTCCCTTTCTAGCCCCTCCCTTTTTATGCTCCCTTCCCCTCTCCCCTCTCCTTCCCTCCCTTTTTATACTCCTCCCCCCCTCCTTAATTTTCCTTTCTTTCTTGCCCTAATGGATAAGATAGAATTCAGGATCCCACTGGATCTAGATGTTCTTCCCTCTCAGATTTGATTTCACTGAGAGTAAGATTTAAGTAATTCCACTTCAAGCTCTCTTCCTCTCCTTCTCATATGAGAGTTCTTCCCCTCCCCTTCCCATGTGTATCTTTATATGGGAAAGATTATTCTATTGAGTCCCCCCCTATTTCTTGAAGTTAATCTTAGTATTATTGACGGTTCCCCCCTCCCTTTTCCTTTCTTTGCCCCCACTTTCCCCAAATCTTCTTGATGCCCCAATCTTTCCCTATGCATGTTTCTTCTAACTACTCTTATGTTGCTACAATTTATGAGAGTTACACAAAACATTTTCCCCACATGTTAATATATACAATTTGATGTAAATGTAGTCCTTATAGAAGAGAGTTTGACTTAAAGAAAAAGATAAGATTTATCTCCTTTTCCCTTTCTTTCATATTTACCTTTTCATGTTTCTCTTGCTTTCTGTGCTTGGATATCGAACTTTCCACAGAGTTCTGGTCTTTTCTTAGCAAATGCTTGGAAATCTTCTATTTTGTTGAATGCCCATACTTTCCCCTGGAAGTATATAGTCAGTTTTGCTGGGTAGTTGATTCTTGGTTGGAGACCCAGATCTCTTGCCTTTCTAAATATTGTGTTCCATGCTTTGCGGTCTCTTAGTGTGTGTGATCCTTACGGGAGCCCCCCTTATATCTGAAGCTCCTCTTCTGGGCTTCTTGTAGGATTTTCTCCTTTTCTTGGAAGCTCTTGAATTTGGCAATTACATTCCTAGGGGTTGTCTTTTGGGGATTTAGTACAGAGGGTGTTCTATGAACCCTTTCTGTTTTGCCTCCTTGCTCCAGAACATGGGGGCAATTTTCTTTTATAATCTCCTGTAAAATAATATCGAGTTTATTGTTTATTTCTGGTTTTTCTGGGAGACCGATAATTCGGAGGTTTTCTCTTCTCCCTCTGTTTTCGAGATCTGTGACCTTCTCAGTGAGATATTTTATGTTTTCTTCTAATTCATTAATTTTTTGGCTTTGCTTTATTGATTCTTGCTGTTTCATGATCTCCTTCGAGTTGCTTAATTCTGGTCATTAGGGACTGGTTTTGCTTTTCAGCTTTGTCTGCCCTTCTATTGGATGCTTCGAGCTCTTTTTCCAGTTGAGCAGTCTTATCTGTCAGACTGCTGATCTCTTTCTCCCATTTTTCTTTCTAGGTTTCCATCTTTTGGATAAGTTCCAGTTTGAGATCTTCCAGAGCTTGTTGATAGTTTCCATTTTGGGAGGAATGTTCTGATTTTTTTTGGATTTCCTCCTCATTCTCTTCTTTTCCTTGGGTACTTCCACCATAAAAGTTTTCAATAGTCACCTTTTTCCCTTTCTTCCTGGAGGCTTGATTTTGGGCCATGTGAGCCATCCCTTTGGTGGTTTTATTCCCCTTTCCTTTTTGGTCTTGGGTCTGGGTGATATGGGCGGGTTTTCTGTGAATTTAGGTGGCCTCAGACTAGTTCTTCCCTGCCTCCGAGGTTTCTTAGAGCGCTGGGCCCCTGATCACATCCAAACTGCCCAGATGTTCAGCTCCGCCTAGATAATCAGCGGGTGGTCTGCCCCTGGTGTTTAGCTCCGCCCAGATGCTCAGCGCAGCCGCCCCGAGTGAGGCTCAGCAGCCCATGCTCAGTGCCAGGTTCTCTCATGAAACTGCCCTGAGATGTTTTTTCCTGGCAGTCCCCAGATCCCAAGGACCCTGGTGTTCTCCCCTCCCCCCCCCCCCCCGACAGAGATGTTCCCCACTCACTCGGTGTCACAGTGAGAGCTCCAGTAACTTGCTCTGGTTTGGTGGGGGAGGTGGGGGGGGGGAGGGCGGCTCAGTTCACGTTTCTGTGCAAGCTTTACCTCCTTCTTATTATAATGTGGAAATGTTCAAAGCCCACGTACCTTCGCCTCTGTGGGGTACTGGGGAGTCCTGTTCCGCCAAAGGTGATTTTTATGCTCCTTTGCTGTAGTCTATTTTGTTCGGTGCCGGGGAGAGGAAGTATGTGGCGTCTAGATTGCAGCCATGATTACCTGGAAGTCGTCACCATCATTTCTATTTCTTTATCTCCTCATTTCTGGAAATCTATTCTTTATTACATAAATTTAATGTGGGGACCGAAGAATTTCTGGAAATTCCTACTCTAGATCATCATTATAATTACAGTGCTCATTTTCATTTTTTCCTTTGAATTATGCAAAATTATCTATTTTTTTTATTAAACCCTTACCTTCCGTCTCAGAATCAATATTGGTTTAAAGGCAGAAGAGTGATAAAGGCTAGGCAATGGGTGTTAAATGACTTGCCCAGGATCACACAGCTGGAAGTGTCTGAGGCCAGATTTGAATCTAGGACCTCCCATCTCTAGGCCTGACTCTCAATCCACTGAGCTACCCAGCTGCCCCAGTCTATTGTTTTAATGTTTTTCCTTCCTTTAATTCTGTAGCAATTTGTCTTTATATGCTTCTCTGAATTCTTTATGTTCACTACTCCCAATAGCATAGCCATTTCTCCAGACAGTTCATCTATTTTATTTCAAATTCTTTGCTGTGTTTTGTGATCTTTGGAGATTCTTTGATACTTAAGAAATCCTGTTGGATTCATCCTCTATCCTGTTTCCTTTATATTTTTAAGATAACATGCTTATAATAATACATTCATAAAACAAGCCTAACTTGTTTATTATAGATATTATAGATTATGAGGAGCCTTTACTTCCTGGATACCTAAACTAACCTCTTTCTGTTTCTTTCACCCCACTCCATAACCAATTTCGATAATAAGATTTACATTTCATTTCTTTTTAAATTTATTTAGGACAGACTCAAAGCAACAGTGATTCTATGCCACCTGCTGAAGTAATTATGGAAAAACCAAACCTTGTAACAGTATCTACCTCTATTCCTCCATCTATTCAAACTAAAAGAACTGGACCCAAGAAACCCAACACAGCAGTTATAGAGATGACATCAGAAAAAAAGGATCCCCCTCAACTTACTATACAGGTATAAAGCGGATAAATGGAGATAGAAATGTTTTAGCTAAGTGTTTTTTAATTAGTATTTTTTTTAAAGCCCTCACCTTCCGTCTTGGAATAAATACTCTGTATTGGTTCCAAGGCAGAAGTGTGGTAAGGGCTACACAATGGGGGTTAAGTGACTTGTTCAGGGTCACACAACTGGGTTTATTAGTATTTGATGGTTACTGTGTTGTTGAAAGACATTGGTCTTTAACTATTAGAATTCCTTACTACTGTGAGATGAATATGATAACATCAATGTGTGAAATATTATTCACTGCCATCAACAAAGGCATATGCTTTGGGTTTGTTGTTTTTCTAATAATTGTGATGGCTTTGCCCCTTCTACTTTCATGAGCATACACTTTGTATCCCTTTTGTGTCCAATAACTTACATTTATGGAGTGACAGAAATTATAACCTAGTATGAACAATTATGAGAATAGAGTTTAGTCATAAATTATTTAGTCTATATAGAAAAGGTAAAACCAGGGGCTTCATTTACTTTGTACCTAAGCTTACCAATTATATAGTAACCATGTCTTTGAATTGATAGTTTTTTCCTCCCTAAAACCTTTACCTTCTATCTTTAATACTAAGTATCACTTCCAAAGCTGAAGGCTAGTAAGGACTAGGTAATTGGGGTTAAGTGACTTGCCCAGGGTGATACAACCAGAAAGTGTCTGAGGTCACATTTGAACCCAGGACCCTCTGTCTTCAGGCCTGGCTCTATCCACTGAGTCACATAGTTGTCTTTGTATTGATAATTTTTAAAGGATGCATGTTTTTAAAGAAAATGTTAAATTAATTTAATTTGATCTTTTATAAGGCACCTAGCTTTGTTTAAGATATGGAGCTAGGTGGCAATTCTAGATCATAGAAGGATTATATGACAGAGTTCTTTTTCACAGGATTGTTGTTCTAGCTTTATTAAATCAAGAGACAAGATTCAAGTATTATTGTTTAAATTGTCATAATTACATCTTTGTCATTATACCATATATATAAAAAAAAGGGTTCAAACTCCATCCTAAATATGCCTATTTTGTTATCAAGTAATAGAATTTCTAGCATAAATACCTACATCTAAGTTATAAATGGAAAATATCTTAATATAAGAGCTGTTGTTAATTTCCATTTTTATTTTTAGGTATTACCCAATTTAGATATTGATAGTCTTTCAAGTGAAAACATCGATGGAAATCAAGCTTCCACTAGTTCCATAAAAGCATCTCCTCCCATACAGACTTGGATACAGGTAGCCTCCAGAAACCCTGTGGCTTATAGATATTAACAAATGCTAATTCACAAAAGGCTTCCTCTCCTTAAAATGAGTTGAGTAAATAAAGGTAAAGAAAGGGAATTCAAGCTTTAATATGAGTTTAGACTTTGGGCAGAGTGTGATGTGAGTGTGTGTGAGGGAGGGTTCAGTAGGGAGTAAAGTTTAAAGGCTAATGGGCTTTGAAAAAACAAAATATTTTCATTCAGGTGTTTATAAGGACATGTTTTTCTTGATTTTGACTATAGTCATTCCAATCTTTAGAGCTGGTTTTACTATTCTGGTGGCTCCTGATATTAAGATAGTTTTTCACCCAAAGAAATATAGATAAGATTGAAGGCTGTAGTAGTTAAAATTAAATCTCAATAATTAAAATATCATATTTTAAGAGATTTATTAATGATCATTAGAAATCAAGGAATAAAGAAGATTCAAAATAAAGACCACATGCCCATGACTGATCAGCCAGTTCAAACACCTGCCTTACTTACCACCACCAAACTTGGGACTGGAAGTAAAGAGCTGGGACCTTTCATGTCCCCACCTAATATCCCCTATCTACAAGAAGTATGTAATGACAGGGAGTCAGTGACCTCCTGGGAAATGTAGTTATTTTTTAGGGTAACAGATTTTCAATTATACAAGGCCAAGATGAGCTTCCCCTTCTTAATGTCTTAAAAATATATTTTATAGTAATTTTGGCCCTTGAAACAATCATTTTAAGTAGTGGGATGAAATGAAGGATTAGAAAAAGCCAGAAGATTCATGAGCAGAAATATAAAGTAATTGCTGTCAGGTTGGTAGGATGCTTTATGAAATAACATTGAATGTCTTTTAGGATCCAGAATTTACCCAGCCTGATGAAGATGACCCGAAGTTTCCAGGATCCAACTTTGATGAAGTAATTGATGTAATACAGGTAAAAATGCCAAGAAAGGTGACTTCTTTCTTTCAGAACAGCTCTATGTGGTTTAATATTTGGTTTTGTTTATAATGCCATAGTGACTTGATAGGTAGCATTTCTCTTTTAATGTAAACTTAATTTTTTAAAAAAGTTATATGAATGTCTTTTGTTCTGTAGTCCATGGAATTTTAATCAATAAATAAAATGAGACATTTTCTCTGAGCATATAACATTGTTTATTACTAGAGGCATGTGATCTGCTAATAAAGGATGGGCTAATCATACATGGCTCTGCATGTAAAGACCACAAACAGGAAGCTACAGAGCCTTATAACAGTTGTAGCTTCCTTCCGATTGTTCTGACAATCCTCTCCTGGCAATCTTGATTGGTGGACATTTTTAAAACAGGTGGACTTAGAAATCTCAGCTCCTCATCAGAGGGAGGAGAAGGGACTACTTTTCAACTGGGTTTTTCTACCGCTCACTAAACTAGGGATCTGTAAATGACTGAAATGCCCTTCTCAGGTATTTTAAGAAATGGAATGCCAGCTAATTTATGAAACCGTGCTTCTTCTAGAAATCTTTTACTAGAAAGACATAAATTGTCTCTATCATAATTTCATTGGCTCTTTGCCCTGTTATAGACCAGGTCTTCCCAGATTTAGATATTGTGTCTAGCCAAGGACAAAGGAACAGAGCATATGCTTTCAAATACCATAGGAAGGATGGATTCTTGTTTGTAGTTAAGGGTAGAGGTATACCCCTTGCCTGAATAAAAGACTAGGGTCTAGGTCCAGTTAAATGCCTTGGCCGGAGAGTATATTCCCTTAATTTGAGAATTGAGTTGTCTGATCTTCAGAGATTGGAGTTTGAGAAAAGGAATAGATTCACATAGAAATATTGCTGATAAATAATACAATTCAACATTGTTTCCTCAGTTTCCATTTCATAGCCGAATTCTTTCCCTTTCTCTATCTTATACTGAATCTCTTCTCTACTCTTCCCAAGATTAAATATTTCCTTGTCACTGGATTTAGTAACTGTTTCTGAGGATACATAATCGAAGACATTCTTCTCTGGTTGCCCTTAAACTTTCGGCTTGAGGAGGGAGGCATATTTTACCTTTTCTTTGGGACCATCTTTTTTTTCTCATTTATTCAGAGTTCAGTTATTTTCATTTACATTGTTTAAATCACATATTTGTTAAGAGCCTACTATGTGCCCTGGGGATATAAAGAAAAAAAATGAAATTATTGTTGCCCTCAAGGACTATACTTTCTTTACAAAAAGGTAATGTAAATGTGAGTAAATACAGAATACATAAATATAAAATAAATTTGTTTTTGGCAATAGTAAATTAACAGGTGGTGGTGGTAGTGGGGAAATCAGAAGACTTAAGGTAGGAGGTGTTACTTGAGGAATTCTTATAGTCATATGTGAGAATTAAGTGTATTCTAGGAATGGAGGACAACTAGAACAAAAGTGTGGAGAAATCATAGAGAACAGCCGCAAGAAATACAGTTTGACTGGACCAGAGAATGTGGGTAGGGGAGTAAGTAATATGTAAGAATGTAAAAATAGATTAAGGTCATGTTACTGAAATGCTTTCAACAGAGAAGGTTATACTTGACTTCAGAGGCAATAGGGAGGTGTTAGAATTTGAATAGAGCAGAATCATGGAAACAGGAACTTGAGGCAAATCTTTTTGAACTGTGTGAAGAATGGATTAGAGAGGAGGGCCTTGGGGAAGAGAGCTCAATTAGGATGCTTTTGCAGTATCTCAAGAAAGAGGTAATGAGGGGCTAAACTATTGTGATAATATCCATGTGAGTAGAGAGAAAAGAACTTATACAAGAGAGATGAAGGAAGTAGAAATGACAAGATTTAACATCCAATCAACTATGTAGGGTGAGGGAAAGTGTGAGTCATGGACAATGCCAAGGTTGTGAATCTGTGTAACCAGACAGTATCTGGTGATACCCCTGCCAGAAACAGAGAAGTTCAGAAAGAGATATTTTTGTGAGATGGGAGGGGAAGAAAATGTGTTCACTTTTGGATCTATTGAATTTGAGATACTTATAAAACATCTAGCTCAAAATATTTATTTGGCAGTTCATGGCATGAGAGGGGCTGGATATATAGATTTGGGAGTTTTCTGTTAGAGATAGGTAGGAGGACAACAAAGAAAGATGGGTGTCATAAAAATCCAGAGAGGACCTAATGTTCAGAAAGAGAAGGTAAATCAAGAGTATCAAATCCTTCCAACAGATGAGGGAGATAATTGAGAAACTGACATCAATTTTGATAGTTATCATTGGTAACTTTGGAGAAATAGTTTCAGTTGAGGGATGAGGTATAAAGGATTGAAGAGTGAAATAAAGGCGAAGAAAAGGAAAGAATAGGCATAGGCAGCTTTTTCCAGGAGTTTGGCTTTGAAAAGGTGGAAAGACATATAGGACAATAGTTTGAGGGTATTGTAGGATCAAGTGTGATTTTTTTAAACATTATTTTATTTGGTCATTTCCAAACATTATTCTTTGGAAACAAAGATCATTCCCCCCTCTCCCCCCCCCCCCAGCCGACGTGCGATTTCACTGGGTATCACATGTGTTCTTAATTTGAACCCATTTCTATGTTGTTGGTATCTACATTAGAGTGTTCATTTAGAGTCTCTCCTCAGTCATAACCCCTCCACCCCTGCAGTCAAGCAGTGGCTTTTCATCAGTGTTTTTACTCCCACAGTTTATCCTCTGCTTGTGGATCAAGTGTGATTTTTAAAAAAATAGATGAATCTTGAACTTTTTATGTGCAAAAGGTAGATAGGGAGAGATTAAAAAATAAAAAGAAAGGAGGCAGCCTGATGGAGAAGATGGAAAGGAACAGGTTCAGGGAAACATGTAGAAGTTGATAAAGGTCAGCTCTTGATCAGAGATAGGAATAAAGGAAGAGAATGGAGAATGATGCTGAGGGTTTTTTAAGGCATAGAGAAGGGGAAGCTTACCTTGGCCTCAATTTTTTCAGTAAAGTATTAGGTGAGTTGTCATTTTGTATATCATTCTTCTCATTTCAGTCTTATTAGTTCATACAAGTCTTCTCATATTTCTCAGAATATTCCCTTCCATTTATAGACCATAATTTTTTTCAACCAATTCTGAGTTGATAGGCATTGACTTTAAACCTTATGATCTCAGAGTGCTACTTTGAATGTTTTGGTAAAAATTTGACATTTTATTTTTTTTTTGTCTTTCACTTTCTTAGGATTTGCCTGTTAGTGAGATTCTTGGGTAGTGTCAGTATTTAATAATTTTTCTTTCATAATTCCACATTTATATCTACAATGGTTAGACCAGTTCTAGCATCCAGTATTTTATTCCTCTTGATTTTCTTTCTGTATCACTCATTCATATCTGTCATTTTTCTACAACAAACCTCAGTTTTATTTTAGTTTGAATTTCTCATTTATTTGGAGTATATTTTCAAATGGTACTTTATAGTTTGCAAGTTTTTTGAAAACTATTCATCTCCTTTGTTCTTTTTTCTAACTTTGTACTATGCTTATACATAGTAGCTCTTGGTTATATATAGCTGGCATTTATTATATCTCAGGTGGCTGTACCAGATGTTCTCATCTTTCCCCAGGTGTCCAATAAGTACCCTTTCCCCTGGGCTCTTAGGCAAAGAGATTATCTCATACTTACTGAGAAATTTGAGGCCATTAATTGCAAGGCCTCTTTTCTTTCTCTTCATTTTACATCTTGACATTTCTCCCATCATCTCCTCATTTAATTTTTGATTAGGGAGTATTAGATGCTAGCAGCTAGGCTACTACTATATCATTGGTCTTTCAGTGGGTTCATGGTGGTACGCAGTTTACATTGGGATTTTATGGGGAAGATTATTGGGGGTTAGGAACACTTGCTCAGGTATATATGGTAGAAAACCTTCCTTTCTTTTTGGGTCTCAGTTGTGGCTGACTATCTGATGGGCATGAATTTTTTATGAATTCTTGGAACTCAGTATTTATACTGGTACTTTATGACAACTAACAACAACAATAATAAAGAAATTATTATAATTATTATTAGCATTTACATAATGCTTTAAGATTTATAAAGCACTTTACAAACATCTCATTTTACGCTCACAAAACTGTTGGAGATAGGTGCCTTTATTTCCATTTCAAGGTAGAAAGATATTGAAGTGATAGAACACTCAGTCTCTAGTTAGGAAAATTTAAATTAAAATCTAGCCGTATACATTTATAAACTCTGTGATGTTGGACTTAACAGCTTAACAGCTGTCTACTTCAGTTTCATCAACTGTATATAGGGATAACAAAAATACCTGTATAAAATAGGGGCTAGACACAGGTACTAGGCCTGTTAAGTCAGTAGACATAAGGAACTCCTGAAGAAGAAACCCTCTCAAACAATATATGCTGGAACTTTCTTTTTAACTTAAACTCTTAAGAACATTGCCTTGAGCAGTGTGAGATTAAGTGACTTGCTCAGAGTTACACAGTTAGTATATGCCAGATGTGGACCTTGAGTAGAGATGTCTAGGTTAGCTCTCTATTGTTATAAATAAAAATTAATTTGGAGGTTTATTTCCAGATTTATAAACATTTATTAGTAAAGAAAAGGAAATAGAAGAAGAGAGGTCTCAGCCTTTCTAACTTTAGGGATAGATCTGATTTTCCATTTAGCTGCGTGGGCCTAAACACTATCCACTATTTAGATTGCTGATTAGTGTATAAAATATATAGATAATGTGATATCCAGAAAATTTAGCTCACCTAATACAGTATCTCACACATTAATATTCTGGGAAAAAATGACTGTATTCTTTTTTGTTGCTTTTAGGAAGAAGAAAAAAATGATGACATTCCTGAATTCTTTGAATCAGTCCTAGAGTTTAATCAAAGTGCTAAAGTTCCTTCTCAGAATTATAATGGTCCTCCATTTCCACCAGTTGTATCTGCTGCTCAGCCTACTGCTGATATTTTGGAGAAAGTGATTGAGAGAAAAGAGGCTCTAGAAAATAGCCTAATTAATTGGTAAATTTACATTGATATTTATATGAATAAATAGATAATATTTTAAAATAAAAATTATGAAATTATGATGGGGAAATGAAACTTCCATGATAATACTTAAATTTCTTCCTTATTAACGTATTAAAATTTCCTTTAATACTCTACTGATCACTTTCTTGATTGTATTTTTTGTTTAAAAGGAAATATCTCTACACTCATTAATTTGAGTTGACTGACATTACATTGGCAAAAGTGTATCTTTTTTGGTATTGTAATAAAGTATTAAAAAAATATCTTCTGTTGTGTCAGGTGAATTTTGAGTCAACAATTTAAGGAGCAGTATGGTATTTAGTTGAACTAGAGAGACTTGAAATATGGTTCAAATATAGCACTTGAAACAGGCTTTGTAATCTTACCTAAGGCAATCTATTACAGCTTCAAAATCAGATTGCTGAAAGACTGTAGTGATTGGAATGTAAAGCACTTTGCAAACAAATCTCAAGTGCAATGTGATTATTAACTCTTGCTGTGAATAATTATGGTTGTAGTTAATGATCTTGGAGAAAGAAAAAAACTAATTTTTCCTGGATTCTTTAGATAACTGCATGTCTGAAGACAGAAGATGGACCCAAGTGATGGTTTAGATTTTTTCCAGCTGTTATTTTGTGATTCTGTTTACTTTTCAACAGCATTTAAGTATTTTAACTGCATGCTATTTGAGATGTATTTATTGATACATTCTTTTGAACTTGGGAGTTCTGTTAAACTGTCTATCCTAATTTCCATAGTGATTTAAGGCAAATTTATATCACTGATTCTTTTGGTGTTCTGTAGTTAAGGTTACTATAGTAGCCTATATCTTTTTCAGTTTCATTGCTTTGTGGAAAACATAATTTTCAGATATAATTTATGTAGTCCATTAGTAAAGGAGTTTTTGAAAATGTCAAAGCAGTAGATCCATAATTTGCCTAAATTTCCATTTAAAAAAGCCATCAACTTTTGTTTCCCAGGATGGAACAAGAAATAATGTCAAGAATTATCACTAGGGTACTTCCATTCCAGCAACAGGCTGTACCTAATGACAGTGTTTCAGAAAGTGAAGAAAGTGAAGCTGTGGCCCCTGATGTTGGTAAGTGAGAATCTCTTAATTTGATTCTCTTCAGATGCCCATTTGGACTGTGCTTGTTGTATTCAGTTTACTGTGAAAACATCTTTATAGTAATAATAAAGAAAGACTTCTAAATTCTTAATTTTTTAAATGATGCTTTTTATTCTTCATATTAATGCCATTATCTGTTATATCCTTCACATTCTTATGACAAAGAAAAACGTAGCACAAATTAACACATTTAACCTGTTTATCAGGATACATATCATTGTATATATAAAGAAAAGGGCTGTATGTTTCAGTATTCTGAAATGAAGATCAAAAATAATCTGAATTCTAATGACTTAATCATATTTTCTTTTACATTATTGTGGTTGTTAAGTACATTTTTGTTCTCTGGATGCTACTTCTCACTCTATATAATTTCATTTTCTTGCCAAATTCCTCTCAATTTCTTGAAGTTATCATTTATTATGGGAATCACTTTAAAAGACTGATATATATTAATTTAAGGTCGCCAAGGAATTCAGCTATGTAATTCCTAAATGAAAACTTAAGTCAGCAGTCAATCTTTTATGGAGTTTAATTACAATAGGAGGAAGAAAGGAATTAGAGATAGAGAGAGAGAAAAAGGGAGAGAAGGGAATAGGGCTTAAATACCCCTTCTGTTTAGGCAGGGCCAAAAGGCCCAAGCCCTTAGATAGCTGGGGCAAAGAAAAGAGATCAGTCCCTATTACTCACGTGACCAAAATGGAGAAACAGTCTCAGGGGCCCCCACCT
Source organism: Monodelphis domestica (assembly GCF_027887165.1). Taxonomy (NCBI): domain Eukaryota; kingdom Metazoa; phylum Chordata; class Mammalia; order Didelphimorphia; family Didelphidae; genus Monodelphis; species Monodelphis domestica. Next base: position 267,230,635 of record NC_077227.1, read on the forward strand.
TCAGCTTCCTTCAGAGCAAGCTTCTCAGAGTACACTGCCACCACTCCGACCAACTCCTCCACACCACCCCCGAGTCTTCAGACCCCCCTGATCTTTAAGGAAACCATCCAAGTTGCCTCCCCTCAGTTCTCACATCTACCAATCACTGTCCCTCAATTTCCCTGTGCCAATGGAGGCTCTAGCTTAACCCAGGACCGCCCAGAGGCTTTGCACATGTCTGTTGAAGGTCATATTTTCAAATGATTAAATCTTTGCTCCTTTGCTACAGCCCTTTCTAAATCCTGTTAACCTGAGTAGGGTAGAGATTGGAATAATTAAATTTTGATCTAGGCTGCAGCCCTTACTCAATCCTGTTAGGATTGAATAGGGTGGAGATTGATTCCAAGTATCTCCATTGTATCAATTCTAAAATCGATCATGACTCAAAGAAATTCCTGTTCTATGCTTAAGCATAGGTCAAAGTCCTTTCCATTGTTCAGCAAAAGGTTTCTGTCCTAAAGTAATCTTAAGAAGGTAGGAGAAGGAACCTCCCATGCCAATGGGGTTCACATTCCAATAGTCAAGACCCACTATCAATGGGAAATTTTCCAAGTATGAAATTTCCCAATGGTGAAATTTCCAACATTTATAAGTCTAAGAAATTTTGAGGTTTACAATTGTAACAAATAGATACTCACTTTGGCTCCCTTTTTTGCTACCATAAAATGTACTGCTGTGAATGTTTTGGTATAGATGAAAAAGGGTTTTTTGTTTTTTTTTTGGATGGATGATCTTTGATTACATATTTAGGGTCACAATGTAATTAGTATTTGCTACAGTTTTTTTACTTGTATGAAAAGTCCCAACCATCTCAAACTATGATTTAAGTAAATACCAGGGAAAACTGATTTGTAACTCTTCTCCCCTTACATACACATTAGTCTAGGAGTCATAGAACACATTTTATCTATGGATATGAATATCTAATTACAGCAAATGCTTTTAAGTGAAGTAAAATGCATCTTGCTCTAGTTCATGATTAACACCATTTTTGCTTCTGCACTGATCACTAAGAATAAGTTTTTATATTGATGATTTCGTTTCTTTAAAATTACTGCCTTACTTTTTTGGGTTCCCTTTATAAAATACCTCCATCACACATTTCACTATGGTTTCAAAATTATTGCAATCCAAGAAGGAAAGACATTTGATGCCTCTAGATTAAATCTACTCTCTACTCAGGTAGTTTTCACTTTATACATCTTTTATGTAAATTTTCATAAGAGATGTGATATGAAAGTAGAACATTTCTACCTATTGAGTAACTCACATAATCTGAATCCAAGAATGATGGCTAAAAGTTTGTATTTTTATTCATGAAGAAATTCATTCTCTTTTCCTGATTCTCTTCTTGTTCCTCTTTCCCTTTGGCTAAGAATAGTAGTTTCTGATGCTCTTCTCTTTAGATGTATCTGAGTGACTTTTTGAGATATGTTCTTAGTGACTATGGTAAAAATTCTTTTGTATCTCTAAAAGATATAGTAGTAGGAATGGGATCACTTCAATGAATTGTCCCCCTTGTTTTTTTCCCAATTTCATTTCAAATAGTATTGTGCTCTAGCTAATTAGTTATCTTAATAAACTGAATTTAAAACATAATATATGTATTTTCATTTTTACATTTCTTTTTCCCTATAATCCTTACTAATACTTTAAAAATTAGAATATTGATTCTGATCAGGTTTTAACACAGATCTACTTTTCTTAAATGTTTTCATTTTTAGTTGAACCAGCAGGTGGTACAAGATTTCAACTCGTTGTTGATACCGGTGTACCTGTGAACTCAGACACAATTAGTCATTTTGTGAATGAAGCTCTTGAAGAAATTATTGCCATCATGCTGGGTAACAGGGAAATGACAAAAGACATTCCTCCTATTCCAGAAAATGTTACTGCCAATGTAACATACTTACCAGTAAGAACAATTTCTATTATAGAATATTAAAATGGTGGAAATTAAAATAAATATTCGAATCCCTTGTTTTATAGATCATATTCTTGTTGCCAGTGTAAATCAAGCTCAGGTTGTTTAAAAAAATTAAGTCAACTTAAGTTTGAAATTCAGGTTAAAAGTGATATTAGGGATAAGCAAAGTTAAGAATTATGCTTTGATCCTGTTGATATATTGAATTTCTTATCCAGTAACTATGTGAAATCTTTTCTTCAATGTTAGTGAAATGAAATTTAAGATACAGTCAAGAAGATGGCAAAATGTTAATATTATTATTAGTTTTCTTACAGTCTCTTAGCCAAACCTCTAGAACCACTTCCCCCCCCCCCCCTTTTCCTCTTTTCACTTTCTGCTCTAAGAACTTTTCCTCTTTTCCCTTTCTCCTCTAAGAACTATAATCAAATCAACACTATTATTACTTCTGGAATGGGCTTGTAAATGACTACCATCTCTGACTTTTTTATCCCAAATTAATCTTTTCTAGCTATCCATTTCCTATGTGTTTGATTTTCCTTTATTAGTATCTAAGCTTTTTAAGTTCAAGGACAACTTTTCTTTTCATTTTTGTATCTTGGAGCGTGCAGTTCTTGGACCATAATAATTAATTATTTTTCAATTCATTTAAAATGAACTGTATACCTTTTCAGCAATAGAACATCTTTGTCAGCCTTAGATAAGTATGATTCTGAAATTTTTTTTAAGTAACAGTATAAAAATAGGGATAGAAAATTTTTTGGAAAGCCTTTATGCATGAACTTTTATTCCTTTTATTCTGTAAGCAGCAGCATATATTGTGGTATAAAAACTATGTTTTGGCATGTCAGACTGCTCAAAATTTTATTAAATCAGCTGACCAACTAGGCAAATTGTCTTTAGAAGAGAGCTTCAGTCTGAAGCAAAAGGAAGAGAAGCATTATATGACAATAGTTAGTTATAGACATTTCTTGAATATCTGAATTCCAACATCTTATGGTTCTAGTTACAAAGAAGGGGAGAGGAAGGGAATAAACATTCAAAAAGTGACTATTATGTGTTAGGTACTGTGCTAAGAACTTTTTACAAATATTTCATTTTATCCTCACAGCTGTCTTCAAAGTAGGTGCTATTATTATCTCCATTGTACAGTTGATGAAACTGAGGCAAACAGGTTAAATGATTTGACCAGTCACACAGCTAGTAAGAGTCTGAGGCAGGATTTGAATCATGGCTTTCCTGACTGCAAGTCTGGTTCTATCCACTTCACCAATAGCCACCTTTTACTGAGGTAAAGGCATGCACATAAGGGACATTTTGATTGGCTTCAGTAGATGGATAATGTCTTCCTGGACACAAAATAGCATGACAACTTGATGTTAGGAAAGAAAGGAGAGGAACCTGGAGTATGTCCCTTCTCTTTTCAGGCTTAATGAGAACAGTTTTTAAATGGAAATATGGAAGCTAAGCTGATTGTATAGGTAAATGTGTGTGACTCTTGAAAACTCTAGGACTATGCAATTTTATAACTATTACAGGATTTCTTTTATTTTATCATAGAACACAGGCACATTTAAAACAGTTAATGTTTAGTTATTAAATTTCAGGGGACCTTGAGGCTTACATTTTTCTCAAAGAAGTTAGAATCCCCAAAATAAGCTAGTTTAATTGGCATTATGAAAATTTATTGTGCTTAGAAATGAGGTCTCTGGAATTTTATTTTGTAATCATGATTTGCTGGCTTTTTAAAAAACTAGTGATAGCCTTCTTTGTACCATGACTCAGTTTGAAACGGAAGTGATCTGAAAACAGTAATGACTCATTTAACTGCATTCATTCATAAAAATATTGAGTCTCTTTACTGAGTTTTGGAACCAATATAGTTATTCCTCCATTAAAGACCTTAGAATGTCTTTGAGAATTTTTATTGACAAAAAGTTCATTCTGTGGCCAATTTCATCAAAGATCTCTAAACATAGGCTTGTGCATAGACACTAGATATTCATACATATTCAATGTCTGAATGAATTAGATGTTTTTTATTTAGCTGGATGCATTGTATGCTGGTGCTCTACTGTTTTAGATGATTTGCAGGCATAAAACAATTTGAATATAGTTGTCCTTTCTCATTCCTGATATCTAAGAGAATGAGATGATAATATTTTACTAGTTCATCTGTTTTTTCCTATGTTTACCCATTTCAGATTGTTTATAGTATTTTTCTTCCTTTTGCTAGTTTCTTATCTTCTGCCCTATCATTTTAGTTTTTGGATCTGCATAATTTGATCTTAATTTTTGTTATCAAACATATTAATTATTTGCTATTGTCAGCTGCAAGTTTGGTTAGCATGCCATCTTTATCTTTATGCAAGTCACTAATAAGAATGGTGAACAAAAGAAAATCAAGGACAAAGCTTGCAAGTCTATCCTATAGACCTCCCAAGATGACATTCATTATTAAGCAATACTATTTGGGTATGATCATTCAGCCAGCTATAAATTCATTTTATTACTCTATTATCATCAATTATACTGCTCCTTTTTGTTCATAAGGATTTTGTGAAAGACTGTCATTTTCTATGTTTGAAATCTCTGTTATGTCTCCAAACTTCTCATTCATCAGTCCATCAGGAAAAGAAGTTAAATTAGTTTGTCATAATTTGTTCTTAGTGAACCCATCTTGTCTACAAATAGTTAACTTTTTTAAATGCTTAAAGATCTTTTTTTTAAACATTTTTTAAATTAATTAATTAATTAATTTTTATTTGGTCATTTCCAAACACTATTCATTGGAAACAAAGATCATTTTCTTTTCTTCCCTCCCCCCTCTCACCACCTCTCCCATAGCCCACTCGCGATTCCATTGGGTATCACATGTGTTCTTGATTCAAACCCATTTCCATGTTGTTGGTATTTGCATTAGAGTGTTCATTTAGAGTCTCTCCTCAGTCATATCCCCTCAACCCCTGTAGTCAAGCAGTTGCTTTTCATTGGTGTTTTTACTCCCACAGTTTATCCTCTGCTTGTGGATAGTGCTTTTTAGATCCCTGCAGATTGTTCAGCGAAATTGCATCGCCACTAATGGAGAAGTCCATTACCTTCGATGGTACCACAATGTATCAGTCTCTGTATACAATGTTCTCCTGGTTCTGCTCCTTTCGCTCTGCATCACTTCCTGGAGGTTGTTCCAGTCTCTATGGAATTCCTCCACTTTATTATTCCTTTTAGCACAATAGTATTCCATCAACAACATATACCACAATTTGTTCAGCCATTCCCCAATTGAAGGGCATCCCTTCATTTTCCAATTATTGGCCACCACAAAGAGCACAGCTATGAATATTCTTGTACAAGTCTTTTTCCTTATTATCTCTTTGGGGTACAAGCCCAGCAGTGCTATGGCTGGATCAAAGGGCAGACAGTATTTTATCGCCCTTTGGGCATAGTTCCAAATTGCCCTCCAGGATGGTTGGATCAATTCACAACTCCACCAGCAATGCATTACTGTCCCAACTTTGCCACATCCCCTCCAGCATTCATTACTTTCCATAGCTGTCATGTTAGCCAATCTGCTAAGTGTGAGGTGATACCTCAGAGTTGTTTTGATTTGCATCTCTCTGATTATAAGAGATGTAGAACACTTTTTCATGTGCTTATTAATAGTTTTGATTTCTTTGGCTGAAAACTGCCTATTCATGTCCCTTGCCCATTTATCAATTGGAGAATGGCTTGATTTTTTGTACAATTGATTTAGCTCTTTGTAAATTTGAGTAATTAAACCTTTGTCAGAGGTTTTTATGAAGATTGTTTCCCAATTTGTGGCTACCCTTCTGATTTTAGTTACATTGGTTTTGTTTGTACAAAAACTTTTTAATTTGATGTCAAAATTATTTATTTTACATTTTGTGACTCTAAGTCTTACTTGGTTTTAAAATTTTTCCCTTCCCAAAGGTCTGACATGTATACTATTCTGTGCTCATCTAATTTACTTATCGTTTCCTTCTTTATGTTCAAGTCATTCACCCATTCTGAATTTATCTTGGTGTAGGGTGTGAGGTGTTGATCCAAACCTAATCTCTCCCACACTGTCTTCCAATTTTCCCAGCAGTTTTTATCAAATAATGGATTTTTGTCCCAAAAGCTGGGGTCTTTGGGTTTGTCATAAACTGTCTTGCTGAGATCATTTATGCCAAGTCCATTCCACTGATCCTCCTTTCTGTCTCTTAGCCAGTACCAAATTGTTTTGATAACCACCGCTTTATAGTATAGTTTGAGATCTGGGACTGCAAGTCCTCCTCCCTTTGCATTTTTTTTCCTAAAGATCATTTTTTTAATCATTTAAAGTTTTTTCAAAACTACACACCAAGCTAATTAGTCTATAGTTTTCAAATTTGTCTACTCTTTTTTCTCTTTTAAAATCAAGATAATATCTCCCTTCTTTCTTGAGGCTCCCCTCTTATTGCCATGATTCTTCAGAGATCATTAGAGGATAGTATTTCTAGATGCAGAACTATTCTAGAAAACCCAGTGTTCTGGATAGCTAACATCCTGATAATTGAAGAATCTAGTACCTCAGGATGAGATTGAAAAGTGTTTAGTTTGGCAAAGTTCCTTATAGCCATGATCATTTCTTTACTTTTTGTGCATACACTTTTTTTTATTGCTTATGAACAAGTCAATTTTACTCTATTTAAAATATCTTTTTTGTATTAAATTTATCTTAGACTGTTCATCGTACTCCAGTGCCCACTCCACAGCCCACTCCGCCTCAGTCTCCTCCTCCATCTCCTCTTAAGGGACCATTATTAATAAAAACTCCAGAGTCTTCACCCTGTAATTCAGAACATGATGATATTTTTGCTGTAAAAGAACAATTTACTCAGACAGGTAAATACTGCATTTTAAAAATAAGTTTCAGTAATATCTTACTAATTAGAATTTTAATTTGTGCTTATATTTATGCATTAATATATTATTATTTATTGATTTCTTAAAATAAATATTAGATTGTTTCTTATAATGAGAAATTGGTTGATGCCTTTTAAAAATTTCCTGTTCCATTAGAAGTGTCATATAATTTAATTTTTTTCTTCCAGAATTTCAGTGTATTTATACTAATGGTTTCTTTTCATTTTATTTTATAGCAAAATATCAGAGAATTTTATGAAGCAAGATACCTTTGTTTTTTTCAATTGGTCTATTTGGCTGATTTTTTTTTCCTTTTGATATCAAATTTTTAGGAAATGATAATCTCCCGGCAAGTACTCTCATCACTACACCTACAGTTACTCCTGCTGCTACACCTCCATTAGCAGGGACACCAACTCTTACTGTCTCTGAAGATTCTTCTGAAAAATTGAGGAAAGCAAGCCCCAAACTTCCTAAGCCCTGGAGTAATGATGATTTGCCACTGGATGAAGAAAATCCCAATCCTGTTCAAGAAGAACCACTTCCCTCAAGAGCTATGTAAGCAATAAAAATATTTAACTTTTAATTTGTTTGTCTTAAAAAATAAAATTATGGATGCTTTTGAAGTTTTAAAAAATATATTATCTTCTCAATAATCCATCTTCTTCCATAGACTCCTTCCTAATAATAAGGAAAAAGTTAACCAAAACAAATCAATGTTATCCATGTTTGATAACATATGCAGCATCAATAGAACAACTGCCTTTCTCTTGAGTAGAGGTAAAATGCTTCTTCGTCTAGAATCAATATCAGTTATTTCATTAATCTGAATTCTGATGCTTTGTATTGTTTTATTTTGCATATGTTATAATTACTATGATGGAAAAATTAGTTATGTGATAACAGTAATGCAGTTATTACATTATTGTAATTACTATTTATAGAGTCAATTAGGTGATCCAGGGGCTATAGCATTGGACTTTGAATCAGGAAGAGCTGAGTTCATATTTGGCCTCAGAAACTCACTAGTTGACCCTAGAGAAGCCACTAAATTTTATTTGTTTCAGTTTCCTCATCTATAATATAATAATATATCAACACATCAATATTTATACATATCTCTCAGGGTGGTTGTGAAAATGAAATACTATTTGTAAAGCATTTGGCAAACATTAAAGTGCTATACAGTATAATTTTTTTATTAAGAGCTTTTGTGTCTAGTATTGGCTTTGTTTTTTTCATTACAGCTTTTGCAGAATTTATATAACCTTAAGAAATTTCAAGAAGCAATGAACTGAGTCTTTAAATCATTAGCTCCTTTAGAAGAAAAATATCATAAATGGAAATTTTCACTTACTCTTTTTCATTATTATTTTCAATGAGTGGTGTGACATTTATGTATTCTAGCACTGTTCTTTAAGTCAGTAAAGAATTTGGACAAAATTATCTTTTAATCCTTTGATGTTAAAGGATTTAAATAATTTTATAGAGAAAATTTACAAGTAATCAAATTATAATGCTACTCATAAATGTTTTTTGAAGTAGATTTGTCTTGGAGATTTCTGGACCAAGTATATAAAACAAATTTCCCTTTTCAGTGTAATGTCTGTGGCTCGAGATGAAGAACCTGAAAACTTGGTCTTACCTGCTCCATCAGTTGTTTCCAATCCAGTCATTTTAAAATCATTTCCTGTTGAAGCACAAACTCCTTCTCCAGTTCATACACCAAGTTCTGTCCAGACAACGCAGGAAAGTAGTTCAAGCTACATCACCACTGAGACAGAGACCTTTGAGAGACCCATTTCTGAGGGAGAGATTTTGTTTAGTTATGGGCAGAAGGTGGCTACAAGAGGTAAGTTAATTTAAGTTAATTTTCAGCAAGTGGTTTCACTGAATTGGATGGTGTATATACTTATTCTCCTCTCTGTTTCCCTATTTGAAATACATATATTTATCTTGAAAGAATTAAAAATACTTTACTAAAAATTCTTTCCATAAATATTGATGTGCTGATATACTGTCATAGCTTTTGTTCCTTTGATTGAAACCCATTTATTTTGATACAATGTTAAATCTTTCATACACATTGGACTCACCAGCTGAACTACACTGTTATCTAAGGAATTTTGTTTCATTTTCAATAAGTACTTTGTTGAAAATTGAGAATGATTTGCATGTGAATTGAAAACAATCCTATAATTATGTTTTGAGTAGAAGTTAGGTGTTAATTAATAGTGTTCTGTTGTAAATTTAAATTTGTAGTTTGTTGCAGTATATATAGTTAAATTGTTTTCTGAACTTTAATTTCCAAATATAACAGATGGAGGACTGTTTTTAACCAACTTCAATGATAGTTTATCCAGTACTCTGCGTGATGCTCATGAAATGGTAAGAAAATTATCATCTAGAACATTGGGTTGTATGATGAAGGGCTTGTTGCTTAAATATTTATCGTAGAGCAAATTTTTTCATTTATCTAAAAGTGATGTTAGACAAAGTGTGATAAAATATTTGTGAAGGATATTAAAATTTTCATAAAAATCTCAATAATTCGGTCTTACTGAAACTGCTTAAGACTTACACAGTTTAAAATACATGGAAATTATTACTTAAAATAAAATCAGGTTGAGGGTAACATTAAAAAAAAATGCTTTGCACCTATACCATAAGTATCACTGGACCTTTCCACTTGACTTAGAGCTGAATCCTCAATATGTATTTCCTCTCCCTATTTCAATGTGAGCTCCCAAGAACAGATCTTTAGTTCTTAGAGAATAGTATTTTTCACAGAGTAAGTGTTTAAAAAATGCTTTTCCATTCATTCATTCATGCATTCAGGATATATTTTATTGACTTGTTAGATCATAAATTCCATAATGTTATGGTACTGTATTTTATCTAAACTCTGTTTCCCCTAGTACTTAGCATAATGCTTTAGATAGAGTATTTAGTGATTGCTTGTTGATTAAAGAGAATGAATGAATTAACTTTAGTAGCTAGAGTATAACACTTTAGCAACTGGCTAGGCAAAATGATGTTTTAAAGCACATTATGAAATGAAATTTTGATGTGTTGCCTCTAAATATTTTAAATAGATTAAAAAATGTTAAAAACAATACATTTTAAAAAAATATTTCTACATGCATTAATGTCAAATACTTAGCTTTTATAGTTTTTATCAATTTTCATTTTTTTATTGTAAAGATAATTATAGACCATTCTCACTTAACATAAGCAAAAATCATATCTTTATTTACATATAGGATATATAGGGGGTCACCAGTCTTACTGCAGGTTTATGCATTTAAAGCTGCACTAATTTTAGCAACTGAGCAACTGAGCAACTTTAGCAACACTAAATTTTATTTTTTTTTGAAAGATATTGTATTTTCAAATTACGTGTAATAACAATTTTCAACATATGTTTTCTGAAATGATAAGATCCAAATTGACTCCTTCCATTCTTTCCCTTCCCACTCTTGGAGATGGTAAGCAATTTGGTCTGGGTTATACATGTATTATTATGCAAAATGTACATTGTTGTAAGAGAATACTCATATAAAACCCAAACCCCAAAATAAAACCGTAAATAAACTAATGTGAAAGGTAGTATGCTTTGATTTGCATTTGACTCCAATGGTTCTTTTTTTGGAGATGAATGACTTTCCTTATCATAAGTCCTTAAGAATTGTCCCAGATCATTGTATTATTGAGTGTAGCCAAGCTTTTTAGTTGATCATCATACAATATTGGTGTTACTGTGTACAATGTTCTCTTTGCTCTGCTTATTACACTCTGCATCAGGCCATGTAGATCTTTCGAGCTTTTCTAAAATCATCCTGTTTATCATTTTTAAAAAAATCCTTACCTTCTGTCTTAGAATCAATATTGTGTATTGGTTTCAAGGCAGAAGAACAGTAAGGGGATAGGCAATTGGGGTTAAGTGACTTGCCCAGGTCACACAGCTAGGAACAGTATGAGGCCAGATTTGAACTGAGGACCTCCCATCTCTAGGTCTGACTCTCAATCCATTGAACCACCCAGCTGTTCCCTATGCTTATAATTTCTTAAAACACAATAATATTCCATCACCAACATATCAAAATTTTTGCTACTACAAAAAGAGGAGCTATAAATATTTTTGTACAAGTAAATTCTTTTCAATTTTTTTGTGATCTCTGATTCAGACTCAGCAGTGGTATTACAGAATCAAAGAATATACACAGCTTTATTGCCTTTTGGCTTTATATTAATAATTAGATTATTGCATTTAATTGTGTTCCTATTCTGCATCATATATGTGGTGAGGATCACCTCATTGGACATAATTTGTAAAGTATGTATATTTTGTTTAAACCCTTATAACTAGAAATGTGACTATAATTTTATTATTATCTCCAATGTGAATAAAATCCAGTCAGTTTATCAATTCCTAGTGCTCTCCCTCTCAAACCACATTGAATTTAACTTTTTGTTATTTAATCAATTTATTGTTATTTAATAAATAATTTCTAGTCACGTCTGATTTTTTGTGATCCTATTCTCTTTATATTTATTCTGTATGTATTTATATATGTCTTTCCCCTTTGGAATGAAGCTACATGTGAATTCTTTGTATTTGTGTCCCTAGTGTTTAGCGCAGGACTTGGAACATAGTGGGTATTTAACAAATGATGTTGGTTAATTGATTAAATAAAGCTAAAGTTGAACTAAAATCTCTTAATTTAATGTATAACATGAACATTATTTTGTGATTATATAAGCAAAGAAAAGTAGGAATAAATATGAAGACCTTTAGGTTATGATAATCTCCTGTCTTCATGTTTCTCTTCTCTTAGGAAGATGATTCTCCTAGTGAAGGACAGGTGATGATGAAGAGACCCCATAAAGGACATCAACAAGATATATTTCTCTCACTTCTTGCTAAATTAAGCCAAGAACCAGGAGATTCACAGCAAGTAGTCTACCACTCAGAGGTAATTTTTAGCATTCATTTCATTGTTAGAAGTAAAACTAACCAATAGACTGATTTTTTCAATTAATTAATTAGTTAATTAATTTAGTCAATTTAGAACATTATTCCTTGGTTACAAGAATCATATTCCTTCCCTCCCCCCACCCTTCCCGTAGCTGATGCACAATTCCACTGGGTATTACATGTGTCCTTGATCAGAACCTATTTCCATGTTGTTGATGTTTGCACTAGGATGATCATTTAGGGTCTTCATACCCAATCATATCCCCCTCGACCCATCTAGTCAATCAGTTGTTTTTTTTTTGGTGTTTTTACTCCCACAGTTTTTCCTCTGAATGTGGATAGTGTTCTTTCTCGTAAATCCCTTTTGCTTGTTCAGGATCACTGCATTTCCACTAATGGAGAAGTCCATTACATTCGATTGTACCACAGTGTATCAGTCTCTGTGTACAATGTTCTCCTAGTTCTGCTCCTCTCACTCTGCATCAATTCCTGGAGGTTATTCCATTTCCCATGGAATTCCTCCACTTTATTATTCCTTTGAGCACAGTAGTATTCCATCACCATCATATACCACAATTTATTAAGCCATTCCCCTATCAAAGGGCATCCCCTCATTTTCCAATTTTTTGGCACCACAAAGAGTGTAGCTATGAATATTCTTGTATGAATCTTTTTCCTTATTATCTCATTAGAGAACAAACCCAGCAATGCTATGGCTGGATCAAAGGGCAGACAGTCTTTTAGCGCCCTTTGGGCATAGTTCCAAATTGCCCTCTAGAATCTGATTTTTAGTTCTGAAATAAAATATCTCAATTTTATCCAGAAATCGATCTTGTAACAATCTCAAACTTTTTACCAAAGTGAAAAAATCACAAAAGTTAGAAAGAACCTTAATCACACTTTATGGATTAGGGACATGAGGTATATAAAAATAAAGTGACTTACTTAAGCTTAGTTAACACCTAAATTAGAATTAGAATTTAAATCTTTTGATTCAGTGCTCTTCTTATTTAGTTATTTGGGGGAGGGGGCAACAAAGAACCTTACTTAACATTATAGAATTTTAAGAGTTGAAAGGAATCTTAGAAGCCATAAAGTTCATTTTGTAACTGAGGAAGCTCTTACTCCAACATTGACAAGTGGTCATCTAGTATTGTCTTGGAGCTGTCCATCCAACAATGGCTTGTGGCCCAACAAGAGGCTCCTTCTAGCATCAGATTAGATCTATGATCCTATTACCTTACCATTTTTCACAAGACATGCTCTAGTATCTTGATGAATACTTGGAAGGTCTTTTGTGTCTATTTTGTGTCTTACTTTATTAATAGTCAGAGCATTGTTAAATAATTATTTCTGAAGTTGCATTTAACAAAAAATGTTGTGATTTTTACCTATACACACATACGTAAAAATAAATATGTATATTTTTTATGCTTCTTTGAACAAGGGAAATTTTCTGAATGTTTACTTCTCTACCAAGTTATGTGTTTCTTTAAATCCGTAAACAATAATCCATTATATAAAGATATGATTAGTTGTAGGGAATTGTTTACAAAAACCTGTCTTATATATTCCATATGTAACTCATTTTTATAAAGGTTTTTCAAAGACAATAAAGTAAGTATGTAGGTTGGTAGTTGATTGCTTTTTTTAAGGTATTAATATAATTTTTGTTTTCCTATTATTTAATTATCTTGCCTGAAGTATCTTATAAAATGGTTGACATTTTACCTCTTTCAGTACATATTTCCATATTTTGTTCTTAGGTTGGTCTATTCCTAACTTTGGTATCAGCCCTACTTCTTTGCGTTTCATATTAGGAATTAAATTGTAGAATCCAAATGTGCTGGGCCCTCTGCTGCTTCTACTACTGCTAAACATAGGTCACAGATATATTCATAGATTTATTTGACTTTCTGTCTAATTGCTGCCCCCCTGCCAGAATCTTTTGTAACTGCCTCTATTACTTAACTTTGTTAAGAATTCATCCTACAGCCATAGTTGTGATTGGAACCTGATTTGGTTCTCTTCTATTTGTTTTATGTATGATAATATTAATTTTAAGTATCCATTTTGTATTGTAAGGGTTAAATGAAGGAGTTTGACAAAGTAAAGAGAGCAGTGTAACAGAAACTTTGTTTAATTTAAGAAAGAAGTACAGATAGAAAGGTAGAAAAGAGTAAAGAGATTATTGAACTTATACATATATGTTTTTAACATATATATGTATAACCTCAAAAGGGTATAACCCATTTGAGTGATGATGTTAGAGGCAGAGGAGAGCCACAAAAATTCCAATTTCCCCACCATGACCAGTGAGAAGAATGGAAGAGGACTATGTGAGGGGAAGTGCAATCAATACAAAAAAGAGTAGTCAAGCTTGTATTGTCATCAGAAGGGGCCCAGGTTGCAGTAAATGCCAGAACATGAAAAAGGAAAAAGGAAAAGGTGTAGGATAGAAGGGAGTTTGTTGGTTTTAGAGTAAGTATTTCAGAAGGCACAGTAGAAAGACAATGGAATGGAATTTTGACAGGAAGGAGAAGGGATATAGAGTATGGTTGCAGAGGGTGAAAATAAGGGAATATGGGCAGTTGGGAATGGGGATTAGGGTTTATTCATTGATTGCAAGGGGTTAATCATATATGATTATTAGGGTATGGGCTCCTTGATGAATGAGTCTGATCAGAATATAAATAGTTGGAAGCAGATGATTGAGTTATTTTAGGCCTGGATAGAAATGTGACAGGTAAAAGATATTGTGTCCTGTGAGGCCTATGAGGCTTGTGGGAAGGCTTACCTTACAGCATATAGGAGCAGGTGGAGGTATAACACCTGGGAGTCTAATAGGAAAACAAAAAAGAGTTCTAGGTGGAAGATAAGTGGCTCGTTTTATTTTTTCCTGGGAATGGTAGCAAAAAGTGTTTGAGAAGACCCTGCAAGAAAGTAGGTGGCCATGCCTTGTTTGGAGGATAGCCCTCTGGGTCATGAGGTAAAGACAGAAGATTGAAATGTAAAGATTCTTTATTCAGCTTTATGAGATGACCAAAGAAGGAAATGACCAAAACATGAATAAAAATTCTAAAATTATACAATTCATTGTCTTTTAAAAATTCACTTTCACTTTATTATCAATTCTAAATTCTTTCCCCCACCCCCACCCCCACCCCTATCACCCATTGAGATGGCAAAGAAAACCAAAACCCATTATAAATATGTATAGTCTTGCAAAACAAATTTTCACATTAGTTGTTACCCCCTCCCATCCTCAGCCCCCTACCAAGGACAAAGAAAAAAATGCTTCATTCTACATTTTGAGCCCATCAACTTTCTCTCCAGAAGTGTATAGCATGTTTTATCATGAGTCCTTTGCAATTATGGTTGGTCATTGTGTTGATTAGAGTTCCCAAGTCTTTCAAAGTTGATTATCTTTATTACATAAATTGTTTTCCTGTTTCTATTCACTTCACTTTGTATCATTTCACACACATTTTCTGAGGTTTTTCTGAAACTATCTCCTTCATTTTTTCTTCTAGTGCAATGGTATTCCATTGCATTTATATACTATAATTTGCTTAGCCATTCCCCAATTGATCTGTATACTCTCATTTTCTAATTCTTGCCACTACAAAAAGAGCTGTTATAAATATCTTTATACATGTAGGTTATTTCCTTTTTCTTTGATCTTTTTGTGGCATAGACATAGTATCAATATCACTAGGTTAAAGGGTTTGCACAGTTCAATAGTTTTTTGATATTATTTTATTTAGGAATTTGTTCCACATTGCTTTCCAGAATGGTTAGACTAACAGCTCCACCATCAATGCATTAAAGTACTTGTTTTCCAATATTCCCTTTGTCTTTTGCCATTTTGCATTTTTTGTTAGCTTGACCAATATGATGCTTGTACCTCAGACTTGTTTAATTTTTAGTGGTTTAGAACATTTTTAATATGGCCTTCTATAGTTTGGATTTCTTGCTCTAAAAATTTCCTGTTAGTCTTTTCCACACTTTGTGGAACAGCCAAACTTGTCTTCTTCCCATATTTCACACATGACATTCTTTCTCTTCTCTCTGTTCCTTTGCACAGGCTGTCTCTAATTCTTGGAATATGCTTCTTCCTCAACTCTGTATCTTATAATTCTTAATTTTCTTGAAAGTTTAGCTAGTATTGCTACTGGCTTTGAAATGACCTTGTATTTATTTTATATATATTTAATAGCACAGAGTATTTAGTAGGAGATTAAGAAATACTTTTGAAAATTTGATAAATAACATTATATATAACAATGCTTTTATTGAGTATTTGAATTGAAAATTTGATGACATTATATATAACAAATATAACACATATAACAAATAACTTATAAAGAATAACATAGAAGAGTAAACTAGTTGCAAAAGTTCTACTTCATGTTATGTAGATATATTCCATATGTGATAGTTTTCTAAATTAGTCTCTTTATATGAGCTCTTGGTTTAATAATTACTAAAGTTTCAAAGAGTATAATTAAAAATTGAGGTCATTTTCTCTTTGTCTATCATAATGTACCTCAGTACTTCAGCATTTATTTTTAATTATTTTTAATGTGAAGGTTGGCCTGATATATTTTTTTCTCTTTAATAGGAATCTGAAAATAGTGTAGAAGAACTTAGTGAAGGACAAAGACCTGGAATTCCAGCAGCAAAGGAGAATATTTTCATGAAACATTACATGGACCAGCCTAAGGTCATTTCTACAGAGTCTTTAGACCTTACGAGTTTTCATGGGTCATTACCAAAGCAGTTTGACAAGACTACAGGTAGTCATCAGATACTCTTTTTCCTTTAAGGTGTCTCTTAGAAACCAAGACAAAATCTCTTTTTTAAATCTATGTACTTGGGATTTAGGGGGATTATACTGTAGTGTTGGAGTTCATCCAGACAATTATTATAATTATAGGAGGTTTAAAAGGAAAATATTCTTAAGCTACAACTTTTTCTTAACTAAATTGAGCCTCATTCAGATCATTAGTCCCAAGATATAAAGAATGACAGATGGTAAGGGTTTTTTAAAAAATAAGAGGGTCACTGAAATAACTTTTTTTTTAATGCTAAGAAAAGAATAGGCCATAAATAGTCCTAAATCAAGCAAGAGTTTTAAAAACTATAGATTGAAGAGCTAGGTAGACACTTAATAGCTGTGTGACCCTGGGCAAGTAATTTAAATGCAGTTTCCTAGCCCTTATCACTCTTCTGCCTTGAAACAGATCCTTAGTATCAATTCTAAGACAGAAGGTAAGGTTTAAAAAAACAACTACCAGTTGAATTATAGAACTAAAAAGAAAAGCAAGCTATATATAACAGAGATGCACAGTTATATATATAATTCTCTTTTTCTGTGCTATTATGCATAAAGAAATGCTCATAAATTTTATTTTAGTTCCATGATTTGGGGGAAAGTATGAAAGCAAACCAAAAGAATAATAATTTTTTCAAATTTAGTTAATACATTGTCTGCCTCATTCTTTTGAAGGTGATACTCAAGGCATATTATTTTGCTGACCATAAGACAATGATTAACAAAGGAGAACAGGAATTGGGGGAGTTCTTTGGATTTACCAATTTGTGAGAAGCTCTCCTATAATAATTCATATATATATCTGTGACCATCTATGCTATTCATATTTTAAGTGTTAGGTTTTTAAAATACTAAAATCTGCTATGTAAAAGATTATGGTGATTTCCTGAATCTAGAGAATTTTTGTGATTTAGTAGACTTGTCTTTATCATAGATTATTTTATATTATTATTTCACATTTATTTATTAAAAGGTACTTAATTCGTTAAAATAATATCATAATAGTTGATATATATTAATGATTATTATTTAACAGTAGGTTGGTCCCTGATATCTTAGCATAAAAATGACCAAATGTACTGCATCTTTTTATCCATCAGCTTAAGTATACTAACTTTACAGTCAAATAGATTATTTATTCTTTTTTGACAGCATTTTTTTTTCATATTTGCTTAATATTTGTGTTCATGTATTTGTGATTCTAGAAGAAGTTAATGAAGATTCATGTGCCAGTCATGGCCCAATGAGTTTGGGAGAACTAGATTTGCAACATATTTCAAACCTCCCTCTTCAGTCAACACAAGAAAATGAGATTAAGTTGGCAGTTGCACCCGAAGATCTTGCTCAGGTATCCAAAAAAATAGCTTTTTGAATTAATTCTGTGTGTTAGAGCAAAGTATTTTTTAAAGAACCTAATTGTTATCTTCAGTGATACCTTAAATTTAATAGTAAATATATTTATTAATTACATATTGAAATTTGTTAATTTTTGCATGATGAAAATGCTTGTTTGTGCATGGCAATGTAATAGTTACAATGTTTAAACTACTCAAGGACAACCAAGCAAGGCTGAAGAAAAAGCACCTCAATAGTAAATAATTATCCTTCTGTAGCAACATTCCTTTTGGAGGGCGGTTGTTTCCTTTTCCTTGCTAACTTGTTTTAAAATTAAGGCAATGAATTCTTCCTCAAAGTAGAGGGAAGATGAGTACAAGAGGGAAGGACATTAACAGATTCCCCATCAGGCTAGATGTCAGTTTTGTAAGTAGGGACCAGTGAAAGACATGCTATCTTTCAGGAGCATCCCCATACTGAACTGGGAATGGATATGACTCACTTTCTGAATCAAGATATATTGTGGTATTCTATTCACATAATACTTTTAGGATTAGAAAATATCATCTGAAGTGAACCTCAAAGTCATGGCACAAACTGGCCTATCTGGTAGTTTTGTTTGAGGGTCAGATCTCAGCATGATAATAGGAATTTCATCCTAAAGTTGGCCAGCTCTTGTCTTTAGCATTCTGCACATTAACCATTCAACAGAGGCACATGCTAAGACTGGAATGAGTACACTTGACTATGTATCTTAAACTCTTTTTGATCCTACAAAATGCCAGAGAAGAAATTATGGCTGCTGTCAATTTCAGGTGCTGGGTAGGGAGATTCATAAAGAAAGTTGTGCTGGAAAGTAGGTGTGGATTGTGAAGATAGGTCTAGGTAGGTTTATATTTAGGGGAGATAATATTTGGGGAAATAAAGATAATGAAAATGTAGAGTTACCTATATTTTAATTATTGATTAAATACTCATTTTTTCTAAATGGTGGGTTTTGGTGTATAAAACCATACAAATGCAATTTGAATTTTAATAGTTACATTAGAAATGTATTTTTTATTTTTAAATTTTTATTTTTATTTAAGTTTTTTTAATTTAAAAAATTTAAAAATTTAAGTAACAAATTTCCACATGAGTTTTCTGAAGTTACATAATTAATATTGTCTCCTTTCCTTCTTCCCTCCTCCCTCCTGGAGCTGACAAGCAATTCAATCTGGGTTATACATGTATTGTCATGCAAAACTTATTTCTATATTATTCATTTTTATAAGTGAATAATCTTACAAAATCAAAGTCCTAAAACATATACCTAAATAAACAAGTGATAAATCATATTCCATCTGTATCAGTTCTTTCTCTGGAGGTGGATAGCATTCTTTGTCATAAGTCCCTTTGAACTGTTCTGGATCATTGTATTGCAGTTAGCAGCAAAGTCTATAAAATTTGATCTTTCCACAATATTGTTGTTACTGTGTATAGTGTTCTCCTGGTTCTTCTTATTTCATTCTGCATAAGTTCATGTAGGTTTTTTCAGATGTTTCTGAAATACCCTGTTCATCATTTCTTATAGCACAATAGTATTCCGTTACCATCATGAGAGATATCCTTTTGGTTTCCAATTCTTTGCCACCACAGAAAAAAGCAGCTATAAATATTTTTGTACAAATAGGTCTTTTCCTATTTTTTAAAAAATCTCTTTGGGATACAGACCTAGCAGTGGTATTATTACTAGGTTGAAAGATATGCATTAGAAAGGCATTTTTAATGTACCTAGTGAAATCTTCAAACTCTCATTTATTACTTTTCTCCTATTTTATGTATACCATGTATAATGGATAGAATTCAATCCCTTCTTTCTTGCTCATTATCTGGTGAAAATGCTAAAAAACAAAAAATAACTTTAGTCAACCACAGAAGTTTTGGAAACTGATGTGAAACAGCAATATTGTGACTTTAATTTAGGTCAAGCAGAAGCAATATCAAGAAGTTCAACCAATTGAGCGAAAGCCAATACAAGCCCGAGTAATACGGGTAAAGAATAAATCAGAAACTTCATTTTCACATGCCCGAGGTAAGTAATTTTTCATTTATCTTTGTGATAATGTATTGCCAACCTTGATACATAACAAGCATGCAACTAATTTTATGTGAACATGTCTTGGTATTTTAGGTTTGCATTTTATGATGTCTCAATCTTGGTCAGTAAGCTATTTCTTTTTTTGGAAATAACTTAAATAAAGAATATGGTATAGTTGATTGTATATATACTCATTAAATTAATTTATTAGGGCACATCAAAACTATTTTTTTGGTTTTAATTGTGCAACTAGCCATATGGTATCTTTTTTTTTCAGTTTGATTAGGTTATGATAATCATCCCTAATAAGGTGAAATTTAATAAAGATAAAGTAAGAGGTTATATTTGGATTTAAGAAATTAGTGATACAGAATGAGTGAAGTGTGGTAGGACATTTCCTGTGAGAAGATATTGTGATCTTAGTGCAATAGCTTGCCCTTTGGTAAAAGTATGCAATATAGAATTTAGGAATCTCTCTTTCAATACACATAAATGTATTACATATTCACATATACATATGCATTGAGACATATATATGTGTATATACATATATGTATGTGTTTATGGATAAATTGCTTTGTGTACTTGTGTCATTGTTTACTTTCTTTTTATTCAGTAGTAATTCCAATGGTGGAGCAAAAATGGAAGGATGACCCATTGCTGCTGGGATTGATTATCCATCCTTTTGTTGATAGTGCAGTATAATAGAACTGTGCCAAGAGGCAGAAACTGTAGGTCTTAGGTCACTTCTCAGCTATTAATTAGTTATTTGACCTTGAGAAAATCACTTAATATATATGCTACAATTTTCTAATCTATCAAAAGAGGCTATAATTAATACTTATTCTATATACCTGATAGTGTTGTTGTTAGAACTAGATAATTAAATTGACATGAAAACATTTCCCTGAGCATAAAATGCCCTTTATAGATGAGCAATTTTTTTGTTGTTTCAGCATTAAGGGTCAGTAACCAGGGACAAGTCAAACATGAAAAGATATTTACTCTTTGGAAGTGTGGATGCCCTTCTTTCCTAATAGAAATCTTTAGGAGAACTATTTCAGTCTTCACTATTAATTTTTTTACAATTAAAATTCCTCCAGTCCTTGAATCAGTTAAATATTTATTGAGTTTTAAGGACTTGCCAAATTCACTTTTAGCATTCCAGATACCTTAAAATGTGGAAGTGGCTATGACTATTATTTTACAATGCATAGCATTTATTGTGTTCATATCATCTTTATACTTATCTTCTTTCTGTTTATATTCTCTGTTAGTACTAGTAGTGAATCATATTTCTTTATTCAGTAAGTAATTAAGTACCTAGTATACACATTATAGTATGCAATGAGGGTACAAAGACATAAATGAAAGATTTTTAAATCAAAGGTGTTATATTCTACTGGGGGAAACAATTATTCAATTCAAATCTTTTTTTCCAAATATAGAAAAGAGTTATAAATTACAAAAATATATTTAAATAAAATATGTATTAATTTTCAAGTGACAGGGATTCTAATTTTTTTGTGTATGTCATGGCTTCCCCTGTAACAGTCTGGTGAACTGTATGAACCTTTTCTTAGAGTAATGTTTTAAAATGCATAAAATTAAATCAATGTAATTAGAAAGGGAGCCAATCATATTGAAATTCACTTATCAAATTTATTTTTAAAAGTTCATAGATCCTATGTTAAGAAACCCTGAACTGGGGAGATAAGGATAAATTTACACTACAACAATGGTTCCCAAACTTTATATAGAAATACATTACTTCATACAAAAACATGTTTGTGCTTCTTCCTACACTTTTCACAAAACAATCTATGGAAATAATTCTTTTAGCTCATATTTTATTCAGATAAAATTAATAATTTATTACATCTTTTGGAACAATACACAAATCACAGACATACAACAAAGAATAATTGATTTATAAAATTATAATTGTATTTTTATTAATGTTGTAAATGAACTTTTTAAACATGAAGTTTCTAACATACTGTTGATATTACTACCTTTCTTTTTCTACCATTATTAAAGGTCAATAAAAAACCCTATTACACACAAGTAAGATGTTGCAAATGGCAAAATATTTGTTTGATAAATCAGAAGGCTTTTCTTCACTCCTTGTTAAAACATAAGATGGTTCTGTCAGATGAAGCTTCAAGTTTGTTTTTGTATTTAAAAAAAATTCTTGTCCCATCTAAATATTCAACATGTTTACATTATTGGCTGCAACTAATGCATTCATAGAAAGCAAACAAAAGGTTCCATCTGTAACAGTGTTTGTGGTTCTTTAAATTAGAGTCTAGATATTGTTGATCTTGTTTTCTGGGGTCTAGACTTTTTATTTTGTATTTATTAATTTCTACTACTTCAACTGGCTTGAGTGAGCTATAATAGCAAATTGGGTAGAGAACTGGCCTCAGACCCAAGAAGACCTGGGTCCATGTCTGGCTTCTGACACTATCAGGCTGTGTGAGTGAACAAGTCACTTAATTTTTCAGTGCTCTAGATAACAACCTTCTAGGACTTTTGAGTTGTGGAGAAGATGCTTTAGTAGAAGAAATTCTTCCCTAGGAGTTCCCTAATACCAGTTAAGTCACAGGCCCAGATTCTGTCCCTTTCCCTGTCTTAAATTGTTTAGCTTGTCTTTCTACTAGTTTCAGCTATTCCTGTGTACTTTTTCTTCAAACTAGTCATGTATTTACCAATTGTAAACAGATATTATTTTACTTAAATAAAAAGTAGAGACAATAAAATTTTAAAAGATTTAAATATTAGTTATTTATGAAATAATTAAATGAATCTTGAAAATTTCTCTTAATTATATGTAACTGTTCTAGTTTTTTCAGTTTTTTAAAAGTTGAAGTTGGGGATTATAGCAAACTAATTTACTGAAATGAATAATGCTGAG
Organism: Monodelphis domestica; assembly: GCF_027887165.1. Lineage (NCBI taxonomy): Eukaryota > Metazoa > Chordata > Mammalia > Didelphimorphia > Didelphidae > Monodelphis > Monodelphis domestica. The sequence goes on from NC_077227.1 coordinate 267,253,653, forward strand.
ATTTAAAGCAAGTATTTTTAATTTCCCCACTAATGTTGTTGGGATTTTTTCTTTTCATACTCACCTCAGAATTGCAGCAACCAGTATGACAAAACAGGGTACCTATGTCATACATCAAAAGAAGGTTGTGGTTACAAATCATGCCTGTGCTGAAATTCATCATGTGTTGGGCTCAAATTTGGCCTTATTTGTGCCTACTATATTTTATAACCAGGGGAATGCTTTTACTGTCATTTATAGTGGAATCACTGTTAGACTTGGTTAACTTTTATTTGAAATTTACTTTCATTGAAAAAATAGATGTTGTTTGTATGTATTTTACTAATACTAATCATTTTGGCCAGTGCTTTGCATTTCCTTCCTTCCTCCAGGATCTTGAACCTCCTTTGAGGAGGAAGTATATTCTGAACGGGAAGTTCATTTTATGTTCCTGGGGAGTGAAATGTTATATTTGGGAAACATGAAGTGGGTCAGTTTATTTGGATTGTAGAGTATATAAATACAAAAACATTCAGAGATTTGTCATAGGCCATCTAACCTGATAATAGTTATAATTTATATAGTTTTAAAGGTTTACAAATACTTTTCCTATATTCTCATTTGAGTCTTATCCTAACACTGAGAGATTAGCTCTACTATTCCCTAGTTTATGACAGAAGAAAATGAAACTTAAGAGAATTTAAGTGACTTGTTCAGGGTCACACAACTAACCATCCCTGAGCACTAGAATTGGGTTTCAAATCAACGTTTTGTCTGACATCAGGTCCAGCACTTTTTACAGTATCAGAGAACCTTTAGGAAAACATTCAGTACTCTGTGCTTTGGCCTTTTATTAAATTATAATAAAACCCAAGTTTTAGAACTACATAAAAGGAATTATAGAAGTTACAAATAAAAAAAGCTTAATTAGCAATCAGTTAATATATAGAATTGAAAAAATTATCAACTAGCCTGATTTATAATGATGCATTATTGCCAAATATGTAAAATATCCATTTAATCATAGTTTTTAAGATATTAACTTCTTTAAATTGTTAATACATATGTACATACATAATACATACATAAATACATTCAAATGCTAGTTAAAATACTTTTACAACACAAAATGCTTTTTCTCATCTAATGCTTTTTAAGAATTTTAAATACTCCCCCCACACACACATTTCTGACCACAAGATGGCACTAAGTCAGTTTGAAGGTTAAGGTGTATGTGTGTGTGTGTGTGTGTGTGTGTGTGTGTGTTTAACAACATTCAATTGATACTACATTTCAGTAAATTAAAAAAAAAAACAGGGTAAGTTTTCATTCTGCTAGCTTATAGGAGAAGATCTTATTCAATTCAAAATCTTTATTTCTAAAGCAGCATTGAAAATTATCTAAGTAACTGGCCAAAATGAGAGAATCCTAGAGTTAGAGCTGGAAAGGACTTTAATACTTAATCTAGTCCAAAACTTTCATTTTATAGATGAGGAAATTGAGACCCAGCTAAGTGATATGTCCAAGTTCACATAGATAAATATTAAATCATAATTCAGTGAATGTAATGAATTATAAAGGGCAGCTGGTTGGCACAGGGGATAGAGTGCTAGACCTGAAGTCAGAAAGACTCCTCTTCCTGAATTTGAATGTGGCTTCAGATACTTACTAGTTATGTGACCCTAGGCAAGTCACTTAAGACTGTTCGCTTCAGTTTCCTCATTTGTAAAATGAATTGGAAAAAGAAATGGTCAACCACTCATATACTTGCCATAAAACCTCAACTGTAGTCATGATGAGTGGGGCACTACTGAAAAATGACTGATCAAAATGGATTACAAGGCAATAATAATAAACCCTTAAATTTATGTAATTTATATAGTTTATTATTTATATTTATATAGTTCCAACTTGACATTTCCTTAATAGAAAACTATGTTTTGTATCTGCTGTAGTGAATTGACATTATTTACCCTTTACTCTAGATTCTCTCTTCTTAAATACAATTTTTCTAGCAATATTTTCTCAAGTTTATAACACCTTTACATAAAAAGAGATCTCATTTGTATTGTTGTATTAAGTGGGAATAATTATACTACCTGCTTTAGCAAAATGTTAAAGATTTGTGATTTACAGGATAAATGTAGGTGTCAGTTTATAGTTTTATATATATTCTAAATATCACAGGTTTTAAAGGAATTGATTGATTTATAGCAGCTAATAAACCATTTGATTCAAAATAAGTCATACCTCTTGCTACTTTTTAGGGCCTTGAGATTTAGGAAGGAAAGTATATAGTGTTTTTTTTTCCCCCATGTTGATTACAATAAAGTATGAATAGGGTTGGCACAGAATATAGGATACTTGGGCAAGCTCACTTGGATAATAAATTATATAACCAATGTTTTAATCCAGGTCTTTTGAATCCAAATCTAGCACCCTTTCTCTATTTAGAGGGGATTTAAAAGTATTTTTTTTAATTTCATGAATTGCATAGATAAGAAACAAGCAGATTTTCCTAGGTCATATTCCACATCGGACCATATTTTTACCATTTCAAAATGATAGAAAGATGTAGCAAATGCAAGATCTCATTCTACTTATTGCTTTGCCTGATTATAATTTAGTAGTGCAAAACATTGTGTTAAAGAACCTCTCTTGTATGTCAAAGCTTTTTTTAGCTATATGTCACAGCCATTCAAGGTTCCTTAAAAGATGGAACATAACCAGTCCTATTTGATGATCTTCTCATAAACATGTGAAACTTTAAAAGGAACATATCCTTGTCAAAAGGTTGTTTGCTGTTATAACAGATCCAATAGTGAGTCCAAGTTGAAGAGGGATATCTTATGGATTCTGCCGTTCTTCATAATGAGTTACTTTGCATATATATTGTGCTAGTTGCATCAAACCATGAAATATTGTTGAGTTTTCTAGAAAAAATCTAAATCTATAACCCTCCAAAGAGTTTTGCCTGCCCATACACAAGGAAGGCCAAGTTTCTATTGACCAGATTTTAGATGAATGTCATGTAGAGTTTGTTCATCAATGTGTATATCTGAAACAGGCAAGACAAATTGATGAGTTGAGCTAGAAATGAGGAGTGATCTATATTATAAATTGAAAAGATCCTTTAACTTCTCCAAGCTTTCCATGGAAGAAACATAGGCTCTGTTTCCTTCTTTTCCTTTTTCTTTCTTTTGTTTCTTTTCTCCCTTTTGTCTTTTCTCCTTTTCCCTTTTCCCAGTATACTTGTAGCCATCCTATATGGAGTTCTTTTTCTGATATATTCTCTCTATCATCTCATCTGGCTCTTTTTTTGGGGGGGGGGGCAACAGTACTTTCAGTTTTAGCACAGTTCCTGGAACATAACAAGCACTTAAGAAATGCTTGCTGATTGATTTCCATATATCCTTGTGTGACTCATATTTACTGGTACTACAAAATATATCAGTGCACATTTCCTAGAGTCCTACCAACCTTAAAATTTATAATTTAAAAATATTATTTGTCATTCTGTCTAGTATATTATGGTAGCTTACGTTTGTTGTGATTTGCATATCTATGATTATTAAGGAATTTGAGCATCTTGTTCACATTATTAACTGTGTTTTCTTTATAAATTATCTTTCATGTTTTGGTTCATTACTCCATTGGGGAATAAGTATTTTTAGCCTTATAGTCCTTCAGAGATCTCAAATGTCAGACCTTTACCTGATGTATGTATTTCAAATTTTCTTTAGTTCTTTTAATTTTAAGGATAATTATTTTATACAACATCAGAGAAGTGGCCTTAGGGAGTGAGGGATTTTCAGGGAGTACAGTGGGAAAAAGCACAAGATTTGGAAGTCTTAACATCTGGGTTTGAACCTTACTTCTGCCACTTACAAATTGTATTATCTTTGGCAAGCCATTTCCCCTTTCTAGACCTAAGCTTCCTTAACTATAAAGTGAGATGTTTGGAAAATTTGATTGTCCCACAATGTTTCAGTTACCATGTACGATGTTCTCCTAGTTCTGCTCATTTCACTCAGCATCAGTTCATGTAGGTCTTTCTAGTTCTTATAGAAATCAAGTAGTTCATCATTCCTTATAGTTCAATAGTATTCCATTACCATCATATGGCACAATTTATTCAGCCATTCCCCAACTTGGAGGACACCCCCTAATTTTCCCATTTTTTGCCACCACAAAGAGCATGGCTATGAATATTTTTATTCAATAATTTTTATTATTTCTTTGGGGATGTAAGTTTATTCTTTTTCTTCCAGTTTTTTATTAATTAAAATATTTAGATTGCTGATTCAGAGGAAATTGGGTGATGTGCAGCTCTAATCTCATTTTTTCTCATATATCTAACAAGTTTTTCTATCAGTTAAGACATTTTGAATAGTGATTTCTATTCCCTGGGGTTTTTTTGAGCATAGATTTATAAATTATTAATCTTTTGTACATGGTTGGTTCTATATTTAAGTTCTGTCTTTTCCTTTTATTTCTCTATTCTTTTTCTAGTACCTGACAGTTTTTGTAATTTTATATTACATTTTTGACTGGTAGTGCTAGTTTTCCTTTTTATTTTCATAGCCTTTCTTGATATTCTTTTGTCAAGCTCCTTTACTATATAGAGTTTTTATTAATTATCTTGTTCTAGGAAACAGCCTCTAGATATATTTATTGGTGTTTGCATTAAATCCACAAGTTTGGGAGCTATTGCTGTATTTCCTGTATTTGTCTGACCTTACCAGAACTAGGGATTATCTCTCAATTTATTCAATGTCCTGTCTGACAGATGCCTTTTGAAATATCTCAGTCCATGCTCTCTGTAGCTTTTAAATCTTGTATGAACCTTCTTAAGTTCTTGAATTCTTTCTTTCTACCTGTTTGTAATGTATTTCTTTTAACTGGAAGTTCTGAAAGGACATTTTTAGGAGTTTTAATTTTTTTTTTTAGGAGATAATTGATGAATTCTTTTTATTTTCACTATTCTAAAAAGCTGGGTAGTTTTCTTGAAATATGATATGCAGACTACTTTTTAGTCAGGTAGACCAGTGATTACCAGTTATCCCTTCTTGCTCTGTTTTTCAGGTCAGTTTTTAAAGATATATATTTTATGCATGTATGTATGTATGCAAATATAAAGCATCTCATATTCTAATATGAGATGCTTTATATTTTCTTCTATTTTAAAAAATCTTTTGACATTATTTTAATATTTCTTTGGTTTCTTGGAATCATTAACCAGAAGGTAGGTCTAGTTCTAATTTTTAGAAAGTCAGCTACTTGGTTGAGGTTTTGAACCTTATGTGTTAAGCTGTTATTATTTTTCCAGGTCTTTTCTCCATAACTCAATTATTTTCTAGTTCTTTCTTTTGCCAATGTTTTCAGTTATAGGTTTTTAAAAAACTTCTGAAAACTCTTGCATTATTCTAGAGATCCTATTGCTTTGCATAGCATTAGAATACAGAATAATCAAGCCAGAACAACTCTTAGATGTAATCTAAATCCACTCTTTTTTTCTTCACTTTTAGATTGCATTTTTATTTCAATTCCAATTTCTCTGCTTTTGCCCCTTCTCCACCCATTGAGAAAGCAAGAAATAAGATACCCATTATACATATACATATACATACAAGTAAAACATTTTCCCACATTAACCATGTTCCAGGAGAATGGGGAGAAAAGCAAAGAAAAATAGAGAGAAAAAATGCTTGGATCTGTACTCTGAGTCTATCAGTTTTCTACCTGGAGGTAGATAGCATTTTATAGTATGAGTCCTTTGGAGTTGTGATGGATCATTGTATTAATTAAAATCCCTAAGTCTTTCAAAATTTATTATCTTCATAATATTGCTATTATATAATTCTCATTTTGCTCACTTTATTTTATTTTGGTTCATATAAAACTTCCCACATTTTTCTAAAGCCATTCTCATTATTTTTCCAATACAATAGTATTCCATCATATTTATATACTGTAACTAGCTCAGCCATTCCCTAGTTGATGAACATCCCCTCAATTTCTAATTCTTTGCCACCACAAAAAGAGCTGCTATACATCCCTTTATAGATTTGGTTCATTTACCTTTTAAAAAAAAATCTCTTTGGGGATGTAGATCTTTTTAAATATTTCTGGATCAAAATTTATGCACAGTTTTATAGCCCTTTAGGAATAGTTGTATTTGCTTTCCAGAATAGTTGGATTATCTCACAGCTCCAACTACAATGAGAAAATTTGGTAACACAAATTTTAATATATTATTTCACTGTCATTTTTAATGCAATTATCCATGGTTTATGGTTTATCCTTTGATCCATTCATTCTTTAGGATTAGATTATTTAGTTTCTAATTAATTTTTAATCTATGTTTCCAAGTCTCTTTATTAAATGTAATTTTTCTTGTAGTATGTCCCAAAAAGAATACATTGAATATTTCTGCTTTTCTACATTTGTGAGTTTTTTCTGTCCTAATCCATGGTAATTTTCTGTGTAGGTATTATGCAGAGCTGAGATGTAGGTAGTCTGTTCAGTATTCTCCATAGATCTATCATATCAGCTTTTTTTTTTATCTAAAATTCTATTCATCTACTTAACTTCTATCTAGGTCTGAGAGGGGTGTATTGAGTTCCTCTACTAATATAATTTTACTTTCTGTTTCTTCCTGTAAATCATTTGACTTTTCCTTCAGTAATTTGGAAGTTATTCCATTTGGTCCATATATAATTAATATTGATATAAATTCATATTCTACAATGCTTTTTAGCAAAATGTAGTTTTCCTGATTATCTCTTCAGGTCTGTTTTTGTTTTTGCTTTATCTCAGATCATAATTACTACCTGTACCTTTTTTACTTCAGCTCTAGCATAATAGATTCTTCTCCAGACCTTTATCTTAATTTTATGTGTCTATTTCAAATGTTGTTGTTGAAGTCTGATTTCTACTGCACTATAATCCATTTCTAGTCCTCTTATTTTATTGGTAAGTTCATCCCATTCCCATTTATATTTATAGTTATAATTATGTATTTGCCTTCACCCCATTCTCTCCTATTAATCCTTTTTACTCTGTTCCTTCCTCAAAAAGTTTGGTCAGCTTCTGCCAGCTTCTCTTAATCTTCTCTCCTTCTTATATCACCCCCATTCCTTTTATCTTAGCCCCTTCCCCTTTTACTTCACTATTGAGTAAGATGAACTAACTTGTGTGTAATGTGTGTAAATATATATATTTTTCCCTCCTTGAAGAGGTTCAGATGAAAATGAAATTCTAGTATTTCTTCAATTTCCCCCTCTATTATAAAAGTTCTTCTTTCCATGCCTGTTTTATATGAGATATTTTCTCACATTCCTTCTCTCCTTTACTTCTTCTCTGCATCCCTCTTTCTTACCCTTCCATTCTTTTCAGATTAGAGGATTACATATAAAATCTAACCATATATGACTGTAAACAGTTTAACCATAAGTCCTTTATGATTTCTTAATCGTATTTACCTTTTTATGCTTCTCTCCAGTCTTGTGTTTGAATGCCATATTTTATATTCATCTCTAATTTTTTTCATTAAGAATGCTTGAAAGTCCTCAGTTTCATTAAATATACATTTCTTTCCTTGGGTTTATACTCAATTTTTCTGGGTAAGGTACTTTTGGTTATAATCCTAGTTTTTTGCATTCTGGAATTCTGTCTTTCACTTCTTTTTAGTGGTAGCTGCTAAGTCCTGTGTGATCCTGACTGTGACTCCATGGTATTTTAATGATTTCTTTCTGGGTGATTTCACTATTTTCTCCTTTACTAGGAGCTCTGGATTTTGGTTATAATATTCTTGGGAGTTTTCATTGCAGATTCTTTCAATTTCTATTTTACCCTCAGGATCTTGGTAGTTTTCCTTGTTAATTTCTTGAAATGTGATGGCTAGGCAGTTTTTTTGATGATGGCTTTCAGGCAGTCCAATAATTCTCAAATTATCACTCTTTGATCTAGTTTCTACATTAGTTGTTTTTCCTATGAGATAGTTCACATTTCTTCCTTTTTTTTCAGTCTCTTAGCTTTGTTTTATTGTTTCTTGCTGTCTCATGGAGTCATTAGATTTCACTTGACCATTTCTAATTTTTAAGAAGTTTTTTTCTTTAGTGAATTTTTGTGTCTTTTACCATTTGGCCAATTCTGATTTTTACGAAGTTATATTCTTAAGTATTTTTGTTTGTATTTTCCAGGCTATTCTCTTTTTATAATATTCTCACATTGCTTTAATTTCTCTAGCAAGTTTTTCCTCTACTATTCTTATTTGATTTTTAAAAATAACCTTTTTTTCCCTTTAAAAAAAATCTTTATCTTTTTTAGGATTTTTTTTTTTGGCTTGTGTCTGGTCTATGTATTTCTTTAAAGCTTTGTTTGTAGATATTTTCAAGTCCTTGTCTTATTCTGAGTTTATGTCTTGATTTTCCCTGTCATATTATAGTTTTTCGCATTCCTTTTTTTTGTTGTCAGCTCATTTTTTTTTCAGCCTATTTCTTGACTTTGAATGAGTTTTGCTCATCCAAAAAAAAGTGGGGTGGAGTGGGGGGGGGATCTGGTTTGATCTTCTATGTTTTTATGTTCTGCTGCTTTCACAGATCAGTCTGAAGGTTTCTAAGTTTTCTGTGCTTTTTAAGGTAGTGTAATGCAAAGAAATGGCTAGTCATCCTTTTACCAGGTAGAACCCCTGCTCCCTGTGACTGCAACTACTTCTCTCCATCCTGGAACTGAGACCAGAAACTGGGTAACGAGTGATAGAGCTGCCAAAAGGCACCTGATCATGTCCTCAATGCTGATATATGAGAATGTCCTAGAATCCCTTTCTGACATGGTTTTTGATTCCCATACCTTTCCTGGGCTGGATGCTTTTACTACTGTTGCTACTGCTGGTACCTAAGAACACAACTGGTGCTGCTTCCACTGTCAGGTGCTTCTGGCTAGCCCCCACCCCACAGTTCACAGACCTTTCTTTTTTATATTACTAAGCTGTTTTTGGCTGGAAAAATGAGTTACTATCTCTTTTTATTGGCTTTCTCCCTCATAATTTGGTTTGATGTGTTTTATTTAAGTTGTTTTAGAGTGTGGATTGGGAGAGCTTGGAAAAAATGTTGCCTTTCCTCTGCCAATGTGGCTCTACCTCCATTATCTTATTCTTTGGAGAAAATTCATTTCTAGCTCAAGGAATAATAAATGATTTATTTATGGTTATAAATATTAACTGGAAGAGCCAGTTTTAGTAGTAATAATGATTATAATAGTAAAGAGAATAAAATTAATAATAGAACTGATATTTATGTGGTGCTTTTAAGATTTGCAAAGCATTTTACAATTATCTTATAACTAAATGATGTGGCCAGATACAATGGTTCAGTCAGATTCTAAAGTTAACTCCCTTGTTTTGTGTCAGTAATAGTGCTGTTTATAGTGTGACAGAGTTATGGCAAACATGGTCCCCACATGCCGGGAGCAGAAATGTACATATCTAGTGAGCTTAGAGAAAAAATGTGAATTAAGAAATGAGCGTGCATGTGTGTGTACCAATTTAATAATTATATCTGGTGTACTTTCTTTTAGATTAACAGTTGTGAAATGCCTATTAAAAGAACTTCATTAAAAAACAAATGCAGTGTTTAAAAAATACAGTAGAAAACTTAGCAAAGCATTCTTTTATAGTTTCTAGTCTCATAAAAATCTATATATCTACTAAACATATTTAAAAACCCCAATTTACCTTTAGCACTTAGTAAATAAATAAGGTCTTCATATTTATATTATAGACTAAATTGGCAATAAGATGAATTTCCTTTCATTATTTTTCCTAACATATTTAAATATTAAATGAAATTATTCAGTCAAAAAGGCAGTAATTGAAGCTTTTGTATGAACATTATCTTGATTCATAATATTCTAGATCATACTTTGTGTTTCTTGACTCAGTCACTCAGTTTTGGAGAAAAAAAGCCACAATTTTTTTATTATATTTTAGCATTTCTTGTAAGCATCTCTGAAAGGTAAAGGATCAATACTTCTTGCTGACCTGCATGTATAGAGGAGGCTTTTGTTTCCATGCATTTTCTAGGGTATAAACTTCAGTTACCATCATTAGCTTTGTGGAGACAGTTTATGGTGATATAAAATGACTTTTAACTCTAATCAGAAGAAACTTATTCCTTATAAGATTACTACAAGGTTTTTAGAGAAACATTTACCATGTAACATTCTTAAAAATTAAATTTTATATCCCACTGAACTGAAAGTAGACTTACTGAACATTTACTAAATTATTTTTCATTTGTTCTACTTATTTATTACTCTTCAACCTATATATTTAATACAGAGAAAGCCTAATATCTGGAAAATTTTAAATCTGAAATGATTTCTCAAATTATAATGTGATCATAAGTAGAAATACATTTTATTAATAATTATTTGATTCTAATTTGTGGCATGGATCGCTAGCATTTTTTTTTTGGTTTATTTTATCACATCATACAAATTAAATGTTACCCTTGTAAACAGTTAACTTCTTTGATGCTATACACATTAACTTTTGGATAGGAATGAAAAATGTTCTCTCACATACAGGAAATCACTAGAAAATAAGAACTGGATCATTTAATATACAAGAATAGGAGTGTTAAAGAATTTTTGTTGAAAAGCAAGTTTCAGGACAGGAAAAAAAAATATTCTGTTCACTGTAAACACGACACCAATGGGAATAAGGGCCAGTTCAAGTTCTAAGTTACCATTACTTTGGGTAATAATTTCAAGCTGTAAGGCACAGCTGTATAGGCCCAGCCAGACAAGCTATCATAGAAATGCTTTGATAGCATGGGGCCCTTAAGTGTCAGGATATAGAAAAGGCAGCAGTTGTTGGCTGTGAAAACAGTCTGATACAAACCAGATGGGAACTTACTTGATGGGCAACACAAAGGAAAACAATTGGCTCATTCAACAAAGTCAGGCCTGAGCCCCAGAGAATTAATAGAAAACAATAATAGTCAACCAGGGTTGATGCAAGCAAGAAACAGCCATGTGGCTATGATTTAAAGAATTGTTTTTCCTCAGACTAAACAAAATTTTAATTTCTAGTTCTCATATTCATTAATTGTTCATTTACAGGTTTTCTAAAACCTCCTTTATAATTCATTTATGAAACTTTTGATTTCATGACTCCAAAAAAAAAAAGGCCATTGAAGGTGACTTTGCTTCCTAAGGATATAGACCAGTTGCTAAGCAATTTCAGGAAACCATCAAATTTACAAAATGATTCAGTGTGTTGATATCCTAATTAAAAAAATACTTAGCACGTGTATGGCTTTAACCATGTTTAAATCTTCTTTGTTTTAAAACAGACAGAATCAAATAGTCATGAGGCTTTCAGTGGAAATGTTTCATTTGTATTATGAGTTTTCTGACTTCATTGGATGAGACAATTTTATTACATAATAATAACAGAAAGTAATCATCAGCACTTATATGACCTTTTAAAGAAAGGTTCTTAACTTGAAGAGCAACTTTTTAAAGAGTGTTTAATTTGCAGTCTCGTATAATAAAGACTATCAATTAGATTTAAAGGAACATTTTGGCATTAAAATTTAGTTTTAAGATTTCTCCAGGCATTTAGTCCATACAAAATACATTGTTCATATTATATACTGTACAAAGAACAAACTTTTATGGAGATATTTTGATAAAAAATAATTTATAAGAAATTATATTTTCTTCTTCTTGAAATAATCTAGACTGTTATGGGGGGCTTGAGGTGAACCCCTGGGGTTCAGAAAAGATACCTTTTGCAAAGATACAAGACTCCAAAACTTAGCTTAAAAATAAAAAAATAAATTTATTAATTTACAAGGTAATGTTGAATCTGGCCAGAAGGAGAGCATAGGTGGAAGACTGCCTCCTAGGTGGAACAGCATAGATGGAAAGCTATTCCCAGATGACATTAATTCTGGGGACTTTTATACTCTTTACAACAGTGAAGACGTGACTCTAGAGTGGTATGCACTGAGGCATGGGCGGGGGGCAGGTTTGCATGAAGACATAGGGTGTGACCCTCATAGTTTAGAGGGCAAATGGATGTCTGAAATACAACTTGATGATATCAAGGAGGTGTATCTCTCTGTCTATCTCAAATCTAAAGGATGATCCAAGGAGGATAATTCTCTCAGGGTCTTATAGGAGTTATCAGATGTTTTGGGTTAGGAATCATAAAAATGTAAGTAGCAACAAAAGTTGGGGAGGGGATTTATAGTCAGATGAAGTAAAAATGTAGCAAAGATTTGAAAAAAGCAGATTTCAGATATTTTAAATTTAAGACTAAACTAAAGAGAAATGAGCAGTTCTGCAAAAATGGAATTCTTAGTCCCATAGAATGTAGAGTTTGAAATCTTGGAGATCATCTATTTCAATTCCTTTATTTTAGAAATGAGAAAATTGAAGTCTGGGTGGAGGTGGGGAGAGACAATAATAAGCTTCTCTAGTCCAGCCAATGATGAGAACCTCAGAAATTTAGGACAGGCTTTGACAACCTATTCAAGAATTTGGGAGGAGATTAGAGCCCTTATACAAAGACTCAAATCAGGAACAAAGGCTGGACATACAAATGAGAAGATGAAAACCAACATGAAGAAATATTGTGGATAATGAGAAGGCCAATCATAAACCCAGAAGAAAAGAGTGACACCACAAAACTTTAAGTGTAGTCTCAGGGGGAAAAAAAATCTCTTGATCATAAAGACTTTAAGAATACCTGCAAGAAATTAAAAAAAAAAAAAGAAATTGAAGATGAAATTTGAGGTTGGGGAGGTGGGATTAGAAGGAGAATAAAGAACATAGATCAGAAAATAGAAAACTGTGCTTAAGTGATAGACTCCCTTAAAAACTGAACAGAACAAATAATTTAATGTCTCCAGGTGACAAAAGGAAACAGAACTAGGCCAAAAAATAGAAGAAAATGTGAAGTATTTATTTTAAAAAAACAAATGATCTAGAAAAGATATCATTTATTAATCACTGGATTCTTTGTAATAAATTTCTCTGAATGTCTTATAAATAAGATTTATAGGAGAATAAGGGCCATTTCTAAATAGATAAATGAACAGACCCTCAAAAAAAATTCTGAAAAGAAATCTAGGCTATCAACAATTAAATGGGAAAAAACCTGTCATAATAAGAGAAACAGAAATTAAAGCATCTTTGAAGTTCCACCTGACACCCATCAATTTGGTAAAGATAGCAAAAATTAAAATGACAGAATAAGAACTCTAAGACACATTTGGTAGAACTATGAATTCATCTAACTATTCTGGGAAACAGTTCGGAACTGTGCATAAAAAAATAACAACTCTGCATACCTTTTGACCCAATGAGTATGTACTAAGAGCAAAAAGAGATAAAAGACAGGGAAAGGACTCATGTACAAATATTTATTGCACTTTTTGTTATAACAAAGAACTGGAAACAATGGGTATCCTTAGGAGATATTGAAAAAAATGATATGTTGGGTATGTGTATGTTTAAGACATGCTAGGTAAATTATGGTCAGACAAGTAATAATTGTCTCAGGTGGAATATGAACTCGGGTCTTCCTCACTGCTAATTTATTACTCTATCCTTTATGTAAGATCTGGAGCCAGAAAGATCTGGGTTCAAATTTGGCCTCAGTTACTTCCTAGCTGTTTTACCCTGAGGAAGTCATCTAACCTTTTACTGCTCTTCTGCCTTGAAATCAATATTTAGTATTGATTCTAAGACAGAAGGTAGGGTTAAAAAAAGACACAATAATAATCTAATATCCAAGACTGAGTATAATCCAAGGTTGGGAGGAGATGAACTTTGAATTGAATATAGGATTTTCAAGCATTTATGATGACCAGAGCAGAAACAACAAAACTAAAATACATTTTTATTAAAATATTAATAATTGATTATATGTGATTATTCATATATTATATATAATATACAAATAATTATATATATAAAATAATAATTAAAAATTAAAAATAAAAATATTTAAAAGTAAATACATTTGAAGAACTGGAAGGGTTTAAATGCTAATTTGCATACATTTCAATAGGGAGAAAAAAGATAAATATCCTTGCAGTATCTCCCCCCTAGATATGATAGCTGTTTACTTCACCATGCCTTTTTTTGCAAGATGTAAAAGATCATATACAGTAACAAGTACAGGAAACAAAAATAGTCTTTTTAGGACACTGCTATAACTGTACATCAGTTGATTTGTCAAGGAACCAGGGTACTTGTCTGGATTATTCATTTTCATCATGGATTGAATTATCATGTCCATGCCCATAACTCTCAGATCTATATATCTTGTTCTAGATTCTTTCTCGAGCTTCCATCTTGCACCACCAGTTGCTTATTGAACATTTCAAATTGGACATCCTGAGGACATATTAAACTCAAAATTTTATCTAAGCCAGAATTTATTATTTTCTTCCAAACCTTCCCCTTCCAAATTCCTTTTTGAGATGGGATTATTTAAATATTTGATTTCCTCTTTTGTTAATCTAGGCAATTTATATTTTTGTAAATATCCCTCCATTTCACTTAGATTGTTAAATTTATTGTCATATATTTGTGCAAAATAGTTGCTGATTGCTTTAATTTCCTCCTCATTGGAGGCAAATTCACTGTTTTCCTTTTTGATACTGGAAATTTGATTCTCTTCTTTATTTTTTAAATCAAATTAGCTAATGCTCTAGTTTAGGTTTTCTCATGGCTACAACTCTTAGTCATCTTTATTAGTGCAATGGTTTTTTTACTTTCAATTTTATTAATTTCTCCTCTGATTTTTAGAATTTCCAATTTAGTCTTTAATTAGAGATTTTAAATTTGTTCTTTTTCTAGGTTTGTTTGTTTGTTTGTTTGTTTTTAGTTGCATGCCCAATTCATCTATCTGCTTTTTCTCTATTTTATTGATATAAGAATCCAGGGATATCAATTTCCCCCCAATACTGCTTTGGCTGTATCCCATAAATTTTGATAAGTTGTCTTCTCATTGTCATTCTATTAAATGAAATCAGTAATTGTTTCTATGATTTGTTCCTTGACATACCTGTTTTGAAGAATTAGATTATTTAGATTTCAATTAATTTTTAATTTATCTTTCTATGAAGCCTTATTAATTATAATTTTATTGTATTATTATCTGAAAAAGTTGCATTTATTATTCCTGCTTTTCTTCATTTGGTTGTGAAGTTTTTATGCCCATTTTTATGTCAATTTCTGCATATGTACCGGGTGCTGCTGAAAAGAAGGTATATTCCTTTTTATCTTCGATCAGTTTTCTCCTCATATCCATTAAATCTAACTTTTCTAAAATGGCTTTCATTTCCTTTGCTTTTTTAATTTTTTTTGATAGATTTATCTAGTTCTGATAATGGAAGGTTGAGGTGTATTGCACTAATAATAATTTTATTGTCTATTTCCTACTTAAGCTCCTTTAGTTTCTCCTTTAAAAATCTGGAAACTACACCATTTGGTGCATTTATCTTAAGTACTGATAGTACTTCATTATCTATAATACCTTTTATCAAGATATAATTACCTTCCTTATCTCTTTTAATAAGATCTATTTTTGCTTTAGCTTTGTCTGAGATCATGATTGCTACTCCTAGTTTTTATCTCAGTTGAAGTCCAAGAGATTCTACTCCATCCCTTTTCCTTAATTCTCTCTGTGTGTGTCTACTTGCCTCATATGTTTCTTTTAAACATCATATTTTAGGATTCTGGTTTTTAATCTGTTCTGCTATCTGCTTCCATTTTATGGATGAGTTCATTCCATTTACATTCACAGTTATGAATACCATTTGTGTGTTCCCCTCTATCTTGTTTTCCCCTTTTAGGTCTGCACTTATCCTTTCACTCTGTTCCTCCACACAAATGTTTTGCTTTTAGTCACCCCCCTCCTCTCCCCACTCCCTTATTTCTCCCCTTTCCACCATCACCTTTCTTTTTCCCCTCTTACTTCTTTATTGGGTATTTTAACCATTGCCTCATATTACTCCCCACCCCACTATCAAATTTCTTATTCCCCGTCTACTTCTCTATAGGGTAAGATAGGATTCTATAACCCCAATGAAACTGGCCTCTCTGAATCAATTCTGATGAGAGTAAGGTTTAACTATATCCATCATCACCTTCATCTTCCCTCCATTGTAATAGTTTTTTCCCTGTGCCTTTTTATGTTATAACTTATGGTCTGTGGATTCTTTCCATTTATATTTTACCCTTGGTTGTTCAAGTATATCAAAGCAGTTTTCTTTGATATTATGAAATATATGGTGTTTAGGCTTTTTTTTTTTTTTACTTTGAGGTAGTCTAGTAATTCTTAGATTATCTCTCCTAGATCTATTTTCAGGATCAGTTGTTTTTTCAGTGGAATAATTCATATTTTCTTCTATTTGTTCATTCTTTTGATTTTATGTTATTTCTTGATGTCTCCTGAAGTCATTAGCTTCTATTCTATATTCTAATTTTTAAAGACTAATTTTTTCCATGACCTTTTGAATCCTTCTTTTCCATTTGGTTCATTCTACTTTTCATGGAACTATTTTCTTCATTGCATTTTTGTGCCTCTTTTTCCATTTGATCAGTTTTGCTTTTAAGCTGTTATTTCCTTTTTGCATTACTTTCATTTCTTTTTTTCCATTTTTCTTCTACCTCTCTTATTTGATTTATGAATTTCTTTTGGGGTTCTTCTAGTGCCTGTGACCGATAGCCATTTTTCTTTGAAGTTTTACATGTAGTTGCTTTTTTCTTATTGTTTCCTACTGAATTTGTGCCTTACTCTTTGTCTCCATAAAAATTTTCTCTGGTTAGGTGTTCCTTTTGCTGTTTAATCATTTTCCCCAGCCTTTTTTTTTAACCTGTGGACTTGGAGTTCTGAAAGCTGCTCATTCTGTCTCCTCTTCTGATGGCGTGCTGGACTTGGGGCATGTAAGAAATATTTCTCCCCAAAGGATCTCATGGGGGGAATGTTGTGATTAAGATTTTATTCAGTTTACTTTGTCTCATTAGGAGCAGGGGTTTAGGTCAGAGAAAGGGTTTTTTATTTTTATACTGTCCCCTTTAAGAGGGAGGAACAGAGAGAGCTTGCTTCTAGCCCTTTAAGGGAAAAGCATAAAACTCAGTGAAGAACTGTGAGCTCCATGTTCTCTGGCAGTCAGAGCTCTCTTGCTCTAACAGTTGGTGGCGGCTGGAGTTAAAAGAAGAGACTTAAGAAAGTTAAGAGAAGACTTACTACCTTTAGTTAAGAGTCTAATTACTGAGGGGTTTTCCTTCACAGTATTTTGACAGAGATAGGTCTATCTCTACGGCCTATTCCTTACAGGATGGACATTGAGCCAAGAGCTGGGGAATTCTGTGTGTGTGTGTGTGTGTGTGTGTGTGTGTGTGTGTGTGTGTGTGTGTGTGAGTGACAGTTTGAGTTTCATATAGTACTTTAAGAAGATAAAGATTCAATTTTAGCCTGGGATTAATTTAATTAGGGAAATATTATTTAAGATAGCTGAGAGTAGTTTAAGGAGGCCTTAAACTTATAAATGTTGGAAATTTGAGGTTTACAGGCACTTTAAGCTATTTTGCCCTGGGGATAGGGGCTTTTCCCTAGACTTGGAAGGACTGAGCTGTGGACTTTGGGGTCTCACTGTGGGCTGGTGCCAACACTTGGGACTTTGAGGGGTAGGTGTGGGATACTTTGCTCTTGGCTTAGACAGGGTCCTGGGATCCCAAAATTGGTCTATACCCAGGCTTAGTGCAGTAGGTGGGGGTTTGTTGACTAGCACTCTTCTGTTTTCAGTTTTTACTTCTAGTTCCCTCGTATCCTGTGAAAATTAACCCTCTCTGCCTTCCTTTTACGTTGATTTCCACAGAGGAACCCCCTCACTTGGTCTCCTTATTGAATCTCTTACTCTAGTCATTCTGAGGTGTTTTTTAAGGTTGGTTTGGGAGGATTCTCAAGTGGTTCCAGCATTCCCTGCTACTAAGCTGCCATCTTGGTTCTACCCCTTAGTCAGGAAACCCAAATTTCTCTTTCTGTAGATGGAGCCATCATTCTTCTTGTCCCCCAGGTTCATAAATGTGAAATTTATATTCAGTTCTCCACTTTTCCTCACCTTGCATAATCAGTTAGTTGTCAGATCTTGCCATTTCTACCTAAACAGTTTCTAATTTCAGAATGACTCACAGCTTATCATTCCTTATTTAGATTATTGCAATGGCCTCCAACTTGGTTTCCCTACTTCAGATCTCTCCACTTCATTCCATCCTTCACATTCCTGCCAAATTGATTTTCCTTAAAGCACAAATCTGACCACATCTCTCTACTACTCAGTAAACTTCAGTGACTTCCAGTTCAAATTCTTACTCCCAGAGTACCTTTCTGTACTTATTGTACATTATTTGTAAATTATTTTCTGTTGGTAGGTCAACCTGCGTCAAGACTCTCCACTGCAATCCATCCTCCATTCAGCCACTAAATCAGCTACTGATTTTACTAAAATGCAGGTTTGATCATGCCTGTCTCCACCTCCTTCTTCTAATCCTCAAACTACTGTGGCTTCTTTTTGTCTCCCAGAGCAAATACAAAAATGCTCTGATTGTCATTCAAAGCCCTTTATAATCTAGCCTCCTTCTACCTAGTCTATCTGCCTCCTGGCTGTTCCATGAACAAGTCATTCCATCTCAGAGCTCTGGGCATTTTCTGTGGCTATTCTCCAAGACTGGAATGCTCTCCCTCTTCTTCTCTGATGACTGAACTTATTGGTTTCCTTTAAGCCTGAAATAAAATCTCACCTTTTAAAGGCAGCCTTCCCTAACCTCTCAATTCCAGTGCTTTCTCTTTTAATTATTTCCTATTTAATAATATTCCTATTATATATATATATACATATATATATATATATCTTTTTATATCCCTAGCATTTGGCATGCTTCCTGGCATATTATAGGTACCTAGTAAATGTTTAGTAATTGAATCTAGCCAAAATGGCTTTCTCTCTTTTCCTTACCCATGACACTCTATCTTCCATCTTGTTATACATCAATAATAGCTGATATGTTGAAACCCAAACTATTATTGATAAGCTGTTATAAATATAATTTACCTGATAATATATTAATAATAGTTACTGATTGATGGTTTGTAATGGCTAGCTGTTATTAGTAACTAATGTTAGGGTTAACTTGTTTGTAAGTGGTGGATAGATGGCAGAAAGCAGTTTGATACATACAGCCTATTTATTTCTAATAGATGCAGGAAAAGGAAATAGAAAATAGGAAACTAGGAGTTAGGAAGAGGACAGGAATCTCTTAACCTTATACTAAAAAAGTACTCCCCCTTCAAACTAGCTCTTTTTTGCAACCTCTTCTTTGCCTGTAAGCAGGCCTCCTTAAACTACTCTCAGCTATCTTAAATAATATTTCCCTAATTAAATTAATCCCAGGCTAAAATTGAATCTTTATCTTCTTAAAGTACTATATGAAACTCAAACTGTCACTCACACACACACACACACACACACACACACACACACAGAGAATTCCCCAGCTCTTGGCTCAATGTCCATCCTGTAAGGAATAGGCCGTAGAGATAGACCTATCTCTGTCAAAATACTGTGAAGGAAAACCCCTCAGTAATTAGACTCTTAACTAAAGGTAGTAAGTCTTCTCTTAACTTTCTTAAGTCTCTTCTTTTAACTCCAGCCGCCACCAACTGTTAGAGCAAGAGAGCTCTGACTGCCAGAGAACATGGAGCTCACAGTTCTTCACTGAGTTTTATGCTTTTCCCTTAAAGGGCTAGAAGCAAGCTCTCTCTGTTCCTCCCTCTTAAAGGGGACAGTATAAAAATAAAAAACCCTTTCTCTGACCTAAACCCCTGCTCCTAATGAGACAAAGTAAACTGAATAAAATCTTAATCACAACATTCCCCCCATGAGATCCTTTGGGGAGAAATATTTCTCCCCAAATGGATCTTTTAATCTAACTATACTCTATATTTGAAACAAGGATAGATAAAAAGAAAGAAGAAAGATAACAAAACATCTTGCAAAATGCAAGTCACACATTATAGATTTTTACAGTTACCATGTACAAAAATAAAAACTTTCAACATTA
The DNA here is from genome assembly GCF_027887165.1 of Monodelphis domestica. NCBI lineage: Eukaryota > Metazoa > Chordata > Mammalia > Didelphimorphia > Didelphidae > Monodelphis > Monodelphis domestica. The sequence goes on from NC_077227.1 coordinate 267,273,783, forward strand.
TATACAGATTATTACATTATTTACATATAACAGTCTTATGTCTTTGTTCTAACTGTCCCCATGGTTAAAATCAATTACTACCTTAAAGGTAAGGCCTTTAATGATTCCTTCAACTGCTAGGATTCTCCCTCTAATACAGGGGTCCCCAAATTATGGCCCGTGGGCCACATGCAGCCCCCTGAGGCCATTCATCTGGCCCCCACTGCACTTCCGGAAGGGGCATCTCTTTCACTGGTGGTCAGTGAGAGGAGCACTGTGTGTCACGGCTCTGCAAAGTGCAGCTTTACTCATGTACGGTACTACTTCCAGTGACATAATCCTTTGAGTGGTGCCTTTTTCTGAGAGTAATTGAACAAGAATGAGAATGAGGCACCGCTCAAAAGATTATGTGGCTGCGCAATGGAAGACATCAGCACGGTGAGTGGCAATCTGGAGGAGGGGATTCTGCACTGTGTATACTGTTGCCCAGTATAGTGGTGGCTGTGATGGGCCTGTGGAAGGTGTGACAGGTCCATCACAGCCAGCACTGCAGCCTCTGCTATCCCAGAAAGCGGTATACATATTTGTTCATAGGTTTTTTTTTTTTATAGTCCATTCCTCCAATGGTCTGAGGGACAGTGAACTGTCCCCCTGTGTAAAAAGTTTGGGAACCCCTGCTCTAATATGTCTCATTTCAATATTTTGTATTTATTTTCCATGTGTTTATTTTGTATGTTTACCTATATCCTTGTTGTCTACCTCTTTAGAATGTAAGGTTCTTGCAAATAGAGTTTAGTCCATCTCTCTTTATTTGTATCCTTGGTGCTGTAAACCTCAAAATTCCTTAGACTTATAAATGTTGGAAATTTCACCATTGGGATATTTCATACTTGGAAAATTTCTTACTGATAGTCTATTGGAATGGGAACCCCATTGGCATGGGAGGTTCCTTCTCTTCCCTTCTTAAGATTACTTTAGGACAGAAACCTTTTGCTGAACAATGGAAAAGACTTTGACCTATGCTTAAGCATAGAACAGGAATTTCTTTGAGTCATGATTGATTTTAGAATTGATACAATGGAGATACTTGGAATCAATCTCCACCCTATTCAGTCCTAACAGGATTGAGTAAGGGCTGCAGCCTAGATCAAAATTTAATTATTCCAATCTCTACCCTACTCAGGTTAACAGGATTTAGAAAGGGCTGTAGCAAAGGAGCAAAGATTTAATCATTTGAAAATATGACCTTCAACAGACATGTGCAAAGCCTCTGGGCGGTCCTGGGTTAAGCTAGAGCCTCCATTGGCACAGGGAAATTGATGGACAATGATTGGTAGATGTGAGAACTGAGGGGAGGCAACTTGGATGGTTTCCTTAAAGATCAGGGGGGTCTGAAGACTGGAGGTGGTTGAGGAGTTGGTCGGGAGTGGTGGCAGTGTACTCTGAGAAGCTTGCTCTGAAGGAAGCTGAAGGTGGGGGCCCCTGAGACTGTTTCTCCATTTTGGTCACGTGAGTAATAGGGACTGATCTCTTTTCTTTGCCCCAGCTATCTAAGGGCTTGGGCCTTTTGGCCCAGCCTAAACAGAAGGGGTATTTAAGCCCTATTCCTTTCTCTCCCTTTTTCTCTCTCTCTCTCTCTAATTACTTCCTCCTATTGTAATTAAACTCCATAAAAGATTGATGGCTGACTTGAGTTTTCATTTAGGAATTACATAGCTGAATTCCTTGGCGACCTTAAATTAATATATATCAGTCTTTTAAAGTGATTCCCTTGTAACAGTGCCTACTACATAGTAGATGCTTAATAAATGTTTGTTTATTGATTGATAGTAGCATTTGTTCAAAAAACCTGAGGACCTTAACTAGATTATTCTATAAAAGTTGCTGGGGAAATTTGGAAAGCAGTTTGGTAGAAATTAGGTTTAGACTAACATTTCTTACTATGATAAATTCTGAATGGATAGAAGACTTAGATATAAAAAAGGACCATATTATAAGCAAAATAGAGGAGAAAAAAGGAAGGAGATACTTTTCACAGCTCTAACTAGGAAAAAGTTAATAATCAAACAAAGGATAGAAAGGGTTACAGGAGATAAAATAGACATTGCTAAAAACTGAAAGTTTTATCTCCCCCCCTAAACAAATCAATGCAGTTAGAATGAAAAGAAAAGGAGTTAATTGGAACAAAATATTTTCAATAAGCTTCTCTGAAAAGGTCTGATGCTCAAGATATATAGGGAATTGATTCAAACATATGAGCAAGTTCCCAATAGTAAATGGTTAAACAGGCAGTTTTCCAAAAAAATGAAATAGAAGCTGTCAATAGCTATATGAAAAAAGTCTCCACATCACTAATAACAAGAGAAATGCAAATTAAAACAACTGGTTTCATTTCATATATATCAGATTTTCAAAGATGACAAATGAAAAATGTCATTTGTTTGTGGTATTACCGGGGCGGGGGGGGGGCATTAATGTCTTATGAAGTCTTGGTCCAATCATTCCAGAGAGCAATTTAGGGTTATATATCCAAAGTCACTAAAATATGCTTTCAATTTAAGCCAAATTACTGCTACAATATACTTCAGAGAGGTTTAAACAACAACAACAACAACAACAACAAACCAAGGGAAAGAACCAGATGGAATTACTGAGCAAATTTTAGTTTATATGTGTAATGCAATATTATTGACCCATAAGAAATGACAAAAGGTAATATAGAGAAACTTGGGAGAACTAGTTTGAATTGTTGCAAAGTGGAATGAGCAGAGCCAGAACAGCTTCTTACAATGACAACATTGTAAAAAAGCAAATCTAAACACTTGTCAAAGACTTAAGAACTTTGATCATTGAAATGAATCGATTATGATAACTGAATTGAGCTTCTGACCTGCAGAGAGGTAAAATACTAGTGGTTCAGAATGAGAAATACATTTTAATATACAGCCAATGCGATAGTTTCTTTTGTTTAACTATTTATTTGTTACAAGAGAGAACTATTTTTGGAGGAAGTGGTAAAGAGCAGATATATGAGACGTGAAAGTGATGCCAAAAAGAACATCAATCAAACATTTAAAAAAACAGAGGAGAGAAGGAAGTTCAGAAGGGGAAACAATAGCAAGACAGTGTTGAAAATGCTAGATTTAATGTATGCTTAAAAAAAATAAGCAAGCTGTCTTTAATTGAGATTCAATTGAGATTTTTTTCTTTATGTAAGGAAATGTTCTTATTTATTGGTGTTTGTCAAATTAGAAATCTTTTTAAATTATTTTCCTAATGAAGGATTAAGAATACTAGAACTTCTTTTCATCCACTAATCATTTTTGATCTTCTAACTATCCGTTTTACCTTAATAACTCCTGGATTCTAACCTTCTCAAGAATGGGGACTTTGTATTTTACTTCTTTGTATTGTAAACCTCCACTATGTCTAATACTTGATGAACATTCAATGTTTGGTGAATACTAATTGATATTTTATGCCATGATTAGACCTTGAAGTATATTACCTTTTTCTCCACCTAGTTTCATATGACTTTTTCCCATTGAATTTCATACCTGGTTATTTAAATTCTAGACCTACAGTAAGGAAAGTTCCAAAAAAATTGACTGTATTACTATTTTTATTGAACCTGTGATTTCCTCTGTGTAGGGAGCTCCCCTCTACCCATACAGATCCACAACTATTTTATCTAGGTTATAGACTTAAACTGTGTGTCTGATGTATCCCAAGAAGTTATATGACTTTTACAGAATTAGTTATCTAGCCAATATGAATCAGAACCTGTTCTTCAAGTCACACGGTCCTGACCACAAGGCATTTATCTACTATACTGTGCTTTTTATTTCCTATAGTTGTTGCCAAATAAACAGGTAACCATTAAATTAAGGAGGTTGGAACCTACATACACCTGCATTCTTTTCTTTTTATTATGTTCATATTTTATATTTAAAGTTATAATTTATTATATATGTATATAGAACACACATGTATATGTACACATGCATATGTACATATATAAAAATATATAATGTATCTTTTATTTTGTGTAAGTTGAAAGGTAAATGAATACCATTAAAAAGGAGTCTTCAAGATGTAGTGGTTTTTCTCCTGTATGTACTATCTATAGATCTGATGAAATATCTTCTAGTGTTGACTATGCCACTAAAATCTTGTCTTACTAAAATTTTTTGTTAGCAAATTATCTGTGAATTCTATACATCTTTGTTTTTACAGATATTAAAATTATATTTGATTTTGTCTAGTTCTTTTTTAATCTTATTTATACTTTTACATTATTCTAAACATGTCGCTTTTTTCTGTCTTATAAAATGTGCCTTTCTTAGCACAACAACAAAAAATAAAAATTAACAAGGAAAATGAGCAGTTCAGTATTACTAGCTAACCTGTCAATATGTTTGACAGTATAGGCAATATTATATTCTCATAGTTTCCTACATTTACCTAAGGTATTAGGAAGATGGAGTTTCCACCTTAAATTAAAACTTCCTTGAGGCTAAAAAAATCCTTCTTTTTCTAAGATTAGTTTTCTTCATGGGTACATTTCATTCAATGTACTACTTTGGCTTTAAAAATAATTTTCTTCTTGTAACATTTAATAGAAGAGCAATTTAAGTTTAATTAATTTGTAATTAGACCCTCTTGCTCTCTTTTGTAAACCAGGTAGTGCTAATATACTATATTAACTTAATGATAAAATAGCTTTATAACTTATAATGTATTTGGTTTCTTTGTGAAATTAATAAATACTTGAATTTATTTAGATTGTAGAGGACATAGAAAAATGTTGTTCATAGAGTATCATAAAAATGTGTTTCTATCTCATCATACATTTACTGATTATTTTTTCTAAAATATTTATTAAGTTTCTCTCATGTAAAAATAAAAATAATTTCTGTCTTCAAAGTGTTTGTATTCTATTTATGTTTTAGAATGTTTTAATATTGTCATAAATTCAGCACAGAAAGAACTTATAACTGCAGGTTCATAGTACATTTCTGATTGGACAACATTTAAACATTATGTTTTATATTCCCACCCCCTTTAAAAAACCATAAGATGGGATTTTTGAACCTGTTTACCTCATATAAATGTTAAAAGTTGGTAAAATATGGATTTAGATTTTTTTTTTCATTAGACCTATAATTTTATCAGTGTAGGGAACACTCAGGGAGGAACTTCTTTTAATGAAGGTCAGCCACTTCCTTTTCCAGGGCCACTGAGAGGGCAAGTGGTTTGTTTAGGATTTTGCAGTCACTGTGTGTCTGAGACAGTACTTGAACCCAGGACTTCCTGGCTCTGAGGCCATACTACTTCTTCAGGAATAGATTAGATAGATTAAAACAGTTTTTTATTTTATTTGTCTATTGTCCTTGACATTTTATTTTGGTAGTTCTAGATAAATTATTTTAGGAAATGTTCTTTAAACTGGCATAGGAAAAAGCCTTGAATGAAGCAGGGATGGATTTGTTGGGGAGGGGAATCCTGGTTTTTAATGCAAATTGCAGCTTCCATTATGGTCTTTTGCTTTCTTTTTGTCTCTTTTTTGATACATGAAGAAAAATTAGAATGATTTTCTGTTGCTTATTAAGATTGTAATGTTTGACTTAAAGCATCTACATTAGCAGTCTCTTATTTTCTTTGTTTTCAGTCTTAATTATCAGTTTTAAAAGTCAACATAAATTATGCTATTTCTATATTTAATGATTTTTCTAGACTAAAAAATCTTGCTTATGATCATAATCATCATTTTTAAATAGATTCACAAGGAGACATGGATCGGACACATATTGAACCTAATAGTTACCTTACTTCTTTATTTGCAGGTAAGAGATTACTTGAATTTAGGTTATTCAAATAATTTCATTTCCTTTATTATATTTTCTTTCTTTTGAATAAGAGATTGAAATACTAGCACTTTTTCCTTTCTGAAGAAAAGTCTGTAAATATAGCCCAGGTGTAATTTCCCTTTGTGTGTGTTTTACTGCATGCTTCAAAAATACACAAAGCAGGGAAAAGAAAAAAAATATATATCATTTCCCTTTTGTAAGTATATAAAATACTGAATTGAAAGGCTGCAGGTGTGGTATTCAGAACATTGAGGATAGTACTTGATATAATTCCATCTGGGGAGGTTATTGTTGGGATAGGACAGTGTTTAAACTTTGAAGTCAGTTTTAAACACGGTGAAGCAGCTGGAATCTGGCATAAGAAGAAACAAATCATTCTCATTAACTATTGCTTTCAAAAGGGAAAAGAGTTGGAATTGTTTTTGCAGGTGCTTGGACATTTACTCTTTTTTTATAGTGCCCATTTTATTTTTACCCTAAATTATATATTTTATAAAAGCATTTGTTTAATGATTGGGATTGTTTTTTGTTGCTTCAGAAACATTAGTAAATAACTAGAAATGTAATTGAAATTCAGTATCTTTTATTTTAAAATAATGGTATTTTATAATTAAAAATGACTATACTTAAATATAAAAGGGAGAAAAGGAATCTATAGGGTCAATCTACAAATACTTGTTAGGCACTTACTATATTCTAGGCACTGTGCTAAGTAATAAAGACAAAAATAGCCCTTGCCTTCGAGGAACTTATATTCTAGTGGGGCAACAATACATAAATAACTTGGTTTATACAGGATACCTACCAAGTAGATGGTAGGTAAATTGGGAAGAGAGTAAATTAGCATCCAGGGAGCACCAGAAAGTTCTTCTGCAGAAGTTGATATTGGAACTATGAGAGAAGGTAGGCAAGCTAAATGGCAAGATTCATGGGAGACAGATAAAGTAATGCTATGAAGAGCTTTAACAAACAGAGGACTTTATATTTGACCTTGGATGTAATAGAGAACCATTAGAATTCACTGCTCAGAAGGTAACTTGATCAGACCAACATTTTATTTTATTTTATTTATTTTTTAATAAAACCCTTACCTTCAGTCTTGGGATCAATACTGTGTATTGGTTCCAAGGCTGAAGAGTGGTAAGGGCTAGGCAATGGGGTTTAAGTGACTTGCCCAGGGTCACACAGCTGGGAAGTGTTTGAGGCTAGATTTGAACCCAGGACCTCCTGTCTCTAAGCCTGGCTCTCAATCCACTGATCTACCCAGCTGCCCCTAGACCGACATTTTAGAAAAATCATCCTGACAACTGGTGGCTATATTGGATTAGGGAGGGACTTAAGGTTAGATCATTTAGAAGGCAGTCATAGTAGCTTAGGAGAAAAATGATGAGGGTCTGAACTAGAGTAGTGACTGAGAAGAGAGAAAAAGGGACATATATGAGAGATTTGAAGGTAGATAACAGCAAGATTTGGCAATGGATTAAGGATGTGAGATAAAGGAGTTAAGGATGATTTGTGAGCCTGGAAGACTGGGAGAATAGTATTATTCTAAATAACAGGGAAATTCCGAGGAGAGAGATATTTTTGGGAAAGATAATGAGTTCTCTTGGACATTTTTGAGTTTGAGATAACTATGAGGCATCCACTTTGAGGTATTCAAGAGGTAGTTGGTGATGTGTGATAGTAGCTCAACAAAAAGACTTGAGATGTATATATAGTTCCAGGAATCACCTGCTTAGCCTGATGAAACTAGACGGCACACTAGATAATCAGGAAGACCCAAGTTCAAATACAGAATTGGACACTAGCTGAATGAGCCTTGTCAAGTCATTTCAGTTTTCTCATCTATTGCACTTATTTCCCAAGGTTGTTGTTCAGATAAAATGAAATAATATTTGTAAAATGCTTTTCAAACCTTGAAGATACTATATAAATTTAGCTATTATTATGGTTAATTATTAGTATTGGTATTATACATGAGTTTCAGATTGGAATTTTGAAAAGCTTTTTTTAAGTTTGATAGCTTGAATCCAGACACCATACATACCAATTATGTCAAAAGGGAATATTTTTAAAAGCTGTCATTTAGGGGCAGTGAGGTGGCCCAGGTGATAGAGAGCCAGGCTTGGAGACAAGATGTCTTGGGTTCAAATCTAGCTACAGACATTTCCTAGCTGTGTGACCTTGGGAAAGTCTCTTAATCCCAGCTGCCTAGCCCTTTCTGCTCTTCTGCCTTGGAACTGATACTTAGTACTGATTCTAAGACAGATGGTAAAGGTTTTAAAAACATGAAAAGTAAAAATTGTCATTTGCTATAATTCACTAGAAGACTTATTCTTCCATAGTTTTGACTGAAAAATGTAAAACATTTCAAAACTTGCATACACCAGTATGTAGTATAGCTGTTGACACAGTAAAAATCATAGGAAGAAAAATGGCTCTCACTAGGCTTCAAGCACTAGGAGGGTACAAGCAACCTGAGAGTGCTTTTGAAGAAAGGCATTGGAAGATCACATCAATAGGAATTGTGTACTCCAGAGAAATTTGATGCTGTCTCACTCAAGACAAAAAAAAAAAAGAACAGAATACCGAAGTATATCAAAAATTCTAGAGTCTGTTAATCAGTAATTGAAAACAAAAGTTAAAAGATTAAGACAATATCAAGAGTCAGAGCAGTATTAAAACCAAAAAAAAGTTTCTATTTTAGAGGATTAAAAAGCAAATATATATATCAGCTTGAACAAAGAAGAGGATGTAGAAAATTTCTGGTTGTCTATTTGGTCATAAAAAATCCAGCATGAGGAAAAATGCAAAGTTGAATTAAATACAAAACAGAAAACTTGCCCAGCATTATTATAATGAATGACAGACAGTTATATCAAGGGAGGTAACTAAAACTACTTGCTTCACAGAACTGGAAAGCAGTTGGCCCAGATGAGATTCTTGGTGGCTCACCTGAGTGTATAGATTGCTGCTAGCAAAGCACATTACCAGCTTCTCAGATCTTTTTAAACAAAAGGCATCACAGAGAAGTTATGGAAGCTGAGCACACCAGCAGCCCCTCCAAATAAAGTTCAATTATTTCACTTTTACTTTCACTTTAAAAAAAATCTATATATGATTGGGGATGTAGACTCTAAATGATCACCATAGTGCAAATATCAATAACATGGAAATAGTTCTTGATCAATGACACATGTAAAACCCAGGGGAATTGTGCATTGGCTATGGGAGGGAGGTGGGGGTAAGTGAGAGAAAACAAGAATCATATAACCATGGAAAATATTCTTAATTAATTAAATAAAATTTTCTAAAACTTAAAAAACTTAAAAGTAAAAAAATCTATAAACACTTCCATTCCAGCTACTTAGGAATTTTGAGGATGATTTCAGTGAGCTTATGGATGTGAGCTTCCATCCTGATACTCTCATTATCAGCTACAACCAGTAATTAATTATCTGAATAGTAGTGCTGAGAACATTAAATGCAGGATAAAAGAATAATAGCAACTTGTACCAGTACCAATTTCCCCTGAATTTCACTGGAAAAGATGCAAAGAAAAGCATGAGCAATAGTAGTAGCAGGAACATATTATGGCTGTAAGGTTTGAAGAATATTTAATATTTATTCTTGTTTGTTCTTCATAGCTTGAAATAGCTACCACTATTTTATTATCCTAGTGCTACAGATGAGGAAACTGAAGTTAGGAGGTTAAGATGTTTGTCTATAATCATACATCAGAATCCAAGTTTCAAGCATAATTTGTGATATATCACACTGCTTCTCAAACTACTTTACTTGAATGAAATGAGTTTTAATATTGCCTTGAGGAAAAGAAAATAATAATTAAAAGTAAGTTGGTTGTTATTTTTGTTGATATTTAATAACATCAGTGTAGGACACAGATCTGTGTCTTTTGGCCTTGTGTGTGTCTTTTACTATAAAACATTATATTAGCTCTGTTGAAGTTGCTCATGTTGGATTTAAATTGTTTTCCCTTGAGACGATTAAAAATTCCAAGAGATTGGCTTCTGGGTTAGAAAATGGATTTATTGATTCATTATTAAGTCAGTAAATTAATTTGTCACTGATCTCCCCCAAGAATCAAAGACCTAGAAGGCCCATAGTGTAGATCCATAAATAGACAATTTTGGGAGCTCATTGTTCAGCTTCTTCATTGGATATCTTTAATTGATTAATAACCAATGAGGAGGTAATCCATCAAAGCCCTCAACTTTTCCCCATCCCATAGATAGTGTCAGGTAAGTCATATGTTTGTCTTGTGCTCCCAACTAATGGAGAGAAATAAAGTTCTTCCTGGTCAAAATTGACCTCTACAATGATTCCCAATGAGATATTGAAGGATTTGTTTGAGTTACATGTGACTACATTTTGTAGTCACATGTAACTCAAACAAATCCTTCAATAAATAAACTAGTTCTGTTTAGTGAGTAAGGCAGATCTCAGTCTCTACTGTAATCTCACTTTCTTATCTGTTCTATGATGGAAGAAGTTCTTTGAGTGGGACATAAAGGAATGAGAACAGAGACTGAAGGGCTGATTTGAGTTTCTAATTCAAAATTGAAATATAGAAATAATTAACTTAATTTAATTTATTTTTAAAAATCTTCTCTGTTGCATTTATTTTCTTTATTATATATATTTAGCCGTTGATTATATTGTTACTGTTTTTTGTTTCCCTCTGATTATTTGATGCATATTTTGTCTTTAGGCAAACTGGAAAGCAGCTTCTGAACAGGGAGCAGTCTGTGTACAGTACATATTTTGTATCTGCCATGGCACCTAACTTAAAGAAGTAGATATCTTAGTAAATATTTGTTGAGCTGAATGGAATTTATCTCTCTTGCAGGAGGGGAAGCAGTACCACATTTAACATCACAGGCCACACTCGCCAAGATGTCTGTGACCTTGCCTTCAGTGAATGTGGATGACCACTCTCGCTCTCAGAGTATCAGCACAATTCAGGGGGATGCAGACTCATCAGGAGCTGATACATTTTAACAATTACAGTTTTATGAAGTTTGTTTAAATAAAAAGTTGCCAGTAATATTTGTACTAGTTTTGAAATCTTTTATTTTGGTATAAAAGTTTCTTAAACTCTTTTTTCCAGTTAGTATTTTCTTTAAGAATAATTCATATGTTTTTTAAGGAGAAATCCTTGTGGATTTGTGCAATTTCTAAATAAAATAATTTATATGTAAACCATAATCTGTGTGGATTAAGTTGTTTGAGGATGGAAGGCATTGACAAAACATACTACCGACTATACAATTTTGCCCAGGCTTGGTAATTATAAAGTTTTACTATATTAAGTGACTAAATCTTCACTGATCAAGATTCCATTCAAGTACCACTTTCTGTACGAAGCTTTTTCTGATCCTTCAGTTGATAATATTCTCCTTACCAAAATTATTTTCTATTCGTTTTGCATATATTCTTTATCCACTTATTTATGGCTTCTCCATTAAATTAATATAAGTTCCTAGAGGACAGGGATTGTCCTCACTTTTATTTTATTTTGAATTAAGTATTTTTCCATGGTTGCATGATTTGTGTTTTTTCCCTCTCCTTTTTTCTTCTCCACTCCCTGTGAACTTTAGATTATTCTGCCCTACTTAGTCTAACAAAATCAAGAATGACTACACCCATACTTAAGAATTAAGTATCTAGGAGGATGGCCTATGATAGACATGTGCTACCAAATGACAAATCAGAAACAGTTGACAGACCCCTGGGCTGTCCTAAGTCAAACTTAAGCTACCATTGGTACAGGTGGGACACAGGAAAGTGATGTAAAACCCTCTATATATTTCGCATCACTTCCTCTCTCTGGTCTCTTTGAGGCAGAGAGGTGGCTAGTGGCAGCTTGCTGAGTGTCTTGGCATCTTGGCGTGGCTGGCGTGGCTATTGTCCGGGTTTAGTGGTGAGTTTCCCTTGATAATATACTGGAGGAAGCCTAGTAACCTAGTTCAGGTGAGGTGTCTTCTCTGAGCTCTCTCAGAGTTTAGGCTTATTTTTCCTCCTTTACCTTCCAAACAGTATCCACTTAGAAGCCTCTAATCTTCTTTAGAAACCTTGTGGTGGAGGACTTTGAACTCCCCCTGGCACAGGCCAGGCAGGTGAAATCCTATACCTTTTCCCTCTCTCTTCTTGATTTCTTCCCTCTATATTGATTAAACCACTATAGATTTCCAAATGGACTTGGGCATTTTATTTGGGATTTCCCCTGGTGACCAAAAATCAAACTTAGATTAGCTCACAACCCTAAATTATCCTTATAGTCTGGCTAATCCATGAAGGATGTGATGAAGACCCTCAACTTTCTGTGAAATCTCTTTCCTTTCCCTATTACTTGCTGAAGTCAGTCAGTCTTTTAAACAGCTCACTTGGCTTCAAAACACAGCTGCTAGAGCAGGTGAGTGTAAAACATGTTTTTTCTCTCTTTTCTCCTTAATTTGAATTGAACACAGCCATTTTTTTTTTAACCTAAAAGCAGCTGAACTGGGGAAGCTGTTTACGAATCCCCTTTCCCTCAGGGAACAAACAACTCAATTAGACAATCCTCACTGACAATACTGCCTAGATTACTCTTAATGAGCACTGAGAAAAACCTGAAGGAAATTTTGGCTTTGTCCTGCTCCCCATGTGTTTTGTGAGGCCCACTAGGGAAAAAATATATGTGTATGTGTGTGTGTATATATATATATATATATATATATATAAATATATATATTTATATATATATATATAAATACATATACATATATAAATGTATGTGTATGTGTGCATATATATATAAATATATATATTTATATAAATATATATACATATATAAATGTGTGTACATATATATATATATATGTGTGTGTGTATGGGGTGCTCAGGGAGGAGTAATATCTTTGGTATGGAGGGCTTGTTGTGCCCTCCTAGGGTAGTTCTCCAGCCTCTGACCCTCACCTGACACCCAGCTCTCACTTGTGGCTCCCAGTAGCTGCTAGCATGCGGCAGCAGCCACACCCCGGGCAACGGCTTTGACAGGCCGGCTAAACCTTGTGAGGGTAGCCATCAGGTCGTCGTGGACCCCTGGTAAACTAGGGCTTTGCTCACCCAGCATGTGAAGATTGCTTCGACTGAACAGACGGAAGAAACCAATAAGAAGGTTCAATGGCTGAGATGGCGACACAGCAAGGCACTATGGAGTACTTAGGGCGTGTTGGAGCACAAAAGACAACACGGCCATCCAATGCAGCTGAGGAAGTCTCCAGATGTAACGACTTTTCGTGCCAATGGACCCAGGCTTCCAATGCCAAGAGAGTGGGACTGTCTCTGTGCATCGACTTTTCCACTTAAATCTTCATGCACAAGTGTCTTTGTGCACAAAAACACACAAAGACAATAGTCATCCTCGGTTACCGAGAGACTACTACTACTATATATATATATATATATATATATATATATATATATATATATATATATATATATATATATATATATATATATATATATATATATATATATATATATATATATTCTCCAACATTTATATGGCGGTTGAAGAATTAGGGACATTGAGGATTTCAGGACACCTCCAATTTCTTATGTTATTAGGTAATTTCATTTTTGTACTCCTAAATACTGTGATAAAAAATTGTAGAAAAAAAAATTTGAAGCTGAAATGCAGAAAAACTCGCAAAAATCCGAAGCTAAAATGCAGGGAACTGTGCAAAAATCTGAAACTAAAATACAGGAAATTATGCAAAAATCTGAAGCTAAAGTACAGAAAAACACAAAATAATCTGAAGTTAAAACAGGAAAACATGAAAAAATTTGACACTAAAATACAGGAGAACATGCAAGGGATTGGATGTTTTGAATTGGATGATTTAAAATGCTTCTTACAGAATCAATTGGCAAATATCCACCCCACCAAAAACAGGTCTGAACCTGACAAACCTGTTTCTGAAACCTCTAAATGAGGAAATTCCCTTCCCTGAAATGGAGATGGACAACACCTTCCCTATAGCTCAGCTAACATACTTGTTCTCTTATGGTCTGCAAATCTTGGCTGAACTTAATCCCCAAGATCCTTCTGAAACCCACATTTCTGGAATTCCAGTTTTTCCTGTTTCTCCTACCCAAAAACCAATTCCAGCCCCAAGGAAATCTTGTCCTTCTAAAGAAACTCGTCTTAGTCAAACTGACCCACAGGTATCAAATTTAATTACATGCCATTTTCCTCTAAGAGAAGTACCTGAAATAGGATGCAACGGGGATGTGGTGACTCTAAGGCACAATATACCATTTACTCTCGAAGAAATAAATGAATTCACACAAAATGTTCCCACATATGAACAAGATCCCTTTCTGGTAACATAAAAGATGGCAGACATGTTTTTTCAGTATAACCCATCTTACAAAGATGTGGAAAACTTGCTACAGGCTTTTTTAACTGAATGTGAGAAACAATAATTTCTCATGTCAATAAAACCCAGGGGCTCAATGCAGCACACTGGCCATCTCAGTATCCTGAATGGGACTATAACAACTCAGGATTATATACAACTATACCCCTATAGGGAGGCCATCTTAACAGCCATGAGAGAGTGTGCAGACAGTACAGATAAGTGGACAGAATTTGAAAGAATTAAGCAAAATAAGGGAGAGACACTCTCCAGATTCATGGACAGAATAATTGAGTTTGGGGGTAGGTACCTGGATTTTGACCTATCTAAAGAAAATTGCATGAGACAAGTTAGAAGGAACTTTGTCAATAACTCTTGCAAAGTGATTAGGGATTATTTTAGAACACATTGCCCAAGATGGCTGGAGATGGATCTTGAAGAACTGTGGAAAACAGATCTATATATTTCAAAGGGAAACAAAGAAAAGGAGGAATAAAATAATTATCCCATAGAGAAGAATTGACATATTTAAAAGATAAGATGGCTAAACTGTAAAGTGGGCATGAAAGTCAACCAATGGCACTTGCCACATCCAGGAATCTAATTATTGATCCATTACCTGCCAATTCTGCGAGAAGGGCCACAGAACTTTATTCAAGGCAATCAGAAGGAATATGCAGTTTAATAGCAACTACAGAAGTGATAATTATAGAAATAACTAATAATGATAATGGAAACCACAATTTTAGGAATGATAACTATAGGAATAGATATTGGGAAAATGATAACTCAAACCAAATGACTCCACAACAATATAACTTAAGTGGTGCTCATCCAAAAAATACTTAGGGTGCTAATGCCCCTCAGTTGCCTGTATAGAAGTTGTTGATTGTAATTTCTTTCTTCTTTTTCTGTTGTTTGCTCATATTTATCCCTTCTTTGCTTCCTGTATTTGTGCTCTTGCTCCTCTCATTTTTTTTTTATTTTGGGGGTTTCTGTCAGTCTCCCCTCTTGGAGCTTTGACAGAAGATCTCTCCCTGCAGTCTGTGGGGGAGGGGTGTTGGAGTTTGAGCTTCCTTGTCCTCTGGAGGCTTTTGATTGGATTAAACTAAAGTCCAGCAGTCTGTGAGGGAGGGGTGTTGGAGTTTGGGCTTCCCTGACCTCTGAAGACTTTTGATGGGATTAAGTTCAGCTGGGTTGGGCTGGATGTTCCCCGAGGCCAAAACCTCTTGGAAGGCTGGAACAATATGGAGGATCTCAGCCTCTCTGACCAGGCTGTCTGATCTACGCTCCCTCACCAGCTCCTTCCATGCCACCTGTGTTCGATACTATGAGCAGACCAGCATCTTTGCCCATCCAGAGTTTCCAGCTGCCACTGGAGGTTTAGAGCTCTAGGTGGGGGGGGGGAGGGGTCCTGATACCTTCCTTCTGCCTTCCCATTAAACCCGAGTGTTCTCAGATTCTGGCTTTTGGGGGGTGTACCTTTTGGATTGAGTCCAGCAGGAGAGTTCCTTGGCTCTGTCCTGTTGTTAGGTTTGATTTTTGGTCCCCTAGGAGCATTCAGTTTGTGACTGGTAAGGAAGGGTTTTCAGAGGTCTGAACGTCTGCTGCTTCTAAGCCACCATCTTGGCTCCGCCTTCAATAGTGTAAAAAATAGACTCGAATACAGGACTACAATCCCCATGAGCCTTTGCTCCACTTCCCCAGAATGCCTTGTAATCTCACCTGGGCTGAGATCGAGAAGGTATTTAAGCTGATTCAAAGGCTTTTGAGAGGCTCTCTTGGCTCTTTTTGGACTTCCGTTTTGGAGCAGGCACGTCTCTTGCGTGATGTGAGGTTATTTTGTCTAGGCCTCTGGCCTAGGCACATGTTTCTTACTTGTACATTCTTTAATCTTTAACCTTTAATAAACCTCTAAAAAAATAATACTTCTTGCAGAGAGAAACTAATTTCTACCTGCCTCAGTCTCCCCGTCTCCCCTAAATTTTAATCTTTACAATAGTGACCATATAAAATGGAAAGAAATTTGGGTGTCTGTCTTCTAGTCGCTCTTCAAGTGTCTGTCTTCCAGTCTCTCCTCTGAGTCAGAGAGCTATTTGATCTCAAATTGAATCAAATCCTGCTAATGCCCCTCAGGGGAGTGGCCTTCAGGGGGGTGCCCAAGGAACTCCCCAAATACTAGGAACATGTCGGGGGGAGGCTGGGGCACAGGAATCAGAGGATACAACCTTTTATTTTCCAGATCCTGATGTCCTACTACCCATTTTCCTTATCCACAACCCCCCCCCCATATACTGTTGAGCCCCATTTTACTTTAAAGGTGGGTAACACCTATTATTATTGTCTTCTAGACACTGGAACTTCCAATCTATATTAAAGAGTATACCTGATTTATGTTGCTATTTCATTGACTCAGAGAATGTAATAGAAGTGTCAGGGATACCCCAAAGAGTTAAAAAGCTTTCCCCTAGAATGGTGTAGGTGTAGGTGTAGGTGTAGGTCTGTAGGACCTCTAGAAATACAACATTCCTTCCTTTTGATGCCTAACTCCCCTTTAAATTTGCTGGGGAGGGACCTTCTATGCAAACTCAGAGCCACAATAACTTGCTCCTCCGAGGATTCCTAATCATTGGAAGTACCTGAGGAATCTTTAAAATTACTCCCTATACTTCTCTCAGAGGGTCAGGAGGGGAAAGGGCATCCCACCTTTGTAACACCTGTAGATATACTAGAGTCTCTTTGGACCACATCTTCCAATGTAGGCTTACTTAAGTCAGCTGTTTCTGGGCAGATAAAAACTAAATCTAGCCCACCTCCTTCCATCCCTCAGTATCCCCTCTCAAAAGAGGCAATTGAGGGTATTACCCAAGTAATAAACTCATTAATTGACCAGGGAATAATAATCCCTTATAATAATAATAATAATATATATATATATATAATATTATAATAATGAAAATAAAATCTGAATACAATTCGCCCATCCTGCCTGTTAAAAAACCAAGAATGGGGCCCGATGGTAAGCACCTCTATAGATTCGTACAGCATCTGAGGGCTGTGAACAACTACACTATAAAGAGACACTCTGTAGTTTCCAACATACATACGATTATTTCTTCTATTCCTAGTACAGCTACATACTTTACAGTAGTACACTTGTGCTCAGCCTTTTTTTTTTCCATATCCATACATGAGAACTCCAGGCATATCTTTGCTTTCACCTAGAAGGGTTCTAAGAATACGTGGAGTCATCTGTCACAAGGGTTCATGGAAAGCCCGAGTTTATTTGCATAAATTTTGAGCTAAGACAGATAATATAACATTTAAAAATAGTAAATTAATCAAATACTTAGATGATCTACTCTTGGCCTCAACAGATGCAGAAGCATGTCAGGAAGATAGTAAATATCTTCCTTTGGAACTACACAAAAGAGGGCATAAGATCTCGAAGAATAAAGTTGAGTGGTGTCTCCCTAAAGTAGAATATTTGGGGTTCATCCTGACTGTGGGTGCCCTCTCTATTTCTCCTAAACGAATTGAAAATATTCAAAATTTAAGTGCTCCAACCACTAAGAGACAGTTGAGAGCAATTTTAGGAGGAACAGGGTTTTGTAGACAACGGATTCCTTGCTATGGGGAAATTACTGAACCCCTTATAGCACTAACAAGGGATTTGGTCCCAGAACCCCTCAAATTAGAGCTAGAACATCTGTCAGCTCTATCAGATCTAAAACAGGCTATCCTGTCTTCCCCTGCTCTAGGCATCCCAGATGACAACAAGCCATTTACTTTGCATGTACATGAGCAAAGAGGGGTAGCTTCAGGTGTTTTAACTCAGACTTTCGGACCTTCTCAGTGCCCAATTGCTTATTATTCTGCCCAACTGGACCCAGTAACATCAGGAGCACCACCATGTCTTAGAGGAGTAGCTGCTACAGCCTTACTAGTGACAAAAACTGTTGATCTAGTATTGGAATGCCCATTAACAATTATGTTCCCACATGAGGTAGAAGCATTGTTACTAAGGCATAGAACACAGACATTCTTGGATCAGCGAATTACAAGGTATGAAATAATCTTGTGAAACAGTGAAAATGTTACCTTGAAACACTGTACAACCCTTAACCCTGCCACCTTGCTTCAAGATTTACCAACATCAGTAGAACCATTACACAGTTGTGAAACACTATTGTCCATGGCAGAAAAGACGAGATAATCTCTTGGACACTCCTTTATATCATCCATATCTGGTCTTATTTACTGATGGTTCCTCTTTTATGAGGGATGGCATATGCTACACTGGAGCTGCTGTAGTCACAGAATTTATCACTGAGTGGTCAGCTTCACTGCCCTCTAATATTAGCACTAAAGGTGCAGAACTCATAGTTCTGAAACACTCCTGTGTAATTGTCAAGAATAAAAAGGAAATAATTTATATGGATTCTAGATATGCTTTTGGCATTTGTCACTCAGTCGGGATGCTATTGCTCCAGAGAGGATTTTTAACCTCACCTGGAAAATCTATAACTAATGCAGAAATTATTAATGAAATTCTTTCTGCTCTCCAGCTGCCTGAAACCCTAGCTGTAGTTCATTGCTTTTCCCATACAGGTGGCACTGACCTTGTCTCTATTGGAAATGATCGAGCAGATGCCTCTGCAAAGCTAGCAGCCATAGAAGGGCTTGAATTAATTTTAACATTAACAACCACTGATGACTTCAATTTATCACTTTCCTATAATGAAAAGGAAGTGGAAAAATGGAAGCAAAAATTCAAAGCAAAACAGATTAATGGAGTATGTGTGTCATCTGAAGGAAAACCCCTGATCCCTAGAAGATTCTATAACCCAATTTACCAATCTATTCATAAAAAGTCACTTTGGTACCTAGGGCATCATAGACTCTGTCAAGAGAGTATGGATAACTGGTATAACTACTATAGCCTCTAAAGTATGTATAGCCTGCTCTACTTGTCAAGTATATAACCAATATGCATTTAATGGCAAAGTCTTTGGTGGGTGTCCTCTGACTTACACACCTTTTGAGTACCTACAGATAGATTTCATAACAATGCCAAAGGCTGGACATTATAAATTTTGTCTAGTCATAGTAGATCAACTGACCAGATGGCCAGAAGCCTTTCCTATAGCCCAAGCAGAGTGGCTTTTGTTGTTAAGGTGCTTTTAAAAGAAATTATTCTTCGCTTCGGCCTGCCAGCACATATTGATTCTGATAGAGGAAGTCATTTTACTGATTCTGTCCTAAATCAGATATATTCTTGCTTGGGGATAACTCCCAAATTTCATGTACCATATCATCCCCAGAGCTCAGGCCAAGCTGAAAGAATTAACAGAGAACTTAAAGCTCTGATTGGCAAATTATGCACTGGGACCCATTTAAAATGGCCTGAAATTCTCTCCTCTGGCCCTATTTTATCTTAGAAGCAGACCTAGAGGAGACCTATACATCTCACCATTTGAGATGCTTTTTGGACATCCACCTATACAGGCTAAGCCTTTCCCCCCTGCATATACATCACTATTGGGGGAGATACTACTATTGCTTCCTATATACAGAAATTAAAGCACAAACTGCCAGAAAATCTACACTACATCAAGAAGATCAAGAATGAACTTTGGGTGTGCTTGATTGAATATTTATTTGAATGTATACTCTTATGCCAAAAGGGAACTTCCCTCTAATTGGTTTTTGTCTATGTGCCCAGCAAACATTGGTTTTGCTGTTTGTCTTTCTTCTGTTGTCTTCTTCTATCTAACTATTGTAATTTCCTGTTAGAAGGTGAAATTATGTATTCACCTGCAGTTAGAAAATTTGGAGGTTTAGGATGATTATGTTTAGTGATCAATTGGGGAGACTAGTCTCCCAATCATCATCACAGGGGATTGTGAACTTTAGATTACTCTGCCCTACTTAGTTTAACAAAAACAGGAATATCTACACACATACTTAAGGATTAAGTATTTAGGAGGATGGCTTATGACAGACATGTGTCAGAAACAACTGACAGACCCCTGGGCTGTCCCAAGTCAAGCTTAAGTTACCATTGGTGCATGTGAGACACAGGAAAGTGATGTAAAAACCGTCTATATATTTTGCGTCACTTCCTCTCTCCGGTCTCTTTCCAAGGAGAGGTGGCTCTGGTGGCAGCTTGCTGAGCGTTTCGGCATCATGGCATGGTGGCAGCTATTGTCCAGATTTTGTGGTGAATTTTCCTTGATACTATACTGGGAGAAGCTTAGTAGCCTAGTTCAGGTGAGGCATCATCATTGAGCTCTCTTGGAATTTAGGCTGATTCTTTTCTCCTTTACCTTCCAAATACTGTCCTCTTAGAAATAATCTTCAAAGTCCCTGTGGTGGAGGTCTTTGAACTCCCTCTGGCACAGGCTAGGCAAGAGAAGTCCTATACCCGCTTTCTCTCTCTTCTCCTTAATTCCTTCCTTCTATATTAATTAAAATCACCATAAATTTCCATACTGACTTGGGTATTTTATTTGGGATTTTCTTTGGTGACCAAATTAATTTAGATTACATCACAACCCTAAAATTATCCTTACAGTACCCTACTGTTAATCTTCAATTAAAAACTAAAAGAAAAAAGAAAGCCTTGGTAAAAAATAGGCATAGTTATTAATCTAAATGAGTTCACATGGTGGCCATTTCCAAAAATTTGTGTTTTTGTACCTTAGAGTTTTAGTAACATGCTTCATCATATATGCTATGGAGATGTAGTCAGTCACTACATTAATCAGAATTCCTAAGTTTGCCACAGGTTCTTTTACATCGTGATATTGCTGTCTTTGTATAAATTGTTCTGCATTTGTTTACCTTACTCTGAGTCAGGATTTTCCAAAATTATCTTTTTATTGTCATTTCTTATGGCAAAGCTGCATTATATTCATATTCCTCAGTTTGTTTAACTAGTCCCATATCTAAGAGTCCATCTAAGGTATCCTTCTTAGATTCTAGTTATTTTATTATCTTTTTCTTTTCCTTTTAATTTTCCCTTCAGGATCAGGAAGTTTGTTTTGCTTTTGACTCTTGACTTCCTGCCTAATCTGTCTTTTAACTGTCCTTACTTCCCCCTATTGCCTATATTTCTGTACCAAATTGTTTTTTAACTCTCTTTTGTCCATTTTGGATACTGATATCCATTTCCTCACTCCTCTCGCCATTTGTTTATTCTCTTCACACATCCAGACTTTGAAAAATAGCAAATTCTACCCTTCCTTTCTCCCTTTTTTGCTAGTATATTCCTTTTGCCATCCTTTCTCTTTCTCCTCAGATTCCCAGAAAAGAACCAATCCACCTCCAAGACTTCCACTTTCTTTCTTATCTACCTTAATACTCTTTGAAGACATTAATATTTGGGTCATTTGTTTCTTCCCCACTAGATATGTTGTCTCCTCATTTTTATTCTCTTTTTTTGATAAAACAAAATGCTTTAACGAATATTTTGATATATTATGGATATTTTTCCTCTGACACTTTTAAAAAAGAATTTATTTTAATTTATTTTTATTGTCATGCAAAACAGTTCCATATTGGTTATTGTTATAAGAGCAAACTAATTCATAATGAAAAACCCAAAATTAAACCATAAGCATATTGCTATGAAAGACAACTCCAACAGTTCTTTCTCTGGAGGTAGATTGCATTCCCCATAATAAATCTTTCAGGATTGTCCCCAATCATTGAATTGCTGAGATTAGCCAAGTTTTCACATATAATCATCATACAATATTGCTATTATTGTGTACAATGATCTCCCAGTCCTACTTATTTTGCTCTGTATCAGTTCTTGCAGATTCAGCTTTTTCTGAAATTATCTTATCATTTCTTATAGCACAATAGTATTCCATCACCAACATGTATGGCAATTTCTTCAGCCATTCCCCAATTGAATGGATATGCCCTAGATGTCCAATTCTTTGCCACTTCAAAAAGAGCTGCTATAAATATTTTAGTACAAATAGGTCCTGTCCCCTTTTTTTATGGTCTCTTTGGGATACAGATTCAGTAGTGGTACCAGATCAAAGGGTGTGCATAGTTTTATAGCCCTTTGGGCACAATTCTAAATTGCCCTCCAAAATGGTTGAATCAATTCACAACTCTACTAACAATGCATTAGTTTCCTAATTTTGTCACATCCCCTCCAACATTTATTACTTTATTGCCATTTTGGCCATTTTGATGATACATGTGAGGTAGTACCTCAGCACTATTTTGATTTGCATTTCTCTAATGAAGAGTGATTTAAAACATTTTTTCATATGATTATTGATAGCTTTGATTTCTTAATCTGAAAATTGCTTGTTCATATCCTTTGATTATAATTCTTTTTAATGAAATCATTGACCATCTATATAATTTGTTCTTTGACCCACCTCTTTTGAAGAATTAGATTATTTGTTTCAATTAATTTTTGTCTTTCCATAAACTCTTATTATCATTTTTATTGCATTATTTTCAGATGAAACTTTTAAAATCTGAATTTCAATTTGCAGATTAAAAGATTGCATTTTTTATTTCTTCTTTTCTGCATTAGGTTGTGAAGATTTTATGTCCTAATACATGGCTAATTTTTGTGTATATGCCATGTGCTGCTGAAAAGAAGATATATTTCTTTCTTTATCCCCACTCAATTTTCTCCACAAATCTCCTAAATCTAACTTTTCTAAAATTTTATTCACTTCTTTTGCTTCTTTCTTGTTAATTTTTATCTAGTTCTGATATGTGAAGGTTGAGGTCCCATATTAGTATAGTTTTACTGTTTCCTCTATAAGCTCATTCAGTTTCTCCTTTAAAAATTTGAATGTTCTGCCATTTGGTGCACATATGTTGAATATTGATATTACTTCATTGTTGATAGTGTAAGGAGTAAATTTTATGTTTGGATTGAATATATATTTTTAGCTGGTCTCCAGGGATTTAAATTCTAAATCCTAATTAAATACTCAAGTCAGAGTGGAATTTTATGGTGGTTTATTTACAAAAGAAGGAAGAAATTAAGAATGAATGAGAGAGAGAGAGGAAAAGGGAAGGATGCCTGGTCTGAACTAGGCAGGAATTCAGAGGCCTTAGCCAAGGAGTCTATCCAGAGGCTAGTGACTTCAGAAGCCAAGGGAAAGTCCCAAGAGATTGGCCTTTCCAGAGTCTGTTGCCTCCAGAAAAGACAAGGAAAGAGGAATCAGCCTTATCACTCACCACATGATCACCTAAGGGAAGCAGTCTCAGGTCTCATGCTTGATCTCCTCCAAGGTCAAGGTCCACTGCCAAGTCCCTCTCATAGGAAGTAGCATGAAGTATAAAGGAAGTTCTTTACATCACTTCCTGTGTCTTACATATACCAATGGTGGCTTAAACTTTGCTTTTGGACAGCCCAGGGGGTCAGTCTGCTGTTTCTGATTAGTCATTTGCTAGCACACACGGGTCATAGACCTTCCTCCCCAACACTTAATCCTTAAGAGGAGATGTATACATTCCTTGTTGCTAGAATTCTAAAGACTAAGCAGGGTGGAGTAAATCTAAAATTCACTATACTACCTTTTATTAATATGTAATAACCTTCTGTATCTCTTTTAATTATATCTATTTTGCATTAGTTTTACCTAAGATCATTATCGCTACTCCTGCTTTTAAAAAAATCTCATTTAAAGCCCAATAGATTCTCTTCCATCTCTTTCCTTTACTCTGTGTATGTCTACTTGTCTCAAATGTGTTTCTTGTAAACAACATATTGTAGGATTCGGGTTTTTAATCTATTCTGCTATCTCCTTTCATTTTATGGGTGAGTTAATCCCATTTATATTCACAGTTAAGATTTCCATTTGTGTATTCCCCTCCATCCTGTTTTCCCCTTATAATTCTGCACTTTTCTTTCATCTTGTCCCTTTACACAAGTGTTTTACTTTTAATCATCCCCTGCCCAATTTCCCCTCCCTTAGATTTTTTCCCTTCTCACTACCACCTTTCTTATTCCCTTTCTATTTCTCTATAGGGTAAAATAGGATTCTGTATCCCAATGAATCTGGTTGTTATTCCTTCTCTGAGCCAGTTCCAATGAAAGTATGGTTTAAGCATTGCCTGTCACCACCCTCATCTTCCCCACCACTGTAATAGTTTTTTTCTCCTCCTGTGCCTCTAGGTTATATAATTTACCCTATTTGATCTTATTGAGTTCCTTAAATTGTCTCTTTCTCTTTTATCTTTTTATGCTTCTCTTGAATCAATTTTGTATTTTGACATTAGATTTTCTGTTTAGGTCTGGTTTTTTCGTCAGGAATGCTTGAAAATCTATTTTATTAAATGATCCTTTTTTCCCCTAGAAGAAAGTTTTAATGGGAAGGTGATTATTGATTATAAATCTAGTTCCTTTGCCTTCTGGAATACTATATTCTAAGCCTTCCAATTCTTTAATGTAGAAGCTTCTAAATCTTGTGCAATCCTCACTGTGGCTCTATACTTGAATTATTTGTGTCTAGTTACTTACAGTATTTTCTCCTTGGCTAGGGAAGCTCTTGAATTTGGCTACAATATTCCTGGGATTTGTTATTTGGGGATTTATTGCAGGAGGTGATTTGTGAATTCTTTCTATTTCTATTTTACTCTCTCGTTTAAGAATATCAAGGCAGTTTTCTTTGATAATTTCTTTTAATATGATGTTTAGAAAAAACAAATGCATTTAACCTCACACATTTCAAATCACCACATCCCAAAGTTCACTATGGATCTTCTGGTGCAGTGTAGTGTGTGTTCTGTGGAATCATCTTTGTGGTGCCTTCTCCAAACAGTTTACTTTCTGGATTTGGAGAGGTATCATGTTTCTTAACCTAAAATTACTCTCAAAAGAATTTAAACTTTAAATTTTAGAATGATAATAATAATACAATCCCCCTTAAAGAGGATCTTGAAAAACACAGGAATCACTTAGGGATTCATGGCTGAGTTATGAGGTATATAAATCAATTGGCAAGAGAAATAAAAAACATCAAAAAATCCAAATAAAAGAGAAAAGATAACTTTTGGATGACATATAGACTATCAAAGTCTTATGTGTAAATATTCTAAGTAAAAAAAAATAATTTTATAACCGATCCTTGAATGAGGGCCCAATTAAAGTAATTTCTTATCCCACAAGTCTGTAGGACAAAGTGCAGTAATATTTCACTTACCATTTGCAGCCAATACAACAGGAAATTGCCACACTATAAGAGAGAAAAGGGAGTAGATTATAGGAGCAAATAGGAGCCAAGATGGAGCCAGAATAATCGGTTGTGTATTTTATATAGTGTGGGATGCTGGATAAGATGAGCTGGGTTGGACAAGCCTTGGAGAGAGAATTCTATCTACACAGTGCTTAGCCTGTTCTAGCCTGCATTGAAAATCTAGTCCTTCTTCCGTTCCCCGCTGAGGTAAAATGCTAGGGAGAAGCCTGTTTCCTAAGCCACATGGAGAGGGAGTTAGGAGGCCAATCATTGTCTAAGGAAAATATACCCCAGTTTTTACCAGTTAGTTTGTGATTCCAAACACACAGCTGCAGCTACCAGCAGCCCAACAGGACTGGGGCTGGGGCTGGGCTGGGACCAGAGATCAGGAGGAGGATTCAGAAGCAGGAGCAGCTGGGGATGAAGATTAGGAGGAAGATTCAGGAGTAGGAGAAGACAGTATCAGCAACAGCAACGCCAGAGGCAGAAGCAAGGAACTGAGGAACATGGGCTCAAACAAGGGTGAGAGACACAGCTTATATCTTCTTTGCCAAGAGTCCCCCAGCTAAAAATAGCCTGGCCAGTAGGGAGGGCAATTGGGCAAAAAGTAGGGAAAGAAAAAGGCAGCAACTTCAAAGAGAGGGTGGGGTGGGCAAGAAGCCTTGGAATGAGAAATATGGCTTAAAATATATCTTGACTATCTTTAAAAAATTGAGGGTTTTTCTCAACCCTTCTGATTGCCCAAGCTATAAAAATTAAAATTAATGTCAATAATAAAAATGTTATATTTTAAGGGATTTATTAATGATAATTAGAAATCAAGGAATAAAGAAGATACAAAGTAAAGACCATGTGGCCATGGCTGATTAGTCCATTTAAAATCCCCTCACTTAGCTTACCACCTCCACCTTGCTGACTACAAGCAAGAAAGAGATCCAAGAGGACCACCCACTCACTAATATCCTCTGACTACAGGAAGTATGTAACAACAGGAAGTCAGTGGACTCCTGGGAAAAGTGGTTCTTTTTTAGGGTAACAGATTTTCAATTATACAGCTATAAATGTGATGATTTCATTCCAGGACTGGTCTTTTCTGGGGCTCAAGTAGGCAGGCTGCTGGGGCTCTGGCTCTTGTCTCTCCTCTCACCCCTTTCTCTCTCTTACCCCTTATTTTTACCCTTACATTATTTGGTAAACCATAAGAGATTTTAGGACCCTTTACGTGAGTAGAGAACCTCCCTGCCCAACCCTTTTCTGAGTTTCTCAGGCTCACTGCTGTTAAAATGGAGACTTGAATCCAGGACTCCAGTCCCCAGAAGTCCTTGCTGACTTCCCAGAATGCTTTGCAATCACACTGAATTCTCACGTAGGCAAGAACACAAATTACTATTTAAAGGAATTCTCCGCCTATTGAGGCTTCTTTCCTACTTCCGCTTCAGAGCAGACAGGTCTTTTCATCATGTAGGTGAGGTTGAATTGGGCCTCTCAGCCCACCTAGCACGTGCTTCTCTTACTTGTATATGCTTAAATTCCTTATCTTAAATAAAAACTCTAAAAATATTCTTTGCAGAGAGAAACTAATTTCTACATGCCCCAGTTTCCACCCCCAAATTTTAACTCTTATAGTTTGGCATAACCACTTCGGGAAAATGAAATATCTCAGTCTTCTGATTCTTTTCTCTACTAAGTTAAGCTTTTAATAGCTAGTGCCTAGAAATTTTTTTAAGCCACATTTTCTCCAAGATGCTTTTTTAGAAAACTCCGCTTTGGACTTTCTTGAGCCCTTCCCTCCCACCGGCTCGGCCACTTCTCCCTGCCTGCATGCATTCCTGCCTGCAGCCCCCGCTCCAGACTTGTTTGCTGTTTGCCACTCACCTGGTTCCCGGCTGCTTCGTTCTGCCTGCCTGTTTCTCTGGCAGATGCTGCTGTGCCTGGTCTTTTACTCACCTGGCCCACCTGATTCACCCAGATCTCGATCACCTGGTGACCTGCCCCTGGTCCCAGCAAAACTCTAGCCTTGGAGCAGGACTCATTTCTACTAGCTGGTAAAAAATGGGGGTATTGGCAGAGGGGAGAGAAAAAAGGGAGAGGAGAAGAAACAGACTTTTCCAAACAGGAACTTAAAAGCAATGGGCTATTTAAAAGGATACCTTTTGACTGTTCTGGTAATTTCATTGATTTCACCTTTGTGCCAGAAAAAAAAAAATTCAGCTCTGTACAACTTAAACTTTGGAGGGGCACCTGGGTGGCTCAGCAAACTGAGATCCAGGCCTAAAGATGGGAGGTCCTGGGTTAAAATCTGGCCTCAGATACTTCCCAGCTGTGGGGCCCTGAATGGTTTCCTTAACCCCCATTGCCTAGCCCTTACCAATTTTCTGCCTTCTTATAATAGACATCTAAATGGATAAAAAACCCAAGGAACTTTAAAGAGACTAGAGGTTATAATTTTAAGGCATTTCAGACTCCAATGGTTTATATAAATCTCTGTATTTCTATTGCATTTTACTGTTTGCTTTGTTTAAGGTTTAACTTTGTGATTTTAAATTCATATATTACTGCATTCAATATTATTCTGTTACACTGAATCATTTTAATGCAATGAGTTTTAACTACTGTTAAATTCTCTTGATTTTCCCCTATAACCATATTGAACAAATATCATTGTAATTAATCCCATATATAGAAAAACAGCCTTTCTATTTTTGCCTTTGTAAATTGTCACATAGAGGATAGATGGACTTCAGAACTGGTTATAACTGTATAACAACCTTTGGAAAATTTAATGTGCTAAATATCTCAATTGATTTTAAGTTTTTTTTTTTAAACTTGATTTTTTAGAATTTTTTCTTAAACAATCTCTGGTCATTTTTGCCTGCCCCCTACCACTAGGTGTAAGACCCATTCTAATAGCTGAAGTGAAATACAATTATAACCCCCAACCTTCCCGCATTTCTAAATATGTGAAGGGAAGTTGGGCAGTTAATCTCAGGGCATTAGTATCCCTAAAAAAGCCTCCAAAAAAGGAGCACCCCTCATTTATACTCTTCAGCTCACTACTTTACTTCCATCAGAATGATATTTAGAATTCTTGATAATGTTTTAAAACCCAAAATAAGTTTTACTTTGTTTAAAAATATGTTTATTACCAAGGTCGAAAGATTTGCTATGTCTGTAAAAATTGTGACAAATATCTATCAATTCATAGGTTTTTAAAAAATGCCATATAGCAACTGATGTGAAATATGATAGCGTGTTTGTTTGCTATTGTAATTAATTGGGCTATTGAGAATTTTGAGGGTATTGATAACTACATATTTGTACTACTTCTTTAACAATGAAAAATGTTACCTTGCTCAATTCATTTGCTTTCACTCACAGTGGATCGTGGTCAGATATGAAGAGGAAATGGATCTCATGTTTGGTGAGGAAGCCTTGTATCCTACATTTTCTTAGTTGACACAGTGTGTCAATGATATAAGCTATATTTTTGAATTTTTAAAGCTCTTTTATTATTATATTTTTCTTGCATGTGCAATATACTATTTATTTTTTTCTCCTTTTTTATATTTGAAGCACATGTCACCAGCATTAAAATTTTCTTTAACTTTTTGATTTTTCAGTAATATAAGTTTAAGACACATAAGACTTTGATAGTCTATATTTTCATCCAGAAATTTTCTTTTCTTTTGGATTTTTCTGATATCTTTTTAATTTCTCTTACCAATTGATTCATATACCTCATACCTCAGCCATGTATCCCTAAGTGATCCTGTATTTTTCAATCACCCATAACACGGGGAAATGTAAAAAAAAAATATTATTTTAAATTGCAAAGTTTAAATTCCCTTTAAAGAAGAATTTTAGGTAAAGAAAGATGATACCTCTCTGAATCCAGAAACTGAACTGTTGGAGGTGATACCATGAAGAAGCCTCCAGACCACAAGCTGCAAAAAAAGAACTTTGGGTGTGGTTGATTGAACATTTATTTGTATGTATACTTTCAATCCAAAGGTGACTGCTCCCTAACTGGTTTTTTGTCAATGTGTCCAGCAATTATTGGTTTTGTTTTGTTTTGTTTTTTCTTTTTCTCACTTATCCTCAAATCATTGTAATCTTTAAGTTGATTAAGTTTTCATGATCCTTTAAAAATATTTTTTTTTCAAATGATCATACAGGACTCCAGTCCCCAGAAGTCCTTGCTCACTTTCCAGAATGCTTTGTAATCGCACTGAATTCTCACCTGGGTGAGAACACAAATTATTATTTAAAGGAGTTCTCCTCCTACTGAGGCTTCTTTCCTACTTCCGCTTCGGAGCAGACAGGTCTTTTCATCATGTAGGTGAAGTTGAATTGGACCTCTCGGCCCACCTAGCACATGCTTCTCTTACTTGTATATGCTTAAATTCCTTATCTTAAATAAAAACTCTAAAAATATAATACTCCTTGTAGGGAGAAACTAATTTACACCTGCGTCAGTTTCCCCCCAAATTTTAACTCTTACCCTGCCTATCCCTGCCCACAAAAATGCTTACTGGCTCCCTTCCCACTCCTGCCCTGTGCCCTGTGCTCTCACTCCTTTTTTTTTTTAAATTAAATTAAATTAAAAAAATTTAAACATTATTTTATTTAGTCATTTCCAAGCATTATTCATTGGAGACAAAGATCATTTTCTCCTCCCCACTTCCCCCACCTATCCCATAGCCGACGTACGATTCCACTGGGTATCACAAGTGTTCTTGATTCTAACCCATTTCCATGTTGTTGGTGTTTGCACCAGAGTGTTCATTTAGAGTCTCTCCTCAGTCATATCCCCTCAACCCCTGTAGTCTAGCAGTTGGTTTTCCTCGGTGTTTTTACTTCCACAGTTTGTCCTCTGCTTGTGGATAGTGCTTTTTCTCCTAGATCTCTGCAGATTGTTCAGGGACATTGCATTGACACTAATGGAGAAGTCCATTATATTCCATTGTACCACAGTGTATCAGTCTCTGTGTACAATGTTTTCCTGGTTCTGCTCCTTTCGCTCTGCATCACTTCCTGGAGGTTGTTCCAGTCTCCATGGAATTCCTCCACTTTATTATTCCTTTTAGCACAATAGGATTCCATCACCAACAGATACCCCAATTTGTTCAGCCATTCCCCAATTGAAGGGCATCCCTTCATTTTCCAATTTTTGGCCACCACAAAGAGCGCTGCTATGAATATTCTTGTACAAGTCTTTTTCCTTATTATCTCTTTGGGGTCCAAGCCCAGCAGTGCTATGGCTGGACCAAATTGCCCTACAGAATGGTTGCATCAGTTCACAACCCCACCATCAGTGAATTAGTGTCCCTACTTTGCCACATTCCCTCCAGCATTCATTACTTTCCTTTGCTGTCATGTTAGCCAATCTGCTAGGTGTGAGGTGATATCTCAGAGTTGTTTTAATTTGCATCTCTCTGATTATAAGAGATTGAGAACACTTTCTCATGTGCTTATTAATAGTTTTGATTTCTTTGGCTGAGAACTGCCTGTTCATGTCCCTTGCCCATTTATCAATTGGAGAATGGCTTGATTTTTTGTACAATTGATTTAGCTCTTTTTAAATTTGAGTAATTAAACCTTTGTCTAAGGTTTTTATGAGGATTGTTTCCCAATTTATTGCTTTCCTTCTGATTTTGGTTACATTGGTTTTGTTTGTACAAAACCTTTTTAATTTGATGTAGTCCAAATTATTTATTTTGCATTTTGTGACTCTTTCTAAGTCTTGCTTGGTTTTAAAATATTTCCCTTTCCAAAGGTCTGACATGTATACTATTCTGTGTTCGCCTAATTTTCTTATAGTTTCCTTCTTTATGTTCAAGTCATTCACCCATTTTGAATTTATCTTGTTGTAGGGTGTGAGGTGTTGATCTAAACCTAATCTTTCCCTCACTGTCCTCCAATTTTCGCAACAGTTTTTATGAAATAGTGGATTTTTGTCCCCAAAGCTGGGATCTTTGGGTTTGTCATATACTGTCTTGCTGAGGTTGCTTGCCCCTAGTCTATTCCACTGATCCTCCTTTCTGTCTCTTAGCCAGTACCAAATTGTTTTGATGACTGCTGATTTATAATATAGTCTGAGATCTGGGACTGTAAGGCCCCCTTCCTTTGTATTTTTTTTTCATTATTTCCCTGGATATCCTTGATCCTTTGTTCTTTCAAATGAACTTTGTTATGGATTTTTCTAAATCAGTAAAAAAGTTTTGTGGAAGTTCAATGGGTATGGCACTAAATAGATAGATGAGTTTGGGTAGGATGGTCATTTTTATTATATTGGCTCATCATATCCATGAGCAGTTAATGTTTTTCCAATTGCTCAAGTCTAGTTTTAGTTGTGTGGAGAGTGTTTTGTAGTTGTGTTCATATAGTTCCTGTGTTTGTCTTGGCAGATAGATTTCTAAGTATTTTATATTGTCTAGGGTGATTTTGAGTGGAATTTCCCTTTCTAATTCTTGCTGATGAGATGTGTTGGAGATATATAGAAATGTTGATGACTTATGTGGGTTTATTTTGTATCCTGCAACTTTGCTAAAGTTGTTGATTATTTCGATTAGCTTTTTGGTTGAATCTCTAGGATTCTTTAAGTAGACCATCTGCAAAGAGTGATAACTTGGTCTCCTCCTTGCCTATTTTGATGCCTTCAATTTATTTTTCTTCTCTAATTGCTACTGCTAGTGTTTCTAGTACTATGTCAAATAATAGAGATGATAATGGGCATCCTTGTTTCACTCATGATCTTATTGGGAATGCATCTAGTTTATCTCCATTGTAGATGATATTAGTTGATGGTTTTAGATATATACTGTTTATTATTTTTAGGACCCTTCTATTCCTATGCTTTCTAGTGTTTTTAATAGGAATGGGTGTTGTATTTTGTCAAAGGCTTTTTCTGCATCTATTAAAATAATCATGTGATTTTTGTTGGTTTGCTTGTTGATATGGTCAATTATGTGGATGGCTTTCCTAATATTGAACCAGCCCTGAATCCCTGGTATAAATCCTACTTGATCATGGTGAATGACTCTTCTGATCAATTGCTGGAGTCTTTTTGCTAGTATCCTATTTAAGATTTTTGCATCTATATTCATTAGGGAGATTGGTCTATAATTTTCTTTCTCTGTTTTTGGCCTGCCTGGCTTTGGAATCAGTACCATGTTTGTGTCATAAAAGGAATTTGGTAGAACTACCTCTTTGCTTATTATGTCAAATAGTTTGTATAGTATTGGGATTAGCTGTTCTTTGAATGTTTGATAGAATTCATTGGTGAATCCATCAGGTCCTGGGGATTTTTTCTTAGGAAGTTCTTTGATGGCCTGTTGGATTTCTTTTTTGATATGGGATTATTTAAGAAATCTATTTCTTCTTCTGTTAGTCTAGGCAATTTATATTTTTGTAAATATTCATCCATATCACCTAGGTTGGTATATTTATTGCCATATAGTTGGGCAAAGTAGTTTTTAATGATTGCCTTAATTTCCTCATCATTGGAGGTGAAGTCCCCCTTTTCATCCTTGATGCTGTTAATTTGCCTTTCTTCTGTCCTTTTTAAAATTAGATTGACCAGTACTTTGTCTATTTTGTCTGTTTTTACAAAGTACCAGCTTCTAGTCTTGTTTATTAGTTTAATAGTTATATCAGTTTCAATTTTATTAATTTCTCCCTTAATTTTTAGGATCTCTAGTTTGGTTTTCTTCTGGGGGTTTTTAATTTGTTTGCTCTCATGTTTTTTGATTTGCATTTCCAATTCATTGATCTCTGTCCTCCCTAATTTGTTAATATATGCACTCAAGGATATGCATTTTCCTCTAAGTACTGCTTTGGCTCCATCCTATAAGGTTTGAAAGGATGTCTCACCATTGTCATTTTCCTCAATGAAATTATTAATTTGTTCTGATTTCTTTTCTAACTAACTGATTTTGGAGTATCATATTATTTAATTTCCAATTAATTTTTGATTTGGCTCTCCATGTACCCTTACTGATCAATATTTTTATTGCCTTATGATCTGAAAAGTTGCATTTATTATTTCTGCTTTTCTGCATTTGAATTCAATGTTTCTGTGACCTAGTGTATGATCTATTTTTGTGAATGTGCCATGTGGTGCTGAGAAGAAAGTGTATTCCTTTTTGTCCCTATTTATTTTTCTCCATATGTCTATTAGCTCTAATTTTTCTAAGATTTCATTCACCTCTTTTACCTCTTTCTTATTTATTTTTTGGTTTGATTTATCTAAATTTGATAGTGGTTGGTTCAAGTCTCCCACTAATATGGTTTTATAGTCTATTTCCTCCTTCAATTCTCCTAGTTTCTCCATTAGAAATTTGGATGCTATACCATTTGGTGCATACATGTTGATTAATGATATTTCCTCATTGTCTATACTCCCTTTTAACAGAATATATTTACCTTCCCTATCCCTTTTGATCTGGTCTATTTTTGCTTTGGCTTTGTCAGATATCACGATTGCATCTCCTGCCTTCTTTCTATCAATTGATGCCCCAAAAGTCTTCCTTTAATTCTAACCTTGTGAGTATCAACCTGCCTCATATGTGTTTCTTGAAGACAACATATGGTAGGGTTTTGGGTTCTAATCCCATCTGCTATTTGTCTACCTTTTATGGGTGAGTTCATTCCATTCACGTTCAAAGTTATGATTGTCACTTGTGGATTCCCTGGCATTTTGATATCTTCCCCTCATTCTGACCTTTCTTCTTTAGCTATAACCTTTTAAACCAGTGATTTACTTTAGGTCAGTCTCCCTAGTCCCCTCTCTTGATATGCTTCCCTTTCTAGCCCCTCTCTTTTTATGCTCCCTTCCCCTCCCCCCTCTCCTTCCCTCCCTTTTAATACTTCCTCTCCCCTTCCCCTCCTTAATTTTCCTTTCTCTCTTACCCTGTTGGATAAGATAGAATTCAGGATCCCACTGGATCTAGATGTTCTTCCCTCTCAGATTTGATTTCACTGAAAGTAAGGTTTAAGTAATACCACTTCGCGCTCTCTTCCTCTCCTTCTCATATGAGAGTTCTTCCTCTCCCCTTCCCATGTGTATCTTTGTATGGGAAAGATTATTCTATTTAGCCCCCCCCCCCATTTCTTGAAGTAAATCTTAGCATCATCGACAATTTCCCCCCCTCCCTTTTTTTCTTTGACCCCCATTCCACCAAATCTTCTTGATGCCCCAATCTTTCCCTATGCATGATTCTTCTAACTACTCTTATGATGCATACAATTTTTGAAAGTTACACATACATTTTCCCCACATATTAATATATATATATATATATATAATTTGATGTAAATGTAGTCCTTATAGAAGAGAGTTTGACTGAAAGAAAAAAGATAAGATTTATCTCCTTTTCCCTTTCTTTCATATTTAACTTTTCATGTTTCTCTTGCTTTCTGTGATTGGATATCAAAATTTATACTAAGTTCTGGTGTTTTCTTAGCAAATACTTGGAAACCTTCTATTTTATTGAATGCCCATACTTTACCCTGGAAGTATATAGTCAGTTTTGATGGGTAGTTGATTCTTGGTTGGAGACCCAGCTGTCTTGCCTTTCTAAATATCGTGTTCCATGCTTTGCAGTCTCTTAGCGTGTTAGCCACTAAGTCATGTGTGATCCTTATTTGGGCCCCTCTATATCTGAAGCTCCTCTTCTTGGCTTCTTGTGGGATTTTCTCCTTTCCTTGGAAGCTCTTGAATTTGGCGATTACATTCCTAGGGTTTGTCTTTTGGGGATTTAGTATAGAGGGTGTTCTATGAACCCTTTCTATTTCTATTTTGCCCTCTTGCTCCAGAACATGTGGGCAATTTTCTTCTATAATCTCCTATAGTATAGCATTGAGGTTTTTGTTTATCTCTGGTTTTTTGGGGAGACTAATAATTCTGAGGTTGTCTCCTCTTCCTCTGTTTTCCAAGTCTGTGACCTTTTCAGTGAGATATTTTATGTTTTCTTCTAATTCATTAATTTTTTGGCTTTGTTTTATTAATTCTTGCTGTTTTTCAAGCTCCCTGTCTTCCAGTTGCTTAATTCTGGTCTTTAGGGACTGGATTTGCTTTTCAGCTTGGTCTGACCTTCTGTTAGATGCTTCCAGCTCTTTCTCCAATTTTGAAGTCTTGTCTATCAGACTGCTGATCTCTTTGTCCCACTTTTCTTTCTAGAAGGTTTCTATCTTTTGGATAAGCTCCAATTTGAGTTCTTCCAGATCTTGTGGATAATTTCCATTTTGGGAGGCATGTTTTGATTTTGTTTGGATTTCATCCTCTTTCTCTTCTTTTCCTTGGGTACTCCCTCCATAAAAGTTTTCAATAGTCACTTTTTCCCCTTTCTTTTTGGAGGCTTGATTTTGGGCCATGTGAGCCATTTCTTTGGTGGTTTTATTCCCCTTTCCTTTTTGGTCTGAGGTCTGGGTGATATGGACGGGTTTTCTGTGAATTTAGATTGCCTCAGACTAGTTCTTTCCAGCCTCCGAGGTTTCTTAGCGCATCTGCCCCTGTGCTCAGCGCACTGGCCTTTGTATTCAGCACGCCCACCCCTGTGTTCAGTGTGCCCGCCTCCATGCTCTGTGATCTCTTCTCGCCCCTGCCCAGGAATCTCCTGTAAGACCGCTCTGAGGGGGGGAACTCTGGTATTCCCTGTCAGTTTCCAGGGAGTCTGGCTTGCCCCCCCCCTCACTACAGCAAGGGGCAAAGCTTTTGCCTTAGGCAGTTTTTACAGACTCTCGAGACTCCTCACTGTTCCCAGTTTGCAGGGGACCCGTCGCCTGTGCGCTCTCCAGTATGCAGGGTTCTCCCGTAAAACCACCCTGAGAGGTCGTTTCTTAGCAGTCTTTAGATCCCAAGGACCCTGGTGTATCCCCCAAGACAGAGATGTTCCTCACTCACTCGCTGTCCCAGTGACTGCTCTGATACCCTACTCTGGTTTGGTGGGGAGGTTGGGGGGGGGGGTGGCTCAGTTCACATTTTTATGCAAGCTTTTCCTCCTTCTTATAGAGTAGCAATGTTCAAACCCCATGTACCTTCATTTCTTTGGTTGTACTGGAGGGTCCCTCTGTTCTTCCAAAGGTGATTTTTATGCTTTTTGGAGGTAGTCTATTTCGCTCAGTGCCAGGGAGATGAAGCAATTCACGTCTAGATTGCAGCCATGTTTACCCGGAAGTCCTGTGCTCTCACTCCTTTTCCCACTCCACCTTCTCCTTTTTGTCCCTTGTCCACCTCCTCTTTCATCCTTCACCCTCCTCTTTCTTCTCTCTCCTCTTCCCCCTCTTCTTCCAACTCCTCATTTTCAGCCCACCCCATGAAGCTCTTCTCCTGCCACCATCCTACTCCTCTTTCCACCTCCTTTTTCTTCCTCCAGCCCAGCTCCTCTGGCTGCTTTCCTCCTCCTCCCCTCTGTCTTGTGCCCCCTGCCTTCCCCGCTCACCTTCTGCTTGCCCCTCGCAACTACCAGATCTGACAGCTCACTCCTGCCCTATGCTATCACTGTTTTAACCAGACTCCAGCCTCCAAAAGCCTGCAGATTTCTGCCTGCTTCTTCCCACCTGGCTCTCCTGTCACCCGCACTCACCACCAGCTGGACCATGGGCACACTTGTGCTCAACCCCAGCTGAGCCATCCCCAGCCCTGGTCCCAAGCTTCTCCTGCCTGCACCAACCTCCCCAGAGTTCAAGTGTCCTGATCCTGTGCATAGGGTGAAGTATAAATCCTTTTCCCCACCCCCTAGCTCTGTGGCTTTCCTGTTGCGCTACAGCTACTGTGTTCATGCAGTCAGCTGTTTTCGTGAATGGTCCCCTTAGCTAAATGCCCATTACTACTGCCTCTGTTTCTGGCCATGACCAACCCCTCCCCCCACCCACATGGTCCTTTACTCCAGCTGCAGCTTTGCGCTTTCCCCACCCCTGCAGGTGAGGTAGCCGTTAAACCTCCAGTTTTCTCCTCCACCCATTGTCTAACCTTTTCCCTAGGCTCCTACCTTGGGGGGGGGTGTTACACCTGATACCTTAGCACACACATTGGGGTCTCCTGTGCCAATCTCTGTATCCTCAAAACTCCTTGCCTCTAAGTAAATTGTTTTTTTTTTTACTATCCAGCTAAAACTGAGGAAATAAGATGTTGCAAACCATGCTTACAACTTTAAAAGAAGGCCTTTTGTCCCCAATGGTTTTTATACAATTGGAAAACCTTAGGAATTCAGACTGACTCTTTCTTTTGATATTCCTAGGAGGTTTTCTTTTCATTTTTAAATTTAAATTTTAAACAACAAAAGACTAGCCTACTTCAAATACAGGCCCAAGTGAATGATTTTAAAAATGCTTGCCTTGTCTCCAGATGCAAAAGGAAGATCCCTTCCCACCTATACCTCAGATGAAATTTTTCCTCTCTCATCTTGTACAGCTCCTGGCCACCTTCCTTTTCCCTTCTCCCAGTGTCCTGCCCTCTTCTGTCCCTTATCCCTGCCCCTAGCCCTGCCCATCCCCAGACCAACTCTGCCCTTTCATCTCATCAACTCATCCTCCTCCCCCTCCCCCAACCCTGCACCTACTTATTCTGTATCAACACAGACATCCAGCCAAAAGACAAGAACCACAATGGATTCAGTTAAAGGCCTTTTTTCCATAAGGGATGTGCCCACCTTAAATAGGGATGGGGAAGTGTTGACCTTAAGGTACCACACACCTTTTACTCCATAGTAAGAAATTCAAGCAAAATGTCCCTTGTTTTGAGGATTAACCTATCATTATCATTAAGACCCTGGACAATATATTTTGTACATATGATCCTGCATACCAAGATGTACAAAACTTGCTCCAAGCTTTTTTGACAGAAAGGGAGAAAAATAAAATTATTGCTCTTATTAATAAAGCCCAGGGAAGGAATGTGCTTCACTGGCTGGAGCAAAGCCTGAAATGGGATATTAATGATGAAGGAGAATACAACTATGCTGTGCTAGAGAAGCATTGCTTAAAGCAATGAGAGCTTGCTCTGATAGGCCAGGTACATGGACCAAATTTGAGAGTCTTAATCAGTCAGATGATGAAACACCCTCCCAGTTTATAGATAGATTTATTGAGCTGGGAGGAAGATACATAGACCGTGACCTTTCCAAAGAGAGAGATGTCTAGGCAAATTGGAAGACTATTTGTAAATAACTGCTGCAAAGTGATCCAATTTATTTTAAGACAAACTGTCCAGACTGGCCTAATATGGACCTTGAGGAATTAAGGAGGGTCACAGTTTATGTATTAAAAGGCCATGAACAGAAAAATGTGGAGACCAATGATTTGGTAGAAATGTTCAGGAAGGTACTGAAATCTCTAACTGAAATATTTGATGAAAAAGAAAAAAAGAGAATGAAGGTCAACCCTTTGCAGGAATCCCAATATCAATCACTTGTATGCCACTTCTGTGCAAAAAAGGGTCACATAATGATGAATTGTAAGGACTGGAAACAAGCAATTAGAAATAATAATTTTAGAAATAACAACTTCAGAAATTACAACTTTAAAACAATAAC
Organism: Monodelphis domestica; assembly: GCF_027887165.1. Taxonomy (NCBI): domain Eukaryota; kingdom Metazoa; phylum Chordata; class Mammalia; order Didelphimorphia; family Didelphidae; genus Monodelphis; species Monodelphis domestica. Next base: position 267,312,815 of record NC_077227.1, read on the forward strand.
AATTATGGAAATACTACTCCAAATCAGATAAACAATAACTCACACCAAAATACCCAACAACAATATATCCAAAGTGGGGCTTGTCCACAATATACTCAGGGTGAAAATGCCCCTCAGCCTAGAAGAGCCCAAGGTAATACTCAAAGATCTTTATGAAGGTATGAGGGCAGGGATGTTAGGGCACTGGAATCAGAGGGTACAACCTTTGATTCCCCAGACCCTGATGTCTTAATTCCAGTTATCCCTATCCACTGTCCTGCCCTAGTGATGAACCCCATGTAACCCTAAAAGTTGGAGATAGTTATTATGATTGTCTGTTGGACATGGGATCCTCCAGATCTCTATTGATGAGCACACCTGATTCTGATTGTAATTCCATTGGCTCACTAAATGTAGTGGGGGTATCAGGGCCACCCCTAAAGGTCCCAAAGCTTTCTCCTCAGATGGTGCCTGTAGGACCCTTAACAGTGGAACATTCATTACTTCCAATGCCAAACTCCCCAATAAATCTCCTGGGGAGAGATCTTTTATGCAAGCTTAGAGCCACAATAACTTTCTCTTCAGATGGCTCCATGTCCCTAGAATTGCCTGAGGAATCCTTGAATGTTCTCCCTGCACTTCTTTCAAACAGTCAGGAGATTAATGAACCCATTTTAAAAATCCCAGCTGATATCCTTAAATCTCTCTAGGCAACAACATCTTCTGATTTTGACCTCCTTAAATCAGCTGTTCCTGTTCAAATGAGGACAAAATCTGGCCTACCTCCTTCCATTCCTCAGTACCCTCTCTCAAAGCAAGAAATTGAGAAAATTACTCCAGTGATAAATTCTTTAATTGAGCAAGGCATAACAATTCCATACAAATCTGATTATAATACACCCATTCTAACTGTAAAAAAGTCAAATTTAGGCCCTAAAGGAAAACCCATCTATAGATTTGTCTATATGTAAATAATCATGTCATATAAAGACATCTTGTGGTTTCAAACCTAACTTCAATTCTCTCTAATATTCTTAGCATAGCTACATACTTTATTGTAGTAGACTTGTGCTCCACATTCTTTTCTATATCAATTCATGAGAATTCCAGGCATATAGTTGCCTTCACCTGGAAAGGTTCATATTGGATCTGGGCTCACTTGCCCCAGGGGTTCATGGGTAGCCCTACATTGCTCTCACAATTCTGAGTATTAAATTTGAGCATAGTCATTTAATTCAATATATGGATGATTTGCTCTTGGCCTCACCAAATGCCACAGTGTGCCAAGAAGATAGCAAATATCTCCTTTTCAAGTTACATAAGAGAGACCACAAGGTCTCAAAGGTAAAAGTTCAGTGGTGTCTCTCCGTAGTGAAATATTAGGGTTCATTTTAATTGCTGTTTCCTATTGTATATCTCCTAAGTACATTGAAGATATTCAAAAGTTGAGCATTATCCTCCACTAAGAAGCAATTGAGGGCAATTCTTGGAGCAATGAATGGAGAGGAGTAGCTTAGATGTTTTAACTCAATCTTTGGGACCTGTTCAGCATCCAGTTGCTTATTATTCAGTCCAGCTGGACCCAGTAGCCTCAGGAGCCCCATCCTGTCTTAGAGACGTAGTTATCACAGCCTTCCTAGTGACTAAATTTGCTGATTTAGTATTGGGATGCCCTTTGTTTATTATTATTATTTTTTATAAACCCTTACCTTCCTTCTTGGAATCAATATTGTGTATTGGTTCCAAGGGAGAAGAGTGGTAAGGGTGATGCAATGGGAGTCAAGTGACTTATCCAGGGTCACACATCTGGAAAGTGTCTGAGGCCAGATTTGAACCCAGGACCTCCTATTTTTAGGCCTAGCTCTCAATCCACTGAGCTACCCAGCTTCCCCCTAGGTTGACCTTTAACAATAATGTGCCCACATGAAGTCAAAGCATTATTGCTATGACATAGAACACCGGCATTTTCTTATCATAGAATTATAAGTTATGAGGTAACCTTGTTGAAAAATGAAACTATTACATTAAAATTCTGTGCAGTTCTAAATCCTGCAACCTTGTTTCCCAATTTACCAGTTTCAAGAAAATCTTTGCACAGTTGTGAATCTTTGGTGTCCATGGCTGAGAAACCTTGAAACGATTTACTGGATACTTGTTTCAACAATCCAAACCTAAACATTTACTGATGGTTCTTCTTTCATGAAGGATGACATAAACTACACAGGAGCTGCTGTAGTCACAGAATTTGCTACTCTGTGGTCAGCTTCACTGCCCTCAAATATAAGTGCTCAAGGTGAGGAACTGACAGATCTAAAACATGCCTATATAATTGCCAAAGATAAGAAAGCAACAATGTACAGACTCTAGATATACATTCAGAATATGTCATGCAGTGAGCATGCTTTGGCTTCAAAGGGGATTTTTAACATCAGCTGGAAAATATATAGCTAATGCAGAAATTATTAAGGAAGTTATTTCTGCTGTCTGTCTCCCTGAAGCCCTAGCTGTAGTTCATTGTTATGCCCATACACAGGCACTAACCCTATCTCCAGGGGGAATGGCTGGGCAGATACCACTGCAAAGTTAGTGGCCTTAGAAGGGCCCGAGTTAATTTTAACATTGACAATTACTGATTACTTAAATCTATCCCTTTCTTATAATGAAAGGGAAGTGGAAAAATGGAAGCAAAATTTAAGGCTAAACAGATAAATGGAATATGGGTATCATCTGAAGGAAAACCCCTGCTCCCTATGGGTTTTTATCCCCAAATTTGCTACTCTATTCACAAAAATAGTTATTTTGGTACCTGGGACATTGTGGACTCTGTTAAAAGAGTATGGATAGCCCCTGGCATAACTACTATAGCCTCTAAAATGTGTACAGTCTACCTTACCTGCCAAACATTTAATCAGCATGCCTTTTGTGGCAAAGCTTTTGGTGGAGGTCCCCTGGCTTACACACCTTTTGAGCACCTACAAATTGATTTCATCACTATGCCAAAGACTGGACCTTATAAATTTTGTCTAGTCATAGTGGATCAGCTGACCAGATGGCCTGAAGCATTTCTTAGCATCCAAGCCACAGCATCTTTTGCTGCCAAGGTGCTCTTAAAAGAGATTATTCTTTGCTTTGGCCTGCCAGCATGAATTGATTCAGATAGTGGAACTCATTTTACCAATTTGGTTTTATCTCAGATTTATTCTTGTTTGGGGATCACTCCCAAATTCCATATACTGTAACATCCCCAGAACTCAGACCAAGTTGAGAGAATGAATAGAGAACTTAAAACTATGATTGGAAAATTGTGCACTGAGACAAATTTGAAATAGTCTGAACAACTCTGAGGTATCACACCACACCCAGCAGACTGGCTAACATGACAGCAAAGGAAAGTAATGAATGCTGGAGGGGATGTGGCAAACTCAAGACATTAATGCATTGCTGGTGGAGTTGTGAATTAATCCAACCATTCTGGAGGGCAATTTGCAACTATGCCCAAAGGGCGCTAAAAGACTGCCTGCCAAAAGATCCAGCCATAGCACTGCTGAGTTTGTACTCCAAAGAAATAATAAGGAAAAAGACCTGTACAAGAATATTCATAGCTGCACTCTTTGGGTTGGCAAAAATTTGGAAAATGAGGGGATGCCCTTCAATTGGAGAATGGCTGAACAAATTGTGGTATATATTGGTGATGGAATACTATTGTGCTCAAAGGAATAATAAAGTGGAGGAATTCCATGGGAACTGGAATGACCTCCAGGAATTAATTCAGTGAGAGTAGCAGAACCAGGAGAACATTGTACACAGAGACTGATACACTGTGGTACAATCAAATGTAATGGACTTCTCCATTAGTGGCAACACAGTGATCTGAACAACTTGGAGCAATCTACGAGAAAAACCACTATCCACATTCAGAGGAAATACTGTGGGAGTAGAAACACAGAAGAAAAAACAACTACTTTAATACATGGGTCAAGGGGATGTGGTTGGGGATGTAGACTCTAAATGAACATCCTAATGCAAACACCAACAACATGGAAATAGGCTTTGATCAAGGACACATGTAATACCCAATGAAATTGTGCATTGGCTGCAGGAAGGGTGGGGAGAGGGGATGGAGGGAAATAATATAATTCTTGTAACCAAGGAATAATGTTCTAAATTGACCAAATAAATTAAATTTAATTAAAAAAATTAGTCTGAAATACTCCCTCTAACTCTCTTCTATTTTTGAAGCAGGCCCAGGAGAGATCTACAGATCTCAGCATTTGAGATGCTTTTTGGACACCCACCTATACAGGCTAAACCTTTTCTCCTGTATACACATCATTACTAGGCAGGGGGGGGGCACTTCCATTACTTCATATATACAGTACTTACAGATCAAATTGCAAGAACTCCATGAATCTGTGGCTGCTGTAAAAGTAGGACCTATAGACTTCTCACTCCATGACCTACACCTAGGTGACAAAGTGTACATAAAGAACTTCAGCACACTGGAAGTACTCAGACTGCTTGGGAAGGCCCATTTCAAATCCTGTTAACCACTCCAATGTCTATCAAAATTGGAGAAAAGGACCCGGATTCATTGCTCACACATTAAAGGGTATCTTCTATAGACACTGAGTGACTATATCCTGTATTTGCTGATTCTTTTTTTTTCAGATTTAATTTTGTTTTTGAATTCACGTATTAATCCAATATAATATATTCTACAGTATGTCACTTTCAGATACTGTGTTTTGGCTATTAGCTATATGTTCTGTTACATTGTTTGTTCATTTTTTACTTCTCCTGTGACTGTCCATAGAAAAGTTGGATACAGTTTTGGCTGACATTGTCATGGAATGTACACTATGAATTTTTAATTAAAAATTATTTTTGTTTTTCCTTTTATGTGCAATAGGATATTTGATCTTTCTTCTCTTATTTTTGTACTTGGAGTTCATATAACCAATATTTATGATTTTTTAATTTTATACTAAAATAAGTTAAAATATCCATTAGCCCTAATATCTATGCATACCTAAAAATGTTAGACTATGGAAACCTGCCATTGATTGTTAAATATTATGGGACTTTGACTAATAATTATGTCTGATTTCAGGAAGAAGGGATCATGAAAGAGCCTTTGTACAGTGCCAAGAAGCACTAGGTCAAGGAGATCAATCAATCCCAGTGGGATTGGTGAGAATCTGCACCAAGTCAGAGGATTTGTTTTGGGGTTTGAGGAAGCGGATATTTCACAATGTTAGATGCAGGATTCTCTAATGCCATATTTTTGACAAGTACCTCAGTTTGGCTGCCATTTTCCTCCTGTCTCCCTGAGAGTGAAGGTAAAATCAGACCAGGGAATTATACTTCCCATTTACTTAAAAATCTAGTCCCTTTTCTCTCTTTCATAGTATGGCAATTTTCTGTAGTCCTGGCTGCTGATTAGGTAAGCGCATAATTGCTGCAGTTGTCCTACAGGCTTGTGGGACATAAATCACTTTATTGGCCCCTGATTCAAAGACTTGTTATGAACTTATTCTTGTTTACTCAAAATTTTTATATGCAGTTTGATTTTGATTTTTTCTTTCTCTTTATTTTTTCTTTTATTTGGGTCTTTTAAAATGTTTTTGGATTTTCTTTTGAAAATTGATTCATATACCCCACAACTCAACCACATATCCTGAACTGATCCAAATGTTGGTCAATACCATCCTTGGGGGGGGGGTTGTATATTTTCGTTAAATTCAAGATTAAAAAAAATTTTTTTAGCATAATTTCAGGAAAAGAAACTTGCTTACTCCCTGAATCAAGAAAGTGAACTGTTTGGAGAAGGTGCTATAAAGATGACTGCAGAAACCATAGACTTCAGAATGAACGTTGTGATATAGTGAATTGAACTGAGGGGGGTTGAATGCATTTACTCTAAATGTAAACTCTTATGCCAAAGGGGATTGGCTCCAAATTGGGTTTTTGTCAAGACAGTTAGCAATCATTGGTTTTTCTCTCTTTCTCTTTTATTTCCCTCTTATCCCTGAATTATTGTAATTTCCCCTTAGGAAGTGCCATGTTGAATGCACCTCTTGTAAGAGATCTTTAGAGATATAAGCTGGTTATGTGAAAATGATTCACTGGGGAGACTAGGCATGTAAATCTGGGATATCTCAACATGCTAATCCCCCAAAGAATCACAGGGGGGATTGTATAGATAGAATTGTCTCTCTAAGGCATTTCTGACCCAGCCCATCTTAACTAGAATCCCATTTGCATGCTTACACTGCATAATTGTACTTGAATGTATTTGCTTGAGGGGGATGTAGGATAAAAGTTTTGGTGTAGCACTGCCCTGTTTCTGTTTCCTGGAACTCAACTGGGGAGCCAGGTGTGGTCAGTTATGTTTCAACCTGTTTTCTCTATCTTTAGTGATCATTAATAAAACTCTATAGAAAATAAGAACTTGGAGTTATTGTTATTGATATTAATTTAAATTTTATAGCACCATGGCTTGTGTCTGGATTTGGAACCTGGAGCAGGGTGAGGTTTGGGGAGTCTTGTGCTTCTTGGTGAATGGCTTTCTGGCTCCCCTCTCACTTTTTAAAAAAATTTTTAAACATTATTTTATTTGGTTGTTTTCATACATTATTCACTGGAAACAAAGATCATTTTCTTTTCCTCCCCTCCCCCCCCCACCTTTCCCTCTCCCATAGCCGACGCATGATTCCACTGGTTATCACATGTGTTCTTGACTCGAACCCATTTCCCTGTTGTTGGAATTTGCATTATAGTGTTCATTTAGAGTCTCTCCTCCGTCTTATACCCTCCAACCCTGTAGTCAAGCAGTTGCTTTTCATCGGTGTTTTTACTCCCACAGTTTATCCTCTGCCTGTGGGTAGTATTTTTTAGATCTCTGCAGATTGTTCAGGGACATTGCATTGATACTAATGGAGAAGTCCATCACCTTCGATTGTACCACAATGTATCAGTCTCTGTGTACAATGTTTTTTTGGTTCTGCTCCTCTCGCTCTGCATCACTTCCTGGAGGTTGTTCCAGTCTCCATGGAATTCCTCTACTTTATTATTCCTTTTAGCACAATAGTATTCCATCACCAACATATACCACAATTTGTTCAGCCATTCTCCAATTGAAGGGCATCCTCTCATTTTCCAATTTTTGGCCACCACAAAGAGCGCAGCTATGAATATTTTTGTACAAGTCTTTTTGTCCATTATCTCTTTGGGGTACAGACCCAGCAGTGCTATGGCTGGATCAAAGGGCAGACATTCTTTTATCGCCCTTTGGGCATAGTTCCAAATTGCCCTCCAGAATGGTTGGATCAATTCACAACTCCACCAGCAATGAATTAATGTCCCCACTTTGCCACATCCCCTCCAGCATTCATTACTTTCCATAGCTGTCATGTTAGCCAATCTGCTAGGTGTGAGGTGATACCTCAGAGTTGTTTTGATTTGCATCTCTGATTATAAGAGATGTAGAGCACTTTTTCATGTGCTTATTAATAGTTTTGATTTCTTTGGCTGCGAACTGCCTGTTCATGTCCCTTGCCCATTTGTCAATTGGAGAATGGCTTGATTTTTTGTACAATTGATTTAGTTCTTTATAAATTTGAGTAATTAAACCTTTGTCAGAGGTTTTTATGAAGATTGTTTCCCAATTTGTTGCTACCCCTCTGATTTTGGTTACATTGGTTTTGTTTGTACAAAAACTTTTTAATTTGATGTAATCCAGATTATTTATTTTGCATTTTGTAACTCTTTCTAATTCTTGCTTGGTTTTGAAGTCTTTCCCTTCCCAAAGGTCTGACATGTATACTATTCTGTGTTCGCCTAATTTTCTTATAGTTTCCTTCATAACGTTCAAGTCATTCACCCATTTTGAATTTATCTTGTTGTAGGGTGTGAGGTGTTGCTCTAAGCCTAATCTTTCCCACACTGTCCTCCAATTTTCCCAGCAGTTTTTATGAAATAGTGGATTTTTGTCCCAAAAGCTGGGATCTTTGGGTTTGTCATATACTGTCTTGCTGAGGTTGCTTGCCCCTAGTCTATTCCAGTGATCCTCCTTTCTGTCTCTTAGCCAGTACCAAATTGTTTTGATGACCGCTGCTTTGTAATATAGACTGAGATCTGGGACTGCAAGACCCTCTTCCTTTGTATTTTTTTTTCATTATTTCCTTGGATATCCTTGATCTTTTGTTCTTCCAAATGAACTTTGTTATGGTTTTTTCTAAATCAGTAAAAAAATTTTTGGAAGTTTCATGGGTATGGCACTAAATAGATAGATGAGTTTGGGTAGGATGGTCATTTTTATTATATTGGCTCGTCCTACCCATGAGCAGTTAATGTTATTCCAATTGTTCAAGTCTAGTTTTAGTTGTGTGGAAAGTGTTTTGTAGTTGTGTTCATATAGATCCTGTGTTTGTCTCGGAAGATAGATTCCTAAATATTTTATTTTGTCTAAGGTAATTTTGAATGGGATTTCTCTTTCTAGTTCTTGCTGCTGAGCTGTGTTGGAATTATATAGAAATGCTGATTACTTATGTGGGTTTATTTTTTATCCTGCAACTTTGCTAAAGTTGTTGATTATTTAGATTAGCTTTTTGGTTGAATCTCTAGTATTCTTTAAGTAGACAATCATGTCATCTACAAAGAGTGATAATTTGGTCTCCTCCTTGCCTATTTTAATGCCTTCAATTTCTTTTTCTTCTCTAATTTCTACTGCTAGTGTTTCTAATACAATGTCAAATAATAGAGGTGATAATGGGCATCCTTGTCTCCTGATCTTAATGGGAATGGATTTAGTTTACCCCATTGCAGATGATATTAGCTGATGGTTTTAGATATATACTGTTTATTATTTTTAGGAATGACCCTTCTATTCCTATGCTTTCTAGTGTTTTTAGTAGGAATGGGTGTTGTATTTTATCAAAGGTTTTTTCTGCGTCTATTGAGATAATCATGTGGTTCTTGTTGGTTTGCTTGTTGATGTGGTCAATTATGTGGATGGTTTTCCTAATATTGAACCAGCCCTGAATCCCTGGTATAAATCCTACTTGATCATGGTGGATGACCCTTCTGATCACTTGCTGGAGTCTTTTTGCTAGTATCCTATTTAAGATTTTTGCATCTATATTCATTAGGGAGATTGGTCTATAATTTTCTTTCTCTGTTTTTGGCCTGCCTGGCTTTGGAATTAGTACCATGTTTGTGTCACAAAAGGAGTTTGGTAGAACTACCTCTTTGCTTATTATGTCAAATAGTTTGTATAGTATTGGGATTAACTGTTCTCTGAATGTTTGATAGAATTCACTGGTGAATCCATCAGGCCCTGGGGATTTTTTCTTAGGAAGTTCTTTGATGGCCTGTTGGATTTCTTTTTCTGATATGGGATTATTTAGGAAATCTATTTCTTCTTCTGTTAGTGTAGGTAATTTATATTTTTGTAAATATTCATCCATATCACCTAGGTTGGAATATTTATTGCCATATAGTTGGGCAAAGTAGTTTTTAATGATTGCCTTAATTTCCTCTTCATTGGAGGTGAGATCCCCCTTTTCATCCTTGATGCTGTTAATTTTCCTTTCTTCTTTCCTTTTTTTAATTAGATGAACCAGTACTTTGTCTATTTTGACTGTTTTTTCAAAGTACCAGCTTCTAGTCTTGTTTATTAGCTCAATAGTTCTATCACTTTTGATTTTATTAATTTCTCCCTTAATTTTTAGGATCTCTAGTATGGTTTTCTTCTGGGGGTTTTTAATTTGTTCATTCTCAAGTTTTTTATTTGTATTTCCAATTCCTTGATCTCTGTCCTCCCTAATTTGTTAATATATGCACTCAGAGATATGAATTTTCCTCTAAGTACAAGCCTTGGCTGCATCCCATGAGGTTTGAAAGGATATTTCGCCATTGTCGTTTTCTTCAACGAAATTGTTAATTGTTTCTATGATTTCTTCTCTAACTATCCGATTTTGGAGTATCATGTTATTTAATTTCCAATTAATTTTTGATTTGGCTCTCCATGTACCCTTGTCGATCAATATTTTTATTGCCTTGTGATCTGAAAAGGCTGCTGTTATTATATCTGCTTTTTTGCATTTGAGTGCCATGTTTCTATGACTTAGTGTATGATCTATTTTTGTGAATGTGCCATGTGGTGCTGAAAAGAAGGTGTATTCTTTTTTGTCCCTATTTATTTTTCTCCATATGTCTATTAACTCTAATTTTTCTAAGATTTCATTCACCTCTTTTACCTCTTTCTTGTTTATTTTTTCGTTTGATTTATCTAAATTTGATAGTGGTTGGTTCAAGTCTCCCACTAATATGGTTTTACTGTCTATTTCCTCCTTCAATTCTCCTAGTTTCTCTATTAAAAATTTGGATGCTATACCATTTGGTGCATACATGTTGATTAGTGATATTTCCTCACTGTCTATACTCCCTTTTAGCAGAATATATTTACCTTCCCTATACCTTTTGATCAGGTCTATTTGTGCTTTGGCTTTGTCAGATATCATGATTGCAACTCCTGCCTTCTTTCTATCAGTTGAGGCCGAAAAGGTCTTACTCCAACCTTTAATTCTAACCTTGTGAGTGTCAACCCGTCTCATATGTGTTTCTTGAAGACAACATATGGTAGGGTTTTGGGTTCTAATCCAATTTGCTATTTGTCTATGTTTTATGGGTGAGTTCATCCCATTCACGTTCAAAGTTATGATTGTCATTTGTGGATTCGCTGGCATTTTGATATCTTCCCCTAGTTCTGACCTTTCTTCTTTAGCTTTCTCCTTTTGAACCAGTGATTTACTTTAGGTCAGTCCCCCTAGTCCCCTCTCTTGAGGTGCTTCCCTTTCTAGCCCCTCCCTTTTTATGCTCCCTTCCCCTCCCCCCTCTCCTTTCCTCCCTTTTTATACTCCCTTCCCCCTTCCCCTCCTTAATTTTCCTTTCTTTCTTGCCCTAATGGATAAGATAGAATTCAGGATCCCACTGGATCTAGATGTTCTTCCCTCTCAGATTTGATTTCACTGAGAGTAAGGTTTAAGTAATTCCACTTCACGCTCTCTTCCTCTCCTTCTCATATGAGAGTTCTTCCCCTCCCCTTCCCATGTGTATCTTTATATGGGAAAGATTATTCTATTGAGTCTCCCCCTATTTCTTGAAGTTAATCTTAGTATTATCGATGGTTCCCCTCTCCCTTTTCCTTTCTTTGCCCCCACTTTCCCCAAATCTTCTTAATGCTCCAATCTTTCCCTATGCATGTTTCTTCTAACTACTCCTATGATGCTACAATTTATGAGAGTTACACAAAACATTTTCCCCACATAGTAATATATACAATTTGATGTAAATGTAGTCCTTATAGAAGAGAGTTTGACTTAAAGAAAAAGATAAGATTTATCTCCTTTTCCCTTTCTTTCATATTTACCTTTTCATGTTTCTCTTGCTTTCTGTGCTTGGATATCGAACTTTCCACAGAGTTCTGGTCTTTTCTTAGCAAATGCTTGGAAATCTTCTATTTTGTTGAATGCCCATACTTTCCCCTGGAAGTATATAGTCAGTTTTGCTGGGTAGTTGATTCTTGGTTGGAGACCCAGCTGTCTTGCCTTTCTAAATATCGTGTTCCATGCTTTGCGGTCTCTTAGTATGTTAGCCGCTAAGTCGTGTGTGATCCTTATGGGAGCCCCCTTGTATCTGAAGCTCCTCTTCTTGGCTTCTTGTAGGATTTTCTACTTTTCTTGGAAGCTCTTGAATTTGGCTATTACATTCCTAGGGGTTGTCTTTTGGGGATTTAGTATAGAAGGTGTTCTATGAATCCTTTCTATTTCTATTTTGCCCCCTTGCTCTAGAACGTGAGGGCAATTTCCTTTTATAATCTCCTGTAGAATAATATCAAGTTTATTGTTTACCTCTGGTTTTTCTGGGAGACCGATAATTTGGAGGTTTTCTGTTCTTCCTCTGTTTTCGAGATCTGTGACCTTCTCAGTTAGATATTTTATGTTTTCTTCTAATTCATTAATTTTTTGGCTTTGCTTTATTGATTCTTGCTGTTTTATCATCTCACTTTCTTTGAGTTACTTAATTCTGGTCGTTAGGACTGGTTTTGCTTTTCAGCCTTGTCTGCCCTTCTATTGGATGCTTTGAGTTCTTTTTCCAATTGAGCAGTCTTATCTGTCAGACTGCTGATCTCTTTCTCCCATTTTTCTTTCCAGGTTTCCATCTTTTGGATAAGTTCCAGTTTGAGATCTTCCAGAGCTTGTTGATAGTTTCCATTTTGGGAGGCATGTTCTGATTTTTTTTGGATTTCTTCCTCATTCTCCTCTTTTCCTTGGGTACTTCCACCATAAAAGTTTTCAATAGTCACTTTTTTCCCTTTCTTCCTGGAGGCTTGATTTTGGGCCATGTGAACCATCCCTTTGGTGATTTTATTCCCCTTTCCTTTTTGGTCTGGGGTCTGGGTTATATGGGCGGTTTTTCTGTGAATTTAGGTTGCTTCAGACTAGTTCTTCCCAGCCTCCGAGGTTTCTTAGAGCGCTGGGTCCCTGATCACAGCCACACTGCCCAGGTGTTCAGCTTCGCCCAGATAATCAGCGCGTGGTCCACCCCTGGTGTTTAGCTCCACGGAGATGTTCAGTGCAGCCGCCCCAAGTACTGCTCCTCTGACCCCCGTAATCAGCGCCGGATTCTCCAGTGAAACCACCCTGAGATGTTTTTTCCTGGCAGTCCCCAGATCCCAAGGACCCTGGAGTGCCCCCCCCCCCCCCAACCCAGACAGAGATGTTCCCCACTCACTTGCTGTCCCGATGAGCGCTCAGGTAGCTCACTCTGGTTTGGTGGGGGAGGTCGGGTGGGGGAAGGGAGGCTCAGTTCACTTTTCTGTGCAAGCTTTTCCTCCTTCTTATTATAGTGTGGAAATGTTCAAGCCCCACATACTTTCGCCTCTGTGGAGTACTGGGAGTACTGGGGTGTCCTTCTGTTCCTCCAAAGGTGATTTTTATGCTCCTTTGATGTAGTCTATTTCGTTCGGTGCTGGGGAGAGGAAGTGTGTGGAGTCTAGATTGCAGCCATGATTACCCAGAAGTCCCCTCTCACTTTTTTTAAATAAACTCTCCCTTTCTACCTTTCATGTTGTTTTCTAAAGGAGAGTTACTTCACCCTTATTGGTTTTGTGACTCCAGTATTTGTTATGAGGTGCTTTTTTAAAAGTTTGGTTTGAGAGGTTTGTCAGTGGTTCCAGCTCTCTGTGCTGCCACTCTGCCATCTTGGCCTTTCTCCCCCATTAGAATGTTAGAAATCCATCACAGCACAACTTCTTCCAATTACTCAAATACATTTACCTTTCTAGATTTCTTTGGGTTTTATTGTTTATATCAAGGTTACTTAGCTCCGATCTTTCATGAAAAAAATCCATTAAATCTTTCAGTAATGGTACATTTCTTCCTTTGAGGGATTAAACTAATATTAGTAGAGTGAGGTATTCTTGTTTGTAAGCTGATATCTTTTGCCTTCTGGAATATTGTATTCCAATATCTTTTCTTATTTAGAAGTAGAAGTAGAAGCTGTTATGATTCTGACTGTGGTTCCTTAGTACTTGAATGGCTCTTTTTTTTCTTTTTTTTTTATTCTTGAAGTATTTTTCCTTTGATTGGGTGGCTCTAGATTTTGGCTGTGATAGTCCAGGAACTTTTCCTTTTGTTATTTCAGGATTTTTGTCTATTTCTATTTTTCCCTCTGGTTCTAATAGATCTAGGCAGTTCTCTTTTGTGATTTCTTGTAATACCATGCCCAAGTTTTTTAAAAAAATTATGTTTTTCAGGGAGTCCAATATTTCTCATGTTACCTTTCTTTCACCCCTCAGAACAGTTGTTTTTAATACTACACTTGTTTTTTATTTCCCATTTTTTTGGATCTTTAGATTTTGTTCTACTATTTCTTACTGTCTCACAGAGTCATTGTTTCTGTTTGGTCTATTAATTTTCAATTTCCATTTCTTGGGTAAGTTTTGCTGTTCTCACTCCTCCCCTCTGTTCCAAGATAGTTATTATCCTTTTAGTTTTCCTTCTGGAACTTTTATTTTACTTTTTATCTCTTGTTTATTTTCTTCTATAAAGGTATTGAATATCAAAAACTGAGTCAATTAAGATAGTGAGATTTCAGGGGATTAGCTTATCCTGGGGAAGATACAATGTTCCTTACAAATCTTGCTGCTGATAGAAAGTTATCTGGAAAATTTTGATAGGAGCCCACATTGAGAGTTTATTGCTCCATCTTTCTGCCCTCCAAACAAAGGGGAGAGGCAACCAAGAGAGTTGAAAAGGGGGGTGAGTATCAAAAATTGAGTTAGTCAGCCTGATGAGATGAAATTTCAGGTGATAAGTTTATTCTAGTGGAGGTATGATGTTTCTTCAATTTGAAAATAAGCAGAACTACTTATGGAAAATAGAGAAAATGGAAATAGGGCTAGGAATCTCAGAATCTCTTGGCCTGGGATGGCCTGGTCTACACATTTTGACATCATGCTGGTTGGCATTAGTCAGTGATCCTGAGTATAAGCTCTTTGTATTTGAACTGCTTTCTGGATATTTGCAGAATTTTTTGTTTGATTTGAAAACTCTGGATTTTGTGGTGTTCTTGAGACTTTTCCTTTTATTGTTTCAGGGGATGCTTAGTAGATTTTTTCTATGTTTAGTTTTCCTTCTGGTTCTAATAGATCCAGGCAGTTTTTATTTGTGATTTCTTGTAATACAGTAGTGCTGTGATGGCAGCTAGGTGGCTCAGTGAATTTAGAGCCAGACCTAGAGATAGGAGGTCTTAGGTTAAAATCTGGCCTCAGGTAGTCTCTTACTGTGTGACCCTGGGCAAGTCACTTAACCCCCATTGCCTAGCTGTTACTACTCTTTTGATTTGTATTAATTACCAATAAACTGTATTGATTCCAAGATGGAAGGTAAGGGTTTTAAAATATATAACTAGTTTTAGTAGTGTGAGTTATTCTTATTCGTAAGCCTGTATTTTTTGGCTTCTGGAATATTGTATGTGTGTCTATGTCTATATCTATATCTAGATAGATAGATGATAGAGAGATAGAAAGATGGATAGATAGTGGTGCTGTGTCACTGGTTGTATTGGTTGCCTCTCCTGGGGCTTTTAAGGATACCATCCTGGGGCTTTCTTAGAGGATCCCTCTCTCTACTGACTCCACACATCTCTTGCTGGCTACACATTTGTCCCATCATTCTTCTCAGTGATATTCACTTTGGGGAGATTTCTTTTCCTTTTGTTCATGGGTTTATGGATGACTTAGTAGTTCTGGGGTGGGAAAAGCCATTTACTATAGTTTCTCTTTGGATTTTTAAATCTTTCTTTAGTTTACAAGTTTTGTTTGAATTGATGGGTAATATGAGTTGTGTTTCTCCATTTCAGGTAGCCATCTTGGAAGGAGATCCCCAGTCTTCAGAAGAATGATGAAATAGTCCTGAGTTTAACTTCAAGAACAATTTTTATTTCTTAAACTCTGTGTTATTTCTATTTATGCTTTTGATTTTTTCTTTTCTATAAATAGGAAAAATACTAATTTGCTTTCCATGAGAATCTAGAAGTCTGTCAACTTGCTAGAGTGCTAAAGCATAAAGATATGCCCATTTGATTATCTGATGAGGAACTTAATAGATATTTTAATGTGTAATTTTCTATGTCTCGTGTAACTTGGAGGTTTCTGAGGATATAAAACTTTGTATTCTTGCTGACTTCTGTCCAATGTCCTTGCCTGGCAACAGCCATAGACAAAATGATTTTTCATCTAACAATGTCTGCCATAAAGTCATTTCAGACTTTTCAGTCCTCAATCTCTATATTTCTGTAACATTTGACACTGTAAACTAGTTTCTCCTCCTGATATTCTCTTCTTTCTTAGCTTTTATGATACTACTTTCCTTCTGGATACTTCTGCTACTTGTCTGATTAAGCATTTTCTGTTTCCTTTATTGGTTCATTTTTCTGTCTCCCAAGTATGTATTTTTGGCTATTTTCTTAACACATTTATTCCTTTGCCAATTTTATTCATTCATATAATTTCAACAATTTTTTATATGCAAATGATTTTGAACTCTTTGTATCCCATTTTCCCCTTGAACCAGTCTTCTAACTCTGCCTGTTAAGTTCCACTAGCATTTTAAAGTGAACATACCTAGATAGAAATCATCTCCCTCTTGCTCCTAGCTTCCTATTTTTTGACCTCTAGGTCACTCTCCTTTTTAAAAGAATTTAGTATCTGTCTCAACTTTTCTTTCTACCTCATCCTCAACCTTCATCATTAAAAGCTTTAATATGCCTTTTTGCCTGCTCCTTTGAACATTATGACTTGCCATTTTATCAATTCCCATGACTTCTAAACTGATTGGGTTCCAGCTGATCACAACTTAAATGACACCACCATCCAAAAATGTTCATGTTTATATTCTTGAGCTCTCAAATTCTATTCTCTGGAATGATGCCAAACATTATAAAATTATTAGACTAAATTCTGATGGGAAAATTCAAGAAAAATTAATAATTATTTTCCCAGCCTATATCAGCATTTGGAGACAGAGACTTATGGAAACTGGGAAAGCTCAGGCCAGGAGAGGTTCTGCAGCAGAGCAAAAGGAAATCCCAGACCCATAATATCCATCATTATATAAGGGAAACAGGTGCGAACTGGCAGTTTTGTTGCCCACTACCCAGTCCTGGATTACAGGTCCAGGACAGCCCTGAGGTGGCCTTTTGGGGAAGGAATGATCTAAGTTCCTAGGCTGTGTGCCAAGAGAGAAAGAATTTCAGAAGCAAGTAGCAGCAATGTGGCTTGGACCCCAGGAGCAGAACAAGATCTCAGCATCAGTCTGAAGCCTACTAAGGAATAACCAAGGCAAGAAACACAGGTCAAAGGGGGGCTTACAGTTCTGTCACTGAAGTATCATAGCTTCCCAGCTTGCTGATGGAAGCTGAATTCAGCAGACACAAACTGAAGTAATGATTTTATAATGTTCTGAACAGAAGGGCTGATGGGGGAGGGAGGGCAACAATTAGAAATATATTTCACTCTACAAGGAAATAGGAGGGAAAGGGAAAGGTAGGAATCTGAGGGAGAGCATATTAAGGGAGGGATTTATCCTAAGCAATACAAACTCTTTAAGGATGTACAAAAATTTATAGCTGTTTTTATAGATAGCTAGAGATAAGAACCTGAGGGGAGTGCCCATAAATTGGGGAATGGCTGAACAAGTTATGATATCTAAATGTGATGGATTGTGATGTAAGAAATGATAAAGGAGTGATTTCAGAGAAACCTCAAAAGACTAATAAGGAAAAAAGAAGTGAACAGAACTAGGGGAAAAATTTATAGAGTGACAACAATATGGTAAAGAAACTACTTTGAAAGAATGAAAGTCTCTGATAAGCATAATAATAATATATAATAATAATAATAATAAGCAAGATTCCAGAGTAATGATGAAACATGCTACCCATGTAGAGAAGTGAAGGGCTCTCAGATTGGCCAATATGACAGAAAAGGAAAATAATGAATGTTGTAGGGAATGTGGCAAATTTGGTACATTAATGCATTGCTGGTGGAATTGTGAATTGATCCAACCATTCTGGAACTATGCCCAAAGGGCATTAAAAGAATACATGCTCTTTGATCCAGCAATACCACTACTAAGTTTGTACTCTATAGAGATAATAATGAAAAGTGTTTGTACAAAAATATTGATAACTGAGCTCTTTGTGGTGGCAAAAAGTTGGAAAACAAGAGGTTGTCCCTCAACTGGGGAATAGCTGAACAAATTATGGTATCTGATGGTGATGGAATATTGTTGTGCTGTAAGGAATGATGAACTGGAGGATTTCTATAGGAATTGGAAGAACCTCCAGGAACTGATGCAGAGTGAAATGATCAGAACCAAGGGAACGTTGTACACAGAAAGTGAAACATTGTAGAACAATACAATGTAATGGACTTTGCTAATAAAAGACAATCCCAAGGAACTTATGAGAAAGTGTGCTATCCACATTGAGAGAAAGAACTGTGGAAGTAGAAACACAGAAGAAAAACAAATGACTAATTATTTGTTTATATGGATATATGATTTGGGGTTTTAGTTTTAAAAGATTGCTCTATCTTATTACTGACAATCTGAATGAAATGTTGTCATTTAACATTTAATAAATATCAATCTCTCCACAAGGGTCCAAAGCTTGTTGCAAGAAAAATACAATGTTTATCTAAGCCACAGTCCCTGGTCTTGTGGAATTCAAATGACATTTGTACACATATTGTTCTGTGTGGAGAGAAGTTTGTTACAGGCCAAGAGTCAGTGAAGGCTTTCTCAAAGGGGCACCTAACAAATAAAATAGGTAGCATTAGAGAGGGAAGGCATGAGGGTGTTCCAAGCATAAAGATAGTAGTAGTCTCTCGGTAACCGAGGATGATGATTGTTTTTGTGCTCTTTCATCTATGATGTAGATGAGTGTGCACAAAAACACTTGTGCGTGAAGGAGATTTAAGTGGAAAAGTCGATGCACAGAGACAGCCCCACTCTCTCAGTGTTGGAAGCTTGGGTCCAGTGGCATGAAAAGTCATTACACCTGGAGACTTCCTCAGCTGCATTGGGTGGCTGTGTTGTCTTTTGTGCTCCAACATGCCCTAAGCACTCCACAGTGCTTTGCTGTGTCGCCCTCTCAGCTGTTGAACCTTCTTATTGGTTTCTTCCATCTGTTCGGCCAAAGCAGTCTTCACATGCTGGGTGAGCAAAGCCTTAGTTCACCAGGGGTCTACGACCCGATGGCTACCCTCATAAGGTTTAGCCAGCCTGTCAAAGCCGTTGCCTGGGGTGTGGAGCCACAAGTGAGAGCTGGGTGTCAGGTGAGGGTCAGAGGTTGGAGAGCTGCCCTAGGAGGGCACGACAAGCCCTCCATACCAGAGATAATACCCCTCCCTGAGCACCCAGGGTGTCAACAAAGACAAAGAAAGAAAGCACAGGACATGTTTGGGAGACAAAGAAGGGGCCAACTTGGCTGCACTCAGAGATATTCATTTAATAAAGCTGGAGAGGGAAAGTTGGTTTCAGGTTGTGGAAGATCTTGAATGTCAAGCAAAGCCAAAGCTAAACTTTAAAGAAGGATGCCAGCAGCTAATGCTTTCTGGTGACATGACCATATCTATGCAGAAAAGATTATTCTAGCAGTAGAGAAAAAATAAATAATATGGAAATAGGTATAAGGTATAACATTTGTATACCCAGTGGAAATGCTTATTGTATTTGGGAGGGGGAGGGCAAGTAAATGAATATGTAAAAATGGAAAAATATTTAAAAAATTTAAAATAAAATAAAGAAGTAAATGACTGAGGAATGAGCCATTTTTTGGAGGGAATGATTTGCTTAATTGTATATGTTAGAACAGGTATTTTATTTTTATTTTTGCATGGGAGTTTGGGATAGAAGTGAGAGAAGATATATTTTTATTAAATGAAAAAATAAAATATAATTTAAAAAATTCTGTTTTCAGATAATGATTTCCAGTTCCTTTATCCTTTCCCATTTGTATATCAGTTCCATTCTGGGCATCATTTTCTTTTCTTCAAAGTGTTGGTCTTTTTTACTTTAGCAAGCACTGACCTCTCTCGTTTAATCTCTTATGCTTTTTTCCACTTAAGCTTTCTTAGTCTTCAATTTTTGGCTATTCTTACTATGTCTTTTCTTTTCCTGTTTTCAAATTGTGGGAATGATGCTGAAGGAAGTAATTTAATTTCAAAGTCTGTCACAACTATCTGGCAATTTTAAAATTAATCTTTATTTGGCTGAAATTTCAGACAATAGCTATTCCAAAATCCCTCCATTCTTGTTAGTCTCACAATCCCTATACCCTCTCAGCAGATGACTTCATTTCCTCACCTTACTGAGAAAATCAAGGCCATTTATTAAAATCTCCTTTGACTTTCCTATTCCACATAGATATGTGTCTTATGAATATTTTCTTGGAACACCTTAAAACCTCTCCAAATTTCCCCCAGTCTCAGAGAAAGAAATGACTCTTCTTTATGAAACTAAATCCTTTACGTGGGTCTTTGATTCTGTTTCCTCCTTTCTCTTTAGGAACTTTTCTCACGGTTTCTTCCTTCTCATTTTCCCTTTTGCCCTTTGGGCTGATTCCTCTGCAATCCTTAAGTTCTTAAAAACAAAAGAAAAATCCTTCATTTGACTCTCTCCCTCCTTCAAGCTATTATTCTTTATCTCTTCTCCTTTTTCATTGCTAAATTCCTAGAAAATGATCTGTTTTCCAGCACTTCTTCCCAACAGTTTTAGCCAGTTGGATCCTGCTCCATTACTGAATCCCTAGAAACCACTTTATAAAATGATCAATTATTTCTTAATGGCTAAATTGGATGGTGTTTTCTCAGTTTTTATTCTCCTACTTCTTTGTGTAGCTTTGGACACCATCTTGCCTACCTACTATTTCTTTCCTTGGTTTACATGGGGAACAGCTTAGTCACCATTTTTCTCCATGGAACCTTCTCTTTTGCCCTAAACTATAATTTCTCCCTTTTCAGAAGCTATTATACCACTCTCCTGTGTACTTATCATACTGTAACTTATAGTTGTAGATATATCATATCCCCTCTACTAAATTGTAAGCTCCTTCAGTCTATGTCCTACCAACATTTATTATATGCTTGCTGTATGTCAGACAGTCCCACTCTCTCGGCGTTGGAAGCCTGGGTCCAGTGGCATGAAAAATTGTTATGTCTGGAGACTTCCTCAGCTGCATTGGATGGCCGTGTTGTCCCTTGTGCTCCAATACGCCCTGAGCACTCCACAGTGCTTTGCTGTATCGCCCTCTCAGCCATTGAACCTTCTTATTGGTTTCTTCCATCTGTTCAGCCGAAGCAGTCTTCACATGCTGGGTGAGCAAAGCCCTGGTTCACCAGGGGTTGATGACCCGATGGCTACCCTCACAGGGTTTGGCTGGCCTGTTGAAGCCGTTGCCCTCAGTGTGGCCGCTGCCACATGCTAGCAGCTACTGGGAGCCACAAGTGAGAGCTGGGTGTCAGGTGGGGGTCAGAGGCTGGAGAGCTGCCCTAGGAGGGCACAACAAGCCCTCCATACCAGAGATACTACACCTCCCTGAGCACCCCATACACCTGCTTTTCCACTTAAATCTCCTTCATGCACAAGTATCTTTGTGCACACTCATCTATCCTAACCCCGTCCACCCTCTTTAAGACCTGCAGCGATGGGGGAGTGGTGACGCAACAGGTGGAGGTGACCACTGGCAGTTGTAGTCACGATCCTGCACATAGGCAGCCTATGGACCAGTGGTCGCTTGGCCCTGTGGGCAGCAGGGATGTTTGGCAGCATCCTGGGCGACTGAGCAGCCCTCTCTAGGACAGCACTGCTCACCCTAATCAAGGGAGGGGACTAGAAAAAGTGTCCCAAACATTGCCTGCCCTACAAACACCCAGTTAGCACACCGTGGCTGGCGGGTCATCCTTTTAAGCGGTTGAAATCAAAGAAAAAATTCAAAGAAACTCCTACTAGGAGCATGGAACATCAGAACATTACTTGATAGAGAGAATACCCCAAGACCTGAGAGAAGAACAGCTCTAATCGGTAAAGAACTGGTGCGATATAACATTGACATCGCAGCCTTAAGCGAAACTCGCTTACCAGAAGAGGGATCACTCAGCGAGCCCACCACTGGATAAACCTTCTTCTGGAAAGGTAGAGCCTCAAATGAAGACAGAATCCACGGTGTTGGCCTGGCCATCAAGACCAGTTTGCTCAAACAGCTTCCAGACTTGCCTGTGGGCATCAGCGAGAGGCTCATGAAGATCTGTTTGCCTCTCAGCAAAGACCAGTATGTCACAATCATCAGCGCATATGCCCCAACACTGACCAGCACAGAGGAGACCATCGAGCAGTTCTATTCTGACCTGAGTGCCGTCCTGCACTCAGTGCCCACAAATGACAAGCTGATACTACTGGGAGACTTCAACGCCCGCGTTGGCCAGGACCATGAAAGATGGAAAGGAGTGCTCGGCAAACACGGCATGGGCAAAATGAACAACAACAGCCTACTGCTACTCAGCAAATGCTCAGAGTTCGAACTCACCATCACGAACACTGTGTTCAGAATGGTGAATAAATATAAAACAACATGGATACACCCACGATCAAAACAGTGGCATCTCATTGACTACATCATTGTATGCCGGCGAGACATCCAGGATGTAAAGATCACCAGAGCCATGAGAGGAGCTGAATGCTGGACAGACCACCAATTGGTTAGAGTGACTCTTCAAATGCGCATTGCGCCTCGCCATCCAAAACGTGCCCAGACAGTTCGCGCATTTTACAATGTGAGTCGTCTTAGAGATCCATCTTATTTGCAAACATTCCAGTCCTGCCTGGATGACAAGCTGCTTGCCAAGGGACCACTCACTGGAAGCTCAACCGAGAAAGGGAACCAGTTCAGAGACGCAGTGAAGGAAACATCAAAGGCAGTCCTAGGCCCAAAACAATGCAACCACCAGGACTGGTTCGACGAGAACAATACTGCTATTGAAGACCTATTGAGCAAAAAGAACAAAGCCTTTATGGAGTGGCAAAATAACCCAAACTCTGTTCCTAAAAAGGACAGATTCAAGTCTCTCCAAGCCACAGCACAGCCTGAGATCAGGAAGATGTAAGACCGATGGTGGGAAAAAAAGGCAGCAGAAATCCAGCGGTTTGCTGATACGAAAAACTATAAACAATTTTTCAGTGCCCTCAAGACTGTCTATGGGCCATTAAAACCCACCACCACTCCCTTGCTATCCTCTGAAGGTGACACTCTCATAAAAGATAAAAAAGGTATCAGCAACAGGTGGAAAGAACACTTCAGTCAGCTTCTCAACCAACCCTCTTCAGTCGACCAAAGCGCCCTTGACCAGATCCCCCAAAACTGCACCATTGAACAACTTGACATCCCTCCTTCAATAGAGGAAGTCCAAAAAGCCATTAAACAAATGAGTGCAGGTAAGGTACCCGGTAAAGACGGGATCCCAACCGAGGTGTACAAGGCCTTAAATGGAAAGGCGCTCCAGGCATTCCACATAGTGCTGACCAGCATATGGGAAGAGGAAGACATGCCCCCAGAACTCAGAGATGCCTCCATCATAGCCCTATACAAGAACAAAGTCTCACGATCAGCCTGTGACAACTACAGAGGCATCTCACTACTCTTCACTGCTGGAAAGATCCTTGCCCATGTTATACTCAACAGACTCCTGTCATCTGTTTCAGAGCAGAACCTGCCTGAATCACAATGTGGCTTCCAACCAGATCGCAGCACCATCGACATGGTCTTCACAGTGAGGCAAATGCAGGAAAAATGCCTTGAGCAGAACCTGAATCTCTACATTGTCTTCAGGTGTTCGACACAGTGAACAGGGACACATTGTGGGTGATCCTCAGCAAGCTTGGTTGCCCAGCAAAATTCATCAAACCGATCCAGCTCTTTCATGTCGACATGACAGGGGAAGTCCTATCTGGTGGAGAAACTTCCGATTGGTTCAACATCTCCAATGGCATGAAACAAGGCTGTGTCCTCGCTCCGGTACTATTCAACCTATTTTTCACCCAAGTATTACGACATGCTGTGATAGATCTAGACCTGGGCGTCTATATCAAATACCGACTGGATGGCTCACTATTCGACCTTCGCTGCCTGATTGCAAAAACAAAGACAACAGAGAGACTCATCCTGGAAGCTCTCTTTGCAGATGACTGTGCTTTCATGGCCCACCAAGAAAATCATCTCCAAACCATTGTGGACAGGTTCTCTACCGCAACAAAACTGTTTGGCCTGACTATCAGCCTCAGCAAAACAGAGGTGCTGTTCCATCCTGCACCAGGGAGGCCAACGAACCAGCCATGCATTATAATCGACGGCATGCAGCTTTCTAACATCAACACTTTCAAGTACCTGGGCAGCACCATCGCCAAGGATGGGTCCCTAGACCACGAGATCAATGCCAGGATACAAAAGGCCAGCCAGGCACTCGAGCAGCTGAGCTGCAAAGTCCTCCAACACAGAGGTGTAAGCACTGAGATGAAGCTCAAAGTGTACAACGCAGTGGTCCTCAGCTTGCTCCTGTATGGTTGTGAGACATGGACACTGTACTGGAAGCACATGAAGCAGCTGGAGCAATTCCACCAACGCTCCCTCCGGTCAATCATGAGGATCCGATGGCAGGACCAAATCACCAACCAGGAAGTCCTCGACAGAGCCAACTCCACCAGCATTGAAGTCATGGTCCTCAAAACCCAGCTACAATGGTCTGGACACATCATCCGCATGGACCCACAGCGAATACCAAGACAGGTAATCTACAGTGAACTGTCAGCTGGACTCAGGAAACAAGGCCGACCAAAGAAGAGATTCAAAGATCAGCTAAAGTCCAACTTGAAGTGGGCTGGCATTACACCAAAGCAACTAGAACTCGCTGCCTCTGACAGAAGCAGCTGGTGAACCCACATTAACCATGCCGCCACCTCCTTTGAAGATGAGTGATGTCGACATCTTGCCGCTGCGCGTGAACGCTGACACCAGGCCACAGCCGCACCTCCCGTAACAACTGGCGTCCCAGGCCCCATGTGCTACAAACTCTGCGCCTCAGCCTTTGGACTCCAAAGCCACATGAGGGTACACCATAGATGAAAGTGCACAAAGACAATAGTCATTCTCGATCACCGAGAAACTACCACTACTAACTAACTAGCTGTATGTCAGATACTGTTAACACACCAGTGAAAGGAAAAGCCTAATAAAGAAAATAGAGGGACAGCTAGGTGGCCCAATGGATTGAAATCTAGGTTTAGAGACAGAAGGTCCTGGGTACCAGTCTGGCCTCAGATACTTCTGAACTGCATGACCCTGAGCAAGTTGCTTAACCTACCACTAGCTCTAATTGCTCTTTTGCTTTATAATCAATACACAATATTTATTCTAAGATAGAAAGTAAGAGTTTAAAAAAATTAGAAAAGATTTATAGATTTATATAGTTATTTTTCCATTTTTACAAAATTATAATGTTAAAACTAATATACTGCTTTATTTTTCCTTTTTTCATGTTTTTTTCTCCTCGTAATCATGACTGTTTCTCAACTCTTGTTAGCTTAAATTAATATTTAAATAAAGAAAAGACAAGAAAAACATATGGGGCTTATTTGAGTCCTTGATACAGAATGTTTATGAGATATTTGTAAAGGATTTTGTTATTTCTCCATGTACTACTCAACATTTCTTTTTCATAGTGCACTGTGGTATTCTTTTAGATACCCTTTTATACATGTAGCTGTTTTGTTCTTTTTCATCTTTGGTCTTTTGGAAGAGGAGTAATTCTGATATTTATGTAAATTTCAAAGGGCCTTGTTGTTTTTCTATATAAGAAATTTCTTATTTAATATTCCTTATTTACAATTTCTTTTGTGTTTCTTTATGTATATAATAATTTCATGCTTACAGAGTGCTCATCTTCTTACATAATTATTCATGTTATTTCCTTATCCACTTTCTAGTTTTGCTGATTTAAATTCCCCCCCCCTTTTCCAGTTTGTAAACATTCTATTTCTGAGGTCCTCATACAATATTTTAAGTTCCTCTTGGAAAATCATTCATCCAAAGTTAGGGAAAGAGAAAAGGAAAATGAGAAGACAGTCATGTCAACAGAACATTCGTAGAACTCTAACCCAGTGATTCTCTGCTTTCAGGCACATACGTAAAGGAAGTCAATGACAGGGAAAAGGTCCTGTTTATATAGGAAAACAATCATAGCAACTTTTTTTTTGTGCAATGAGAAAACTAGAAACAAGTTGGGTGCTCACCTAAAAGGTAGCAATGGATCAAATGATGGTAATATACATAGTTATATTATATATATAATAGAATATATGAGTGTACTTAATGGGTGGATAATGCAGGGGGTCCTTGAAATGCTCCAGTAATTGTAGAAATTCCTACGGGCTCATGCGCCTTCTTTCCTTAAACCCACAGGATGTCAGGGTGTCCCTTTGACAATGATGACCCAGCAGTGTAGTGTAATATATAACTAGCCCACCAGGTGGTGATGCACCCAAGTCACCAGGCTGTTGTTTCTGTCTGAGTGTCTGAATCCTGGGCACAAGATCCTCTCCAGGGGTATGAAAGGAAAGAGGCATTTCCTGACCACTTTCCTCTATGCAAAGCATTGTGTGAAACACTGAAGATACAAATAGAAAAGATGGCCCCTGGCTCATAGCACATATGGAAGGTTTCAGTTGTAAGTCAGGTAGATAAGTTCTATGGTCATTAGGGTGCATATTGCTCACCCTGCTTCTGCCAGGTAGCCTTAAACAGGTGGGCAAGACACAAACCAATGTTGCCTACAATATGGATTCCAGCCTAGAAGTTTATGCAGAGCTCTGTCCTGCATTAGCAGGTTGAGGAATGGGGATAAAGAAATGAGTGTTAATGAACATTCTAGCAAGAGTAAAAAACTGGGGGGCAGGGAGGAGAGTACCAGGGAATTGGATTGGGATCCTAGTCTTCTTATCAGTCACAGAAGGTCTTGGGAATTGCTGTCACTCATTACCTTCTCCAGACTTTGTTCATATTGATTCTCCAGTTGGCTGCTCTGGTTCCCTGCCAATGTCCATCTTGCCCAACAGGATTCTTGGTGTAGTGGGCAGCAGTAGGAAGCAAAGATTATTGCAGGAAGTTCTCTGTTTCATGGGTAAAATGAAAAAAAAAAACCAGCATCAATTCTTCATTGAGCCCTACGGCGAATGGAATCCCCCTGAAAGTTTCTCACAAAGAATGAGCCTTATTTCCCTCCTTCATAATCATCATCAGTAGCACCTTCTGCCAATACCTTCTCTGACTTAAAATTATGATCTCTCTAGAATGTGAATAAAGGGATAATTCATGTGACATATGAGTGACATGAAATGAGGGCCAATTACACATATTTTTAAGCTATAGGAAATTACAAATGTGAAGAATTCAGAGGAACTTGGGAAGACTTTACAACTTCTCAAAGAGAGAATAAGTAGAACCAAAGGAACAAAATACACAATAATATCAATAATACAGAAAAAGTCAATAATACTGGAGATGCCTTGTAAAAAAGAAAAAAAACTAAAATGCATCAGAACTCAGATTAGTGCAATGACCTATCAATTTCAGAAGATTAATGATGAAACACATAATAGTATTATATCTAAGGAGATGGTAGATTATAGGTTTGGAATATAGGAATAGTCAAATAGGATTAGTATGCCAATTCGATTTGGGGTATAAAGTGTTTTTGGAGTTTTCTCCAATTGGCTAACATATCATTGTTCAGTTATTTTAGTCATGACTGATTCTTCATGACTATATTTGGGTTTTTCTTGACAAAGATACTAGAATGGTTTGTCATTTTCTTCTCCAGCTCATTTTACAGATGAAGAACAGAGGCAAACAGGGTTAAGTGACTTGCCCTGGGTCACTCAGCCAGTTAATATTCGAAGCCAGATTTGAACACAGGGAGATGAGTCTTCCTCACTCCAGGCCCCTCCTCTATTCAATAGGTACAATAAGGGGGCTTATCTGGGCATGCTCAGATCTCCTAACATTGCTAGGGTTTCCTAACTCATGGAAGGGAAGTTGCCTTCTTTGAGTGACTGTAGTCAG
Source organism: Monodelphis domestica (assembly GCF_027887165.1). NCBI lineage: Eukaryota > Metazoa > Chordata > Mammalia > Didelphimorphia > Didelphidae > Monodelphis > Monodelphis domestica. The sequence continues at coordinate 267,340,529 of NC_077227.1, forward strand.
AGAGTCTGCATCTTTTAAACTGGGCAGATGGACATAGTCACTCTCTGTCTCATGCTCTTTTCTCTTTCCTGTTGTATCTAGATCACAGTTCTCTCTCAGCTCAGGGACTCTCTTTCCCTGTTCTGCATTTTAATTCAGCTTCAAGAAAGTGGCCTTGAAGGTACTTGTTTCTGTTTTGATTGTCCTCAGTTAGAGATACTGAGTGGGTTCCAACACCTTGGACTGGGAGTTTGAGCAATGGTGATCTTGTAGCTAGGATCACACGTGGAATGGTGCAGCCAGCCAGCCCAGTAGGGAAATAGTGGTAAGTCAGAGTGCCTGGAACATGAGCCAGAGAGATGTTTTGGTCTTGGAATGGGGATTATGCTCTAGGGATACTGAGCTAATCTATGAACCCAGTCTCCTTCACCTCCCTAGAAACCAAGGTGGTTCAAGGAGGGAGTAAGATGAAGTCCTGTTTGTTGAGGAGTGTTTGTCTATTTGTGGTTATATCTTCTGAAGTATGTATCCCTTGTAAGAGATAATCTTACTGTGAGTGGCTTAATAGAACTAGTGCACAGGGAACCCACCCCTAAAACTGAGGAAATACCATTGATGGGGAATAGAGAAACTGGCAGAGAACCTAGATATCTCTAGGTCCCTAAAAAGCATCAAAGAAACCTGTGGAGAGGAGTGAGATTTTTATGTGGTGGGGTCCCAGGCAGTCAGACTTATAAGTGACAACTTGTTTGTTGCAAGAGAGGTTTCTTTAGGAATGGTAGCATTGGGAAATAAGGTCCAGGTTTAAAAGAAGCATTTTGTGTTTTCTTTTTTAAAAAAGAGGGAAAAATAAAAGAAAAACAAATGTAGGTCTGACACTCCCCACTGGATAAATAGTCAAAAGATATGAATAAACAGTTTGCAAAAGGAATATTGATAACTATTAGTAATCGTAGGAAACATTGTTCCGGATCATTAATTGTAAAAGAATTACAAATCACAACAGTTTTGAAGTTTCAACTCATATCACTGTTTACAAAGATAACAAAAATTAAAAAATAAAAGTTGGAGGATTATGGTCAAATGAACAAAATAATAAATTATTGGTTGGGGTGTACATTTGTCTAGCTTTTCTAGAAAGCAAGTTGGAATTATAGTTCTTTTTTTTTTAAGAGGCTAAAATGCCCATATCTAGGAATCCCACTGCATGGCATAAACCTTAAAGAGATAAGAGGCAGAAAATTCCCATTTACACTGAAATATTCATAGCAGTATTTTTTTTTGATAGCAAACAATTGGAAGCAAAGTAGGATCAATTGGTTGGGAAATGACTAAAATATGTAATATATTATTGTAATGAATTTCTACTGTACCATAAGGAATAAGGAACATGAGGAATTCAGAGAAACATGAGGAGGTAAGTGAACTCATGGCAAAGTGAAGTTAATAGAGCTAGGAAAACAATTTATATAATATCGAACACTATAAATGGAAAGAACAAAGAAACTAGAACTGCTGTGTAATTAGAATGACCAAGTGCCTCTAAGAAGATATAAAAAAGCAAATCTTTCCTTCTTTGTGGAAGGGGAAACCTATAGTTGTGGAAGATAGTATATACCATCAGATTTGGTTGATGTGCTTGTTGCTTTTGCTGAAATATGATTTTCCTTCCCCTCTCCTTGTTCTTTGTGACATGAGGATAGTTCATTAGATAGAATCAATTGATTGATCAATCAATAAACATTAAACATAAACCTATATGCCAGGCACTGTGCTAAATGCCGAGTATAGAAAAGGCACCAAAAGATAGTCCCTGCCCTCAAGGAGCTTACAATCAAATGGGAGAAACAACATGCAAAGAAGTATATACAAAGCAAGCTATCGACTGGATAAATAGGAAACAAAAAAGGGAAGGCACTGGAATTGAGGAATTGGGGAAGGTAGCTGGGGGAAATTATTTGGAAATGAAGGTACAAAAGCCAAAAGATATCAAAAATAAAAAATTGACTCTTCAAGGCTCAATTCTAGGAAAATTCTAGGAAAAATACCTTGATTTTCATTATCTTTTACTGACATTTGATTTATGCATGGATGTCAGCATCTTTAGAAATTAATAAAGTTATCTCTACTATGGGAGAAATGGTTGCCTTATTAAAGAGAGAGAAAAAGGAAAAAAAAACGCAAGCACTACTATGTATGTGTTTTGGTGAGAAAATATAACAGCTCTCTTTAGAATATGGCTTGAATGATTCCAACCAAAACCGGTAACTTCTGCATTGAATCTTTTTAAAGTAGATAGCCTGAAAAAGGCACTTCAGTGAGCACAGTGGATAGATTAAGGGCAATGAAATTCTGACCATTCTTTTTTTAAAGTTTAATTTTTTAAAAATAAACCCTTACCTTCCATCTTGAAATCAATACTGTGTATTGGTTACAAGGAAGAAGAGTGGTAAGGGCTAGATAAGGGGGGACCAAGTGACTTGCCCAGGATCACACAGCTGGGAAGCGTCTGAAGCCAGATTTGAACCTAGGACTTCCCATTTCTAAGCCTGGCTCTCAATCCACTGAGCTACCCAGCTACCCCAATCATTCTTTAAAAAATAAAAAGAACTCATCTTCTGTTTTAGAATTTATACTCAATATTGATTCCAAGGCAGAAGAGCAGTAAGGGCTGGGCAATTGGGGTTATGTGACTTATGCCCTGAAGTAGCATTTTTCATTTTTGGTCAATTTTAATACTTCAAAAGTTATTTCCCAGAACATGCCTTACTGTCATTTTCCCTCCTTGATTCTAGTTGTGCCCTTGGATAAGCAGAACCAGATACTTTTTCAACATGAAAATCCTTGGAAACAACAATCAGATTTCCTTTCTCTTTAGTTTTCTTTAAACTAGGCTAAACATCTTAAAAACCTTCAACTGATTCTCTTATGATTTTTTTTTTAGTCTACTCATATCCTCAATCTGGCCTGGTAAAGTCTTTTCTAAAATGTGGCAACTGGAAGGGAATATTAAACCTCTAGCTACAGTCTAAATATAGCAGAGTACAGAGTATCATTTCCTTCATTATGGACATCGTGATTCTATTAACATACACCTAAGATGATATTTACTCTTTTGACTGTCATATCATGAAGTCCATTAAAACTTTTTAGGATATTTCTTTCTTTTTTTTTTTGTATGAACTACTTTTTAATCATGCCTTTGTTAGATTTTAAATGGTTGAAGGCCTTAAACTGTAACAGTTAAAAGAGTGATGTTGTAAACTGTAGTGAGTTAAAATGGTGGAAGATATAAATTGTGATAGATATAAGAGAGGGTGAGTAAATTTGACCACAGAAAATATGTTTCACTACAGTGTTTTGGTTTTTAAATCAAATATAAGGTGGTCGCCAGGGAAATATTCCCAATTTTTCAAATACCCAAGTCAACTGGGTTTTATAGAGATTTTAATTAATACAAATGTGGAATTAAAGAAAAGAGAGAAAGAGAAAAGGAAATAAGTATGAAGGGCCTTAAGCCAACATGGCCTAGACCTGAGTCTTAAGAGTGAGAGATCAGTCAGTTAGTCTTTTAACACTCACCACAAGGTCTGTCTAAGCAAGGGTTCTAGTGACACCAGGCCAGCTCCATCTCAGCTGACTTCACCAGAGAGAGTTCCAGCCAGAGTCCTCCTCAAAGAGCCTTCCAGCCAGAGACTGTTTCAAAGGGCCTCTCTCAAGAGCCTCCAGAGGGACAGAGTCCCCTCAGAGGAGCTCCAGCGAGACCTCCTTAGAGATTGTCCTCCAAGAGCTTCCCTTCTCCAGAGCCTCTCTCAAGAGATTCTTCCCAAGTGATCCTCATCAGAGATCCTCCAAAAGGATTTTTTTTCAAGAGATTCTGCTTTTTCTTATATAGGGGTTTTTCTCCTATGTCACCTCCCGAGTCTTTACATCTACCAATCACTGTAGACGTTTTCCAAAGGACTGCCCATCTGAATTCCTGCTAAGTCGACTAATCTCCTCAGTAAGTCTGAACCAGAGAAAATGCTGCTGTGTCGACTAATCTCCTCAGTAAGTCTGAACCAGAGAAAACACAGCTGAGTCAACTAATCTCATTAAGAGAAAACTTACCCAACCCTTTTAGGTACCTAGCATCTCATTGTATCAATTCTAAAAAACAGGCATGGCTCAAAGAACTCCTTGCCTTATTATAAACATGGGTCCAAGTACTTTCATTGTTTAGCAAGGAGTTTTCTCCCCTAAAGCAGTCTTAAGTACAGGTGGAGTAGAGGTCCTCCCATAGCAAGGATTTTTCTCTCCTAAAGCAGTCTTAAGTACGGGTGGAGTAGAGATCCTCCCATTTCTGATCCTGGTGAGTTCTCACATCAAAATGGGGAATGTTTCCCAGTAGGGAATTTGTTCCAATGGAGGGTTCATCAATGTGGAAATTTTTAACATTCATAAGTCTGAGAAATTTCAAGATTTACACCTTTCTGATTCTGTTGAGGTTTTTTGAACTCAAGTGTAAGACTTTAACATTTAATTATGTGAAATTTCATCCTACTAGCTTTAATTGCTGTTTCATACTATAGTATCTTGTTGGATACCATTTTATCCTTTATGCATTATATTTGTTATTTCACAACATCTTCACATTTGATCAGCATATCATCTAAGCCTCTATCTCTCCTCATTAATGCTTCTTGGCTTCTTTTAAGTCTTAGCTCCTTTATATAAGGATCATTTCTCAGTTCTCCTTGGTCTTTGTGCCTTCCCCTGAGATTATTACCAATTTATCTTATATATAATTCATTTGCATATAGTTATTTGCATGATATTTCTTCCACTAAACTGAGCTTCTTGTGAGTAGGAGTTGTTTTTTGCCTTTCTTTGTACTCCAAGCACTTAGAAGAATGTTTAGAATATAGTAGGCTAATTTAATAAATCTTTATTTATTGGCTTCATTGACTAACTGATGGCAAACATTGTCTACGTTGTATGATGAAGATAGGAAAAAAGTACTTCCCATCCAACAAGCATTGAATAAAAAGTATCTTGACATATCCTAATATTGGCCCAAATAAAATAAGATGAAATAAGGACAAATATAAAGTCTTACAAAGGTTCAAAAATTCAACTTCACAAGTAGAAAATGGATGTCACAAGTCTGGACAAACAATCTGAAAAACAATTTAGGAAATAGATGCTCAATGTGAGTCATCAGTATTCTGTAGTAGCCAAGATTGTCAAATATGATCTCATATTGTGTTGAGAGGTTTAGTTTCTAGGACATTCACTAGTTGAATATAAATCCCTTGGGGGGAAGGGTCTTTTTCATTTTGTCTGTGTTCCCAGTGCCTATAACAGTGTTCGGTGGTTGATAAATACATATGGAGTTTAATTTAATAAGGAGATGTGATATAATCTTCCCTGCTCTGATCACATCTTAGAGTTGTTTTTTTTTTTTTATTTCAGTTCTGTGTTCCAGTTTAGGAAAGAGATTTATAACCTGGAGAGAACTTAGAGGAAAGCAACCAGGATGGTGACTAGCCTAAATCATGCCAGGTGAATCAGATAGCTTGAAGGAGTGGAAGATATTTCAGCTTAGAAAAGTGACTTAGAGCAAACATGATGGCTATCTTCAAGCTGCCATGATTTGTTTTGCTTGGCTCCAAAGAGAAGAACAAAGATTAATAGGTAACAGTTATATAGAGCCAAGTATGGTCTCTTTACAAGTATTTCAGAAATACTTCCTCACTTAAAAGTTAGAAGAGTTTGCCTTGGTAGACAGATCCTTTAAGCAAAGACTAGATGACCATTTGTAGGAGATACTATTTTCTTGTCCAGGTGCAAGTTGGACTAAATAAACTCTGAAGTCCCTTCCAACTTTGAAATTTTGTGATTCTGTGATTCAGCCATGCTCTTTCAACACATAAGAAGCTCTGTTTACTTTGGCAATCTCATTTATTAGCCCTATTCTTATGACTTCCAAAATCTGTATTTTCAGTCCTGCCCTTTCTCTCATGTTTCAGTTCCATATTTTCAATTATCTTCAGATTCCTAAGAATCATTTTTATTCTCTCAGAACTCTTTTCTTGTTTCTGTTAGGGGAATCATCACTCTTCTCTTCTAGTTACCTAAGTTTGAAATGTTGTAATCATCTTTGATTCTTCTACTGACTCCCTTTAATCCTCATATCCAAACAGGCACAAAATTTCAAGTCTTTGAAAAATCAGACTTTGCAGAGAGCTTGGAACATTGTAGGTGCTTAATAAATGCTTATTGACAGATTGGCCTTGATATTGCTTGTATCTACTTTCCCCCACCATTTCCATTGCCATCATCATATTCTAGGCTTTTGTTATTATACTTAAATGTGCATATCTCTATATTTAAATCTATATAAATGCAATAGTCTCCAATTTGATTTGTCTTCATGTTTTCCTTGTTCCAATCTATACCAAAGTCACAACTGATAGGATTAAAAACTCTGCCAACAGAATATTGCTTTAGTTTTGTCACTCCCATCACCTCTATTCTTTAAAAAAATTTTTTAAAATTTAAAATATTTTTCCATGTTTACATGATTCACTTTCTTTTCCTCCCCCCTCCCAGAGCCAAAAAGCAATTCCATGGGGTCGTATAAATGTTATCACTTGATACCTATTTCCATATTATTCATTTTTGCTATAGAGAGATCTTTTAAAGCCTAAACCCCAAATCCCATACCCATATATACATGTGATAAGTTATATCAAATGTTTTTCTTTTGCATTTCTACTCTCATAGTTCTTTCTCTCAATGTGGAGAGTATTCTTTCTTATAAGTCCTTCAGGAGTGTCCTGACTTGTTGCATTGCTACTAGTAGCAAAGTCCATTACATTGTATTGTTCTACAATGTTTCACTTTCTGTATACAATGTTCTCCTTTTTCTGCTCATTTCACTGGGCATCAGTTTTTTGAGGTTCTCCTGGTTCATACAGAAATCCTCCAGATCATCAATCCTTACAGCACAATAATATTCCATCACCATCACATACCACAGTTTATTCAGCTATTCCCTAGTTGAGGGACAACCTTCCATTTTCCAATTTTTTTTAACCACCACAAAGAATGCAGCTATGAATATTTTTGTACAAGTATTTTTCCTTATCATCTCTTTGGGGTACAAACCTAGTAGTGGTATGGCTGGATCAAAGGGTATGCATTTTTTAAAAGCCTTTTGCACATAATTCCAAATTGCCTTCCAAAATGGCTGGATTAATTCACAATTCCACCAGCAATGTATTAGTGTCCCAATTTTTGCCACAACACCCCAACATTTATTATTTTCCTTTACTGTGATATTGGCCAATTTGCTAGGTGTGAGACCCTCACCTCTATTCTTAACACATACATACATACATACACAATACTGAAAACTTTTAATAATTTCTATTGTTTATAAAATAAAATCTAAAAATTTTACCAAGAAATACACATCCCCCAGGCTATCTTTCTAACTTTATCTTCCATTATTCCTCAAAATAAATCCTGCACTAAAACTAGCTTCTTCACCATCCCCTGTATGTATCTGGCTTATTCTCACCTTGACACAATTGTTCATGCTGTTCTCTTACTAGAATATCATTTTATTGTCCTTTTTCCTTCTCTGAACCTTACTCATCCTTCAGGACCCTGCCCAAGGATGGCATTCCACCATCAAGCCTTTTTCAATTCCAACCCATAGTAATCTTTCCTTTTAGCTTTTCTCCAACCTTTTAACTCCTACAATCATTTTTATTGGCCATTCGGACCTTCTCCCACTAAGGGACCTAGCTTTGGACTAATTCACAGTTCTGGGAGAGCCTGGGTTCTAAAGAGAAGTTGGGCTCTTTCTCATTATCTCTCACTCTTTACTCCACCAACCTGTGTCCTGAGGAAAACCCCATAAAAATTGGATTTGACTCATGTTTATGATTTCCTTAAAAGAGTTTAGAGAAGTATTCAGTGTAGATAAGTATAAGACAGCTACTTATTTCCTATGAAAGAAATGCTTAATACACAAAAGATTTACAAACACAATATAACTTACAATTCCCATTATATTCTCCTAGAGGTTGATAGCTAAAATGTTAAATCATGAACATTTTGTGGGACTATCAGTTTTCTCCAAGGCTCTGTCCTTGGGCTCCTTCCCTTTTTGATACAATATCACTTGGTGATCTCATTAGTTTCCATGGGTTCAATTATTTTCTTTATGAAGATTTTTCTTAGATCTATAAATCTAACCCTAGTCTCTCTGCTGAGATAGTTACATACCTCCAAATGCCTCTTTGACATCCTGATTGAGATGCCTTATAGACATTTGATATGTCTAACAGAACTCTGTTTTATCCTCAAATCTTTCCTCTTTCTGAAAGTCTCTATTACTGTCAAAAGTACCCAGTAACCTATACATGAAATTTTGGCATACATTTTGAATCTTCATTCTCACTTCATATCCAATTCATTCCCAAATTTTGTCATTTCTACCTTCCTAACATCTTTCATATGTGGATGTCCTATTCTCTCCACTCTGTCACAACCAAAATTTGAGTCTGCAACACCTCCCACTTGGACTACTGTACTATCATTCTAATTGGCCTCCCTGTTACAAATCTCTTTCTATATAGGAATCCATCCACCCCTCAGCTGCCAAGGTGATTTTTCTAAAGTATGTCTAACCAATTCACCTCCTGCTCATTGAGCTCCATTGGCTCTTTATTACTATTTGGACTGAATATAAATTCTTTTTTTGTCAATTAAAGCTCTTCTTTACCTATTCTTCTCTTACTTTCCCAATCTTCTATACCTTACTCTCCTTCACATACTCCATGATCCAACTATGCTGGTCTACTGACAGTACCTTGAACACAATATTCCATCTCCTATATTTGTGCTTTTGCATCAGTTGTTTCCCATGTCTGGAATGCTAAATTTCCTCATTTCTACCTCTTAGTTTTTTGGCTTCCTTCTAGACTTAGCTCAAATTCTACCTTCTGTAGAAGACATTGACCACAAACCTAGAAGTAATGCCTGAAATCATTCTCCTAGAGATGAATACCCAGGTGTTCCAGTAAAAGGAGGTTGCTCAACCCAGATTCTGTTTGGTTCAACCACTGAACAATTTCTGAGAGGAGCCAATGAAGAAGACAAAACAAGCTATCCCTTTGGGTCACTCAATGCCCATCACACCTTCAAAGATGAAACTGTGATCCACATGTTTCTGGCACTTATCATTCTAATGAAACAGCTGCTCCCAACTATCAGATTTCAAGGAGAGGAGACTCAGCCAGAGTTGTTCTTGGGACACTGAATGAGATATAAAAGGGTATTTCTGTACAACTCATCTTACTACATTTCTGTCATAGGACTCCCCTTTACACTGATCATCAAATAAAGTGATTGAAAGGTTTTTTAAAAAAAGCTGCTAATACTTTACACTTTCAGATTACTTTCAGCCATTCTGTATATGTTCTTGTATGTATTTGGATATTTACAGGTTGTTTCTCTCATTAAAATGCAATCCTCTTTGAAGGCAAGACCTTTTTTTTTGGTTTTGCTTTTCTGAGACCCTCCAGTGACTAGGACAGTGCCTTGCACCTGGTAAGATTTTAATAATTGCTCACTGACCTACTGCTTAGCAGCCATTTGACATTCCCCTGAGATATAGTCCAAGATTGGAAAATGTTCATCTCAGGATCAATAGGTAAAGAAACAAAGCAGAAGAGATAGCCAGGGCTCAAAGAGTGAGCATCTGGCCAACTGGAGCTTCAGAGAGGGAGAGAGAAGTACCTCTCCATATGCTTAGGAGAGAGGAAGAAAAGGACAACAACGGATGTTCTTTCTTCCTTAAAAGTCTCCTGAGTGGACAACAGTTCCTGGTGTAATGCCAGTTTTCTTGGGAGCAGACTCCTCTCCCTGCAGCTCCTGTCTCAAAGCTCTGAGTCCTTTGGTGTTAAGCCAAGGTCCACGTGGCTCCCCAGAAATGACCCAAGGGAGCCTAGTTTACCTCCCTGCATCCTCTAATGAGTAGAACCTCTAACCAGAGCAGATGGATTGGGGTGTGATTGTTTCCATTACATTAGTGTTATTTTTAGGGCACCTTATCTTATTAGAAAATTTAGTGTGAATGTGGGTGTGTCCTCTCCTCAGTAAGACTTTAAATTCATTAAGGACAAAGATCAAATGTTATGCTTGCTATGTTTCCCCTATAGCACCTACCACAATGCTATGTATGTAATCTATGCTCAATAAATTATCTGTTGAATGGATGAATGGATGGCACCATGATCATTTTTGCAGGCACAAATACAATACTCCTCCCCAGGCTACTTCTCAGATGTCATGGGATGTTGAGAACTTGTCTGAGTGCCATGGAAAATATCAGCCAGAGCATGACTTGACACTGATATTTGAGGTTCTGTTTCATTCAGAATAATTCAGAAACAGTCAGGAAGTCTGAAGTAATTGAGAATGTGCTGAATGCATAGTGTCCTGTTAGGTTTCTTAATCTCTTAACAGTCTTAAAAAATCGTTGTCATTGTTCCAGTGTTTATGCTCTTGGCAAAGGTCTCTTATTATCCTTTCTCTGTCACTTAAAGATAATCTTAACTTAAGAAGTTAACTTTGCTTCTCTTTAGAAGTTATTTACTTGGATTTCTTTTGTAGAGCATATAAATACAGATTTGTCATGATGTCAGAAAAAATGATGCCTATAAGTGCATTTGGGATTGCTACTTTGAATTCCTCCCTTTTCAATATGAAATACGTTCCCTTAAAGAATCAATCTTTCATTCTCTAAAGGCCAGTAGTCTGTTTCTTAGAATTAGCCTTTAGGTTCTTTTGCTATTGGATATATCTTCTAAAATATTTTGTCATAAACTTAATAACCATCAACAAATATAAACTTACAGAATAAGCATTAAAATTCTACATCAAATTCTGATTTTCTCTTCAGCATTGTCCATAGATTTATTGCATGCAAGATAGTTAATATCATTCTTTTCAGGAACATTAAACTTCTTAGTAGCACAAAAAGCAGAGATATTAATATGAGTTTTAAAGTTCATTAAAATTGATTCTATTCTATAAATAGCAGTACCATACCACCTAACATAGAAAAAAGAATACACTCAAGGAAAGAAACTAAGAAAAATGCAAAACTAGAAAAAATACTGTTTGGTTTCAAACTAGTGTTAGTTGCCTTTAATATGTTCACATTTAAGTTTTCTCTTTTAGATTTCTGGTTTCTTGAATTTGACTTTAAAAAATTAAATTAGCATTATACCTAAACCTAGGTTGTGGACATATTAATATCCTTTGATGGTTGTTAATGACAAATACATGTTATGCTTTGGGGAACGTCTCATTTCATAAAGGGCTTTTCCAGTAGAAATATTTTTAAACCACTTTTCCAAGAGAATAAATGTAGAATATAACAATCAAGATAATAACCATGTTTATTTTGAAACTCCCTTTACTATTAAAATGTGTAATATTTTCTAACACTTCCTTTCCAACAGTTTTGATTGATTCAGTTCACTGTTCCTTTTAGAAGAGAGAATTCATTAAAAGCATAGCAGATGATACTTGTGACATAGATGTCTAGAAGTAGACTATAATTCATATATATATATATATATATTGAACAACTGGTAAAATTGAAAGATATACAAAACACATAAATTATAAAGTTATATAAAATTTACACATGTATATAAAAGTTGTATTTTTCACCTCTAAGTAAAAGGATTTTAGGGAAGGACTTTTAAATTTCTAGTTTTTAAGGAAATTTTCCTTAAAATCCCTGTCTCCCCCCATTATTTTTTTGCCTTCTCTTCTATACACATCAGCCCCCTCCTCTCTAGAGACTACATTAAGGTCCATCTTGAATTCATTTATTATAATGTAAGAAATGTTTCTTTTCTCTATAAAAGGAGTTGGTATCATCTATATTTTGAACATAAGGCAAACCTTTTCCTGAAGGAGGAATTCTGACGTTCTTTGGGGATTATCTAAACAAGGTCCCATGTCCCCTTTTTTCTGTTTCATCTCCATGTGAGAAAGCATAAATCACATATCCTGACAAATAAACAAAATTGACATGTTATTTCTCTTTTTATAGAAACACAGGTTCTTTAATCTGCCGTTTCTTGTAAGCAAGCCAACATAAAAGGAGTGAAGTCCTAATGTATATAAAAGGGTATCCTGGAACTTTTTTGAGGGGAAAAAAGTTACAATGGAATGATATGCTAGAAAAATTTGATGTAACATGACTTTGTGAATACCTCTTTTTGTTTTGTTTTTCTCATCTGGTTTGGCCATAAAACCAGAAAGCATTCCTGCTGAAAGGAAAGGAACAGCCAGCTCAGAGGAAAATTCTAACCATGAAGGCCTGGCAATGCTCTGTGCCAAGAACCTGAGACTTTTATTTTCAAGCATGATGTTTTATTGTTAAGGATTCATGAGAAATTAGCTTTAACCAATTCAGGAAAATACTGCTTGAAACCAAGGGGAAGGGAGCAATTTTGCCACATTCAGTCTCAAATATAAACAACATTTGATGCCGTTGCCTTTCTGGCAGAACTTAAAGATTTATACTGATACAAAGGTCTCAGTTAAATCTCACCTGACTTTGTTGTCTTTCTTTACATAAAAGGTGAACTGTAATGGTTAACAGTCCTGCTTCTATCACTCTCTAATCAAGATTGGCTTAAGAAATTGGCCAGGAATTTTAATTGGGAAGCAGCAGTTGTGGCCAAAACATTTATACTTTTTGCTTGAAGAAGCTTAAGGAAACCTAAAAAAGATCATTCAACAAGACTTTAGGAAGGAAATTCCTCTCTTCAATGAGGTATAGAGGTCAAACATTGGAGAGGAATCTGCTGTAGCAAAGAAATGGTGCAGTTAGAATTTTATGTTTGTTGGAGTACTTTTCCCTTTGTACTGTGAATTTAACTGTAATTATTCTACATCTGGTACATCATTCCTTATTTTTTTTGAGGATTAGTTGGTTAAAGGGATCTAGAGCCAGTGATTAACCTGCCATCTTGCTGGTCATGTGACCCAAAAGTCATAAGATAAAATCATAAATTTGTACATTGAAGAATTAGAATTCTCTTTCAGTTCCCCTTCCCCCACCAACTTCCATGCTGTTCAGGCAATGATGGAAACTTTAGGTTTGTGCTTGGGTCCCATCAAGAGATTCCCACCACCCCCTACTACATTGATTCTTCTAGCAAACTCCCAATACTTCCCCCACCCTAGAAGAAATGTCAAATACTGACTCTGCCCAGCCATAAGAGGAAGAAGGAAACATGGGTCTCAAAATGTGTTGCCTTCTGGCTGGAGTCTGGTTCTAGGTCAGGAACTCCAAAAGCTATAGAGATCCTGTCTGAAATACTTTCCTGCTTTTTCCCTGCCCCGCAAAAACTGGTACTGATTTAGTCTAGCCATAAAAATAAAAGGAAGATAACTAAGGCAAGAATTGGGATGGAGGTAGGGAGTTAGCTTGTGTGGCTACATAAGTCCTAAAGAAATGAGGACTAAACACCAGATAAAATGATTCTTATTCTTCAAGAGGGTACTCAAGGAAAGGACCCAGGCTGATAAATCTATATTCCCTCATATATAAGAAGACTGGAGCAGGCTTGCAACACAGCTTCAATTGTATATTCATCACAAAATGGTAGAAGCCAGAAAGTAAATGATGAGAAACACAAATTATAAGAGGAAAAATTCTTAACAAAATCACAGAATGCAAGATAATAAATCAACAGATAGGATATTAAAAATCAGAAGGATGAATGACTCAAAGATAACATAAGATTCTCAACAAATATTATAAGATAAAGGAAAGCAAGTCAATGACTGATGAAATACAGAATCCTTTTGGCTCCCAAGAAAGCACATAACAATCAGAAATGGTTTAAAAAATGAAATACATAAAGAAAGAAAATAGGAATTAATATAGGTTAAAACTTAGAACTCTTAATGAAGAAATTAAAAACTTATTTAATAAATTAGGAAAAATTAAAGTGTTGCCTTTTACTGTGTAAGGTTTCTTTTTTATCTTACTAATAGCATTATTTTTTCTTATGTCTTGTGATACAGTTGATGGAATTTTTCATACTTTCATTCTTTCAATCCTACTTCATTGTTTTTAATATTAAAAACTATTAATAGAGTAACACAAGATTATTCAATAGGTATGAGAAATGGTACACACACACACACACACACACACACACACACACACATATGAGAAAGGGTGAATCAACTTACAACCCCAAATGACATGTATTGAAAACCTGAACCTAATCATCAATTAAAAAAGGTCATTTCTCTGAGGAGGAGTATATGACACAGGCCCAAAACAAAAATATGAGAAAAGGATTCAATTCGCAACTATCCCAAACAAAATAAACATGGGAAAAGCTATTACCACCAAAGAAAGAACAAATAATGAAATAAATTATTTCATATTTGGAGATTAAGTTAAATTGAAGAAAATGGTAGAGACTCTCCTATGGAGTAAAAAAGAAAGAACAAAGAGATAATACATGAATAAAAAAATCAAATGAAATAAAGATATAATCAGAACTTAAGGAAACAGAAATGAAGGATTACTTCCATACAAGACAATTAATATATTTTGTGGACCTGAATAGCAGAACAAGAGGATGTATAAGTGGAGAGAGGGAAGTAGGAAATGAGTAATACACTCCTATCAAGTTAGAGATAAACAGCAACTAGATGGTGATGTCTGCAATCTTTTAGCAAAAGGAGAATGTAGAGGCCATGTATGAGAGTGTGGAAGCAATTTAATAGAATATTAAAGAATTTGAGAAGCAACAGAAGGAAGAGATTAAAAGTGGGGGACCAGGGAGCAGCTAGGTAGTTCAGTGGATTAAGAGCCAGGCTTAGAGACGGGAAGTACTAGGTTCAAATCTGGCCTCAGACACTTCCCAGCTGTGTGGCCTTGGACAAGTCACTTAACCCCCTTTGCCTAGCTCTTACCACTCTTCTTCCTTGGAGCCAATACCCAAGATGGAAGGTAAGGGTTTAAAAAAAGTGGGGGACTAAAAGTAAGGAATCTTCAAGGTGAGAAGTCTCATTAAATGCTACTTCCATTCAAGGAAGAAGTATGTGCCTAACATGAGAGATGAAGACCTCAAGTTGTATTTAATCTGGGATTTAATTTAATTTAATTTAATTTAAAAAATAAATTTAATCTTGCTCCATTGGGAAGAGATCATCTCTGAGAGAGTATTGTGATTCCATGGGCAGGATCGAGGAAGAAAGTATAGATGAGTTCCTACAGTCAACTTACATCCACAATAGTGATGGAGACATGAGTTCAGTAATGAGATGGAGCAGTCTTTGGGAAAGAAAATGATAATGGGGAGGACAAATGAAGGATTGAATATGTGACTTGAGACAGAGTTTTTCTTTAAAAAGAAAATGATTTGATCGATATCTCCTATTTTTACATCATCAGAGTTCTCTCATGCACTACCAGAATGCCAAGCCACATAAGATTTTTTATTGTTATATTTAAAGATTTTTATTTTCCCCCAGTTACGTGTAAAAATAGTTTCCAACATTTTTGTCAAAAAATATTGTGGCTCAAATTCTCTCCCTCCCTTTTCTACAATTACCTGCCTTGAGATGCTAAGCAATCTCCTACAGATTTTACCTGTGCAATGTACAATGTTTTCCTATATTAATTCTTTTATTCCTTAACTTCCTCGAGTTAGGAAAACTCAGAAAAAAAAAACTTAAGAAAATCAAAAAAAGTTTGCTTTGGTTTGGATTCAGACTCAGTTCTATTTCTCTGGAAGTAGATGGCCATTTTTTATTATGAGTCTTTTGGTATAGTTTTGGATCATTGTATTGCTGAGAATAGTTGTTATTCAAAGTTGTTCATTCTAAAGTATTCCTGTCACTGTATAATGTTCTCCTGATTCTGCTTATTTCATTTGGTTTCAGTCCATTTAAGTCTTCCCTGGTTTTTCTAAGCTCTTCCTGCTTATCTTTTCTTGCAGCACAAAAGTATCCATTACAATCATAAACTATAACTTATTCAGCCATTCCCCAATTGATGGGTATCCCCCCACTTTCCAAATCTTTTCCCCCTTCAAAAGAACTGCTATAAATATTTTTGTACATATATGTCATTCCTACTCCTTTTTTTTTTATCCCTTTGGGATATAAACCTATTAATGGTATTGCTGGGTCAAAGGATATGCACTGTTTTATGCTCTTTGGGTATAGGTTCAAATTGCTCTCTTGAATCATTTGACAAATGCTCCAACAATGCATTTGTGACCCAACTTTCCTATATTCCCTCAAGCTTTGACATTTTCCTTTTCTGTCATAGTAGCCAATCTGGGAGGTTTAGGTTGGTACCTTAGATTTGCTTTAATTTGCATTTCTCTAATTAATAATGGTTTAGAACATTTTTTGCATGATTATAGAGAGCTTTAACTACTTTGTTTGAGAACTGCCTGTTCTTATCCTTTGACCATTTATCAATAGTGGATTTTGGTCCCCAAAGCTGGGATCTTTGGGCTTATCATAGACTGTCTTTTTGAGATCCCTTTCCCTAAGTCTAGTCTATTCTGCTGATCCTCCTTTCCATCTCTTACCCAATACCATATTGTTTTGATGACCACTGCTTTATAGTATAGTTTGAGATCTGGGACTGCAAGGCCACCTTCCTTCACATTTTTTATTCATTATTTCCCCTGGATATCCTTGATCTTTTGTTCTTCCAAATGAACTTTGTTATGGTTTTTTCTAATTCAGTAAAAAAGTTTTTTGGTAGTTCAATGGGTATGGCACTAAATAAGTAAATAAGTAGGATGGTTATTTTTGTTATGTTAGCTCATCCTAACTATGAGCAGTTAATGTTTTTTTAGTTGTTTAGATCTAGTTTTAATTGTGTGGAAAGTATTTTGTAGTTGTGTTCATATAGTTCCTGTATTTGTCCCAGCAAATAGATTCCTGAATATTTTATATTGTCTTGGGTGATTTTAAATGTAATTTCTCTTTCTAATTCTTGCTACTGAGATGTGTTGGAGATGTATAGAAATGCTGATTGCTTATGCAGGTTTATTTTGTATCCTGCAACTTTGCTAAAGTTGTTGATTATTTCCACTAGCTTTTTAGTTGATTCTCTAGGATTCTTTAAGTAGACCATCACATCATATGCAAAGAGTGATAACTTGGTCTCTTCATTGCCAATTTTAATACCTTCAATTTCTTTTTCTTCTCTAATTGCTACTGCTAGTGTTTCTAGTATAATGTTAAATAATAGTGGTGATAATGGGCATCCTTGTTTCACTCCTGATCTTATTGGGAAGGCTTCTAGTTTATCCCCATTGCAGATGATGTTGGCTGATGGTTTTAGATATATACTGTTTATTATTTTTAGGAAAGGCCCTTCTATTCCTATACTTTCTAGTGTTTTCAATAGGAATGGGTGTTGTATTCTATCAAAGGCTTTTCTGCATCTGTTGAGAGAATCATGTGATTTTTGTTTGTTTTCTTGTTGATATGGTCAATTATGTGGATGCTTTTCCTAATATTGAACCATCCTTGCATTCCAGATATAAATCCCACCTGATCATAGTGAATAGCCCTCATGATGACTTGCTGGAATCTTTTATCTAGTATCCTATTTAAGATTCTTGCATCTATATTCATTAAGGAGATTGGTCTTTAGTTTTTTTTCTCTGTTTTTGACCTCCCTGGATTTGGACTCAGTAACCTATTTGTGTCATAAAAGGAATTTGGTAGAACTCTCTCTTTGCTAATTATGGCAAATAGTTTGTATAGTATTGGGATTAGCTGTTCTTTGAATGTTTGATAGAATTCACGTGTGAATCCATCAGGCCCTGATGATTTTTTCTTAGATAGCTCTTTGGGGGCCTGTTGGATTTCTTTTTCTGATATGGGATTATTTAAGAATTCTATTTCTTCTTCTTTTAGTCTAGGCAATTTATATTTTTGTAAGTATTCATCCATATCACCCAGATTGGCATATTTATTGCCATGTAATTGGGCATAATAGTTTTTAATGATTGCCTTAATTTCCTCTTCATTGGAGGTGAGATCTCCCTTTTCATCTATGATACTGTTAATTTGGTTTTCTTCTTTCCTTTTTAAAATTAGATTGACTAGTACTTAGTCTATTGTGTTTGTTTTTTCAAAATACCAGCTTCTAGTCTTATTTATTAGTTCAATAGTTATATCACTTTCAATTTTATTAATATCTCTCTTAATTTTTAGGATCACTAATTTGGTTTTCTTCTGAGGGGTTTTAACTTGTTAGCTTTCAAGTTTTTTGATTTGCATGTCCAATTCATTGATCTCTGCCCTCCCTAATTTGTTAATATATGAACTCAAGAATATAAATTTTCCTTTGAATACTGCTTGGGCTGCATCCCATAAAATTTGAAAGGATGTCTCACCATTGTCATTTTCTTCAATGAAATTATTAATTGTTTCTATGATTTGTTCTCTAACTAACTGATTTTGGAGTATCATATTATTTAATTTCCAATTAATTTTTGATTTGGCTCTCCATGTACCTTTACTGATCATTATTTTCATTGCATTATGATCTGAAAAGGTTGCATTTATTATTTCTGCTTTTCTGCATTTGTTTGCCATGTTTTTAATGACCTAGTACATGGTCAGTCTTTGTGAATGTACCATGTGCTGCTGAAAAAAGGTTTATTCCTTTTTGTACCTATTTATTTTTCTCCATATATCTATTAACTCTAATTTTTCTAAGATTTCATTTACCCCTTTTACCTCTTTCTTATTTATTTTTTGATTTTACTTCTCTAAATTTGATAGTGATAGGTTCACGTCTCCCACTAGTATAGTTTTACTATCTATTTCCTCCTTCAATTCCACTAGTTTCTCCTTTAGAAATTTGGATGCTATACCATTTGGTGCATAAATGTTGATTAGTGATATTTCCTCATTGTTTATACTCCTTTTTATCAGGATATATATTTGCTTTCCCTATCCTTTTTAATCACATCTATTTTTACTTTGGCTTTGTCAGATATCATGATTGTAACTCCTGCCTTCTTTCTATCATTTGAGGCCCAATAGGTTTTGCTCCAGGCTTTAATTCTAACCTTGTGAGTATCTATTCACCTTAGGTGTGTTTCTTGTAGACAACATATGGTAGGATTTTGGATTCTAATCCACTCTTGTAATCATTTATATTTCATGGGTGAGTTCATTCCATTCATGTTCAAAGTTATGATTGTCACTTGTGTATTCCCCAGGATTTTGATATCCTCTCCTAGTTCTGTCCTTTCTTCTTTTTCTATATTCTTTTAAACCAGTGGTTTACTTTTAATCAATCTCCCTAATCCCCTCCCTTAATATGCTTCCCTTTCTGGCCCCTCCCTTTTTGTTCCCTTCTTATTTTTTTATGGTCTGTTAAGTTCCCTCCCCCTTACTTTCCCTCCCTTTTTATACTCCCTCCTCCTTCCCCCCCTTAGTTTTCCCTTCACACTTTCCCTGTAGGATAAGATAGAATTCAAGACCCCAATGGATCTAGATGCTCTTCCATCTCAGAACTGATTTCACTGAGAGTAAGGTTTAAGTGTTACCTATTAGCACTCTCTTCCTCTTATTAGAGTATTCTTCCCCTCCCCTTCCCATTCATATCTTTGTGTGATAAAGATTATCCTATTTATTTTATTTCTTCAAGTATCTCTTGGTGCCCTCTTTGATTCCCCCCTCCCTTTTCCTTTTTTTGCATATCATCTTATAGCACTTAATACCCTAATCTTTTCCTGTGAATGATTCTTCTAATTGCAATAATAGTGAATATAATTTTTGACAGTTACAAATAACATTTCCCCCATATATTTATATATGTGTGTATACATATGTAATTTGATCTAATTGAAGCCCTTAAGAGAGTTTAAATAAAAAAAAATTTCCCTTTTTTCCTTCTCTTTCTTATTTACTTTTTCATGTTTCTCTTGATCTTTGTGTTTGGATATAAAACTTTCCACTTAGTTCTGGTCTTTTCTTTACAAATACCTGGATATCTTCTATTTTGTTGAATGCCCATACTTTTGCTTGGAAAGTATATAGTCAGTTTTGATGGATAGGTGATTCTTGCTTGAAGACCTAGCTCTCTTGCCTTTCTGACTATCATGTTCCAGGCCTTGCAGTCCTTTAGTGTGGAAGATGCCAGGCCTTATGTGATCCTGATTGGTACTCCTTAGTATCTGAATTGTCTCTTTTGGCTTCTTGTAGAATTTTCTCCTTAGCTTGAAAACTCTTGAATTTGGCAATCACATTCTTGGGAGTTGTCTTTTGAGGATTTAGTGTAGAGGGTGTTTTATGAACTCTTTCAATATCTATTTTCCCCCCTTGTTCAAGAATGTCAAGGCAGTTTTCTTGGATGATTTCTTCTAGTATGATGTCAAGATTTCTGTTTATTTCTGTTTTTTCTGGTAGACCAGTGATTCTCAAATTGTCTCTCCTTGCTCTGTTTTCCTGATCTGTCTTCTTCTCATTGAGATATTTTATGTTTTCTTCTATTTTTTCAGTCTTTTGACTTTGCTTTATTAATTCTTGCTGTTTTGCAAGATAATTTTCTTCCACTTGCCTAATTCTGGTCTTTAAAGACTGGTTTTTCTTTTCAGTTTGGTCTATCCTGCTTTTTTGCGGCTTCTAGCTGTTTCTCCAGTTGGGAGTTTTTGTCCTTTAAACTGTTATTTTCCCTTTGAACTATTTCCCACTTTCTTGCCAGAAGGTTTCTATCTTTTTGAGAAGCTCCAATTTAAAATCTTCAAGAGCTTGTGGACAATTTCCATTTTTTGGAAAGTTTTGGTTTTATTTGAATTTCCTTCTCTATTTCCTCTGTAGTCTGAGTTTTTCCTTCATAAAATTTTTCCAGGGTCAACCCCGTCTTGTTGTTGTTGTTTTTTGTTTGGTGGAGGGAGATTGTTGCTCCTGGGCACAATTTGTCATCACTGTGGAGGTTTTTCCTTCCCTTTTTAGTCAGAAATCTGAGTGAGATGGGCAGGTTCTCTGTGTATGGAGTTAAGGACCAAGGATTTTGTCTGTGGCAAGCTCTAGAATCTCCACAGCTTCTGCTGTTTGCTGCCGTTCTCTGTGCTATCTTTCCGCAAGTGCCCACGATCTGCGCTCTTCAGCCTGCTGGGTTTTCAGGTGTAGCTGCTCTCAGGAGTAGGTCTTTGGTGGTCTTAGTCAGCTCCCAAGGACCTAGAGGTGCCCCTTACTCACTCTAGAGGTGACCCTTGCTTACTTGCTGATTCTGGTGCATGCTGGTTCTGACTCTGGCTCTGTAGGTGGGGTGGGGGAGGGTAGATCAGCTTCCATTTTGGTGTGAGCTTTTTCACAAATCCCATGTACTTTCAATGCTGCGCCCTACTATAGAGTTTTTTTTTTTTGTTTTTATGATTTTTTTTTTGTCTTTTGAGGTATTCTATATTGGTGAGTGCTGAGGAGAGGATGGATCTTGCATCTAGACTGTTGCCATGTTTACCCAGAAGCTTCCACATTTATCTTTCAATCCATCTCTGTACTTATCACACGAATAATTTCTTACAACATACTGATATTCCATTACATGAATGTGCCAAAATTTGTTTAGCCTTGCCCCAGTGGGTGGGCTTCTGCCCCATCCTCCAACTTTTTACTATCATAAAAGTGTTGTTATAAATGTTTTTGGTATATTTGGGGAATTTCTTCTTATTGATTAATGGAATCTCTGGTTCATGGAGTATAGAAATTTCAGTTATTTTATTTGAGTAACTGTAAACTACTTTCCAAAATGGTTATACCATTTCACAGCTCCACCAATGATATTTTAGCATTCCTATCATTCCACACCCCCTTCAACATTGAGTATTGCCATTTTTTTGGTCATCTTTGCCAATTTTCATGAATTTTGTCTGCAGAACCTTTTTAGTTTTATGTAATCAAATGTATCTATTTTGTATCTTATCATTATCTCTATCTCTTGTTTGGTTATGAAGACATTTCCCTTATAGTTATGAAAGGTATGTAATTTGCCTCTCTTCTAAACTTTAAATTGCATGATCTCTAATACTAGGATTAAATATCAATTTACAGTGTAGTGTGGAATATGCGTTAAGGTATGGATTTAATCCTAATTTTTGACAGACTGCTTTTCCAGTTTTCTCATAAATTTTTTAAAATAATCCTTACCTTCTGTCTTGGGACCAATATTGTGTATTGATTCCAAGGTAGAAGAGTGGTAATGGCTAGGCAATGGGGGTCAAGTGACTTGCCCAGGGTCACACAGCTCGGAAGTGTCTGGGGCCAGATTTGAACCTAAGACCTCCCGTCTCTAGACCTGGCTCTCAATCCAATGAGCTACCCAGCTACCCCCTCTCATCAGTTTTAATCAAATAAATATATATTTTTAAATAAGCAATTTATTTTTTTCACTTTTATAAATATTGGGTTATTGAATTCCATTATTTCTGATTCTCTCTTGTTTAGTTTGTCCAATTGATCTCTGTTTTTTTACCAAATCATTTTTTTTAAAACTCTTACCTTCCGTCTTGGAGTCAATACTGTGTATTGGCTCCAAGGCAGAAGAGTGGTAAGGGCTAGGCAATGGGGGTCAAGTGACTTGCCCAGGGTCACACAGCTGGGAAGTGTCTGAGGCCAGATTTGAACCTAGGACCTCCCGTCTCTAGGGCTAGCTCTCAATTCACTGAGCTACCCAGCTGCCCCCTACCAAATCATTTTGATGATTGCTGCTTTATAAAATAGTTTGGGGTCTGTAAGTGCTATTCTCACTTCATTGCTTCTTTTTTACATAACTTCCATAGATATTATATATATATATTTTTTTTCTCCAGATGATTTTGTCATTACAAAGTAATGTAAATACAAAAGTTTAAAACATTAAAAGTTCAAGATAACTTTGGTAGTGTTGTCATTTTTATCACAATGGCACAGCCTAGACATGAGACTGAATATTCCTCCAGCTATTTAAGTTGGTTTTATTTCTTTAAGGAAAATTTTTGTAAGTGAAGCTATAGAAATCTTTTGTGTACTTTGTTAGACCGATTCTAAGATATTTTATGCATTTTGTAGTTATTTGTAGTGCAATTCCCCTTCCTATTTTTGCCTCTTGGGTTTTTTATGATTATCAATTTTCCACAGAAGTTTTCTGAAGTTAAATGATCTAAATTGCCTCCCTCCTCTCCTTCTTTCCCTCTTCCCAGAGATCAATCTAGATTTGATCTAGGTTACACATGTATTATCATGCAAAACATATTTCCATATTGTTCATTTTTGTAAGAGAATAATCATGTTAAATAAAAAACCCAAAATAAACTAAAGTGAATAATATTATGTGCATTCTGACTTCAACAGTTATTTCTCTGGATGTGGATGACATTTTAATGTCACAAGTCCTTCAGAATTATCCTGAATCTTAGGATTGCCGAGAGTAGCTAAGTCTTACATAATGGATCATTATACAGTATTGCTGTTACTGTGTACAGTATTCCTCTGGTTCTGCTTATATCACTCTATATCAATTTATATAGATCTTCCCAGCTCTTTCTGGAATCATCCTGTTCATCATTTCTTACAACAGTATTCCATCATCATCACATACCACAATTTGTTCAGTCATTCCACAATTGATGGGCATCCCTTTAATTTCCAAATCTTTGCCACCACAAAAAGCCCTACTATAAATATTTTTGTATAAGTAGCCCCCCCCCCCCTTTTTATCTCTTTGGTATTCAGACCTAGCAGTGGTATTGCAAGATCAAAGGCTCTGTACTGTTTGAGCATTGTTCTAAATTGCACTCCAGAACGGTTGAATCAGTTCACAATTCCACCAAGAATACCTTAGTTTCCCAATTTTGATACATCCTCTCCAACATTTTTCACTTTCTTGTACTGTCATATTGGCCAATCTGATAGGTTTGCAGTGATACCTCACAGTTGTTTTAATTTGCATTTCTCTAATCAAGAGTGATTTTGGACATTTTTTCATATGATCATTATAGCTTTGATTTCTTCATCTAAAAACTGCTTGTTCATTTGCCAATTAGGGAGTGGCTTATATTCTTATAAATTTGAATTAATTTTCTATATTTTTGAGAAATGAGACCTTTATGAGAGAAATTTGTTATAATAATTTCCCCCAGTTTGTGTTTCCCCTCTAATCTTGGTTACATTGGTTTTGTTAGTACAAAACCTTTTCAATGTAATATATTCTAAATTATTCATTTCACATCTTAATACATAATTATTAATGTTTACATAGATTCATTTTTGTGAACCAATATAAATATGAATAATTATAAACTATCAGTTATGTTTTATAAAAAAGAATCAACATAATACCAAATATGTATATACCAAATGGCATAGCATCTAAATTTGTAAAGATAAGTTAGCTGAATTGCAAAAAAGATACAGTAACATATTAATCATAGGAGACTTTAATGTTCTCTCAGAGGTGAATGAATAAAATGGAAAGTGACAAAAAGGGAAAAAATAGAACTGAATAAGTAGGAAACAGAACTGAAATATTTCTGACATCTCCCAAATGACATTAAACAATATAAAATCCATTTGCATTTTACAAAAATATACCACATCCAAGGATTCAGAGAAATTATAAATAGAAGATAACAAGACCTCATAGTAAAAAATATGGTTTTCAATACAAGTTGCATAAGCAAAAAAATCATATTAAAAATAAACAATAACATCCTAAACAACAAAATGATAAAAGAAGAAATCAAAATATCTAAAAATCAATAATGATAATACAAAAAACAATGTATTCCAAAATTTCTGGGAGGTAGTAAAGCAGCCCTCAAAAGAAAAATTATATCTTCAGGAATACACATTAAAAAGATAGAAAAAGTTTAATGAATAGAATATGCAATTTTAAAAACAGAACAAATCTGGAAAATTAGAGAAAAAAACTTAAAAGAAAAGGGCACAAAATGGATAAACTGAAAGTTATTTGAAAAGAATAACTCGATAAACCTTTAGCTAACTTGATTTAAAAAAGATGTTAGAAAAATTAAATGAGTAAAATTAAAAATGAACAATGTAAAGTCAAAACAAAGGAAATATAAAAAGAATTATAAAAATGATTATACACAGTTTGTAAGCTATAAAGACTAATAATTTAAAAATATGTTGAATTAGCCTAAAAATGTAAAATATTAAAATTAATGGACCCCAAAATGGAGATTTGGGATAGTTCAATTTTAGGGGGAAGAAAGAGGTAGCTTTAAAAGTAAAAGCAAAAGCAAACCATATATCCAGATGGATACAAAGGAGAATCCAATCACCTTTTGAGGCAGAATTAACTACCTATACTACATCAATTTTTCATGAAAATTGAGAAGGATAATACTCTATTACATTCTTTAAATGAGACAAATAGAATCCTTATACCTAAACTGGGGAAGGATAAAACAAACAAACAAACAAAAAAGAATTAAAGGTTGATATCATTAATAAATATTGATTAACATTCAAAAAAAATTATTGGCAAATTTTAAAAAATCCACTTTTGTAAGTAGAGGAACAATTTACATAATAACAGTAATATTTTAAGAATAATCAACTCCAAAAGTTTTAGTAAATGATCAACACAATGACTAACCACAATTCCAAAGGACTCGTGATGAAACATGCTATCCATCTGCGTAAAGGGAACTGATGAACTTAGAATGAAAGTTAAAGCATATTTTCTTCTATTTCTTTATTTTTTGTTATTTTTTGGAATGTGTTTAGTGAAGAAATGTGTTTTGCATGTCTATACAGATTTTTAATGGTTTTTATTTTTCTTGCCTTCTCAGTGAGTAGAGTAGGAGGAAGGAAGGAAAGAATTAGAAAATGAAAATAAAATTGAATTTTAAAAAATTAACTAATATCAAATTCACATTTTGTAGGTGAGAGAAAAGTGGTGGACCTAGAATATAGACATAAATAACTAAATTGATAACTAGATATGGCTTGATCTTTGACATTTTTAATTTCTGTCTTCATGTTACATCTTTTTTTTTTGAAGTTCAAGTGGATATGGAAAAGAGCTCTAAATAGTTGTGGAGGCAGGAAAAAATTGGCCAACATTAAAGGATATATATAGAATTTATATAGAAAATCATGAAAAAGCCATAGCTTCCAATCTCAGCATGTTGTGATCTATATGAATGACATATACAATAGATGTTCTGAGTCTTAGTTCAATATTAGAACTGACCTTGATAAACTTTTCTATTTTCTTAGGTGGTCTTATTTTTATTATTTGAATTGTTCACTTATCCTTATTCTTGCACTTTCCATTGTTTTGATGTCATTAAAACCCCCAAAGCAACCTTGTTATCTGGTCCTATATAATGGCTTAAAAAAGCTAACACTTTGGCAGTCAACCATCTTAAAAATGATTGTAGTTTCCTCAATTAGGTCAACTTCAGCTCCTGAGAGCCAATTACTACAATGACTGTAACAGTCAACTTTCTATGAACTTTCTACCACCAATTTTCTGTGAAGGGGAAAAAAAGAAAGAAAATGAGATGAAAAGAAAGGGGTGAAAGGGCATCACTAAATTTATATATAGAAAACATCAAGAGAACAAATTATAATGCATCATTATCTAAGAAAGCAATTTTGTTCTGATTTGATGTACTTTTTGTTTCAAATGTTCATTTCAACAAAATTCTATGTATTTGGAGCAGAGGTATTGCTTACATTTTGACTATGTGAGGTGAAAAAGTTCTCGATTTGAAATCAGAAGACCCAGATTTGAATCCTGATTGTTTTTTTTTTTATTATCAGTTATATGACTTAAGACAAATCACTTAACCGTTCTCATCTCCATTTCCCTATTACTTAAATGAGATAAATGTTGGAATAAATGGTCTTCTAAATTCCAACCCCCTTCTAAATTTTATAACTTCCAGATGGGCAACCTAAATAGACAAATTATGTAGTTCACTTATTTAATGAAGTATATACAAAAATGAAGAGGAGGTGGCATAGTGGACAGAACACCAGTCTTAGAGTCAGGAAGAACTGAGTTCAAATGCAGCCTCAGACACTTACTACTCACCCTGGGCAAGTCACTTAACCCTGTTTGTCTCAGTTTCCTTATCTGTCAAATGAATTGGAGAAGGAACTAGTAAACCATTCCACTTCTTTGCCAAGAAAATCCCAAATGGTGTCATGAAAAGTTGGACACAACTGAAACAAAGAAGCAGCAACAAATTAAAACTTTTAAGTATTAGAGCTATTGATTTGATTGTGGAAAAGATGAGAAATACTTGTAAAATTGCTTTTACAGAATCATGTTATTTTCTCTCTTTCCTTTAGCCTATTTTGTTTCAAGACTTGGCCAAAGAATTGATTCAAGGAATACTTTAATTGCTTTGAAAATGTGATTAAAGTATATGACATATACTAAATGCTATGGAAAATGAGATAATTTTCTAAATGTTAATTATGTCAACTATGGAGGTAAAACTATAGAATATAGAAATTTCAGAATTGTAAAGGAACTCAGCAACTTTTAATCCAACTTGTATGAGAAAAACAAAACCATTTTTCAACATTCTCAAAAAGTGAATATCTAAGTCTTTCTTGAAGAACTTCCATGAAGGGAATCCACTACCTCCTCAGGCAGCCCATTCTGCTTTTAGGTAACTCTAGTAGTATGGAAATTTTCCCCAATATCAATCTTAAATTTGCCTTTTTGCAACTTCTATCCATTCCTCTAACCTTTAACTTCCCGAGACAGTGAACGAATAAATGAATGAGGGATAAAGTATGTATTAAGTTACACCTTATTCAGAAGACTGTACTAAGCTTTGGGGATACAAATAGGGAAGACATCTGCTTTCTCTCAAGAAACTCACATTCTATTAGGGGGAGATAAAATATACTGTGTCTCCCCAGTACTTAGCTCAGTGCCTGGCACATAGTAAATACTTAATTAAATGGGTGTTGACTGACTGTCTGATGTTTAAACTTCAAATCAGTCCTTAAGGTGTAGCACCAAACAGATGGTAATTCATCTTCTTTAGCATCATTTCCAATGATAAAGCCATATCTGTTATCCCACTGTATAATATCAAGGAGTTTGAAAGGCAGAATGTTGTTGTGGATACAGAGCCAGATTAAAAGCAGGTAGGCTTAGACCTTAAATATATTATTTAATTTCATCCTTGTACTAGCCATGTAAAATGAGTACTATTATTTTCTTCATTTTCAGATGAGAAAAATGAAGAGAGAAATTAGATGATTTTCCCAGGGTCACATAGCTACTATGTACCCAAGACAGAATTTGAACTTTGGTCTTTCTAACTACAAGTCTATTGCTCTATCCCTGGCTTTGAGATTCCTCCTTCTCCTTTCTTCTTTTTATTCTTGTTCTTGTTCTTCTCCTTCTCCTCCTCTTTTTTCTTTTTCCTCCACCTCTTCTTCCTCCTCCTCCTCCACTTCTTCTTCCTCCTTTTTTTCTTTTCCTTTTCCTCTGTCTTCTCCCCCCTTCCCAATTTGGCTCTTCCTCTAAACATCCCAGGACTTTAGCAGAGGACGCAGAAGATAGAGCTTCCATTATGGCCTCCTGATCACATCAGTATTTTTAGCTTCCATATCATGCTGCTGACTCTTCAGTGAAAAGTCCTACCAGCTTATTGGAGTTTTGAAGCAAAAAATGAAGGGTTTTTTTTTTGGTATACTATAACACACATGTTGAGCTGCCTTACTGTTATTTTAATAAACTCTAGTTTTAGACATTTACCAAAATGCTTTATGAGATTATTGATAATTTTTAATGATGTGTTAAGTTCTAAAATATTTGTTTAGCAACCTATTTCTGAACTAGGCTTCTTTCAAGCACGATGATGTAATCAGTTCAGAATGGGGACATTTCACTGTTGAATGATGCTATCTAGGGTCAGGTAGTACATCTGTTCTTTAAGAATGTATAACCTGGTAAAATAAATTCTTAACAAAGATAAACCAGTCCAGGCAGGATGTAGAAATATCAAGAAAAATGCTGATAGAAATGACAATTTTGATGAACATCAAAATTTAATCTCTAGAAGTTAGTATGAAGACTTTCAGAGGGAAATGACACAATATTTTTTTTAGAGATACAGTAATAGATATTGATACATTCATTTACATAATGTGAAAGTGTGGGATCTGATCTTATTTGAGATAGTCAGTGTCTATGGGGAAATACTTTGGAAACAGGGTGAAATTTGTCAAATAAATCCATCTGTGTTTTAGATAAAAACAACACTATTCCATGGTAGAGGACAAGAGGTTCTCATCTTCTTTAAGTGTTCCATGACTCTTGAATTGGATTCTGTTTTGTGAAATGCTTCTGCCTTATGAACAGCATTTCCTCAGCTACAGTAATATAAGAGAAATGGAAACTCTGCTTTGTTAAGTAGGTATATTGTTTCAATTACCTGTGGCTTAAGAGTGAGGTAGTAAATCAAGGAATGAGGTTAGTTATGGCTGCTACCCTAAAGTCACATGGATTGGGTTTAGTCTTGCTCACTAAGAGAGTGGAATGAGACTTTAAAAAATCTCTCTTTGACTCATGCTCCATCCCAGAGTTCTGGGAAAAATCTCTACAAATTTCTACAAAAAGATCTTCAACAAACCTTAGGTATGTTTCATGCTTAGTTGTTTAATCATTTCATTCATGTCTGACTCTTCATGATCTCATCTGAGGTCTTCTTGGCAAAGGTACTAGAGAGGTTTGCCATTTCCTTCTCCAGATTATTTTGCAGATAAGGAAATTGAAGCAAATAGGATAATTGACTTGCCTAGGATCACACAGCTACTAAATGTTTAAGACTGGTTTTGAACTCAGGTCTTCCTAACTCCAGGCCTATCCATATCAACTCCTAGGTGCCCCTTTATGCCTAGAGTCTCCCCTAAAATGTATAACATTGACTATTTCTAGAAGGGGTACTCAGGGTACAAAGTAGATATTAGGTATAAGCCAACTATTTTCTCTGCAGCAAAGGAAATTAAAACACAAAATTTAAATGCTTAAAAAAAAAGAATAACTCATCACAATCATAATACCCCATAAATGTAGTCACTTTGTGGGATTGCTGAATATATATTTCCTTTGCCTTAGATCTGTATTGTCCTAACAGTTCATAAGGTCTAGATCTTTTGGCCAGTCTGAGCACAGCCCTGGCTTTCTTAGTCCTTTTAGATTCAGCATCCCCCTGGAATTGGTTCTCCTCCTCTTCCAAGAGCAATAGCAAGAAGTGCTCTCTTCTGGGCAGCCAGCATCAACTCATGAATTTCCAACCTCTTGAAGTCACAAGATAACCTCCATGGCTGGCCATGCCCATATCAAGATTGCTGAGTTCTAGAGTTATACAAAGGAGAAAAGGCAGCCATGGTCTTGAAGTTCAACTATCCTAGGCAAGCACAAATTCTTGATGCCATATGCTCATATCTCTCATAGTCACTGGAGATAGAGGAGAAGGGGGAAAAAATAATCCCTTCTGATGACACTCAACTGTCATCACACTGGTTACATTTTCTCTCATACCCTCTGATTCACTTTGTTGGAGTAGGAAGTCTTGGGGTAGGCATACTCTTTTCTCCCTATTACCACTTCCAGAGCCTCCTTCTCCCACCTTCATTAAGCAATCTCTCTTCCTTTGATCTTCATGACATGAAAATTTGTCTTCCAGTCCAGATCCTGATGACTATTCTTTATTAATCCCTTGTATATTCTCCTTCTTTCTTTTCTAAATGGGTTAAGTACTTCTCTCATAGTCTTTCTCTCCTTCCTATCTCTTGTTATCATATCAGAGGACTTTGATATACATATTGATATACCACCAGTACCCTAGCTTCCCAATTCTTGAATCTAATCTGTTCCTATGAGTTACTTTCCCCTTCCACCTTTTCTACACACAGAGATGATTATACTCCTTTATCTTCATCCACAGGCATCCCATTTTCTTTGTTCCAAACTCTAAAATTCCTTTATCTTATAACATTTTATTATTTGATATTTTTCTATGCTTTATGATTCTTAACCCTGATCACTCATTTCTCTGGCCTCAATTCCTGAAGTGGAGCTTTGTGCCAGGGCCACATTCCTCCCTCCTGCTCCACTTTAAAAAAATTTTTATTTAATTGATTAAGAAAATTTTTCCATAGTTACGTGATTCCTGTTCTTTCCTTGCCCTTCTCCCACCCCACTCCTATAGCCAATGAGCAATTCCACTGGGTATTATTGATATTTGCACAAGGGTGATCGTTTAGAGTCCACATCCCCAATCATATCCCCCTTGAACCATGTGATTAAGCAGTTGTTTTCTTCTCTGTTTCTACTCCCACAGTTCTTTCTCTTGGTGTGGATAGGGTTCTTTCTCATAAGTCCCTCAGAAATGTCTTGGATCATTGCATTGCTGCTAGTAGAGAAGTCCATTACATTCGATTGTGCCACATTGTATCAGTCTCTGTCTACAGTGTTCATCTGGTTCTGCTCCTTTCACTCTGCATCAATTCCTGGAGGTCATTCCAATTCACATGAAATTCCTCCAGTTCATTTTTCCTTTGAGCACAATAGTATTCCATCACCAACAGATACCACAATTTGTTCAGCCATTCCCCAATTGAAGGGCAGCCCCTTATTTTCCAATTTTTTGCTATCACAAAGAACATGACTATAAATATTTTTGTACAAGTCTTTGTCCTTATTATCTCTTTGGGGTATAAACTCAGCAGTGGTATGGCTGGATCAAAGGGCAGACAGTCTTTTAGCACCCTTTGGGCATAGTTCCACATTGCCATTCAGAATGGCTGGATCAGTTCACAGCTCCACTAGCAATGCATTAATGTCCCTATTTTGCCACACCCCCTGCAGCATTTATTACTTTCCTTTTCTGTCTTATTGGCCAACCTGCTCCTGCTCCACTTTTGAATGTGGCAATGGTCCAAGCTTCATCTTGATCTTGGTCACTTAGATTCCTACGCTAATCTCTACTTCCTGAGGCTAGACTCTCTTGGATTTTGGAGGTTTAGAGAGTTGAATCTTCAGGATCCTCTATGATGTTTCAAGGCAAAGTGGTAGGGACTTTAGTGTCCTGGCATGCCCTGGTCCAAGCATGGCTTATCTCATGCTCATCAGTGCTGCTTTTCCATTCTTTGTGCCTCTGGATATAGAGACCTGTGGTCTACATATATTTTAAGTGTATCTCTGGTCACATTGCAGCTCCCTGACTGTGTTTTGGCTTTGCTGTTGGCCTCTTTACCTATTGCCTATGGATTTCTGACTGATTTTTGATACAGTTTTGGGGAGAAAAAAATCCATTGATTTCTAGAATTCATTCTGGTGTGATTTTCAAGATTTTCCTGGCATAGGTGTGGGGGTTGCTGATCTGCCTGCCCCTGTTCAGGCAGCCATATAGGCCAGAACATAATAACCTTCTACCTGGTCTCCCAAACTAAAGCATGTCCTTTCCAGCCTTCTCTTATCTGCAAAGATTGTTTCTTTAAAGAATAGATCTGACCATGTCACTCCTCTAGTCTATGTGCTCCAATGGAGCTGGATTACCTCTAGGATCAAATATAAAATCCTCCGTTTGACATTTAAGATTCTTCATAATTTCATTCTGCACTTCCTTTCCAGCTTTATTACACTTTTCTTTACTCTAGTAACTCTTCTTTGAGTACATTAAAGATTCCATTTGCACTAACTGGAATGCCATAACCCCAGGTCTTCATCTCTTAGTTTCCATTGCTTCCTTCAAGACCTTCAGAAAACCTTTCCAGGACTTCCCCCACCCCCCTCTAGATTCTTTCATCTACTTTTTATATGTCTTGAACATATGTAGAATAGACAGAATTTTTTTAATATGTTGCATTTCCCATTAGACTGTGAGCTTCTTGAGTACAGTGATGATTTTTACCTTTCTTTGTATCTCTACTTGGTGCAATACCTGACATATAGTTAGGGCTTAATGAAGGTTTGATGACTGACTGACAGTGGGGTCTGTCCAGTGTGCTAAAGGGCTTCTTTGCTTTCTCATGACATTGTAAGGATATTATGGGGCCATTTTGACTATTTAGATACCATTGCTTATCTTTGACACATGGTCACCTTATCTTCTTATCATATAATTTATTGATGACCTTTTATATTCATGTTCTTTGAAGTTTTTCATTGGTTTTATACAGAAGTCTATTAATATCCACTATGTACCCTTTCACTGCTCTCTGTATGACATTCATTTTTAATTCCATCGAGACTGTACTATTTAATCTTTTTCTTCCAAAGAGCCCCATTGGTAATAATAATCTCTCAACTCTGGGCATTTTCACTGACTGTCCACCATGGAATTCTCTCTCCTCCTATGTCTTTCTCTTGGCTTCCTTCAAGTCCCAGCTAAAAAAATCCCACCTTCTACAAGAAAACTTTTTCAATCCTGCTTAATGCTATTGTAACCTCTCCTCTTTATCTACCCCATGGGTTCTCTAATTATCCTTTATATT
Organism: Monodelphis domestica; assembly: GCF_027887165.1. NCBI lineage: Eukaryota > Metazoa > Chordata > Mammalia > Didelphimorphia > Didelphidae > Monodelphis > Monodelphis domestica. Next base: position 267,374,087 of record NC_077227.1, read on the forward strand.
TCTTGTTTCTGTGTGGTTGTTTACAGATGGTCTCTGCTTTTAGCCTGAGCTCTTTGAAACTTTTTCTTTTCTTTGTGTCCCCAGAGCTAGCACAGGGCTTGGCACACCTTAGGTGCTTAATAAATGTTTATTAACTAGACTAGTAAAAGATGGACCATTATTTTCATATGAGGATTTGGGATCTTTATTTTTTCCATTTGAATCAATATATTTAGTCAATTTAGAACATTATTCCTTGGTTATAATAATCATATTATTTCCCTCCCTCCCCTCCACTCACCCTTCCCGCAGCCAATGTGCAATTTCATTGGGTATTACTTGTGTCCTTGATCAGAATCTATTTCCATGTTGTTGATGTTTGCATGAGGATGTTCATTTAAACTTTACATCCCCAACCATATCCCCTTGACCCATGTATTCCAGAAGTTGTTTTTCTTCAGTGTTTCTACTCCTACAGTTTTTCCTCTGAATGGGTATAATGGTTTTTCTCATAGATTCCTCCAAGTTGTTCAGGATCATTGAATTGCCACTAATGGAGCAGTCTATTACATTTGATTGTACCACAGTGTATCAGTCTCTGTGTACAATGTTTTCCTGGTTCTGCTCCTGTCACTCTGCATCACTTCCTGGAGGTTGTTCCAGTTCACATGGAATTCCTCCACTTTATTATTCCTTTGAGCACAATAGTATTCCATCACCAACATATACCACAATTTGTTCAGCCATTCCCCTCATTTTCCAATTTTTTTGCCACCACAAAGAGTGCAGCTATGAATATTCTTGTACAAGTCTTTTTCCTTATTATCTCTTTGGAGTACAAACCCAGCAGTGCTGTGGCTGGATCAAAGGGCAGACAATCTTTTAGTGCCCTTTAGGCATAGTTCCAAATTGCCCTCCAGAATGGTTGGATCAATTCACAACTCCACCAGCAATGAATTAATGTCCCTACTTTGCCACATCCCCTCCAGCATTCATTACTTTCCATAGCTGTGATGTTAGCCAATCTGCTAGGTGTGAAGTGATACCTCAGACTTGTTTTGATTTTCATCTCTCTGATTATAAGAGATTTAGAACGCTTTTTTGATGTGCTTATTAATAGTTTTGACTTCTTTGACTGAAAATTGCCTATTCATGTCCCTTGCCAATTTATCAATTGGAGAATGGCTTGATTTTTTGTACAATTGATTTAGCTCTTTGTAAATTTGAGTAATTAAACCTTTGTCAGAAGTTTTTGTTATGAGGATTGTTTCTCAATTTGTTGCTTCCCTTCTCATTTTGGATGCCTTAGTTTTGTTTGTACAAACACTTTTTAATTTGATGTAATCAAAATTATATTTTACATTTTGTGACTTTTTCTAAGCCTTGCTTGGTTTTAAAATCTTTCCTTTCTCAAAGGTCTGACATATATACTATTCTGTGTTCACATAGTTTGCTTATAGTTTCCTACTTTATGTTCAAATCATTCACCCATTCTGAGTTTATTTTGGTGTAGGGTGTGAGGTGTTGATCCAAACCTAATCTCTCCCACACTGTCTTAGATTGTACAAAATCCAGGAATCTATATTATGAACAGCTTGCTTTTCTCTTTATGCATATAATAAATTCAACGTGTTATCTCCAAGACTGTCCTGCCTGCTTGTGTTTCCTGCTGACCTTTGTTCTGTTCTCTTCTATGCATTTTTAGAGTGCTTTATTACACTCTTTTCTCTTCATTTTTAAAAATCCTTTTGGCAACTTCATTGTTGGTATCCTTCTTCCCTGCATTTTTTCTTCCTCCACCGAAAGAAAAAAAAAATCTATGTATCAGATATGCATAGTCAAGCAAAATAAATCTCCACATTGCCCAAGTTAAAAAATGTATATTTCATTTTGAAACTTTCTTCACATCTCTGTGGAATGGTAGAGAGCATGCACTATCATTGTTCTTATGAATCATGGTTGCTGATCATTGCACTGATCAGAGTTGTTAAATTGTCTCTTTTACCTCTACATGCTCTCTTGGTAACCTCATCAGTTCCAATGGGTTAAGCTTTCATCTCTATGTAGATCCCTCAGGTCTCTATATCTAATCCTAGTCTTTCTTCTGAATTTCTGTCCCTCATCATCAATGGCCTATTGGATTTTAAAGAATTATGTCCTGGAGACATGTCTAACTCATTATTCCAAATGGAAACTCAGTTTGGAATTTCCAACTCCATTTCAAATTATCTCCCAAATCCTCCACTCTTTTAATTAAAATTTAAAAATCCAAATAAAGCATTCCAATGAAAAGCACTACCATCTTTCCAATCACCCAAGTTAATAACCTTGGCATTCTCCTCAATTCCTCATTCTCCTTCCCTTCCTTCTGCATATCCAGTTAGTGGTCATATCTTATTGCCACAACTTCCACAGCTTCCATACCCAAACCCTTCTCTTGCTCACATAGCTACCAAATTTAAAAAAGTCCTTGTCACCTTTTGCTTGTATTACTGAAACAGTTTCCTGTTTAGATTTCCTTCTTCAAGTCTCTCTCACCAGTTCACTTTCTATATTATTGCCAAAAGGATTTTCCTTATACACAATTCTGACCATGTTACTATCCTACTCAATCAAGTGCTCTAGGATAAAATATCAACTCATTTTTTTTAGCTGTTTAATCCTTTCTCATCCAGGTTCCAGTGGATTTTTTCCAGTCGTGTTGTATATGACACCCTTTGCTTACTTGAAAATCAATCAAATTACCTTTCTTTCTGTTCCTAACACAGGAAATTTCATTTCCTACTACTAAGCCTTTTTGCACTGGCTCTCTTCAACTTCCCTGGAATGCACTCACTCCTTTTCTAAATGTCAGAGACCCCTTTCTTTAAAATTCTGCCAAGGGACAGCTAGGTGGCTCAGAGGATAGATAGCTAGGCATGGAGATGGGAGGTCCTGGGTTCAAATATGATCTCAAATACTTCTTAGCTGTGTGAACCTGGGCAAATCACTCAACCCCCATTGCCTAGCCCCTACCACTCTTCTGCCTTAGAACCAATACTTCTTATTGATTCTAAGATGGAAAAGTCAGGGTTTAAAAACAAAGAAGCTTAGTCAAGCAGCATTTTAAACATAAATTCCCTCCCTGATTGCTAGAGTCCTCCCTCTTAACTACTTTGTACTTATTTCTTTTAACTTTATTGTGCATACAGTAGATGTACATCTGTACTTACCTTCCTCATTCAAATAGAAGTTTCTTGGGAGGTGGGGGAAGGAATTATCTCACTCTTTGTAGTTGTATTTCGAGTTTGAGCAAGGTTCATGGCACCTATGGGGAACTTAATAAAATGATACTTGTTGGTTGATTAAATGATTCAAACTAATTTAAAATAAATTGTCCTTCTGGTTCTGCTAATTTCACTTTGTGTCAAGTTTGTCCAGAACTATTTCTTTATCATTTCTTTTGGTGATATAATATTTTATTTCATTCATACATTATAGTTTGTTAAGCCATGCCCCAACTAATAGGAACCCCCTTAGTTTTCTAGTTCTATGCCACTACAAAATGCTGCTATAGACATTCTTTCCCCACACTGGTCTTTTCCCACTTTCTTTGCTTTCTTTTGGAACATGACCAAGTATTGTAAGACCAAAAGGTAGTCTAGAAGCTTTTGGGAGGAGTTACAAATTGTTTTCCAGAATGGTTAGACCAATACAAAGTGCCATCAACAATATACTAATGTGCCTGTTTTCCTGCAGCAATTTTATCAGTTGTCATTTCCCATTTTTGTCAGTATAATGAAAATGTGATTGAATTGCATAGTTGTGTTTATTTGCATTTTTCATATTATTGTTGATTTGAAGCATTGTTTCCCTAGATGACTACTAATAGCTTAGAGTTTTTCCTCTGAGAAAGTTAATATCCTCTGACCATTTATCTATTGGGGAATGGATCTCATAATTATGTATTTGAATTAGTTCCTACTAGATTTAATTTGCTGTGAAATTTAATACATAATTGGGCAATACAGTTTTTAATAATTTCCTTTATTTCTTCTTCATTTGTTGTGAATTTTCCTTTCCCTTTTTAATTGGGCATTTTTCCCCACCTGACAACCTAATAAGCTTCTAGCTTTATTTGTTAATGAAATGGGTTTTTAATATTGAGTTTGTTAATTTCTTCTTTGATTTTCAGAATTTCTAGTCTGACAATTAACTTTTTGGGTATAGAACATGTATTTTTTTAGTTAATTTAGTTGAATGTCTGATTCATTGATCTATTTTTTCTCTTTTGTTGATAAGAGTGTTTAGATACACAAAAATTTCTCTGAGTTTTGACCATACTGCCACTTCCCTAGTTTTTGGTATTTTAGCTCATTGTTGTAATTTTATTTAATTTTATCAAGTTATCTATAATTTCTATAATTTGTTCTTTGACATGTTGATTCTTTAGGATTAAGTAATTTAGTCTCCAATCACTTATCCTTTCTTCAATGACCATTAACTGATTATAATTTTTATTTCATTGTAATTAGTAAAGAATTTATAAAATATTTCTATTTTTCTGCATGTTTATGGAATTTTTATACTTTAATATATGGTCAATTTTTAAAATGGTTTCATTCACAGGAAATAAATATGTATAATCCTTTCAATTCCCATTCAATAATCACCAGAGATCAATATTTAACTTTTCTAAAATTCTATTCAGTTTTTAAACTACATTCCTGTTCTTAGTTTGGTTATATTGGTTTAGCTCTTATTCAGACACATTGAAGCCCCATGTTTTCCTGTCTTTCCTGTCTATTTCTCTAATTTATTTAACTTTTCCTTTACATATTTAGATGCAATGCCATTTGGTACATATATGTTAAATATTGTTCATTTATTATTTATGGTATTTATAGATAATATCATTTTGATGTTTATCTCTTTTAATCAACTCTTTCTTTGCTGTGACATTGTCTAAGATTGTGATTATTCTCTGATTTTTTAAGTTTAGCTAAAGCATAATAGCTTTTGTTCTATTCCTTACTTTTAATTGTCTGAATTTTTATATTTCAAAAATATTTATCTTATAAACAATATGCTGCTGAATTTCATTTTCAAATCTATTCTGCTATCCTCATATTTTATTAGTAATTTTTTCCATTCACCTTTACAGTTCTGAAGATGTTAATTAATAGTCAATAATAGACTTATTAAACACTTACTATGTGCCAGACACTATACTAAGAGTTGAGATATACATAAAGACAAAAATAATATTTTTGCCCTCAAGAAACTCATGTTAAAAAAATTATACAAAAAAATATATATATTGCAGTCAAAAAGGAGACCTCTGTTCTGTACAAAGTGACCCTGCTGCTCCGGGACAGCAGTTATGGGAAGAAGACAGATGCTCACAGACAACAAAATAAAAATGTGCCTTCTTGCTCCTAATTCAATGGATAAGCTAGTAGTTCAGACATACATCAGAATTAAACACTCTGATCCCAGTCCCCCAAGCCACTCAGGGCTCAAATTTAAATACAATTTTAGACAAAAGTTTGACATGGCACTAAAAGAAGACTTGTCCAGAGAGGCAAGGCAATGAGATAGTCCCAGAGGTGTCAAATTTGGGGTAGACAGGAAAGTGTCCTTCGAGATTTCCTAATATAGCCAGATTAAAATGCAGTTGGGATAGGTTTAACAAAATAAATAAAAATACAATACTACATAGATGATGTTAATTTGTAGTTTTCTAAGTCAAATGTGTGGCTCAAAGGGGCCTGAATTTGACAGTACTACACCAATAAATCAAAGTGTTCTTGGAATTGCTAAAATAGAATGAAGTGAAGGGGATCCAGAGGAATTTAACTCTGACAAAGTGACTGAGGAGGAGGGATTTCCAGTCTTTGGGTCAATTAAGTTTTGGCATGCTTATATCCTGGGGGCAGGGGCCATATCAGTCAAAGCAGGTTTTCAGCTATTCACATATAATTATTGTAAGTGGAAGATAATCTCACAGGGAAGGCACTAGCTGTGTTTACACTAGCAATGTAATGTGGACAAATGGAAAGGACTCCTATAGAAAATGAACAATGACCAGGGCTCAAATCTGAAAATAGGAGCAAGAGAGTAAGCTGGGCTATACTGGATGGTATACAGTCTCCAAAGAATTAAAGTTGTGGGTCTCTTGAAAGGTGGTAGAGAGGTGAGGGTGAAAAAACTATGTCATATTATAAAGAATTGCACACCAGAAACACTGTTAAAGAGATATATGTGTCGAAAATGATATAACCCATCAAAGAGGTGGATAACCAGAAAAGGAGATAGGCCAGTGAGAGAGAAGGATAACAGACAGCACATATGCTGCACTGGTAGCCATATTATGTGGTGATATCTAGAGAAAAGCTTCCAAAAATCTGAGTGGTCTCCCTGAAGATAGGGGAAGAGATGCACAAGTAGTTGCAATCTTCCCTGTGGCACTCTCCCTCAAAGATGAGATCACAGGTCCATCAATGTAATCAATACAGACCCACAAGAAGGCTAATACCCTCTAGTCTCAGAGTTAAAGCAAGTCATACCACAGCCTCTTCATGGATAAATCTCAACAGGCTAATATTTCCAGGAACTTTTGGCATTTTTTAATATAGAACATGTTCTGATTGATCTTATTTATAACCTCACCAGATACTATGGACTCCGTCAGGTTGGCTGGACTGAGGTTATTTATATCTCCCCATTCCCCATGTCGTTGCTTGCTTTTTTCTGTTATGTCCAACTCGTTGTGTCCCTATTTTTTTCTTTATTTTTTTTTATTTAGTCAATTTAGAACAATATTCCTTGGTTACAAGAATCATATAAATTCCCTCCCTCCCCCCCCCTCCCCCAGCCAAGCGCAATTCCACTGGGTATTACATGTGTCCTTTATCAGAACCCATTTCCATGTTGTTGATGTTTGCACTGGGATAATCAATTACGGTCTACATCCTCAATCATATCCCCATCGACCCATGTAATCAAGCAGTTGTTTTTCTTCTGTGTTTCTACTCCCACAGTTTTTCCTCTGAATGTGGATAGTGGTCTTTCTTGTAGATCCCTCTGACTTGTTCAGGATCACTGCATTGCCACTAATGGAGAAGTCCATTACGTTCAATTGTACCACTGTGTTATCAGTCTCTGTGTACAATGTTCTCCTGGTTCTGCTCCTTTCACTCTGCATCACTTCCTGGAGGTTGTTCCAGTTCACAGGGAATTCCTCCAGTTCATTATTCCTTTGAGCACAATAGTATTCCATCACCAACATATACCACAATTTGTTCAGTCATTCCCCAATTGAAGGGCATTGATAGGGTTTTTTTAAAGCCCGTTCCTTCTGTCTTATAATAAATACTCAGTTCCAAGGCAGAAGAGTGGTAAGGATAGGCAGCTGGGGTTAGGTGACTAAGTGACCCAAGGTCATACAGCTAGGAAGTGTCTGAGGCTAGACTTGGACCAATTCCTCTCAACTCCAGCCTAGCACTCTGTCCACTGAGCCACCTAATTGCCCCAAGAAGACAGACTTTTTCTGGGTTTGCCAACATGCCTCCCTCCCAACTTTGTCTTGTACTTTGGCTCTCTCCACACTATTACCAGTTCATAAGAGTTACCTTGGGTATAGTGAGTTTCCCATCACTAGAAGTATTCAAGTGGTGGATGGATAACGATTTGTTAGGAATATTATAGCTGAAATATACTCTTTGGAAAAGGTTTAAATTGGATGACATCTAGGATCCCTTCCAAATTTATAACACTTTGATTTTATGAACCAGACTATTATTTGCAAAAATGGCCTGGCTTTTCTAGAATTAGGGCAATTCTAATAAACGTAATGTTCACGACTGGCATCAATTACTGGCTTTTTGTCAGTGGGATATTCCAGATGGTCCAGTTTCTATGGAAATCCCAAAGGGGAATCCCTGCTTTTAGATTTGAGGGGGAAGGGAAAGGAGGAAGTTGGCAAAAGGATGTTTGTAAATGCCATTTTTCAGGTTTCCAAAATCAGGTACAAAACAATCAGCTGACACAGATTATTTCCTTGTCATAAATTGTTCAAGTTTCTGACACACACAGTAGAAAAAAAGGATAGCTGCAACTTCTTTTTTACAATTGAGTACATATTTGTTTATTAAATTGAAACTTGTGGACTGGAAATTTTAGAAGTAATGAGGAGAACAGCAGAGCTAAGCATAGAGTTTCTACTTAGCTGAATGTATTGTTGAATTTCTGAACATTTGGCTACAAAATTCTAAAATGCCACCTCCCTGTAGGGTTAATAAATATGGAGGCACTGGAGTTCTTTGGACAATTCAGCGTCCAAGAGTGTTTGCTAAGTAGAGCTTCTATAGATTCCCCCTTTCATTTACTAATGTCAACAGCTCCATACAGGGAAAGCACACAAGGATACAAGACCTGATGTCTGCTAACACGTGTGGCTAATTTTTAAACTAATGATATTTGGTCAAGGCAGTTTTCCTTCAATGATACACAATTCATATCTTTTATATGTTATAGCTCCTACCTCCCAGGGTCGTTATGATAATCAAATGAGATAATATTTCTTCCCTTTCTTTCTTCTTTTCTTCCCAGTCAATATTCAAAGGTTACTTTCTAAAAACCCAGTTAAAACTAATCAGAACTAGACTGTGTCACTTTTTCTAAAACACCACTGAATTGAATTCCTTAATCTGTGGAGTTCTAATTAATTGATAAGATGACATATAATGTTGCTTTTTCTGGAAAAGAATGTTTTTAGATGTCATGACCAATTGAGATTAGGATTTCCATGTAATGGGATGGATGTTTACACTGGAAGTGGATAGATAATACTTTGCAAACATGAGTGGAGTGCTCTGGAGATGGAAAAGCATCATTGGAATGCAAACATAGTGCTGTTATTAGGACTTCTTTCATCTTTCATATGTTCCACAAATGTTAACTGGCTCATCCTTGAGGGAAGTATGTATGCCACTACAGCTGAACCAGAAAAGAAACCCACCACCATCTGGAGGTGTGGATTGACTAGTGGTCTAAGTTGGTGGCAACTAACTAAGGGCAACTAAGCTGTAGGTAAGAAATCACATACTGACATTATCTATGTTCTTTTGTATTTTTATTTACTTTGTTAAGCATTTCCTAATTATATTTTAATCTGATTGAGGAAGCAAGCACTCAGTTTCGAGATGACCCTTGTGACCAGTGGCATGCTTGACTCTATTCCAAGTCATATGTAGAAACTAAGATTTAGAAACCTGACCAGAAGTGGTTATTTCCAACTAGAATGCATGCTCTTTGGAAGCAAAGACTGTGTCTCATCTGAATTTTGTATCTTACACAGTGCACTTCACATAGAAGATACTTAAATATTTGTTGATTTAATTTTCCTCCTATTGAGTCAAGCTCAAAGAGTTGGCAGTATCTTCATTTTACAGGCCCAATTCTTTGGAGAATCTTGCCATTTAAATCTCCAGAACATTCCATGTGGTATGTGTTCACTCATATGGTACCCTTTTCTCTCATGCAACTACCACTCTAGTTCAGGTCCCCATCACTTCTTACCTGGATTATTTAATTACCTTCTAAATGGCATCCCCTGCCTCGAGTTTCTCCCTACTCCTCCATTGCAATGCCAAAGTAGTTTTCCTAAAGCATATATGGACCCTGTTGCTCTCTACATCACAAATCCAAGTGATTCCTCATTGCCTCCAGGATCAACTATGCCTTGGCATTTAATTCTCTTTCCAACATAGCCCCTTCCTACCTTTCTAGTATTCTTACACTTTATCTACATTGCATTCTACAATCCAATTACATTGTCCTATTTGCTGGTCCTCACACATAACATTCCGTCTCCTATCTCTGAATCTTTGCACAGGTTATCTCACATGGCTGGACCACCTCCTTCCTTACTTCTACATCCTGCTTCCCTGGCTTGTCTCAAGACTTAGCTCAAATCCTACACATTAGAAGAGGTTTTTCTCTAAGCCCCCCTGCCAGCTACTAGGGCTATTTCTTAGATTATCTTTCATGTACTCTCTATATATCTTATGTGCTATATGCAGTCAGCTATTCTCTGTGTTCTCCCCCATTAGAATACACCCTCTTTAAGGGCAGATACCATTTTTCCCTTTTTTGTAACTCTAGAACAGGGGTCCCCAAACTTTTTACAAAGGAGGCCAGTTCACTGTCCCTCAGACCGTTGGAGGGCCGGACTATAAAAAAACTATGAACAAATCCCTATGCACATTGCACCGATCTTATTTTAAAGTAAAAAAACAAAATGGGAACAAATACAATATTTAAAATAAAGAACATGTAAATTTAAATCAACAAACTAACCAGTATTTCAATGGAAACGATGGGCCTGCTTTTGGCTAATGAGATGGTCAATGTCCGGTTCGATATTTGTCACTGCTAGCCGTAACAAGTGATGTAAGTATGCATCAGTTAGTCTAGATCTGGTTGGAGATTTCAGATGTTTCATTCTGGAAAAAGTCTGTTCACAGACATAAGTGCTGCCAAAGATGGTTGCCATTTTGAGTGCATGGTTCCTGAGATTAGGATATGTCTCAGAGGGGAGAGATGCATAGAAATTAGGCAAACTGCTTGACTTGAATGCATCTTTCAGAGAGTCACAATTCTGCAGTTCAGTCAGTTCTATTTGGTAAATTGTATCCATATTTTCAATGTCAATAGAAAATGGGTTACAGGAAAGCTGTATGCCCTGTTCATGGAGATGAAGCTCTTTAAATCTGAATTGGAACTCCTTTTGCAACTTTTCCAGTGAATCCACACATGTTTCTTTTGGGAATGCAATCAAGGGTTTTTCCACTACCAGATTTTGAGTTAAGGGAAATGGCAGAAATTTTCCTCCTTCACTCGTGTGATAAGGAGGTCTAATTTTACTTCAAATGCTTTCACATGTGATTGCATATCACAGATGAGCTTTCCCTTTCCTTGAAGTTGCACATTGAAACTGTTGAGTAGCTCTGTTATATCTGTCATAAAGGCAAGGTGCCATTTCCATTCTGCATCATTGAGCTCTTACTTCTTTGTTTTTTGAAAGCATAAAAGCTGTAATCTGTGGAAGTAAGTCACAGAAATGTCTCAAAACTCTCCCTTGACTTAGCCAATGGACTTCTGTGGGTACAGAACATCTTCCTAGGCAACATTTTGCTCAAACAGAAATTCCTGAAATTGTCTGTGGTTTAGTGCATTAGCTCTAACGAAATTAGCACATGATACCACAATTTTCATGAGTCCCACTTCAGTGATTTATTACATAGCAGTACTTGGTGGATGAGGCAGTGTATGGCTCTTGGATGAGAATGGCTACATTTGTCCATCTCTTGGCTAATGTGAGCAATTACTCCTTTCTTAGACCCCACCATGCTGGGAGTACCATCTGTTGTCACACTGGCTAGTTTAGCCCAGTCCAGCTCCAAATCCTTCACAGTTTGGGAAACCTTTTCATAGATATTTCTCCTATAGTTGTTCCTTTGGTGCTTTGCAGTGAATCAAACTCTTCTGTGACTTCAAAACTGTCATTCGTCTCATGAATAAAAATTAGAAGATGTGCAAAATCACAAACATCATTGCTCTTGTCGAGTGCCAAGGAAAAATAGGAAAGTTTTCTTGTGGAGTTTTGCAAATGCTGATGCAAATTGTCTCTCATTTCTTCAATCTTTTGTGTAATTATAGATCCTGAAAGACTAACTGTACTAAATAAGTTTGCCTTTTCTGGACACATCTCCTTGGCAACAGAAAGAAGGCACTCTTAAACAAATTCTCCCTCCACTAATGGTCTGCCAGTGTGTGCTATTAGCTTGGAAACTTGAAAACTTGCTCGCAGTGATGAAATATTTAGCTGCTTCTGCTCCACAAAAGTATTTTGCTGAATTGTCAATGCATTTTTCAGTTTTAATATTTTATCTTTTCTCACATCTCTGACCAAACAATTGTATTTATCTTTATGTTGAGTATGATAGTGTTGACGCAAATTGTATTCTTTGAACACAGACACTATATGCTGACATATCAAACACACAGCTCTTTCCTTGTACTGCATAAAAAAGTAATCATAAGTCCACTGTTCTTTGAATATCCTACACTCTGAGTCAATTTTTCGCTTTCTTGATGTTATTGTTTCCTAGGGATTCCAAATTGCTATTAATAAAATACATATATATATATATATATATATATATATATATACACACCCAGCCCTACAAAAACAATATACCAACAATAATTTTGCCCACACAGAGGCCTACAGACTGTACTGTCCATCAGTGCAGTCTGATCTGTGTCCATCAATGCAACATTCCCAGTCCACATCATTTCAGCCTCACCAGTAGCCATATTGGTAGAACTCCACTTTTACCTCAGGCTCACACTGGTGTGGTGAGGGAACTGGCACAATTACAGAGCCAGTTCCTCAACCACCTTTCCAGTTCACACTACCCTGTGCGAACCGCACTGTGATCTGTGACCTCACATAGGAATCTGAGTGCATGGGTAAGACCCCTATGATCAGATTCGATGGCAGGAAAAAAGAAGGCACGATACTAGTCTGTGTCCTCGTGGGGTCCATATTTATGAATCTGTAATGATAGACTATAACACAAAAAACACATGCCTCACTTCCCCCACATAGTACAATGGCAACCATGCTCCCACAGATGCACAACATAATGGACCCTATAATAGGTGCATCTGGGGGAATATGAGGGCCATTGTATTACCATGTTTCCCCCCAAATAAGACACTGTCTTATATTAATTTGACCCACAAAAAACAGGAAGTGTCTTATAATACACTCAATGGTAGTGGTGGACTTCTCACAATAGAGGCCCACCTCTGATGTCACAGGCCAGATCACTGCTATCCGATGCCTGTATACAGTACTGGAGGAGGTGCTGAGCCTGTGACAATGTATACTGCTGTCTGGGATAGCGGAGGCTGCAGCACTGTCTGGGATGGGCCTGTCACACCTTGCACAGGCCCATCACTGCCACCGCTATACCGGGCAGCAGTATACACAGTGTGGAATCCCCTCCCCCAGATCACCACTCACCATGCTGACATCTTCCATTGTGCAGCCACATAATCCTTTGCATAGTGCTTCTGTTCTCCATTCAGTTACTCTCAGAACAAGGCGCCACTAAAAGGATTATGTCACCGGAAGTATTACTGTATGTGAGCGACATTGTGCTTTGTGGTGCCGCCACTTACAGTACTCCAGGAGCACAGGATGCATCTGCATTCTATGCTCCTCTCACTGACCACCAGTGAAAGAGGTGCCCCTTCCGCAAGTGTGGTGGGGGCCAGATAAATGGCCTCAGGGGGCCGCATGTGGCCCGTGGGCTGTAGTTTGGGGACCCCTGATCTAGAACTTTGCACAGTGTCCAATATAGTAAATGCTTGTTGATTGGTTGATTTTGATTTAAAGAAGTGCTGGGGAATTTTGTTTAGGGAAAATAGAATTGTCAGGCTAGATTTGTGACCTAGACATTTCAATTTTAACTTAAATTGAAAAGATTATACTAGAAATCCAGAAAGAAGAAACAAGATGTCATGACATGAAGGAGAGAATGGAAGAAGAGAAAACCAGATTGGAACTGTTAAGAATGAATCTTAGAGGGGGCAAGTGGGTGGCTCAGTGGATTGACGGCCAGATCTAGAGATGGGAGGCCCTCAGTTCAAATCTGACCTCAGACACTTCCTAGCTGTGTGACCCTGGACAAATCACTTAACCTCCATTGCCTAGTCCTTACCTCTGGCCTCAGACACTTCCTAGCTGTGTGACCCTGGACAAGTCACTTAACTTCCATTGCCTAGCCCTTACCACTCTTCTGCATAAGATGGAAGATAAGAGTTTAAAACAAACAAACAAACAAATAAAAAGAAATAATCTTAGAGGCTAAACCAAGACAATGAATTAAGCAACTAAGTTATACATGTCAGAGGTAGGGCTTGGAGCAGGTCTAGGTTTCACGCCAACTCTTTGTTATAAAATACTGTCTCTCTATATGTTGATTTTTATATATTACTTTGTAAAAATTAAAATTAGCCATCATTATAAAAATTAAAATTTTATATTTTTATAAGATTTATTAATGATCATTAGAAGTGACAAAGTAAAAAGGTAACAAAATAAAAACCACATGCCCATGGCTAATCTACCTGTTCAAAAACCCTGCACTCTACCACCGTTGCTGACAGGAAGCAAAGAGAGTGAGACCAGGAAATCCAACCAATATATCCCCCTGTCTGGGGGAAATCAGTGGGCTCCTGGGAAATGTAGTTCAAAGGCACAAGATTTCTGATTACACAAATTATTGCTAGTGTCTTGCATAGACTACAGACATATCTATCTTTTAGGAGTAATTTTGACTTTTATTTGACTATATTAATGATTATGTATGCATTGTTACTTTATAGGCCTTTTGAGATAGCTATATTTTTTTCTGATTCTCCTTTTTTTCTCTGTTTAATCTTCAGTCTTCTAATCTATTTCAATCTGTCAGTCTTTTAATTTGTTTAATCTTCATTCTCTCCCTTTCTATTGATTTCTGCTGCTTATAATAATGCCCAGGTCTCTTTCATCCTTAAAATAATCTTTTGGTAGATCCTACTATTTCTGATAGCTTTTATTCTATCTCTCTCTTCCTTTTCTTAGCAAACACCATGAAAAAACTATCCATATTTGAGGTCTCTAATTTCTCTCATTCTTTTCCCAAATCTCTGCATTGTAATTTCTGAATTTATCACTCAATTGAAATTATTCTTAAAAATTACCAATAATTTCTTAATTGCTAAACCTAGTGGGTTTTTTTCTCAGTCTGTATCATTCTTGAACTCTAAAAATCACTTGACACTGGTGACCTTCTCCTTCTGTATATTTTTTTATCTCTCAATTTTTGTAACACCTTTCTTTTGTGGTTATTCTCCTATATAGCTGACTAATCCTTTTCATTCTACTTTGCTGAATCATTATTCATGTTACCCTCACTAATTGTGGATATATCCCATTCCTCTGTCTTGGAGCTATCTTCTCTTTGAATATTCTCTTATTGACTTTGTCAGCCCCCATGGGCTGAATTCTCATCTTTATGCAGATAAAATCTAGACTGATTTATCTACTTCTAGTTTCTCTCTTAAGCTCCCCTCCTTAACCTT
Organism: Monodelphis domestica; assembly: GCF_027887165.1. Lineage (NCBI taxonomy): Eukaryota > Metazoa > Chordata > Mammalia > Didelphimorphia > Didelphidae > Monodelphis > Monodelphis domestica. The sequence continues at coordinate 267,389,249 of NC_077227.1, forward strand.
AGAGAACACTGGCCAAAATAAACAGGAGATAGATATTATCTCTACAGAGAAGACAAAAAAAGAAAAGAAAAGAAAAAAGAAAAAGAAAAGGAACTTTGGGGTGGGGGAAGCTAGATGACAGTGGATAGAACTGTGGGTGTGCAGTCAGGAAGACCTGAGTTCCAATTGTGCTTTTAGCTAAGCTTGCCAAGCTAGTCATATAAGCTTCCGCAAGTCACTTAATCTCTTTGTTTCAGTTTTCTCATCTATAAAACGAAGGGATTGGACTCAGTTGCCTCTACTATTGCTTCTAGCTCTAAATCTCCAATCTTATGTTTTTGTGAATAATACATTAAATTTAGCAAGCTCCTGAGAACTTGTGACAAAAGAATAAGAAATGGGTAGATGAGGCAAAGTAATTTGGTATTTGAAGTTTCTCTAAGGACTTATTATTGCTGACATTTTGGGGGAAAAAGATAACAGAGGTTATCCTGAAAGAGGAAATAAAGGACAGAAACTCTCGCCTCAAGAACCTGGGATGAGGATATTGTTATTTCTAAAGTCTAGATTCAAATGTGTTCAACAGCATTGTTAGTTTGAACTCAGTCCCATACCAGTTCCTCCAAAAATCTTTAAGAATATAAAGCTTTGTTCCCTGCAATAGAGAAGGGAGGAAGTCTGGCCCCATCATGCTACAGTTCTGTAGGTGGAAAAAATTTAAGGCTGCCTCATTATATGAAGGACATTTAGGTATCCAACTCCTCCCCAACCCCAACCTCCCTACCCACAAATGCCATGAAAATATTATTAAATGAACATTTTTTTCTCTTCAAACATCTTCCCACTCTTTGTGGGAGGTTTAAAGTGATAAGTTAGAAGTAGAATAACAGTTTTGTTATTAGACATTATTGTAGTTAAATCCTATAAAGTTAATAAATAAGTTTTCCCAGAAAAAAGGAAATTTAACTTTTTAATTGATGGATTTCATTTTCTCTATTGTTTGGATGGTCATCTTTCTGAAGCAATTGACTTGCTTTCTTAAGCAAAGTTTATGGAACATAATGAAACCTCTTCTTGATGGCTTAGGAAGAAAGAAAGAATACTCCAGGAGTTGGCAAACTTAGGTCTAGCCCTATCTCTGCCACCAACTTGGTCTGTGACTGCGAACAAATAGTGTCTGATTTTTTCTCACTTGTAAAATGAAGGTTAGTCTAGATGAACTATTTATCTTCTACCAGATCTGTAATTCCATGAATATGATTTCAGTTGAACCAAAACCCTGGAAATCCTTATTCTAGATTTACTGTCATTCTTGTGTTGCTGAATTACAATGCTGCTCACCCTGTCATCCCAGGTTCTTTGCTGCTTATTTTTATTAAAAAAAAAAATCAAATCATGATTTTACCCAAGTATACACTTATGATAATATAACCCCACTTGGGCAATCCTATTCAGCACTCCTTGATTATTTCCTTCCTCATATCAAGTTTTTTTCTTCTTCCTCAGCCTTGTAAACTCCTTCTACCTTCCCTTTCCATTTATTCAGTCCTGTCCAATTCTTTGTGACCTCATTTAGGTTTTTCTTGGCAAAAATACTGGAGTGATTTGCCATTTCCTTGTCCAGCTCATTTTATAGATGAGGAACTGAGGCAAACAGGGCTAATCTGGTCCTAGTGAGCGTTGGTTTGACCCATACTGCTCCACACTCTGACCCTTTCCTCTAGATAACTCTGTATCTATCCTTAATAATCTGTGTAGGAAAGAGGGCAGATGAAATGACAAGGCAATAAAATGTGTAATACAGAATCTGACTCAGCAACTGATCACCTTGGACCAGTTACTGTACATTTATGAGTCTTTACAGGTGAGATAGGCTTGTCCTCATGGTGATCAATTAATAAAAGTTTGTTAAATTGAGTTTTTGAGTTATTGAGTGACTTGCCTAGGTTCACACAGCTAGGGAGTGTTGGACCCAGATTTGAACTTAGGAAGATGAGTTTTATTGACTTCAAGCCTATTATCCTATTCTCTGTGTCACTTAACTGTCCCAGAGCAAAGATACTAAATCTTTTTTTGTGCCCATGAATCCCTTAGGTAGTCTGGTGAAGCTTAATAGTACTTTTTTTTTTAATTCCTTCATTCATAATGGAAAGAAATGCTAGATTTCCTTCATTCATAATGGAAAGAAATGCTAGATTTCACTTAGAGGTTAGTGAAAATAAAGATATCGCTGTTTTCCTATCCAAGTTCAAGGACTCCCTGAAATCTAGATAGGTTATGAACCCATGACATAGAGAAGAGGGTAGAGAGTTTGGGAGCCTCTTGTTTATAGGATGGGAGAGGAAGCTGCCAATAAATGTCTAATCTAAATAAGAGAGATGAGCTTTTTTTGTGTATTGGATTAAGATCAATTGACTTCCACATTAGAATTGTTTAGATGTGTGTTGATGATTGGTTGCATGGCAACTTTGGTTGTTTTTTTTAAACCATACCTGCAATTCAATTTCATTGGGACACTGGGACATGTGGCTTCCAGTGAAGAATTCCCTGAGTCTATGTAGCTAAGCCCTTGCTCTGTAATTTATAGGTTTAGAGAAGTTGCCTGGGGAAACTGAGAGGTTAAATGACTTGTGATCATCCCACCTGGACATGTTGGAGGTGAGACTTGAACCCTTGTCAGCTTTCTGACTCTGAGGCTGGCTCTCTTTCCACTAGGTACACTGCCTCCCACGAGAACTATGCTTTTCTGAAAGGAAAGCCCTTGTTCTCACATTGTCTTTGAATGAAAATCAGTTACTTTATCACTGAGAAATTAATTTCTTTAAGAAACTACCTTTCAGGCAAAGAAGAATGGAGATAGAAGGCTACCCTTAAAAACACATGCAACAATTAATGTCATAAGGTTTTATTTATCCTGCTAATTATCGCTGAGACAAACTCCAGTTTGTCCACCAAGCCTGGAAACAAAGAAGCATTCTCTGAAGGCCCAGGCTCAGACCTCATTAAAATGTACATATTAATGATTGTTTACACTCTTTGCCCCAGTGGTTGATTATTTCTAACAAAAGGCTCAACATATGTACATCTTAATTACTGTCTGTGATTGTATGACAGGACTGAGGAACCCTGAAATGCCCTTATGAGACTTTTCTTGCTGGGAAGAAACCTGAATCTGATGAGAAAATATTTTTGTAACATAATACTTTTGGTCGTAAAATAATTTGGAAGAAAGCAGTCCAAACTTTAACAATCAGAGGGTATTTATATGACCAAGCTGCTATAAGATTTGGGGAAATTCATGTTGCTGAATAGGAAATCATAGGAGATACCTTCCTCTCTCCCCATTATTTTACGCCTAATGTGGTTCTTTGGAGCAATGGTTTTAGATAGTGACTTAGAATCTGTCATAGTGGGAAAGGTGATAAATTATTGATTGATTACACATTTTACACTTGGCTATATACTCAGGGTAGCAAAGTAGAACAGTGGGTAAAGCATACTTACTAGCTGGATGACCTTGAGCAAGTTACTTAACCCTGTTTGCCTCAGTTTCCTCATCTGTAAAATAATCTGGAGGAGGAAATAGCAAAATACTAGAACAGTGAAGGTGAACTTTTGACACAGGTGCCAAAGATGGCACGCAGACCACTCTCTGTGTGCATGCAGACATGGTGCCCCTCCACCCCATCAGAGTACATTACTAGAAAGGCAGAGGGACTCAGTTGTAGGTATTCCCCTCCCCTTCTCCATTGTACCTGATGATTTTCCCCATCCCCCACCCCTCTGTTTAGCAGCCAATGGGAGCTCACAGGGTGGGTGGCTCACAGGCTGCAGAGCTGGAGGGGAGCAGAGTGCTCGGCCACTCCCCTCCCCCTCTCTAAACATGCTGAGGATATTCCTCACTTCATCCACCCCTCCACCCAGCAGCCCAATGGGAGTGCTTCTTTTCTCCTCTGTGTGCAGTAAGTGGGGGGGGGGGTAGGCAGGACATTCCCAGCACTTGGTGGGGGGAGGGGCATGGCACTTGATCTGGGCTGGGGTGGGGGTGGGGACTGGCACTCTATCTCTAAAAGGTTTCTCATCATTGCACTAGAGTAGCTCTGCCAAGAAACTCCCCAAGTAGGGTCATGAAGAGTCGAGCATGACTGAAAAACAATAAAAATAAAGTATTCATCAGTCTGTCTACTTTCATTTATTCATTTCAATTCAATAATAATAATAATAATAACTATTAAGAAAACAAAAAAACAACCCCGTACCTTCTGTCTTAGAATAGAAGGGAAGAGAACAGTAAGAGCTAGACAAATGGGGTTAAGTGACTTGTCCAGTGTCACACAGCTAGGAAGTGTCTGAGGTCACATTTGAATCCAGGTCCTCAACTCCAGACCTGGTGCTCTTCCACTGTGCCACCTAGCTGCCCCCACTTTAGTAATTATTTAGAAAGCACTTACTCTGTGCTGAAAACTGGTAATGAAACAGTCCCTGTCCTCAAACAACTTAATTTTACTGTGGAGAAACAATATAAATGCAAACTAAAAAAAAATTAAGTTCTGTGAGTGGGGAGGGAGGATTTACTCATGACTAAGAGGCTCCTGAGTTACCTTTTTCTAGTTTTTTCATCTTAGATGACCTACTGCTGCTCTAAGAGGTAGCTGTAGGATGCAAAGACCTGTTTCAACTCTCAAAGCTCTATGGTTCTGAGATGGAAGCTCAATAACTAGTCATTGAATTTCATAGGAGGGAGGAAATAGCATTTATATGGTAGCTAGGTGGCACAGTGGATAGAGTGTGGAATCAACCTGGAATCATGAATCATGTTTCTAAATTCAAATCTGGTCTCAGACACTGTGTGATCTTAAGCAAGTCACTAAACTCTGTCTCAGTTTCCTCATCTGTAAAATGAGTTGGAGAAGGAAATGGCAAACCACTCCAGTACATTTGCCAAGAAGACCCTAATGAAGTCAGGAAGAGTTGGACATGACAGAAATGACTGGACAACGAGAAGAGAGGAAGTATATAGGTAACACTGCTCCCATTTTACAAATTGGAGGCACAGAGAGAAGGAATTTGCTTAAAGGGAACAAGACAATAAACCAAATCACAATTCAAAAATGTTCTCTAGAGAAGTGTTCACATTGTTATCTGAGAACTAGAAAAGAACATACCATCCTTTGAGAGCTCTATTCAGAATTAGAATTTAGAACTAAAATTTACCTTAGTCATCATCTTACCTTCCATCTTATGCAAAAGAGTGGTAAAGGCTAGGCAATGGGGGTTAAGTGACTTGCCCAGGGTCATGCAGCTAGGAAGTGTCTGAGGTCAAATTTGAACCCAGGTGCTCTGAACTCTAGGTCTGATTTTCAATTCACTGAGCCACCCAGCTACCTCCAACCATCCATTATTTCCATGTGGTCAGAAGCCAAAGAACTGAGATCCAGAATTGTTGGTTGGGCCATACAATCACTGCCAGAGGCTTGTTGCTACTGCTGCCATTATCTCTGAACTGTTGTAGCTTTAGATGGAATGGAGAACTAAGTAAATGCTGGAAAGATGGGATTGTGAGATATACTAGCAAGCAGAGATGGGGCTAAATTCTTTTAGCAACTTTAGAAAGACTTTTAGCAGCTGGTCAAGTCATTGATTTGATTCCAGTTACTTTCTTCTTCCTTTCTGCTTTCTCCACTTTTTACTGAGGTACTCCCAATGGATTCCAAATACCCAAGACTTTCAATTTATCTTTTCCATGATCTATAGGCTATATTCAGGAAATTTGGGTAAAGTACTTTACAAGAGGAAATACTTAATAATTGCTATGTGATATTACTTTACTGTTTTTTATATTTGAAAAAAAAATTTAAATTAATTAATCTAGAATATTTTTCCATAGTTACATGATTCATGTTCTTTCCTTACCCTCTTCCCACCCCCTCCCATAGCCAACGAGCAATTCCACTGGGTTTTACATGTGTTATTGATCAAGACCTATTTCCACATTATTGATATTTGCACTAGAGTGATCATTTAGTCTATATCCCCAATCATATCCCCATCAAACCATGAGATCAGGCAGTTGTTTGTCTTCTGTGTTTCTACTCCCACAGTTCTTTCTCTGTATGTGGATAGCATTCTTTCTCATAAGTCCCTCAGAATTGTCCTGGATCATTGCATTGCTGCTAGTAGAGAAGTCCATCACCTTTGTACCACAGTGTATCAGTCTCTGTGTACAATGTTCTCCTGGTTCTGCTCCCTTCACTCTGCATCAGTTCCTGGAGGTTGTTCCAGTCTCCATGGAATTCCTCCACTTTATTATTCCTTTTAGCACAATAGTATTTCCTCACCAACATATACCACAATTTGTTCAGCCATTCCCCAATTGAAGGGCATCCTCTCATTTTCCAATTTTTGGCCACCACAAAGAGAGCAGCTATGAATATTTTTGTACATGTCTTTTCCTTATTATCTCCTTGGGGTACAAACCCAGTAGTGCTATGACTGGATCAAAGGGCAGACAGTCTTTTAGAGCCCTTTGGGCATAGTTCCAAATTGCCATCCAAAATGGTTTGACTTTACTGTGTTTTAAAAAGCCATATGGTCTTTGGATATTCCAAGTTGTTGTTCATCTTTTGTTTTCAAAGAGAACCAGTGACATTATTGGGTAATGTTTTGACTTATACATTAATTGGGGCAGTTACACAGTCAGTCCCCCTCTCTCTTCCAGAGTTTTGGAAGTCCAGTGGCAAGACAAACGCTGAGATAACTGGCCATGGCCCAGGATGCAGAGGCTGACCTTGATGTCTTTTATGTCTGACCAAGCTGTAAGTGCTCCATAGTGCCTGCTTCTTCTGCCTTTATGGCTCTTAGAAGGAGTTGTTTCCTCTCATTCTGCTGGAGCTAAGTCTTCCCATGCTTGGAGTAGATATCCCTTCCCCTAACTTAGCAGGTTTGAGACTTGGTCACCCTTGATCTGCTTTAGACCATCTACCAAGACATTTTTGCCAAGGTGTGGCATGTGCTGCAGCTTTTTTGAAGACTTGGGTGAGGGTTGAGTGAAAGGTGTTGTTAGTCCTTCCTAAATATCTCTCATCCACCCCATGTACAAAGATAGGGTGTTGGTTAGATTGAAGGAAATGTTCCAGATATGGAGTTGGGATAATCCAATCAAGATTTCCATCATTTTACTATTAGAGAGCCATATCCCATTTCTTTTAAAAAATGAAAATCCTCACCTTCCATCTTATAATCAATACTGCGTATTGGCTCTAAGGTAGGAGAGTGGCAAGGGCTAGGCAATGGGATTAGGTGACTTTCCCAGGGTCACACAGCTAGGAAGCATCTGAGATTTAAACCCAGGACCTCCCTATGCCAGACTCCGTCCCCTGAGCCACTTAACGGTCCCATGAAGATAGCTTTAACCTCACCCTGTTTTCTCCTGTCCCTGACAACTAAAGGGTTCTTATTTCTAGACTAAACATTTTTAGTCCCATTAGTCACTCTTTCCATTGAGTCTACTCGTTAACATTGTTTGCCCTCCACCTTCTCTCCCCAAACCTGCTCTTGTATGGGTGCCGGCTTGTCAACATCCTCAAGATGAGGTGTCCAGGATCAACCCCAATGTTCTAGATATTCCCTGACCAGGCCACAGTTACTTACCATCAATGAAACCTCACCTCAAATGGGGAGGCAGCATAGTGGGATGGCTGGAGGGCTGGCCTTGGAGCAGACTCAGTAAGAAGACTGACTAAAGGAACTAGGAACCTGGGTTCCAATCATGCCTTTGACGTGCTATTAAAAATTAATTTAGGGGGCAGCTGGGTAGCTCAGTGGATTGAGAGTCAGGCCTAGAGATGGGAGGTCCTAGGTTCAAATCTGGCCTCAGACACTTCCCAGCTCTGTGACCTGGGCAAGTCACTTGACCCCCATTGCCTATCCCTTATTACTCTTCTGCCTTGGAGCCAATATACAGTCTTGATTCCAAGATGGAAGTTAAGGATTAAAAAATATTCATTTAACTTTTCACTGCCCTAGGTATTCTTGCCCTAGGTAGGCTCTGGGGGAAAGTTATGAGGGAGTTACCAATTTGTAAATGTTGGGGGAGCTTCTTATACCAAGAAAATCCCAAATGTAGAGCAGTCTTCCCCCACCCCACCAGAAGCCCATCCCAAACATCACATGAACTTTTTGGCTCCCTTATTATATTATTGGCTCACATTAAGATCATAGTTTACTCAAATTCCTAGGTTTTTTGTTGTTAAGCTACCCCTCTTCCATCTTGTATTGATTTTTTTTCACTTTCAGAAGTCCAAGTACCCCAAATTGCCTTCATAAAATGCAACCTTTGATTCTAGCTTGTGAACATATTTTTGGATCCCAATCTAGTCATCCAATGTTCTTGGTCATCTTGCAATAGACCAAGGCCAAGGACAGATTCAGACAGCTCTCTCTTAGCCCTTCTTGCAAGATTACAGGCTGATTTTGATCTATTAATCATTTTTGTTTAGCTCTGTTCTTTCAACCAATTCCAAATCCACGTAATCATATTATTATCCAATCTTTATCTCTATATCTTGTTTATAAGGATATTGTGAGAGAATTAAAAAAAAGCTACAATCTAGGTATGTTATAACTATGGCATTCATTTCATTAACAGGCTATTAACCTCAACAAGATAAATGGAATTAACCTTTATGACCTCTTCTTGAGGATACTATGAATCGCTAGGCTCCACCCCAAAGCTCTGGCTAAAGATTTTAGGCCTGTATAAAATGAATGAATGAATTAATCTAGATCTAGATATAGAATTTATTAAATATCTTTTTGTTGATCTCTTTTTAAATCACTTACACTTTCAGGCTTCCTTGTACCTCCTTCCAGAAAGCCATCCTTTATAATAAAGAATAAAAAAAAGAAAATGAAAATTTAGCAAAATCAATAATTTCAAAGGTATAAATGATGCTCCATAGTTGTGCAGAAGAACCCCTACCTTTGTAAAGAATAGGGGGAGCTATCTTTGGGGCCAAGCCTGGTCATTATGATTTTGCCACATCCATTTTTAACTTTAATTTTTTTTATCATTCTTTATATTCACATTGTGGTCATTGTATATACTGTTTTCCTAGTTCTGCTCACTTTACTTTGTTTCTGTATACATAAGTCTTTTCATACTTCTCCCTACTCATTATGTTTGTTATTTCTTAGAACATAGGAATATTGCATTATATTAATATATCACAATTTATCCAGCTATTCTCCAGATGATGAGCTTCTACTTTATTTCCAGTTCTTTGATATAGCAAATTGTGCTGGTACTAATATTTTGGTGTCTGTGGAGCCTTCCTTTCTGACATTGACCTCTTTGGGGCAAATGCCTACCAGCTGAATGGGTTTGGGCATCTCAAGACTAGGTTTGAAGTTTCCTTTGAGCTTAAAAAGCATAGAATCTACAGAAATGTTAGTTTATAGTTGAAAATATAATAAACCCAAGTTGCTATGGTATTGATGTTCTTTGTGTGTTGGTGATTTTTCTGTAGCAGTAGTTAATTAAAAGATATCAACCCCAAATGAAATGTTTCACACAGAAAATGCAGCTTAGAAGGAAAAAGCAACCCCCTACGCAGTAAAGTGTTTTGTCCTACAAAACCTTTGATGGAGTCAAGTAGAAAATCAATGGAAAAAATTTAAACCTGACATAAATGCAATACATTATTTATGATAACCTTCAGGATTTGAAAGCCACTTAAGGGTAATCATCTAAAAAAAGCCAAGGCAAGTTAGCAAAATGACTCCAGCTTTCTGCAGCTGTTGTGCGCAAGTGAAAAGAAATACTGGTGAATTAAACAAAAGCAAATAGGAAAAACACTTTCCCCCTTTATTATTATTATAGTTATTGTTAGTAATAAAGATTTCTTACATTTTCCCCCTAGAATAGGGATTCTTAACCTGGAATCTGTGAACTTGTTTTTAAAAAATATTTTGATAAGTATATTTCAATATAATCAACTTCCTTTATAATCCTGCATATTTTATTTTATATATTTAAAACAATATTCTGAAAAGAAATCTATAGGCTTCTTGTATCCATGACACAAAAGAGGTTAAGAACTCCTGATTTAGTATTTTACTATTTTGAAAGTACAAGTTTAAAAAAGACATTGGATATTGTACTTTTGTGGATATAAAAGGCACTGGAGTACAGTGGATGGATGGATGGACTTGGAATCAGGAAGATCTGGGTTTGTGCCCTGTCTCTGACATTTATTAGAATCAGGAAAGTCAGATAAAGTCTTAATACTCCAGGCTGCTCTATGAGACTGGAAGTTACATAAAAAGAGGAAAGGGTACTGAATTGGGGATTAGAGGAAACTGGTCCAATAGTTCAATCTGCCCAATTTGTGTGACCTTAGACAACTCATTTAATTGATCTCAGTCTTGGTCTCCACAATGATAAAATAAGAGGGGCAAACAAAATGATTTCATAGTTCCTTCCAGTTTGCGATCTATGACTCTAGTGTAACTAGCATGGCAAAAGTTTGCTCACTTAGAGAAACAAAAATAACAAACACTAGTTCTTACACCTTTTCTGTAAGGGGAGGGAGTAGGGGAGCATCTTTTCAGACCACATCTTTCTCTTCCCATTAGGAAGCATGAGTGTCTGGTCCTTCTCTTGGCAACTGATTCTTTTGGGTAAAGAGGCAACCATATTCCAAGTCATCTGGCTCTGGCTAAACAATTTAAAACTGGAATGGCCCATTCCCTGTTAAAACTAATTAATAAAAATTGTCCCTCCTTACCAGTTCTCTAATAATAGATGTGGTCCCAGCTAGAAATCTTAGAGTTTATTTAATAAGCAGCTACTTTGATCTAGGGACCCAAAGAAAGGCAAGACAGTCCTTGATTTCAAGAAACTCAAAGTCTACAGAAGAAGGAAATGTATAAATAACTATGCGTAAATAAGTTGTTATATACATGATAAATTGAAAATAATCAACAGAGGGAAGTAACTAGAATTTAAGGAGTTTGGGAAAGGTTTCCTGTAGGAGTTGGGATTTTGGTTGAGACTTGAAGGAGGGAGAGAAAGCTAGAAGGTGAAGTCTGAAAAGGAGAATGAATATTCCAGGCTGAGAGGAAACCTAGTGAAAATGCCTGCAGCTGGGAGATGGATTGTCTTGCTTGAGAAAAAGCAAGGAGGCCAATGTCACTGGATCATGAAGTAAGGAGGGGAGGGAAGATATAAACTTGAAGAAGACTAGAAAAGTTGGGAGGGTTATGAAGGGCTTTGAGCATTAAAAAAGAGTTTTCATATTTGATTCTGGAGGAGACAGGGAACCACTGAAATTGAGAGAGAGACAGAGAGAGAGAGGGAGAAAGAGAAAGCCTGACAGAGAGAGAGATGGGGGGGGGGAGAGAGTTTTAACATATGTGTGGGTGGTATTACTGAGCTATTTTTATATTCCCAGATATTCACTGGCATCTTCACAAAATAGGAAAAAGTTATGATCTGTCATAATTTTAGATGAAGGATAAGACTTTTGAAAGATGCAAATTAAATTATGAGTTATAAACAGACTTGCAGAGCAGAAACTATAGAGTAAGTTTAAGCTACTATTTTATTGTATGTAAGGAGTGTGTAGAAAGAGGCAGCTCAGCAGATAAAGTGCTGAGTCACTAAGACCTGAGATCAAATCCAGCCTCTGATACATTCTGGCTGGGGGACTGACTGTAAGTAAATTATGTGACTCTGGTCTACCTCCGTTTCCCAATCTGTAAGATAAGGATCATTAAGAGCATCTATCTCTCAGGTTTGTTGACAGGATAAAATGAGATAATATTTGTGAATTACTTTGCAAATCTTAAAACACTATGTAAATGCTAGCTGTTATTATTTAATGCTTTTCCTCTGCAGGTTGAGGTTGAAGCAAAAGAAGATGTTAAATTTAATTTTTCTTGCATTGATATTCAAAGCACTGGGAGAACTGTCAATTCCAGCCATCTTCTACCTTTCAGGGGGGAGATGCCATCCGTGGAGACTCAGCTGCCATAGCCAAATCTGTCACTCTGAGTCTCATCTATCTTTTTCTCTTTCTCCAGTTACCATGCAGATACACCTCTTTTTATTACCTCCATTCTGTCCAAAAGTCTTCAGCTTACTGGTTGTTTCTAGTCCTGGAGTACAGGAGAGCCTCTCTCTCCTAGGGCTGGGAGAAAATCCATCTATCTACCCCTTTAAGACACAACCCCCCTTTTTTCAAGGAGAAAATGGAAAAGAGTCTGATCTAACCTGTAGGCTGGGTCTTCTTCTGCATGTCTGTATCTGGGTGGTATCCAGGGTTTTTTCTCCTTGGCAGAGATTGATACCTGAATGGTATTCAGGGTTAATTCTCCTCAGTAGGGATCAGTGTCTGGGTGGTATTTGGGGTTATCATTCCTTGGCAAAGATCAGTACTTGGATAATATCCAGGATTACACTGGGATGATGATAAGTTATAGACAAGTTGCTGATCTGCATCAGTGAAGGTAGTTTCCTGACTGGTAGTTCTCTACAGCAGTGAAATCATACGTTTGGACCACAAGCCTTCCTTCTTCCCCCACACCTCTCTCTTTCCATCTTCCCCATGAAAAAATGTCTTTTTAAAAAATCATTCTTTTTGCCTGTGTGTTCTAGACATCTAGACTGGACAAAATTGCTTCATCAATTATTAAGTTTGATAACTAATCCTTGGGAGTCTGTGGAGCTGTGTGGAAGAGAGATTTTCAGGAGGACAAGAGGAATATTATAGGAAATAAGATTATACTGATTCTAGGAGCCTGCCATTGTCTGCTAAGAAATCCCTAAAATCTTAAGAAATACCTATGGCTAGTAATGGGAAATCTTTCATAATTGATCAACAAGTAACCAGTCTCCTAGGTCCTACTCTCTACCCTCTCTAGTTCAACCACATGTATCAACCCTAGAGTCATTTCATTGAGTCGCCCCTGTGCCCCCAAATTCAAATGACTCTGCACTAATTTAATTAATTAGAATTTAATTAATTTGAATTAAAAGAATTTTAAAGCTATGGACACAAGGGACTAAATCCTTCATTGTCTATATATTAGAAATTGTGGTAGGCATTGGGAATTCCAAAATAAAAAATATAGCATAGTCACTGACCTCAAAGAGCTTTCATACTATGTTAAGGGTGGGGCAAGACTAGCAAATAGATTACAAAGTAGAACCTGTATAGAGAGGGGCTTCCTTTTCATAAAGTTTTGAGATCAGAGAGACTCTTCCAAGAAAGCAGGCATAGGATCACAGCCTAGGGTAGCCCTTGAGGGTGGAGCTTTAAAAGGAAAATGAGAGAGGTTGAAAAGAAAAAAGAAATAAGAGAACTTGCCTAACTCATTGTTTTATGTTTTTTAAGCATTGGACTTTTTCCTTTCTCTTCTGTGATGCCAGACTTTGGACTACATGTAGTGCTGCTTTGGCAGATTTGCCAGACCAGAAGGGACATATTTTTGAAGATTTAGCATTCCTGTGGTGAACATTGGTTATGTACATATCAAAATGCAGGAGATTTATAGCCTTCAAAGGGGTGAGTTAGCCCAATTCCCCAGAATGGGTGTTGGGTTAATAATAATAGCCTAGGATGCAGGTCAGATTAGAACTTAGATTGTTTTGGGAGACAAGGGTTTAGACTCTAAACTTTAGGGAATTTTAACCTGATTCTATTTCAAATAAATTGTTCTTTTTCCTTACTATAATTTGATATGATATCATTATAGCAACTGGCAATGGAGAAAGAATTCAGAGGAAATGGCACCTGGAGCCCTTGAATACCTGGCAATTCCTCTGAGGCAACTCCTCTAACTTCTATTCAGATGCATGGTGGTCTGGGTCTCTAGAAGGAGGCTGACCACTCCTCCACATAGGAATCTAAAGGTAACTCTAAGATATCTAGTACTATCACTTGTGAGCCCCAACCAGTGTGTCAGCCAATATTTTTTATCCCTTTCTCTACTTCTGAAGTTCCTTTTAAGGTTTAAGCTCTTTGCTAGGCTCTGAGAGTCAGTGTACTTGTATCTTCTGAAGTTGCCTTTCTCTAGTGTGTCTTATTTGCCAATGGATACTACTACGGACGGCATCTTCCACTTATAGATCCCTGGACACTGCTACTGACCCCTGTTCCTAGCTCTGATAACTTTGAGGAACTCACCTGGAGGGAGAAAGGAGAAAAATTTACCCCTCCACCACCCCTAGGGCAATTCTTTCCCAGGAAATCTTTCCCCAGACCACATTTCACTCACTGCATCTGGAATTTTCATTTCCTTTCTGTGTTATATATAGGCCAAGATTTCATCTTATTCAGTCAAATAGAAGATATTTTCTGCTTTTATTCAATGGCTAAAAGCTCCTTTCAAATTAATTTAAAACTCATTCACATTAAATTTACTTCAATTGATTCAATAAACACATCCCCACCCTTATAAGCAGATATTCAATTTACTTCAACAAGCATTTATTTAAAGTTACCAAACTTTTTTTACTCATTACCAAACATTTTGTTAGGTGCTAGAGGTACAAAGTCAAAATGAAGCAGTCCCTATCCTCAATAATTTTGTGTTCTATTGAGAGGGAAGCAGAAAATGATATATAAACTAAATAAATACAAAATATGCTATACAAAGCAATTTCTAGGAGAAGAACATAGGTATACCATGAAGGGCATTTGCTAACAATAGAACAGGGGTTCAAGAAGTCAGAACTGAAGAGTAGAAAAGAAGAGGATAGGAACACAGGGGGGATGGAGCTAATCTCTATGGGTCTGAGAGACCATGAAGAGGTGATCTTGGCATCCTACATCTTCCAATCAAAGGGATTCTGAGTGAAGGTAAAGGGGAGTAGTATCCTTCCTGGTTAAAAATAATAATAATAATAATGTTGATTTAATTGCCAGCTCTGGAGAATGAGCTGGCGAAATATGGCAGAGGGTTGTGTTCCACATGCAGAACAGGTTGAGTTCCTGGTTCTGTCTTATGCTAAAGGCAAGGGTCTCTGAAGTTCTAGGGTCAGGCTGGTTATAAAGGATTGAGATGTGTTCGAGGTACTTAACCTCATCCAGGTTGGCTATGCCCTGGGACTCATTCTAATGCTTATCATAGTGGGATAGATATGAATCCAAAATAGATTTCTGGGACCTAGATATAGCATGGCATTGTGATAAGGATGCTAGAGCTAAGTAGAACTAGAGGCAGAAATTGCCGAGGAAAAGCTGAAAAGGGGGAAACATTTGCAATTGAGGGTGAAGGGGATGTAAGCAATGGTTTCATGAAAGAGGTGGTATATAGCTAAACCTTGAAGAAAGAGAACGAATTTAATAGATGCAACCAAGAAGGTAAAAAATTCCTATTCATGGACACAATAAAAGGAAGATATTATTCAAGGAATAGCTATTACTTCACATTGATTGACATGTAGAACATGTGAAGGAAATAATGTAGAATCAATATGGAAATGCAGGTTAGAGCCAGACTATTGAGGACCTTAAAGGCCAAGTTAAAAAGTTTATATTTTGTTTTTTAGGCAATGGGAATCCACTAAAGGTTTTTGAGTGCCTTTGTCAAATTTGTATATGAGAAAGATTATTTTGGCAGTTGCATGAAGGCTAGACTGGAAAGTGAAATGGTTGTTGTCAGGGGGCTCAGATAGGAAAGGTATCACAATTGTTCAGGTAATAAAGATATGAATAGATAAAGTGTGAATAAAGAGAAGGCAAGTTCAAAAGCTGTGAAAAGAGGAATTGATAAGATGACAATTTATTGGGTAGAGATAATGGAGATAAGAGAAGAGAATCAAGGAAGAATATAAGTTTTGAACTTGAGCAGATAAAAACATGAGTAGGATAAAAGTTGAGAGAGAGAGAGAGAGAGAGAGAGAGAGAGAGAGAGAGAGAGAGAGAGAGAGAGAGAGAGAGAGAGAGAGAGAGAGAGAGAGAGAGGTGGGGAAAGTAATTAGGGAATGGAGGATGCAAATGTTGATTAGTTTAAAGTTATCTTGATAGCAAACAGTTGGAAATTTAGGACAAATGGGCTGCAAAATGGCTAGGGCTGGAGCTATTACATTTTGGATTCGAGTAGATTTGAAGATTTTAGCAGATTCCTGGTAAATTCAGATGAGCTGACAAGCAATGAATCTTTTGGTCTCAACCAAAGGGGCATATAGATCTTTTAATAGTCATCCAGTATCCAAACACTGTAACAGCACTTAATGGAAAATATTCAGGTAAATATTCTAGGAATGATTTTTTTTTTAAAAATGGAAACTTTTCATGGTTACCATTTCCTGTATTAGCAGTGAAGATTTAGATGAGCTGAGATGTGATCATTTTCTGCAATTTAAGTGTCATTCCTTCTAGAAGGAAGATCTTTGTTTATAGACAGTGAGGTTAATAGGAAATGTGGTCTCATTATCCACATTCTTCCTATATGATTCCATCAGAGCCACAGAGTAGAAATGTCATAGGAAAAGATAAATTCTGGCTGAAAAAGAAGCAACTAGATTTGGATCTTTGTTCTTATTTTAGGGAATTCAGGAAAGGCTAAAAGATTTCATTTTCTTTAGCCTTGGAATATAAATGAGACTGAACTGGATTGAAACCATTACTTTTTGTGATCTCTAAGGTTTCTGGTATTTAAGAAGCATCTATGAACATAATGACTACTATATATCTTTCCTTTCTAGATAATTGGTCCAGAATCTGAAATTGAATCACATACGAAACTACTTTCAGATCTCTCTATGTTCAGGAACACGTTTGCCAAAAAACCTCCCTTTAATTTGCAGAGGTCTTCCCTGCACAGCTGAACAGCTGTACAGCTGCACAACTGAAGATTATGGACCATCAAAAGCCAGAAGGAGAATTCCAGAAAGAAGGAAGTTGTAGAGGAAAAGGATGATTTCATTTGGGGAAGCTGCTGGGAAAACACCATTGAAAACTTCTGGGGGAAGATGTTCACAGTTCAGTCAGTCAACATATACTGCAAAAGTGACTAGAGGAATAGAAAAATTTAAATCCCTGATGTGGAAATGAACTAAAGAGATAAAGTAAGAAGTATACACCTAAACTCTTGTTTTTTTCCTGAATTTTTTTTCCAAAGACAATAAAATTTATCTACTACTATAGAAAATGATGAATAAAGCAATCACTTTGGTACAACAGAAACATTTCTCCTTTGTTTTCCCAGAGGGCAAAAATTCAGTTCAAATATGAGTTTTATTCAGTTGCTGACTTCACCAACTGTGAGCTCAGGCTAATTACAGTGTGGGATTGAAAACATAAATAGACACAGTAGTGGAGATGCAAGGGATTATGGCAAACTACTCCAACTTTCTCATTACAAATGAGGAAACTGAGACCCAGAGAGGGGAAATGATTTGCCCTAAGTTACAAAATAAATTCGTGGTGGAGCTATGATTAGAACACAGGTCTCTTGACTCTCAGTCTAGAACTCATTCCACTATAACGACAATATTTCTCTTTTGGGAATAGACTAAAGTCAATCAAAATGTCCTTGGGAATATTTAGATGAAAGATATTTTTGGTGTTTTAAAAATACAGTTAGGATGGGTCTTTTTGAACACACAAATGAAGGCTTATACCTACCAACAGAGGAAAAAACTTTAGATTGTATATGTATATTATGTATCATATATACATTTCACAATGTCATATACATGTAAGTATGTATTGAATATATAACATAAACATATGTATATGTACCATATATAGTGGTGAAATCTCTCTCTCTCTCCCCACTCTCCTTCTTTCCTCCTTTCCTCCCCCTTCTTCCCTCCCTCCCCCACCCTTCCTCCTCTTTCTCCCTTTCCCTCTTCCCTACCCCTCTCCTTCCCCTCTTCCTCCCTCTCCCCCCCATCCCTCTCTTTCTCCCTGCCAAGTTAACATGAGGGAGAGACAGGAGGTGGCCTATTTCAAACCAGCAATATCACCTCAACAGCTTTCCTCATACCCCAGTGTAGATAGCTTAGGACCTTAAACCCAAGAATTTTGACCCTGTGTCATCAGCCTTAATTTAAGCCTGGACTCCATCGTCATCATTTGAGGCAGCAACTTCTGTAAAGATGCAGAATGGCAATTGTCTCTGTAGGTATGACTGCCATAATTATCAAAGACCTAGAAAAGAAAGTTCTTTTAAAAAATTATTTTTTATTGGCCACATTAAAATTCCCAGGTATCTCTTTCATCTTCCCTTTCCACATGAAAGAGGGCATCACTTGACCAAAAAATGTATATATAAACTATGTCTTTTGTGTTTCTATTCATCAGTTCTTTATAGATGAACGTTCACAAGTTATTCTTCAAACATGAATTCTGTTAGCCGTATCTAATGTTTTCTTGGTTCTACTTATTTTGCCTTTCATAATTTTATGTAAGCCTCTCCATGTTTTTTTTTTTTACATTAAACTGCTCATCATTTCTTATGGTACAGTGGTATTCAATCACAATTATATGACACAACAAAAAAAATTCTAAACACTGAAATCTTTGACATTGTTAAATGGTTTAATATCAGAAACTGATGTGATTTTAATTGAAGGGAATGATATTAAAATTGAGGCATTACCATCTACTTTGCTGCTGCATCCTAATAATAATGTGAATTTTCCATTTAACTAGCAACCAAAACCTGTGATATGTGTTGTCTCCACCATAAGAACATGAGCTCCTTGAGAATAGGGACTATCTCAGCTTTTCTGTTTATATTCTCAGAACTTAGCACAGTGATTTGTACATGTTTTTCATTTATCTGTCTGTCTATCTAATTATCTCTCTTTCTCTCTCTGTCTATATGTCTATCTAAATAAATAAATCATTTTTTCCTAAGGGAAATTATGAAATGTTAGGTTACTAATTTTATTTTTTTTTGTAAATTGGAAGAAAGAAAATGTTCCCTTTGATCATTCATGAAATCTGGGGTTTTGAATCAAGCATAAAACACTGAGACATTTTTATAGCTTATAATCTCTCATTGTAAACTCTAACTAGATATATACACACAGTCTACTATCTATTTTATAATTGTAACTTCTAGCTTATAAATCTCCAATTGTAAACTCCATATGTTTGCACATAGTTTATAATTAAATTTTTACTACTTCTTTATTCATAAGAATGCATATGTATATGCAGATAGCTTGAAAACAGATTTCATATATGCATTTCAGTATGAAATCCCAAGTCCTTGGCTTCCCTTTCCTCGATATCATCTCTACTATGTGTTTGCCAGGTAAAAGGTAAAGGGATATTCCAACAAACAGTCCCAAATCAGACTTGATGTGAATCCAACCTAGTATGTGCCACTCTGCTGCTGTAACATGAAGAACTGGTCCCATTGATGAAATGCTGATTAGTTTGCTTTGTATTGAACAATGGACTGATGGGCCATTCTCTGTTTCTTGTCAACTTCAAACAGCTTGAATGTGTTTTAACTCCACTGACCCCCAAATACTTTTTGACTTTATCAGACTCTATTCTTATCTTTTCAGAGGAGGACTTTCTTGTCTTTTTCCTGTTTCCTCATTTTTCTTGGAAAGAAGTGCAGGAGTCAGGAAGGCTCTAAATTTAGGTTCTTTTCCAAATACTTATTTGTGGGAGCCTTACAGTGTTCTTCCTGTATGTCACAACCAGGAATTTGATGCCAATTTTCTATTGGAACAATTTGATTTGATTAGATTCAATTCCATGGCCTCAGTTCAATTTGCATTTATCCAGTGTCTACACTCTATGCCCCACACTGGACAAACCTGCTGGGGCTACAAAAGAAAGCAGAGAGATTGATCCTTGTCCTGAATAATTGAATTGAGCATGAGTGACTAAATAAAGAAAGCAAGACTAAGCCAATAATTTACTTCTAGGACTCTGAAGTCACTTATTTAGCTGAATTAACAGGTAAATGAAAATTATTGATAAACGAAAACAAATAAGGACCAAATAGCTCCACCAGGATTATATCTGTCTCAGATTCTGATAATCTTTGTGCAAGATTCCACTTCATAAGAAAGACTGAAATAATAGTACCACAACGAGTTGAACTTACCTAGGATATTGAAGGGATTTCACTTCCTTTCAAGCTATTCAAAAGTATTCAAAAAACAGAATATGAGTTAGGAGAATGCTGGGTGACATTGAGAAAAAAATGACAGTTTCTCTGTATTTCAGAGTAATACTTGTCCCTTTATATATACATTTTTTTTATTTCTTATCATTCTGAACTTGGCAAACAGAAGCTAATATAAGCTTTTCATATGCAATGCAAAGTCAACAAAGATATAAAACTATGAACTATTAAACAACTTAGTTTTTTAAAAGTATGCAAGTTTTATCACATTGATTTAAAAGGTGTACTACTCATCTCTGTCTCTGAACTTTTTTTTCTTCTATGCCTTTGAAAATGCTCCCATGAATGCTCTTTCCTCCTCCACTTTCCAACTTCTTTTTGGGATGCATCACTATGACTCTCCTCTCCTTTGCTCCAGATCTCCCCGCTTGATTGAAGGAAAAAAAAAAACCCTAACTATCCCAGCACCCCTCTCTTATAATAAATAGGCACAGTTAAGGAAAAGCAAATTCACACTTTGGCCAAGTATGAAAAAGTGTGTCTCATTAGCATGACCAGTCCATTACTTCTCTGCTAAGAGATGGGAAGCCTGATTCACCCACCACCAGTCCTCTGGAGCTGAGGTTAGTCATTACATTGAGCTGAGGGCTTAAACATTTCAAAGTAATTTTTTAAAATGTATAATCTAGTAGTCATTATATAAATTGTTCTGGTTTTGTGTCATTATGTGCTTCACCCTGTATCAATTCATATAGGTCTTCCTAGGTTTCTCTATATCATTTTATAATTTCTTTAGGGCGATGTAATAGTCCATTAAATTTGTATACTGTACTTTATTTAACAAGGAGCAGGTAGATAGCTCAGTGGAGAAAGCACTGGGTCTGGAGCCAAGAAAATTCATCTTCCTGAGTTCAAATTCTGCCTCAGACATTTACTAGCGGCATCACCCTGGACAAATCACCTTTACCCTATTTACCTGAGTTTCTCATCTATAAAATGTGCTGGAGAAGAAAATGGTAAACCACTTCAATATCTTTGCTAATCCCCACTTCCAATTCCAAAGGGGTCATGAAGAATCAGTCATGACCAAAATCACTGAATAATAATAAATCTATTCCTTAACCCCCCAATTGATAGGCATTCCCTTAGTTTCTAGTTTTCTATAACAAAAAGGACAGTTATAAGGAAGTAACTAGATGACTCAGTGGATTGAGAGTGAGAGGTAGAGACAGGAGGTCCTGGTTCAAAAGTGACCTCAGACACTTCCCAGCTGTGTGGCTCTGGACAAAGCACTTAACTCCATTTGCCTTGCTCTTCCTTCCTTCCTTCTTCCTTCCTTCCCTTCCTTCTCCTTCCTTCCTTCCTTCCTTCCTTCCTTCCTTCCTTCCTTCCTTCCTTTCCTCCTTCCTTTCCTCCTTCTCTTCTCTCTCTTCTCTCTTTCTCTCTTTCTCTTCTCTCTTTCTCTCTTCTCTTCTCTTTCTCTCTTTCTCTCTTCCTCTCTCTTCTTCTCTCCTCTTCTCTCTTTCTCTCTTTCTTTCTTTCTTTCTGTCTTTCTTCTTTCTTTCTTTCTTTCTTTCTTTCTTTCTTTCTTTCCTTTCTTTCTTTCTTTCTTTCTTTCTTTCTTTCTTTCTTTCTTTCTTTCTTTCTTTCTTTCTTTCTTTCTTTCTTTCTTTCTTTCTTTCTTTCTTTCTTTCTTTCCTTCTTTCTTTCTTTCTTTCTTTCTCCACAGTTACAGGATTCATGTTCTCTCATTCTTCTCTTCCCTACCCCACCTTGGTGCTGACGAGCAATTCCACTGTGTTATACATGTATTCTTACTGCTCTTCTGACTTATGACCAATATATAGGATTTATTCTAAGATAGAAAGAGTTTTTAAGAAGGGGGCTTCTATAAATATTTTTGTACTTATAGATCCTCTTTGGGCAAAGTATCTAGCAGCAATACCAAATGGGTCAAAAAGTTTGACTTTTAGGGTAGATTTCCAAGTTACTTTCTAGAAGACCAATTCACAACTTCCTTTTTTACTTTTTCTTTTAAAAAAAATTAATTTAATCCCCCCAATAACATGCAAAGCTTCCAACATTTTTCAAACAATATTGAGTATTGAATTCTCTCCTTTCCTCCCTTCCCACTTCTACCAATGAGATGGTAAGCAATGTCATATAGATTTTCCATGCAATTCCCAACTTCATAGATTTTCCATGCAATTCCCAACTTCCTCAACAGTGTATTAGTGTGCCTAGTCTCCCAATTCCCCTTCAGTAAATGCTGTTTTTCTTGTGTTGGCATTTTAATCAGTCTAATGGGTATGAGGCAGAACTTCAGAGTTGTTTAATTTGACTTTCTCTTATTTTTTTATGATTTTCAGCATTTTATTCATATGATTATCAAGTGCTTTTATTTATTTTAAGGGCTACTTATTTATATCCACTGGCCATTTATCTATTGTGGAATGGCTTTTATTCTTATTTATTTAAATCAATTCCCTATATGTCTTAGATTCTAGATATTTACTAGAGAAACTCACTGCAAAGATTTTTTTCAGTTAACTGTTTCCCACTAATTTTGACTTTAATGATTTTATTCATGCAATCATCTTCAATTATGTATAATTAAAAAATTTAAAATATCCTATGATAT
Source organism: Monodelphis domestica (assembly GCF_027887165.1). Taxonomy (NCBI): domain Eukaryota; kingdom Metazoa; phylum Chordata; class Mammalia; order Didelphimorphia; family Didelphidae; genus Monodelphis; species Monodelphis domestica. Next base: position 267,411,978 of record NC_077227.1, read on the forward strand.
TCTCTAACCTTTATTTGGTCAAGAACTCTTCTATTAATAGTTATGAAATATATTTCTTTCCTTGCTTCTCTAATTTGATTATGAAGTGACCTTTTCTGGTTAGATCATGTTTCCATTTGGAACTTATTGTAGTATATGGTGTGAGATGTTGGTCTAAACCTAATTTTTGCCAAATTTTTTTTTCTCTTTTCCTCAGCATTTTATTTGTGAAATAGTGAGTTTTTGCCCCAGTTGTTGGGGTCATTGGGTATATTGATCACGATATTACTATATTAATTTGTTTCTTTATGAACCTACTCTGTTCCACTAATCAACTTCCACCTTTTTTTAAACTTTTACCTTCCATCTTAGAATTAGTACTTCGTATTGGTTCCAGGGCAGAAGAGTGGTAAAAGGGGTAGGCAATGAGATTGTTAAGTGATTTGGGACCTCCTATCTCTAGGCTTGGCTCTCAATCCACCGAGACACCTAGCTGCTCCCAACTTCCCTATCTTTTTAACAAGTACCAAATCATTAAAAATAGTAAAAAAAAAATGCTACACATATACAAAGTAAAATAGATAGGAGAATTATGTGTATGATGATTAGTTTGCTTCTCTGTCTAAATATACAACAAATTCCAAATGATATTTTCAAATATCTGTGTTTTCATTTCTTCCTTTTTAAAAAATTAATGTTTTGTTTGTTACATCAAAGTTCCCAGATATCTTTCTCCTTTCCCTATCCTCTTCACACTTGAGACAAAAGATATATGTATATATAAAGCTATGTCTTGCTTGTTTCTATTCATCTTTCTCTAGAGGTAGACAGATACAAGTTATTCTTCAAATAATATTTCTGTTGCTTTGTATAATGTTCTCTTGGTTTGCTCTTCATACTTTCTTGTATGTTCTTCCCTGTTTTAATAAATCAACCTGCTTATCATTTCTTATAGCACAGTTGTGTTCCATCACAATATTATGCCACAACTTGTTTAGTTTAGTCATTTCCCAATTGATGGGAATCCCCTCAGTTTCCAGAACTTTACCACCATGAAGACAACTGCTATAAATATTTTTGAACATATAGGCTCTTTTCCTTTTTCACTAATCACCTTAGGAAACAAATCTAATAGTAGTACTGCTGGGTCAAAGAGTGTGTATACACACTTGGGCATAATTCCAGATTACTCTCCAGAATGCTTGGATCAATTCACAGTTTTACCAACAATGCATTAGTGTCTCCATTTTTCCATATTCCCTCCAACAGTTGTCATTTTGTCCTTTTGTCATTTTTGCAGATCTAATAGGTATGAGGTAAAAGCTCAGAGTTGTTTTTAATTATAATTTCTTTAATCAATAGTGATTTTGTCTGCTTTTTCGTGTTTTATATATATATATATATGTATATATATATAGTTTTGATTTCTCAATCCAAAAACTGTCTATTCATATCTTTTGACCATTTATCAATCAAATCTATGTTCTCATTTCAAAATTTCTTTTTCATCAGAAATGCTTAAAAGTCTTCTGCTCTAATAGAGATTCATTTCTTCTAGTCACTCTTGGGATCCTTGTAGTCAAGCCATTCTTTTCTTGAGACTGCTTAAAAGTGTAAAGTTATACTCTCTTCTTCTGTTAACCTAGAATACTATGAGCTTCTCTTAACCCATAATATTTTCATTGTGTTTGCGTATTAATTTATTTGTTTATTCATATTTCCAGCCTTAGTTTTTGCATTGGGACTCTGTTAAATGGTTGTACTTTGCCCCCTTTTATACTCTTGAATGGGATGGACAAGCCCTCTTTGCTCTTGCCCCTTCCTTAGTCTGAATGCAAATGCTTCTGAAGTTCTAGGTAGGATGTCTGGGTCCAGACATGCCCTTTGCCACTGTCCCTGGCTTCCAGTTTCTCTTCTGGTGACTTAATACCAGTTTTGGTCTTAGTCCTTATCTACTCCTGAAATATGCCTCTACTACACTAGCCCCATGAGTTCCTCCTGGGGTTAAGGTCCAGGCCAGTCAGCCTTCATTTCTTCCCTTTCTCTGCTCCTGACTGTTCAGACTTCCAAATCTTTCCTCTTCCTCCTTCAGTCACTCCTCAGATTTTCAGCTTCCTTTTATATGTTGTCTTCCCTTGTGAGAATATAAGCTATATGAGAGCAGGAATTGTTTTTCTTTTTGCTTGTATTTGTATTCCCACCCAGTAAACTCTAGACAAATGCTTTTTTCTTTCCTTCCTGTCTCTTCCAACAATAACCAGGAAGGTTAAGTGATATGTCCAAAGTCACAAGGCAATATCAAAGGTGGGATCTGAACAAACATTCACTAGCTCTGCAACCTTGCACATGCCATTTCACCTCTGGCTGATCCACTGAAAAATGGAGATAAAGCTCAAATGAGAGTATTTGTAAAGTGCTTATTTAGCACATAGTAGGAACTTAATAAATGCTTGTTGCATTCCTTCTTTCCTTGTCAGGGTTGTCGTGAAGCTCAAATAATGGACTGTATGCAAAGTATTTTGCAAAGTTTAAGGAGTACATGTCAATTATTATTTTGTAATCCAGTATTGTGCATACTTGCCAAAACTCATTAATAAAGCAACCATTCTTAAACAGGATTTGATTAAACTCTCTTAGTATGGCTAACCTCAAGAATTTAAATAAAATATTGATTGAATTTTTCTCTTCAGCATTTGTAGTCTTCATCTCTTTGGATGGTGTCTATTGTCTGCTTCAGTTGAAAGTTAACTGGACCAAAATGAGCAGAACAAAGTTAAAGAGAATGTCCCATCTGCCCATCTGCCACCTAAACCATCTTTGTTGACTTCAAAGAGAGTTCTCTGCACAGAAGGGAGAGACACCTGGAGAGAGAAGGGAAATGAAAATCAGGTCCTCTTGTGTTGAATTTGTTTTTCCAGGACTCGGGAGGTCTGTAGGCTCATACTGTCACTTACAAAGCCATCCTCAGTTAATTTCTGTTTGAATTGGAGAAATTTTCCCCTCCCCCTTTCCTCCAAACACACACACACACACACACACACACACACACACACAAGCCAATTACTGTTTGAAGTAGAAGTGCTACTCCTCACACTGATGCTACAGAGGTGCGATGAGTTTAGAGGAAGTTAACTCCCTGTTGGGGCAAGCATCTTAAGTCTTAATTATCACTGTGGCCCATCAGTCTCTTGCTGAGTGATAATGGTATTCTGGATTTTTCAGCAGGGATCCTTAAGCCTTTAAAGAGTCTTAACTAATTAAACAGACAAGCACATCTCTAGGAGCTATGCAAGGGCCAAAGACTCTAATGAGAGCTTGGTTTGAGTTCTAATTCAGATTTCCCTTCTGATTAAATAATGCCAGGACTACATTAATAAGGGGGACTATGGAACTGAGCTAATATTTAAAATAATTTAAAGAAAACATACACTTCTCTCTCAATTCTGGAATCACAGACAAAGCTAGGGGGTGGTTGGAGTGGCTATTAATTATCAATATAATTGCCTCCGTTGCTTAACTGACTACAAGTATAAACTTGACCCTAGGGACCCTTGACCAGTTGTGGGACCTTCTTTTAATCCCTTGAATCAGTCAAATGTAGAGGATGGTTTCATTAGCTTTCATTCTACCATATATACCTTTAAAAATGTAACAATACATGGTTTTCCATTTTGTTCATGCCATTAAAATACTGCCCAAGTGCAATTATGATGCTTTTCATTTTTTTCCTGATTGCTCCCATGACATAACAACTTTATGTTAATATAATATACTATGTAGAGGAGAAATAGGATAAATGTTGCAGTGGATAGAGTACAGGATGGAGAATCAGGAAGTTATAATTCTGTCTCAGACATTTACTATCTGTGTGACCCAGACAAGTCACTTTGTGACTCAGTTTCTTCATTTGTAAAAAGTTATAATCATAGTACCTGTTTCCTAGGATTATCTGTAAGGGTCAAATAAACTGACATATGTCAAAGTGCCTTGAAAACCTAAAAGCATTCTATAAATGCTAGCTATTATCATTATCTCACCAGAAAAAGTAAAATTAGTCCTAAATGTTAATATCTAATAGTCGTTTTAATAAATTGTGAGTACCAATTGTTTTCTTTTTTATTGAAAGATATTTCATTCTTCCAATTACATGTAACTGCAATTTTCAAAATATGTTTATAAAATTATAAGATCTAAAATGTCTCCCTTCCTTTGTTCTCTCTCCTCTCTTGGATATAGTAAGAAATTTAATCTGGGTTATACATGTATTATTACACAACACATACTTCCACATTGGTTATCATTAGAGAACTCATAAAAAACCAACCCTCCCCAAATAAAACTATAGCAAATAAAACTATAGCTAAGCTAATGTAAAAAATAGTATGTTTTTATCTGCATCTGATTCCAGCAGTTCTTTCTCTGGAGGTGGATAGTACTCTTCGTCATAAGTCCTTCTGAATTATTCCAGGGGCTAGGTCTTTCACAGTTGATCTAAGTACAATATTGCTGTTACTATGTACCATGTTCTCCTGGTTCTGCTTATTTCGCTCTGCATCAGTTAATATAGCTCTTTTCAGCCTTTTCTGAAACCATCCATCTCATTATTTCTTATAGCTCAATATTTAGCTCAATAGCTCAATAGCTCTCAATATTTCATTATATTTCTTATATAGAAATACAACAGTATTTCATCGCCAACATATACCACAATTTGTTCAACCATTCCTCAATTGATGGACAGCTTCTCCATTTCCAATTCTTTGTCACCATAAAAAGTGCTGCTATTAATATTTTTGTACAAGTAGGTCCTTTCCCCCCTCTTTGGTATACAGTTCTCTTTGGTATACAGACCCATTACAGACTGGATCAAGGGTATGCACATTTATATAGCCCTTTGAGCACAGTTCCAAATTGCCCTCCAGAATGGTTGGATCACTTCACAACTCCACCAACAATGCCTTAGTGTCCTAATTTTGTCACATCACCTCCAACATTTATCATTTTCCTTTACTGTCATGTTGGTCAATCTGAAAGGTGTGAGGGGGTACCTCAGAGACATTTTACTTTACATTTCTCTAGTCAAGAGGAATTTAGAAAATTTTTTATTTGATTATTTATACCTTTGATTACTTTATCTGAAAATTACTTGTTCATATCCTTTGACTCTCCAAATGCCAACTTGAAGAATAGTTATAGAAAACCACTTGCAAAGCACCAACCTTCAAACCACCTACCTATATTATCCTGTGTTGGTGATTATCTTGGTTATTTATTTGATTATACTGTTCTAGGCTGGCCCTGACTCCGGCCCCTCTCCTGGTGGTTTATGTTCAATACTGGAATGGAATGAGACATTCATTGGTTATTCAACAGTTAACAATAGGAAATGTACATAGCCATTGCAAGAAAAGGCTGCTTAACATGAACAGACATTGAGGATACCCAGAGTCGGTTGAGATGAGCAAAGTTCCTTTACTTGAAGGTCTGCCAGTCAAGCATCAGTCTGGAGCTCCTCATGGCTGCTTTGCACTCATTCCCCCAGGAAATGATACAAACAACCCTAGTCTTTAGTCTCCTAAACCTGTCCAATCTGGAGAATGGCTTCAATAGCTCTTAAAGAAAAGTTAGCCTTACTTGCATGTAGGGCACAGGTTAGGATCGTCATCCTACCATAGAGACCTTTTAAAATGTAACAATATGTGGTTTTCCATTTTGTTCATGTCATTAAAATGAGGCATTTATTGGCTAATGAGACTTCTTAGGGTCAGCAGGATCTCAGCCCTGGCTCCTTGGAGCAGTAATGGAGGAGAAAATTGATACTAGTGATCATGACCCGGGGAGACAGGTCTGGCAGTGCCTTCTTGCATTCAAGATCTGGAGGGACTTTGCAGGAGTCCTGAGACCAATTACTTAGGTCCTGTCCAGGCCACAGCAAGGGACAGAACCAACTTTTGGTTGGGGATTGTGCAATGGAAAAGAGACAGAGAAGAGCTGATGCCAACACCTACATTAAGAGAGTGGTAGAAGTGAAGGAGTGTGTCTGATGGTGAGCCTGGGTCCAACTACAGGATCCAGAATTTTTTCCCTCTTTTATTCTGAATCTAACCACTATCAATTATAAAACTAAGCATATACAAAGTAGTACATGAAAGAGGTTTGTACACAGAATTGCAAATCTCTACTATTAGAACTATTGCCTGCTTTTCTTTTTAAGTATAAAATATAAATTCACCATGTAATTCACAGCTGTCCTATTTGTCTTTTTCCTTCTGTTGTCTTTTGGACATTTAAAGAGTTTCAATCACTCTCATTTCTATATTTTTCTTTTTCTATTTTTTTTGGGTCAATGCTATTGCTATCTCCAGTCCTTTCTTCCTACTTCCCCACCCCCATCTCTACTGAAAAAGAAGAAAAACTAAAACCTTTTTAACAAATATGCATAGTCAAGCAAAACAAATTCCCACAATAGCTATGTCTGAAAAAGTCTCTCAGTCTTGAGTCTATCACCTCTCTGACAAGAGGTTGGTCGGTAACATACTTTATCATTAGTCATCTGGAATCACACCCCACAGAATTGCTGCAGCAGACATCCGGACTATAGAAGGGATAGGAGCAGAAAGAACTTGCCTACCCCTTTTAAAAACTGGGTGGGGGGGCACTGGGTAGCTCAGTGGATTGAGAGTCAGGCCTATAGATGAGAGGTTGTAGGTTCAAATCTGGTCTCAGACACTTCCCAGCTATGTGACCCTAGGCAAGTTACTTGACCCCCATTGCCTAGCCCTTACCACTCTTCTGCTTTGGAGCCAATACACAGTATTGATTCCAAGATGGAAGGTAAGGGTTTAAGAAAAAAAAAGTATGGGAGGGGTGGTTTGTGGTCAAAAAACAAAGTTCTAATGCAGAAGCTGAAGCTAGAGATATGAACAAACAGAAGAAAACACTGAACATATTAAAAGAAATCCATCAATTATAAGAAGTCCATGGTGTTATGGGTTACTAGGAGGGAACAAACATTTATTAAGCACATACTGTGTGCTAGATGCTGTGCTAAGTTTTTAACAAATATTATCTCATTTAATCCTCAAAAAACTCTGGGAGGTAGGTGTTCTTCTTCTCATTTTATACTTGAAGAAACTGAGATAAGAGGTTCAGTGACTTGCCTAAGGTCATATAGCTAGTCAGTGACTGAGGTCAGATTTGGAGTCAGGTGTCCTTGACTCCAGACCCAGTGTTATATCAGTTGTACCACTCAAGAAAACAATAACTTCACTACAAGCACAAGAAGAGTTTTTGACCCACTCATATTACTTCTAGACATACACTTCCAAACGAAAAAAGAGAGTGAAAGGATCCATTTGTACAAAAATATTTATAATAGCTCTTTTTGTTTTATGCAAAGAATGCAAAGAAAGTGGATGTCTATCATTTGGGAGGATGGATGAACAAGGTATGGCATATGAATATAAATAACATTATTGCATTGCAAGCAATGACAAAAGTGGCAATTGGAAAGAGAATTGGGAAGACATATGAATTTATGCAGCACAATGGTTATTTAAAAATATACAAAGAAGAGCAGAGCAGAAAGAAGTTCAGAAGGGGCCATAGACAAGTCAATCTTGGTACTACCACATTAAATCTAAACACAGTCTATATATAACAGAGATTCACAAAGTTATACATTATCCTCTTTTTCTGTTCATTGTGTTTAGAAATATTCATGTCTGTTGATATTTGTCAAGTTTATAATAACATTTTAAGAAAATTAAAAAAAAGAAATTTAAGGTTCTAAGAATAAAAAGCAACATAGCAGGATGGACAACAAATAGCCTACTGAACTTGGTTTCAGAAAGATGTCTTTGGATCCCACCTCTGCCCCGGGTAGTTGAGTCATATTGGTCCTCTTTGAGTCTCAGCTTCCTCATACCTGAAATGGAGACAATAATACCTGTAGTGCTTACCTCATATATATGTTCTTTCAAAATTTACCACAAGGCATTGGTTCAATATACTAAAGGCTTTCCTTGTCAACGGAGCGCTCTGGCTATCCATCATATTCTTTTCTTGTCCTGCAATTGTTTGATGAACTCTGTTATTGCCTGTTCTTCTTCAAAGTTCCTTCTGGGTTACATGTTGCAGCTTGCTCCTGTCTACCAGGCACCTTTTGCCTTGTAGGATACTCATCTTAGAGTTTTTCAATGGTTATGGTGTTCCCCATTCATATAGCAGTGCCAGCGAAATATTTGGGAAAGATGGGAATTTTGGTATTGGTAAAAGAGAATTGTAATTTCTGGAAAGCCATCTTGCCTGCTCATCTCCTCCTTTTCATTTCTCTACCTAGCTCATTGTCCAGCTGAACTCTCTGTCCCAGATCTTCATATGGTTGGGCAAACTCTATAAAGTAATGCATTCAGATGCATGTTGAAATCTGGGTAATAGGCGTTCTTCCACTTGGGGTTTTCTGGATGCATGGAGAGACCAAGCTCCTTTGAGTAATTATGACTCTTCCAAGAGGCTCTGCAGTTTCTTGGGGCTTGATGTACAAAGTCATCCTCCAAGAAGAGCATATGAATTCACCATTCACCATCTTTCCTCTACCTGGACTCTGCTGAATGTTTTCCATCACAGTGGTGAAAACTTTTAGTGCACACGTCTCCCTGTTTTTCTGCCTTGCTTGCTACTTATTATCAGCAATTGATGTCAGGGATATTTCTGCTGTTATATTTTCCAAGGAATCCTGAAGGAGCCCAGTAATTGAATAAAAGTTGCATTGCTAAAAAAAAGCCTATATGGGGACATTTTGTTCAGATGAATAAAAAGAATTTAATAACTAACAAAAGTAAATGCAGAGGAATCTTCTATTATTTACATCTTTCAATTAACTGAGAGCTGATAAAAGTGTGGGTCACTGTTGAATGTTGCTTGTGAACTAGTATTTGTTTCTAATTTACACTTTCGTCAAAGGTGCTCTTAATTCAGATAGACAACTCATAAAATTTTATATAGATGAAAAAATAGGAATAGCTATGATCAGTAGCTACTGATGTTTGTTCACTTTTTTTCTATATTAATAAGGTCCAAGATTTTGCTCATGCCTTTAGTATCTTTCCCTCTTTCAGAAACCTTGTATATCAGTTCCTCAAGGTCCTCACAATTGTGTTGATCCTAGCACAGTGCCCCCTAAACATAAGTGGTCCAACAAAGCTGCTTTCCCCACCTTTGTTCTCTTTAACATTATGTCTACATCCTCTATAAGCATCTTAGAAACTTTGATGATAGGGCCCAGTGTGGTGATTTTATTATCTTTGATGGAGAAAATAGTTTATTGAAATGTTTTCTTTTCTTTCTCCAAATCTTTTCCATTTTTCTTTTGCTTATCATTCTCCTTACATTTTCCTTTTTGAATACCAGAATACTATTGGGGAAACTGCTCATTTGTCAGGCTTTCTTTAAGCTTGTTTTACCTTCCACTGCTTCTCTCTGCTTTCTGAGACAATACTACTTATAATTTTGTTCATATTGCTCTTTATAAGATTTTTACAGATGAATTTATATAATACACAGCATGTATAGAAATATACTTCTATATTATAAATATATATTTTTTGATTTATATAATTCCAGATTGCTCACCAAAATCATTGGATCAGTTCATAGTTCCACCAACAATGTTCATAGCAGTTCTCTTTGTGGTGGCAAAGGTCTGGAATTGAGAGGATGCCCATCAATTGGGGAATGGCTAAACAAGTTGTGGCATATGATTGTGATGGAATACTACAGTAATGTAAGAAATGATGAGCAGGTTTATTTTTTTTAAATAGAAAGATCTACATGAAATTATGAAGAAGGAAATGAGCAGAGCCAAGAAAACATATATAGGAGTGGAAGTACTGTTTGAAGAATGATTTGTTTACCTCCAAAGAAAGAACTGATAAAGAGAAGTAAGCAAATCATAGTTATATCTATATCTATATCTATATCTATATCTATATATCTTTTTGTCAAATGATGCCTCCTCTAGTACAGGGAGGGAGTGAGATACCTGAGAACTTTCGTGTCACAAATAAATAAATTTAACTTTAAAAAACCCTGTATTTCCATCTTCTTGGTCACTATACCCTAAGGAATTTTCCATTTGACTTTCCACTGAAACCGCCTATATGCTACTCTTATAACATGAGTTCTTAGAGAGCAGGGACTGTCTCTGCTTTTCTATTTATAGCCAAATATTTAACCCTATAGTTTGCACATAAGTACTTCATAAATGTCTTTTCATTTATTCATTCTCCATTGTACCAATTAGTTTGCCAGATCATTCAATTTTAGAAAGGGATAGTTTTGAAGGTAGTATGATAAGAACATTTGGCATAACAAATCCCCACTGAAAAGTCTCTGCTACACTCTCCATAAGTATCTAAAGAATCCAGGAGGAAGTGGGTTCATATTTAGAATAAATGGGCAAAGAAGGTAAATAGCACCTGAACCTTGTTTTTTGTTTGTTTGTTTGTTTGTTGTTGAAAATGTTCCCTTTCGGTAGTGAGGTTTTTCTTTTGGGTTCCTTGTATAGCCTTGACTAAGCCTTTTCTTATTGGGTCCTTGGTTCCTGGTGGCAGACACTGCTTTCAGCTTTTTCAGGGTCACAAACTATTGGAAGGGGAAAAAGTCCCAAATTCTCCAAACCCTTCAATGCTCACAAGATCTTCCTCCAGGCAAGAGAGGGGGTATGAGAGAGAGGTCAAAGTTAAGTCTAAAACTACAGCTCTTCTCATTCCCTCTTTTCCTCCCTCCCTTCCCCCTGTCCCCAACCCCCAACCAACTCAACCAATTCCTTCTAAGGGACTTCACTGGAAAGTGTTAGCCACTAAACTTTCAGAGGCAAAACCTTGATACTAAACTAGACTGCTAGTTTTATACAAACCCCACAGGGCATGACCAAGTTCTTAAATCAATCCAAACAATTTCTATCTATTGAAATTCTTATCTTTGATGATCTTGATTTTCCCTAACTGAAAAACTCTCTCTCTCTCTCTCTCTCTCTCTCTCTCTCTCTCTCTCTCTCCATCTCTCTCTCTCTCTCTCTCTATTTCTCTCTCTCTCTCTCCCCTCTCTCATAAGGTATTGTCTAAACCTTTTCCTTTGCCTATATCACATTCTAACATATCTATATAGATGATGAATCTTTCCCTTTGAATTGTAATCTTCTACCTTTTTTTCACCTTTGTATCCCCAGCCCCTTATAATAAGAGCTAACATTTATATAGTACTTACTATGCACCAGACAGACACTGTGCTAAGAACATTACAATTATTATTTCATTTGATTCTCACAGTAATCCTGGGAAGTAAGTGATTTTTTTTTATCCCTAATTTTTACAGATATAGAAATTGAAGCAAACAGAAGTTAAGTGACTTGCCCAAGATCATATAGCTAGTAAGTATCAGAGGCTGAATTTCAATTCAGATCTTCCTGATTCTAGGCTCAGAACTCTATTCATTGTATCACCTAGCTGTTTCTTCTACAGAGCAAGCATTGAATAAATGTTTAACATTATGTGCTATAAAGGCATCTTTACTTAGTGGAAAGAATGCTTGATTTGGAGTTGGGAAAACTTAGTTTTAATTTCACCTAAGAAAGGGAATGGAGAAATATTTATTAAGTACTTAACCACGTTAACAAATACTGTCTGAAATACTGGGAATACAAATAGAAAGGTAAGACAATTTTGGCTTCAAGTTTACATTCTAATTAGAGGAGAAGACATATAGGAGAGTTCAGCTGCAAAACCTGAGAGTTGTGAGGGTACAAAAGTGGTTTGAACTGTAATGACTGAGGGTCTAGAGGATATAGTGGACAGAGCAAATGGTAAGGGTCAGTGGACTCTAGGGAGCAATGGCAGCAAGGGTGGCAAAGTCCAGTTGCCTATCACCTTACTGCAAGGATCCTAACTGGTGACTCCTTTCTTGTCCAAGTGATGTGAGTTTCCAGGTCCATGGACAAGCTATTTAACTTCTCAGATTCTCATTTTCTTCATCTATAAAATGAGGGTAACAATACCTGTACTACTTACTTCACAGGATTGTTGTGAAAAAATCACTATGTAAACCTTAATGCACTAAATAGCATGAATTGTTATTATATAATTGTAAATAATTAATGAAAAATGATGGATATAAAGAGGTACTGAAATCCACTTAGGGAGAAAGTACAGGTATATTACATAATTGTCTAATTTTTTCAAATTGAAACACAGGGAGCAAATATGAATTTTTGTTACTTAAAGAAAAACCCAAAGCCACACATTAATAATTTATAAAGAAATACTCTGTTACACATTTGAAAAATTCTTAATATATCAACTTCAGATTACAATGCTATAATTACTCCATAGATGGGGAAAATCCAAATAACTGGTAGAAATTAAATTGATCAAAACTCAGATTTGCAGAGTTTCACCAATGAAATAATATAAAAGCAAAAGACCAACAATTTAACTGATTAAAATGTCCATTTTAGGGGTCAGCTGAATGGTTCAGTGAATTGAGAACCAGGCCTAGAGATGGGAGGTCCTAGGTTCAAATCTGGCCTCAGACACTTCCTAACTGTGTGACCCTGGGCAAGTCACTTAACCCCCCATTGTCCCACTCTTCTGCCTTGGAACCAATACACAGTATTGATTCTAAAACAGAAGGTAAGAGTTTTTTTAAAAGTCTATTTTAATTGGGTATAATGTTATAGATTTTATACCATTATGGTTAGGGCATTTGTACACTTACTGTTTTGCCCAGTTCACAATCACTTACAGTGATAGGGAAGAGGATGCCCAAGTATCATGGCCAGAGACAGGTGGCAAAATCATTGGTTAAGACCCATGGGAGAAGTAAGTCACTCCATAAAGCAGACACATAGAATTGACTTTAGAATGCTCTGTTCTCAGGGTTAGGAAGTCTGAGAATTGAAGGAATTATTTACCAAACTTCACGCAAGCAGGTTGTGCCCTTTCAACAGAAATCTGGCTGCATAGAATAACTTTAACAATAGAGTAAAATAGTTAGAAGCCAGCTTGATTTGCCTCTCTTGAAGATAAAGGCATATCTTGTCCTGTAGCAGTGTAGTCTGTGAAAGCTGTATCAGACTCATGGTCTTCCGAACAAGACTCACATTGTCAAAAGTTAGCTGCATGCTTTCCTCTGCCCTTCTTTTATTCTCCTCTGCCCTCAAAAGGCTTTTAAAAGTGTCCAGGGCCATGATGATGCCCAGTTTTGCTACCAACTTTTCTTTTTTCTGTTAAATTTTTTCAATGTCTGCTTTCTTCTCTTCAAATTCTCATTGAAACCTAATTGCATACCCCAGTCTGTAATTAGCTTATATATAAAGTTTAATTCACTATAGCTCTTTTGGAATTCTACTCAAATGGGCTTTGAAGTCTTACTAGAGCTTTGATCCCAAATCCTTAGCTTGGTGGTCATTGCCCCTGCTCAAAGGATTGCCATTTACTTTTTTTCCTCTCTTATTCTGAGACAGCTTTCCCCAATTACATCATTTGTGTTTGTTTGGCCATAAAAGCGACAAGGCATCATTTTGTTGCCATGCTATATTGTAAAGTGTGCAATTGATGTTCCTGGCCTCTCTTTGCTGCAATAGAAAGCTCACTGCTAGTCAAGGCATTCATAGAATGATTTTCAGACACTAGTGGCAAGGATGTGGAGATCTGAACTGCCAAATGTAAGGCATCAGACCATATACATCTGGGTGACCCTTCCTGACATTTCCCAGGAAATAGCTTCGAGCACATGTTAAGTAATTCAAACACATATTAATTTAAGCCACACATTTATATCAGCAAATCTCTCTAGTTCTGACTGCTAGGTTTTCTGGGTAACAAAAAGCAGCATATCTGGGGAAGCCAAAGGGTGCAATGACTAGTGAGGAGATAATGAAGTAACTAAACAAGGAGCAATACAAACTACTTAAAAAAAAATCAGAACAGCAGGGGGAGGTCAGATCCTGCTGGCAACAGAGGAAAGCAGTGGGTGATCTGTTTAAACTGCTTTCTACGTACCTGCAACCAAAACAAAGAATCAAAGAAGTAGGAAAAAGCAAAGGAACCAGACTGGAGAGGAGAAAATTAGGCTGCCGGGTTAAGAGCAGAATAGGAGGCAACCTGACCCATCACCGGTAATCTTCTGATCACTTAAGAGAGTTTTCCCTGAATAACAATTGTAGTATTGAGCCCCTTGCTTCTAACTTTGACAGCCTGTTTGTTTTAATTGGCCTTTGAATGAACTTCATTATTTATTAATGTATAATGGGCACTTTGGAAATTATAAACCCTTCCCCCCTCCTGGTTTATTGGCAAAATATCTGCTACATTCAGTTTGAGACTAGCACATCCTAGGAGAACTCTTTCATAGTGATGTCCAAGTGGAGCTGTTATGGCAAGCGCTGTGCTTTGGTCTAATGACAGAAGGATGGAGGGAATTAGTGACTTGCCTGACTTCTGTATATATTATTGACATTTTAAAAAATGACAATTTGCTGATTTCTTTTCTCCTACTGTCTGTACTTAATATTAGAGGCAAAATTATGCATACTATCTTAACAAGAAAAAAACCTCACTAATGAACTAGCTGGCACAATTTTTTAGAGATTAGGGACATTACAAGAAAATAGATGAATGCTATTGGACAGACAGTGATAGGGGATATAATCCTTTATGCTTTAAGCCCTACCTATAAAGAAGACTATTAAACCTAGTAAAGTTGATTAATTTGGTTTCCATTAATGATTCTGGTATAATTCCATATTTGGATCTGATTTATAGTAAAATTTTATTAATTCAGAATAAAGGTTGCAGAAGGGTCATATTAATTTATGTGGGGAATAAAGTCTATGTTGTGAAAAATATAAGGAATAGTTTATAAAGCTATGTAAAGAAATGTAGTTTCATTACATTCAAATTATATTTTAAACCTGACATAAAAGGATATTAATTAGAAAATAATAATAGATGGTATATAGAGAGATTGAAATGTAAGTTAATGAAAAAATTACAGATACAAAGAAACACTAAAATTTAGTTGGGGAAAAAGCATATGTATAGGTATAGATCAGGCTTATACATATATATGTATACCTCATATACATATATGAAGATATATACACAATATGTATATATACCTGACATATATGGATGCATATATATATATATATCTAGGCAACATATATTTGAAATATAAATGCCTTACATTCTTCTTGCTCATCTGATCCCAGGTGAATCTCAGTTCTTTCCTGATTCTCATATGGTGTCATTTCCATTCACCTCACAATACTGGTTGTCTTTCCCTGGACACATTCCAGCTTGACAACTTCCTCCCTTGAAAGTTGGCACTTCCATTAGAACACATTAATCCAGATGTGCTATGAACTGGGCAAAGTACAAGGAGACTATCACTTTTCTCCTTCTGGATGTCTTGCTTCAGTTTATACAACCCAAGATTTCATTAGGTTTTTTTGATTGCCTGTCACACTGTATTCTGGGGCCATCTGTGGGCTGGGACTTGAAAGAAGGGTAGAACTTAGAAAAACTGCAGTAAAAGCTAGGAGACATCATTTTGTTGCCATTTTTTCTTGAAAAGGAGAAACTTGCAGCCACAGTTGAATTACATACACCTATATTTTACACACATATAAGTATAATATGTAACATTTATGTTTAAACTGATTAAAAATCATTAACGCTGGATCTGAATGACTAAAAATTCTGATTTGAGTAGGATCTAAATAAACAAGGTTTGTGTGTGTGTGTGTGTGTGTGTGTGTGTGTGTGTGTGTGCATGAGCTACAATCTTTCCCCCATTTGTGGCAAAGAATTAGTTCTTGATTATTTAATACACTTTATGACATCAAATCTCTTTGTGTCCAATGTCCTGAGTAGAAATCATGTTGTGGGTAATACCATCATGAAGGGAACTATCTTGTAAGCCCTTCTGGAGAAATTAATCACAGGGGTTGGAAGTGGGGGGAAAAAGCACTAATATTAGGTCACCTCTACTGCTCCCCTAAGACCTCAAAGACAAGGCAATTGCCTGCAGTCTAATTTCCATTGATTTTCTACAGTCCAATTTCAAATACCTTTTTGGTGAGATCTCTACCATTTCTTTGTGTGAGGGGCCCTATCTAAGACTTATAGTTTCAAAGCTCTCCTTATTATATAATTTAAAAAAACCCCAAATTGTGGAGAAGCATCTTTTGTTGTTGCAGGGGTGAGGAATAACCAGTTATTATTGAAAAGAAACATGAATTCAACTTATGTCTGTATGAGAGGTAGTTGTGTGTAGAAAGGGTTAAGATTTTGTGCTGAAAATCAGAGTTTTTGAAAGTTCTCAGGGGAGCCCAACCGTTTTGTTATTTCGTGGACTTTGGCTCCAAGTCCGATTGTAACTGGATACTGGGACTCAAGTCAGTTGCCCCTTGAGTTGTGCGAAATAGGAGAACCAATAAGGAAAAGAAAGGGGGAAAAAGTGGGCTCAGAGAACGAGAAAGGGGGGATGGGTGGCAGGGGGAAGAGGTAGGAAAAAAGAGAGGGGGCGGGGAAGGCCCAGTGACTAGAACTAGGCGCTGAACGAAAATAGAAAAGGGTGAGCCTGACAGGAGAGGAAAGATAAAGCAAGAGTGAGAAATAGACAGGGGGGCAGGACCAAAGAAGGAGGATGTGGGACTGAGGGTTTGCAGAGCTGCAAAGCTGTGTGTGACGTTGTGCCGAACAGCATTATCAGCAGAGGATCCTGGCTGGGAGGAGACCTGGCAGAGTCAGAGGAGGGGGCTGCAGCCCCAGGACGGATGGGTGGTTGTGCTCAAGGTTGGCTGGCTAGACTCTGCTCCTCTGTTGCCGTCCTGGGAGGCTGAAGCTGAAGATACCCGGACTGTGGCGAGGGTGGAATTTCCCTCCTCTTGCCTGGGGTCCCCCCAGCTCAGTCCAGCATGACCCCCTCGCCCCGCCTTCTAGCCCACCAGCAGTAGCTAGAGCAGAGGAGCAATTGATTTCTGTTCCCCTGCACAGGGTGTATTGGGGAACTTCGCCTCCACCTGCGGAACTGCTCCAGAGGGGTGAGGGGCGCGCACGCCTCTCATAGTCGGATGAGGGATTGGGAAGAGGGAGAAGGACATGAAACCCAGTCCAGCCGTGACCGCGAAAGAACCGGAGCCACAGACGCCCCGGGGAGAGCAGCGGGCGGTGGAGCCCGAGGGGCGCTGGAGGGACAAGGGCGAGGCAGACACTGAGCGACAGCGCACCCGGGAACGGCTAGAGGCCACGCTGGCCGGTCTGGCGGAGCTGGAGTTCCTACGGCAGCGGCAAGAGCTGCTAGTCCGCAGTGTTCTCAGAAGTCCGGGGATCGGAGCCGGGGCCGGAGCCGGGGGCGTGGCGCCGACTCGGGCTGGGGAGCTGCCGGCGCCGGGAGAAACCTCCCAGCGCAGTCGCTTGGAGGAGAAGTACTTGGAGGAGAACATCTTGCTGCTGAGGCAGCAGTTGGTAGGTAGCGTTTCTGGGAGGAGACCCTGAGGTCCCCGACTGTAGTTTTCGGGGCTGAGGGGGTTTGCTTCGAGCTGCACGAATTTGCATTGTTAAAACAATCTATCCACTTTTGCTTAGGGATACCAAGACAAAAAATAATAAAATTGTCCTCGACTTCAAGGAGTTTTACAGTCTCTTACAAAGACACTCTTTTCCCAAAACCAACGTGTCCCCTTCTCTCCGTCTTCTTTCCTTCTGTCTCCTACCCCCTCCCCATCCTCCCCCCCCCCCACCTCCCGGCCGGCTCCATCGCCAGCGCCCCGAACGCACCCTCCGCGCTCTCGTTTTGGTGTCACTATGTGTATGGCTGTGCACGCGCGCGTGTGCATTGTGTCTGGATCAGGTGAGGATTAGAGTTGGGGCTAATTTCGGTACACCTCCATTCTAAGGCTCAGCATCTTCTCTGTTTCATTTGGTTATGACCTTCTGCTTGCTAGTTAAATGCTTTAGGGGAAGGGGTGGGCATGGAAAAGCTCTTCACTAAAAAAAATCAATTGCAAGTCTTGTGAGTTCTCTTTTTCTTTTTCATTCACTCTGAAAGTAATAAAAGTCAAGACGGGGACACTTGGTATGAGTGATTTTTTTTCAGCCCAAATGAAATGCTTTTTTTTTTTTAAACCATTATACTGAAATGACCTTAGGAAATAGTTGATTCATTGTCATTCCCAGAACGCTTTTCTGCTTGTCAGATTTTGCAGTTGGTTTGAAGCTTAATTTCAGATGGAGGCTCCTTTGCATAATGGAACTAAAACTAAATGCAACTGATGAAAATGAGTGAGGAATAGGTGGCGCCCCTCCCCCAATGGATACTGTTTTATATCTACTGTACTCTGAAATCCAATTGTGATTTAAGAGGGTGGGTGAGAAGAACCTTTAACGTACTGGATTCTATCAGAATGAACCATTTTAAGCAATCTTCATTAGGGGGGAGGAAAAACCAAGAGGCATCGATTAATTGCTTTAACTCAGCCTCATAGCAATGGCGGAGTCTTTTGTTTTCACTGCCCTCAAAATGTAGTTTGGGAAACAGCAACTAAATCCTCAAGTGAATTCCCCTCAATAACTATGCTGAAAGATTAATGGTCAGCGCAAACAATGAGGTGCTGTGGAATCATTTGTTGCATCAAAAAATTTTTTTGTAACTTCATGATTCTTATTCACCCAGCAATTTCCCCTAAATAAATATCTCCATCAAATGATATTGGTTTGTGTCCCAAAGCTTGAGCCTATGGATATTCAGGAAGAGCACTGAATATTCATGCAGTTTTTTTTTTAAAGTGGAAAGATATATAGCATAGCCTTACCCTATGTTCCTGGCAAGGCATTTTTATAAACATATTTTCTTTGGCTGCAGACTGAATTTGGATCTGACACTAGTTTGGGCTAATTTCGGTTGGTCATGCATGTTTAATGCCCTGTGCTGTGCAAATAGCATTTTTATCTTCATAAATAACGAAGTCACTTTTTATGATCATAAATGGCACATGCTTATTGTCTATTCCAGATGAGTGCAGCATTCGCTATATCAAGAGAATTCTAGTTTAGCCAATATTTGTGATACTATTTTAATGTGTACACTTGACATTCATGATTTGAACCAGATGCCTTTTCTGGGTTGTATTTTGTTTTTCTGGCAGGGCACTAGATGGCAGTGATGAGTTAGCAGAATTGATGCTTTTCCCTAAGGAAATCTGAACTAGTTCAAATTCTCCCTCTCAAATCCAAATTCTGCCAGCACACTCTGTACTTGACACTAACTAGAGTTAGTAGTTTCTCATTTTCAAAGGCACTTATATCGATTGTACCCAATAGAACAATTAACAGAGCTTTATATAGTCTATCTGCTAACCAAAACTTGATTAGACCATAGTTTCTGTTATAGTATATAGTGATCTTAAATTAAGTTTTTTATAAAGTAATTCATTTTCTATGGTTCTTTATGAATAAAATGTCAAGTTCTCAATTTTTGTTTTTCTATTTTCTATTTAACCTTTTAAAGAAGTTGCTTGAATCTAGTAGTTAAATGTTAAAGACATTAGATTTATACCCGAAGTTTTTGTATATGACAATACATTTTATTCTAATGTATAAAAATAAAATGGAATTTAAAGAGTTCCAAAGGATAATTTGGAGGTTTTTGTTTATTTCCATTCTCGTGGTTAAATTTTTGGCCTTGGAAAATTGAGAACTGATGTGTGAGATGAGGTAATTTTAGTATATGTAACAGAACATCTGTTTCTCACTAATGTGTCTTAATTTTATTTTCTTTTTTCCACCTCAGAACTGTTTGAGAAGGAGGGATGCTGGTCTATTAAACCAGTTGCAAGAACTAGACAAGCAGATAAGTGATTTAAGGTTGGATGTTGAAAAAACATCAGAAGAACACCTGGAGACAGATAGCCGTCCTAGTTCAGGTAAAGCTCCTATGCTTTATATTAACTGATTATATTCTTGTGCTATATGCTAATTGATATTAATGTTTTTTATTATCAGCTTTTCAAGACCTGCAAAACTATAATAGATTTGTATTTCCCATGCAGAAAATAATAACTCTCCCATCTTTTTGAAGGAAGGGAAAAAAAATCCCCTAAACTTAAAGAAATAGTGACATTGATCAGAGTGAATTCTCTAGTTAAAAAAAAATAAGGCTTTTATTTAAATTTCTGAAAGAACTTTCCTTCTTTGAAATGTGAGAGTCAGCAGTGAGCTACAAAATTAGTCACACTTCCACTTCCTGAGACAACTTCAAAAGTTTGTTACCATTTGGTTCACAAAATAGATTTTAGTTTACTCCCTGCTGTCCTCTCTTGAACTTTTTTTTTTCTAAATCCTGATAATAGTAAAGACCAAGTGACAGACATATATGAGTTTTTCTATTTGTACTTTACATAGTGTCTATTTCTGTGTCCATTTCATCTCTCACTAAGTATGAATGGAAGGGACTTAAAAAAATAGAAGGAAGGTCAGCTTGTGGATAATAACAACTACAAGGCCATTTTTAGAACCCACTTTCCATCTGATTTTCCATAGTTCTGAGAAACTGAAACAGATATGTAAAATTAGAACATGAAATCCAGTGAACCTAAGCTTACCTTCAAACCTTCTCTTAACTTTTCTAGGAGATTAGTTATTTCCTTTTAAGTAGGAAATGCTCAAAGGTTGCTCAGGCAGTCTAATTCCAAATGGTGTTTGTATTTTTAGGGTTTTATGAGCTGAGTGATGGGGCCTCGGGATCACTTTCCAATTCCTCTAATTCCGTCTTCTGTGAGTGTTTATCCAGTTGCCATTCCAGCACCTGCTTTTGTAGCCCCTTGGAAACATCCTTGAGTATCTCAGATGGACACCCCAAATCTACAGGTAAGGTTCACAGCAATTTTAGACCTTGAAGGGACAATTAGAGAATGCCTAGCCTCATGGTCCTCAAAGGGTATACAGTAGCATGCTAGTATATCTCATACTTTATAAAACATGCCACAAAACGTTCATGGTCTCTGAGACTTCCACATTCTTCTGCTTTTGTTTCTAGTTGCAACTTGTTATATATTCCTTTTTTTATTGGTATTGGGAAGGTAAGACTAGTATCTCTATATGGGAATCACATTCCCCTCTGTTGGATTGATTTTTTGGGCAAATAAAGAAAGAAGGAGTTGAGACAGGGAAGGGAAAAGAGAAGAATCCCAAGATCTGGATTATGGGTCTGGAGATCCTGCTTCCCAGGGATTCTTCTTTGCTGCCAACTTAAATGCTCAGTACTATTTGATTCCTCATGGCAAATATATTGACAGTGAGTCAGAAGTTTAAAATCTAGGATCCAGCTCCAATCTGTTGCTTTACAAATAATGGACAGAGTGAATAGGTCCTGGGTCCAGCAGAGATAGAAAGTCCTGGATTAAAATCTCAGATACTTCCTAGCTGTGTGACCCTGGGCAAATCACTTAACCCCCACTGCCTAACCCTTGCCACTCTTTTGTCTTGGAACCAATACATAGTGTTGATTCTAAGATAGAAGGTAAGGATTTAAAAAAGAAAGAAAAAAAGATAATAGAGACGACAGATGCAGTCAAATCTAGAGCTGGAAGATTTCTCAGTTCAACGCCCCCTTTTTACAGATGAGAGAACTGAGGCTAAAAGGTGACATAACTTACCCAAAGTTACTCAAGCTATAGAAAGTGGCAGTTAAGATTTGAATCTGTTCATTCACCAGTTTAGAAATGAAGCTATTAAGTTAATCTTATCCATCAGCAAAGTGCTGAGGGGTGATTTGTTGGTTTATTTTTAGCATTCAGGAGATCAGTAGTTCCATTATGTCTCTCTGAATCCTCTGGCTCAAACATTTGGTCCTTCAGAGAGTTGAGATATGGACAGCAGTGTGAAAGATGCTGTTCTGTCTCTGAGTGGAGAGTAGAGAGAAGTGTGATGTGCAAGACTGTGATAACACCTTTGCAATTTAAAAAATCATTTTCATGTGCACTGTTTCCCTCATTGGAACACTCATGGCATTTTCTGCATGGTTCCATGTTTCCTCTTATCAACTTCAAGTCAAGAGAAAAGGCAATGCAGAGACTATACTCCTTGATTTTATGGATAAGGACAGTAATATGGTGCTATATTCTTATTCTGACTGCAATATTCTATTTGAGGTTGAATTCTCATATATGAAAGATAGGGCTGCCTGCTACAAAGCAGATATGACAAAGGTAATTGAATGGCTTCTTTGTTTGAGAACAGTGTATTCGGTCCCAAAAGTTTTATAGAAAACAAATTTGTATTATCTGAATTGGCTATCTCATGCTGCCCAAGTTTATAAATTGCACAGTTCCATTCTGTACAAAATTGTTCTCAAAGGGAAGTTTTATAAACCTATTAAAGGCAATTTAGTATAAGATTAGATGATTTCATTGGAAACTGATTAACTGTCTTCCCCCACCCCCCTAAATAAATCCCATGGAAAATCTCATAGTCATGTAATTTAGAAACAATGGAACTCACTCAATTAGATGAGGATTTAGGAACTGACATCTTTTCTGATGTATTTTTTCTTTAAAGTTAATTTAAACCTTGAAATTCTTTTATTCCTCAAAAGTGAGAAGACAGAATTTATGGGGAAAGAAGCTATTTTCAGAGCATTTTATAATCATATTTTAAGGCATAAATATGATAGGCATATTGCCTGTAGAAGAGATGCAGGACAGACATCTCAAATATATAATTTTTCTTTATGGAGTACCTGAGATAAAAGGGGTAGGAAGTACATACTTGCTAATTGTTAATAAACTTTTGTCATATTTCCCTTAAATTGGGCAGTTCTATTAATATTTCTGAAAGAAGAAAAGGGCTTTTCTTCTATTAGAGTAGAAGAAAACACCAACCTACCCCCCTACCCCCACTCATTTAAAAATAATGGGAAAGGGCAGCTAGATGGTTGGTGGATTGAGAGCCAAACCTAGAAACTGGAGGTCCTGGGTTCAAATTTGGCCTCAGACACTTCCCAGCTGTGTGACCATGGGCAAGTCACTTGCCCCCCATTGTCTTGCCCTTACCATTCTTGTGCCTTGGAACCCATACTTAGTGTTGATTCTAAAATGGAAGGCAAAGATTATTAAAAAGAAAACAAAAAGAATCATGGGATGTAGATGCAGTTTTGATTTTCAGATGTTGTTTTTCAATACAAAGAACTTCTAACTGGAGGGAACTTCAATTGTTCTTGAGCGGTGATAATCTTGAAATTTTGACCTCTCCAGATAACTGGGAGGCAATTAAATATTATTTGATATTTTGAATTAATTTTATATTACAGAAAAATATTAATAATGTATTATTACAGAAAAAAAGAAGATAAAAATGATGAATAAAGTCAGAAATGTTACATCTGAATTGTTGGTGGTTGTTGGAAATTCAACTTTGATCAAACTTTTCATTATTACTTATTAAGGGTTCTTCCTTCCCTCCAAAATGTTGAAAATAATACGGCCAGGAAGCAATTATCTTAGCTAAACTGACGTTTTATTGTAGAAAGTTGTAAATCACAAAATTTCATGTTCCAAGCCCATCTTTGGCCAAAGATACTGAGATTTGAACCACCCAAGCTTTTATAGTCTAAGCAAAAGAGTCAAATCACACAAACACACCTAGAAAGGGGCAGGGGAAAGGATCAGCTGAATGTTTCTTCTACAGAAGAGGAGGTCAACCAAAGTTTTGGTCTTCTAAAAGACTTTAAGAAAATAAGTTCTATTGTGGAAAAATCCTATGTAATGAACTTTGCTACTAGTAGCAATGCAACAAACCAAGAAAGAATGCTATCCACATCGAGAGAAAGAACTATGGGAGTAGAAATGCAAAAGCAAAACAGATGACATCACTTCTCACATGTATATATGGGTATGGAATTTGGGGTTTAGGCCTTAAAAAAATAACTCTATAGCAAAAATGAGTATGTATCAAATGACAACATTTGTACAACCCAGTGAAATTAATGATCTCTGGGAGTGGGGAGGGAATAGGGGAGGGAAAGAAAATGAATCGTGTAAACATGGAAAAATATTCTAAAAAATAAATAAAATAAACCTTTTTATTAAAGAAGAAAATAAAGTTTTCTTGGGACCAATTATGTCAACTCTGTTCCCTATATGGTAAAGAGCCAAGGTCACTGTAGCTTCAAAGTCACCTGAGATGTCAGAAACTTCCAGTCTTGGGAGTATGTGGACACATTCCAGGACGCTAAAGTCATACACACAACTCCCCTTGACAAAGATATCTTGCCAAGGCATTTCAGAGGATGTTCTTTGTTATTTTATGCACAATATAATTATTGATTACTGATTCTCATGGGCAAATTATTAAACTAAGAATAGGGCTTTTTTACTTACTATTATATCTATGGTTACAATTTATCATTGTACTACTGAATATCTAATAGGATTACTTGTAGAGAATATAATTCTAAAAAGCCATAAAACAATAAATATAAACTAATTAAAGATGCTTAACTAGTTTTTTACATTTACAAAAACAGATTGCATTTTTTTTCTTCAGACCACTTCAAAGATGATACTTGATGATACTTTAAAAATGTATATAACAAGTTGTTCAAAAAGCACTATCAGGGACACATGCACTTGGAAAGCAGGTGGGGCTGGTGATTGAGAGAGAAGGGATAACAAATGATGGAGAGTCTGAGTGTGGCAATGTAATCATGAAGGTCTTCAAGGAAGCCCTTGAGTGCATTTTGTGCCTGAACCTCTATTAGAGAAGATTCAGGAAAAATAAAGGGCAAGAATTTACTTGGAAGAGAGAATTTTGGATGGGTTGAGAAAATCTACTAGTAGGAGGAGTGCTGCACCGAAATCATGCAGATATCAAAGTATCACAATTGAAAATCTAAAGAAGCTATTGTTGTAATTTGATCAATCCTTCTAATGCTGAGATTTTGGAAAATTTTCATGATTTTTCATGATTTTCTTTGTGGCAATTATTCCTGAATATTCTAATGCTAATCAGAATGATTTTTCTTAAGAAAATGCAAAAGAGGGGGCAGCGAGGTGGTTCTGTGGATAAGAATCAGGCCTAGAGACAGGAGTTTCTGAGTTCAAGTCTGGCCTCAGACACTTCCCAGCTGTGTGATCCTGGGCAAGTCCCTTAGCCCCCATTGCCTAGTCCTTACCACTCTTCTGTCCTGGAACCAATATATAGTATTGAATCTAAAATGGAAGTTAAGAGTATTAAAAAAAGAAAGAAAATACAAAAGAATACGTAATATTGCCATAAATTATAAAAGTAAAGTAACAAAATAGACTATAAGATTCCTGAGGGTAGAAATCGCTTTAATAGGTTTAAAAATTGTCTCTTTAAAAATTAAAAATTAAATTTTCCATCTCTACTTAAAAAACAATGAGGCAGGGAAAATAGTGGACATCATTTTCCAGAGTCCTTCACAAGAAGACTTTCCACCCCCAGCATTTTATAATCATTTACAAGTATGAAATATTTTGATGTAATCATTGGTGTTTTTGCAACATTGTCCATGAATCATATCTTGAGATTTTTAAAGGTAGTTTTCTCTCGACTTCAAAAAATTAGTGAGAGTCATAATAGAGCTAATCAACAAAATGTTTTTTTTTTTTTTTTTAATTTGTCTTTTTCCTCTTCAGATCTCATAGGATGGTTGGAACACAAAGAAGGCCAATATGAAGACCAGGCATCAGGTGATGTTTGCCGTTCACTCACTATACCACAGTCTAATTCCCTTGATGTCATTGCAGAAGTGAATCCGAAGTATCAATGTGATTTGGTATCTAAAAATGGAAACGATATCTATCGCTATCCAAGCCCGCTTCATGCTGTAGCTGTACAGAGCCCGATGTTTCTTCTTTCCATGACCAACAACCCCGTGAAAGAGGAGGAACAAATTGGTAGCAGTGCTAATGAGGCTTGCATTGGCTCAGAACTAGATTCTGTCAAATCAGATAATTCTTCCCTTCCACAAAGCAACTCCACGTCAGTGTCCTATCCCGCATCCAATAAGAAAATAGATGGTTATATCTTGAGTCTAGTGCAGAAAAAAACACATCCTGTTAGGACTAATAAGCTGCGGACAAGCGTGAATGCTGACCCCACGAAGGGTATTCTGAGGCACGGGAGCGTTTGTGTCAGAGCGACTGGCGGAGTTACACACAGCAACAGTGTTAACCTTAAGAATTCTAAACAAGCCTGTTTGCATTCTGGTGGAACAACCTCTTTGGAGAATGGCACTTTTCCCCCACTGAAGCAGTGGTTGAAAGAATCAAAGGGAGAACAGCTGGAAAGCCGGAGGATGCCTGTGACTGTGGGCTGCCTGCCAAATGCAGCCACTGAGCATCAAAGCAAGCACCTGCCAAAAAATGTCAAGCCAGGCTCCCAGGAGTTTGCGTGGTGCCCCGTTTCTGGGGCAGGGGATTCCCCTAAAGAAAGTGGTCAGCTCTTTACTGCCTCTCCGAAAGAGAGTCCTGGCCGAGACCCAGCTCTCCAACAGGAGAACAAAGTTGTACAGCCACTGAAAAAGATGTCACAGAAATCCAGCTCCCAGGCGGCTCTGCCCGCAATTCCCCCTGCAGTGCCTCCTCCGCCCCTGCCTTCCTCCCAGCCTATTGAAGAAAGACCCGCTTTAGATTTCAAGAGCGAGGGCTCTTCTTCCCAGAGCTTGGAGGATGGACTTCTGGTCAATGCTCAGTTTATTCCAGGGCAGCAGCAGAGTAGTAAGTTACAGAGAGCCAACAAAAACGTCCGAATTCTGAAGAGCTCGACCCTGAAGCACAGAGCTCATGGTCTTAATGGCTTGGAAAGTGGCTTACCGACCGTGAGGGAAAAAAGCAGAGCTGTGAGCAAGAAGTGCCATTTCCCTGATGACTTGGATACAAATAAGAAATTCAAAAAAGGCTCCTCTAGAGGGAAGAAGGGGGGAAACTCCCAGGCCGAGGCTGGTCTTTCCAGCAGGGTTACAGGGGGTCTCCACAGGCCTGTCACCAAGCTCCACGGACACGGACACGGAAGAGAAGCAGTCGTGGCCAAACCAAAACACAAGCGAACTGATTATCGGAGGTGGAAGTCATCCGCTGAGATTTCCTACGAAGAAGCCTTGAGAAGGGCAAGGAGAAATCGCAGAGAACCTGTGGCAGTCTATAACCAGGTTTCTCTTCCATATGTGAGCCCTTACGCTTATGTAGCTAGTGACTCTGAGTATTCTGCCGAGTGCGAGTCCTTGTTCCATTCCACAGTGGTGGACACCAGTGAAGATGAACAGAGCAACTATACCACCAACTGCTTTGGGGACAGCGAGTCAAGCTTGAGTGAAGTGGAGTTTGTGGGGGAGAGCACCACCACTAGTGACTCTGAAGAAAGCGGGGGTTTGATTTGGTCCCAGTTTGTCCAAACTCTCCCTCTCCAAGCAGTCACAGCTCCGGCTCTTCATGACAGCCATGCAAAGACTTTTGTAAAAATTAAGGCCTCTCATAATCTCAAAAAGAAAATACTTCGTTTTAGGTCTGGTTCTTTAAAACTGATGACCACAGTTTGAAGCAACTTTTTGGTATGGAATGTGTATGTTCTAGTTACAGAAACAAAGTGGTTCTTGTTTTCTTTTTCCCCTTTGGTGCAGCTTTTTTGGTGCTTTTATCAACACTTAAAAAACAAACAACCTAAGGTAGATGATGTCATCCTCATACCATGTGTGGATGTGAGTGCCTTTAAGTGGAAAATAAAGAATGTCTTAGTAGGAAGAAATGAAAAGACTACAGTGTTCATGGTGGTAACATTGAATGTTTAGTATAAGATGGCTTTATGTTTTTCATGTGACTCTTTAACTTGACTTCATCTAGGAGGGCTTTTTATCCCAAGGCCATGTGGATGGAACTTTATTATTTTTGTCTTCCCCATGGTTGTTTTTTTTTTTTGGGGGGGGGGAAGGACAGAGAGAGAGAAGAAATGTCTAAACCTATGATGAATTCTAGTGAGGAAGCTCTCTTCTCCCAATGCAGTTGAGCAACAGTCTTTAACTTATAGTTCTTGATAGTAGTTGTCTGGGAGATGGAAAGATTTAGTGATTTGCCTAGGATCATACAGATGGGCTGTGTGAAAGACTTGACTTTTAACCAATGTCTTCCAAATTCAGTTCTCCATATCCTTACTTCTTCAGGGCAATGGTCTTGATGAGAAGTTTCCTGAGGGTTACTCTCGAGTGTGTAAAGGAGTAAAGAATAAATTATTATTTCATATCATTTTTCTTGCCTATGTCATTTGTGACATTTATTTCTCAGGCAATTTCCCCCTTTTCCCCCCGCCTTCTTGTCTGCCCTCTTTTCTTGACTCGGGTCCTTTAGACCAGAAATAGATGGAGGAGAAGAGGTAGAAACATCAAGATAGGGACATACATGATGAAGAAAGGGAAAATATAGGGATAAAGAAGAGGACCACTTGAAAACTGCAAGACTGAAGCATTGGGGGGGAAACACGTTTCTAGAGCCATAGATTAGGAGTTAGTATATGGATTCCTTCCCTTCTAATTTCTATATCCAACAATGGTGTCCTGGAATGATATGCCCTTGGGGTTGGGTTTTCTACTAGGATTCAGTGGTATAGTTACCACTGAAATAACCAGCTACTCCCTTGGGAGTGTGAATCCAAAGCCATAATTGGGTCTTATATATGCTTCCAGAAAGTTGCCTCAATTCAAGATGTCTAATCATCTTGACAGTCTAGGTCCTGAACATATTAGTGCAATCCCTCACAGAGTAAGCCATAGGTCTCTCTGGGAAGGGTTTATTTACTATTTAGTAAACAGTATTGTGTAAAATTGCTTTTTATCAACATGTATGTCATGTGCAAAAGTAGTATTTGTTTTAAATATTCTTATTGATGTCAACTTTTCTGTATAATATAAGCAGTATGTTTTTATATCTCATTGTGTAAATTAATACAACACATTATATGTTGTAATAAAGTTTGTTTTACTTCTATTAAGTTTGTTACATCTCTATAAAACCCAATATTCAGACCAGCAAGTCTTACAGGGACTGTCAGTGCCGTTTGTGAAATACTTTTCCAGCCTATTAATTGATCAGCATTTATTTGGAAGTTTTAACTATGTTAAATGGGGTGGATAGCAAGGAATGGTACTGATGTGGAAAAAAAAAAACATGCTTATTTGGTATCAACGACTTTTCCCTCAAGTTGGCTTTAGTTTATGTTTATTTCCAGGTTAAAAGGACTGATACCTTATGCTTATGGGAAAACTTCCTCTGGAAATAAGGTTTTGAAAAAGAAGAATTTAGCATATTCTGTTTCATATTATAACTTCTTTTTTTTTTAAGACCCTTACCTTCCATCTTAGAATCAATATTGTATATTGGTTCCAAGGCAGAAGAGCACTAAGTAAAGGTTAGGCAATGGGAGTTAGGTGACTTACCCAGGAAGTGTCTGAGGCCATATTTGAACTTAGGACCTATCATAGCTTCTTTTAGATGGTATTAACCTCATGCATTTAAAATATATATTATAAAATATGGGAGAAAATTGTTTCAAGTGCTAAGTTTTATTTTTTTATTATTTATTTATTTATTTTAAACCCTTACCTTCAGTCTTGGAGTCAATACTGTGTATTGGCTCCAAGGAAGAAAAGTGGTAAGGGCTAGGCAATGGGGGTCAAGTGACTTGCCCAGGGTCACACAGCTGGGAAGTGTCTGAGGCCAGATTTGAACCTAGGGACCTCCTATCTCTAGGTCTGGCTCTCAATCCACTGAGCTACCCAGATGCCTCCTGCTAAGTTTTAAAACGATATAACAAACAACAAATCCTTAATCATTTATCTTTAACTTCTGACCAGTAAATATTCTGTATCTTCCCATTTGTTTTAATCTCTCCACCTTCAGAAGGCTGCTCTGCTTGAAGCACCAGAAATCATTTTTTTCCCAAAGCTTTTATGAGGCTCTGTAGTAGAGTTGATACCAAAAGGCTTTGGAATCAGTGATCTGCATTCAGTTCCTGCTTTTGACACATATTGTCTATGTGAGCTGGGCAAGTCTTTTAATTTCTGGGTGCTCTAAAGAATTCTCCAAGTCTTTAAGTTTCAGAGAAGGTATCCACTAGTGGTAGGAGGGAGTTAACTCAGAGGGAATTCCCTATGCCAGTGAAATCACAGGGCCAGTTTTTTTTGCCCTGAATACAGTTTATTTCTTAAGGCAGATAGCTTGATATCTCCAAAGTTCTTACAATTTCTTTTAAAAGCTATGCTTCATACAAACACACACACACACACACACACACACACACACACACACACACACACACACAGACAAATAGTTGTCCCCAAACCTTCTGCTTCCAGTAGGACATCTGATTAAGTGAAAAAGTCTCTTCTGAGCAAAACAGAGGTGAAGAATTTGAAGGAAAGTCTTTCAACATCCTTTGCCAACTCTGGTTCTAGTGTATCCACCCTGAAAGGCTGTTGTGTAAAGCAAGGGACCTACGAGTTATTATGTATTATTTCCTTTGTAATTTGTTCTCAAAGAGAATTATCCTTAGAAGGGGTAGCTTTCTGAAAGCCATTTACTAAGGAATTGGCATTTTTAGATATATGAATGCTCAGCTAAGGGAACCGTGAATAAATAGGATTTTTTAAGAATCCTGGTGCTAGCCTCTTGTCTGTAAGTTTGCAAGAGTTGATAGTAGACAAGACAAATTGTGGTGGTCCATTGTTTTTAGTCACAAAAGAGCCATTGGAGTGAGTACAAGTAAAGAACTAAATTATTTACAAGGGGGAAAAAACATCAAATTATGGAATATTATGCAGGGTTTACCCTATTTCATATAGCCATCTTTTTATATCATAAACAGCCATATAACACTGTATAGAGAGTTAGCCTCAGAGCCCAGAAGACCTGATTTCAAATTCTGTCTCTGATACATGGTGGCTGTGTGATCCTAGGCAAATTACGTAACATTTCGGGGCTCTAGGCAATGCTATAACACTGTTAAATTGTAGAAAAAAAGTGTTTTTCTACATTTGTTAGAGTTTCCTCAATTTCCCTATGCTGATGAAATCATACATCCATGCCCTATCCTATTGTTCTTACGGAAAAAGTGTGGTAAAATTATCCTATGTGGGCCATCAATTTATATATTTTGACTGAATTCAACTTTTTCTCTAAGGAATTTTAAGTCTGGGTCTACTTCAGGATGAAATTTTCTGATTTTTTCTAGAAAATCATTCAGTATTTGTATTGTTAAAAATAAAACAACAAATATTTACCTTCTAGCTTAGAATTGAGACTAAATATTCCAAGGCAGAAGAACCATAAGGGCTAAGGATTTGCCCAGGCCCACACATCTAGGAATTTTTTGAGGTCTAATTTGAACCCAGACCCTCCCAACTCTACATCTGACTCTCTCTCCACTAAATCACCTATCTAAATGTTTCTGCTAGTTTCATTGTCTTAGAATTTGTCTTTTAATATAAGAATTTTCCTCCCAATTATTAGCCATCTTGGAGAATTCTTAAGATATTGATACCTTTTGTTTTTTATATAAATGGTCATTTTTGAGTGTATCATCCTCTCACCAAGAGTCTTCTTGTAATGACAATAAAAACAGTTGGAAGGAAAGAAACTAGTATTTTATTAAGCACCTACTATAGGTCAGGCACTGTACTGAGTGCTTTACAAAATATTTCATTCAATCCTCAATAGTCCTAGAAGAGAGGTGCTATTATTATTTCCATTGTACAGTTGAGAAAACTGGAGTGAATAAAGGTTATGTGATTTGCTCAGTCACATAGCAAATAAGAGATTGAATCTAAGGGGCAGTTAGGTGGCACAGAAAATAGAGTGCTGGACTTGGAGTCAGGAAGACCCAAGTTCAAATCCAATCTCAACCACTTACTGGATGTGACTCTGGGCAAGTCACTTAACCCTGATTGCCTAAAAAAAAATTAGTCTGAGTCGATTTGAAATCAGACCTTTCTCACTTCAGGCCAACCAATTGTGCCACCTGTTGCCTCAGGTAAGTGAAACCAATTGACTTTAAATGGTTTGACAGCACGTGCAATACAACACATATCCAAAGTTTCCCCCATTTCTCCAGTGAAAGGAAAAAAGGACATTTCCTCAAGTCTTCTTGAGCTTTGTCATGATAATTATGTAGAGATCAACTTAATTTTATTGTCCTTTCATTTATATTGTTGTAGGTATTATGCATAGCTTTTTTGTTTTTGTTTTTGTTTCTGCTTGTTTCATTCTGAATCAGTTCATATAAGTCCAAAATATTTTTCAGGTGCCTTTTATGGACCAAGGAACTGTGCTAAACTAAGTTGGGAATAAAGAGAAAGGCAAAAGATAGTTTTGGCTCTTAAGAGCTCACTGTATAATGGGGTCTTTCTGGTTTCTCTGATTCTTTCTGTTCATTGTTTCTTATAGCAGAGCAGTATTCCATGAAACTATATGCCACAATTTGCTATGTATTCTGCACCTGATGGACATTGTTTTCATGGAAGCTAGGATAGAGCACTGAGTTCTGGAGTCAGGAAGATCTGATCTTCCTAAATCTGATCTCAGACACTTAACTTCCACCCTGGGCAAGTCACCTAACCTTTTGGCCTCAGTTTCCTCATCTTTAAAATGATCTGGAGAAGAAGATAGGAAATCATTCCATTATCTGTCAAGAAAATCCCAAATGGGGTCAGGAAGATTTGGACATGTCTGAAACAACTGAACAAGAACAACGTTTTGTTTTCAATTCTCTGTTACCATGAAAAGTGCTAGTAGAACATTTAAAAAAGTCTAACTCTGTATCTTCAAAATCTCATTAGATAATAACGTGTATGAACTTGCCATACTACTGAGTTTTTTTTTTAAACTAGAAATTCTTTCCAACAAGAGCTCCCTGCTTCTCTCTTTCCTGGAGGGATTCCTGAGTTCAATTGCATTTTTATGCCATTTCCCCCCTTAACTACTGAATTTACCTTTTTGAGTCCCCATGTCACATCTTCTTTTAAAGTGATCAGAGCCTTCACTTTTATTCACACATCATGTTGTGTCTTGATCCTAGACTTTTCTAAGACTAAGATTGCACTTTCAAAAGTGCTTGTTACATGGCACTGTGTTCTTTTATTACTTTATTTCTAAATAAATTTCATGCTTTGATGGGTTAGATGTTAACTTTGAAAATACCAGGACAGAAATTCCTTAACAACTGTTTGTACAGATGTAGAAACTGAAAGATAAAAACAATAGAGCATCATAGAACCTCAGCTGGAAGTGACCTCAAAGGCTATGCACTTTAACCAATTTCTGAATGAGAGAATAACTTCCAGAACAAAGGGATAGGTGATAGGGAAGAAGCACCGAATTATGGAGTAGTACTACTGTGTTCTTAACACCTGAGGAAGACTCAACATTTGGATGAGATATGGAAGAATCTCTATTCTCATGGAGTTTACAGTCTGGTGTGGGGATGATATATAGAAACATAGAAGACAATACTACATAAAATTACGTGACAGTATTGTGATACTTGACAGAAAAAAAAAGATCATTGCTGGATTGGAATTAGAGAAAGACTTCATGGAAATGGTGGTACTTGAATTTGGCTGCAAAACTTAGGTAAGGGAATCAAAAGGCAAAGTGAGGGCATGGGTAGGGAGGACATTCAAGTCATGAAGAGTATGTGCAAGGCACAAGGAAGGCAGGCTCTAGGGTGTTTTCTGGGAGGAGTGAGGGCAAAGAGTGGTATGGTTTAGGAAGGTCACAATATAATATAATGCTGGAAATGTAAAGCAGGATTTGATTCAAGAAGGTCTTGTATACTAAGCAAAGGGGTTTTAAGTTTGCTCGAGAGACAGTTGAATTCACCAAAGATATTTAGACAGAAGAGTAAATGAAAAGATCTCTTCATATGGAAAATTAGTGTGGCATCACTAGAAGACTATTGGAAGAAGATGGTGCAAGTGGGAAAACCTGCTAGGAAGTTATTATGATAGGTCAGGTAACAGGTAAACAAGGTAAATTTCAGGGTGGTGGCAGTGGGAACAAGGAAGATGCACCATGTTGGATAGGAGATGAAGTCAAGGACAATTGCTGACTCAGCTACTGGCTGAGATTATAAAATTGTGATAAATGGTTGCATGTTGGGCTGCCCTTGAAGAGATGGGCTGGGGGAATTTTCTGTCCTGTGTCAGTAACAATAAAGGGATAGCATATCCTGGGAAGTGATTACAACACACTTTGAAATTGTGACCTTTTATTGTGTGTGTGTGACTATGTGTGGAGAATGTGGAAAATGATTGAAATATTAGTGTAAAGAGCCTGGGGTTAACTCTGACATTTAGGTGGTGACTATGATTATTAGGAGACTGACATTTGGACAGGAAAAAATTTAGGCTTTCCAATAAAATAACCAAGACATTGAACTTGTGATACTTTGTTATTAAAGAGTATGTCTCAGACCCACTACCTGGAGGAACATTTGATTTGGGTTTTAAAGAAGAGATAGGAATTCAATAGATGGAGAAGGTGAAGGAGGACTTAGTAGGCAGAGTGAATAGAAAAGGCTTGGAAATAGCCCTGCATAGGGCATGTTTGGAGGACAGAGAGTACATGGAAAACATTTATGGGAGCATTGTGGTATAAAGCTGGAAGGGTAGGGTGGTATGAGATTGAGGAGGGACTTAAATTATAGATTTTGAATTGATTGTGGAGGGCAAAATAATTTTAACTTCCTTTGTTTAAAGACATTGGGGAGTCACTGATGATTTTATGGCAGAGGAAGAATTGAATGAGATCTCTGCATAAGGATGATTTGCCTAGTAGTTACACAAAGAATGGATTAAGGCTGGGAAAGAGATCAGGGAGTCAGAAAGACCTGCAATAATCTAGGTAGATGATAATTAGGGCATTTACCAGAATGGTAGCTATGTGAATAGAAAAGAAGAGATAGATGTAAGAGATAGTGCAGACGTGGTTACTTAGAAACCAAAGAATGAAAATAAAACCAACATTTCTATGTAGAATGTTGGATGGAAGGTAGACAAAGGAAAGAATTTTTCTTTGTTTCTTCCCTCCCTCCCTTCCTTTTTCTTTTCCTTCCTTCCTTCCTTCCTTCCTTCCTTCCTTCCTTCCTTCCTTCCTTCCTTCCTTCCTTCCTTCCTTCCTTCCTAAATCACATCTGGCAACTATTAGTTGTGCAACCATAAGTCACTTAGCCTTTTTCAGCCTGGCTTCCTCTTCTATAAAATGGGAATACCCAAACCTCACAGAGTAAGGATCATATGAAAGAACATATATGACTTTATAACCATTGAATCCAATTGCAATGTAGCTCTTATTATTGTCAGGCAGCTAAGGTGCCATCGTGGATATGAGTGCTGAGTTTCGGGTCAGCACTGAGCTCAAATTTTGTCTCCTTCACTAGCTGTGCAAGTAGCCTAACCTCAGTTTCCTCATCTATTAAATGGGCTAATAATAGCACCTACTACATAGGGTTCTTTGGGGAACCAGTAAATAATATATGTAAAATGCTTTGTGAAGCCGAAAGCACTATGTAAATGATAACTATGACTGGCATAGATTGTACTAAGTTAATGATTCCTTTAACAAGTACTTCTGGAGGAGGGAGAGAGTTCACTTCAGTGAGGTCTGCAAAAGGTTTCACTGTGGATCTGGGTCTTAAGGTAAATAAGCTATAGATAAGAAGGAAGTGCTAAGGCATTCCAGGCATAAGCAGAGCATAAATTAGGCTTGGAGAAGAGAACTACCATCCTAATGAGAGAGGTTTTATTTTGGGGAGGGGAAAACATCATGGAAGTGTACATGGGCAATTCTCAAAGTGTGGCTTGTGGACCTTTTTGGTCCCCAAGACCTCCTTTTAGGGAGTCTGTAAATTCAGAACTATTTTTATAATAGTACTAAGACTATCTATTAAGATATTCCTCCTTTTCCAACTATATATCTTTTTAAGGCCAGATTTTCTTTATAATCATTAACCAAAACAACATATCTCAACAGATTGACTGCAGAAACAGATATGAGTATCCAGCTGTCTTCTATTAAGTCAGATAGTAAAGAGATCTGCAAAAACTATGTAAAATCATGCCACTCTTTTCACTCTTTTTTTGAAAAATTATTTTTTCATAAAAATATTATTTATGTTAACATGTAATAGGCTTATTATTTTTAAATGAACTAAAATAAGAATTTAAATGTATTACTTTTAATTTAAAATATGGTAAATATCAATGGATATAACCCACATAAACAAAAGCTCTTTGGGTTCTCAATAATTTTTAAAAGTATCAAGGGGTCCTGAGTCCAAAAACTTTGAGAATAACTAGAAAACAAATCACAGTTGTTACGAATTAAGTCCTATTTGTCTTTGATCTTCTAAAAGATGTCTTAGTGTAGTTTCAATATAAATATTTCTGTTTGTATATTTCTAAACCTCATAGATTTAGTCAAATCCTCCCAGCAGTGATCCTAAAACCATGACTCTCAAATCACATGTGGCTCTTCAACATTTAACCAGATGCTCTTTAAGACTTCTAATTTCTATATGGGAATATTATCTTATTAAACTCTATCTAGCACAAACAGAAATCATGTGGCTCTTTAGTTTCATGGTGATTGCAAATGTGACTTGAGTCACTGAAATATAAGTACAATTTGTCAAATTCTATCCTTGCTCATAACAGGCACATAAATGTTTGTTGAATCAAATCCTCTTGAAAGCCCCTGAAGCAAAGAGGGGAAAAACAAAAATTGATTCCAGATATTTAGTTCCAACTAAAAGTAACTCTCAAGTAAAATTTACCTTATTTTTAACCCATCAAGTAAAATTTACCTTATTTTTAATCTATCAATTTAGAGCAACAATGAATGAATTAAAAATGGGCTTGAGCATAAGGCTTTTAAGAGGTCATGGAAAATATCAGCCATGAGTGTGCCCTGAAGCTATAAGAGTGAACCTAATACCTGGACAACTGGTCCAAGAGACTGGCTAGACATTGCTCTCTAAAAGAGGCTGTGCCGGAGACATGGGCTGTCAGTTGGTACAAGCTTAGATCAGTATCACATTGCCTACAGAAGATGATGGTGCTCAGGTAAGAGATTTCTGATGAACAGATGGCTGCTGAAAAGTCACCTGAAGCTCACTATTGTTTTGAATCCAATTCTCATCTGCCTTTTACTTTCTGTGACCAAGAGAAAAAAATTAGAAAGAGCAGTCATTTCAGATTGGGCATATAGCTCTTAGTTCCTTGGGCTGCTGTTCCCTGTAGACATAGATCCAAAACAACAACAACAAAAAAATCTAACCAAACAAAAATCAAAACATGTTAACAATAACTTGTTACTAGTATAAGATGCATGTTGAAAATAATTATTCCATCAGTTAGGCATGTACAATACTTAATGTCTTCTTCCTGAAAAACCTAAAAATAAAATTCAGATTTGGGCAATTGGTATAGAATAATTGGGCACCTTTTTTTTTTTTCCAGTGGCTTAATGTCTTTAGTCAGTAACTTCAAAAGCAAGGAAAACCTTTTTTTTTTTTGAGAGTATGGGGTATGGGAGGGGATTATTTCTCTGTGAAATCAGTCTTGAAAATGATCCTGAAAGATGCTATTGAAATCCTGGTCCTAATGGCTACTCTCATGTCTGAATAGGAAATGTAAATTTTATTTCTAATGGTCTTTGCCCCATTGAATGGTTGTATTGATGCTATACATAAGTATAACTCTTACAATATGAGAAATACATCTAATTCAGATTCTAAAGCACAAAAATAAAAGTCTTTTTTGAGAATAAATGATCTCATCATTCATTGGATTTTAGATTTTTATTTAAATATAGCGTGAACTTCTCAGTTTTCTCCTAATAAATTAAGACAATTAACAAAGCATTTGGGGGAAAAAAACAGGTTCCATGAGTTCCAGGAATTTGAAAATGAGACTTTATTAGTTTCTCCTATTTCTCTCAATTTACAATTGCTCCACAAATGAGCAATGATGTAGTAATCTGTATTAGGGAAGGGAAAAGTAAATCCACATATAATAAATGCATTCAAAGGAGACTTATTTTAGAATATCCTGTCTATTTGGCTTGAGAGGGCGTGGGACACTTTGGGCTTGTAAATCTGTTAGGGAGATGTAATTGTAGTTTCTAAGATTGGGACAATTTGGTGGATCCAAATTCCCAGATCTCCTTTTTTATTTAGGAAAATTCCCATGTTTTAGATAT
This sequence comes from Monodelphis domestica, assembly GCF_027887165.1. Classification (NCBI taxonomy): domain Eukaryota; kingdom Metazoa; phylum Chordata; class Mammalia; order Didelphimorphia; family Didelphidae; genus Monodelphis; species Monodelphis domestica. The sequence continues at coordinate 267,450,283 of NC_077227.1, forward strand.
ACTTTCTCCTTTTGGTTTCCAGCATGATGATTGGAAGAGCAAGGTGTTATTTGCTATTCCTGCTTCCAGATCTATGCTTTGGGATCTTAGAGCATAGTAATTGGTTGAGAGGGATGAGAATACAGGACTGGAATGTTCTTTGATTTACTTAATGTTGGCTGAAAAGGGGAAGATGCCATCTTATTTATGAAGCCATTATTAGACAAAAAGGAGGGACGATTCCAGCTAGTTTTAGTCATGAAAGCAAAAAAAAAAAGCAATGGACTATTAGTATTTACAGGATACATGCCAATTAAATGGAAAGTAGTATGAGAATGGGTTCTGTCAGCTGAGGAGTTAAAGGCCTTATCTTCTTGGTCCTTCAAGTCAACGACCTTGCCTTCTCAGTCTTTTCCCCAATAAATTAGTACCACTGACTACAACTTTTTTTTTTTTGGGGGGGGGGTCCTATGAATTGAAGAAGAGACATCATCAATTTCTCTTTACATAGGTGCTTATATGTTTTTCCTTGGGATTGTTCATGTGAAATACTAGCTTGGATTTTCTAGGAAGGGGAGAATAAACTTCCCATACACAAAGATCCCAATAAAGGACTATAGGCCTTATTAATGTATAGCTTTAGCAAAATGAATAAATGAATGAGTGCCCAAATGAAAAGGCTAACAGGATATTACTAAGCATAAATAGCAGTTTGGTATGACCTGCTAATTTTTTTATTTATACGTATCATTATTTTAAACTGTCAGAAAATGGTGTCAGAGTCTAGCTTCAACATCTCATGGAAACATGGAAAACTTGGAAAGGGTTCAAAGGAGAGTCATGAGGTTCCTTAAAGATCTGGAAAGTAGGTTGATGAAGAGAAGCTAAAGGAACTGGAATTATTTGACTTTTAAAAGGCTAGAGCTTGATTTAATATTGTCTTAGGTATTTGATAAGTTATTATTAAAAAAAAAAGAGGTGATTAGCTGTTCTCCATCTTCAGTGAGGACAAAACAAGGAAACAGATTTGAACCATAGCACAAGGCATTTGGATTAGTGTGGAGGAGAGAAATTATAAGGCATGCAAAAGGACAAGAAGCAAGACAAGAAGCTGGAGATTGTTCATCTGTCAATCAAAGGAAAATTCCTTTTGGAATGTTACTGGGAAACAGTTGAAGGCAAAAGCAGTTTGGAGGCAAGCTAATGGTGACTGATTTTTCTAGCACTTGTTTGAGGGCCTTTCTGGCTGATGGTGGTGATTTTGAAGGAAGCAGCTGGTTTTATCTTTGGGACTTGGGATAATCAAGTTGGAAGTGGCCTGGCTGGTTTGAAGGCAGAAGAAGAAGGACAATAGTCCATATATCTCTCTCTGACTGGCTGTTTCATGTTAGTAACTGAATTGCCATTTCTCTCAATATCCTCCAACCCAAGACTCACCGTAGATAATAGGGAAACCTCCAACCCTCTTACCTTATCCTATATCTTTCCTGTTTTCTCCAATAAATCCTTACTTGAGATAAAGAAGAGAAAAGAGTATTTCCTGTGAAACTTCACAGCTCACCCTGAGTGACTTAGAAGGAGGCTGAAGAAAGGGAAATTGAGGGGAAGAAGAGGGGAGGAAGCGAGAATGGAAGAGGGAGGAAGGGAGGTATAAAAGGGAGGATCGTAGTCAAAAGAAGATAACTACCTGATCCATTAGTTATCAGTATCCATCAAATATACCCTCCAATATTATCTATTACATTAGATAAGAGATTAAGAAGGCCTTGGCACTTTAGGGCTATTAACTGCTTTTGGGAAAAAATGTTAGAGATTCTCCTTTAAAGGTCTTTAAAAATAGAATATTTTGATCTGTCAAGTATATGATATATAGATGAATCCTAAGATGGGTAGATGGATTAGATAACTTCTATAACTTGTTCCTACTCATGTGATTTTGTATAATCATTCTTTCCAGAAAGTTTAATAATCCAGTAACATGAATAGTGGCTCTTATTCTATACAGAGTGGCTATATCCAAAAAGACTTTGTAGACTCTTGGGTTTGCTCAAGCCTAAAATTATGATGTCATTAAATGTTTTTTATAAGTCTCAAATATCTACATTTAGCTGTTGAAGTGCATTCATGTCAAAATTTCAAGTTTTTGATTTTTTTTTGTTTATACAGATGATGACTATCTATCTAATTTTGCATACACAGAACCTACTATTTGGCAGATGTGACTCTAAAATTAGTATTTATTATATGCAAAGACACAAAGAATCTATGACTTCATCAGCGTATAGAATTCCTAGAGTGGGAACTCCCTGCACCATCATAAATGCAACCTGTCCATAGTAGATAAATTACAGAGAATTGCTTAAAATATATTCTAACTGCTTCTGTCTCTCAGCATATTCTCTGGTTATCCCCCATACTTGGAGTGCTTTTCCTTCTTAACTATGCCTACTGATCTCCCTGGCTTCCTTTAAGTATCAAATAAAATCCTATCTTTTACTGGAAGCCTTTCTCAGGGCCTTTTAATTCTAGCGCCTTCCCTCTGTTACTTATTTCTTATTTGTCCTGTATATGTCTTGCTTTGGGTATGTTTGCATATTGTCTCCTCCATTAGCTTGTAAACTCCTTGAGGGCCAGGATAGTCTTTTGCCTCTTTTTGTGTCCCCAGCACTTAGCACAGTGCCTGGAACATAATAGGCACCTAATTAATTAATGAATATTTACTGATTAATTAACTAAGGCAGTCACACAGCTTGCAAGTGTCAGATGAAGGATTTAAACTTAGGTCTTCCTGATTCTAAACTCAGTCTTCTATCTACTTGATTCTATTTACTATGTAACCATACAACTTAATTAAAAAATTTAAAAATAGCTAAGTTTTCCTAAAAAAAAAATTGCTCCCAAAGCTCTGCTACCCCAACAGCACTGGCCCATCACATGGACTCTGGAATTATATAGACTGGGTTCAATCCTTAAGGCCTAATTTGAAAGGGTTAGTTTTTATCCTTGGCTCACTGAACCTACAAGAAGTTAATCAAGAATCATTTTTAAAATAAAACTGAAATACGATTTGTATCTAGTCTTTACTAAAATGGGGTTCCCACTCCACAAAGGATGGAATGTAAAATATGGGTTTTTGGTTATGGCACAGCCTCTATTTCTTCTTTATTTCTTCTACCAAGGGAGGGACATGACATCAAAGCCCATGAACGACAGAAACAAACATAGAGTGCTCAAATAGCCCATAAGAGTCCTCAACCTCCAATTATCTCACTCACCTATGGAAGATGAAGCCATTTCAGGATTGTTTTACAAATACTTCTTATTCATCTGCTCCTTGAGTAACTAACTCACAGCATTATCATGGCGGACTGGCAGAGTCTGTATCTCCTGATCTCACAGTACATGGCTTTAATTCTCTAATTACTAAGTAGTCCACTTTTTTCTTCCATTGGTTTCTTTTGAGGAGCTCTGTCTCTGGGAGAACTCCTTTGTGCCTAGAACTGCTCTGAGCTTTGATATCTGAAGTTTTGCCTTAACTGGCTCAGAATCAGGGCTTCCTTGACTCATTTCCCAGCCACCATTTTTGACTCTTGTCAGAAAACCCCTCTCCAGTTCTGCTTCATGCTTTTCATACATTTGTTTCCTCAAAAACGTAGCACAATATTTGGCACATAGAAAGTATTTATTTAAGACTCTATCTCTCTAGCCTTCAATCCTCCACCCATCTGAAAGTCTAAGAGGAAGAAAGCTAGGAAAAGCAAAAGGTAATTGGTTTCACAGTTTATTCTTTCTTATAGATCAGGAGAAAGATCTATATCTTGCCAGATCTTTTTTGACAAGAGTCCATTTCTACCGGTAATTTTGGAGGCAGTTCTTGTCACCAGAGACCAATCAGAAGAGTTCCTTGTGTCTTTTCAGCCAAAGGCTAGTGCGCATGCTTATAATCATCAAATTGATTGAGAATTCCTTATTATCCCCTTACATATTCTTTAATTCAATTTTAAAATTATTATTGGTTTAAGCATTAGAGCTGTCAGGTTATAGCATGCTGTAGTGACTACGGGAATAGCTTTCCAGTTTGAAATTTTAAAAAATCTGTTATGAACATTTGCTGTGTTATGTGTTAATTGGAAAACTAAAGAGTTGGATGAAAAACATTTAATGAAAACTCTAATCATTGTTAGTAGGAAAAAACGCCTTCAAATATTCATTAGATAATAGAAAAATTAATGAGAGGTAGAGGAAGTGTTAGTATGATTGTTTGTGATTCAAGAGTCATTAGAATAAAACTCATTCTCACATTTCTATACTCTCTCCCTGGAGCATTAATCACTCACTGGAAAGCTTGCCTCTAGGTTGGAGGTGTCTATCACCACTTGGAGGTAGTTTAGTGGGGAATAAGAGCTGCTTTCAGATAAAAGGAAGCTGTCACAAAACTAATCCATCTGAATCAAAATAAACAGTGATTGCATCTGATAATTACATACAAACTAGGTAGGCACCAGCCTTAAAGATAATAAAATGTTTTCCCTCCAGCTGGATGTCTGTTTTAAATCTGCCTGGAACTCTTACCTCTCATCTCTTCCCCAAATAATAAGATATTCACACCTATCTGTATTATAGATCCAGTGGTTATGCTCAAATATGGTGGTTCAGTTTTAACACAAGCTTTGGGAGCAAGTTTCCTCATCTATAAAATAAGAAGACTTATCTTTAAGGATCTTTTCAATTTTAGAATTTGCCAAAAATGGTGGTTGTTTTCTGGACTAAGGCAGTAATCTCCATAGATTATTGATAGAATCAATGTATTGAGTGATAGTTTTTTTGAGCTACATTCATTTTTAATGTGTTTTTTATACTACAAACATTTATAGATTATCCCCATTTGTGAGAGGTTTCTTGTAATAAAGGAAAACAGTTAAAATAAGCTAATAACAGTGATCTCTTCTGAAAGGATATAAACCATTTCACATCTTTGTATACCCCTCTACCTTTATTAAAAAAAAAATCTGTTTTCTTTCCCTCACACCCCATCCCATGAAAATGAAAAAAAAATTCTTATAACAAATATACACAGTTGAATAAAACAACCCCCCAAATGACTGAATATAAAATAAATGTGTCTCATTCTGCATCCCAAATCCATGATCTTGCTGCCATGGATAACATACTTCATCATTAGCCCTTTATTTCTTTTAATTTTGAAATTTTTATTTAATTAATTAATTTAGAATATTTTTCCATGGTTACAAGATTCATGTTCTTTCCCTCCCTTCCTCCCCCTCCCATAGCCAACATGCAATTCCACTGAGTATTACATGTGTAATTGATCAAGACCTATTTCCATATTATTGATATTTGCACAAGGTGATCATTTATATTCTACATCCCCAATCATATCCCCATCAACCCATATGATCAAGCAGTTATTTTTCTTCTGTGTTTCTACTCCCACAGTTCTTCCTCTAAATATATTTATAGTGTTCTTTTTCATAAATCCCTCAGAATTGTTCTGAATCATTGCATTGCTGCTAGTAGAGAAGTCCATTACATTTGATTGTACCACAGTGTATCCATCTCTGTGTTTAAGGTTCTCCTGGTTCTGCTCCTTTTGCTCTGCATCAATTCCTGGAATTCGGTCCAGTTCACATGGAATTACTCCAGTTTATTATTCCTTTTAGCACTATAGTATTCTATCACCAACAGATACTACAAATAGTACAGCCATTCCCCAATCAAAGGACATCCTTTCATTTTCCAATTTTTTGCCACCACAAAGAACAAGACTATCATTAGCCCTTTGGAGTCATGAATTCATTGTATTGATCTTAAGTCTTTCATTTTCCACAGTTGGCTGTTTTGACAGTGTTGTTTTTGTTATATATAGTGTTGTCTTGGTTTAGCTAGGTGGTGCAGTGGATAGAACACTAAGCTTAAAATCAAGAAGACTCAACTACATGAGTTCAAATCCTCTCACAGACACTTACTAGTTGTGTGATCCTGGGCAAGTCATGAGCTGGATGAAGCTGGAGAAGGAAATGGCAAATCACTCCAGTATCATTGCTAAAGAAATCCTCCAAAATGGGGTCAGAAAGTGTTGGATATGACTGAAGGGTCTCAGCAACAACAAAAGTAAATTATTTTTGTAAGGTTGCTATGACTAGGCATTGTGTCAGACAGATTAAAATTAGACTTCTAGAAAGGGTCAGGTCTTAGGAAAATTCTTCACTCTAATTCCATCAAACAATAAGCAAACACTTTGAAAACACCTTTCTACCTACCAGGTATTGTGCTGATCTCTGGGAATAAAAAAACAAAAACAAAAACAAAAACAACAAAATCTTTTCCTTTAATAAACTTACATTCCACTGGAGACTACAATATGTTACTGAGTAAGTTAGTTAGGGGAAAAAACAAAATAAATAATAATATAAGAATAAAAAAATTGAATAAAGCAAAATTTAAAAATGTTTTGAAGGGCAGGACAGTGAGTTAGTCAGCAAGCACTCATTAAGTGTTTATTGTGTGAGTCAGGTATAGTGATAAGGACTGATGGTACAAAGAAAGGCATAAACAGACTCTGCCCTACAGGAGAGATAATTCTAATAAGGGAGGCAGCTTGTAAATAGATGGGTGGATGCAAGATATACACAGAGATGATGGAAAGGAACTTTAGAGGGGAAGGCAGTGGCAGCTGGAGGGACCAGACAAGGTTTCTTGGAGAAGGTAGGACTTGAGCTGAATCTTGAAAGAAACCAGGAAAACCAATAGATGAGGGGGCAGAGCATTCCAACATGGTTGGTTTGTAGAGTAGGTGAAGGGGAAAATGTTTAAGAAGACTGGAAAAATAAGAAGGGGATTCAAATGGAAGAGCTTCAGATGCTAGACAGAGAACAAACTGGATGATTTCTGGGGTAACAGGAAAAACCTCTTGAGGGAAGTGGAACTTGAGTTGACCTTTCTAGAGAGCCAAAGGTTTTAAAGGGAAGGAGAACATTCTAGGAAGCTTTTATAGCTTGTGAAAAGGCATTGAGGCCCAAGACAGTCAATGTTAATTTAATAAGTACCTACTGGGCAGATAGGTGGTACAATGGATAGAGTGCTGGACCTGGAGTCAGGAAGACCTGAGTTCAAGTCTGACCTCAGACACTTACAAGCTGTGTGACTCTGGGCAAATTACTTAATCCTATTTGCTTCCTAATCTGTAAAAGGAACTAGAGAAGGAAATGGAAAAACATTCTAATATCTTTGCCAAAAAAATGCCAAATTGGGTCAGGAAGAGTCAGATGCAACTGAAACAACAGGAAGTGCCTACAATATGCCAGGCACTGTGCTGAGGAATGATGATAGAAAAAAAAAAGGCAAGGCAAGACAGTCTCTGTTCCAAATAGGAAAGAGAACATGAAAACAATTCTGTAGAAATGAGATATATACAAGATAAATTGGAAATAATCATCATAGTAAAGGTACTAGATTTTAATAGACTTGACAGCTCAGGAGGAAAGAATAGTAAAGAGTATTGTAATATATAGTATTATATAAAATTATATAAATTATATATTATAAAAAAATAATAATGAGTAAATAGTAATGAAACTAACTTAGAGGTCCTTTACCAGAGGGGTTTGTATTTGATCCTTGAGGGAGTGGGTTCTTGATTAGGAGACTAATATTGTACTTGCACTTTGTTTTATTTTTTTACTTTTAGAAAAATTACCTTTTTGTAATTAAAATGTAATTTATTTATTATTGAGCCCTCTGTTCCCTCTCCCACACCATAGAAGGTATCATCTCACAAATGATGTTGATTTTATCTTTCATATTTCCACTTCTCAGTTCTTCTCTTCAAATATTAAATCTATAGTTGTATAAAAATACATATATTCTATATAGATTCTTTTGGTTCTACTCATTTTACTCTTCATATCTCATGTAGTTCTTTCCAAGTTTAAAAAATTAATCTGTTCATTGTTATACCTATACAGGTAGATCAGTTATAAAGAGTATGGTAGTAATTCAGAGGAGAAATGATGAAGCGTGCTGCAGTGGCAGTGGTGAGCAGCGAGGACAGATGAGAATAGAGATGGTCAAGAGGTAGAATTGGCAGCATTTTACAAGAGATTGGATATGAGGGGCAAGTGAGAGTGAAGAGAATGTTTCAATGACTAGAAGAATTATGATGCCCTAAAGAGAAACATGGAATCTAGGAAGAGAGGTTTGATTTAGGGGGAAAAGATTATGTTTTGTTTTGGTACCACTGAACTTGGAAATCTAGATGTCCAACTGGCAGTTGCTAATGTGGGACTGGAGCTCTTGAAAAACAAAAGGATTAGAGTTATCTGCATGGCATGAATTCAAGGGAACTGACTGGATCACTGAGAGGGCAGAGAAGGAACAGAAGGAAAGCTCAGTCCAAAGTCCCAGGGCACACTCACACATAAGGGGCAGGGCAGGAATGGTAATCTTGCAGAAGACACTAAGAAAGAAATGCCTGATAGTTGGGAAAAGAGAACCACAACAGAACAGTGTCACAAAACTCAGGGAGGAGACAGTATCCAGAGGAACAGAGTGATCAAAAGTGCCAAACATTGTAGAGAGGTCAAGAAGGATAAAGACTTAGGAATGATTATTGGAACGGTCAATAAAAAGATCATTAGTAACTTTGGAGAGAACAGTTTTATTTGTGTAGTAGGGATAGAAATGAGGTTGTTGGGGTTTGAGAAGTAAATGAAAGGCCAGAAAGTGGAGGCAATGTTTAGAGACAATTCTCTCCAGGCGTTTGGGTGTAAAGGAAAGGAAAGATAGAGGAAAACAGATTGATGGGGTAATAGGATCAAGTAAAGGGCAGCTAGATGGCACAGTGGACATTGTGTCAGGCCTGGAGTCAAAAAACTCATCTTCCTGAGTTCAAAACTGATATCAGACATTTACTAGCTGTGTCACTCTGAGGAAATCACTTACCTTTGTTTGCATCAGTTTCCTCATCTGTAAAATGAGCTAGAGAAGGAAATGGCAAATCACTCCAGTTTCTTTGCCTATGTAAGGGGATAAAGGGGTTAATTATAAAAAAGGTTGGGCTGGATTATTTAAAATTAGGGTCACCAGGAATTTAATTAATTCCAAATGATTTATTTACAAAATATAGAAAGAGTAAAGTTAGAAAATCAGAGAGAGAATAAGGTAAGATATGTAGCCTAAGCACTAAGTATTTTGCTCCAACCCCTGGCTCAAAAACAGGCAGGGTAGTTTAGTCCTTAACTGGAGAGGACGTGGCCCTTGTAGCCGAGGACCTGGGGATACAGGGAGCCTCTCTCAAGAGGATAGGTCTCTCCTGAGGCTAGTTTCTTCAGAAGATCCAGGAAAGGAGTCAGCTCTTTTCATTCACCACTTGTCAGTCAAAAGGGGGAGATTTAAGAACAGTCACACCAAGTTCAAAATCCCAGGTCCAGTAAGCAGATTCTTCACCAGTCTCTAACTTGAACTCAGAACTCCAGAAGAAGTCCAAGTCCTCTCTGAAGATCTCATACGAAGATCTCAGAATCTTCCAGGAATCTCAGATGATTCTCCTCCACAGGAAATTGTAACTCCCTTTTAAAGACACTTTCTTTTGTGTCACTTCCTGTAGCTTCTTCCACTTTTTATGTGGACAAATTATAGTCTAAAGCCTTGCTTAGGACTGTCCAGGGGGCTATCAGTTGATGCTGATTCGTCACCCACTATTGCACATGTGGGTCACAGACTTCCCCAGTCAACTGTAGGTAGGGTGTTTATACTTTTGGTGATTAAAACTAAAAATGGGCAGGGGAGTTAATATTATTTTCACAATCAGGGGAGAGCTTTAATTTAATCTTCACACCTAAAAACCTCAAATGGGGTCATAAAGTATTGAGTGTGACTGAACATCACAACAAAGCTGGTCATTGATACATAAATGAAATATTTTTCACATATACTTGTCCCCCTCATCACTAAACCTTTGTAAGTTGTTCAGTGTTCACTATGGCCCTACCAAGGACTATACCTGCTATTTCCATTTTGATGGGCACCTACATAGGATGTCAGAGTTGGAAGGGACTTTGAAAGGCCTCTAAACTAGAAATTCTCATTATCATCCTTTCCTCCTTAAACTGTCATTTCATTTAATGTTATATTTTTGCATCACTTTTCTTATTTCTTCATGATATTTGCAATGCATTTATTGAGTAGGCTTCTAGGGGAGAAGGAAAGGGATGGAGACAGACTGTACTTTTTCATTCCTAGAATTTGAGAAATCTTTTTGGCTGCTAAGGATTATAGCATTACATATAGAACTTCTGGTAGACCCCAAAAGGCATGGGGGCAATTATTTTCTCTCTATCTGAATAAGGGAACTCAGGACTCACATATGCACAAATGAGGTTCAGATCTAGAGGAGTCAGTGCCCTAAAGAGAAGAGTCAAGTTCTAGTTCTGTCAGTCTGTGGCTCTTCATATTTCCACTCTGTAATTCTAGGGGAAAATCAATCAAATTTTAGATTTGGCTCATCTAAGACCTTCCTGAAAGGGTATGGGGTGGGAAGGAGAGAGATGAATGGTACTTTTTGTACAACTTAAATCAGGCATAGAGCAGCTATTTTTTTTTCTCCACTAAAGGAAATGTTTCTCTTGAAGAAGCACTTAATACTTAAAAGACTTACAAGTGTAAATTGACAAAAATTTAGACAAGTGGCATAACTTATGACTGTTAGACTCTCTAATGAAAATTATACTTAAAACATTAAAGCACAAAGCATTTTGCAGAACTGCTGAACATGTATTTTGCCTTTACCTAAGTCTCTACATTATCCAAACTCCTGTAAGTCTCCATCTTTTGATAAGTTGGGCCAGAGAGAGCTTGGGTCCCCCTCCTCCTACTGGTTGCCATCCGAAAAGAAGCATACTTGTCAGCTCAGATAGAAGCTCCCTACATCTTTTTTTTTTAATTGAAAAATTTTATTTCATTAATTAATTTAGAATATTTTCCCATGGTTACATGATTCATGTTCTTTTCCTCCCCCACTCCGCCATAGCTGATGCACAATTCCAGCTCCCAAGATCTTTAACAGACGAGTTTGCATCCTGGACTGGCCGTGTCCATTGGGGGCTGATGTCCAGAAATCTATTCTTGGGAAAGGAACATAAAACAGAAAAGGAATCTGGAAGCTGGGGGTCAAGCTTAACTAGCTCAAAACCTGCTCTAGCTGCCAAGAATGAGCAGTGACCATTTGGCCTGGGTGGGAGAGAACACCTGTCTCCTTTGTACTCCTCACAGGAAATCCAAGAGAGGAATTTTCTTAAGCTTTCTTAGAGGGGAAGGGAAAGAGGCAGTGGGAAGAGTCACTCCTTTAAAATCCTCTGAGTGGGCAATTCTTCCTAGAATTCTGGGGCCAGTCCTCTTTCACCCAGCTTTGCCAGAGCCTCTCCCCTCCTACATAGGAAGGTGGGATGGGGATGGACAAGGTTTGCTTTGTCACCCCAAAACACTAACACAGGACTTAGTGAGAAGGAAATGAGAATTTATATAACACTTGCTATGTTCCAGGCAGTGGGATGAGGGTTTTTTCCAACAAATATTCTTTCATTTATCCTCATAAAAAAACTTTTGAGGTAGGTAACTTATTATCCCTATTTTTTTTAACCCTTACCTTCCATCTTGGAATCAATACTGTGTATTGGTTCCAAGGCAGAAGAGTGGTAAGGGCTAGGCAATGGGGGTCAAGTGACTTGCTCAGGATCACACAACTAGGAAGAATCTGAGGCCAGATTTGAACCCAGGACCTCCCATCTCTGGGCCTGGCTCTCAATCCACTGAGCCACCTAGCTGCCCCCTATTATCCCTATTTTTGATTAAGGAAACTGAATCAAACAGAGATTACACATGCCTAGGGTTACACATCTACTAAGTATCTGAGGTAGAATTTGAACTCAGGTCTTTCTGATTCCAGGCTCAGGGATAGATCCAGCCACCAGCTCCTTGCATATTGTGGATGCTTAATAAATGCTAGCTGACTGACTTACACTAAGTTTATTAAGTGTTAATTTTTTTAAATATTACATTTATTTGCTTGCTTGTTATATTAAATTGCATGAAAGTTCCCAGGCATCTCTAAAGCCACACATGTCCCTGGAAGTTGCCATATTAATTCAGCACATGTTCCATTAGGTGTGCTCTAGCCAGATCCAACTGGGATTCAGGAAGGTTTCCCATAATTACATACATTTTAGTGTCATCAGTCCTAGAGACTATTGTGGTGATCAGGGACTGAAAAGTCCTATTTCTCATCCCCTTTTTGTGAAATCTATGTGTATTCTTAAAGAACTGGTGTTTATTTTAGCTGAACCACCTTTGCAATAACAACTTTCTAATACCTTTCCTAAATCCCCTTTCCAAAGAAAGCTATCTTGAGTTAGATCAAAGCATTTATAGTCAAGGAAGCATATGATTTGTAATTACCTGGAAAATCACACTTTTTAAGTGAAAGATGACTTAGGTGAAACAGACTAAAGGGATTCCCCCCTCCCCCACCCCAGAATTATTTTATAGACCAGGAGTAGAAATATGAAAGATCACATCAATTCATTTAGCTCTGACAAAGATAAATTAATATTAGTATTTTCCTTTTTTAATAATTACAAACTGGAGCCCATTTTTACTTGTGAGAAAAGGTAACTGTAAGGAGTAGGGAGAGAATGGAATTTAAAAATGGAGTTGGTTGATTAAGTCTTAAGAACCATTGGAATGATTGATTTGCTTGTTGGAAACCTCTGGGTGAGATACTCTAGAGTGTTTTTCTTCTTTTTTTTAAACCTTTTTCTTTCATCTTAGAATCAATACTGTGTATTGGTTCCAAGGCAGAAGAGTGGTAAGGGCTAGACAATGGGGGTCAAGTGACTTGCTCAGGGTCACACATCTGGGATATGTCTGAGGTCAAATTTGAACTCAAGACCTCCCATCTCTAGGACTGGCTCTCAATCTACTGAGCTACCCAGATATCTCCACTCAAGAGTTTTTGGAAGAAATTTTATAAGCTCTTGTTGCTTTGCCAATATGGCTTGAGTCTGCTCCTCCCAAATGAAACCTGCATATCTCAGCTCTGTTGTCTCTATGACTTTCTCCCCAAAGTAAAAGTTTTCTCTCCTATTCCCATCATTTTACTCAAAATCTTATTTAATTATGAATTTAAACACTAGAAAAGATTATTACCATACAAGTAGTAGAACACAAAAAAGAAGATTCTCTATGAAATAAGGAATCTCCATTTCATACTATTTATTTTTTTTAAGTATAATAGATTCTATTCATTACTTTCAAAAATGTCTGGCTTGTTTATGCTTTCTTCCATACTTCCTTTCATTTTCTGTTGTGCATTTAAAAAAATGTTTCTATGGCACTTTTGGGTTTGCATTATTTTTTTCTAGCCACTTATTCCTTGACCCCAAATAATTGAGAAAGTACAATTAATCAAAATGAGTTAATAAAAACTTCGGCCACGTTCAAATATATACATATACACGTGTGAATATATATTCTCTGTGCATTCTCTATATGTCCATCAGTTTTCTGTTTGGAGGTAAGATGTGTCATCATAGGTCCTTTGGAGACATGACTGATCATCAGAGTTCTTAAGGCTTTCAAAGTTGTTTTTCATTTGTCAGGAAATTTTCATGACCAAGAGCCATGGGCCATATTAGGAGAAGTATCTCCATCATCACTGGGGATCCAATGACTGTGGGTCAAAGAGAGGAGACCAAAGTGAACAGAGAGAAATTTATTAGCTTGTTAAGGAAGACTGTTTTTTACTGATAGCAATTTCAACTTCCTTGGGGTCAGATTTGGCTTTTATAACTTTTTAGGTCCACTTAGAGTACATAAACAATTAACTTTCTCTTCCTTCCTTCCTTCCTTCCTTCCTTCCTTCCTTCCTTCCTTCCTTCCTTCCTTCCTTCCTTCCTTCCTTCCTTCCTTCCTTCCTTCCTTCCTTCCTTCCTTCCTTCCTTCCTTCCTTCCTTTTGTTTGTTCATAAGCCCTTCCCTTCCCTCTTAGGTTCAATACTGTGTATTGGTTCCAAGGCAGAAGAGACAGAAGGGCTAAATAATGGTGGCTAAGTGACTTACCCAGGGTCACACAGCTAGGAAGTGTCTGAGGCCAGATTTGAACTTCCTGTCTCTAGCCCTGGCTCTTAATCCACTGAGCAACCCAGCTGTACCCCAACAATTAGCATTATGAAACAATTTCAGATAAAGCATTTCACAACAGAGAGAGAGATAGAGAAAGGAAGAGTCAGTCAAGGTGGAAAATGGGGTTTCTCTCTTTGTCAGGCAATCTTTGAACACCATTCAATGTGGATTATTGTTTATACTATTTATAATACTGTTCAATGAGATTCTAGTCTGATATTTGAAATCAATATAGATTAAATTATTTTCATTATATATATTCTATATATAAATCTCTTCAATATACTGACTTACTAGGCTAATTTGGAAATTTTTTCAAGAAGGATTAAAAAACCTCCACCAAAGTGCCACTCACATGTCTTCTTGCTAGTGGATTATTATCTCTGGTTGTTTCTACCAAAATGGAAATCCTTCAAATATTCCATAAGCCCTGGATTGTCCCTCAAGAATCATCTTTACTAAATTCAGAGAGAATAGCTAGGTGGCACAGTGGATAGAGTGCCAAGCATGGAGTCAGGAAGTCTTGGAGCCATCATCTTCTTGAGTTCATAACTAGCCTCGGACACTTAGTGGCTGTGTGACCCTGGGCAAATCACTTTGACTGTGTTTTCCTTATCTGTAAAATGAGCTGGAGAAGTAAATGGCAAACCATTGCAGTATCTTTGCCAGGAAAATCTCAAATGAGGTCATATATGACTGAAATAGCTGAACAATCATGACATAAATCATTACCAGAAGACGTGTTGGATTTCTTGCCCCCCTGAATAACTCTTGAGATCATGAGGATTGAAATCTTTTTGATTTTCCTTTTGGGGTAGATAGTTTGGTAGGGGAAGCATCCACACTAATGAAATCCCCTATAATTTGAATAAAGATTAAACAAAACAAAAATAGTTTTTCATTTAGCCCAACTATTAGAATCACCCAGATTTTACTCTTTAGTATATAGCTAGTTTTCCAGGACATTAGTATCTCAGGTTATGAAAAGACATAAAGAATAATTTCCTGAATAGTAAGGATTATGGAAAATTACATTGCAAGTCTTTTACACACAGACACACACACACACACAGACACACACACATACACCCTCAAAGATGATGTTACTGATGGCGATTTTTTGGCATGTGTCTATACAAAAGAAAAATACCTATTTTTTTGTATCATTCATGCATAATGATTTTTCTTTGGTTTAATTCAAGTTTCATGGACAAAAGCTGTTAAAAAAAAAGCTTGGCAAGTTATCCAACTAAGAAATTTCTAAAGGCATTAGCATTTGTTTAAAATGGAAAGAGGGCTGTAAACAAAAAATAGAGAGGGGGTGATAAAGGAAAGAGAATTGGAAAATATTTGCAAAACACATATCAGTTCAGGTCTAGAGATGGGAGGTCCTAGGTTCAAATCTGGCCTCAGACACTTCCCAGCTGTGTGACCCTGGGCAAGTCACTTGACCCCCATTGCCTAGCCCTTACCACTCTTCTGCCTTGGAGCCAATACACAGTATTGACTCCAAGACGGAAGGTAAGGGTTTAAAAAAAAAAAACACATATCAGTTAACTCTATCTTTTTCCATTAGGAATCCTAGAACCACCACATTTGGTCATTTAACATCAGTCACAGGGATTCTTATAGAGGAGGTAGGGATGTCACAATAGAAAACAGTGACAGGAAAAACAGTTAGTTTGAATCAACTATTTATAGAAGAGACCTGTATTGGAAGTGGTTCAGTTATGAGGGCATTGAGGGACTGAAGGGATGGAAGGAAGTGAATAAGTATTTATGTAGTCAAGTATGGTGCTAAGTGCTTTATAAATTTGATCACATTTGATCCTCATAACAACCCCGAGAGGCAGGTGCTATTATTTTACAGTGGAGGAAACAGAGGCAAACACAAGTTTAATGTGCCCAGGATCACACAACTAGTGACTGAGACTGCATTTGAGCTCAAGTCTTCGGGATTCCAGACCCAACACTCTATCTACTGTACCACTTGGCTGCCTTAGGTATCTGAAGGAGTGAAATATATCAAACACTTGAGGGAAAAAAACCCTCAAATCTTGTGAATACTTCAAATAAATGATCTGGATTAAAAAACCTGACATTTGCTAAATATATAATTTACTGGCAATTTAATAATAATAAAATAAGTTAAATATTTTAAATTAAATTAATTAATAAAATAAAAATAAATAATAAAAAATAATAATCTACTGGCAATTTAATATCTCAACCTCAGTTTCCTCATCTATAAAATGGAGGTAATAGCACTTTTGACAGCTACCTTCCAGATTTTTGTGATGAAAGCACTTTGTAAAACATAAATATGGGACAGTATGATAGAGTGAGGACTAGATAGATTTAGAACACCTGCGTTTGAGTCACTTTTCAAATCACTCAATTTCCTTAGCTTGCTAATCATGGATGAAATAATATATACAGCCATTTTCAGCTTCAAAATCATATAATTCTATAAATATATATGAAAGGCAGACTGGAGAGATCATCAACCTTGGGAAGATTTTGATTTAAGTTCTATCTCTAACACAAACTAGCTGTGTATCAATAGGCAAGCTAGTTATCTTCTCTGTGACTCCCTGTACAAGTCTCTAAGTGATAACATAAACTATTTATGGCTATACTCCAGTGGGGGGGGGATTTGACATCAGGAATTTACCACATTGATGAATACACAGATCTAGATAGATATGAATGTGAATTTTGTTGTTGTTATTATCAGAGATGCAAAGGGTAGTCAGTCAATTGTCAAGGATGTTGTAGTGTGAATTTCAAAACTACTCCACCCTAATCAGACCATTCATTAGAAGATCAGATTTAGCTATTTCCTAATCAATAACAATAGAGATACTTGGAATAACAGAATCAGGTCTTGGAAACTACAATCTCCACCCTACTCAGTTTAACAAGATTAGGAATGGCTGAAGCAAACTCAAGATTTAATTATTTGAGAATATGGCCTTCAACAGACATGTGCAAAAAAGGACAGACCTCTGAGAGGTCCTAGGTCAAGCTAGAGCTACCATTGGCACATATGAGATGCAGGAAGTGAGGTAGAGAACAACCTCTGGAGTTCTCAGGACTTCCTGTGAGGAGGGCTAGAGTCAGTTCGAGGCTGGTGCTTGGAGTTGGAGGAGCCCCGCGGACTGCTTTCCTTCAGATTGCTCACATGAGTGATAAGGACTGATCCCTTTTCTCTGCCTTGGCTATCCAAGGCCTTAAAGCCCGCTTTGGCTTAGCCTGAGCCAGAGTGGGTCTGAGATAAACCTCTTTCCTTTTCTCCCTTTCCCTTCTCAATCTGTCTGTCTGTCTGTCTGTCTGTCTGTCTGTCTGTCTGTCTCTCTCCCTCCCTCCCTCTCCCTCTAATACTTTCTTCCTCCTGTTTGTAATGAAAACACCATAAAAATTTGGCAGCTGACTTGAGTGTTTCATTTTGGAATTACATAAATGAATTCTTTGGTGACCTTAAATTAATATATATCAGTCTTTTTAAAGTGATTTCAATATCATAATAATTGGAGGGATTAATGTATTATGCAGTGAATTGAATTAGCTAGGCTCTCAAATCTAAGATTCCATCACTCATATAATGAGTCCAGATACTATCTCAGGTCTTTCCATTGTATTATGTTTTCTCCAATTCCTATGAATTTTAGAGATAAGACATTATATAAAACATCAAAAGCAAAACAGATTAAAATAAACACACACAAAAATTTATGAAAACCTAGGTGGTTAAATCTAGGAATCATACCTAACAATGTCATTAATATTTTGTGGCTACCATTTTTTCCCCATTAAAATTGCCATGTTTTTCAATAGAAGCCAGTAGCAGATGTTAGATGTGGAGATAGTCTCCCTTAAGAAATAAAAGGACTAACATCTGTCTGTAAGACCATAAAGTACTATGATGAATGACAAATGATCTAATTTGTGAGATTTGTTGGACCTAATAAAGTGGCCCAAAGGTCAAGATTATATCTTTTTAGCATTTCTAATTATCTTACAAGGAAAGAACAACATGTTAATGCAGTCCATAAGTGATCATAATTGAAAGGTGTTGAAAACTAGAGAGGTGGGAACTGAATACGAAATGAATTTGATGAGTTTCAAAGTTGAAAGAAATAAAAATCCTGAAATGCAAAGCATAAGTATATCAGGATAAGAAATATATAGTTTAGACTTCTAGGTCATGTGATCAATAATTTCTATGTTTTCTCAAATCCCGCCTTTTCAGAAATTATATGCCAAAAATAGAGTAATTTTAGCTATCTCCATAGGCTAAGTTCAGAGTTGTGTTAAATTCACATAGAAAGAGGCAGCAAATTGATTTCAAAAACTATAAATTGACATTATCTATATTTTATGGTATTTTATGTATTTTGTTGAACATTTCTTAATTATATTTTAATCTCATTTTAACTGTGGATGCATTTGACACATGTAGTTAGATTATCCAGAATCCAGAAGGAACAAAGCCCTCTCCCTCACCACCCTCAGTGAAACCTCACTAGTTAAACTAAGGACCTGACATATGGATTTGCCACAAAACATAACCTCATGACTCCTGTCCCCCATCTCCTCTTCCCATTGCCACGGAGATCCAGTTGGAGGGTCTGGAAGCTTTTTAGGCCACTACAGCCACCCGTGGCATCAGCACTCTATTCTGCAGTCTATCTTAGCAGGAGAGTGGGGGAATGGAAAGAAAGAGGCAGTACATGTATCTGTGCTTGAAATAGAGCTCAACACTACCGCCCACTTCATCCCATCTCCTAGAGTCTCAGAGACCTAAATGACAGAAACCAACTCTGTAGCAGTAACACAACAGCTCCTAATGGCTGGGAAACAGAGGGAGGGAGGCAGAACATTGGGGCAGGACATTGAATGGGTGTGTAGTATACAGCACTCCATTCAAACTTCGGGAATGAGCCTAGCATCCAGCTGGAATAATTTCTTCCCTCTTTTCCCTCCAATCACTTGGGGCAAAGACCTAAACTGGTGAACTGTAAATTGTCCAGCATGGAAAGAGGCTGAGATGCCTCCAAATCCAGCACTCAAAGAAACCACAATCATGGAGGAGTGAGTCATAGAGTGAGCAGTAGAGGAGAAGAAGAATAAAAAAGACTAAAATTGCTAAAGATCTCAAGAAGAAGACAGTTCCAAAGACCATGAATGTAAGCAGATAAATCAATAGGGAAAAGTAGCAGAAGCAAACAGAGTCTCCAGATTTAGTTGAGGTAACTGTGAAGAGACAGAGGCAGGCCTGGGATAATTTGGACAGAACCTGGTAATATTTTACCTTTAGGTGAGCCAATATTATTGTTTGTAGGATTATATTACAAAATGGGAAGTGTCAGGAAAGGGGGGAAGGAGAGTAGCTCTCCAGACATCTAGGCTCACAATCTTGACCTTATCCTCAATTTCTCACTTTCACTCACATCACATATCCAATTTGTGGCCAGGTCCTGTCATTTTTACCATCCCAACATTTTTGACATAAGTTACTTTTTCTTCCTCCTTGGTATAGGCCATCATCACCTCATGCCTAGACTATTTCAATAGCCACCTGGTTCTGCTACCAATGTGATCTTCTTAAAGATCTGACCATATCAATGTGTTCCTACCGCAATAAGCTCCAGTGGCTCTCTTTCCTTTCTAGTATCATATATAAAATTATCTAATTGACTTTTGAGGTCCATCATTCCTTGTCTTCTCCTATCTTTCAGTTATTCTTACATCTTACTTGAGGGTAACCGACAACCCTCAAACCTGTCGGGGAGTTAGAAGGATGTCTGCTCCAAGCATGTGAAGATTTCCTTTGGAAGAAAGGGTTGATAAGAACAATTTGTTCTGAAGTAGAAGTTGTGGAGCACTTAGAGCTTGGTTAGAGAACAAAGAGGCAAAAGTTGTCCACTTTATCTTGGGCCATCACCAGTTGTTCTGTCTTCTGTCTTGTCACTGGACTTTGATGATTTTGGAAGAAAGAATGAGGTCAAAGATTGCACAATTCTGCTGCACTCACATGCAATTCAAGCACAAGTCAAGGCATCATAATATCACTGGTCTTCTTTGAAAATGAAGGGTGAAGGAGTAGCTAGGGAGCACAGACCTGGAGTGGGGAGACCTTGGGTTCAAATCTGCCTTAGACATGTCCTCGATGTGTGACCCTGGGCAAGTCACTTTAACCCCAATTGCCTAGCCCTTGCCATTGTTCTAAGATAGAAGGCAATGATTAAAAAAAAGAAAGAAAAGAAAACGAAGGATGAACAACATCTCATTTCCACTCTATAATCCAGAAATATTGGCCTTCTTGATGTAACTTGTATGTGACAGTCTATTTCTAGTCTTTGTACCAGTTTTCTCCAATGTCTGAAATGTTCTCCCCCTTCCCTTTTGTTTACTAGTTTCTCTTCAAGACTTAGCTCTAATCTACTTCCAGCAGGAGGCTAATGATAATGATAATAATAATAATTAGGATCTATATAGTCCCTACTGCCTGTCAGACACTGTGCTAAGTGCTCTTATAAATAGTGTCTCATCCGATCCTTACAACAACCTGGGAGAATTCTCAGAGCAGTTCCAGTTTTTGCTTCTTCTATTATCTTGGTTCCAACCTCCTTACAACAACCATGGGAGGTAGGTGCCATTTTCGTCTCCAGTTGAGAAACTGAGGCAAACACAGGTTAAAATGACTTACTTAAAGTCTCATGGCTAATAAGTGTCTAAAGCCAGATTTGACTTTAGGTCTTCTTGACCCTGGGGTCCAATTCTCTTCCACTGTGCCACCTAGTTGCCTTTCCCATTTCCTGTTCCACCCCAACCCTCCAAAGTGAGTGTATTCCCTCTGAGATGATCTCCCATTTATATCGCATTTATGTCATATGTACCCAGTTGTTTGCATGTTTTCTCCCTCCTTATAATATAAGCCCCCTGAGCACGTAACATAGTGCTTGGTACATAGTAAGCATTTAATAAATGCTTGTCATCTGAATTTATTCAACTACAAAACAGTTTTTTATCCATTTTTGAAATGGACAGAGATAATTAAAAGGGATATGGGAAGGGAAGAACTAGGTGGCTCAGTGGATAGAAAGCCAGGCCTAGAGACAGGAGATCCTGGGTCCAAATCTGACCAGACACTTCCTAGCTGTGTGACCTTGGGCAAGTCACTTAATCCCCATTGCCTAGCCCTTACCACTCTTCTGCTTTAGAATCAGTATTGATTCTGAGCTGGAAGGTAAGGGTTAAAAAAAAAAAGGAATAGGAACTAGACCTGTGACATTATTTATGTGTCAAACTCCTGGGGGAGATAACTCTCCATCAGTTTAGGTAGGCATCTTCTCTGTGACTTGTAGTACCAGAGAGCTGCCCAGAACACTAAGAGTTTAACTGACTAGCTCAGGGTCAGAATAATCAGTATGGATCAGAGGTGGGACTTGAACTTGAGTCTTTCTGGCTTTCATCCACTTTACCTTATTTCCTCCTAACAATAATAATAAAATTTTATTTATAATAAATTAAATATAATAATAAAATAATAAAATCACATTTATGTTGTACCTTAATGCTTGCAAAGTGCTTTAATATACTGTCTCACTTGAGGCTCACAATAAACCTATGGGCTCAATGCTATTATTATTATTATTATTTTAGTTATCTCAGTTTTCTAGATCAAAAAACTAAAGCTTAGAATGTTTCAGTTACTTGACCGGGGTTACATGGGGTCACACTTAGCCTCTATTAATTTCCTGATCTGTAAAATGAGGGAGTTGGGTTAGATTTTTAAAGGTCCCCTAGGCTCCTATGGTGATGAATGTCTGGATAACATACTTCTCTAAGTATGGAATCTATTGCAAGTTGCAGCTCTAGCCTGAATTTTTCCCACAGTGATGTACAGAGAATAGCTTTCTCTTATAGGCACACAAAAATTTTGGCAAAAAAGTCCAGATGTGTTTTCACTTAAGATAAGGTGACAGCCAATCCCAAATTCTTCCTGAGGAAAAATCCCCCATTCCCTGGATTGCTAACATCCATAATGTTGCTGCTGTTTTTTTTCTGGATCTTGAGATTCCTTGCCAAGTATTTTCATTTTAGAATTGGAAAATGAACATACTGACTTGTTGAATTCAGTGCATAAATAGGCAGCTAGCTTTCTCTCTAAACACATTTTTTCTTTTTGGCCCAGCAGCTTATTCTGAACATTTCAATTCAATTTGCAAGTCTCTGAAAGGTACTCAGATATCATCACTAACCATATTATCACTCTGAGGAATCAATAATACCCTCTTGATTAAGATGGTAATATTGATTTTGTTGGGAACATATAGAAATAACCCCTGAAACTCAAGAAATCATAGTTTTTTGGTATGTTGGCACAGCATTAGTATAATTTTAGCAGAGACATGATAGATTCCTCTCACCTCCACTTTATTTATTTATTTTAGAAATATAGGTAGATATTTCCACATGCCTCTTCTGATTATATAGGTATTAGTGCAAGTAGAGTCAGGAAAAACAAACTAGGAAAGTATGGGGTATTTCAGAATATGATATATTTTGGGAAAAGTGAGTTCCCCTTGGTGTGCTGAACTGTGGAGCCCACTACTGCCCCATTGGATTACCCATGAATCAGATTACCATGTGATCATTGACTTTTGTTTCCCATTGTTTCACTTGTGGTATTTTTAAAATTCTCTGCTCTTAGGGAGTTTACATTTTGTTTTTTAATAATATTTTATCTTTTTCCCAATTATATGTAAATACAATTTTTAACATTTATTTTTTTTCTTGAGTCCCAAATTCTTTCTCTCCTTTTCCTTTCTTCTTGCTGAAAGGGTAGAGGTTACACTTTATTGTAGTGACACTTCCACTTAAAAAATAGGACACTAATTACACAAATAACTATCTCCTAAGTAGTTACTGGTGGAAACTTCAGCAAACAAAAGTTTTCATCTGGATTCTTTGTTTAGATAGCGCCTATCAAGGTTAGTCATCTCTGCTCTCTTATTGACCAGCGTAATTAAATGGGGTCCTCTTGACCGGATGTGAAGAGGTCATGGTACTTCAGAAGGCAGACAGGTAAAGGACAAGACTGGGAAAATATCTTTTAAAGATCTGATCAATCAACAGGGTTATTTGATAACCTGTGACCCCAAAATGGTCTGCCTTTGGTGGGTAATGCATGATAATGCCAGAGTGAAAATAGACTTTTTAGAGCAAATAACAGCGCGTATTCATATGCTAAAGAAAAAGCAGGGTAAAAAAATGTTTTAGAAAGGTGTAGGTGTCTAACACCCAAGCCAATTGAGGAGTTGGGGCTGGTTCTAAAACAAGGGGAATCCCTCAAGGTTCAGGGTAAAGGGATTTCTGGTGCTGATGTGAAAATTTAGCCTGGAATTATGGAAACTTCTAGACATTGGCAAAATGGCAGCCTTCAAAGCTAACACAATCTTGGGCTTCCCTGTTGAAGAAAAATGTTCAGCATGAGGAAGATGAGTATCCTGCTGTATTCAGTCTAGGTTCAACCACATCTGGAATATTTAGTATTCAATTCAGGGTGCTTCCTCAGTCTCATTTTTTCTTTGTTAATCTATATAGCAGATGCCCTCTTATCTGCTGGACTGGGTTCCTCCAATGGAGCATTAGCAGGAGCTGCTACAAATACACAATTCTGATTTAGTACTTGTATAATTAGATTTTTCTCCCCAGGTCTCTAAATCCCACCTTCTCATGTTCCTTCTCACATTACATGCTAATGTGGGGAGGATATAAGTTTTCTGTAGCTCTGTCCCGCCTTCCCCCCCTTCCCATAATCATGGGAAGCTGGCTTTTGGGCCAGGCAGGAGAACTTACTCACATGGCCTTATTTTTGTTAGATCATTAGGTTTTTAATACTTCTATTTCCTTTTTATTCCTTCTATTTCAAGGGATTATTAATCAACTTTATAAAATTAATACTTGGAGTCATTGATATTGATTTAAATCTTACATACTGAAAGACTATGCTTTGGGATAGTGAAGTCACTTTCCCTGAGATTTGTAGTCTGTGTTAAAGATGATCAGTGATTAAGGTAGGATCTGCTCTTCCCCCAGAACAAAGACCTTCCTTTTTCTTTTTCTTCTCTTTTGAACATGTCATTTGGGACTCTGCCATCGCCCATCACTGGATGGACAGAGGTTATTTTTCTCTTCTCTTCTCATCTTGCCCAGTGGCCATAACAGCAAGAATATGTATTGACCCCAGGAGAGCTGAGGACTGAACTTCAAATCTTTGGCTATTTTGTCTGTTTTGTGTTTCTTTTCCTAAATACAGGTGACCAAACAATAATCCTAGGAGACAGATGCTGGTGAATTTGAGAGGTCAAGAGTTCCTGAGCATTTCCAGCTTCTCAGAGATGAAATGTTTCCTGCAACTACACTGCTGTTTTCAGAGAAGAAGATGTAACTTTAGGAGGAAGTCCCAGGAGGATTCTGCTGCTGAAAGGACCAAGAAATCCCAGGCCATGTCCTAGCTTGCCAGGAGCTTTGCTCAGAGAGCAAAGGTCAAAGGTGAAAGGGAAATATCTGTTCAGCAGGCCTCAAAAGTACCTATATCTCTTGGGGAGATGATAATGATTGTAATAATTATTTTATTTTTATTTATGTGTTCTGATGAACCTTATATTTTAAGCATTTGTTTTATGATGGAAGAAGTAAATTTAGCAATTCTAAACTTGATATCTACTTTGTGCATTGCCTTTTCTGGAAGAGACCCTATTATTCTTTTTTTTAGGGGAGATCCTGAACATAAGCCATTGTAAAGCTCTGCTTTAGAGATTTTCCCTGGAACTCCAAAGTAGAGGCAAAGAACTAGAGATTTTTTTAAAAAATCTGATCCTTCTCCTTTAGGGGAAGGATCCCCAGGATTGAACTTGTCTTATCTGAGGTCATAGTTAGAGTCCTTTGAATAATCTGTGTTTACATTTTTCTCACCAAATTGAAAATTTATATTCTTTAAGTAATCCAACTGGTTCTATCACTTCCCCTCCCTGAATTAATTTGGCATTTGGGGGTTCTCTTTTTAGTATATTTTTTTATCATTGTAGAAGTGTTGCATCATATTCTTATGTTCTTTTATATTTTGGCTCCCCAATTGGGGTCTAAATTTCTTGATGACTGGGACTTTGCCTTCTTTTTTTAAGTCTTTTCCTCCATGGTATTTGACTATGCTGCATTCAGCGGGGGTCTTTAACACATGCTTATTGGATGAGTGTACATACAACTGTATTTGGTGAAAAAGTAATTGGTCATTGATTTTCTTTGGCTGAATTACTTAGAGGAAAGCAGTGAAAAATGAGACTCTATCAGTATCAAAATCAATCAGTCAAGGTTTTTCCAGCTAGGAGGCACCAAGAAATTTAATCATGGAAAGAAGGGCAGACATCATTAAGGGTGGACATATCACACTAATAAGTGTTGTGAAAACAATCTAGGCTTCTTTCCTTTTGTCCAAATACTGCTGTATTTGTATTCAAAACCTTTGGTTCATGCTCTGATGAAATCGACCCCTTACATATCATTGCTAACTAGGTTTAGTAAAGTTCTACATAAATGTGAGCTATTGGTATTATTTAACTCAAAGGGATCTTCTTTGTTAATTCTGATTTTATTTTGGGGTTGAAAACAGCACGATTCAGTGAAAGGACCACTGGAGGTGAAGTCAGGGTACCTGAGTTTGAATCTTGGCTCTACTATTGAATACCCGTGTCCTTGGGCAAAGTCATTTATGTTCAATTGGCCTCACTTTCCCCATCTGTAAAAGGAGGTTGTTGGACTGTGACCTTTTAAGACCTCTTCTATCTCTAAATCTATGATCCTCTGACTGGTCCATCCATTCATTGTCTGTCAGAATCCCCATCTTCTTATATCCTGAGAGCATAAGGAAAGTAGACAGGGCTTTAAGATTTTATTCAGACTTTCCATCACTATTTATTGAACATTTGCATGAAAAGAATGGTAGTTGGTGCTGTGGGGATCCTGAGCCTTATAAATGTGGTTCTGGACCTCCAAGGTCTTTAAAGTCTGTTATGAGAGATTAAGTTACCTGCACAGCCAACTGAAAAAACAGACAAACAAAAGAAAACAAAACAACCCAAGACTATAAACTTGGTACAAATAATAACTAATAAATAATAGTAAGTGGGCAGGTAAAAGTGACACAGTGGATGGTGCTGAGCCTCAGGTCAGGAAGATCTGGGTTCAAATTTAGCCTTAGACTCTTATGAGCTATATACCCTGGGCAAATTACCTAACCCTGTTTGCCTCAGTTTCCTTATCTATACAATGAGCTGAAAAAGGTAGTTGTAAACCACTCCAGAACCTTTGCCAAGAAAATCCCTCATAAGGTCACAAAGATTTGAACACTACTGAATAACAACAGAACAATCAATGATGTCAGTGGCAGAAGACACCCCTTTGGGCTTGGGGAAATAATGGGTATACAGGCAATGAAATAAATAGAGATAGTACTGGGGAAGGCATTCCAGGTTTAAACTTTGGAGTCCATGCCTTTACCTTTCTAGGTTAGCCCAGTGCTAAGAAAATAAATCTTGTCCTGGACTCATGAAGAATAAAAAAAGGACATGAGTGCACTAAGAAAAAGAAGCAAAGCTTTTTCTTTTCTTTTCTTTTTTTTTTCCTGAAAGGATCTTTAATCATACTCTGGAAGCCTAAGGAGAGTCCAAAGAGTCTTTATCCCCTTTGTTCCCTCTACACAGAAACTGGACCCCCAGAGGAGGAGCTTATGTATATCCCTGTGGAAAGTTGTCTTGGATTTTCTTAAGTTGTGCCAATATTTGGAATAATAGTAAGTGTGGCGATTTCACTACTGTAGGCTTATGAGTTCCCTGATGCAAGAGGGGAGAGTTGGCAGGCAAATAATCACAGTACTCATGATTTCTGTATGTATTTTTGGGAGGCGTGGGTGTCGTTGTACAGTGCACATTAGCTTTTTCAACAACTCTGGAGGCTATAAGTGGTCTCAGCAGGGAAGCGGTTAATATATTACAGGGCAGTTCTCAAGCCAGAAGAATTTGACCCCCACCTGTGGCTTGCTTCTAGCTGAGTTTGGGGGATTTGGAAAGGATAGGAGGGTAGGTGTGGTCTCAATGTTTCAGTTCTAGGAAATAAAACCATTTTTTCCTTTAACCTTTAATGTGACTCAGATTAGTGTATTTTTTTTGTCTTAAAATTTTTCTTTAATTAATTAATTTAGAATATATTTCCATGGTTACATGAATCATGTTCTCTCCCTCCCATCCTCCCACTCCTCTCCCGTGGCCAATGCACAATTCCACCGGGTTTTACATGTATTGTTGATCCAGACCTCTTTCCATATTATTTTTTCTGCTTAAATAATTAATTAATTTTTATTATTTTTTAAAATTTTATTTAATTGATTAATTTAGAGCATTTTCCCAGGATTACAAAGATCATGTTCTTTCCCTCCCCTCTTCCTAACCCCCTCCCATATACAATGCACAATTCCACTGGGTTTCACATGTGTATTCTTAATGTTCAGTTTTACCCA
This sequence comes from Monodelphis domestica, assembly GCF_027887165.1. NCBI lineage: Eukaryota > Metazoa > Chordata > Mammalia > Didelphimorphia > Didelphidae > Monodelphis > Monodelphis domestica. The sequence continues at coordinate 267,478,039 of NC_077227.1, forward strand.
ACTCATTTTTAACTGAAAGTTTTACGTATATTCTCTACATTGGCAGCAAACTGGGTAAAAGGTTCTGAGACAAGAAAGCGAGAAGCTTTGGGGTTCTGGGGTTTCTGAGATCCAAACCCAACTCAGACTTATTTTCACTCAATTAATTGCTTTTCTCTCATCATTTGTAGATGGGTAATGAAAGCGGCTGCCTCAGATCTCTCAACACTATCACTATGTTGTTCCATGTTGGGTTGCAGTCTCTTCTGACTCTTCATCTCAATCTGAAAATCAATTCAGGAAGCATTTATTAAATGCCTCAACAGGAGAGGCAATCTTGTTTATTATGAGCACTTTACTTAGTATTGGGGGTTTTCTTGGCAGAGACACTAGAATGGTTTGTCATCTCCCTGTTTAGCTCATTTTCTAGAGTAGGAAACTGAGGCAGAGAGGGTTAAATGATTTGCCCAGGGTTACACAGAGAGTAAGTGTCTTGAGTTCAAATTTGGAATCAGGAAGATGAGTCTTCTTGATTCCAGATCCTGGTACTGTGCCACCTACCTGCCCCTTTCCTAAGCTTAAAGATAAATTTGTGGAGGGTACCTAGATGGCTCAGAGGATTAAGAGCCAGGCCTAAAGACGGGAGGTCCTGGGTTCAAATATGACCTCTTCCTAGTCGTGTGACCCTGGGCAAGTCACCAGTCTCTACAATCTAGCCCTTACCACCCTTTTGCCTTGGAACCAATACACAGTATTGATTCTAAGATGGAAAGTAAAGATAAAAAGATAAATTCATGGCCATTGAACTGATGGGCAGGAATTGCCCTGAGACCTTCTCATTAATACCCATTCTGGGTGGCATAATCCCTGTTTTCACAGAATTTTCAGATGGAGGAAATTTCAGTTCTCACACTAGAAAATGAAAGACATTAGCATCATGGACAAAAGGTATAAATAATCAAATAAATAAATAAATAAAACATAGAAATCTTTCACCGAGCTTGGAATTTAACAAAAACAGCTTGTGAGTCAAGCCATTATCCAATGTATACACAATTCTGGGCTCTACTTCTGTCATTATCACTGAAAACCTGTAGTCTGGGTATTAATTCATTTGTCAGCACCCTCTCTATCTGGCTTCCATTGTGTATTAGGAATTTCATCGTGAGTCTCCTGTGAAGGTGGCAATATAAAGAAAAGGATCCTGGCTTAATTTTTGAACCCTTAAAGTATTACTGAAAAACAAGGCTCCTTTCCTGTTGAGGGCATTTAATAAATGCTTATTGAATTGATTTTAAGTCAGGTTATTTCTTTTTCTTTTAAAAATGAATCTGTTCTTCTCCCTCACTGCTACAAACACCAGCAAAAACAAGCCTGCTACCTGGTTTGGCAACACTAACTCTTACATTGGCTCTGTCTGGAAATTCAGGCCTCTTTCTGCATTTTGAGTTCATTACCTTTCTGGCAGGAGCCAAGTGGTCTCTCTCATCTTCATTCTTTATCACGGCGCTGATCAGAGTTCTAATGCCTTTTCTCTGCAGTGGTATATTATATACATCGAAGGGGAAATGTTTCTTTTTCTTTCCTTAATGTCCTCTCCTACTTCTCTCAGCAAAGCAAAAGTAGCCCAGCTTAATTGCCAGTCTGGGGATGGAGAAAGTGAGAACTTTGGGCAACTTGTATTCATCAGAATCTAGACTTTTTAGAGCTGGAAGCAATTTTAGGGATTATCTAAGAGCGGAGGGACAACCAGGGAGGTCAGATGTAATGTTGGGCGTGGGATGGGGGCTTTGTTCTGAATAAGGGCATCGGTATGTCTCTCTCTGATAAATTCTGAGTCTTAATAGAGTTGATCTAGTAATATTTTGGCCTTGTTTGAATTTCTTAAACCTTTAAAATGGAGAGCATTTGGCCCAGAGATGGGGATCACTATCAGTCATTCTGACAGTGACTCCTGGGAGGGAAGAAGCCTTAAGCTCATTCTGTCAGACTCATCTGACAAGACACAGACCTGGTGACTTGGAGAGAGGATGATTTGTTTACTCTTCAATGCTAATGGAAACAAAGACTTTGATCCAGGTAATTACTAATAAACTGGAATCGTGCAACGTGTATTGATCAAAGGGGCAGCAGCTGGTGGATGTTGCCACCAGAAATTTTTGAGAGAATTTGAGTTATGCTTCATTCCTAATAGGGTTAGCCTGTAATTTGCAGCATCTTTCCATCTGGACCTCTATTATATTCCCTCTAAGTCTTCGTGTCCTGTGAAGTGGGTAGGACAAATAAGAGGAGGGGGGACACCAGCGTCTGAACCCAGATACAATAAGATGTCTCCCTTGAAAGACTGCACAAATTTAAAATTTCAAATTAAAATAAAATAAAAAAATTAAATTTAAATTTTCAAACATTTTATTCCAAGGAGTATCTGCAGGGAAATATGGCAGGGCAAAGCAACTTGTTTGATTGTTTTATCTTTTGGCCTTTTAAAAAAAGTCCATAATCTTACAATGCTGCTCTCTGGACAATTCCACAAGACTCTTACTGCGAGTGAACGTTTCTGTAGCCCCAGTCAGTGAAAACATCTGTGGCAATCCCAGTGCTCTTAACCACATGAAAAAATTTTTATGTATCATGTTCATTCCTCTATCTCAATGCCTGTCTGAATCTGGTTCTGAAGAACTATTCAATGAAGAACAGATTCATGGAATATTGTCCTTTCCATAAATCTCCAGCTCTTGAGCTTTTTTTTTTTTTGCATTATAATATCCAAATCCTTAAAACTTCCTTAAGGAGCTTTTTAACATTTTTGGTTGAACTTCAGCTACCCCCTAAAACACTTGGTTTGTAGACAAGTTTGGGAAGGGAAGTCTAATTAAGTTTCTAGTTTTGCTTGCTCTGTGAAATGTAACTAGGGAGGCTGGCTGGCTGCTTGGTAATTAGACTTGAGTTCTTCCTGGGCTGATTTAAAGTTGTAGAAGATTTTAGCCCCAGGTCTTGAAATGATGTCATGCCATAAGTTTCTATAGTTCTTTCAGACTTTTAAAAAGTATTTTCGCATACATTATCTCTACCATATTGGGGGAGGGTAGGCCTGGAAGGAACTAGATGCAAGCATACACTAGCTTCTTTGGAAAATGACTAACAGAACTATTCAGAAATATGTGAAATGCTGTAAATGTTGCGTGGTGCCTAATCTCTGAGTTTATTTGATGTCTGGGGCTTCTGTTTCCCCTTCTTTTCTCTGTTCCTGCTTGTTTCTCACCATTGATGCTAACCTATTGACCTGATGTTGAGTGAACTCTCAGTAGTTTAAAAAAACCAAACTATATTGCGTATTTGCCCGGAGAAACCTTTGTTTTGGCAAGGATGGCTCCCCAGGTTCTTTTTAGGAGCTTAATCAGGAAGTGTTTGGTACCAGGCCTGAACTGGTGTGTGTTTGCGTGTGTCTTTGGTTATATAATAATGATCAATAGAAATGGGTTTTGAATTATTCACTGATTTTGCATAATCCAGACATCTTCCTTCCATCACAGTGGGCCATTTAGAGAACTGACTCCATCTTTATATTCAAATGAAGATTGTTTATTATGATATGACATGATGTTATGCTATTTTACATTATTACATTATATTATAATGCTATATTATATTATATGACATTATATGACATGACATGACATGACATGACATGACATGACATGACATTACATTATATTACATTATATTATATTATATTATATTATATTATGTTATATTATATTATATTATATTATATTATATTATATTATATTATATTATATTATATTATATTATATTATATTATATTATATTATATTATATTATATTATATTGTATTATATTATATTGTATTATATTATATTGTATTATATTATATTGTATTATATTATATTGTATTATATCATACATATCATATAATGTTATAGTATATCATATATTATATAATCACAGTGGGCCATTTAGAGAACTGATATCCATCTTTATATTCAAATGAAGATTGTTTATCATGATATGACATGATGTTATGCTATTTTACATTATTACATTATATTATAATGCTATATTACATTACATTATATTGTATTATATTATATCAAACATATCATATAATGTTATAGTATATCATATATTATATATTCACAGTGGGCCATTTAGAGAACTGACTCCATCTTTATATTCAAATGAAGATTGTTTATCATGATATGACATGATGTTATGCTATTTTACATTATTACATTATATTATAATGCTATATTACATTACATTATATTGTATTATATTATATCAAATATATCATATAATGTTATAGTATATCATATATTATATAATCACAGTGGGCAATTTAGAGAACTGACTCCATCTTTACATTCAAATGAGGATTCATTATTATATTTATTTTACTATATTATATTATATCAGATCAGATCATATATATCATATATTATGCTGTTATGTTATAGCATAGTATAGTATATCATGTTATAGTATATTATATCATATATTATAGTATATTATTATTATATTATAACACTGTACAAATAGATGCCATATGATTTTTTAAACCCTTACCTTCCATCTTAGAATCAATATTATGTATTGGTTTTAAGGAAGAAGAGTGGTAAAAACTAGGCAATGGTGGTTAAGTGACTTGCCCAGGGTCACACATCTGGGAAATGTCTGAGGTCAGATTTAAATCCTGGACCCTCTATCTCTAGGCCTGACTCTCAAGCCACTGAGCCACCCAGCTGCCCCTCTATATGATTCTTCTGTCTTTCATTGCTTTGTGATGTAGTAAAAAACAAAACAAAACAGCAAGGATCCCATTTTCTACAACTCCCTTCTAAACATTTTGTGTTCTATCCCCAAAGTGGGAAGGGAATAAACATTTATTAAAAGCCAACTATGTTCCAATTACTGTGCTAAGTACTTTATAAATAGCTCATTTGATCCTTGTGACAGCCCTGTGAAGTAGGTGCTATGATTCTCCCCATTTTATAGACAAGGAATCTGAGGCAGACAAAAGTTAAGTGCCTTAGCCAGGGTCACACAGCTAGCAAATATCTGAAACTGGATTAGAATTTAGGTCATTCGGACTCCAAGCCTGGAGCTCTTATCTGCTGTACCATCCAGCTTCCTCCATTTAGGAATATTTGTTGGTGCCCCCCCCACCCCGCCCCCCCCAACACACATTTTATACTTTTTCTTCTGGTTACTTTTGCTTACATTATTCTTTCTATAACTTGAAAGACCTCTCTATTAAAAAAAATAATTGCCGATTTGAATGGAATTCAGAGATTTGAGTTCTCCTTCTTGCTCTGTCTTGACTAGCTATATGACCCCGGGCAAATTATTCAATATTTCCAGGCCTCAATTTCCTTATCTATAGACTGGTGAGACTAGACCCTTTAAAATTCTATGGCTCCATAATTTATTTTCCACTATGTTGTCCATGCATAGGAGCTTGGAATAGTCTCTTTAGCCTTGATAAAACTGATTATTTAGATTTACTTTAAGTTCATAAAATATTATAACCCATAAACAACCCCTTTGGAAAGTTACTAACACTGGTTGGGAATCTTTTCTCCCCCTCATTTCCAAAATGAAGAATTTGGTCCAGATGATTGTTAAAATTCCTTCTGTTTTTTTTTTTTTTTAAATATAGGAACTTAATTTATGATCTCACATTCTTATCAAATAAATGTAGACATGGGGGCCTTTTTATGTCTTGAAAGTGATGCACTTAATATTAAAAGCAGTCTAAGAGATCTATTATTGACTCAGAACATCTGCTTTTGCCATTTAGATACCCTCTTGCAAAAAATGTATTAGGTAGCTCAGTAGACTGAGCCAAATCTAGAGACAGGAGTTTCTGGGTTCAAGTCTGGCCTCAGATACTTCCTAGCAGTGTGATCCTGGGTAAGTCACTTAATCCCCATTGCCTAGCCTTTACTACTCTTCTGCTTTGGAACCAATATATAGTATTGATTCTAAGATGGAATTTTTTAAAAGGGTTTTAAAAGATGTATTTGGGAAGAAACAATCAATTAGTCAAAAAAGTATTTATTAAATGGCTATTATGTGTCTGAAACTTCAGGAACTTGAAGAGAATCTGGAAAGATTCTGGACATACAAGGACTTTGCTTCCTGAGGAATACAAAGAATGAAACTATTTTAACCCATGATTAGCTTACATGCTTACATTGGAGAGAGAGAGAGAGAGAGAGAGAGAGAGAGAGAGAGAGAGAGAGAGAGAGAGAGAGAGAGAGAGAGAGAGAGAGAGAGGTAACATATCAAAACATACAAAAATTAATAAATACAAACATACATATGCAACCTATGCAACCTAGGACTTAATTCCATTTGCACAAAACTTTCCTTACTACAGAGACTTATTTCTCAGTGCTCTATGCCTGTATTAGGCATGGAGTTGGTGAGAGTTTACAAAAGGAAAGATCTTGGCTTTTTTTTTTTGTTGGCTTTTAGAGAGAAGACATGAAATTTCAGATTCTCTTCAAGGAGAGGTCCCTGAAAGAAGAGAAGTCTGGGAAGAAACTATCCTACAGAGGAGCCAACACTTTGATTATGTTGACTTCTCAGAGTCTTTCTCTATTTTCAGGAACCTGAAGAGAATCTGGAACCATGTTGTCTCTTCCCTCAAAGCAGGAATCCAGATGACCAAGATTTCTTTACTCACGTGCTTTCACCAACTCCACCAGCATGGAGTTTTGAAAAATCAATCTCCACCAATGAGGAGAGTCTTATGTAAATGGGTTTGAGCCTTGGGATTAATTCATAAAATCATGTACAAAGTAGTTAAAGATATATGGTACCAGGAGAGGGAAGGCATTAGAATTTGGGAGTTCAAAAAGGGGTTTATACAGAACATGGTGCCAGATCTTGATTTTATTCAATTGACTCTCACCATAGGTTCTGTATTAGAGGGCTGGTTTGGATATAATGGAGGAAAAGTAGATGATAAATGTCCGGAAGGTAGAAGGAGGGTGAGATGGATTCCCCTCTTGTAGGTCTCCCCACTAACCCTGCCTATATTTCCCTCTAATAACTGATTTTAATGGGTGAACCTCTTCCCTTGGGGAAAGAGAGAGAAATCAGCTCTCTCTTTCCAATATAACAAAGAAATCAATTTAGGATAACTGATGGACTTTATTCTAACAAATGGTGATTAGGGGTAAGATAAAAAAGATGTCTGCAAGTTGGAGTCTATAGGAAAGAGGGTAAGGAAGTCCCTGTCTGTCTAAAATATCTTTTTTTCCTCCCTCCAAAGTTGAGAGACTCAGGCTTGCCAGCCTGTTCTTTGAGAGATTCAGGGTTTTGTGTGCCCTGGTCTATCACAGCAGAGCCACTGTCCAGACCTAAGGAGTCACAGGAGCTGTGTGAGATCTTGTGATGCTGTTCTTATTCTTCTCAGTTTCTGCCACAATTCTTGGTGTCTTTGGGGGGAAATAGTGGTTAGGTTCAAGGAGGGATTTTGAATAACTCAGGAGAGAAATCTCTGAACCGACTGTCACCTAGCTTTCTCAAGATAGAGAGAGATCAACTGTCTCCCACCTGGAATCTCTCTTCCCCCAAGATTCTAAGCCTCCTCAACCATCCCTTGCTATGGATGTAAACCTTTGCATGTCTTCCAGGCTCTGTCCTCCAAAGTCTTTAGATCATTCCTCTATCACAGTTCCATACCAAGAAACATTCCCAATGTTAGGCTAGATAAATTCAGACTCGTGTCAAAAAACTGAAAATGGCAGCTTTGTATCTGTCATTAAGATATTTGGATTATTCTCTCCTAATGGTTTGACCCTTTCTTAGGCTTCTTAGCTAGATTTTCATCCTTGTAAATCATAGAAACTCATTTTACCCCATCACTCTATCCTGACATCTATTCTCTTTTTTCTATATTCTTAGAGGTCTATCTATCTATCTATCTATCTATCTATCTATCCATCTATCTATCTACCTATCCTGGACTAGTCTATCTTCTGAGCTTAGTCCTAAATCATAAACTAGTGAATGAACTTTTTTGAACTGAATGTTCTGTCCAAGGATTTCAAACATGTCCAGAAAAAAACTCATTATTTTATTCTCCAAACTCACATTCTTCCAAATTTCCCTAAAAATATCAAGATCACTTCCATACTCCACAGAGTTTTGTTATTTTGGTGTTATCCTTGAATCCTTAGTCCCACACATAAAAGCAATTGCCATATTGAAGTCCACAATATCTCTTAAAAATTTACCATTATCTTCTGTCTTAGAACTGATAATAAATATTGGTTCCAAGGCAGAATAATGGTAAGGTATAGGCAATGGGGAGGAGTTGCCCAGTGTCACATTGCTAGGAAGTGTCTGAGACCAGATTTAAACCTACGATCTCCTGTTTCCAGGACTGGATCCACTGAACCACCTATATTTACCCACTTCTGTACACATGGACATCACCTTAGGTAAGGTCCTCATCACTATTCACCTGGACTATTGCAATAGTCTCCTCAGTGGCCTTCTTCCTCTAAATATCTCCCCACTCCAGTCCAACCTGCATATACCTGCCAAAATGACTTTCCTAAAGGATGGGTCCAACCATATCACCCCTACTTCCCCTGCCCCAACTCAATTAACAGCTCCTCTATTTGGCATTTAATGCTTTATACAACCTGACCTCTACCTGTCCTTTTCATATTACACATTATTCTCCTAATGAACTTTAATTGAGTTATGTGAAATATTTGCTATTCCTCACCTTCAGTGCTTCATGGCTTCTTTTTGGGCCTCTGGCAGGACTGTCTGTCTCCCATGCCTGAAATCATTTTTGTCTTCCTTGCCTCGACCTCTGAATTTTCTTAGCTCAAATGCCACATTAAACAGGAGGAAAATCCCTTTCCCCTAACTGCTAGTGCCTTTCCTTTTAGGGTTACTGTCTAGTTAATTTGCAAGTATATCATATATTATTTATGTGCAGCTTTTGTCCTCTAGGAGAATGTAAGCCTCTTGAGGACAGGATATAACTTTGATTCTTCTTCTTCTTCTTCTTCTTCTTCTTCTTCTTCTTCTTCTTCTTCTTCTTCTTCTTCTTCTTCTTCTTCTTCTTCTTCTTCTTCTTCTTCTTCTTCTTCTTCTTCTTCTTCTTCTTCTTCTTCTTCTTCTTCTTCTTCTTCTTCTTCTTCTTCTTCTTCTTCTTCTTCTTCTTCTTCTTCTTCTTCTTCTTCTTCTTCTTCTTCTTCTTCTTCTTCTTCTTCTTCTTCTTCTTCTTCTTCTTCCTCTTCCTCCTCCTCCTCCTCCTCCTCCTCCTCCTGGTCCTGGGTCTAATTCAGACACTTCCTAATTGTGTGACCCTGGGCAAGTCACTTGCCTAGACTTTACCACTTTTCTGCCTTAGAAATGAAACTTAGTATCTATTCTAAGATAGAAGGTAGGGATTAAAAAAAAAAAAAGCTATTTGAGCACATAGGCTAATTGTTAATGGGCAACACACTGGTGGAGGCTTATGAGTAGGAAGAATACAATACTAGGAGTAGCCATTCACAGGATCACCCCTAGAATCTGAAGTAGTTATTGCCCTCTGGATACCCAGACTATGAATGAGAGTGTAGGCTGGGGGAAGTTGCTTCAGAGATGGTGTTAGGTAAAGGAGAAACTTAGTGTTCCTTGCTATACAGAAATGGATTTCTCAACCTAAGAAGATGAACACATAATTAAAATGAAAATAATTTTCAGACTTAGTTGTGCAAGAGCAAAATTGTTTACTTTTCTTTCCATGAGTTTTCCCAGTAAGTTACTTTTTTTCCCCATCCTCCAAATACCAACAAAAATACACTTTTAGTTATTTTTGCTTCATAATACTCCTCTGATGCTCACAGTTCAAAGAACCAGTCTGAAATGATGTAGAGAAGCAGGTGACAAATTCATCTTTTCCATTTGGACATTTCCTTTAAAGATGTTGTGTTAATGGAATTTTTAATGAAATCAACTGGTAACTACATGCTGTCTAGTTACAGACTGATCTGAAAGCAAAATGAAAGGTTAAATTTCAAATTTTTGGTCATTTTCAAAACAACTAATTAGTAACTGATGGATAAAAGAAATTGAGTTGTCCTTTCTTCAACCCTCCACCCCGACTTTGACTATAGTTTAATAGCCATTTATTGTGAGTTAATATAAAACTTGAAAAGCTTATTTTACATTTTGTTTTTTAGTTTCTTTCATTACTTTCGATTATGTATATTTTCTTCACTTAATTATTTAAATGTTTCAGTGATTATTTTAGAAAGATCATGCCCATATTCAGCAGCCTAGTTAATTAATAAATATTTATTAACTTTCTACTATATACCAAGCACTGTGCTAAGCACTGGGTTTACAAATATGAACAAAGAAAGATAATCTTTGCCCTTAGGGAGTTCATAATCTAATGGGGGAAGATAATGCCCAAAAGGTTGCTTAAAAGTGATGGAGTAAAGAGAGGAAGGTACCAACTAGGACAGTGATGGTGAAATCTTTTAGAGATGAGTACCAGACCCTGCCCCACCCCAGACCAAGTGCTGTGCTCCTATCCATTACCAAGTGCCAGTCATGCCCTGCTCCCTCCCTTACCCTACACAGGGGAGGGAGAAAGCACTCTTATTGGGCTGCTGGACAGAGGGGCAGGTGAAGTGAGGAATGTCCTCAGGGGATGTATAGAGGGGGAGGGGAATAGCCCCAGAGCTCTGCTCCCCTCTAACTCTGCTGCCTATGAGTGGTCCCCCTTACCCTCTGTGTGCTCCCATAGGGCTGCTGGGCAGAGGGGTGGGGGATGTGAAAAAAATGTCATCAGACATGGTGGAGAGGGGGAAGGGAGCAGCTCTGCCCAAGTTCCTCTGCCTTTCTAATAATGAACTTGGGGGTGGGGAGCATCACGGATCCATGGAGAGTGCTCTGCATACTGTCTTTGGCACCTGTGCCATAGATTCACCATCACTGAACTAGGATAATGGTAGAAAAGTCAGAGAAGTCCAAAATTAGTGCAGTGAGGTGAGTCAGATATTCTGAGCTGAGTTTCTTCTTTAAATGGTGATTTTTGGAGTTTATACCTTCACCTTTCAGTCAGAGGGACAGAGAGCTATATGCCATGTGCCTTTTTAAAAGCACATTTACATTCTACTTTGGTTCTGACTACTTAAAATACATTTAGAATGGCTTTCAGAAATTAAAAATCTAATGAGTAATAGGTTTATTTCAAAATCACAGCATTGCATTTATATGGTATATAATGCAATAACAGCTTCAAATGCCTTTCTCATAGATACTAATACTATTTCTTTAAGAGGTAATGAGAATTTGGACCAGTTCAGCTTAACTGACATTCTTTGAGAGATATGTAAGAAAACTTCAGATTTAATTGTCATTCTGGAGAGACTATTAACTGCAAGGACTTGAAAAAAAAGTAAGAAGAGAAAAAGAAGTTCTTTTCAAAAGAACTATTTTAATTCTTATCTCATAAAGAAACATGGAGGGAGTTTCTAAGAATAAACTTAAGTTGATATCCTATTAGAATTTATGGTGGGATTGCATTGACTCCCAAAAACTGCTATTCTGATGTCAACAAAGAGAGATTTCCCCCAATATTCTAGGCCAAAATGTATTATTATTCTCAATTGTCCTCTATTTTGAATCTCTTACTTCCTTATCCAATATCCTTTTGTTTTATCTAGTCCTAATCCTGGATTACTCCTTCCAACCACATCTTCTACCAACACTTATGTGCTACTTCCTGAGTCCAATATAAATCTATGATACCGTAACTTAACTGAACCCTCACTGCAGTGAAGCAATCTTTTGATTTTTCCTTAATTGATTCTCATCTGCCCTCCCTACAGAGGTTTTTCTAAGCATTTTCTCTTTTCCTTCTATACTATCCCTTTTGCCTGAGGACCCCATCTAATATTTTACTGAGAAAATAGAAGCCATTTGATGTGAACTTCTCCTTCCCCTCTGCCTTTGCCTACATTTCAAAATTGCTTAACAATACCCCCTCCATTCTTTGTTCCTTTAGTCTTTGATAAAGAGCTTACCCTTCTCTTTACCCCTCCGCACATATCCTTGATCCTCTTTCATCCTCTGTCTTCCAGGAAAGTTGATCTGAAAAATTGGCTCTTTCTCACTAATCTTATGTCTTTCCCTATGTAATAGCTCCTTCTCTTCTGCCTACAAACAGTATTCCTGATGTAAAAGGGGATGGATTGGAGTCCATCCTGTGGGATAAGTGCTAAAACTACCCTTTCTGCATCTGGCTAACCATTGGTGCTGGCTCAGTATTAAGGTATGCGTTTCAATAAAATTACTGTTGAGTCCAAGGAGATTGGGGGTATGGGCAGCTCATACTTTTTCTTTCCACTAAAGGGCCTCTCTCAGACTGGACTCATACATACATGGACCAAGTTCAGACTCAGGGGATCTTGATGCTAAAAATAAGGCTCAAATGCTTTTTTTAAAAACCCTCTCTGGCTCTTCTCACATGCCTAGAATATCCTTAAAAAGGGGAGAGTAGAAAGGCATTCAATATACAATGTAATCAGATATAGAATAGTTATTTATATTCCTCACACAAAAGATATGCTTTTACAAGAGATTCAAAAGATCTCATTAGCAAAGATTTTACCAGACTTCCTCTTCTAGCCTGGAGTGGAAGGTGGCTGAGGAATCTTCCTGCCCATATTTGTCCTGGGACACTCATGGTTAAAGAATGTTCCAGTCCCTCTGGCTAAAGTCCTCCCAAGAAATGGTATTTGGTACAGAGATGCTAACAATAAGATTCAAGGAGACAGATATATGGAAGATAAGAAGGGTGGAGAAATAGTTGGGAGATGCTTACTGGAGAACAGAAAAGAGAAGATTGACCAGGAACTTGAACCAAATGTGAAGTGATAATTTCAATGAAGAAAGTCTCTGAATCTACTGGAGGACAAAGCAAGAAATTCCTAAGACAATGGAAGAAGATCTGCTTAGGGCTTGATCCTGGAATAGTCCATATGATTATGAGGCCAACCTGCCAGATAGATGGGGTCATAATGGATTATAGGAACCATATCCTACAGAATTTGACACAAAGAGTGATCAGGAAGATGCTGCTAGTGGAAGAAAAACACTTCCCAAGAAAAGTAATCTCTTCATAAGTCCCATAAACTTAAGTGGTTAAAGAAATCCCACAGAAAAGCAGAAAAAATGGTCACACACACAGAGAGAAAAAAGGATAAAGGAAGACATAGAGAGCTGCAGATTCCTCATGTGAATATCTGGGAGAAAGTCAAGTTTCCAGTGCTAGGAAGGTGAAACAATCACATAAAGGAAGAATAAAATTAAGGAAGAAGGATATTAAGAAATTTATTTCTTTCTCAGTCATAAAACGATTCTTCTCACGCTGATGATTTCAGCATTCAACAGTTCTGAGGAAAGTGAAGAAAAAGATTCCAAGGACACCAAAAGGAAAAAGAATCAGAAAGATCATATCACCCCAAAGAAGAGGAAGCATGAGGTATGAGAGGAAGTCAGCAAATGGAAGAAGTGAAAGTGGTCACAGACAAAAAGATGGACATGAATTGCAAGGATGATTAAATGGAGGGAAGCTTCACTCTCCAGGTTTCTCTGGCTACTCTTGGATTTGAGAGGTGTAAATGGAGAACCCTGTCTTGTTAATACAAATGGTCCAAATTGTGGGAACTCCCTTGTGCCATCCAAATCCTAACCAATAGATTTTCTCTTGTTTGAGCCTGGTCAACTTGGTCCCCTTTGACTGGTAATGGGGAAGCGATTAGTTTTTGTAACCAAGGTTTCATGAACAGATTATTTTTTGCAATTAGCCATACTCAGTCTCATGCACACTATTTCCCAAATCAGATGAAACAAAAACCATTAATCTGGGAACTCCCACTAAAGCTCTTAGTTTGGAGAAAGCAGATATTAGGCTCAAGAGTACAGTATAGGAAGATGACTTTCCTTTGTTGACTAGTCCCCACATGCAGGTGGTATGATCCTAAAGAACACAACAAAAGATCCTTCCTCTGACCTTTCTGAAGTAGATGCCAGGAGGCATCTGGGTAGCTCAGTGGCTTGAGAGCGGGGCCCAGATATGGGAGGTCCTGGATTCAAATCTGAACTTAGACACTTCCTAGCTGTGTGACCCTGGGCAAGTCACTTAACCCTATTTGCCTAGCCCTTACCACTCTTCTGCCTTGGAACCAATACACAGTATTGGTTATAAGGCAGAAGGTAAGGGTTTAAAAAAAATAAAGTAGATGCCATACCTGGCTTTTTGTCCTCAGTCTTGGTGCCTTTAATCCTTAGATATGCATATCTAGACCCCAGTTTGATTTTAATATTGGACTTTTAATTCTATTCTGGCTGTCCTAGTGTACTTGAGGAAATGGGCACAAGCATATGCCTTTCTCCTTTGCAATAAAAACTATAGGCATCTGTCACCAGAAGAGAGTGGGGTTTTTTTGGTACATTTTTCCTACTTGGTAGGGTCTGTAAGCCTGCATTCTTTAAAGCCCCTGAGCCCAAGTCTGAAACAGGTGGTAAAAGTCTCTTAGCTGTATTGCAAAATTTTGCCTGAGTTAAATTTTATGTGAAGTTATTATTATTGTTATTATTATCATTCTTGGTTATTTAAGATGGACCTAGTTTGAATAGGGTCCAATTAGGATCCGTCCATCCTGTCCAACTCTGTGTCCTGAACAGGATTTGGGACAGTGGCTTCAGATATCTTTTAAATGGTCTATCTTCCCTTGTTTTTGTCTCCAAGCCTATAAAAAAATTCCAGATTTCACTTGTAACTAGAGAGTTGGGTCAGCTACAAAACAATGCACATCTCTCAGGGATATGTATTTGTCTCTTCTCACCTTTCTAAGCAATTAAAAATATCCTGACTCCCCAATAAAGTTGGTTTATTTCAGTTTGTTCAGCTGAGACCTAGAAGGGTTGCCCAAAGTTTCTCTGGTGGCAGGGTTAGAAGTAGGGGTAGTGGGTCTTTTCTGACCCACAAATGATGTAATTTAATGGATATAGCTAAATTTTGTCCTATTTAGGAAAGAAAAAAATATTACCAGTTTATGGTGTTACATTGCTGTTACTTGATGGTCTAAGAACCAAAAACTAGATCTAATCTTGGTTCTACTGTTATTGACATTTGTGTTATTGACAATAAGACACTTAATTCCTTGTGCCTTATTTTCCCCATCCTAAAATGGGGATATGTAACAATATATTAGAATACTGACCTTATTGGAAGTAGTATAGACAATAAAGGGAAAGGTATTGGGAGACATCTTACAAATATAGAATATAATTGTATTAAGTTTGCATTTATTAACCAAGATTCCATAGATAAGAATTACTCCCAAAAACTTCCATACAAAAATAGGATTCTATAGTCTATAGAGTTAACTTTTAAATAAATTTTGTGCAAAGGCCTTCTATCTACTGGTTAATTAGTAGGTGCTACCTTTTTTTTTGACATTGATATGATTTACTAATTCTTCTGGCTCAAGTTTATATATTCTTGACAAACTACCATTAAGTGCCAGTTTTAATTGGGAATTTTTGAAGGGAAAGCCTGTTCCTTGGTAGCAATGTTAGAGTTAAGAGGGATTCTAAAATGACTATCTTAACTTAAAGCAAACTATTTTCCACGGTCTTCTGGGAAACAGGATCCTACCTGGCATTGTTTTTCAGTCATTTTTTTCAGTATTGATTTTTGCACCAAGTTTATTCTAGGTACTTGATGGGTTAGGGGAATCTCTGAGCCGAGATTTTTTTTTTTTAATTCTAGCAGCCATGCTTCCTTTTCTAGTGTCTCTTCTGTAGCCAGAATTTTTATTTTTGATCACATTAACTCTAATTACTTGTATGTGGGCATAGGGGAGCAAAATGTCTGTCTTTGCTCACTACTTCCTTCTAAACTCCAAACTTTCCTTAAGTTTGATTTGGCTTCTAAAATTTGTCCAGTTCCTGAATGAAAGGCTCAGGGTGGGTTTTAAATCCAAGGTCTCCTGTTTGCATTACCAGCATGGGAGATCATTTTTTCTTTGATAAGTGTTTCAGGATTTTTAATCAATCAGCAATGTTTATATCCTGATATAGGATTTTTAAAAAATAAAATAATCAAGACCAAGATTTGGAGAGTCATATTTATCAAATAAATGATGTAATACAATCTGGAATTCCATAATTCCAAATAAAGAAATTCACTTTTTGGAAAAAAAAACCCCAAGACTTAAAACAAGTAGGAGCAGTAACTTTTATATACTATTAGAATAAACCTGGAGGTTAATATCTAAAATATTTTTTAAAAAGGCTTTTTGTGTGACTGGTGAATTGCCTTTTCCCCTCCTCCTTGATAATGTACTATGCAAACAATTTTCTCCATGTTCAGGTCTTTTGGCAACCAGATTGGGGGTAGGCTCATCTTTTTAACAGTGGTTGGCTTTTCCAGGAAGCACTGCTGAGTTCTTAATGTTTCCTCTCAAACTATAGCCAGTATTGACAGAATCCAGCAGTTCCCAACCTTCTGAACTCATAAGATTGTCTCTAAAGCTAGGAAAATAGATATCAAGATCATCTCTTGGTCACCTATACTTGGGAAAGAAATAAAACAGAAGAAGCAGTCCAAGACTCAGGCTCAGCCTCCCGTAGGCGGGACATATGCTCTGATCTTATTCTTGAAGGCACCATACTGCTTGGGTGAGGAAAGGGCAATCCTTCTTCTCCCTAGCAAGAAGCTCTAAGAGTCTGGAGAGAATTAGCAGACAGCATGATAGAGAGCCAGAGAGTATAGTAACTCCTTTTAAGGTCTGCTTCATGGGCCACTCCTCCAGGATTAGTGGCTAATCCTCTTAATGTAGACACTCTTTGTCACTATCTTGGGACCAAAAGAGCAATTAGCGGATTGCTTCATCATCTCAAAGCTGCCAATTTTTTCAACACTGAATCTCACATTGGTGGTCAGAAGCAGTCAAGACAGATAAACATGCTTCATGGGGTGGACCCCCCAGGGCCCAGCCTTTGTTACACTTAAAAAAATCCTCATTTCACCATACCATCTCTTCAAGCTTAGCATCCTTTATCTCTTCTCTCTTTTATAGCCAGACACCTAGGAAAAAGTTGTCTATTCTCCTTGTCTCTACTTCTTTCAATCTCTTCTTAGTTTCCTCTGACCTCTCTGACCTCATTGCTTAAATGAAATTGCTTTCTCCAAATTGGGAGATACCTTGTAATTATACATATTGAAACTATATAGGTTTCCACATAATAACTAAGATTCTGGAGGTGTGAATTACTCCTAAAAGCTTCTTACAAGATAGAATCCTACAGTCTACAGAATTAACCTTGAAATACAGCTTTTGGACAAAGGCCTTTTTAAGCAATGGGCTCTTAATTGCTAAAATCTGATGACCTTTTCTCAGTTTATGTCCTGGATTTTTTTAACATTTGACTCAACTGAATGAATACCTTCTCCTTTTGAATTCCGTGTTTTTCTTGATTCTATATATTCTCTGTCTCTGTCTCTGTCTCTGTCTCTGTCTGTCTGTCTATCTGTCTGTCTGTCTGTCTCTGTTTCTGTCTGTCTCTCTGTCTTTTTTCTCTCTTTTTGTTTCTCTCTTCTGTCTCTGTCTGTCTGTCTCTCTGCCCTCTCTGTTTCTCTCTCTGAGTCTCTGTCTCTGTCTCTCTGTCTGTCTCTGTCATTATACCTCAGTATTCTTTTTTAAAAATATGTAACCTTCCATCTTAGAATCAATACAGTCTATTGGTTCCAAGGCAGAAGAGCAGTAAGGGGCAGGCAATGGGGGTTAAGAGACTTACCCAGGGTCACACAGCTAGGAAGTATCTAAGGTCAATTTTGAACCTAGGACCTCCCATCTCAAGGTCTGGCTCTCAATCCACTGAGCCACTCAATATCCTTTGCAGGATATTCACCCATATCTTATCCTCCTAAGTGTGTGTGTGTGTGTGTGTGTGTGTGTGTGTGTGTGTGTACCTCCATTTTGGAAACTCTTCTTTGTCTGTGTTCTCTTGGTGACTTCATTAGCTGCCATGGGTATAATGATCACTTCTGTTCATTTCTTTTTGGCCCTGGCTTCCAGCTTCAGCTCCAGTCTTGCGTTACTAATTGCCTATTAGTCATTTCAAATTCCATGTTCCGTGGGCATCTCAAACTCAACATGTCTGAAACAGAACTCATTATCTTTTCCCCAACTAACCCTTCTTCTGAATTTCCCTCTTTTTGTTAAGTTTAACATCATTGTTTTAGTAAGCCAGATCTGCCATCTTTGACATTTTTCTTGACTCCTCCCCAAGTCTCACCCTACATATCCAGTCAGGTACCAAGCCTGCTGAGCAAAGCTGGAGACAATCATGAAATCATTTCCTTCCTGGATCTTCATTTTAAGTCATGGCCCCTAATGGTGAGTGTTCCTAAGACTCCGTTATAGTTTCTCTTCTTTTCTCCCCTTATTTCACTTGATCTCATTAGTTTCTATGGATTCAATTACCACTTACTTCTATGCTGATGATTCTTAGATCTTCTTAGCTAGTCCTAACCTCTTCCTGTTGACCTTCTATTATCTATTGGACATCTTAACTGAATGCCCTAGAGACATCTTAAACCCAAGATCTCCCAAAATGAACTTGTCTTTCCCCTGTTTCCTCCCAAGTGCTCCCATCTTCCTAACTTCCCTGTTACTGTTGAGGGTACCACTATCTCACTCACTCAGGCTTACAACCCAGGTATCATCTTCAATGCCTTATTTTCTTTCAATTCTCCTACCCAATTTGTTGCCAACACCTATTGGCCTTAACTTCATAACATCTATTGTATATATTCTCTCCTCTTCTCTGACACTGCCACCACTCAGGTCCTCATCACCCTCTATCTGGACTATTGCTATACCTCTTCTGAGGGGGTCTCCCCTCCACAAGTCTCTTCCCACTCCACTCTATCCTCCACTCAGTTGTGAAAGTGATCTTCCTAAAGCATAGAGCTTACCAGGCCATCCGTTTTCCCCAACCCAACCCCAATAAACTTCTTTGGCTCTTTATTAACTCCAGAATCAAATACGGAATACTCTTTTTGGTATTTATGCTTCCTTATAACCTGATCTCTCCCTACTTTTCTAATCTGCATATCTTACAATATTACTCTGTGATCCAATTAGATTGGCCTCCTTTCTGTTCTCAAACAAGAAAATCCATTTCCTGACCTTGGGTATTTTCACTGACTGTCCCCCATGTCTGGAATGCATTCCCTCCCCATCTCCATCTCTTAGCCTCTTTTAAGCCTCAGCTAAAAATCACATTTTCCATAGGAAGCCTTTCCTGATTCCTCCTTAGTTCCATTGCCCTCTCATTATTGATTATTTCAAATGTATCTTGTGTATGCATTGCACATAATTGTTTTTAAATTGTTTCCCCACTAGACTTAATTCCTAGAGGGGAAGGATAGTTTATTTTGTCTTTCTTTGTATTCTCAGCATTTAATGCAGTGTTTGTCATCTCTTAAATCCATTCCTTTCTCACAAGTCAGCACTCTAGTTTAAGCACCTAACACCCTTTCTTGTACTATTGCAATAGAACCCTAATTGATCTTCCAGGCTCTTGTCTCTTCTCTATTTCAATTTATCCTCCACACAGCTGTCAAAGTGATATTTCTAAAATGCAGATTTGACTATACCAATTCTCTGCTCAATAAACTCCAAAAGTTCTCTGTTATTTCTACAGTAAAATAAAAAGCTCCTTTGGCATTTAAATATAATTGTAAGTTGGCTTCAAATTTCATTCCCAGGTTTATTGCATATTACTCTCCTTCATGTTGTCTTCAATTCAACCAAACTGGCTCTCGTTTTCTTCCTTACAAGTAAAAATCCATTTCCATGTCTTTCCCCATGCCTGGAATATTCCTTTTTTACTTTCAGCTCTTAAGAATTCCCAATTTTCTTCTAAACTCAGTTCAAATACTCCCTTATGTATATAGCCTCTCCTGATCTCTGCCCAATGCCCCAAATCACGGCCGTAAATTTTCTCTGTGTGTGTATATGTGTATATGTATATGTATATCTATATATACATATACCTGTATATATACTTGTTATTTCTCCAGCTTTCCATGGCCTCCCTTCTCTGCAACCACCTCTCAGCTGTAGACTGTAGACCTTGGCTCATGTTTCACTGGAAACATTAATACAGCTTCCTCTTCTTCCTTCCTTCCTCCTCATATCTTATTATTCAGACTTCTTCTGTCTCTTCATTCTGGTCTCAGATGAAGAGGTAATGCTTTTTTTGCTAGGGAATACTCTCCTGAATCTGCCCTTGATTCCATACCCCCTCTTAACTTTGCTCTCAGATTGTTCCTGCTGTAATTTCACTTTCTTGTCTTCAATCTTTCCCTATCTGCTGACTCCATCTCTGTTTACTACAAACATTCTTATGTCTCCCCCATCCTTAAAATAAACAAACCTTCCAAAGCCAATTTCCCTAACTCTCACTTGATCTGATCATCCCTGCTAGCTGTCATTCTATAATCTTGAGAAATCCATCTAAAATCATTGCCTCCTCTTCCTATCTTCTCACTTTTTTCTACACCTTCTGTAGCCTGGCTTTTATTCTCATCAATCAACTGAAAATGCTCTCTTAGATATAACCTGTGATCTCTTAATTGATAAATCTAATGACCCTTTCTCATCCTGATCCTCCATGACCTCCATGAAACCTTTGGCGCACTCATTCACTTATTCTTGGTTACTTTCTCTTTTCTAAGTTTTTGTGACACTCCTCTCCTGGCTCAACTTCTACCCTGCCTTTTTGGTCTTTTTTTTTTTGTTTTCATTCAAGTCATTTTCAATAACCATGGGTGTTTCTCAAGGCACTGTCCACTGCTCTCTTCTCTATTTGCTCTAAATGACTCAGTCTCCTCCTCAGATATCATGGGTTCAATTATCTCCATGCAGATCATTCCCAGGTCTGTATATACAGCTCTAATCTCTCTACTGAGTTACTCTCATATATCTCCAACTTTTTCTTGTAAGGTATCTCAATCTTAACTCATTCTAAATATAACTCATTATTTCTGCCAAAATCTTCTCTTTTTGGAACTTCCCTAATACCATTGAAGGTACCACCATCTTCATAGTCAAAATTTCCACAATGCTGGTGCCATTCTCCATTCTTTATTCTTTTTTTTTTAAATATACCTTTACCTTCTGTCTTAGAATCAATACTGTGTACTGGTTTCAAGGCAGAAGAATGATAAAGGCTAGGCAATAAGGGTTAAGTGACTTACCCAGGGTCACACAGCTAGGAAATGTCTGAGGCCAGATTGGAACCCAGGACCTCCCATCTCTGGGCCTAACTCTCAATCCACTGAGCTACCCAGCTGCCCCTCCATTTCTTATTCTTACTCACCCCCCCCATGTCCAATCTGTTGCCAGATCTGGTCTTTCCTACCTTCACAACACACCTCAAATACATTTATCCACTCATAAATCATGATCCCATTTTAGGCCTTTATTATCTCTCTCATAGATTACTGCAACAGATTCTTAACTCATCTTGTTGCCTCATTTGTCTCCCTATTCTAGCCTATTGTCCACAAAATTGCCAAAAGTGATCTTCCTAAGGTGTAGGCTTCTTGATTGTGTTACCTCCTTATTGAATGAGCTCCAATGGCTCCCTATCACCTCTAGGATCAAATATGGAGCCCTCTGTCTACCATTTATTTTTGAAAACCTTTGCCTTCTGTCTTAGAATACTGTGTATTAGTTTTTAGGGGAGTGATAAGGGCTAGGTAATGGGAGTTAAGTCACTTGCTCAGGGTCACACAACTGAGAAGTATCTGAGGTCAGCCTTGAACCCATGATCTCCCATTTCTAGGCCTGATTCTCAGTCCATTGAACTACCCAGCTGCCTCTCTCTGTCTATCACTTAAAGCTCTTCAAACCTGGCCCCACCTATCTTTGCAGTTTTCTTACACTACCTTCTACGTATTGTACAATCCAACTACAGAGCCCTATTTGAAGTTCCTCCATTTCTTGCCCGTGTGCCTTTGTACTTGTTGTCCCCAGTGACTAGAATGCTCTGCCCCAACCTTTACCTCTTGGTTTCCCTGGCTTCCTTCTGTTGTTGTTCAGTCATTTCAGTTATGTCTGACTCTTTGTGGTCACATCCTGGGTTTTCTTGGCAAAGATACGAAAGTAGTTTGCCATTTCTTCCAGTTCATTTTATAGATGAGGAAACTGAGGCAAACAGCATTAAATAACTTGCCCCAGATCACATAGGTAGTAAGTGTCTAAGGCCATATTTGAACTCAGATCTTCCTGACTCCTGATTTGGTGCTGTATTTACTGTTACCCAGCTGCCCTGGCTTCCTTCTGGAATAAACTCAAATCCCACCTTCTGTGGGAGAATTTTCCCAATCTCCCATCTTGCCCGTTTAAGAACATTTTCATCTAACCTGTATATCTGTATGTATTTAGTTTTACACGTGTCATTTCCCTCAGTGGAGTTTGTGATCCTTGGGAGTAGGAAAAAAGAAAGGAAGAAAATGATTCCTATTGGTTAAGGCAATCCTGGCAGAAGTTCTAGTCTTTTTCTCTTTCCTAAATCTTTCTCCCTTCCCTTCCTTTCCCTCCCCTTCCCTTCTCCACCCACAGGGTCAGTGAAGGGAGGTAAAAGTGCTCCCCTAGATGTGGAGATATTAACTTCTGCTTGAGTAGAAAGGGAGCGGATGCTGCTCTAGTAACCTTCCTTTATTAGACCTGCCTTCCATTCCTTTTCCTTTGAGTATCTTCAATTAAGACTGGAGTATTTGGTCTTTTCTTACAGGCTAAACAAAAAGCCTATTGTTTTCTGACTGAATTGGCTCCCTAATTCTTCTACAAAGCCTCAGGGTCTCAGCAATGGAACCCTAAAGAAAGTGGGTAAATGGGTTGAAGAGAAGAGAAATGAGTGAAACCAGAAAGACCACGAAAAGGAGAATTTGAATTCTCTACTTCATGTATTATGACACCAAATGTTTCTTATGCTTCTAGGGGATAAAAAGCAGTCAAAAGTTTCAGAAACATTCAGCTGTCGGCAAAACTTTTCTCCCATCTGGAATAATTCAATATGGAGCAAAATCCAGTATTATTAGTTTAGTGTCTTTCCACTCCCACTTACATACCAGGTTGTCTCTGGGTTGTCTCTGGAGATTCTGTCTTGAACCAATGTGGGAACTGTCCAATTTGTATCAGAGGAATGGTTTGAACACATTTTTCTTGGCCCCAGAACTAATTTGGTTTCCTAGACTCTCTCTGGTCCCTGGAAGCACAGTGTTTGCCTAGGCTGACAACTATTCCAAGTCATTCCATTGCTGGAGGGCCTCTAAGGCGGGCTCTACTACATCAATCAAGGAAGCAGCAGCCCCTGTCTTGGACCAGAAATTTCCCTTCCCAAATCTTCTGGCTCCTACAGACCTTGGAAACAAAGCCAGTTTCTTTTTGGGGTAAATGAGCTGTCTATAAGTCTATAAGATGATATTTTTGTCACTTTTCTTTTCTTTGAGGAAATTGATGAATTGATGAAGGTGGTAGACTCTGAGCTTAATTGATTAATAATAATAACAACCATTTATTTGGTATATTAGGTTACTAAATTATTGTTGATTAAATATGCATGTGTTTTCTTAATTTTTAAATTTTTAAAAATTAAAAAAAATTTTTAAATTTAAAAATTAAATTAAAATTTTAAAAATTAAAAAAAGAATCCCCATTTGCTTTTGTAGCAACAGTTACATGGATCAAACAACCTAATTTGTTGGCCACCTCTACCTCCTCAGCTTGCTTCTTGATGTGCTTTCATATTTAATTTTAACATTTTACCTGAACTACAGGGTAATATAAATGGTAGGTTTGTATATCTTCATCAGTTAGGAACATTTTAAGATCTCTCAATTCCTCTTAGAGGAAGCTTGGTGGTAGAGTGGACAGATTGTCAGACCTGGAGTCAGGAAAACCTGAATTCAAAGCTAGAATCAAACACTTAATAGTTGTATTACCCTGGGCAAGTAACTTAACCTCTATCTCCGGGTTCGAGTCAAGAACACGTGTGATACCCAGTGGAATCATGCGCCGGCTATGGGAGAGGTGGGGGGGGGGGCGAGGAAAAGAAAATGATTTTTGTTTCCAATGAATTATGTTTGGAAATGACCAAATAAAATAATGTTAAAAAAAAGAAAAAGAAAACAGTTTCATCATTCAGTTGGTTCGAGACACCAGACTTCTCAATTATTCTAATTAATCGTCTTCACAAGATGAAAGTTAAAGCGGTTCATTCTAGAAAGAAGGCCTTGCTATCCTCTTTCTTTCAGCCTCCACCTTCTCATCAACCGCCAGAGGAAAACAACTTCTATTGCTTCTTCAAATGGTCACTCTTAATGGTTTATCTACAGTCTCACTTTTCATAACTTTCTCTTTATGATCTTCCTTCATAAAATAACTAAGACAGTGCTCACAAGAAAGAAGTTTCTTTTTGCCTTCTTTTTTCCTTTTCCATAATTTATCTTGCAAATTCGCATAGATCCAAGTCACAAATAGGACACTCTACCCAACTCCATTGGAAGAAGCATCTGATAGAAAGACAATTAAAACTGTAACTTCTGTGTTCTGTGCTGGGAGAGAAGAGAGTCTATAACAACTTCTATAGCTTCTTTAGAATAGACTTTTGGAACAGGTGTTGTACTTGTAAGGCTCAAAGAATCAGCTGATTCATCTAGATAATGGCTTCATGCTCCAGACAGACTGTAGATTCAGCAGTAATCCAAACACCTCCCAGACAAAGCTTTTCAGCCATTCCTGGAAGCAGATAAGGAACAAAACGAGTGTATCTGAGTGGTTTCAGAATAATTGGAAGCCAGCGTGTTGCATGCTAAGGAATGTGCAAAACCTTCACTAGCCAATATATTTGATAGATGATAAATGTATTTGTAAAATAAATCTACTCTTGGGCAGGCACCCATAACCAACAGCTGCAAGGCTTAAATAGGATATCCTGTAAAAATATCTTTCACAAACACAAAAACATAAATATAAATGCCAGAGTTGTTTTAAATGGACCCCTTCACCATTAAAATGCACTTTCGAGGGTTAAAGCCTTTGTGAGAGTTTCATTGCTGCAAGAATGACCCCAACTATATTATTTATATACTGGTTAGAGGATAAAGCTTCTTTCTTCTTTGTGCCACTTTACTGAGCTGGGAAATCTAATGAAGTTGAGAAGATGGAGATGAATGGTTTATTTTGCATTATGATAGAAGAGACATGAGGACTCTTACTGCTGAAACAGCTGCATCATAAATAATCCATGTAGAATTAATGCAAATTTATCTTGGACAGGATACTCGACTGGATTGTTGGTCACAGTGAACTACTCTGTACAAATGTTTAAAGATAAACAAAATAATTGGCTCAAACTTTTTATTGAAAAATCTAAACCATAAACTTAGATATGAAGTTCAATGCTAATGTGGTAGTTTTTTTTATGAATGCCCCTTATTGAAAAGAAGACATTAGCATGTGGTAAATGGCCTTAGCAGATACTTGAAGACCACAAAAAAAAAAGTTTTGGGTAAAATTTCCTCATTTGAAAAATGTGGTTTATGTAAAATACTTGTTGATGAGCATGAGCTAATCATTTTATTGGCAAAACTTGGTTTTAGGAAGTAATGATGAGGAAAAATTAAGCTTGAATCAGCTGAAAAAACAATTACCATGATTATTGCTTTTCAATGTGCAGTCTGTAGGCCACCAGCTGTCTCTATAGACCATAGTTGGTGGTCTACTTTGTCACCTCCCAAAAGATATAGGAAATTTGTGGAGAGTAGGAAAGGTGAAAAGGAGAGTGTAGTACAAATGTTCAAAATAGCAATGTAGGGCAATATATTGTCAGATTAATGACAAATTTAGCAACAGGAGTTTGAGCACCTGCCTTCTCCCACTTGGAAGGGTCAAGATCTTTTCTCACTCTGGATTTTTTAAGTCTTCACATTCTGGAGTTCTGGGGAGGAAAGGTATCATTCAAACAGGAAATATGACTTCTTTGTCATGGATTTATGGATACATTTATTCATGCCTTAGAAATGGTCTTAAATATTCCTGGATCATAATGAGGAACATCAGCTTGTCTCCATCTTTTGCTCTGCTTTGAACACAGGAAGGAGATAATGCAAGTTCTGGTGGTTTGATGGGCTTTATATATATAGTGTGTGAGATGTTGATCCATGCCTATTTCCCGTCAAACTGCTTTCCAATTTTCCCAGTAATTTTTATCAAATAGTGTTCTTGCTCTAAAAGCTTATATTTTTGAATTTATAAAAAAGATTATAGTGTTCATTTACTACTGTAGATTGTGTACCTAATCTATTCTACTGATCCATTACTTTATTTCTTAGCCACTACCAGATTGTTTTGATGATTACTGCTATATAGTCACATAGTCTGTTACATAATATGAAATCTGATACCATTAAGCTGCCTTCCTTCACACTTTTAATTGATTCCCTTGATATTCTTGTCCTTTTGTTCTTCCAGATGAATTTCATTGTTTTCTTTGGCTCTATAAAACAATTCTTTGTTGTTTGATTGGTGTGGCATTGAATAGGTAAGTTAAATTAGAGAGAATTATCATTGTTAGTATACTGACTTGGCTTACTCATGAGTATTAATACTTTTCTTTCATTGTTTAATTCTGTTTTTATTTGTGTGAAAGACCTAGCTCAAACTAAAATCATGAGGTCTTATACTTTCTTTTTCTCTTTTTTAATCATCCCAGTATGCTCTATCCTCTGCCACTCAAGATGCTTTGTGTGTCACTATTCCCTCCCCAACTCTACACTGCTTTAAAATTTTTTTTCAGATTCTATGTCAATTAATTTCATTATAATTTTAAAAATTCATTTTCTGACATTTTGTAATTGTGTTCATATAGTCTCTCAGTTTCTGGCAGGTAGTGAAATAATGAATCTTTAAAAGTGAATTGTTATAGAAGCAATGCCCTAAGGCATTTGTTAAACTGAAGGATATTTTACAAATGTCTCATTTTGTTTCAAGTTTGAACCCAAGACACTATACTGACCTGAGTTAGGTCTGGCCTATTAGACTTGACAGGTGACAGATCAAGTTAGATGTATTTTAGTCTAGTCTTGGAGGGAAGGAGTGGGTTATAAAACAGCTATTCTGCCCTCAACCCCTCAAATGACCTGAGCCTTGGGATTCCTGGATGCCTTTTCCGCCTTGTGCTTTTCTGAGTAGAGGTAACTCATAGCAATCCTGAGATAGGCATGTCTAATCTTGTAGGCAACTTTGTGTATTTGAGAGGTTTAGATTTCCTGGTCCCCAGTTGGCCTTGACTGCACTTTGGGAGGAGTCTCTGGCAGCCAATTCAGTATTTTAAAAATATGAACTTCTGGCCAGAAGATCACCAAGCTCTGGCTTGTCGTGCCAGAAGACATATACTAGGAGGGAGTTGTTTAGATAGAAGAGAATCGAAATATAATAATGTCTATTCAGCAGTCTGGCAAACTTCTTTATGTCTTAATATTTAAGTCTTAACCTCCTGAGAGGATATAACAGTAGTTATTATTTATATTCTCGTGGACTTCCAGGTAATATGATTGTGTGAAAGATACAGAGGGCTCCAACTTTCCCATTTTGACTGTAGCAATGAATTATCTAATAAGAGTTCTGTATTGAGCAATGATCTTCACATTTACAGAGAAACTTTAAGAAGGTCCTTTCTCTAGCTCAGCACTGAGCACAAAGATATTTAGAGACTCTGGGCAGTGGAATTAAGGTACTGGGAAAGTAACCAGCACAGAACAGGTTGGAAGTCTTCCACTGGAAGACCCCAGGCAATGCCTTGAGCAGGAAACCCAGGAGGAGCAGTAGTCTTCTGCATTACCATGAAAAGGTAATAAAAATCAGAGACGTAATGCCAAGATTAATGAAGCCCTTGTCAGGGGGAAACAGAAGACCACTCAGTCCCTTATATAAGGACAGTCACCCGAAGAGCTCTGACAGGGGACATAAGATTCCAAATGCTCTGAAGACAGATCCCACAAAATTAGGACCAAAAAAGGGTCAAATTACCCTATTCAAGAGTGTGGGTGGGAATGGACCTTGGTACTACATTCCAAATCAAGAACCAAGACTGGATAAGATGAGTAACAGAAGAGACTGAGCACTATGAAGAAGCATTATGGATCAAGAATGGTCTAAGAGGAAGACCTAGAAGGAGATAATAACACAACTACAAGCAGAGCCTTAGAGAAGATAATGGCTTGATCAGGATTACAGGACGACCTGGAAGAAATGATTACAAAAGGACTCCATCTTGGGCATTCTTCTCTTTCTCCATAATTCTACTTCAGGTTTTCATAAGCTCCCATGGCTTCCATTGCTGTCTCTATGCTGATGATTCTCAAATATAATTATCCAGCTGTACTCTAATGACTTCCCACCTGCCTATTGGAGATCTTGAACTAGAAAATACCTTAAACTCAACATGCCAAAGATTCCTAACTATCACTCACCCTATTTAATCTGTTGCCAAAGTCCATCAATTTTACAATTTTTTCTTACAATTTTGTAATTTCTTACAATTTGTAATTTTGTACAAATTACAAATTTGGCAATATTTCTTATATATATCTTATTTCCTCTCCTGATGCTGCCACCACCCTGGTGTAGATCTTTTATCACTTCATGCTTGGACTATAGAAATAGCTTTCTGGTTGGCCTCCCTGACACAAGTCCCTCCTTACAGTTCATCCTCCACTGAGTTGTCAAAGTGATCTAAGGTGCTGGTTTGATCACATTACTATATGCCCTCCCTACTCAATCAATTATAGTGGCTTCTTAACACCTCCAGGATCAAATATAAAATTCTCTCATATTCCAAATCCTTCAAAACTTGGTCCTTCCTCTTGGCAAAGAACTGGAAACTGAAGGGATGATGTTCATCAATTGGGGAATGGCTGAACAAATTGTGGCACAGGATAGCAATGGAATTCTAGTGTGCTACAAGAAATGAGGAGAAGGATGATTTCAGAAAAACCTTGAAAGACCTAAGTGAATTGATGTAAGTGAAGTCTTCAGAACCAGGGGAACACTGTACATAGTAACAGCAATAGTATATAATGAACATTTATGAATGATTTAGCTATTCTAGTAATACAGTGAGCCATGACAATCCTCAAGGACTCATGATGAAAAATGCCATCTGCCTCCAGAAAAAGAACTGATGTCTCAATACAGATGGCACATATTATATTTTACCTTATTTCTTCACTTTTCTTTTGTTTGAGTTCTTTTTCACAAAATGACTAATATGGAAAGTCTTTTTTGTATTATTATACATCTAAAATCTGAATTGGATCATTGACTATATCAGGAAGGGAAAGCAGGGCGAGAATTTGGCTCAAACTAAAAAAAAGTTTAATAATTTAATAATTTTATTAATAATTTTTCCTGTAATTGAGGAAAATAATAAAATATTATTAAAAAAAAAACTTGGTCGACCCCCTATTTTTCCAGTCTTCTTACATTGCACATCTCCTATATCTTCTGTGATTCAATGATACTAGCCTTTTTGCCATCCCTCCAAAAAAGATATTTCATCTCCCAACTCTGGACATTTTCATTGATTGTATTTCATGCCTGGAATATTTTCTTGTGGCATATCTACTTCCTGGCTTCCTTGTGTGGGGGATAAAAATTGATTACAAGTGCCACACTCAAAAATGAGCACAAGTACCCCAACACCAATCTATGTGAAATACAAGTGCCTCACTTAAAAATGAGCACCAGTGCTCCATTCACTCAAATAAACAAAATCAGAGTCAGAAGGTAGGAGTAAAAAGAGGCAGTTGTTTATTCCCTTTCATGAAAGAGAGCACTTCAATGATGGGCTAAGAAGTGCCAACTGACGAGGCAGCAAGCAGTCAGTATATACCCAAGGTTCCTCCCTCCCCCCCTCCCATCAAGCCTCCACACTAGGCTTTGACCTATAAATCAGAACACTTGTGCTTCCAGTCCAACTCAGGGGAAGCGAGGGAAGCAACCAAGCTCATTGTTGCCCCTTCTGTCCTTCATTAGTCTCCCTCCCAAGCCTGTCCTGGAGTCCTCAACCAATAAAAAGGTAACAAACTAGCTTTTATAAGCTCAATGCTTATTCTGAGAATAGCACACTTGATTCTGTTCAATGCACTTGGATTTCTTCAATTCCCAGCTAAAATCCCACCTTCTACAAGAGACCTATCCTGATCCATGTGAATTCCAGTTCCTTCTCTCTGTCAATTATTTCAAATTTGCCCTGTATAGAGTTTGATGGTATTTTGCTGTTTGCATGTTATCCTTCCTATTAGACTGTGAATGCCATTAGATTAGTGATTGTTTTTTTACCTTTTTTTATACTGCACTGCTTAGCACAATGCTTGACACATAGGTAGTACTTAATAAATATTTGTTGATGACTGAAATGAACCAAGAGATTATAAATGAAATGAAAGCAATGTAGAAAAGACTTGGAGGACAATCAATAGCTTAGAAGAGAAGCTGCTAAACTATATCTAACAGATGAATTTACTGAAAATTAGAAAAGAACAAACAGATATCAATGACTTCATAAGACAACCAGAAATATTGAAACAAAACTCAAATACTGAAAAATGTAAGAAAATGTAAGGAAGATATCTTAAAAGCCAGCAACCTAGAAAAGAAGTCAAAGACAGATTTATCTAAGAATCACCAGCCTACCTGAAAAACATAACCAAAACAAAAAACCTGGATAACATATTTTAAGAAATCATAGATGAAAGGGCAGCTAGATGGCTCAGTGGATTGAGAGCCAGGCCCACAGACCGGAGGTCCTGGGTTCAAATTTGATCTCAGATTCTTCCTAGCTGTGTGACCCTGGGCAAGTTACTTAACTCCTATTATCTAGCCCTCACAACTCTTTTGCCTTAGAACAAATGCATAGTACTGATTCTAAGATAGAAGGTAAAGTTAAAAAAAAAAAAGAAATCATAGATGAAAACTGTATAGATCCATTAGAACCAAAGGGCAAAAACCTACAATCATTTCATTAAAAAAAAAAAACCCAACAAGAAACTCTTAAACTAAAAGCTTCCAGGAATATCACAACCAAAATCCAGAGCTTTCAGGTTAAAGAAAAAAAAAAGTTCTAAATCATCAGAAACAGTTCCAGCTCTATGCAACCCGAGTCAGGATTACATAAAGCCTGGGTAGCTACAGCAGCAAAGGAGAAGAGACAGTTGAATATACTATTTCAAAAAGAAAACTATAAAGGCATTGCAATCATAAATAAATATCTTAGAAACTCAATAGAATCTTGGTGGGGGGGGGGATGGAATTTTAATCAAAAAGAGGACTTTGAAACATCTGTGAATGAAAAAACAACAGAGCTTAGTAGAAACTCAAACACAGAAGTTAAACCTCCCCCCACCAAATTACACACACACACACACACACACACACACACACACACACACACACACACACACACCACACAGAAAGAAAGAGAGAGAGACAGAGAGACAGAGACAGAGAGACAGAGAAACAGAGAGAAGGGGAGAAGGAATCATCTCTTCAGAATCCTAATGCCTTCAAGGGCAATAGAGAGAGTTAAATAAGTCAAACAGGTTTTATGGGGATGATTTTGTTCTGTTTTGATGATCTTAAGAAAAGAAAGAAAAGGGAGGGTAAAAAAGAATACATTGGAGAAGAAAAGAAGATGAAGAGGGTGGAACTTATTATCTCACATAATTGGGAGGTGTGAGGTAGAGTATACAATCATGAAGGAAGTGGGGGAGGTAATGGGCCTCACACGAGTCTTACTTTCATCTGAAAAAAGCCAGAGGAATGTTAAATCCACAAACAGGAAAATACACACAAAGAGTTGTATGTAGAAATTTCAATTGCAATATAGGTGGAGGAGGGTGTTCAAGTGAATCAATGAGAGAGAAGTCAGAAAAAAAAAACCCCAGCATCAGAAGATGGATTGTGAAGGGAGGATTAAAAGGAAAGAAAGTTAGAACTTGAAATCTGTAGCAGAAGAGAAGAGAGGCAGCAGAGTGAAATTTAAATTATAGATCACCAACATTAAGCATACTTGTCTCTTACCACATTCTTCTCTTGCATAAAAAAAATGGATTGGGGAGGCAAAGAGAACAAAGGATGAAGGAAAATTCACATTTGATAACTATAATCATGAAAAAGAATGGGATGAACTTACTCATAAAATGGAAGAGGTTAGAAAATTGTTCATAAAGCAGAATTGAACAATATTTTATTTATAAAAAAATATATTTGACAGAAAGGAGGATCAGTGGAATAGACTTGGGGTAAATGACCTCAGTAAGACAGTCTTTGACAACCCTAAAGACCCCAGTTTTTGGGACAAAAACCCAGTATTTGATAAAAACTGCTGGGAAAATTGGAAGATAGTGTGGAAGAGATTAGGTTTGGATCAACACCTCACACCCTACACCAAGATAAACTCAGAATGGGTGAATGACTTGAATATAAAGAAGGAAACTATAAGTAAATTAGGTGAACACAGAATAGTATACATATCAGACCTTTGGGAAGGGAAAGATTTTAAAACCAAGCAAGACTTGGAAAGAGTCACAAAACGCAAAATAAATAAGTTTGACTACATCAAATTAAAAAGTTTTTGTACAAACAAAACCAATGTAACTAAAATTAGAAGGAAAGCAACAAATTGGGAAACAATCTTCATAACAAAAACCTCTGACAAAGGTTTAATTACTCAAATCTATAAAGAGCTAAACAAGTTGTACAAAAAATCAAGCCATTCTGCAATTTAAAAATGGGCAAGGGACATGAATAGGCAATTTTCAGTTAAAGAAATCAAGACTATTAATAAGCACATGAAAAAGTGTTCTAGATCTCTTATAATCAGAGAGATGCAAATCAAAACAACTTTGAGGTATCACCTCACACCTAGCAGATTGTTCAACATGACAGCAAAGGAAAGTAATGAATGCTGGAGGGGATGTGGCAAAGTAGGGACATTAATGCATTGCTGGTGGAGTTGTGAATTGATCCAACCATTCTGGAGGGCAATTTGGAACTATGCCCAAAGGGCGATAAAAGACTGTCTGCCCTTTGATCCAGCCATAGCACTGCTGGATTTGTACCCCAAAGAGATAATAAGGAAAAAGACCTGTACAAGAATATTCATAGCTGCGCTCTTTATGGTGGCCAAAAATTGGAAAATGAGGGGATGCCCTTCAATTGCAGAATGGCTGAACAAATTGTGGCATATATACTATTGTGCTAAAAGGAATGGAGGAATTCCATGGAGACTGGAACAACCTCCAGGAAGTGATGCAGAGTGAGAGGAGCAGAACCAGGAGAACATTGTACACAGAGACTGACACATTGTGGTACAAGAGAACGTAATGGACTTCTCCAGTAATGGCTTTACAATTTCCCTGAACAACCTGCAGTGATCTACAATAAAAAGAACAACAACAAAAAACAAAAAACTATCCTCAAGCAGAGGACAAACTGAGGGAGTAAAAACACCGCGGAAAAGCAACTGCTTGACTACAGAGGTTGGGGGGACATGATCAAGGAGAGACACTAAATGAGCACCCTAATTCAAATACCAACAACAAGGAAATGGGTTCAGAGCAAGGACACATGTGATACCCAGATGAATTGTGCATTGGCTAGGGAAGGGGTGGCGGGGGTTGGGGGGGAGGAAAAGAAAATGATCTGTTTCCAATGAACAATGTATGAAAATGACCAAATAAAATAATGTTTTAAAAACTAAAAAAAGAAAGAAAGAAAGAAAAAATGTATTTGAAACATAAAAAGTCTCCGACATTTAAAGAGATGCAGCAAAAAGCTGCATTCATCATATGGGCTCCCAAAAGTAGAGGCAGAATTCATAATTCCAAACAAAACAACAATAAAACTAGATAAGGCTAAAAGAGACAAATGGAGAAACTACACTGTGCTCAAAGATGCCATAGATAATTATTAATTACCAGTTTTAACATATGCACCAAATGGCATTGCATCTAAATGCTTAAGGAGAAATTAGTCACATCATCAAGAGAAATAGCAAAACTGTGATAAGGAGAACCTCAACGCACTCCTTTCATATGTAGACAAATCTAACAAAAAGATAAAAGAAGAAAATTAAAACCTGAATGGAATTTAAATATAAAAGATCTCTAGTAATTACTGAAGAGGAACAGAAAGAAGGGTGTATTTTTATCAGATGTGCACAGTACCAAAGCAAAAGTTGACCCTGTATTAGGACTTTAATCTCAAAAATTAATGCAGAAAAGCAGAAATTTAAAAAATTCTAAAATCAGAAAAAACTCAACATTCTTTACTGGCCAAATGTAATGGAAAATAATGAAATATCAATTAAGCACTATATAAGTATTAGTGATTCAAAGGACTACATATAGAAATAACAGATAAGGGAGAAATTAATAAAATCAAAAGTGATAGAACTATTGATTTAATAAATAAGACAAGAAGCTGCTACTTTGAAAAAACAAACAAAATAGACAAAGTACTGGTCAATTTAATTAAAAAAAGGAAAGAAGAAAAGCAAATTAACAGCATCAAAGATGAATAGGGGGATATCACCTCCAATGAAGAGGAAATTAAGGCAATAATTAAAAATTACTTTGCCCAATTATATGGCAATAAATATACCAATTTAGGTGATATGGATGAATATATACAAAAATACAAACTGCCTAGACTAACAGAAGAAGAAATAGAATTCTTAAATAATCCCATATCAGAAAATGAAATCCAACAGGCCATCAAAGAACTCCCTAAGAAAAAATCCCCAGGGCCTGACAGATTCACAAGTGAATTCTATCAAACATTCAGAGAACAGTTAATCCCAATACTATACAAACTATTTGACATAATAAGCAAAGAGGGAGTTCTACCAAACTCCTTTTATGACACAAACATGGTACTGATTCCAAAGCCAGGTAGGTCAAAAATGGAGAAAGAAAACTATAGACCAATCTCCCTAATGAATATAGATGCAAAAATCTTAAATAGGATACTAGCAAAAAGACTCCAGCAAGTGATCAGAAGGGTCATCTACCATGATCAAGTAGGATTTATACCAGGGATGCAGGGCTGGTTTAATATTAGGAAAACCATCCACATAATTGACCACATCAACAAGCAAACCAATAAGAACCACATGATTATCTCAATAGACGCAGAAAAAGCCTTTGATAAAATACAACATCCATTCCTATTAAAAACACTAGAAAGCATCGGAATAGAAGAATCATTCCTAAAAATAATAAACAGTATATATCTAAAACCATCAGCTAATATCATCTGCAATGGGGATAAACTAGATGCATTCCCAATAAGATCAGGAGTGAAACAAGGATGTCCATTATCACCTCTACTATTTGACATTGTACTAGAAACACTATCAGTAGCAATTAGAGAAGAAAAAGAAGTTGAAGGCATCAAAATAGGCAAGGAGGAGACCAAGTTATTGCTCTTTGCAGATGACATGATGGTCTACTTAAAGAATCCTAGAGATTCAACCAAAAAGCTAATTGAAATAATCAACAACTTTAGCAAAGTTGCAGGATACAAAATAAACCCGCATAAGCCATCAGCATTTCTATATATCTCCAACACAGCTCAGCAGCAAAATCTAGAAAGAGAAATCCCATTCAAAATCACCTTAGACAAAATAAAATACCTAGGAATCTATCTCCTGAGACAAACACAGGAATTATATGAACACAACTACAAAACACTCTCCACACAACTAAAACTAGACTTGAGCAATTGGAAAAGCATTAACTGCTCATGGTTAGGATGAGCCAATATAATAAAAATGAACGTTCTACCCAAACTTATTTATCTATTTAGTGCCATACCCATTGAACTCCCAAAAATTTTCTTTACTGATTTAGAAAAAACCATAACAAAGTTCATTTGGAATAACAAAGGATCAAGGATATCCACAGAAATAATGAAAAAAAAACCATAAATGATGGAGGCCTTGCAGTCCCAGACCTCAAACTATATTAAAAAGCAGCAGTCATCAAAACAGTTTGGTACTGGCTAAGAGACAGAAAGGAGGATCAGTGGAATAGACTGGGGGCAAGCGACCTCAGCAAGACAGTATATGATAAACCCAAAGATCCCAGCTTTTGGGACAAAAATCCACTATTCGATAAAAACTGCTGGGAAAATTGGAAGACAGTGTGGGAGCGATTAGGAATTGATCAACACCTCACACCCTACACCAAGATAAATTCAAAATGGGTGAGTGACTTAAGCATAAAGAAGGAAACCATAAGTAAATTGGGTAAACACAGAATAGTATACATGTCAGACCTTTGGGAGGGGAAAGACTTTAAAACCAAGCAAGACATAGAAAGAATCACAAAATGTAAAATAAATAATTTCGACTACATCAAATTAAAAAGTTTTTGTACAAACAAAACCAATGTAACTAAAATCAGAAGGGAAACAACAAATTAGGAAAAAGTCTTCATAGAAACCTCTGACAAAGGTTTAATTACTCAAATTTATAAAGAGCTAAACCAGTTGTACAAAAAATCAAGCCATTCTCCAATTGAAAAATGGGCAAGGAGCACGGATAGGCAGTTTTCAGATAAAGAAATCAAAACTATTAATAAGCACATGAAGAAGTGTTCTAAATCTCTTATAATCAGAGAGATGCAAATCAAAACAACTCTGAGGTATCACCTCACACCTAGTAGATTGGCTAACATGACAGCAGAGGAAAGCAGTGAATGCTGGAGGGGATGTGGCAAAGTAGGGACATTAATTCATTGCTGGTGGAGTTGTGAACTGATCCAATCATTCTGGAGGGCAATTTGGAACTATGCCCAAAGGGTGATAAAAGAAAGTCTACCCTTTGATCTAGCCATAGCACTGCTGGGATTGTACCCCAAAGAGATAATGGGGAAAAAGACTTGTATTCATAGCTGCACTCTTTGTGGTGGCCAAAAATTGGATAAAGAGGGGATGCCCATCAATTGGGGAATGGCTGAACAAATTGTGGTATATGTTGGTGATGGAATACTATTGTGCTAAAAGGAATAATAAAGTGGAGGAATGATACCTAGGTTTAGAGCCCAGCTTGCTGGAAGGATAGTGGTGCTCTCAACAATTATACAAAACTTAGTAAAAGGGGAAATTTGGGGAGCAATAGATGAGTTACATTTTGGAGATATTAGATTATCTATTGAATATTTAGTTCAAGATTTTGAAAAGATAGTTGGAGATGTGAGATTGGTGATCAGGAGGGAGGTTAGGACGGATGAGGAAATTCAATTATTATTTGTGTTAGAGGTGATATTTGAAACCATAGAAGCCACTGGGTATGCCAACTGAAATAGTAAAGAAGGAGTAGAGAAGAAAGGACTCAGAATAGTCTTGGGAAATCCATACTGTTAGCAAGAATGATGTGGGTGAAGATGCAGCATAGAGAAAGAATGGTCGGACAGATAGGAGAGCCAAGAGAGAGGGTACTGTCATAAAAACCTAGAGAAAAGAAAATAGCAAGGATAAAAGAGTAAGTTGTAGTGTCAAAGGCTATGGAGAATTCACAGAGGTTGAAGGAGGAAGCCATTAGATTTGGCCATTAGTTTAGAGCATTGGTAACTTTGAAAGGAATAATTTTAGTCAAATTCTGAGTCCAGTTTGAGAAAAGTTATGAAGAGAGTGAAATGAAAGTAGGAATCTCTATTGTAGATAGCCTTCTAGAGGAACTTAATCACAACATGGAAGAGAAATAAAAATGATGGTTAGTGGTGGATATGGATGGACCAAGTGAGGGTTTCTTGAGGATGAGGGAGACATGAGCACATCTGTAGGCAGCAGTGAATGATTAAAGATTAATGAATGAGTAAGGATGGGACAATCTGTGGAGAGAATGAGATGGAATGGGATGATATGTACCTGCAGAAGAACTTGCCTGGGCAAGAAGAATGACATCTTTTCATGAATGAAAAGAGTGAAGGAGGAGATAGTGACAGAAGTTATTTGAGGTAATATGAAATAAGCAAAAGGAGATAAAAGGAGCTTTTGGTGAATGGCTTCATTTTTTCCCTAGCAAAATATGAGTCAAGTTTCTCAGGTGATAATGTGGAAGTAGATAGAGCTGTGGAAGATTTGAGAAGGGATAAAAAGGTTTGGAAAACCAATATGGTGAGTTGGATAGTGAATTAATTAGGAAAGAATGAAGAACTGCCTTGGTGCAATGAAGGCCCAGTTGAGATTATGTAATTTAAACTTGTGGTGGCCACAGTCAGCATGTTTTCATGATTCTTCAGGTTCGTTCATCACTATGTGGGAAAGTGTAAGACATAAATGGGAGGGAGACGAATCCCAGCCACAGGCTGGTCTATGAGACCATGAGCTCATAACTTGTGACATCTCTTTTCTCCACTCCCCACTTCCAAGCCAACCTTTGGTATATCTATGGATTTCTGGCTCAGCAGTCAAATAAAAGACATTTTCTTGGCATACTAAATCCTTTCTTAGTCATCATAGCCAACAGGAAGTAGTCAGAGGATATTTATGCATGTTCTGAAGGCTGAGGTGGTAGAGATGACCTACTGTCCATACATTTCTTAGACAAGTTATCTGGACTCTCATGTCACTAATAAGTCAAGCATTCTTAATCTGTTTAAAAGTAAAATTAAGGTATCATCAACAAGGCAAGGATGCAGGATAAATCTAAGGGGCAGGACAAAAAAGGTTATTCACCTTCATAGAAAGAAGAGATGAAGTCCAAATGTAGATTAAAGAAAGAAAATTCTTCATTTATTTCTTCAATAAATTTTTCTTTAGTGTAAACTATATGTGTCTTATTTTACAACATGATGAAAAGGGAATATGTATTATATGACCATATATATATATATAAAACTCATATGATATCTGCCTTCTTAGGGAGGCATGAGAATGGGAGGGAAGGGGAAAAAGAAAGAGTGAGAGAGATTTTTAGACATAGCTAATGTGAGAATATTTTTTATTTTAGAAAAGTATATTTATTATAATTTATTACATGTTTATAAAAATCATATGCATTGTATTATAGTTATGTTATATATCATATATTAAAAATAAAAAGAAATTGTAACAAAAAAGAAAAAAATTAAAATTAGGAACATTCATGAACTAACAGTAGTTTCTAGGCTAACTTCTATGCACTAGTATTTCAGTGATGTAAAATCCACACTACTTATATTAGTTACAATATTTAAATAGGATACAGCAAAATAGCAAATATTGATATATCAGCATTCAAACAGACCAAGGTTGTCTCAAAGGAACTGAACTGACTTTTTTTTTAAACCCTTATCTTCCGTCTTGGAATCAATACTGTGTATTGGTTCCCAGGCAGAAGAGTGATAAGGGCTAGGCAATGGGGTCAAGTGACTTGCCCAGGGTCACCCAGATGAGAAGTATCTGAGGCCATATTTGAACCTAGGACCTCCCCAACCTAGGCCTGGCTCTCAATCCACTGAGCTACTTAGCTGCCCCCTGGACTGACTTTTAAGGCATGTAAGCAACATGTGTTTATTTAACCATTTACAATGTGGCCTGGCACTATGTTAAGTGTTGAGCTACAAATACCAGTCAAAAGAAAAACAGGTCCTGCCCTCCAGGAGTTTACATGCTGCTGGAGGAAGAGACATTAGAGAGTGGGTGGGAGAGAAGGTAACCTCATGAGGGCATGGTGGCAAAGTTTGTATGGTCAGAAGAATAACTGGGAGGCAAAT
Source organism: Monodelphis domestica (assembly GCF_027887165.1). Classification (NCBI taxonomy): domain Eukaryota; kingdom Metazoa; phylum Chordata; class Mammalia; order Didelphimorphia; family Didelphidae; genus Monodelphis; species Monodelphis domestica. The sequence continues at coordinate 267,517,925 of NC_077227.1, forward strand.
GAAAAATGGCAGGCAAGTATATCTTTCTGGTGTGTTTCCATGGTCCCATTCCCCAACTGATGAGTTCCTTCTGGGGCCTTGGGAATGGGACCAAGGAAACACACCAGAAAGACAGACTATTGTAAAATCGAGGTTTATACAAAAGAAAAAGAAAATGCCAATTAAAAAAAAAAGTTGATCTGAGGTATCTAATAATGGATAGATAATCTCTCTAGAGGCCTCCCAAAAATGCAAAGTATCATTGAGATGATTTTAGTTATTATAATTATAGTCATGATATAATTGTACACAATGTTTTCTTGTCATCATTATGCTTTCTTCCAATTTGGTATTGATTTGTCTTCTGATGTAACTAGTTGCTTCTCTGAGTGCATATGAAGAGACAATTAGGAACAATTTCTACATTTGTATTTAATTTTCTTTTCATTAAGATATAATCACATTTTTTGTGATCATGTTCTATGTCATTTTAAGTGCCTTATGGATTGTCTTAAAGAAAATGATAATATACAGGCATGAAGTTTTTATTTTAACCCTTACTTTCCATCTTAAAATCAATACAGTATATTGGTTCCAAGGCAGAAGAGAGATAAGGGTTAGATAATTGGTGGTAAGTGATTTGTCCAGGGTCATACAATCAGGAAGTGACTAAGGCCATATTTGAATCCAGAACCTCTCATTTCTAGGCCTGGTTCTCAATCCACTGAGCCACCTAGGCATGAGATTTTTAAAGAATTTCTAAGTTTTTGACCTTTTTCATTTCATGATCCTGAATCATTTTCCAATTTTTTAATCCTTCCTTGTGTGCATTTCCATAGCTAAGTTATGGAATAAATATCAAAGTGAATGTTGTCTTCGTCTGAGTTCTTCATAGATTTTTGCCACTTTCTCAATCTCTGCACTAGATTTTGGTTCATAGACTAATTATCTTCATGGTGTCTATATATATATGCTTTTCATGATCATTGCAAAAGTGACCAAGTGACCTTCAATTGGGGAATGGCTGAACAAATTGTGGTATATGTTGGTGATGGAATACTATTGTGCTCAAAGGAATAATGAATTGGAGGAATTCCATGTGAACTGGAACGACCTCCAGGAATTGATGCAGAGTGAGAGGAGCAGAACCAGGAAAACATTGTACACAGAGACTAATACACTGTGGTACAATCAAATGTAATGGACTTCTCCATCAGTGGCAATGCAGTGATCCTGAACAACCTGGAGGGATCTATGAGAAAAAACATTATCCACATTCAGAGGCAACACTGTGGGAGTAAAAACACCAAAGAAAAACAACTGCTTGATTACATGCATTGAAGGGATATGGCTGGGGATCTAGACTCTAAATGAACATCCCAGTGTAAACACCAACAACATGGAAATAGGTTCTGATCAAGGACACAAGTAATACCCAATGAAATTGTGCATTGGCTGCGGAAAGGGTGGGTGGAGGGGAAAGAGGGAAATAATGTGAATATTGTAACCAAGGAATAATGTTCTAAATTGACTAAATAAACTAATTCAAATGGGAAAAAAAAAGTGACCAAGTGTCCTGTGAAATGATATTTCTTGTTGCCTTTGGGAGAACAATAAAACTTACTTTGCCCACCCTCTATGTACTTCTTTTTTTCTTTTTTAAATACTTACTTTCTATCTTATAATTAATATCAGTACATGTTCCAAGGCAGAAGAGTAGGAAGGCTGCACAGCTAGGAAGTGCCTGAGGCCAGATTTGAGCCCAGGTTCTCCTGATTGGCCTGACTTTCTGTTCACTGAGTCATCTACCAGCTCCCTGGGTTCACTTCTTTGAGGGGAACTTGTGAGCCACTCTTTTGTTTTAATGATGATGAAAATATTATTATGAATGTGCTCTTTTCCCTTTTTTGTGTATCGTTTCATTGATCAGAGTACAAAGATGTCAGAGTAAGTGTATTACTAATTACCAATTAAGCTAATGTTTTTAGGCAATGGTGTTTTGCATCCTTTGTCTTTTTTTGACCATTTTGTTATCAGTGTGGAAGCAGAAGGATTCAGGGTTATTTTGCATTTTAAACTATTTTATAGGTCACCATGAAATATAGGGGAGGCATTGTTATCAATCAACCAACACTTGTTTAACATGTATTATGCACAAAGGCACTGTTGTTCTGTTCTTCCCAAGCCAAATGTACCAGTGTTTTTGTCAGATTGGAAAACTATTTTGCCTGACTGCAGTAGTGATTAGTTGTGTGTGTGTGTGTGTGTGTGTGTGTGTGTGTGTGTGTGTGTGTGTGTGTGTGTTTAATAAATATTACAGTTGTCTACTAGGGTTTTGTCAGGCTTTCCAATTCTGTAATAAGTATCTGACTGCTAATAAATTATGACTTAAATTTGACTCACTTCCTATCTTTGATTTATAACTTTCTTCTGACACCAGTTTGTTTGAGGTGGGTAGTTTAAGGGTTGGGTGAATCCCAAGGAACTTTCCATTACATTCATATAATAAATGTGTTTAATTTTCCATCAAGTAATTTTGGAGGACTGACAGTTTTTTGGGCACTCTTTATCAGACTATTTAATTTTGTGTATTTAGTTCTTGCCATAATGTGACCTACTACATCCTCTAATAGAGTAGCATGAAAATCTTTCATCCATCTTCATTTGACCTTCCTTGTGGGTTTATTATATCATATGTCTCTTGTGGATATGGAATGCATATTTATCATATCAGGATTTATAATATTCTATTCTGCTTTGCATTTTATTAATCCAAATGTGTAAATATTTCAACCCCTCTTCCTCTACAAATTGTAAGTTTTTTGAGGTTGGGAACTATATTTGTACCATCATTGCTTAAAATATGTACTTAGCAAAATTTTGTTGAAATGAATTATGGGAGAGAAAAATGTTTGTCGAAGAGAAAACTTTCTATCCTAGAAGCTCTTTTCAGTTCTAAACTTCACCTATGGAAGTACCTTTTCACCCTTCTGTCCCTACTTCTGATTGTCTGGGTTCTTCCCAGAATTTTCATTTTAAAGAGACTACCCAGACTGCTTATGTCTTCATTTCTTTCCAGGCTGCACTCTGAACTCTTATGGACTTTCTTTATAATACCCTTGTTAAGGTACTTCATCCCTTGTCATCTTTCCTCTTTCTATATTCCTTTTGTGCATTGTCTTCCCTTATTAAAATATAAGCTTGTTGAAGGCAGGGACTATCTTTCTTTTGGCTTGTATTTCTGGAGACAATATTTTCACAATTGATAAATGCTTGTTGCATTGGCTTGTGTTCACTTGAATAGAATGTCACAATACATAAACTCCTTCTTGTAATTCAAGAGTCCTTAATTTGGGGTCCTGAGAAGAGGTAAAAAGATCCTATGGATAAACTTCAGAGGATCCATAAACTTGGATGGGAAAAATTACAGCTTTATTTTCATTAATTTCTTGTTGAAAATCAACATTTCTTTCAATTATGAATTTCAAAAAATTATTCAGAGAAAAGATTCATAGGTCTAACCTGCTAATGGAATCTATAACCCCCAAAAGGTTAAAAACTCCTATTTTAGACTTTTAGAGATATCTTGAGGTGTAGGCTGATTTTCCTCCATTTATAAACAGGGAAATTGAAGAACCCAGAACTAAAGTGACTTCTCTTTTGCTAATCAGGAATTCAGAGCTTCTTACTTGTGGGCTTCCATCTGCCTTTGTAGTCTGATAATCTGTAATTTGTCTATTTATCCAGCTTTTGTTATTGGGTTTGGTTGCATATGTCAGAAAAAAAGAACATGAAAATATGTGCTTGTGTTTTCTTAAAAGCCAATGCAGTAAGTACTATATTTTAGGTGTTTTGTTAAAATGTTAATTAAAAAAGAAACTACCAGACAAGTGTATGGGGTGTTCAGGGAGGGGTAGTACCTCTGGTATGGAGGGCTTGTCATGCCCTCCTAGGGCAGCTCTCCAACCTCTGACCCTCACCTGACACCCAGCTCTCACTTGTGGCTCCCAGTAGCTGCGAGCATGCGGCAGCGGCCACACCCCGGGCAACGGCTTCAACAGGCCAGCTAAACCTTGTGAGGGTAGCCATCGGGTGGTAGACATCTGGTGAACCAGGGCTTTGCTCACCCAGCATGTGAAGACTGCTTTGGCTGAACAGACGGAAGAAACCAATAAGAAGGTTCAGCGGCTGAGATGGTGACGCAGCAAGGCACTGTGAAATGCTTAGGGCATGTTGGAGCACAAAAGACACGGCCATCCAATGCAGCTGAGGAAGTCTCCAGGTGTAATGACTTTTCGTGCCACTGGACCCAGGCTTCCAACGCTGAGAGAGTGGGTCTGTCTCTGTGCATTGACTTTTCCACTTAAATCTCCTTCACGTACCAGTGTCTTTGTGCACACTCATTGATCATAGATGAAAACGCATGAAGACAATCGTCATCCTCAGTTACAGAGAGACTACTACTAACCAGACAAGTGTATATTTGTCACCCTAACTAAAAATAACTTGGCCTCCAGGCATTATCTATTCTCCAATTCAAGTGTTGGGGTGGGGAGAAGAAATAGAGAGAGAACCAGAGAGCTAGATAGAGAAAATGATTAAATGCATTATAATGATATAGATAAAAGCATAGATGAGTTGTTTGGGGAGCAAATTAAAGACTTCTGTCTAATATTACTAATGACACCCAGAAGAGAATTCACTTTAAATTAAATTGGAGATAATTAGTATCTTGATTTGAGTAGATATCAAGAATATCATAATCTATATCTGCCAAAACAAACCCAGGAACTATATGATCACAACTACAAAATTCTTTTTACAAAAAAGAAGTAAGATCAAAATTACTGGAAAAACATTAATTGCTCATGGATAGGCTGAGCCAATATAATAAAAATAATTCTTACTAAATTAATTTTCTTATTTAGTGCCATATCAATCAACTTTCCAAAATTTTTCTTATAATCCTCAAAAAACCAATAAAATTCATATGAAAGAATAAGAGACTTAGAATATCAAGGAAATTAATGGAAAAAAATGAAGGAAAGCTATACCAGATTTCAAACTATATTATTAAGTGGTGACCATCATATGGTACTGGCTAAGAAATAGAGTAGAGAATAGATTAGGGAATAGATTAGGCACTCAACCTTCAGTGACCATATGACCATAATCATTTTGTGTTTGACAAGCCTAAAGATCCAAGCTTTTGGGAGAAGACCTTATTATTTGACAAAAATTGTTGGGAAAGCTGGCAAATATTATAGCAGAAATTGGAAGATGGGACTCTGACTTGGAATAAGGTTTAAGTCTGTCCAACCAAGGAAACCCGGAAGGAGTGAAATAAATGGATTTATGAGAAAGGCAGCTGAGGAAACGAGGGGCTTTTTGGGTATTTGGCTCTTGATATGCTTGGGCTGGAGACTAGTTGATGTAGAATTTTTGGTTGGGAAAAGGAGACAGTATGGCAAATGCAAATTAGTTAGGAGTAGCCAGATGATCATGTAATTATCTCTTTGTCTCTCTAACTTTTACTAATAAATAATTATAAATTAATATATGATCTCCAGAGAATTTTAATCATCACTTTTGAAATCTGCAGAATGCTAGGGGGCAGATAACAGAGAAAATGTGCAAGTGTTCATCTCTTTTAGACTTTGTTTAGCTCATTTTCACCTTGAAATTGATCTATTCTTTTTAGGCTTTGATTGGTCATTTGCATGTGAAAGAACTAGGAAACTAAATGGAAGTTTGGAAGAGACAATGAATTTGCCCCTGTTTGGGATTAGCTTCAGTGAGAGTTTAGAAGTAGAGACAAGGAGCTATAGAGTTAAAAAAAGAACCAGCTTTGGAGAAACTACTCTGCTATTGAGAATTCTCTTTTCACTTTTTCCTTGTACTGCTTGCAGAGTGACCCAAGGGACAGAAAGGGATCTCTTTTCTTCCTCTTTCCTACTATTTTCCCTTCTCCCCTTCAATGACATCTAGAAGTAGAAACACATGGCTTTATAAATGCAGCTATGAAGTTGTGTGGAGTCAATGAAATGACAAAATATCCAGTATCTGGGGTATAGATTTTTGCTCAGGAAATTGCAGGTCCTAGAATTGGAACTCCTGCTATTTTCAAGTTTGGAATTTTGGTTCTTTCTAAAAGATGAAAGTGATATTCTAGGTCAAGATACTTGCTGAAAATCATACCTAAACAACTGAAAAAACATTAGCTGCTCAAGGGTAGGTGGAAGAGATATAATAAAAATGGCAGTTCTGCCTAAATTAACATACCTTTTCAGTGCTATCCTATTAAAACAATTCAGGAATTATTTTATAGAGCTAGAAAAATAATAACAAAATATCAAGAATATTAAAGGATTTAATGGAAAAAAATTACAAAGAATGGAGTCCTAGTCACACCAGATCTCAAACTATACTATAAAGCAATAATCATCAAAACAAATAGGAGAGTGGATTAGAACCCAAAATCCTACCATATGTTGTCTATAAGAAACACACCTGAGGCAGGTAGACACTCAAAAGATTAGAATTAAAGGTTGGAGCAAAACCTATTGGGTCTCAACTGATAGAAAGAAGGCAGGAATTGCAATCATGATATCTGACAAAGCCAAAGTAAAAATAGATCTGATTAAAATGGATAGGGAAGGTGAATATATCCTGATAAAAGGGAGTATAGACAATGAGAAAATATCAGTAATCAACATGTAGGCACCAAAAGGTATAGCATCCAAATTTCTAAAGGAGAAACTAGTGGAACTGAAGAAGGAAATAGATAGTAAAACTATACTAGTGGGAGACCTGAACCCACCACTATCAAATTTAGATAAATCAAATCGAAAAGTAAACAAGAAAGAGTTAAGAGATGTGAATGAAATCCTAGAAAAATTAGAGTTAATAGATCTATGGAGAAAAATAAATAGGGACAAAAAGGAATACGCCTTTTCAGCAGCACATGGTACCTTCACAAAGATTGACCTTGCACTTGGGCATAAAAACATGGCAAACAAATGCAAAAAAGCAGAAATAATAAGTGCAACCTTTTCAGATCATAACACAATAAAAATAATAATCAGTAAGGGTACATGGAGAGCCAAATCAAAAATTAATTGGAAATTAAATAATATAATTCTCCAAAATCAGTTAGAGAACAAATTATAGAAACAATAATTTCATTAAAGAAAATGACAATGATGAGATATCCTTTCAAAATCTATGGGATGCAGCCAAAGCAGTACTCAGGGGGAAATTTATATCCTTGAGTTCATATATGAACAAATTAGGGAGGACAGAGGTCAATGAATTGGACATGCAAATCAAAAAACTTGAAAGTGAACAAATTAAAAATCTCCAGAAGAAAACCAAATTAGAGATCCTAAAAATTAAGGGAGAAATTAATAAAATCAAAAGTGAAAGAACTATTGAACTAATAAATAAGACTAGAAGCTGGTATTTTGAAAAAACAAACAAAATAGACCAAGTACTGGTCAGTCTAATTAAAAAAAGGAAAGAAGAAAACCAAATTAACAATATCATAGATGAAAAGGGAGACCTCACCTCCAATGAAGAGGAAATTAAGGCAATCTTTAAAAACTATCATGCCCAATTATATGGCAATAAATATGCCAATCTAGGTGATATGGATGAATATTTACAAAGATATAAATTGCCTAGACTAACAGAAGAAATAGAATTCTTAAATAATCCCATATCAGAAAAAGAAATCCAACAGGCTATCAAAGAACTTTCTAAGAAAAAACCCCCAGGGCCTAATGGATTCACAAATGAATTCTCTCAAAAATTCAAAGAACAGCTAATCCCAATACTATACAAAGTACTTGACATAATAAGAAGAGAGGGAGTTCTACCAAACTCCTTTTATGACACAAATACGGTACTAATTCCAAAGCCAGGCAGGTCAAAAACAGATAAAGAAAACTATAGACCAATCTCTTTAATGAACATAGATGCAAAAATCTTAAAAAAGATACTAGCAAAAAGACTTCAGCAAGTCATCACGAGGGTTATTTACTATGATAAGGTGGGATTTATACCAGGAATGCAAGGATGGTTCAATATTAGGAAAACCATCCACATAATTGACTACATCAACAAGCAAACCAACAAAAATCACATGATTACCTCAATAGATGCAGAAAAAGCCTTTGACAAAATGCAACATTCATTCGTTCCTATTGAAAACACTGGAAAGTATAGGAATAGAAGGGTTTTTCCTAAAAATAATAAATAGTATTTATCTACAACCATCAGCTAACATCATCTGCAATGGGGATAAATTAGACACATTCCCAATAAGATGAGGAGTGAAAAAAGGATGCCCATTATCACCTCTATTATTTAACATTGTACTAGAAACACTAGCAGTAGCAATTAGAGAAGAAAAAGAAACTGAAGGTATTAAAATTGTCCTATGCCCAAAGAGCGACAAAAGAGTGTTTGCCCTTTGATCTAGCCATAGCACTGCTGGGTTTGTACCCCAAAGAGATAATAAGGAAAAAGAGTTGTACAAGACTATTCATAGCTGTGTTCTTTGTGGTGGCAAAAAAATTGGAAAATGAGGGGATGCCCTTCAATTGGAGAATGGCTGAACAAATTGTGGCATATATTGGTGATGGAATACTATTGTGCAAAAAGAAATAATAAAGTGGAGGAATTCCATGGGAACTGGAACAACCTCCAGGAAGTGATGCAGAGTGAGAGGAGCAGAACCAGGAAAACATTGTACACAGAGACTGAGACACTGTGGTACAATCGAACATAATGGACTTCTCCATTAGTGTCAATACAATGTCCCTGAGCATTCTGCAGGGATCTAGGAGAAAAAACACTATCCACAAGCACCGAAGAAAAGCAACTACTTCTTTACTACAGGGGTGGAAAAGCCATAAATGAGGAGAGACTCTAAATGAACACCCTAAGGCAAATACCAACAACATGGAAATGGGTTCGAATCAAGGACACATGTGATACCCAGTGGAATTGTGCGTTGGCTATGGGAGGGGTGGTGGGAGGGGGGGAGGAAAAGAAAATGACCAAATAAAATAATGTATAACCAAGGAATAATGTTTGAAATTGACCAAATAAAGTAAATTAATTAATAAAAACAAAGAAAAAAATAATCATCAAAACAATTTGGTACTGGCTAAGAAGTAGAGTAGTTGATCAATGGATAGATTAGGTAGAAAACACATAGTAGTAAATGACCATAGTAATGTAATATTCAATAAACTTAAAGATCCAAGTTTTGGGGAGAAAAACTCACTATTTGACAAAAACTGCTCAGAAAACTGGAAAACAGTATGGCATAAAGTAACCATAGACCAATATCTCACACCATATACAAAGATAAAATAAAAATGGATACACAATCCAGAAATAAAAGGTGATACCATAAACAAATTATGATCAAATAAAATATTGAGAATATTACAAGAAGTAAAATGGATAATTTTGATTACATTAAATTAAAAGAGTTTTCATCCCAAAAAACCAGTACAACCAAGACTGGAAGAGAAACAAATAGTTGGGGGAAAATTTTTATAGTAAGTGTCTCTGATAAAAGCCTCATTTCTCAAATATATAGATAATCAAAGCAGATTTATAAGAATGCAAGTCATTCCTCATTTATTAAATGGTCAAAGGATATGAATAGGCAATACTCAGAAGAAATCAAAACCATCTTTGGTCATGTGAAAAAATTCTTCAAAGCTCTGTTAATTAGTGAAATGCAAATGAAAACAATTCTGAGATACCATACCACACTTATCGGATTGGCTAATATGATCAAAAAGAAAAATGATAAATTCTGGAAGGGATGTGGCAAAATTGGAACACTAATACACTGTTGGTTGAGCTATGAATGGATGCAACCATTCTTGAGAGCAATCTGGAACCAGGCCCAGCAATATCACCTCTAGGTATATATCACAAAGAGATCATCCTTGAGGGGAAAAGGACATATTTGTACAAAAATATTTATGGAAGCTCTTTTGTGCTAGTAAAAAATTAGAAACTTAAGAGATGTCCATTACTGGGGAATAGCTGAACAAGTTGTGGTATATGGTCATAATGGAATACTATTGTACCATAAGAAACAATGACCAGAATGATTTCAGAAAAACTTGGAAAGACTTGTATCAACTGATGCAAAGGGAGGTGGACAGAACCTGGAGGATATTGTTCACAGTGGTAGAAATATTGTATGACAGTTAACTGTTAAGGTCTAAACTATAATCAGCAATGTAAGGATCCAAGATAACCCTAAGGGATTCATTCTGAAAAATGCTATCCCACAGTCATAAGAGTAACTGTCAGAGTATGATTTCAGATTGAGCCATAACTATAGCTCACCTTATTTCCTACATGAGTTTCTTCTTGCATATCTGATTTGTTTTCTTTCACAACATGAGGAATATAGAAATTTGTATTGTAAGACAGCACTATAAAAATCTATATAAAATTGTTTACATTGTGGAGAGGGGAGAAAGAAGAAAAGAGAGAGAGAGAATTTGGATTGCAAAAGGTTAAGCATTAAAAAAATGTTTCTTCATGTAATTAAAAAAAGGAATAGACCCAAAAAAGAAGAAAAAATTTCTGTTGAGCCCCCAATTGGAAACAATGGAGACCAAGATCAAGCAGTAGAAATACCAGTTCCAAGGAAGAACAGGTCCAGAGGCCTAGAAAAGTGACTTGTCCAGCACAGATGCCACATTCTTCAAGGAGAGAACTGAAGACTTTATGAGAAGACAGACACTGGAGCACCTTGTAGCAGCAGAGATATAAATTGACTTGACCATATCTGTTCTCTGTGTATGTACCTCTGTAGTTATAAACTCTATGGACATCCACTTTTTTCATTGATGCTGTACATATTTGCAGAAAAGCATGCCCTGGATTTAACAGTGTTCCCTTGAGCTGGAAGGGTTGGGAAGGGTGTGCTAAGCCAAAACTATGAAATACTGATAGAATGATAAAGCCAAAGTATCCTTGTATATTTATGTGGTATACAGATAAGGGGATATGGGCCAGGCATGTTACTATATAAGGCTGAGACAAAAAAAGTGCTGCTGTTATTTTTAACATTTGTTTACTTTCTGCAGTGTGATGTTGGACAGAACTCTCTATGGTCTTCTAAAGACACACACACATATATACAAACACATAAAATGTATTTAAAGCTTTGAGAAATATTTTGAGACTAGTCATAAGTTGGAGATTATGATAGCAAAAGTATATCAGAATTCATACCCAATCACTTTAGAGCTACTTTTTCCATACATGAAACTCTCATTAGATATCTCTCTTTATAACGTTTTACCATATACTATACACATTTCTATATGTCCACATTTTTTTAATCTCTCAGAGGAAATTTTCACTATTCAAATAACATTTTTGGATGTTGTCCCTTGGAAGAAGAATTTTAAAAAGGAATTCCCTTAAATGTTTGGAATTTATTTCTTTGTAATTTTTCTCCTCTCCCACCCCCTCCTTAGACAGGACACCTTTGAAAAATCTTTCTCAAAACACTGGGGGTGGGGATGGTGTTTCCTGTTAAGAAAAGTGCATTTAGAAAATGTAAAAAGGAAAATAACAAAACTTCCAGCTGGAGTGAGAAAAAAAATCAAATCTTCATAGACATTTTTGTCTGTGTCCAACTGGTGACTTTCCAGTGGGGTCTGGTTTGTCAAATCTGTTTCTCTCTTTCCAAAATGAAACTTTAGTTGTGGGAAGTTTTCATCAAGTTGTCAATTTTACTTCATAAAGGGAAAATGTTCGGGGAAAGTTAACAATCATATTTCTTAGTTGAATTTGTGTTCATTGAGTTTTCTATATTTCCTTAGTTTAAAAAACTGTTGGCCATTGGAAAACTTTTTCAAAAGCCCACATAACACCAGAAGTCTTTTAAGAATCAGAAATCTGGCTCGATGAAAAGTAAAATGATTTCTGAGGGAAGGGGCACCCTCTCCAATAGCCAGTGATCCAGTATCATCAAGTTCCTTTGGGTGCACTGATCCGCTGGCTGTGTACACATTCTTTAGCTCAGACCATGGAATAGTGTCATGAATGAATGAAAATGAATGAAAAAAGTAAATATTAAATATTTATTATTTGACACATTCAGGGCATATAGCCTGAGGAAGAAAGAACTATAGACAATTAAGACCCATTTCATGGAGACATTGTCCATTTCTTGCAGAGGAAGCATGCTGATGCAGTCTGCCATGTGGGCTGGGGAGCTTACTTCTGGAAAGGCCTGGTGTTGTATAAAGGAAGTGCCTTAGATGCAGACATTCTGTGGCTGGTTCCTGTCTGTTAGCCATGTGATGAAGAGGAGTGGTTTTTATTTTTATTTTGTTTTGTTAGCTTGGCACTGTAACCAGAACTGGGGAGGGGAGCGTTCAAATGTCAGTAGTCTGTCAGGGCCATCCTCCTGGTGTAGTAACTTTTTGGATTTGTTATCTCTGAAGGATGTCCTTGCTGTTGCTTCTGTGTTGGTTGTGTCCATTGCCTTACAGCTAATTTCTCAACTGAGAGAGGTACTAGTAATGAGTTCCTATAACTTCTCCATTTTTTTTTGAGACTTCAAAGTAGTTTTGTCTATCTAGTCAGTAGACTAGGCCTTGCCAAGCCCTTTTCATGGCTGCTCATTCATCTTTGGTGCCCATCTTTTACCCAGCTCTCATCTATGGCTTCAAGTGTGGGTTTCAGCAGTCTGGTTGAATCAGATTAAGGTAATTGATAGGCCTCAAATCTATAGATGAGTACAGAGGATGTCTACCTGAAGCTTGTGAAGACTTTCTTAGCAGAATGGGTAGATGAGAAGAGTTTGTCCCAGTGATCATGAATATGGTGGAAGCAGGCACCATCAAGCTCCTAGAGCTTGGTCATATGTTAAAGATGCCCAGGTCATTCACTGTATCTCAGGCATTGCTAGTTATCATGACTTTTGTCTTGTCACTGGACTTTAATGACTCTGGAAGAAAGAGGCTGATGACTTTTTACAATTCTGCCTCACATAAGTCCAATCCATGAGCAAGTCTGCTGTGATTGATCTTCTTTGAAAACAAAGAATGAACAAGATGTGGTTCTTACCTAAATTCAGTAGACATGATGTAAAGTCCATAGTGGAAGAAGTTTGTTCAGGGAAGCCTCTTTTAGAAGAAAATTCACTTTACTTCAATTCTATTTATTGACAGCCATGGACAAGGTCCTAGGGAATATGTCAGATGCTAGAGATAGCAAAACAGTAAATTGGTCCCTGCCTTCAAGAACATGATATTCTACTGGAGAGATTTAATGTGGACATAGACAAATAAATAAAAAGTAATTTGGAAGAGAAAGTATACAAACAACTGGGAGGACCAGGAAAGGTTTTCAAGAGGAGGTGACACCTGACCCCAGTTTGACAAAGACTAGGAATTCTAAGAGGTAGAGTTAAGGAAGGAATGCAGTCTAGAGATGGAAGGCAGCTTGTGTGAAAAGACAGTGACAGCAAGTGAAATGTTGAGTTCAGAGAGACCTGACAGGCCAGTTTGGCTCTAACACAGAGTGAGTGAAGGAAGGACATTAATATGAATTAAATCTGAAAAAGTAAGGAGGGGCCAGCTTGTGCAGAGTTTTAAATGCCAGGCTGAAGAATTTTTATTTTTTCCTAGATGTAGTAGGAAACCACTGAATATATTTAAGTGGAAATCAGAAAAATTATTTTAAGGATTATTCTTGCAACTGTGTGGATGAATTAAAGATGAACGAAACATTTTTTTTAGGATTTTGGTTGTGAAAAGAAATATAGGGTAATCATTTAAGGGTATTGCAGGGCAAGGAGTAATTTTAAAAAAATTATTTTTGTATTTGATCAACTTCAAACATTATTCCTTGTTTACAAAATCATATTCTATTCTTCTCCCCCTACTCCCACCCTTCCCGTAACTGACATGCAATTCCACTGGGTATTACATGTGACCTTGATCAGAACCTATTTCCATGTTGTTGATATTTGCACTAGGATGTTCATTTAGAGTCTACATCCCCCCACTTCGATCCATGTAATCAAGCAGTTGTTTTTCTTTGGTGTTTCTACTCCCACAGTTTTTCCTCTGAATGTGGATAGTGTTCTTTCTCATAAATCCCTGTGGGTTGTACAGGATCACTGCATTGCCACTAATGGAGAAGTCCATTACATTCGCTTGTACCACAATGTATCAGTCTCTGTGTACAATGCTCTCCTGGTTCTGCTCCTTTAGCTCTGCATCACTTCCTGGAGGATGTACCAGTTCCCATGGAATTCCTCCACTTTATTATTCCTTTGAGCACAATAGTATTCCACCACCAATATATACCACAATTTGTTCAGCCATTCCCCAATTGAAGGGCATCCCCTCATTTTCCAATTTTTTGCCATTACAAAGAGCACAGCTATGAATATTCTTGTACAAGTCTTTTTCCTTATTATCTCTTTGGGGTACAAATCCAGCAGTGCTATGGCTGGATCAAAGGGCAGACAGACTTTTAGTGTCCTTTGGGCATAGTTCAAAATTGCCCTCCAGAATAGTTGGATCAATTCACAACTCCACCAGCAATGCATTAATATCCCAACTTTCCCACATCCCCTCCAGTATTCATTACTTTCCATTGCTGTGGTAATTTTTTTTTTTAAAGGATGAGACAACATGGCCATATTTGAATGGGAAGGAACCAAAAGATGAGGAGAGATTGAAGATGAAAGAAAGAAGTTCTCAGAGGATAAAGGAGGGGTTGGGATCAAACAAGCAAGTGGAAGGGTTGATTTTGGAAAGGAAGACTATGATAGGCTCATTATTTACTAGTATTCTTTTTGCCCTCGTGTAGATTAGGCTAATTATTTCCTCTACCAGGCAAAGAAACTGTCCCAAAGATCTGATTAACTCAGGGGGCTAAGGCACAAGCCTCATTTTTGTAGAGGCATCTTCTTGGTAGTCTCTGGTCATATTAACGTGCCTTCTTCTCACTTAGGGGGATAAAAAAGCCCACCTACATGGAGTCAGGGCCCTTTGTACTTGACTGATGCATTAGTCACCATACTCTGCCCTGCTGACCAGATTTGTTTCTATATGGAGGCAAGAGAGGCCATATTTACTCAAGCTAAGTGCTGTAGTATCCTTGTTAAATATCCTTCCTATGCTAGGGTTAAGTAATATTTCTTGTATTACTGTTGAGTGATTTATGACTATCTGATTTAATTCCAATATTGAGTCTTGGTTAAGTGACTGACCTGAGTAAAATCTGCCCACCAAAAGGGCTAACTTTTTTCTCAGAAACTGTATGGAACAAATAAGAAATTGGGGAATGATGTTGAGAATCCTTTGAGATGTGGAGTAGAGGAAAAGGAGGAGATCATAATGAATAGTTTCTATTTTCTTATCCAAGTAGGACTTGAGGTTCTATGCTAAGAGGATAAGGAATTTGCTATGCTAAGGAATTTGTGAAGAAAGATTGTCAATAAAACAAGAGGACAAGAGATTCAAGAATAGAGTACTGTTAATATATCAACCTGAGGGTCAAGACTGTGAAGCGAGGATAATGAATCCAGAATAGGGATGATTGACTGGGACTGTGTAGTTGAAAAATAATTTTTGGAGGAGTAAGGAAGACAGAGAATGAGATGGAAGGACAAAAATGTTAAGAAGAATTTCAGAGTTCTGGATCATTAAAGGAGCAATATTATTGTTCATGGTAAGATCCAGGGTATGGCATATTCCTATAGGTATCTGAGATTGAGGGATAAAATAATTCATGGGAGTTGAGGGTGTTGGTGGGCTGAGAGTCATGGCATAGTCAAGAAGTCATTGGGATGTGACTGAAATCTTCTAATGAGAGGCCAGGGGTTGGATAGAGAGAAAAACTAAATTAAGTTTTGAACTCCTTAAGAAAGGCAAGAGATTTGATAGCTAACCATGACAAGGATCTGAACCAGGTGATACAGATGGATGGAGAGAAACTTGAAGGAGAAGTAGTTATTCAGTGGGTATAGGAAAGGGAAGGTCAGGTAGTGTTAATGAGAATCAAGTAGATTGTCTATTCTTCCTGGGGTGGTATATTGGAGAAGAACACAAGAAGGAATATCTGTACTACCATTGTCCAATGGTAAGTATGGGCAAAGCATCTTCTGGAGCTGTGGACTCCAGACCTTTTTGACTGTGCAATCTATCAGTAAAAAAAAAAATGAGTATACATTCCTAGTATATATATATATATATATATATATATACACACATATATACACATATATATATACATATATATTATATACACATACATACATATATATATTATATATACATACATATATATTATATACATACATATATATTATATATACATGCATACATATATATTATATACACACACATATATTATATATACATACATATATATTATATATATACATACATATATATTATATACATACATATATATTATATATACACACATATATATTATATACACATACATATATATTATATATACATACATACATATATATTATATATACATACATACATATATATTATATATACATACATACATATATATTATATATACATACATACATATATATAATTGTTTACATGTACTATTGTTCCAACATATTTTGCATATCATGAAATATATGCATCAAAAAGAAATTTAAAATTGTAGGGGGGGGGCTGGCCTGCAGCCCTCCCAAGAAAGGAAAGATAGAAGGTTGACTTTGGGGGAAAGGACTGAGCTGAGGGGATGGATAAGAAAAAGGCAGACATCCATGCAATATTCATAATAATGGAGCTTCACAAATCAAGCTCAGCTACTTAACTTTCACAAGGAAATGAAACAGTTAAGTAACTTTAAATCAACATACGGGAGTAAGCAATGAGCATGGAGATTAGCTGAGAGAAAAGCCATGGTCCCTTAAAGACAAGGCTTTAAGTACGGACCAGTCTGGCTTGAGGATAGGAGATTGAGAAAGAAAGGTCTTTCAGAGAGAGAAAGAGAGATAGAGAGAGAGGAAGTTAAAGCTCCAGGAAAGACTGAGACAGGTGAAAGGTGATAAGGTAAGGGCTGGCTTTCTGTGGTCGCTCATATTTATTGGCATTGAGATGCAAATGTACATAATACATATTAATGAATACACAGCGGATTGCCATTGGTTCAGTTGTAAATTACGACACGGCAGAGGTGTGGCTTGTCTCAGCCAGGTGAGCACAAAGAAACCTGAGTTCACTCCTATAAGAGATGCTGGGATCAAAGGTCAATGCCTTTCTTGCCATGCGCAGGACCTAGCATGGGCTTTCCTAAGACAATCCTTACAGATAAATTTCCCTTGTGCATACACAGGTGTGGACTGTTACAAAAATGATAAAAAGATAGAATATTCTGTATTTTAAAAATTCTTTAAAAACCATTGTATTCTCACCAAAATATCATAAATAATATTATACAAATTATAAAAATATAAATGCATTATAATAGTAGTTTAGTGGGAACAATATGACTGAATATACATAATTATTTTTGAAAATATTGGTTTAACACCATGATACAGCAATTCAAGGAGTCTGGTTTTAAGTTTGGCTTATTTCAAAACTTGTCTATCATAGCTGAAATGTGGAAGTATTTATAGACTATAAGCACCAGCACCCACAAAAAACCATTTCAAAAGATAAATTGGCAGGTGGAAAGATATTGCTGTTCTCTCTATTTCATTAAACTTAGAAGTTTCTCCTCAAGCTTGAAAAAGATTACCACAAAAAAAGACCTTAATTCCTGGCAGTGCTGCTGCCTTCAAGAGATTTTTCCAGATTCTCCTAGCTATCAGTGCTTCATCTCTAGCCTCCCCCTCAAATTACTTTATGTCTATTTTGTCTGTATAAGGGAGTAGCGTGTATTTTTTGTCCATGTAGTTCATGTATGTGCACAAAAGAAAGGCAAGAATAGATAACTCTGGAATCCCCTTCCACTACCATTTTCCCAGGGAGATTTGATTCTTTTCAGGAAGAAAAGTAAAAGGTAGGGCTAGAGGTTGCCCACTCATCCATCTGTAGAGAGAAGGGTAGCCCAGCTAGAATTATGTCTATCTACTCCCTTAAAGATTATTATCTTAGAAAATAAAGATCTTAGATAATAAAGATCTTAAAGATTATTATTTTAGGGGAAACGAATTTTAGTTTTAAGCTGTATTTCTGATTATTATCTCTTAATGGGAAAGGTCAACCCCAAGCTATATATCTGAGATTGACCCCCTCCCTACTAAAGGCCAATTCCACAGTGAACACACATAGCAAATAGCCAAGAAATTCATTTATCCAAAAAGATGGCAAATGGAAATCAGAGGAAGTAAATATATGAGACTATATGGTCATTGTCCTTCATATTTGAAGAGAATCAAAATAGTATCACTCGTAATGTCTTGAGACTCACATAAATTGGATTTGAGTGAGTCAGAATTGCACCAATTTGTTAGTCTGACATTTTCTTCTAGTCATCCAAGTCTGGTGGCAAGACCAAAAGTCAGGATAACTGGTGTTGGCTGGGGATGTCCTTGGTTTTTCTCCTACTCACACTCTGCAGCACCTGTTTCTACCATCTTCATGGCCGAAGGAACATACTGTTCTCGTTTTCCCCTTCTTCTGGGGGAAATCTTCATATGCCTGAGATAGACACCCCTTTAATTCACTGGTGGGTATCAGTTACCTTTAACCTGGTTTTCTATCCAATGATCCCCCTAGCTGCCCTTTAGTAGATATTTAATAAAAGTTTGTGGTGATCCATCTTTGGACCTCCCTTCCTTTATTATGTACAGCCCTTACCTGCCTTCACTTATTGGGAAAGAAGTCTCTCTGAACACCAAGGAATAATCAGTTTCCACACTGTTTGTGAAGGACATTCCTGGGAGAGATCACAGAACTGCCAAATAAGCAAAAGCAGCCACACTGGCCCAAACTCTGTTCCATATAGTTTTTCCACTTCCTGGATTTTGCCTTCCAGCTCATCAGTGTTAATGACTATTCCACGACTTTTTCTCCATTCCTTAAATGTATGTTCCCATAGGGAACAGAAACCAGCTGCATTCTGCAGCTGCCCCCATTTCCCTCTCTATTCTAAAGACTAGCAGGCTCAACATTCTAAGCAGGTAAAGTTCATTAGCGTGGACAGAGTGGAGGAGAGAGAAAAGGAAGGAGAAGTAATGGGAGAAGGAAACTCTTCCTAATAAGTTATTTAGTGGAATCTGGAACCAGAAGGGTGTTATGTCCAGCCCCAACCCAGACCTTTCACTAGTCTCTTCTTTCCGCAAATGAGGCACAACTCCTTAGCTCACAGATGAACTTCTTATCTATTCTTGTGATTCAAAAGACTTACTTATGGGAGAGAGGGGAGGGAAGAAAAGAAAATGATCTTTGTTTCCAATGAATAATGTTTGGAAATGACCAAATAAAAATAATAATAAAAAAGACTTACTTATACCTCCCTTGCAGACCTAAGCCCATGATGCTACTCTGAAACTGGCCCTAAGCAGTCCCTGTGCCAGTCTATATAGTAAGTATCAGCAAAGCCAAATTCTTCTCTTATTCATATAAAAATGCACATTAAAGTTTTAGAATCCATGCACCTCCATGGATCATCGTTTATACTCTCAAGGGTATACCCATATCATTTTGGAGATCACTGCTGAAAAATGCTGAAGACAAAAAAGCTCTCACAAACACTCATTGATAGAAAACTTAACAAATAGCAGCAACTACATAACTACTCCCTTAATTTCCAGGATGCTGCATTTTATGAGACTATTAAATAGGCATTTTATGGTTCTGTTTGCACAACGTGATGGTGATGCTAATAACTGACTTTTTGCAGCACTTTAAAGTTTATCAACATTTTTATATATAAGATCTCGTTTGAGTCATTAGGTATATTCATTTTACAATGGGAAAACTAGGGCTCAGAGAACCTTATTTGTGTGTAACTTACAGTATGATTTGCCAGTGATCAATAGCAAGTATCAGCAGAGAGATCTGAGTATAGGTCTTTCTTCCTCATGCCAAATCCAGTAGTCTACCCATTATATCATAGTGTCTATTGTGGAGCAAAGGGATCTGGGATTGTGGTGGAAGTTCCCAAACTTTTTTGGTTCATGGTGATTTTAGCATTTTAGTACAATTTTTTTATGATACCCTTGGGCCAAAAGAAATACTTAACAGTTTTGTTTATTTAGTTGTTAGGCCCAGAAAACTTATATAAGTATTTATGTCCTAATATCTTAGTAGGATCTTTGAAATTTCAATTTTAGATTTGAAAAAATAATACACACAAATTGAAAAAAATTATTTTATTCTTAAGTAATCACAATCAATTACCAATATGCAATCAGTATACTTGTTGGACACTGCCCACATTCTTGAAATCAGATTGTAAACTACTACTTTCATTTCTTGTTCCACAATCATTTATTTATTTATCATAGCAAGTTCCAAAACTAGAACTGCAAAAATGGAATAGTCTAACCTAAAACTTCAGACCCTTTTATGATCAGGACTTTGAGGACTTGCTAAAGGGTCATAGTCTAATTTCAGTTGTGTCTGACTCTTTGTGGTCTCATTTGGGAATATCTTGGCAAAGCTCCCGGAGTGGTCTACCATTTCTTTCTCCAGGTCATTTGACAGATGAGGAAACTGAGGTAAATAGGGTAAAGTGACTTGCCCAGGGTCACATAGCTAGGAAGTATCTGAGACAAGATTTAAACACAAATCCTCTTGACTTCAGTCCTGGCACTATACTGTGCTATTTAGCTGCCCCTTCTGCTAAGTTCTAAGATTACTTGTTTAGAGATTGAACACAAATATGAATGGATAATAATGCATTTACTTATTTTGGCAGATAAATAAATTGAATGCTATCAGCAAGAGCTGGGTAGCAACACAGGTCAATTGCAAGCTAGTGTAGATATGGATGTCCAAATCAAGGAAATAGTCAATCAATCAGCAAATATTTATGAAGTGCCTGATCTTGGGCTATGTGCTGAGCATATACAGACAGAAATGAAACAGTTCCTGCCTTCAAGGGAACTAACCTATTGGAAACTCTGTTATAATATTATTCCATTTATTTATTTTTATTTTATAATTTTATTATATTATTACATTGATAATTATGATTTAAAATAATTTTACATTACATACAAAAAATTACATTACAATGACAGTGGAATAGTATTACCATCTGGTGCCCTTGCAAAAGTTACTTAAAGTTAATATTTGACTCACTTTTAGGGTCTCCCCAAAGTGAAGGAAGTGTGGAAAGGCACCCAATATACCACCATGAATCTGGTATGGGTGTGAAGAGAGAATTAGGCTCTCTTAGCTTATTTTTAATGTAATCATTCAGCAACCTTTAATTTAATCAAATCAAGAACTAAGGTACCCCTGTTTAGCGCCTAGCTCACCAGTAAGTAAGAGAGTTCACAAGTTCACTTACTAGAGAAAGCTCACACCTCCAAAGGTCACTGCCCTCCTTGGACAGTACTAGGCAAATTGGGAGGCTGTGACTGGTTTTCCTGAAGTGAAGGAGCAACAGGAAGTGACATTGAGAAAACTGCTTTTAAAAGGCCAGTGCAAGGATTCATTTAGTCATTCTGCATTGGGATGGCTGAGGGGAGACTCTTGGAGGCACTCACTTTTGCCTGGACTCATTCTGTGCTGGGGAGGCTTGCTGGTGAGTGACTTTGGCTAAAGGAAGAGGCTTGCATTGGTGGATTTCTGGTTGAAGACACCACTGGGACTTCCATGTGGAGATTGAGGGAGTCCTTGCCAGGGGCTGAGCCAGACTTCACTGAATTAACACTTGGACTGGTAGGCCAGACAATTCTCTACCTCCTTCCTGTATTTCCCACTTTAATACCTCTACCTTGTTGTAAATAAAAGCTGCTAACACTTTTTTTTCCTGACTTAAGGGTTAATATTTTACAAATGGTGACCACAATCTTACTTTTAGAACTCTTATATTTAGTCAAACCTAATTTTAAATCTTACATGGGACAGGCAGCTGGTGGTGCAGTGGATAGAATGCTGGCCCTGGAGCCTGAAAGAGCTGAATTTAAAACTGGCTTCCAACACTTACCAGTTGTCGGACCTTGGGCAAGTCACTTACCCTGTTTCAGTTTCCTCAACTGCAAACTGAGGATAAAAGCCTAGCACATATTAGGTACTCCATAAACATTTATTTCCTTTCTTCCTTTTTGTACATAAAAGAAATGCTGAGGACAAAAAAAAAGCTCTCACAAACACTCATTGATAGAAAACTTAACAAATAGCAGCAACTACATAACTACTGCCTCAATTACCAGGATGATGCATTTTATGAGATTAATAAATAGGCATTTTATGTTTCTCCTTGGCTTCATATTGTCCAAACAATTCCTTGCAGGTCCTTGTCTTCTGGTATGCTTGACCCAGGATTGAGCTTCCTCCCCTATTGATGGCATCCTTTCTAATGCAGAAACTCCTTCTACTACCAGTCAGCTCTGACTAATGGTCTCAGGTTTCCAAAATCTCAAAGTCTGGAAATTCCTAAACTGAAACTATCCATCTGGGAATCTCTGTTCTATTACCTAGACTCCAGAAAAGAAAAACGGCTGCCAGAAAAGGCAGTTTACTTGGGTTGCTTACCATTTACTTAGAAGGATGAAGAAAGATGGAATGGATTAATTCCTTTAAAAAAATTCACTGCATCATTGGCTCTTTCTGCTCAGTGACCAAGAGGGTTCTTGTTTTATCATTCCCAAGGCACTGAGGAATTTAGTTCTGAGTCCCATGGGGTCAGCTGGAAGCAGGCAGGGAAGCTCTACACACACCTACTGATCTAAGTCAATGAAAGACTGTGATTGTTTGTGTATTTGAGCCAAGGGAAAACTCTGGAGCTGATATGGAATCATCTACTGGTCCAAGAGGACATCAGATGTACATAAAATCACAAGATTTGTACTCAGGGAATTCAGAGAAAAGTGTTATTGATTTCTTCTGCTTGCTTGGAGAGCATAAGCATCAACAAGTCTTCGAGACTGGTATTCATAGAAAGGAGAGATAAAGAATATAAATAACACTATTGCTTAGTTGGGCAGGTAGGCTCTGCAGGATCTAGAGACTACTTAATCAAGCAACCTACTCAAGGAGATGCTTGGCTTGGCAAAAGTAAGAATGTCTACAAGTACATCTTTAAGAAGACCCACAACCAGAATGTTTTAGTTGCATGTTGCATATTGCTGAGTATTCTGGCTACCTAATAATACCACTAAGAATGACCTTTCTGAATTTATCCTATATGTACAAATGGTGGGAGCCAAGATTACCTTTATACTTTGCTTTGAAATTTCAGGAAATGGAGATGTGGACACATAGCCTACTCACTCAACTGAAAGATCAGATCTATTGTGTAACTATTGTTTCAGCTTTGTAGAGCTTGTAAAGGAAGAAGCAATTGATTATTTTTATTATAATTTATTATAAAAATCCTGTTTCAAAAACCTTGCTAAAAATCTTGGTGTGTTGGAAAAGCATATGATATTGAAATGGTAGATAGCCATACCAAACCCAAAAGTTGAAAGATGAGATAATCTTCCATGCTACAAAAAGGCCTCAGATACAATATAGAACTTGGAGGAGTTAGTCAGGCTCCCTGATGATCAGGAGGCCAGGAACACTGGAGACCTCTTTCTATGCTGGCATTGAACCATTAACAACTATTATTTTAGTCTTTCCATTCAATCGCTTCTAACTGTATTTAATTTTTCCACATTTCTCCAACTTTATAAGGATAGCATAAGATGTTTTAATCAAAATTTTTACCAAAAATCTAAGCAAACTATATCTATAGCATTCCCTTCACCTAATGGGATAGTAATTCTGTCCAAATAGGAATGAATTTAGTCTGGTATGAACTGTTCTTGATGAAGTCATGTTAACTTTTTATAATCACTGCTTTTCTTTCTAGAAATCAGACTTTATCCTTCATGGTTATTTCTAGAAGTTCATAAAGAATCAGACCAAAATTCACTGGCCTATACTTCTGAGGACTCTGTTCTATTTCCTTTTTTGAAAATTAGGATATTTGAAAATTAGGATATTCTCCAACATAGGCCTTTTTAGAAAAATTCTGTTTTTTATTCTCTTTGGAATTGTTTCCCTTTCTTCCTTCAGAATTCCAATCTTGAATATTATGGAATGATTTCTATGGAATTTTAATCCAAGGGATTCTCTCTATCTCTCCTTTGAAATCCTTTGATATGCTTCCTCATAATTTCAAGTGTGTGTTAGACTATGTCAACAATGCAATGAATTAAATTTGACCTCAAAGATCTGACACTTGGTGAGATGAAACCAAGGACTGGAACATGGCTCTTGTGAATTTCAGATTTGAAGAGGAACAAGAGTAACATTAATTATTTAATATTACTTTAAAATATTATTTATGAATTAATAACATAAATATTCCTGTTGCTTGCTGTCTAAACTTTGAGCTTGTATAGACACAAGAGGAGATGATATTTACTGCTCGCTTCTTTCTTGGGCTTTCATCTTCTGCAAGCTTCTAGACATTTTTCCTGCTTTTCTTCTTCCTTTTTTGTAACTACTCTTGTACTCTTGATATTAACTAGATTTGGGGACATATTTAAATAATTGTCTCTCTGTCCCCAACTCCTATTCTTTTTAGTTTTAAATATTTAGATTAAAATTATAATAATGTATTGAGAAATATATTCTTACCAGCTCTCCTAAGCAGCCTTGTTAAGAAGACTTCATCTCTGGCATCAGAAATCTGTAATTCCTGTGTTTTAGCCCATGGTACAGAAGTTCAAAATTCATTCCAAAATATCACCACCTTAATCAATTATTTATTTACCAGACACATTTTTTATCTTCTGTCTCCTTTGTTTTTAATGGGCAATGCGATGAAAGCAGAGCCTGTGCTTCAGTAGGTCTTCAGTTTCTTGCCCAAGTTGTTGTAATTTTTGGTAATAGATTTTACCTGTGTCACTTATACCTATGTGAACCATAAAAAAGGAGGAAGTATTAATGTTGTGATAAGTTTTTGGGAAATTCTCTGTTATGTCTTGGCTACATACGTGGGGAAGATAACAGATTTCTCTCTAGTGAGCTAGTTGACAAATAACTTCCTTTGTGCTCCTGAGCAGAGAAATAGCAATCACTCCTACTCTGATTTTTCTTCTCATCCATAGTGGGTGAGAGTTTCTGTTACTCTGCTGTATCATCCTTTGGAGAATGAACAGCTGTTTCCTCTTTATATCATCCAATCTCCTTGTCTTCAGGAAGAACCTCTAAACCTTTTTTTTTTAAGCTCTAAGTGCTCAGATGTGTTCTTTCTTTTCTTCCTCTTCTATATAACACTCTGATTCTAAAATTCTGACAAACCTAAAGCCTCCATGGCTGCTCCTCTTTATATCTCATTTTTCTTCTGAAAACATTACTCCTGTTTCCTTTAGAACATGACATTGTACTGACAAGCTTAGAGTGTGAAGGGGGCATTCTTTAGAGTGACTTGTATATAGTCACACAACTAGTACACATTAAAGGGGGTCATTCAAACTCAGATCTCTCTTGCTCTTGCCACTACACTCATTGCCTCTCTAGAAAACTGACACAGACTGTATATAGTATTCTCATTGGAATTTGGAGGATTATCTTTCTAGAGCTGGAAGACCCCTCAGAGGCCATTTAGACCTCTAAAATACACACATTTTACAAATGAGGAAACTGGTCTAGAAAGTTTATGAGATTTGTCCAGTATCATAAAGTAAGTATATGGCGAACTTAGATTTGAAATTAGCCCTTCTGGCTCTAAATTGAATATTTGAATTGAATCAAAAATTGAATCCAATTTAGCCAACTTTCAATGATAGATAAATGTAGCAGAAATTGACTTTGAATGTCAGAAGACATACAAAAGTGATATTTTCACCTTTCACTTAAGCAAATTTCCTTTTGAAAACTTTCTAGTTGTATATATTTCTATGTGGGTAGTTGGAAAACATAGTGGATAGAGTACCAGGTCTGGAGTCAGGAAGACTCATCTTCTTGAGTTCTAATTTGGCTTCAGTTACTTATTCCTTGTATGACCCTGGACAGATAATTAGCCTTGTTTGCTTCGGTTTCTTCATGTAAAATGAATTGGAGAAGGAAATGACAAACCACTCCAGCATTTCTGCCAAGAAAACTCTAATGGGAGTCACAGAATTAGACAAGATTAAAAATGACTGACCAACAACAATCTTTCTATGTATGCATACAAATATTTATGCATGTATGTATTATCCCTCCATTCCTCCATCCATCCATTCATCTATCTATCCATCCATCCATCTATTCATCCATTCACTTTCTATTATCTATCTATCTATCTATCTATCTATCTATCTATCTATCTATCTATCTATCATCTATCTCTCTGTCTGTCTCTCTATTTATCTAACATAACAATCCCCTGCTTAAACATTTTTCAAATGGAAGTGACTTCCTCTTGGCATTGTCATTCTGTGATCCCCCTATATCCTTATCTACCTCCTTAGGACTCTGAGAGGCTTAGTTAATGAATGTTTGCAAGCATTATTAATAATTATCACCTTCATCACTCTACAGATCTTCTCTGCTGTAGGGCAGGTGATGGGTTGGCTGAGAGTACCATTTATCAGAACTAATTAGCTAGCTAGCCAGTCAGCCAGCCAGGGGGGATGGCTTAGTGGTCTAAGTTTGAGTTTCACATATCACAGGTGCAATCAGGAGCTCAGCTCCTAAGGGGATCTTCTTAGTCTTTTTTATCCTCCTGAGGCAGATAAAGTGCATACCACCCAGTTTATTCTTTGTAGATATTTTGGTTGAGACTTTTCTCTGCTCTCAGAATCCCAGAAAAATCCCTAAGCACTTATTAAAAGAGTAATAGTTTGGGGCTCTTTGCTTTCTGGTTTTATTACTTCCAAGATTTAGAACATGGGAAAGTCTTGTGCACTTTGGTTGTGTTTGGTTCTATTATATGGGGAGTTCTATTCTAGTTCCAGATATCCTGAAGTTCTCCAGATACCACATACCCAAGGAATACAAGCTGCTCTGCTGAGATAGTATACTCTATACTCCATTGCTGCCCAGGAATCTGCCATTCCTATATATTAACTCATGGTTCAGAAGTCTAAAACCCATTCTAAGATACCACCTTCTTCACCAGCTGCTTATTTCCTAAATTAACTTTTTCTCTTTTGCCTTCTTCCACTTCAATGGACAACAGTGAGGAAAGCATGGATCAGGCTGACTCTTATGTGCTATCCATTTTTAGGAGCTAAGCTATCATTTGGATTGCACTGATATTGGAAGCCTGGGAACCCCAACAACATGAAGGTGGTTAATTGGCTAAGGTTGACGTCTGTGTCCCTGGGGCTTGGCTGGGAGAATTCATCTTGAGCTTTTGCATGTCTGCGAATGGTTTAAGGGGCAGGAAACAGAGAGGGCATTTAGAATATGGAATGTAAACACAATTTGAAATGACTTTTGGTTTGCTTCTCTGATTTTTCTCCATATTTATGTGAAATGGATCTTTAGAAGAGACATTTATGGCATTTTTAAGAGGCTACATAGTATAGTGCAGGAAGGATACTGGAGTTGGAGGCAAAAAGATCTGGACTAGAGCACATTTACAAGAATGATTGTGATTGTGGGCAAGTTATTTAAGCTGAGGCTCAGTTTCCTTATCTATAAAATAGAATAACTTTGTATATATCACTATAGAGGGCTGTTCTGTAGAAAATGCTTTATAATATAAAAGTGGACATTCACATGATTACCAATAATTATTTTCATTTGTTTTCTGTTCAGTTGTTTCAGTTAGGAGGTGTGGGGGTTGGGGGAAGGTTTCTTGGCAAATATTCTACAGTGATTTGCCATTTTCTTCTCTAGTTCATTGTACAGATGAGGCAACTGAGGCAAAAAGGGCTAAACAACTTGTCCAGGTTCACACAGCTGGTTAAGAGTCTGAGGCCAGACTTGAGCTCAAGAAGAGTCTTCCTGACTCCAGGCCTGGAACTCTATCGGCTGAAGTGGATTAACCAGTAGCTATTAATAATTCACACATATAGAATTTTATCTTCCTGTAACATTGTCAGCAATAATAATCATACTCTTACCTTTGATGCTTCATCACTTTGTAAAGGTGGCCCTGAGTTCTCTAAGGCTAAGCCAGCAGAGTGTAATTTCTGACATATATTGGTAAGCTGGGAAGGCTTTTCCCAACTAACTAGCCAGTCTAAGTTCAAAGAGGCTCTTGTCTTCAACTGATGAACTTTTTGGTTAAGAACAATTCTCAAAAACTATCTATTGAGCACAGTCTCCACACCCATGAACTATAGATCTTTGAAATATAATAATAATAATAATAATGTTATAAAAACAAAAACCCCAAACCAAAAAACTAGAGAAATGATTGGAGAAAGGGTATTTGCTAAGTTGATGGTACAGTTTTCTATCAAATGCCAGGCACTAGGCTGGACACTGGGGATACAAACTCATACAAAAGGGATATACAATAGGATCTCATTTTATGCAAACTTAACACATCAGTTCAGGTATATATGATTGTCAATTAAAAAATGGAACAGAAAAACACGTAAAACAATCATTTTTAATTGCATGATAAATTTGTGCCATTTTCCCATAGCAGCATAAAGTTTTGTAGCAGTTCATCCAATCACATTTGTTCTTGCTCTGAGAAGCTTTGGTGTGAGTCATTACATTGTTTTGCATCAAATATTAGCTCACATCAGTCTTTGGAGCTCTTGTTTGTAACAAGTCATGACCACATCAGAGCAGTGCTTCTCTTTGTTTCATTAACACTATTTAGTTATTGATAATGCCCCCAAAGAAAAGAATAGTAATGCTGGTAGCTCTCATAAATCTAAGAAAAGTCATAAAGTGTCTAGATAGGTTCACATGAGAAATACTTATTAAATAATGGGGTTCACTATTATTTGAAATTTTCGATATATAAGAAGGGTCTTGGAATGTTTTGTTCATTTAAAATGAAATCCTTCTGTGTTTTGTGATTATATAAATTTATTCTGCCTTAATAGTTGGATGGTGTAGTAGATAGAATCTTGGGCCTAGAGTCAGGAAGAATTGAGTTTAAATCTGACCTCAGACACTACCATCTGTATGACCCTGGGCAAATCACTTAACTCTGTCTGCCTCAGTTTCCTCATCTATACAATGAGCTGGAGAAGGAAGTGACAAACCCCCAGTATCTTTGCCAAGAAAACCCCAGAGTCACAGAGTTAAGATGGAACTGAAATGACTGAACAACAAAAATTCTTCCTCATTTTCCCCTGAAAACATTATTAAGATGTCATACTTTTAATTTTCTTTCTACCATTTGGTTTAGAAATAGTATTGGGTGGAGCAGCTAGGTGGCTCAGGAGATTTAGAGTCAAGTCTAGAAATAAGAGTTCCTGGGTTCAAAGTGGCCTCACATACTTCCTAGCTATGTGACTTGGGGCAAATCACTTAACCCCCAATGCCTGGCCTTTTTACTACTCTTCTGCCTTGGAACCAATATATAGCATTGATTCTAAGATGGAAAGTAAGAGTTAAAAAAAAAAGAAATAGTCCATTTCCCTTGTTAATAGAACCTCTTATTTACAAAAAGATTTGAATAATAGAAACTTAAAAAACCAACCAGATTTGTGATTCTTTTGGAATGAAATGAAACATTTTCTTATTCACCTCAGAGGATATAGCACTAATTAAGCTAAGCTCAGTTCAAAGTTGAGTGATTTTGTGTTGGCTGTAGAGTTCACCAATTAAATCTGTGTTCTTGATGGCTTTTTGTTCTCTGGTAAAGAGAAAGCATGAGCCAATTAAGTCTCACTACCTTTTGAAAATGGCGCATGGCTTATAAATGGAATAGTTTCTTAAGGTGATGCCTAGAATTTTGATGACATTGAAGACATTGTCACATAGCATGCACTTTTTCAGGACAGGTCATTGTTGCAGCTCAAAATATGGTGCTACAGAGAGATCCATCAATTGGTTCCTCTCATTAGACTTTATGAGGTGCAAGGAATTTAGTGAGATTCCTCTAACATTTAGGATAGAACTAGAGGAATCTTCGTCATCATCTAGTCTAAGTTCCTCATTTGACAGATGAGAAAATAGAGGCCAATGCATGTGAAGGGACCCATCCAAATTCACACAGGTAAGCTGCTGTAAAAGTCAGATTTGTACTCATTTTTTCTTTTTCTAAATCGAGTACTTTAAAAAACCCAAACCAAAATTTTTATCTTCCATCTTAGATCTTAGTTCTAAGGCAGAAGAAAGGGAAGGGCTAGGCAATTGGGCTCTTAAGTGACTTGTTTAGGATCACACAGCTAGACAGGAATCTGAGGCCAAATTTGGACCCAGAACTTCCCATCTCCAGATCTGGTTTTTTACACACTAAGCCTTCTAGTTGCCCTGAGTATTCGTTCCATAACATGATTATATTGTTCTCATAAAGGAGTCTAAGGTCTTGTCCTCGGTTGGCAAATTTCAGGAATTTGATTTTATCAATCTCTTATTGAGTGCTTGTTCATATTCTGGGCAATTGATTCATGAGAGAGAATCCTTTATGAATAAGTAGATCAATTTATTAATATATTAATATATAATTAATATAATAATAGAAATATATTAAGATATATTTAGTAAAAACACACTTTCCTTGGCAAACAGGCCCACTCAGGCGTCTAAATTATAAATCATAAAGTGGTTGGAAAATTTGTGAGCAGATAATCAAAGCAAAAATCTTGGCTAGATTAAAGTTGTATCCCAGCTGGTAAACTGCTCTCCTCAACTTTATGGCTGTCTCTGTTTAGTCAGGATCAGCTAGGTGGAAGATTTAATTTGTTCCATCTGAAGTGGTTGCACCATTCCAGCTTTTGCTTCAGCCCAAGGTTCAGTTAGTTTCACATAATGTGAGGGGCAGCTTAAAGCCTTTTCAGGTTTTGCTGGCCATATCTAGATGTGAAGGATCAGGAATATGGCTAGACTGATAGGATACACTATGACCTTGTCCCCTGAGTTTAGCCTTATTTGTGTGCCTTTACCTTACTCATTCATCTTCTTGGGACAATGGAATGGAATTGGAATGGAAAAAAACTGAGCAACCATCAACCACAGAGTTGTTTCACTGTTACTGAGTGAATAACCCTTAAAGAAATAATTAAAGGAGGTGAAGGGGGAGATGAAAATCACCAGACTTGGGGAATGATCATCGTAGGGGAGATGGAGTTCTCTGACAAATACCAGGAAATTTAGTCCAAAGAAAAGATAGACCAAAGCCTCAGGCTACTAGCTATTCTTTTTGCCTAAAGAGCTTGACACCTGGGACTGAAACTCCAGACAGGGAAGAGGCATTCTAGACCAGATTCCAATGGGAAGACTCTAAAAACACATCATTCTATAAAGGAAGAAAGCCAAGAGAGGTTTTTGTTCCCCTAAGAGTGATGCTGTTCTGTGGTTAGGATGACTGTTTTTTTCCCCCCTAAAAGAGCTATTTAAAAAAAAAAAGCCTCTGACTTTGAAGTAAGAGCAAAGTGGAGATTTGCCCCAGAGGAAAAGACTTGAGTTGAAGTAAGAAGCTGGAAGCAGACACTCTCCACAACAATGGGTCTAGTAAGGTGCTGCCACACAGTGGCCAACAGAGACTCTATGCCCATTATTCTGCCTTCTCCAGCACCTCTAGAAACTTGGACTCCACTCCAAAAAACACCCTGGGCTCTGATAGGCAAATCCCTGCCTTACCCCAGGCCTTCCTCTCACTTTCAGGTTATCTCCAAATCATGTTCTCTTCCCTCCTTTTTCATCTCTCTTTTATGAATTGTCTTCTTCTTTAGGAAAATAAGCTAGTTGAGGGCAGGGACCATCTTATTTGGTGGTACAGTGATCCTTTCCACATCCATCGTGATTTTCCCCATCACAGTTTCTATATGGGGGAGTAGCATAAGAAATTAATTTTGGAGGAATTTGGGGAGAGTTTGGCAGAAGCCATGGATGACACTTGAAAGCCCACAGATGACACAGAAAAAGTTTAGAAATCCAGAAATACATACTTAACCCTAAATTTACAATAAGGCACCTTGGACAATCCATAAATTAAAAAGAAAAACTTCAGACTTCTGCTCTGTTATGAAGGGAGGGCCAAAATTTTCTTATCAGATTTTCCACATATGGGGGAGGTGTTACCACTCCCTCAACCCCCATGATGTAGAAAGGATAACTATTTCTATCCCCAGGACTTTGCACAAAATGCATAAGTACTTAAGTGCTAGCTATATGTATTCTCTCTTTTTTCTCTCTCTCTCTCTCTGTCTCTCCCTCTATCTCTGTCTCTTTCTCTTCCTGTCTGTCAGTTGGTCAGTTGTCTGTCTCTCTCTGACTGCCTACATCTGCCTCTCTATTTTTCTATCTATCTCTGTCTGTCTATCTCTGTCTGTCTGTTGGACTGTCTGTCAGTAGGTCTGTCTGTCGGTTTGTTTATCTATCTATCTTTGTCTATCTGTCTCTCCATCATAGCATCTAGTAGAGACTACATGTTTATCAACCAGTGGAGACTGTGTCCAGTGAAAGAGCACCTGATGTAGTATTTGACAGATCCTATATTCAGTGAGCACTGGTGAGGTCCTGCGGGCTGCTAGGAACAGCTTGATGATCTATATCACCAGAAGGAATCAAGGACCATTCAGAATTGCTCCTTCATACATGTGCCCTGGCCTGGCATGTTTTCTATGTGGCTACACTGATCACATGAGTTCACAACATCAGTGTGCCTCCATATGCTTCTCTTCAGAAGAACCCTCCCATTTCTCAAGTCTTCCACATCATCCCTTCTCCCTTCAGCTGATGATCTTATCTACTACTTTACTGGGAAAACTGAGGCCATCCCATGTGTGATTCTCTTTTTTTATCTCAAAATCTAGGCAGCGTGTATTGCTCTCTTTTCTTCTCTATCTTGATAACCAGGTGGTCTGACTTGCCAAAGGAAGGCCAACTAGATCCTCTACCTGTACTCTGGACCCCATCCCCTGCTACCTTTCTCAACAAATTGTCTCCCCAAATCTGTCTCTCTCTGCATTCGTTCATGGTTAATAGCTTATCTTGTTACCCACATTTCATACATTTATGTATAAATCATAGAACTTTATTGCTGGCTTCTGTCTTGATTTTTGTCTCTTGTGAATGAACTCTTTCTTGCTGTTTTTCCTTTGTTGTAGCTAGTTTCTATGGTATCTAGGTTCATAGATATATATTCAGTCAATTATGGCACTTCCCTCCCCCCAACACACTTCTTTTTCAGATTCAAGTTGCCTTGATTAGCTTCACAAACGACTAGGCAAATATATATTTAAAAAATCCCAGGCCCCCCCACCCCTCACGTGGACCTCCCTGAAAGTTAACCCAAGTTCAAGGAACATTTTGAGTCCTCCTCTACGGAAAACGGAACTATCTATGGCTTATGTGCTTTCAACAACGTTTTTCTTTGGCTAGCTGAGCAAAGCACATGTTAATTCAATGGAAAGGGTGTTTAATAAAACTACACAGTGAGATAAATAACAACAAAGCATTTCCCCTTCTGCACAGGATTCACTTTCCCATAGGTTACCACATCACTAGTAGAGGAACAGATAAACATAGGAGGACTTGTGATGAGAGAACACACACATTGGTTGTTGTTCAGTTGTTTCAGCTGTGTCTGACTCTTGGCGACCTCATTTGGAATTTTCTTGGCAAGATACAGTCATGGCTTGCCATTTCCTCCTCCAGCTCGTTTGACAGAAGAAGAAGCTGAGGCTAGCTCAGATTTGAGCTCAGGAAGATGAGTCTTCCTGATTCTAGTCCTGGCACTCTATCCACAGTGCCAACTAGCTGCCCTCTTCCAGACAACCTGATGCCTCTTGTGCTGCTAAATAGCTAATGCCCTTTGGTGATGCCATTTGGCAAGCTGTTCTTTCTGCTAAACTGGGGTCATCTGTGGTTACTTTTTTTTCATGTTCCATTAATTTCTGCTGGAAGCCTTTGTTGCTTTGATCTTTTCTCTCTCTTTCTGATGGGTGGCTACCACTCTGCTGTTCTTTGTTGCTGCTACTCTACTGTTCTCCCATAACTAGTTTCTTCTCTCACAAGAGGGAAAGGTATACCTTCCAGCTTTAACTCTCTAGTTTGAGAATCACCCGAGCAATCAGCCAGAGAAGCCTTTTGGCATCTATAACTCCGTGTTTTGAAGGGTTTTCTGTCTTTGGCTATTTTCTCAAATACTTTGAGTTGAATTCTTATCTAAATTATGGTCAGGAAATCCCTTTTAATTCTCCTGGACTCTGCAAATAATTTTCCAGGATCCTACTTTAAGGAAGGAAATGGATGAAATGGTAGTGGGAAGATTCTTTTCAATACCTCCCTCAACAATCCAACTCCTAAGCCTCTTGTATTACAGAGTCCAGGCTGGGTGGAGAGGATGGAAAGGGCTGGTTATCTTCGCCTTACTGCCTCCCAGCAGCAAAGTCACTGCTTTTGTTCTGCATTCTCATCAGCAACAGAAGCCCAGATCTCCCTACTTCAAGGACTATCTTGCTGAAGAGAGATTAGACTCTTTTTTTTTTCCTTCTGCAAGGCCCCAGAGGGCAGAATTAGGAGTAATGGATAGAGTTGCACAGAGACTTAAGGCTCTGAATTAGGAAAAACTTCCCAACATTTAAAGCTATCTAAAAATCTAATTGTTTGCTTTAAGGATTTGCTGCATATCCCCCCTCCCCCCACTGGACATTTTTTAGTAAAGACTGGAAGACCACTTGTCTTTCTCATTCGTAGCATTGTAGGCAATATACTATTTCTGTTATGTTGTCATTTTGCAGTTATGTCTGAATCTTTGTGACTCCATTTGTTTTTTTTTTCTAATGTACTAGAGAGGTTTTACAATTTCTTTAAAGATGAGGAAACAGGGTTAAGTGACTTGCCCAGGGTCACACAGCCAGTAAGTGTCTGAGGCCATATTTGAACTCCAGGTTTTTGTGACTCCAGACCCAGTATTTTATCCACCTAGGTTCTCCAGTTTCTGGCATGGATTTTCAGTAAATGGTTCACGAGGAACTTTCCAGTTCTGAATTTCCACAATTCTATGAAAGACAGTAGCTGTGGTGAATAGTCTTGATCAGTACATTGACCCCTTTTCCATGTTGGAGGCTACCTATAGACATAAAGCTCTTTAAAACTCTTAAAAATCTGACCCATCACTCTGCCTTTGTAAAGCTAGTTGTCTTTGAAGTGGGGAGATAATGAAAATTTCCTTATGGGAAACATAGTCTGGAAATGGAGTCCTAATGTTCCTAGGAAGCTTTTTCTGCATTTGTGTTCATATTCCTGGGATGTTTTATGTGTGTACCTGGGGGAAATCCTGTGCATCATTCTATGTTGGAGACTGATGCCATTTTAGAAGGGCCTTATGTCTCTAAGAATCTCTATTCTGACTTTAATGTTCTGACAAGGTCCCTCACCCATCCTCAAATAATTTTGTTTACGCAATTTGGGACTTTCCAATTAGTAATGATATCATGTCCTTGAGACCACAAGATCTGGGAAATATTTTTGGTTCCTGGATCCCTTTTTGTGTGCAATGATACCCAGGGTGCTGCAGAGGACTCACAAGAAAGCTGCTGGATAGTTTAAGTTTTGAATGAAACATGATGATTTGTTGTTGTTGTTGTTCAATCATGGCTGACTCTTTGTGACCCCATTTGAGATTCTCTTGGCAAAGAAACTAGAGTGGTTTGCCATTTCCTTCTCCAATTCATTTTATAGATGAGGAAACTGAAGCAAGCATAGTTAAATGACTTGCGCAGGATCACACAGCTGAGTTCAAATCTAACCTCAGACACTTACTAGCTGTGTGACCCTAACAAGTCACTTAATCTTGTTTGCCTCAGTTTCTTCATGTATAAAATAAAGAGGAGAAAGAAATGGCAAACCAAAACCTGAAATGTGGTCATGAAAAGTTGGATATGGCTGAACAACAACAACCAGTGAACAGTTTTCTGTAGCATCTAATAAATATCTTCCCCCCCCCCCCCATTTGGTTACTCACTTTATTTGACCTCCAATCTGTGGATACATTGGTGGGCAAAATTCTTCTGGACTTTTCCAGTAATCCAGGCTGAGAATTCCCTAATAGTTAACAAGATCACAAGTAAAGAGAACATTAAAAGGCTTCATGGCGATAAATATCCATCACTGATTCAGCACAATTTTATCTTTGACAATACTCTATGAATATTTTTTTTTCATCTTGTGAATGTGGTTATATCAAAAATCACAGTAAACCTTTGCTTTTGGCCTTCAGAAGGGAAACTGTTTTATCTCTAAGGTAGGATCTACCCACAAATACTTTAGGCTAGAAACACCTTTAAAAATATCATAAGGGACTGGCCAATAGCCCTGAGGAATATGTGCAGAATGCTATGCCTCAAGTGATCTCCACAAGAAAATCTGGGATCCTCCATTCCATATCATCATGAATTTATAATATATCCCTCATCCCTTTTCCCAAAAAGCCATTCCTTGTAACAAACAATGAGAAGGAAGAAATAGTTCTGCAAAACTAACCAACATTTTTTAAAAATGGTGCCCACACCAACCATTATCTTCCTCCACAAAGAAGAAGACTTTTTGTTAAACCATTTTTCTTTTTAATGCTATTTTTCTTTTTCTTTTTAATGGTATTTTATTTCCCCCTCAAATTATGTGAAAAACCACATTTTAACATTTTTTTTCTCAGAAAACTTTTTTGAGATCAAATCTTATTATAATTTTATAAATTTTATTTTGATTGTTTTATTCCTTTTGCTCTGTACATTTACATTATTGTCAAAATGATTTCATTTTGCATCAGGCCCTGTCTTCCATGCTTCTCTGTATTCATTACTTCTATTGACACAATAATATTTAATTTCATTCAAGTACCACAGTTTGTTTAGCCATTTCTGAGTTGATAAACATCTACTTGGTTTCTAATCATTTACTGCTACAAAAAAGTGCTGGTATAAATATTTTGGTATGTAGGTAGCTTTTCTTTTTGTTATTAATCTCCTTGTGTATGTGTAGGAATGGAAACTCCGAGTCAAAGGGCATAAACAGTTTAATAATTTTCTTTATGTAATTCCAAATTGCTTTCCAGAATGGTCTCACCATTTCATAACTCTGCCAACATTGCATTAATGTTCAGATCATTCCACAATTTTTCCAACAAATGCCATTTCCATCTTTTGCCATCTTTGCCAATTTTCTGGATGTGAAAAGAAATCTCAAAATTGTTTTGTTGTGAATTTCTCTTATTATTAGTGATTTGGAGCATTCTTTTATATGTTTTTAAAAATAGTTTGCTGTTCTTTTGATAACCATTTATTCATTCATATTTTTGATCACTTATCTAATGGGAAATAGCTTTTATCTTTATATTTTTCTGTTAGTTGTTTATGTATCTTGGATATCAGACTTTTATGATATTTGGCATGAAAATTTTTCCTATTTGTCTCCTACCCTACTCATCTAAATTATATTAATTTTTTCATGCCTTTAATTTTATGTATTCAAAATAACCTATTTAATTATTTTCATTTGGTTTTATATACTGTTTGCTTTAGAATTCTCTCCTCCTCCACAGATTTTTTCTGCAAGATTTTGTGTTTGTCTGGCTTTTTTGTTGTTTTAAAAAGCATATATTATACCTTCTTCTGGGGAGAGAGCTCTGTGTTGTTCATATTGTCTGTTCTGTTTCATGTTCAACCTGTTATTTAATTCAAATTTTGTGTTTCTGATTGACAATCCCATTGTTTGAAAATGTATGGTTCTTAGCACTATCCTACTTAGATTTTACAGATCTACAACTGTGGAAACAGAACATTGGTACTGATTGTCAAATCTGACTTTGCAGCCTTAATTTTTAGCACAGACTAGTTTATACTTAATTTTTGATGTGACAATGCATTTTACTTGTCTAGTAGAGAAATAAAGTTATCTCCTGTTTACTTAAACAAAAAAGCAACAACCTGCCCCAAGAATTCATCCTCCCCAACAAACCTAAAGAATTAAATTCTTTCTAATTGTTTTATAGGATGATTTTTAATATTTTGGTCACATATCTATTTTCATTTTATTGTATCTATGGAATATGGGAATACTTATATTAGCTTTATGATTCCCATGAATATGATGCACATTTGCCTTTGTGAATTATGTGGCAGATGGAAAGATTTTCCAACAAGTGCCTGACAAATGTCCCATGGTACTGGAGAGCCATAAAATTATTATCATCAAAAAGTAGTCATTAAGCTTTAATTGAATGTGGTAGATGGTTGGCAGAGGGCCCAATCTCACTGTTAAATATAAAAGTTTACCAGCTGCCCCTCCTGAACTGCTACCAAGTACATATGGCACAAGAAGCAAAATAAATAACTCATTATCTTTTCCATTCGCCAGTCACAGATTGGGACTGGTTCTGGTTGTGACTGAGACTTTCTCTGGAGTTAATTAATATTATTACTTTTCATCAAAAAGTAACTATTTCCCATGTAACATAAGTGATTCTTTTTCTCAGGGATTTTTCTGCCTGACCTTTCTTCCTTTTTTCCCCCCACTGTGCTCTTATGGCTGGTTTGGGTGGCTGTTCCTTGCTTATATTGTTTTTGGTGAACCCTCTTGTTCATGGCTCTCTGTGTGGTCAGTGGCATTTTGCAAGAAGGTGAGGGATTGCTAATAGGTGGGAAGGGGTTCTTTTCCTCCGTCACTGGTTCTTGTCCTCAAGTAGACATTTATAGTCCCTCACTTGAACTGAGCTGTCCATAAAGAGGAATGGTCTCCACAGAGCAGGAAAGGTTAATATTTAGGGTGGCAAATTCCCTAAGTGGAGCTTCCAGTTTCCATCTGACTATGGGGAAACATATGTAGGTAGCCTTCCAGCTTGTCCAACTCTGGCCATTCCTGTTTGACCTTCCTCCATATCAGTTAGGGTTTTCCAAGGATTCCTAGCTTGAAATCATCTTATGAGTTTACTATTTGCTGCTTAGCATTCTAGGATGCCATTTTTCTTGCAAAAATGTGTGCCCTTAGTGATACACTACTGAGAGCTAAGTCTGTTACTGTTCATTTATTTTAGTCATATCTGGCTCTTTGTGACCCCTTTTGGGGTTTTCTTGACAAAGATACTGATGTGATTGGCCATTTCATTTTCCAGCACATTTTACAGATGAGGAAACTGAGGCAAACTTGGTTAAATGACTTGTCACAAAACTTGTATCTGAGGCCAGATTTGAATTCAGGTCTTCATGGACTCTAGGCCTGGCTCTCTATCTACTGTGCCACCTACTTGCCCATGAGAGCTGAGTACTAGGGTCTTACATCCAAAAGAAAAAATCAGAAGTAGCTTGTCCAACACTTTAAATTTATATATGGAAAACTAAGACCAAAAGGGGTCAAATGAAACTTGCTCAGTGTCAATTGAGTAAATAAGGCCAGAATTAGGATTAGGAATTCAATTTCTTGATTCTCAATCTTATTCAATTCCTAACCTTTTGTGTGTGTGTGTGTGTGTGTGTGTGTGATGGATCCAGGGATGTACTGATAAATATTTAACAACCTATTCTCCCCAAAAAATGTCTAGGAGATTCATTAAACTTTTATCAGTTATTTATTTATTCAATTACCAGTAGAACCAATTTTTGGCAATTGTTTTCTGACATTTTAGTATTCATATTTTTTCTTTTCCTCCTTGCCTTCACCTTCCCCAAGGCAGTAAATAGGTTATATCAATGTTTTCATGCGATAAGTATTTCCAAATTGCTCATTTTGTGATAGAAAACACCTATCATACACACATGAAGTAAATAAAGTAGATGGCACACTTTGCTCTGCAATCAGCCTTTAACGGTTCTTTCTTTGGCTATGGATAGCATTTCTCACCGTGAGTCCCTTGGGGTTGTCTTGGAATCTTGCTTTGCTGATAGTGGTTTAGTCCTTCACAGTTGAATATCATAAAATATTTCTGTTACTTTATACATTGTTCTACTGGTTCTGCTCACATCACTTTATATCAGTTCATATAGATCTTTCCAGACTTTTCTGAACTCATCCTATTTGTCATTTCTTATGGCACAATAATATTTTTTTACAACCATATACCACATTTTTTTCATCCATTTCTCAAGTGATGGGTAACCCTCGGTTTCCAATTCTTTGCCACTACAAAAAGAGTTACTAAAAACATTTTGGTAGTGGTAGGTCTTTTCCCTTTATCTCTGATCTCCTTTGGGATACAGAGCCAGGAGTGGTATTGCTGGATCAAAGGCTAAGTTTTACAGCCTTTTGAGCCTGGTTCCATATTGCCTTTTAAAATCTAATCCACATTATTAACATTTTCTCCAGCACTTCCTTAAGTTTAGAAAATCAACAAAACAGTAAATCATGGCCTGAGGGAGATCTCAAAAGAATCATTCTGAAAAATGAAAAGTTAGACTTACATGGAACTCTTGCAGGATAAGTGACTTACTCAGGATCATACAACCAGCACACATCAGAGGCTGATCCCATCTCAGGTTTTCCTGATTTCAAAGTCAACTCTCTATCACTACATGATGCATTGCTTCTCATAAAACTGGATATAAAATGTAAAAATAGCATTCTAACAAAGTATTATCGATAGCCTAAAAGTGTGAAATAAATGTAATATTATTTGTTTATTTACTTGTTTATTTTCAAACCTTTACCTTCCATCTTAGAATCAATACTGTGTATTGGTTCCAAGATACAAGAGTGGTAATGGCTAGGCAATGGGGGTTAAGTGACTTGCCCAGGGTCATACAGCTAGGAATTGTCTGAGGCCAGAGTTGAACCCTGAACCTCCCATCCCTAGGTCTGACTGTCAATCCTCTGACCCACCAAGCTGACTCCAATTTAGTAGTATTTAGATTCTAAATATAATAGAACAATTGAAATAGATACATAAACACATTAGCACTGGTTTGCCAACAGGATATTTTGAGATAAGGAAATCAAGAATTGACAGTGAACAGAAATAAATAAACCACATTTCTCCATGTCTGCATAGTGTCGGAAATGGAGACTGTATATTTGTACAGTAATCTGTCTTATTATACATTCTGTAATGTGTGCAATGGAAATGTCTGTCACAAAATACATGTCAATCTCTTCAAAAAGCGGTGGGATGTAATCGCCTCTCAATGTCCTTTGGCCTCACAGAGCTGGGTTAGAGGCCATGTTTATTCTAGGAGATTAAGGTAACATAATAAGAGTCTATCAATCATCAGAAGGTGCTGATATAACTGGCTTGGGGTTATCTGGACCATTATCATACATTTTAGAGTAGTTCACAGAATTCAGAAACAAATGTTTGAAGCAGCAAAACAATTTTAAGTAACATCCAGGGAATATTTAGAATTTAAGAGGCTGCTTATAGGCAACTGAAGCAAGACAATGTTGAGTCTCCATTTTCTCAATGGCTGAGCCAATGGAAAGAGTCTCCATTTTCTCAATGGCTGAGCCAATGGAAAGAGTCTCCATTTTCTCAATGGCTGAGCCAATGGAAAGAGTCTCCATTTTCTCAATGGCTGAGCCAATGGAAAGAGTCTCCATTTTCTCAATGGCTGAGCCAATGGAAAGAGTCTCCATTTTCTCAATGGCTGAGCCAATGGAAAGATGAGTCTTGGGATTTTGTGAATGTGCAGAGATAAGAAAAGAAGACATCACTGTAGTGAGCCCCAGGCCCAAAAAGAAGATAGGCAGCCACCCTGGGCAAAAGCTTGAAATGGTCTCACTGTTCCAGATCTCAATCTGGAATCATATAAGAAAAGGGATTCTAGCTGTGTGACCCTGGGCAAGTCACTTGACCCCCATTGCCTAGCCCTTACCACTCTTCTGCCTTGGAGCCAATACTATTGGCTCCAAGGCAGAAGAAAGGGTTAAAAAAAAAGAAAAGAAAAGGGATTAATTTTTCCAAATCTACTCAACCAATCATCTTACTACTTAGACTGAAGCAGGTAACTGAAGGGCAGGAACAAAGATCTAATTAATATGAACTAAAATATTATTGTAGTATTTTTTGGTAGCAAAGAACTAAAAACAAAGTAGTGACCCATCAATTAGGGAATGGATAAAAAAGCTATGGTATGTGAATATGATGGAATATTATTTATATAATAAGAAATGAGGAATATGAAGAATTCAGGGAATTAGAGAAAATCATTTTTCTTTGTTACAAGGGAGGGAGATGGGAAACAATTATGACAAAAGGCATCTAGAAAATGTACTTTCAATAAGAAAAGAAAATTCAGGCAGGGGTGTGTATGGCATCTGGTGTGACTGACATGTTTAGATAGAAGAATATAAAAAGGGATAATCATGAAGCAGTTGAGCAAGCATAAAAAAAAGTTAACTTTCAGACATCCTGTCTCAGAGTAATCAGAAACACTGCCTTGTTTTTATGTTTTGGTCATTACGATTCCCACACCTGGACCTGATATATTTGGGAAAATCTGTTCCATCTACAGATTTCCCACTGATGACCGTTTTACTCTTTTCCAGTTACATTCCATGGATGTTTGTTCCAGGAACTTTAAAAAATGAATGCTTAGTGGGTGGCAACTAATCAGAATTCTGAATGGTTTTTCACTTTCAGAATGTAGGAGGAGTCCCCATAGTGTCTTCCTCCAACCCCCCATTTAGGATATGAACCCAATGAAAGATTTTATTGGTTTTATCTTTTTAAAAAAAAATTTCCTAACTTCTGTCTTAGAATCAATACTAAGTATCAGTTCCAGGGAAAAAGAACCTCAAGGGCTAGGCAATGGGGGTTAAGTGACTTGCCCAGGGTCACACAGCTAGGAAGTATCTGAAATCAGATTCAAATCCAGGATCTCTCATATCTAGACCTGACTATCCACTGAGCCAACTATTTGCCTCTATTGATTTTATCTTTATCTTATTTTTAGTGTCTGTAAAAGGGATATCAAAAGGATGTATTATTATCTAGCCAGGTTACAGTAAACAATTTCCAGGCTGCTAAAGGATGGAATATTAGGTACAAGATCACATTATTAGCAAAGGTAGCTACTTGATGGTAACAAATGCTAAAAGCTAGATTTGCTCATATGAATAAATTAATTTTTTTACTCTATACAAAGAGTGAGGCAGCATGATATTATAGATAGAGGGTCAATCAGCATCAAGAAAATCTACATTCAAGTTTTTCTGTCCCTGAAGAATAATAGTTGGGTGATTCTGGGCAAATTATTTGACTTCTTAGTGCCCCGGGCAATTTTCATGCTCTGCCCATTTGTATTGGCAATGGGAATTTCCATACTGCTTTGTTCCCACATTTATTGATTATTTCTCAGAAGAACATGGCTCCCCTACCTCCGCCTACTGAGATTTCTAATTTAAACCAGTGCTTTTTTTTTTTTAATTAATCTTATCTAATTCCATTAATCTAAAGCCCTCAGAGAGGGTTTCTTTGTCTGGTGCAGAGAACCTACCTTTGCTGTGTCCTGTATTGCTCACAGGTGAGCTGTTCCTTTCTTATGTAGGAGTCATACTATGACCCTTTCTCCAACTGATCTAGTTCTGACACAAATATTTCTTTCAGCTAACTTGATGACTGATACTCTTTTCTAATTAAAACCCCTATTTTCTAGACCAACTGTGAGTATATTATACATTGATTAGTTTTTGCATACTGTTGCCCATTGTCAGGATATCTGCAATTTTGGGATAATCTAATAGATTGGGTAATTCACGCAGTACTGACTGGGTTTCTCCAATCTTCACCTTACTATAAATTACTTCCAATCTTACAAATTCTTTGGCTTATCTTTTCTTTAAATTTTTAAAATTGATATCTTTTTATATTACTTATGTTTCACATAGGTATCCATTCATCTTTCTATTGTGACAGGGTGACATCTACTAAAATAAAGAGACAAAAAAGAGGAGGGAAAGGAAATTCATCAAAGTTCATCAAAATATAATAATTATAATAGCTAACATTTAGATAGCACTTAATATGTGCCAGGCACTTGTGCTAAGTACTTTATAATATTTAACTCATTTAGTCCTCATAGTAGTTAGGTGCTATTATTATCCCCATTTTACAACTGAAGAAACTGAGACAAACAGTGGTTAAATGGCTTTCCCAGGGTCACACAGCTAGTGTCTGCATCTGAACTTGAATTCAGGTCTTCCTGAATCCAGGCACAGCACTCTATCCAGTGCATTATTTAGCTGCTTTACCCAGATTTGATGTCAGAGACAAAGAAGTATTGTGGGGTCAAGGTGTATTTCATATTCAGTTTTTTAAATTATGCTTGGTCATTATAATTTCCCACTAGTTTTTATTGTTTTCTTGTTATTTTTCTCATTTATATTGTTTTAGTCATTGATTT
Source organism: Monodelphis domestica (assembly GCF_027887165.1). Lineage (NCBI taxonomy): Eukaryota > Metazoa > Chordata > Mammalia > Didelphimorphia > Didelphidae > Monodelphis > Monodelphis domestica. The sequence goes on from NC_077227.1 coordinate 267,562,470, forward strand.
TTCTGGTTCTTTCTTCTCTTTGCATGAATCCATATGCCTTCCTTGCATGAAAGCTTCTAATCCCCAATCAAGTTCTACCCAAACATATAACAAAAGGAATAGAGCTCTGATTTCATTCTATACATGGAACCATTCACTGCTACTAAACAGTGGCATTTCAGAATCCCTTGGGCATATACTCTGCCTTATTTGGAAAGCAAATACTCCTTTTGACTATTTACTTAAATAATAATATATTCTTCCAGCAGTTGAGATAGCTCTATCCATTCTTTTATTTAAAAATCTTATTCTGTGTTCAATAAACATCATTAAATATGAACTTTTAAAACAGAAGAATAAAATGAGAGGATTGTAACAAAGCCATGAGTTTCTATAATGCACAACTTGTGCATTTAAAAATATAATCACTTCAGTACATTAATTTTTTTTAATCCTTTACTTTCTGTCTTGGAAGTATCAATTCCAAGGCAGAAGGGCAGTAAGGGCTAGGCAATTGAGGTTAAGTGACTTGCCCAGAGTCACACAGCCAGCATATTAATTTTAAGGCTGTTGCACTGATCTCTTGAACTTTCTGTGAATTTTTAAAACCTCCTTACAATGGCCCTCTTATTTTTCTCTTATTATTTTTATCATTCTTTTTTTCCTCTTTCAACCCCCCATTCAAAAATTGAATTAAAAAACAAATTGTACATATTATAAAATATATGTATGTATATATGTGTGTGTGTGTGTCTTCCCTCTACCTGTCTTTAAATGGTGAGTAGCATGATTCATCATCAGTATTCAGGAAACATGCCTGGTCATCACATTGATGAGAGTTCTTGAGTCTTTCAAAGGAGTTTTTCTTCACAGTGTTGTACAAATTGTATTCAGCTAGGTGACTCATTGGTTAGAGTGCTGGGCCTGGAGTTGGGAGGACCTAAATCCAAATATAATATATATATGAATATATATATATATATATTTAATATAAAATTTTCTCCTGGTTCTGCTCACTTCCCTCAAATCTCAGGTTTCTCCAAACCCACCTGACTTAAAACATTTTTGTTGAATCAATACTATTCAATTACATTTGTAAGCCATAGTAGAGGGGTGTCCTCTTAGTTTCCCTTTTTTTTCTATAACAAAAGCATTGCTCTAGATATTTTAATACAGATGGATCTTTCCCTTTTTACTTTGATCTCTCTGGAGTATGTACTTAGTAGTTGTATTGCTAGACATTTTATATACATTGTACATACAGTTTAATGATTCTTTGGATATCATTTCAAATTGCAAATTGGACCAATTTACCAACAATGTGCTGGTGTGCTTCACCTCCAACAGTAGTAATTTTTCTTTTTTTGCCATCTTTTCTTGTCACATATGTATGAGGTAGAATCTTAGAGTTGTTTTAGTGTGCATTTCTCTTATTATAGGCAATTGCAGGTATTTCCTCATATGGTTATTGATAACTTGGATTTTTTTCCTTTGAATATTGCCTGTTCACACATTTTGACTACTTAACTAATGGGAAAAGGTTGGTTCTGAAATGTTTGAACTGGTTCCTTAAATATCTTCATTAGATCCTTACTGAAGAAATTCACTGCAATTCCCTTTGCCCCCCTCCCCCAGCTAACTATTTTCCTTTCTATTTTGGCTGCATTGATTTTGTTCATACAGCAGCTTTTCAATTTTAAGTAATTAAAATGATGTATTCATCTTCTGTAATTCTCTCTATGCCTTCTTTGGCCAGGAAATCTTGTAGCAATAGTCATGAAAGGTGTCTTTTTCCCTGCTCTAATTTGTTTATGATGTGAATTTTTAGATCTATATTTTATTGTGGTAGATGATATGAGATCTTGCGCTAAACTCAATTTCTGCCAGAGTTCCTTCCAGTTTAAATATCCTTATAAAGTCCTTATTCTTTATTCTCTGAGCCCATTCCTACCACCAGAAAATCTCTATTACTTTCCAGTTTAAAAATATCACCAGGCTTACCAAATGTATCAATCGCCACATAAAATAGGACAATGTAAATTCACATTTAGCAAAGCAGTAAGAATAAGCTAATCAATAAATATGTAATCTGTACAGTAATACATAATCAAATGAAAGTAATATGAATCAAAGAAAATAGTGAAATAGGCAAGCTAATTTTGGGGCATTTGCATTTATTATTTTATAAGAATATGTCTATGGGAAAAATTAAAATATTTTAAAATCCCAGTTTAAAAAAATTGTAAAATATTTTTCCATGGTTACTTAATTCACATTCCTCCCCTCCCGCCCCCCCCCCCTTTCTCTTCCCTGCCCCCTCCAGAACTGACAAGCAATTAAACTGTATATAACCCAGTATATAACATGTGTTATCATGATTTCCATATTATTCATCTTTGTAATAGAGTAATCTTTTAAAACCAAAACCCCAAATCCTATACCCATATAAACAAGTGATCAATCTTATGCTTTTCTTTTGCATTTCTATTCCCACATTTCTTTCTCTAGATGTGGATAGCATTCTTTCTCATAAGTCCCTCAGGGTTTTCTTAGATCATTGCATTGCTGCTAGTAGCAAAGTCCATTACATTGGAGAGTTATATAATATTTCATTTTCTGTGTACAATGTTCTCCTGGTTCTGCTCATTTCACTCTGCATCAGTTCATGGAGGTCTTTCCAGTTCAAATAGAAACCCTCCATTTCATCATTCCTTAAAGCACAATAGTACTGCATCACCATCATATACCAAGATTTGTTCAGTCATTCCCCAAGGGGCACCTCCTCATTTTTCAATTTTTTGCCACCATAAATAGTGCAGCTATGAATATTTTTAACCCTTTTTAATTATCTCTTTGGGTTACAAACCTAATATTGGTGTGGCTGGATCAAAGGTCATGAATTTTTTGCCCTTTGGGCATAATTCCAAATTGCCCTCCAGAATGGTTAGATCAATTCACAACTCCACCAACAATGTATTAGTGCTCCAATTTTGCCACATCACCTTCAACATTTATTATTTTCCTTTACTATTATATTGGCCAATATTATAGTAAAAGTGTGAGGTGATACCTTAGAGTTGTTTGGATCTGCATTTCTCTAATCAGGAAGGATTTAGAACACGTTTTCATGTGATTATTGATAGTTTTGATTTCTGTCTGAAAACTGTCTATTCATGTCCCTTGACCATTTGTCAACAAAATCCTAGTTTTAAGCATCTAAATGCAATAAGATTCAAGGGTAAAACATTTTCATGAATACTTTTAATATGGTACTCACTTACTTTCGACTACCTATCTTGTTACCACATTCATTCTCATCATCCTAAACTCTAAGATAATTCAGGTATATGTATAGATATTTCTATATTAATGATCAAAACTATAACATCTTTTCCATTAACTAAATAGCTCTGAATCTCTGCCCCAGTTGATTATTTTAGAAGAATGAATATTAAGAAAAATTTATTTTTTAACAAACTGGAGGAACTTTTCCCATAAATGGGCATTCATGTTGCTCTCTATACATAATTCCCAATCTCTTAGACTTAAATAAAATCAGATACTAGCTACACAATTTATTAACAGTATAACAAATAATAACATAAAGATACAAAATGCATTTGTATTATTATAGCTATGAGAAAGATTATAGCTAGAGAAATCTCTTACCTATCAGAACTACTCTTGAATGCTCTTTACTTCTGGAACATAATCCCATTATTTAGTTCTTAGGATTGTAGAACTAGAGGAATCAGAGTCATAGAGTGCCTGAAAGAGATGGAGACATTTGGACATAGATAAGGACAGAGACAGAAGCAGATGTCTTTAGTAGATTCAGTGGCATGGAGGGAAGAAGAAGTAGAGAGATGAATGTGACTATTTAGCCAGTACATTTAATTAACAGTGTGTATGACTATGAAGTCTTGGCACTATAGGAATTCAAAGGGGTTATGCCAGTCTGAGAGGCTGAAACCACAAAAGCCTATCTTTGGAGCTACAGTAGTAGGTTTGAGCCTTGATTTGAGGAATTTAGTGAGTTCTGGGATGATAAAGAGGATTTAGGGAGAGCAGGTACTGGAATACTTCCAAGACTGTTCAGCCTCTAGAGGCCAGTGTTCTGGGATGTTATGATATCAGATATTCTAGGAGAAAACCAATGGTATATCGAACCTAGATGACCCATTTATGATTCCACAATGAATACTACATAGGATAAGAGAGCACCTGAATAAGAAGGGGAGGATATAAATTGATCAGGGCTTGGATCATTATTCAGAATCACAGCAAGTATGACTGAATCCTTAACAAATAGTTGAATCTAGTAAATTCCTGAAACTGGTTCAATTTTGACCAAACCCCTTATTTTGGAATTGATAATGCTATGGTTTGGTACTCTCTTTAGAACTGTTTCAGTAGAAGCCATCTAGATCTTGGAAGACACTTACTTTTAATATATATGAACTGTATGGTGGGCAAAGACTATATAGGTGGAACAGTGAAAAGAGTGTGGAGTCAGGAAGACTCATGTTCATGAAGTCAAATTTAGCTGCAGATACTTATTTGCTGTGTGACTCGGGGGCAACTCACTTCATGCTATTTGCCTCAGTTTTCTCATCTGCCCAATGAGTTGAAGAAATAAATGGTAAACTACTCCAGTGTCTTTGTCAAGAAAACCCCAAATGGAGTTACAAAGGGTCAGAAATGATTGAACAACAATAAAACACAGTGGCTTCAAAAGTCTAGTTTAGGGGACAGCTGTGTGGCTCAGTGGATTGAAAGCCAGCCCTAGAGATGGGAGATGTGTTATATGTGGGTTAAAAGAAGGGATTCAAACTATCTATATACATAAAATTAAAAGGTTTAATTAGCTAAAGGAAGAAGGGAAGGGGATCAGGGAATAACTTACTTCTAACTCACAACAGATATTTAAAACCCTAAAACTTTCTATAATCATTCTAAACTAATTAATTTGAGTATTAATTAAAGTTAGGTAGGGATTGGTAGGGGCCAGGAAAAAAGGGCCCAAAGAATCTCACAACACAGAAGTCCTCTTTGATTTGAACAGCAATCCCAGAAAGATGTCACCAACAACAGCTGTAATCCATTTCTCTGTAGCAGCAGCAGTAGGAACAGGCAGAAATGTCAAGAAAGCCAAAAAAGAGGGATCCACTGGCTCTCTGAGTCCACCCCAGAAATACCAGACAGATACTCTCTGGGCTCTCCTGACTGCTGGAGAAAAAGCTACCTTTCTCTCCTCTAGGGTCCACCAACTGTCTCCAGCAACTGCTTCTGTGTTTAGTCCCAGTTCATGGGAGTTCTGAGTGGTATGTTGGTTTGCAGCATCTTTTGCATTCATCTTGCCCTGATTAAATCCTTTAGTACAGATCCTAGGTTCAAATTTGGCCTCAGCCACTTCCCAGCTGTGTGACCCTGGGCAAGTCACTTAACCCCCATTATTTAGCCCTTACCATTCATCTGCCTTGGAACCAATACACAGTGTTAATTCCAAAATGGAAGGTAACGGTTTAAAAAAAAAAACCCAACCACAACAAAGCTTCTAGTTTAGTTCACAACCAACAAATGACCCCAATTTCTGATGAAGAGTAGGAAGAAATTGCCTAGAAATTATCTGGTTTCTTTAGGATTTAGAATTAGACATAAGCCAGAGTTAATATGGTTTGTCAGAGGAAATTGTGCCTGGGAATGCCTCTCTTTAAGGGAGCCCTGACCAGGTCCAGATTGCAAGAAGTCTGGATTCAGGAATGTGTTGAATCATGCAGCTGTGAGATTTGTTGCATTTGGTTTGAGATGAAGTTTTAATCTCAATGGACTGAATTATGTTCTCTGTACAATAAATAAGTCCGGACACATTGGAGATTACTGCATCACCTTAGTTTGTGAAAGAGAATCTGGATGTAGTCCTCATTGCATGTAGAGTATTTACTCTACAACTAGTTTGATTTTTCTTGCAAGAGTTTTATTGGCTCCTTCTCATTAGTGCCTGCAAAGTCTTGGTGAGTAGGAAGCATAAAGCTGTCTATCTGTTTTACAGGTAAAATGGAGATAAAAAAGTGAGTCCCTTAGGACTCACCAATCCGGATCACTACCCAAGCCTTATCAGTCATAGATTTTAGAGAGTATGCTTTCCTTACAGGGGCTTGAGGCTTTCCAATTACATTGACTATTATTGATTAGATGCTGTCTATAGTGGTTATGTTATTTGCACTGGTAGTTAACATAGAAGCATTGAGTCATTTGAGGAGCTAAGAAACTAAACCCTTGGATGGCAAGAACTAATTATATTTTGTGTGCAGTGAAAAAAAAGACAAAAATGTCCATTTTTGGCAGCAAAATGGTACATGGAATTGAATCAGTTCATCTGGTCATTCCTCACTTAGCAGACAACAGACTAAACAGTCTCCAGCCAGGCAATTATCTAATAAAGATAATTTTAGTCTTTCTTGAAGTGTTTTGAATGAATTGAGGGAAAGAGAAACTTTTAGTAGTAACTAATTTGTCAGTTTAAGTTGGAGGTACACTTATTAACTTCCTAAGCAGTAGGATTAGAGTTTGCAAAAGGTGAGGCTCTGACATACAGCAGTGAGTAAATCTGGGAGATTTAGACAAACCTACTTTTGCAGGAGAAACTAATTATCTGATTTTCTGTTGTGTTAACTCTTCTTACTATGCTTCCTTGGGATTTTTTATGACTGAGCACATATACCCAAAGCAGGCATCACTGTGTCTTCTTTCTCCATGTTGGTTCATGATGCAATTGTAAAACCAAATTTCATTTTGCATTGCAGTATTAAAATTATCTTCTCTGAAATCACCATTTTGATCAAGATTTACTGAACAACTTCCAGGATTCACAGAAGCTGTTTTAGAACAAGACCAAATAATGTCTCAACAGACCAACAATTCTAAAAGTAATAAGATCTCTTTAATAGCATCATTTAATTCATATAAGAGAAGTTAAAGAGGGCAGAATTAGGTAGAAGCAAAGCATAATAAAGTCTCCTTAACCTCAGGTGTAATAATCAGGACTAATGGAGGTTGATTATGGTACAATAAGACATAAATGTGCATAAAATATGAACTGGACATGCTGGCACAACTGGGAACACCTAGTCTATACCCTGTGCATAGCTATGCTATCAGAGGTGGTCTTCAGACCTGACAATCCCAGTTTCTACCAAGTTACAAGTTCCTTTGTCTCCTCCACATCAGGGCATCTATTTGCAGGTGCATGGATTTTATAAGTGTGGGTTCTGATGAAGTAATGGAATGACCTGATTAATCTGGAAAGCCATTTGAAACTATGTTTAAAAAGTGACTAAAATGTTCATACCCTTTGATGCAGAAATTCCACTATTGTGTATATATGCCTAAAGTGTTAAAAATAGAAGGAAAGGTCTTACTAAATATACCAAAATAATTACAATGACACTTTTTTTTTTTGTAGCATCAAAGAACTAAAAATAAGGTAGATGCCCATTGACTGGGGAATAGCTAAACAAATTCTGGTAATTGACTGTAATGGAATATTATTGTGTGATAAGAAATGATGACTATAAAGAATATAGAAAAAAATGGGAAGGCTTAAATGAACCAGTACAAAGCAAAGTAAGATGAACCAGAAAGGCAGCAGGGACAATGATTACAACACTATAAATGGAAAAAATAAAAGGAAAAAAAAAGCCAAAATTGACACTGAAAACTGTTTAATTATAATTTAACTTGACCATAGAGAAAAGATGAGAATCTCTCTCTCTCTCTCTCTCTCTCTCTCTCTCTCTCTCTCTCTCTCTCTCTCTCTCTCTCTCTCTCTCTCTCTCTCTCTCTCTCTCTCTTCTTTTTAGAGGTGAATGATTCTGAATATAGAACATAGCATATACTGTTAGATTTGGTAGATGTATTGATTAGTTTTGTTGGACTACTCAAACCTCCTCACGCCCATTCTTTTTCTTTTTAATTCTTTATTTTAAAGGATGGTTTTCTAGGTAAGAGCAGGGATATGTTGGAAAATGAAGGCAATATGAAAACAAAAGAAAGAAACAACAATTTTCTAAATAAAGAAAAGGCTGTCTCTAAGACAGCCTTTCCAGAAGCCAATTAAAATATTTCTTCCAAACAGAAGGAATAGGCTTAGTTTTGATGACACCTATGCTTTCAGTGTATATCGTTTTCTTTTTTTCAGTAAGATGTTGCTCCATAAAACTTGATGCATTTATCATCATTATTGTTGTCAAAAAGCTTGAGCTAACAAGATCTTAGCTTTTTTTCTCTCCTCAGAGGCTTGTTATAAATCCAGGAACAGAAATTAGCCAGAGATTGAAGTGCCTGAGGAAGGTATACAGTAGGGAGGAATGAATGAATAAGTGTGTGGTTTTTAGCATCATTAACAATTCATGTAGTATGACTTTTTTTTGAGCTTTCAATAACTGGTTTTATAATTGTTTCAAAATATAGAAATGATTGTTTCAAAAAGAAAAAAGTTGAAAAGCTCTAGCATTTGATTAGATAAGGTATTTTTAAAAGATTTATAGAGTTCAATGTATGGCTACTATAGAGTTCATGTTGGCATTAATTAATATACAGATTATTACTCTCCACACATTTAATTCCCATTCTCCCAAATGGTTAGTATTATTGTTTTGCTTCTAGAATAAAATGTAATGTCAAATGAGGAATAAAACATGTGTTTGTCAAAGATGTCTATTACTATCTTGGAAGAAGCTCTATCCCAAAGTCTGAATGAAAGAGAGATTCCCTAAGGATGGTGAAGTTCTGATGTTTTAGATTGATTGAATCAAGCTTCAAAACAAAACTGGGAAGATAAGATCCATACTCACTCAAGTTAGATTGACCTAAAAATCCAAATTGCAAAAAAGTAAATGGATGAAAAGATGTCTATTGTTCAGAGAATCGATGCAATTGGATAGTAAATTTGTTTACTTAGTAGATCAGTTCACCTATTACCTAATTGGTACACTGTAAATGGATGATGAACTGAGTCCAGAATTGGATAGGAGGAAGAGAGTGGGATGAACCTAACCTACAACCCATCAAAAAAAAAATCTACCTTTAAAACAAAAACTTTTTTTGGTAATAATATATGGTTGTAAATCTTGGAACACCATGATCCCTGAAAACACAAAGTTACAAGTGGTTCAGGGGTGTGCTAGAATCAGTTTAAGTATGTTTCTTTGCACTGTTCCCTATTTGTTCTTGGCTTTGCTTTCTTATCCCAAGAAATTAGTTTTCTCTTTCATATGAAAGCCCTTTCAATACATGAGGATATTAGGTATGTTCCTAGTCTTCTCTGGGCTAAATAATCTGTTTCCTTCAACTATTCTCTCTCTGTATGTATATTTATGAGGGTGTATGTGTATGTATTTGTGTTTTGAGGGGAAGCAGACTTCCAGGGTGACACTCTATGACGAGAGTAACTGTATAAGTTTCTAGGGAAGGGTAAGTGGGCTCCAACAAGGAGGAAAGCATTTTGACTGGTCAGAAGCTTAAATATAATTCCTTTCTGAATTCTTTGTTGTGTGTAATAACTTAAAAAAAATCCCATGCCTTATTAAACTGAGTTGCTTAGAGGAGAACTGAATATTCAGAGGGGAGAGATCAAAGAAACCAAATTTTGATGTCCCCAGAAAGACTTTGTATATGACTATAGGCAAGAGTCAAGAGTAAAACCTCTAGAGTATGAACTTAGATCTTTCTTAGCCCACAGCTTTAGATGAGGGTTTATCAGAGTGGAGTCAAATGGAGATCCTATTGTAAATCAAGGAGACAGCATGGCATGGTAGAAAGATAACTAACTATGGAATAAAAAAAAAAACAGCTTGGTTTGAATAGTATCTTTGGTATTTAAAACATATATCACCTTGGATAAATTATTTTATCTCCTTAGTTCTTAGTCTGCTCATCTGTAAAATGAGTGGGTTGGACTAGATGGTCTCTAAAATGTCTTTCATTTCTAAATCTCTGAGTCTATAAGGAAGAAAATTTGACATCAGACATCATTGAGACTTGGAGAACTGAAACTCATGACTAGAATATGGTGCTGAAAGGTTATGTTTTATTAAAAAACAAACAAACAGGGTTAGGTAAAAAGGTGAGTCAGGACAGTATTGTAGAGACATGAGATATTTTCATGTAAAGAAGTCTAGGACCAAGAAGGAGGAAGAATGATGGAGGGAACTTAAGTTAATATTAAAGGATACAAAAGTAAGAATCAGTGTTGACTTTTGGAGTATACTATAGATCATATGGAAAGGCAGAAGAATAGATAACATATTTAGAAAATAAATTTTGGTCTTGGTATAGAGGCATAACATAATATAATAAGCAAATGGGGATTTTACCATCCAGACATCTATCAGACAAGTTAATAATTTACTTTTGTTGTTTGTTGTTCCATTGAGCTTAACTCTTTGTGACACAATTTTTGTTTTGTTTTGTTTTGTTTTGTTTTTCAAAGATACCACAGTGGCTTGCCATTTCCTTCTCCAGCTCATTTTGCATATGGAGAAGAGTCACACAACTAGTAAGTGTTTGAGGCTGGATTTGAACACAGGAAATTGAGTTTTCTTGACTCCAGGCTTGGTATTCTACTTCAGCTAGCAGCCTTCATAGATTGCCATAATTATAATTTTATCCTTTGAAATGCTATTCTGAAACCAATTCCCTCTAGCAAGGAGGAAGTGGATGCTAAAGTAGAAATGGTAGAGGTACTAAGGGAAAGTGAGCACTACTTCTTAGAATTTGTGTTACAGATAGATTGGGAAATCATATATAGTCTGATATTTAACCTAAATTTTAGGAGAACAAATTTCAAATGGTTCACAAAAAGGATAGGTGGGGTCACAAAGAATAAAATTCTGTAGAGGAAGTCAGTTAAAGAAGTATGTGAATGGATCTTTCAAGAATGAAATGTTGGGGAGGCTGAGTCAAGATGGTGGCATAGAACAGCAAAAGTTCAGACCTCTGAAAACCCTTCCTTACCTATTACAAACTAAATGCTCCGGACTGAAAATCAAACCTAACACCAAGACAGAGCCAAGGAACCCTCCTGCTGGACTCAACTTGAAAGGTACGTCCCCAAAAGCCAGAATTCGAGAACACTCGGCTTTAAGGAGAAGGAAGAAGGAAGGTCCCGGGACCCCTCCCCCAGCTAGAGTGCTAAGCCTCCAGTGGCAGCTGGAACCTCTGGGCCAGGAAAAGGCACTGGTCTGGAGGGAGTACCTTGAGGGCAAAGCTGTGCAAGGCTCAGAGTGTTGAACATAGGCAGTGGGGAAGTAGTTGGCGAAGCACAAATGGCAGAGCAGGCAGGTTAGTTGCATTAGAGGAGATAGTTCATATTGCCCTCCCCTCCCCTGGTTTTTGCCTCAGGGCACATCCAGCTCAACCCAGCTGGACTTAATCCTTTCAAAGCCTTAAGAGGGCAGGGAAGCTCAAGCTTCAACACCACTCCCCCACTGTCTGGTTTTGGACTGAATATTTAAATTGGTGGTCACCAGGGATTTAATTTCTAAATCCCAAAATGAATTACTAAAGTAGAATGGAATCTATGGTAGTTTATTTACAATAGAAGATTTATATTAATGAAGTGAGAAAGAGAGAGAAAACTCTGGCTTCCTCTGAGCCAGGTAGAAATTCTAAGGCCCTAATCAGGGAAAAGGGTATCAAGATGATGGGCCTTTCTCGGAGGTTCACACCTCCAGAAAGGCAGGGTCACTAAGTCAGCCTTTCACTCACCAACAGTGACCATCTAAATGCAAAAGCAGCCTGAGGTCTCCTGCATGAGTTCCTCCAAGGGTTGGATTTCACAGCCAAGTCAGAGTGCCCGTCTTCCAGTCTCTCCTCTGAGAGTTCTTTGATCTTACTTAAATCTCGAATCTCTCTTCTTCTGGCCTCTGGTCATCTTTTTAAATATCTTTTTCTCTTATGTCACCTCCCCTAAGTTTCACATCTACCAATCACAGCAGACGCTCCTCTTCAGGACAGCCTACTCTTTAGTTCACATCTTCTTTGGTTAGATTATACCTTTTTTGATTAGTTAACACCTTTTTTTGGTTAGTTCACCTTTTGTAGTTAGTTAACATCTTTTTGTAGTTAAAATGGGTAGATCTACTTCAAATACTGAGTTAACACTTTTGTAGATTAAAATGGGTAGATCTACTTCAAATACTGAGTTACTTAAAATCTAAAAATAGATTGTGGATTACAATTCAATCTTCCCAATAGAGGAAGAGCTAAGTTCCTTTACATCTTCACATACAACTAACTCATTAAACAACTTAGACTTAAAAAATATGAAAAAATGAAAAAGGGGGCAATTAATGTATGAAAGCCAAAGGGTGTTCTGGTCCTATAAGAAGAGTGCCAAGAATAATGAAGCTCAGAAAGAACTGAAACTGAGAAAATATTTTTTTAAATCCCTACATGTTGGTCTTTCCAGCTCTTTCTGAAATCATCCTGTTCCTTGTTCCTTATAGCACAAGAGTATTCCAGCACCATCATATAACACACTTTGTCTAGTCATTCCACAATTGAAGGACATCCCTTTAGTTTCCAATTCTTTGCCATAACAAAAAGGGTAGTTATACAAATTTTTGTACAAATAGTCCCTTTCCCATTTTTTTATCTTTTTGGGATGCAGACCTATTAGTGGTATTACTGGATCAAAGGATATGCATTCTTTTATAGTCCTTTGGGCATTGTTAACTGAAAAAACACAGAACTATTAAATAGTGAGAAAAAAACACTTTAATTAAGGAAAAGATTCAGTACTTTCCTCAAGGCTTCCGCACAGAGCTGTGGGCTACACACTCACACAAAGTCCAAGACCCTGGTTGCTATAGTTGCTCTTGTCACTGACTCCTGGGAGAGCCAAGCTCACTAAGTTGACAACTCCAAAGAGTCATTAAAGTGGGAAGCTTAAATACCTTTCTAGGAAAACTTGGGGACTGAGGATGAGAGGGATTGGCTTTATAATGGTAACAAAGGAAAATGAGGAGTTCCAGCTGGAATAACAGTGAGGGGAATATCTAGCCAAGGCTGGGCTACATAAGCAAAAGGCTTTGGCCTTAGGGGGGAAATCATTAGGACAAAAGAGACACTTAACACCTGATGGGATTAGCCCTCCCCACCTAAACTACTTTAAGGACTATTGTTAGTCTGAGACTCTGAGGTTGGTTGGACTTTCCCCTAAGGGAGAAACTCTCATGTGACAAGGTCAGATTTGGGACTTTTCACCTTTAAGCTGACTAAACTGGGGGTCATCAAATTTTACTAGACTACAAGTTTGGGGGATTCTATATTCCATGTTGATAGCATAATTCCAAATTGCCCACTAGAATGGTTGGATCAACTCACAACTGCACCAGCAATGCATTAATGTCCCCATTTTGCCACATTTCCTCCAACATTTATTTGTCTTTCCAGTCATTTTGATCAATCTGATAGGTGGGAGGTGGTACCTCAGAGTTGTTTTAATTTGCATTTCTCTAATCAGGAGGGGTTTAGAACATTTTTTCATAAGATTATGGATGGCTTTGATTTCTTCATCTGAAAATTGCCTCTTCATATTGTTTGACCATTTATCAATTGGGGAGTGACTTGGAGTCTTATAAATTTGATTTAGTTCTTTATACAGTTGAGAAATGAGACCTTTATCAGAGAAATTTGTTATAAAAATGTTTCCCAGTTTGTTGTTTCCCTTCTAATCTTGCTTGCATTAATTTTGTTTATACACAAACTTTTAATTTAATATAATCAAAATTATTCATTTTATATCTTTTAATGTTCTCCATCTCTTGTTTGGTCATAAATTATTACCTTATCCATAGATCTAACAGGTAAACTATTCTTTCTTTCCCTAATTTATTTATAATATCACTCTTTACATTTAAATCATATGCCCATTTTGACCTTATCTTGGTATAGGGCAGTGTAGGAGAACCTTTTAAAGATAATATGCCCAAACCACATCTTCAAGCTGCTGGGTTAGACCCCTGTATTACTCCAGATAGCAGAGGAAAGAAGGGCTGGTGGACAGAGTGGTGGGGGCATGTGAAAATTGTCCTCAGTTCCAGTAAAGAGGGGCAACAGAGCAAACCTCTCTGGCACACTGGGGCATGAGTGCCATGCCTTACCAACATGCATATAGGATGTGAGATGTTGATCTAAACTTAATTTTTGCAAACTGTTTTCTAATTTTCTAATTTTTTTCTTCAAACACCAAATTCCTATTCCAAAAGCTAGAATCTTTGTTTTTATCAAACACTAGATTCCTGAGATCATTTATCCCTAGACTATTCCATTGATCCACTTTTCTATTTCTTAGCCAGTACCAGATTGTTTTGATGATTACTGTTGTATGTTGTCTCCTCTTTGTCATTGTCTTCAATAAAATCTGTGAACATTCCTATTATTTATTCTTCGATTTATCCATTTTGAAGAATTAGATTATTTGGTTTCTAATTAATTTTTAATTTGCCTTTCCACAAACTCTTATTGGTTATAATCTTTACTGCATTATGACCTGAAAAGTTGCATTTTTTATTTCTGAATTTCTGCACTTGATTGTGAAGTTTTAATGGTCTAGTATAGGGTTAATTTTTGTATATGCACCATGTGCTGCAGAAAAGAAGGTATATTCCTTTTAATCCCTATTCAATTTTCTCCAGGTATCTATTAAATCTAACTTTTCTAAAATTTTATTCATTTCCTTTACTTCTTTCTTATTTATTTTTTGGTTAGATTTATCTAGTTCTGATAGGGGAAGGTTGAGGGCCCCCACTAATATAGTTTTTATCGTCTATTTCCTCTTTGAACTCCTCTAGTTTCATCTTTAAAAATCTGGAGGCTATACCATTTGGTGTATATATGTTAAGTACAAATATTACTTCATTGTCTATACTACCTTTTATTAAGATGTAATCAGCTTCCTTATCTCTTTTGATCAGATCTATTTTTGCTTTGGTTTTGTCTGAGATCATGATTGCTACTCCTACTTTTCTTAAAATCTAAGTTGAAGCTCAATAGATTCTGCTCCAGTTCCTTACTTTTACTCTCTGTGTGTCTACCTGCCTCAAATGTATTTCTTGTAAACAACACATGGTAAGATTCTGGTTTTTAATCCATTCTGCTATCAGCTTCCATTTTATGGGTGAGTTAATCCTATTTACATTCACAATTATGATTACATATAATATTTCCCTCCATATTCTTTTCTTTTTTAAATCCTGTCCTTTTACTCTATCCCTCCACACAAGTGTTTTGCTTTTAATCACTCCCCCATTCCCCCTTTCTTATATTACTTCCCTTTCCTACCACCACCCTTCTTATTCCCCTCCTACTTCTCTATAGAATTTTTTAATCATTGCACCCCCCAGCTTCTCCCTCTCTTATATTAATCCCTTCCTTAGCACCCCTTCATTATTTCCCTTCTACTTCTCTATATGATGGGATTCTATACCCCAATGAATCTGACTATTCCCACTTTGAGCCAATTCCAATGGGAGTACAGTTTAAGTATTACCCCCTTAGCACCTTCATCCTCCCCTCCACTGTAAGAGTGTTTTTTTCTCATATACCTATTTATGTGATATAATTTACTTTATTTTACTTCTCTCTTCCCATTCTCTTAGTGTAATCCTCTTGTTCACTCCTTGATTTTTTTTGCATATCATCTTAAATAGCTTATTACTATACCCTCTGTCTCTGTATACTTTTCTAACTACTATGATAAAGATGAAAAAAATTTAAAGATAATTTACAGATATCATCTTTCTATATATGAATATAAACATTTCAACCTTATTGAGACCCTTAATTTTTTTTTTCTTTCCTACATACCTTTTTAACCGTCTCTTGAATTTTGTGTTTAGACATCAGATTTTCTGTTTAAATCTGGTCTTTTCTTTAGGAATGCTTGGAAAGCTTCTATTGTATTAAATGACCACATTTTCCCCTGGAAGAATATAATCATGTTTCATAGATAGGTGATCCCAATTCTCTTGCCTTCTGGAATATCATATTCCAAGACTTCCTATCCTTCAATGTGGAAAATATTAGATTCTATGTAATATTGACGGGGGCTCCATGATATTTGGATTATTTCTTTCTGGCTGTTTGCAGTATTTTCTCCTTGGCCTGGAAGCTCTTAAAATTGTCTATAATATTCCTTGGAGCTGTCATTTGGGGACTTGTTGCAGGAGGTTATCTGTGGATCCTTTCAGTTTCTATTTTACTGTCTTGTTCAAGAACATCAGGGCAGTTTTCTTGGATAATTTCTTGTAATATGATATCTAGGTGGATTTTTTTAATCGTAACTTTTAGATAGTTCAATTCTTAAATTGTCTATCCTGGATCCATTTTTGAGGTCAGTTGTTTTTTTTTTCAAGGAGATATTTCATATTTTTTTACATTTTTCATTTTTTTGATTTTGTTTTATTGTTTCATGATGTCTCATGAAGTCATTAGCTTCTATTTTCCCAATTCTAATTTTTAAAGAATGAATTTCTTCCATGACTTTTTGATCCTCCTTTTCCTCTTGTTCCATTCTACTTTTCATGAAACTCTTTTCTTCAATGGATTCACCCCCCCCCCCTTTTTTCCCAGTAGGTCAATTCTATTTTTTACAGAACTCTTTTTTAATTGGATTTTTGTGCCTCTTTCCCCAGTTGAACAATTTTGCTTTTTAAGCTGTTATTTTTTTCCCCACTTTTCTTCAACCTGTCTTATTTGACTTTTGAATTCCTTTTTAAGTTTTTCCAGAACCTCAAACCAATTTCCATTTTTTTTAAACCCTTACCTTCCATCTTGGAGTCAATACTGTGTATTGGCTCCAAGGCAGAAGAGTGATAAGGGCTAGGCAATGGGGGTCAAGTGACTTGCCCAGGGTCACACAGCTAGGAAGTGTCTGAGGCCAGATTTGAACCTAGGACCTCCCATCTCTAGGACTGGCTCTCAATCCACTGAGCTACCCAGCTGCCCCCTCAATTTCCATTTTTATTTTAAGTTTTGCACATGGTTGCTTGGATCTCACCATGTTGTATTGACTCTGTGCCTTGCTCTTTTTTTCCATAGATATTTTCTATGTTTAGGTGTTTTTATTTTTCTGTTTGTTCATTTTCCAACCTTATTTTGCCTGTGGACTGGGAGTTCTGAAAGCTGCTGATTTCATCTCCTCTATTGATGGTCTCAGCATTTTGAGCTATTTTGCCCTGGGGCCAAGAGCTTCACAATAGTGAAGACTTGAAAGGGTTAAGTGTTATGTTCTAGGCCTCGCTTTGGACTGGTGCCAGGGTCTGGGACTTCAAAGTGTGGGTCTACAGTTTAGAGTGCTGTGTTGTTGGTGTAGGCAAGGTCCTGGCATCCCAAAGTTGGCCTATGCCCAGACTTGGAACCTCATGCTATAGGAGGTGGGAGGTTGGCCAGCCCTCCTTTGTGGGCAGTTTTGCTTCTGGTTCCCCTTTATGCCATGAAAATTGAGTCTCTTTCTGCATGCTGTTCAAATTGTGTTCAGTGGCAGAGGCCCCTCACTCCATTTTGCTGTTGTTTTTTGACTCCTGTCATTTTGAGGTACTTTTTAAAGATTGGTTTTGAAATAATTTCAGAGTAGTTTCAGTTTTTGTTGCTACTGAGCTACCATCTTGGCTCTTCCCCCTGGTAGGGGATATTATTAACCTCATTTTACAGATGAGGAATCTAAAATAAACAGAGGTTATATGACTTGCCCAAGATTGCACAGCCAGTAAGTGTCTGGATTTGAACTGAGCTCTTCCTGGTTCCAGGCCCAGTGCTCTATTTGCTCTGGTACATTGCTACCCTATGAATAAAATGAGATAATTAGACTTTGTGGTATATAATAGGCTACTTTGCTTTTTATTAATTTCTTAGGTTAGAGGAGCAAGAATATAGGGCATTGACTAGAGGTCTATGATTTTATTTTCTTTTAGACTAATGATATGAATAAGCATAGGTAGATATAGCTGTGATGGAGGAAAGAAACATTAGAAAATCTGGAATGAATTTATATAAATTTTTATGTATTATGTGATTGAAGTGAAATTGATAATGATAAACTGGCAACCATGAGAAACTTGGAACTGCTGATAGTTTACCTTTCAGGCAACTAGAAGCTCATTTCCAGGCCCTATTCCCTCCACTACAATTATAACTTGAAGTCATAGCCTGGCATGGCCTGTTTTCTAGCTGAAATTAGAAATCTTTTGTACCTCTTTATAAGGTGAATTAGCTAAGTTATGAGCATCAATGCCCAGGCTAAATAGTTGGAAATAACTCTTTTTTTTCACATAAAAACTGGTGCTATTGTACTTTAAGGAAAAATAGTTTTTTTAGAACTTAGTATACTAAAGATTTGGTACTTTAATGAAAGTCTTTATAAACACACAACTAATATGAAGCCAGTGTTTATACAATGCTCAGAATATGGCCCAACCTCATATGGCTTTCATTCGTTCTTTTAGCCAAATGTCGTAAATAAAAGAGTGTTTGTGGCAAAAAAAACTTGACTTCCTTATTAGGAACAATGGGAAATGTTGCTCCATATGAAGGCACAAAGGAAATAGGAAAAGGATATTGATGTATAATAAATTTGGCATACTGGAACCAGTCTATTCTAAAGGCCTGACCATAAGAGCTCCATTCATTACTCCAAAGATCATCCATTGAATTGAAAATTTTAAAAAGTGGTAGCCTTATTTCTTCAGGCTATTGTTTATTTTGGGGGTGAAAGCTGGCAAAAGTTTCGGCTCAGCCTGAGAATCAGATCTCATTTTCTGTTAAATGTTCCTCTTCAATAGTATGAAAATTTTGGTATTAAGTTCATTACAGTTCTATCTGGACCTACCAAAGCCAAATGTTGGAGAGGTAGAAGGTCTCACTTAGAAGGACAAATGGTAAAATGATGAATGGAGGTGGAGAATTTTAATGAATCAGTATAACAATGGAGCAGCATTGTGATCATGAAAGAGCATTTAGGAAAACTATTCTTCATTTTAATGTCAAAATTTCCTTTTTTTTTTTTACCATTTTCTTTCAAAATAATAGATGCTAACTTCCAGGCATTTCTCTCTTCACCTCCAACTCTTACTAATATTTAAAAATTTTTCTTTTTTTTATATGTTCATGCCTTTTTTTTCTTTTCCCACCCTATATGAATGTGTTTTTTTCCTCCAAAAATTTGTTTGGAAGTTTGTTGTTTGGAAGTTAGAAGGCATTTTCCCATTAAAAACAATAGTAGTTAGCTTTCAGCTTATAGAAGCTTAGCTTGTATGATTTTTAAAGGATACTTAAATTATTTCTGTGCATCCTGTCCTCATAGTCATTCATTTGCACTTCTATAGAATTCAGGTATTTTTTAAAAATACTGTTGACATCTACCAAATTTTCCTATACTTCAGTTATTTTGTGTTCTGAATCTATCATAACCTTTTAGCTTTTTCTTTGTGGATTAAATTTTTCCTAGTTTGCTAATTATTTTTGAAAATTCTTTGCTGATCTTTCTATTTTTTGTACTAAGACTTCTAGCTTCTCACTTAAGTTTTGTCCCTAGTTCATCTTACATTACTTTTTTTTTCTCTTTTGAGCCAGTCCAATTTTCTTGTTTTCCCCCATCATTTTTGGTGAGAAAGCCTTGCATTCTTTGTTTTCTTAGCTGACACAGTGTGTCAATGATTATAAGCTATATTTTTGAATTTTAAAAACTCTTTTATTATATTTTTCTCGCATGTGCAATATACAATTTCAGTTTTTTTCTCTCCTTTTTATATTTGAAGCATGTGTCACCAGCATTAAGATTTTCTTTAACTTTTTGATTTTGCAGTACTATAAGTTTAAAATACATTTGTCAATGCATGCCCAAAAAGCTAGACTATAAAAATGATGCCACTAATTATTTAAACAATTATGGAACTTTGCTTAATGATTCTGTCTGATTTCAGGACAAGATATACACAAAAGAGCCATTGCACAGAGCCAAAGAAAAGCCACTCCAGGATAGTTTGATGCACTTCTAAGCCAATACAAAGGTCTTGAACCTAGTGTGAAGACTTGAGGTTACTGTGTTTTCCTTGTGTCCACACTCACTCTGAAGATACTCACAGATGAGTATCCCCAAAACCTTGGCTCCTATAATCTGGTCCCCTTTTTTGCCTTCCATAATGTGGTAACTTTCTGTAGTCCTGGCTACTGACTAGGTAAATGCATCATTGCTTAGATCATTCAATTGGACCCTGATTCAAGGACCTATTATAGATTTATTTTCCTTTTACTTGGAATTTTTACACATAAGACTTTGAGAGTCTATATTTTCATCCAGAAATTTTTCTTTTTTATTTGGATTTTCTGATATCTTTTTAATATCTCTTGCCAATTGATTCATATACCTCATACCTCAGCCATGCATCCCTAAGTGATTGTGTATTTTTCAATCACCCACAACACGGGGAAATGTAAAAAAATATTATTATTTAAATTGCAAAGTTTAAATTCTTTTTGAGAAGAATTTTAGGTAAAGAAAGATGATACCTCTCTGAATCCAGAAAATGAACTGTTGAAGATACCATGAAGAAGCCTCCAGACCACAAGTGCACAAAAATGAACTTTGGGTGTGGTTGATTGAACATTTATTTCTATGTATACTTTCATGCCAAAGGGGACTGCCCCCTAATTGATTTTTTGTCAATGCGACCAGCAATTATTGGTTTTGTTTTTTTCCCCCTCTTATCCTCACATTATTGTAATCTTTAAGTTGATTATGTTTTCATGATCCTTTTGGGGAAAAATTAATTTTTTTTCCAAAAATGATCACACGGAGAAATGTAAAAAATAGACCTGAATCCAGGACTTAAATCCCCAGAAGCTCTTGCTCCACTTCCCCAGAATGCTTTGTAATCTCACCTGGGCTGAGAGCGAGATGGGGTATTTAAACCTGGTTGTAATAGGCTTGGCCTCTTGTGGACATCTGTTTTGGAGCAAGACGCATCTCTTCCATGATGTGAGGTTATCCTGTCTAGGCCTCTCTGGCCTAGGCATGTGCTTTCTTATTCTGTATTTTCTTTAAACCTTAACTTTTAATAAACCTCATAAAAATATAATACTCCTTGCAGAGAGAAACTAATTTCTACCTGCCTCAGTCTCCCCTAAATTTTAATCTTTACACACTCAATTCACTTGAGCCACCCAGCTGCCCCTTCTAGTCACTTTTCCTTTAGTACTGAGGCAACTAGAGTTCCATTTTCAACCTTCTCAATTCCTTCCTTCACTCTTCCCTTTTTCTTTGTGGAGCTGAGCAGTATTAGCATCTGTTTTTCTCATCAAGGTGGGTTAGTAAGGTGTGTTCAGGCTGAATCACTGTAGTTCCAGGATTTTAAGTCCCAGGGTCAAGCTCCCCAGGCATAAGCTGGCACAGCATACTTTCAGTTTGCCTGATTTCTCCCTGTTTTGTTCTTTTCCTTCTAGTGCTTTGGGAAGAGTCAGCACCAGCTGTTTCTGGTGGGATAGGAGGAGAGGTTTCTCAGGCTGAACTACTGCAGTCACAGGGTTTACTTATTAAGTAATCTCTGAGATATGGGGCTGGTTCTTGCTAGATTTTCAAGCTTTTCTTCCCACAAAATTGAAAGTTTGAAGATATTTACAATGATTGTCTTGCTGGATATGTCATTTTATTTTGATAAGCAGAATATAATAAGCTCATTTTCCAATGAGCTTTTCCAATTGCCATTCCTGGCAAAGCAAAAATTAAAATTTTCTTATTTTTTTCATAGCTTTAATTAAAAAAAAAGATATCTTTTGATAGTTGACAAATATAAAACCAATTTGGAGTTAAGGTAACAAGTTTTATTAAATTCTAGACAGTATGTTAAGTACTTTCAGATATTATTTCTCTTGATCTCATAATAATCCTGTGAAATAGATACTATTATGATTCACATTTTTCATTTGTGGAAACTAAGGCAGATAGGGATTAAGTAACTTGCCCAGTGTCCCATAGCAAGCAAGAAAGAAGGAAATACATAAATAAATAAAGGAAAGAAGAAAGAAGGAAAGGAAGAGAAGAAAGGAAGGAAGGAAGGAAGAAAGAAAGAAAGAAAGAAAGAAAGAAAGAAAGAAAGAAAGAAAGAAAGAAAGAAAGAAAGAAAGAAAGAAAGAAAGAAAGAAAGAAAGAAAGAAAGAAAGAAAGAAAGAAAGGAAGGAAGGAAGGAAGGAAGGAAGGAAGGAAGGAAGGAAGGAAGGAAGAAAGGAAGAAAGAAAGAAAGAAAGAAAGAAAGAAAGAAAGAAAGAAAGAAAGAAAGAAAGAAAGAAAGAAAGAAAGAAAGGAAGGAAGGAAGGAAGGAAGGAAGGAAGGAAGGAAGAAAGGAAGGAAGAAAGAAAGAAAGAAAGGAAGGAAGAAAGAGAGAAAGAGAGAAAGAAAGAAAGAGATAAAGAGAGAAAGAAAGAAAGAAAGAAAGAAAGAAAGAAAGAAAGAAAGAAAGAAAGAAAGAAAGAAAGAAAGAAAGAAAGAAGAAAGAAAGAAAGAAAGAAAGAAAGAAAGAAAGAAAGAAAGAAAGGAAGGAAGGAAGGAAGGAAGGAAGGAAGGAAGGAAGGAAGGAAGGAAGGAAGGAAGGAAGGAAGGAAGGAAGAAGAAAGAAAGAAAGAAAGAAAGAAAGAAAGAAAGAAAGAAAGAAAGAAAGAAAGAAAGAAAGAAAGAAAGAAAGAAGCAAGCTTTGAATTCAACTCTCCCTAATTCCAGGTCTAGCTTACTGTGTGCCATCTAGCTTCTTCTGGGTAGAAGAGAAATTCCACTAGAACAGCTGAAATGACTACTAGCAAAAACTATAGAGACTATTTAAGTAGCAAAATTATAGAAACATAAAGTGGAAATACAAGCCCATAAAATAAGATCCATATTTATCACTGGGATTAACTGATGTTAATTAAAACTGTTGTAAAAAGGAGATGGAAGAATGCTTGGTTGACTTTGTGCAAATGTGTAGCTGCCTATACCATGAAACCTAGCATATAGAAAGAGTATATTACTGGTGTTTATGCAGCAAGTATTAACAAGACAAGAAAATTTTTCCACAGAAAATTGGATGTTTTTAACAAATAAAAAGCTCCACTGCCCCCTCCCCAGACAGGTCAGCAATCTCAAAAGAATTGTTTGTGTTACATAAGGTTATTTGTTCTTCAGTTGTTCAGTCATATCTGACCTTGTGGACCAGATGTCCATGGGGTTTTCTTGGCAAGGATACTGGAATGGTTTGCCAGTTTCTTCTCCAGTTTTAAGCAGGCAGGAATTATTTTACAGATGAAACTAAGGCCAACAAGGTTAAGCAACCTACCCAGGATCACATAGCTACTAACTGAAGTAGGTTTGAACTGCGGGTTTTATTAATCTAGGTTCAGTATTCTTATCCAACTGATAAATGCAGAAAAGTCTCATTTCATAAGAGTATTGTCATTGCTCCCTGAAGCTACTGCTATGGTCAAAAATGATGTTTGACAAATTATGTGCAAAGCATCTTTGAATGGTTCCAGTAGGCCATTCCTCAAAATAATAAACAGTATGTATTTAAAACCATCAGCAAACATCATCTGCAATGGGGACAAGTTAGAAGCTTTCCCAATAAATCAGGAATGAAGAAAGGATGTCAATTATCATCTCTATTATTTATTATTGTACTAGAAATGCTAGAGATAGCAATTAGAAAAGAAAAAGAAATTGAAGGGATTTAAGTAGGCAAAGAAGAAACTAAACTATCACTTGTAAGATTTAAATTAATATACAAAACTGCAAGTATTATATTTATAAAGTTCATTAATAATCACTTGAAGTAGAAGGAAAATAAAAACTTAATCATCTAACAAAAATAAGACCACATGGGTATATTCTATTGCCTGGCCCAAAGCCAACTTCCACCACTGCAGATCGCAGGTAGAGATAGCGAGAGGAGGGACTACACAAAACTTATATCCTCCTTACATCAGCACGTAAAGTGAGAAGGAAAATGGGATGCTGAGAATTGAAGTCCTGGGGAACAGATTCTAATTACACACACTATTTGCAGATGATATGATGATATACTTAAAGAATCCTAGGAAATCAACACAAAACCTGTAAAAATAATTAACAACTTTAGCAAAGCTGCAGAGTACAAGATAAACCCACATAAATCATCAGCATTTCTATATATTTCCAATAAATCTCAGCATCAAGAGTTAGAAAGAGAAATTCCATTTAATATCACCCTTAACAATATAAAATATTTAGGAATCTATCTGCCAAACCCAGGAATTATGTGAACATAACTACAAAACCCTATTCACCCAATTAAAACTAGATCTAAATAATTGGAAAAACATTAATTGATCATGAGTAGGATGAGCTAACATAATAAAAATGACAATCCTACCCAAATTAATCTACTTATTCAGTGCCATACATAGAAAATTCCCAAAAACCTTTTTTATAGAATTGGGAAAAATTATAAC
The DNA here is from genome assembly GCF_027887165.1 of Monodelphis domestica. NCBI lineage: Eukaryota > Metazoa > Chordata > Mammalia > Didelphimorphia > Didelphidae > Monodelphis > Monodelphis domestica. The sequence goes on from NC_077227.1 coordinate 267,586,965, forward strand.
AAAGTTCAACTGGAAGAACAAAAGACAAGATCAAGAATATCAAGGGAAATAATGAAAAAAGATGTGAAGGATGGGGGCCTAGCAATATCAGATCTTAAACTATACTCTAAAGCAGTGGTCATCAAAACAATGTGGTACTGGCTAAGAGACAGAAGGGTGGATCAATAGAATGGTTCCATGGGCAAAAAATATGTTAGCAAGGATAATTACCTAACCCTTACAGTCAATTAATTAAAAAATTAACAACTTTCTTTTGAAGTAAATGAAGACAAGATATAGTTAGCAATACTTGTTTAATTACATGGTATGAAATATTATTATTTTTTCCATTTGAAAAAGTTTATTTAGTCAATTTAGAACAGTATTCCTTGGTTACAGTAATCACATTATTTCCCTCCCTCCCCTCCACCCACTCTTCCCGCAGCCAACGCACAATTTCATTGGTTATTACTTGTGTCCTTGATCAGAACCTATTTCCATTTTGTTGTTTACACTAGGATGTTCATTTAGAGTCTACCTCCCCAACCATATCCCTTCGACTCATGTATTCAAGCAGTTGTTTTTCTTCTGTGTTTTTACTCCCACAGTGTTTCCCTCTGGATGTGGATAACGTTGTTTCTCGTAGATTCCTCCAAGTTGTTCAGGGTCATTGCATTGCCACTAATGGAGAAGTCCATTATATTTGATTGTACCACAGTGTATCAGTTTCTGTGTACAATGTTTTCCTGGTTCTGCTCCTCTCACTCTGCATCAATTCCTGGAGGTTGTTCCAGTTCACATGGAATTACTCCAATTCATTATTCCTTTGGGCACAATAGTATTCAATCACCAACATATACCACAATTTGTTCAGCCATTCCTCAATTGAAGGGCATCCCCTCATTTTCCAATTTTTTGCCACCACAAAGAGTGCAGCTATGAGTATTCTTGTACAAGTCTTTTCCCTTATTATCTCTTTGGGGTACAAGCCCAGCAGTGCTATGGCTGGATCAAAGGGCAGACAGTCTTTTAGCGCCCTTTGGGCATAGTTCCAAATTGCCCTCCAGAATGGTTGGATCAATTCACAATTCCACCAGCAATGAATTAATGTCCCTACTTTGCCACATCCCCTCCAACATTCATTACTTTCCTTTGCTGTCATGTTAGCCAATCTGCTAGGTGTGATGTGATACCTCGGAGTTGTTTTGATTTGCATTTCTCTTATTATAAGAGACTTAGAACACTTTTTCATGTGTGTATTAATAGTTTTGATTTCTTTAACTGAAAATTGCCTGTCCATGTCCCTTGCCCATTTTTCAATTGGAGAATGGCTTGATTTTTTGTACAACTGGTTTAGCTCTTTATAGTAATTGGACCTTTGTCAGAGGTTTTTGTAATGAAGATTGTTTCCCAATTTGTTGCTTCCCTTCTAATTTTGGATGTTTTAGTTTTGTTTGTACAAACTGTTTTTAATTTGATGTAATCAAAATTATTGATTTTACATTTTGTGATTGGTATGAAATATTATTGAAACTGATGTTAAGGGAGTTTGTTACTTTGTAAACCTATTGATTACATTGCTATCCTAAAATCAAATTAATTGATTGATTTTCAAAAAGAAAAATCATGTTATGGAAAATTTATTTTACATCTTCAGAGACAGAACTCAAGCAATAACTGAATGAAATGCAGATCTATAAGCATTACCTTAAAATGTGGTTCTTTCTGCAATTTGGATGCATTATTCTTGGGCAATTGCTTGTGTTAAGAAATATGGGTGAGGAGCAGCATATAATTTTAAAAGATATTATATGAATAATCAGCTGTATTTTTTTAAAAGTCCATTGATAGAGAAGTTTTTTTTTGGGGGGGGTGGAATTGAGTAACTACATGGAGGCAAAATAAAACACATTTCTACATTATCATGAAGTACACCTACTTTCTCTTGTCTAGTTACTTTGTAGGGTATGTGAGTTAAAAAAAAAAGAAATTACTCTTTTCTTAGAGATTATTCTTTAAATGAAGCCAATTCACTTAATAACAAAAATGTTCTCACTCTTTGGCTCCTCACCCCCCCCCCCCCCCGCCCCTGTTCCTCCAGGGAAAACTGCTAAAATTTAGGTTTTTTTCTGATATCTAGAGTTTCTCCAAAAAGGACAAAAGAAAGGCATTTATTGTATCATATGAATCAGGTATGGGACAGATATTAATTTTCTACATATAAATGGTAAGAGAAATGAGAGACATTATTCAGCTTTGAAAAAAACAAATAATCAGTAACATAACATAATTATGGTAACAATTTTCTGGGAGATTGAATCATAAACATTGTAAGATGAAGCAGCTTGTATCTATTTTTGGATAGATGATTGTTTACATTTCACCACATTGTACCATACAAACAATTTCAGGTCATTGTCTTTTTGCCTGTCCAAGCTGCATCCTGGGCTTATCTTCCTTCCAGTGACCAAAAATTATCTCTGATGAAAGTTCCTCTTGCTCCTCCAGTCAGCTCTTCAGTGGACCCAGAACATTTCTTAAACTCACAAAGTCACCTCTAAATATGGACACATCCATGTCTATGGCAATGTTTGGACATTTACTCAGGAAGGGAAACCCAAAGTTAAAAATGGAACCTGGGTCCAGAAATAAACTTATTTATTGAGTCCCCTTGCTCTGGTGGTCACGTAGGAATGGTCTCCATATAGCTAGGGTGGAAGAAAGAATACCACCCATCTGCCCCACTCACTATAGAAAATCTAGTGAGAGTTCCATTTACCACAGGGAAACATCAAAGCAATCACCTGAAGAGTCCCTTCCACAGATGTGCCAGTAAATTTTTAACAAACAGTTTTCCAGAAAAAAAAAATCACAATGAAGTTAATTTTAATCTGCATCATTAACATTTACTCCATCACTTTGTCAAGTCTAGACAATCAACACATGCCCCATTCAAACCCTGGGCACATCTACACCTTCTGAGTCCTAGGGCAGACCTGGGTTTTTTAAATAACCATTTTTCTATGAGGCGATCTGAAACTTTGGGGAATGAAAGAACAAAATCTGAAATTGCAAATATTGCTTATGCTTCATGAATCAATCATTCAATAAGCATTTACTAAGGGTTTTGTTATGTGCTAGGTACCTAATGGAGGGCCAGAGGCAGAAAGAAAAAATCCCCGAGAGGTGGCAATTCAGAATTGCTTGATGCCATACACCAGGAGCAGGTTAGAGTGAAGTCTAAAGACTTTGTGGTTGCCAAGTGAGAAATGGTAATACCAGGAAAGGACTTTCCCAAAATCCCACTTCTTCCAGAAATAGAATTTAAACCTTAAGAAGTTCTTTCCATTTTTTTAGCCCAATACTTGTTTAGCTAAGCCTTGCTTACAAAGGAAATATATCCCAGGGCTAAAAAAATCTGGATGGCTGAATAAACTGTTAGATAAGCCCTTGATGCTGTGCAGTGTCTCAGGCATAAAGATGTCTGTAGAATGCTAAGAGTGCTGGAAGCTTTTAAAAAAAAATGTGAGGCAATGGGGCATAGTGGACAGAATGCAGGACCTGCAGTCAGATGGACCTGAGTTCAGATTTGACCTCAAACACTTTCTAGCTGTGTGACCCTGGGCAAGTCACTTGACCCCCATTGCCTAGCCCTTATCACTCTTCTGCCTTGGAAGCAATACACAGTATTGATTCTAAGAAGGAAAGTAAGGGTTTTTATTTAAAAAAAAAGAATAAGAAAGAAAGACTATGGAAGTAGGCAACTCAATAGAGAAGACAGCTCAGGAAACAACTATATAATGGTTACAGAGTCAGACTGAGAGACCTGGGTTCAAAAGCAACCTCAGACATTTCCTAAGTACATAATCATAGACAAGTCACTTAACCCCCATTGCCTAGCCCTTCCATCATTTCTGCCTTAGAACATTTATACAGAATGGATTCTAAGACAGAAGGTAAGGGTTTACAATTTTTTTAAAAAAGGAATAGCTATAGAACTAAAGGTAGCAGATGCTCCAGATGGCTCTGCTCCCTCCCCGAAGGGTTGTCTGAATGAAGTGGGTCTCTGAGATAATAGGGAAGCTGGGAAAATACAGGGTGTCCGGATATCTCTGGGAGTCTTCTTCCTTTATTCCTGAGAAGTGCTAATGGGGTGGGGGGCGTGCAGAGAGGGGAGAGGAAGGTAGAGAGACAGAAACAGGAAGGCGCAAAGGCATAGGGACAGATGGAGAGGTAGAGACAAAGAAAAGGACACATGCACACACAGAGAAGAGAACAAAGGAGGGGGAGACGGGAGGAGGAGGAGGAGGAAGGGAGGAGGAGAGAAGACACATTGAGGCTTTCACCTGTCAGTCCTGCTGATCCCAGAGAAAAGGTGGCATGTGTTTCAGCAATTGCCAAGGTCTCTAACTGTGGTGATGGAGAAGGGGGAAATGACCATGAGGGATAAGATCTAGATTTTTAGCAAAGAGATAAGCTGCAAGGCAGATTCGGGGATGTCCAGAGCTACCTGCTTCTGAGAGCTGTGCCAGCTGGGGAGATGAATCCTGGAAAGACCCCCGCTTCCACCCCCTCTCCATGATGCTTCCCCGGATCCAGCTGATAGAGGCTCCTAACCCCTGAAAAAGGGTCCCAGACGGGAAGCTCCTTCCTCTAATCCTTTTAGCACCTGAGGAATGCAGGAAGGGTAGGTAATAGGAGGAGGTTTCCATTTCAGGAAATGGTCAGAGTCCTCCCTGATTGCTTGGGTTATAATAATAAATATGGAAGGTCATGAGTGAGAAAAGGAGGCACCAGAAAGGGAATAGAAACTTTCAAATAGAGATAAGAGATTTCACTGGTTTAGAGTACATTTATTTATTTATATTTAATATTGATGTATTACATATTATATTAACTTTATATATGTATATATCCATATTATTTTACTTATAATATTTAATTTTAATTTATAAATTAAACAATATTATCAAACAACTATTATATTTATATATTTATTTTTCTATTTTGTTTTGGAGTATATTCTATAGTATACTTTAGACAATTTGGAAGCCAGTCTGGCAAGGGCTTTCTTCTTGGCGCCCCCGCCCCAGTTCCTTTCAAACTTTGATATCTTGTTTCCTTGTAGGTCTGCAGAAAGCATAGACACCAGCCTTGTTACAGGCTCTCTTTTGCTGCCATGGCACATAATATCTCCTAGGAAAACCCAGAAAATGCTCATACTGCTTGTAGCCACCATCACATATGGGTGGAGTTGAGGGAGAAAGACTGGTCGCAACTCCATGGCACAGTGGATTCATCCCTGGAGTCAGGAAGACCCTAAGTTCAAATCTGGCTTTAGATCCTGACTAACTCTTTGACCTTCCTTGTCTCAATTTTTTTACTTATAAAATGGAGATAATAATACATTGGTAAAAAAAAAAATCATTGGAAAAAAATAGTACCTACTTCCCAAGGTCATTGTGATGCTTAAAGGAGATGATAATTATAAAGCTCTTGGCACAATGCCTGGGACATCGTAAACACTGCATAAAAATAACTGTAATTTCTATTATGAAGATAAGGGGTTAGTTATATTTATTTATTTATTTTTAAAATAATGATTATTTTTTATATAATAACTCATGCCTTCTGTCTTGGAACCAATACTGGTTCCAAGGCAGAAGAGTGGTAAGAGCTAGGCAATGGGAATTAAGTGACTTGCCCAGGGTCACACAGCTGGGAAGTGTCTGAAGTCAAATTTGAACCCAAATCTCTCGGTCTGGCTCCCAATCCACTAAACAACTCAGCTTCCCCCAGGGGTCAGGTTTATATTTAGTGCTGAAGTTATTTTTAGTTTTAGAAAGGTCCAAGATGAAGGAAGAATATGCAATGGTGCAGAGGCAGGAGATGGATTCCTCTTTGAGGAATAGTAAAAAGACCAATTCAGCTGGACTGTAGAAAACATTAAAGAGCTATTAAGCTATTAAAACATATAGAGCTATTAAGGAGTGTTGGAGTTAGGCTGTCAAAGGCTTTAAGTAGTTACCTACTGAGAGTCAGAGACAGGTTTTGAACCCAGGACTTCCTATATTCATGTCCGACACTTTTTCTACTCTATCTCTTCCATTTTTTCTTACTCTATTTTCCCCAGTTATTTCCTACTCTGATCTTGGGTATTAAAGAATAGGGAAGGCCAGCATCTCTCTTGTTTGTTCGCTGATCTCTGTCATCCCTTTCTTGGTGACTAGAGAAAACAATGTACAGTAATATGAAGGTCTTAACACAATGGTAGGGCCAAGCAGAGCACAAGCATTTATTAAGAAACAGGCACTGGTGCTAATCACTTTACAAATATTTTTTCATTTGATCTCCACAATAACCCGGAGAGCTGTTATTATCCCCATTTTGTAGCTGAGGAAACTGAGGCAAACAGAAGCTCAGTGACTTGCCCGGAGTCAAGGTCTAAGGTTAGATTTGAACTTGGGTCTTCCTGGCCCCAGGTCTAGCTCTCCATCCACTGCACAGCCTCACCACCTCCCAGTAGGAATTGTGTAGCTGAAAGCAAATGGGGAGAAGAGGTAGAGAGGGTCCCAGTGGCTGCTGCCCACTATTCTCAAAAGAATGGGAAATGCAACAAACTGGAATTTCCCTTCCCCAGCTCAGTATCCTATTGCTTATCCAGGACTAAATTCCTTGATGGCCACACATTGGAATTTCTCTCCTTCTAGTCTCTCTAGATTTGCTTTCGTTCCTGGTTTGGAGCCGATTTCCTTTTTAGAAACCAATATCTCCTCTTGGGCCCACTTATCACTCCCATTCGCATTCCTGGTTGCTGACCTTGGCTTCGGCCTGTCACTCACTGCTGCTGCCTGGCTCAGGCCCACATCTCCGGCAGCCATCTGACCTATTGGATCATGGTTTACATTTCTGCCCCTATTATCACCCCACATTTGGCCCTGGAATGTTCTACCTGAAACTTTTCCCATTATCTTCCACTCTGTGTCAAGGATTTCTTCAGGATCCTAGGAAATGGCCCTCCTGTACCCCAGGGTGGGGAGGGTGAATCAGTCAGTAGGAAAGAGTAAGGAAAAAACCCAAGCATTTATTAAATGTGTCCTATGTGTCAAGCACTGTGTTAAGTACTTTTATAAATTATAAAATAAATTTAAAATAAAATAAAGTGTTATAAAATTATTATAAATTACAAAATTTATAAACAATTATTAAACTAAATAAATACTATCTATTATTTATAAATTATTATTCTTTATAAATTACAAATTATTTTATTTGACCTCTGCAATAACCCGATGAGATGGGGCTCTCATTATTCCCATTTTATAGTTTATGTTTTATTTTGATTTTTTTGAAAGCCTTATCATCTGTTTTATTTTTTTAAACCCTTACCTTCCATTTTACAATCAACATTGTGTATTGGTTCTAAGGCAGAAGAGGAGTAAAGGCTAGGCAATGGGAGTTAAGTGACTTGCCCAGGGTCATACAGCTAGGAAGTATCTGAGATCAGATTTGAACCTAGGACCTAGATCTCTAGGCCTGGGCCTCAATCCACTGAGCAACCCAGCTGCCCTTACTTTCTGTCCTAGAATAGATACTAAGTATTGTTTGCATGGCAGAAGTGGCTAGGTAGTGTATGAGGTCACATTTGAATCCTGGGCCTCCACCTTCCAGAACTGGATCTCTCTTCAGTGCCACTTAGTTTACATTTTTTAGTGCAGGAAATTTAAACTGATACCATTCTTGGTATAGATCCTATAAAGAGAATGGTCACTTTGAAGAAGTTTAGAGTCCCCTGAGTCACAAGAAATGAAGAGCAGGATTTTTTTTTTAAGTTTATTTATTTAATTTATTTAGAATATTTTTCCATGGTTACATGATTCATGTTCTTTCCTTTCCCTCCCCCATCTTCCTATAGCCAATGAACAATTCCACTGGGTTTTACATGTGTCATTGATCAAGACCTATTTCCATATTATTGATATTTGCACTAGGATGATCGTTTAGAGTCTGCATCCCCAGTCATATCCCCATCAACCCATGTGATCAAGCTGTTGTTTTTCTTCTGTTTCTATTCCCACAGTTCTTTCTCTTGAATTATTCTGGATCACTGCATTGCTACTAGTAGAGAAGTCCATTACATTCAATTGTACCACATTGTATTAGTCTCTGTGTACAGTGTTCTCCTGGTTCTGCTCCTCTCACTCTGCATCACTTCCTGGAGGTTGTTCCAGTTCACATGGAATTCCTCCACTTTATTATTATTCCTTTTTGCACAATCATATTCCATCACCAACATATACCACAATTTGTTCATCCATTCCCCAATTGAAGGGCGTCCCCTCATTTTTCAATTTTTTGCCACCACAAAGAGCACAGCTATGAATATTCTTGTACAAGTCTTTTTCCTTATTATCTCTTTGGGGTACAAGCCCAGTAGTGCTGTGGCAGACAGTCTTTTGTCGCCCTTTGGGCATAGTTCCAAATTGCCCTCCAGAATGGTTGGATCAATTCACAATTCCACCAGCAATGAATTAATGTCCCTACTTTGCCACATCCCCTCCAGCATTCATTACTTTCCTTCACTGTCATTTTGGCCAATTGAGCAGGTTGATTAAAAAAAAAAAAACCATGGAAAGACCTATATGAAATTATGAAGAGCAAAACAAGAACCAAGAAAATATTATATACAACTGCAATATTTGAAAAATGACTTGTGAATGTCCACCTCCAGATAAAGAACTGATAGACAGGAAAATTAAAGATATTTTTGTCTTATTTTTTTTTTGTCAAATGACGCCTTCTCTAGTGCATTATCAGCCAAGATTGTAGCAAGCAAGGGGATTGTGATGCAGACCTAAGAGTTGGGTCAGCTTAACCCTAAGGTGCATTGATCAGGAACCCAGTGGCAGATCCTTTTGGGAATAGGAGATAATAAGGAGCTTTTAGGACTTGGATCAGGAGCTTTTGTCACCCCCCCCCCCCCCCCGCCCCGCCTTCATGGTAACTGCCTCAACAACCACTTCTACCTGAGACTATTAGAATGTGATTTTTAATATAAGGATTGTTTGTTTGAACCCTAAGGCTCTGAGTCACCTACTGCACCAGATGAGGGATAATGACCCAGGCACCATTAGAATTATAGACTTGTTAATGAATTTCCCAGAGTGATCTCTGAGGAAGAGAGCTAATGAAGGAAAACTGGTATCATTCCATTAGGAGCCTGTCATTGTGCCAGTTCATTAGAAAGCTAAATATGTATCATTTCATCAAACAAGAGCTAATGGAAGCATTATGCATATCAAGTACAACATATTGGCTCTGGTAGTACAAAAGCTGAATGGTAAGATAAGACTTTGTTGCAATTACAAAGTACATTGTTAATAAGACAATTAAGTTTCTCCTGATATCTAGTCCTTACACCCAATTACATCTTTGGCCCTGCTAGATGTATCATACAATAAATTTTGAGATATAAGGGACCTTTGAACTCATTTGGTCTACTCCCTTCATTTTATAGAAAAGGAAACTGAGGACTGAAGAAGAGAATGATTTGTCCAATGCTACATCTGCCACAGATGGGAAGTGGCAGAGCTAGGATTTTCCTGTAATTTCAGGTTTTGTGTTCTTTCTACTAAGTCATTTTCTTTATCATCCAGGCTTATCCATTGTGGAATGCCCATAATACTACTGAAGATGTTTAAGCTATTGGGAAAGTTTAGAATTTCTGTTGCCAATGGATCTTTCCAATATTTCACAGAGGATCTATTCTAGAATTTGGGAGTTTGTACCATATGGAAATTATGTCAGGAGAATCATTAGCATCATAGGGTTTAGAGTAGAAAGGAACCTTAAAAATCATCTAGGCTGGTAGTTCTTTTTTTAATAAAAAGCATTTTAATTTTTAATTTTTCAGTTAAATATAGAAACCATTTTTCACTTCTGACATTTTAGAATTCAGATTTTTCTCCTTTGAGGCAATAAATAACCTAATATAGTTTATACCTTTACTTTCATGCAATACCTATTTACATATTACTTATGTGATAGAAGACACATATCACACATTCTATAAAAAAATCTCATGAAGGAAATAAAGTAAAAGATGGCCTGATTAAATCTGCACTCAGTCTCCAATAGTTTCTTCTTTGACTGTGAATAGTATTTTCATCACGAGTTCCTTGTGTTTATCTTGGAGACTTGCTTTGCTGATATTAGTTTTAGTCTTTCACAATTGATCATCATATAATATTTCTGTTACTGCATACATTGTTCTCCTGTTTCTGCTAACTTCACTTTTCATCAATACATGAGTCTTTCTGGATTTTCTGAGCTTATCTTGTTCATCATTTCTTATGGTACAACAGTATTCCATTATGACCATATACCATAACTTTTTTTTATCCCTTCCCCAAGTGATGGACAATCCTCACTTTCTAATTCTTTGTCAATACAAAAAGGACTGCTAAAAATATTTTGGAATAGGTAAATCCTTTCCCCATATTTCTGATCTCTTTGGAATATGATCCAATAGTGGTATTGCTGGATGAAAGGATATGCATAGTTTTGTGGCCCTTAGAGCCTGGTTCCATATTGCTCTCCAAAATGGTTATATCTGTTCACACTTTTGACAATAGCATATTAGTTTCCAAATTTTTCCACATCCCCTCCAACATTTACCATTTTCTATTTTGGTCATGTTAGCCAATCTGATAGATGTAAGGTGGCATCTCAGAATAATTTTAGATACCATTTCTCTAATTCATAATTATTTGGAGCATTTTTTCATATGTCTATGAATAGTTTTTAATTTCTTCCTTTGAGAACTGTCTGTTCATATCCTTGGTTTCTTGTTCAAATGGGGAATGTTTTGTATTTTTATAAATTTGACTTAAAATGAGGGACTGGGAGTTCTTAAACCTAGTGCCCATGAACTTGTTTTTAATTTTTTTTTATAATTATATTTCAATCTATTGATTTCTTTTTCTAGCCTATATATTTTATTTTATTTTATTTATTTAACATTATTCTGAGAAATGTTCCACAGTCTTTGCCAGACTGCCAAAGGAGTCTGTAATACAATAAGGATTACGAATCCCCCATCTAGATCCTCCTTCCATTTATAACCCCACCTTCTAGAGGAAGCCTCTACCAATTTCTCTCAATTCCAGTGTTTTCCTTCTGTTGTTTCCTATTTATTTTGTATATTGCTTTGTATATATTTGTTTGTATGTTGTCCCCTCCATTAGGTTGTAAGATACTTGAAGTCAGGGACTATCTTTTGACTTTGTATGCTTAGTACAGTGCCTGGCAAAGTAGACACTTAATAAATGTTAATTGATTGATTGATTTATGATATCAATATTGCACATTATTCTCTCTCACACACTTCGCATTTCAGCCAAACTGGGTTATGTGCTCTTCCTCATTGACAACATTCTTCTTCCTGTCTTTGTGTACTCTCCCAGGCTATTTCCCATGCCTACAACACACTCTGCAGTTGAATCCTGAACTTCCTTCAGTGCTCAGTTAAACTGGCACATACTAGAAGAAGTCTGCTCTGATTCTTTTAGTTATTAATGCCTATCCTCTCCCCACCAGAAATCCCTTTATATGCTGTTCTTCCAATTTAATGTAAGCTCCTTGATGTAAGGGGTCTTTCATCTCTATCATCATACCTCTACACCTAGCAGAGTGTATTATACATAGTCTTTGTTTATGAAGTATTTGCAGGATGAATGGAAGAAGGAATTTAAGAAGTCTTGCATTATTTCAGCTGGTTCCTTGGTTGTCTTTCATACTTGAAGAGGACCAGACTGACCTCATTATGTAGAGGTCAATGGATAGTGTCAGACCAATGTGAGCTCAGAAGGCTCCACCCCAGGTGAGGCACATAGTGTATATGAACACTTAGGGAACAAAGAGGTGACACAGTGGAGAAAGTGCTGGGTCTAGAGTCAGGAAGACTCAACTTTCTAAGTTCAAATCTGGCTTCAGACCCTTATTAACCCTGGGCAAATCACTTAACCCTATTTGCCTCTATCATTTTAGTAATATTAATGATAATAACTGACATTGATATTAACACATTTATAATGTTCTTCATATATCATCTTAAATGGATCCCCATAACAACCATGCCCTATGTATTATATTTCTATTTTCAGGGTGGAGAAACTGAAGCTTAAGGAGTTTATTGATTTAACCATAGTCATCTAGTCAGCATGTACCAGAGGAGGGATTTGAACTCAGGTCTCTCTAGATTTCATGTCCAGTGTCCTTTCTTTTACACTATATTGTCTTAATTCACTAACTCTGCCATTCCTGGATGAAATATATCAATCTCCCACACTATGGTTTCACTCACCATCCCATGGAACTTTCTGTATCAAAGTATCCCTCCATTCTCATTTGTGTATTGTCTCCTCTTTTTCTTTCTTCCATTTGTCTGTCCATCTATCCCTCCATCCACTCATCCATTCATATAAACCTGACTGGATAATGTCTTTATCCCTCTACAGCTGCTGATCCCACATCACATTATGTCAGCTTCATTGGAAGTTTTTGCAATAGAAGCCTCCCTGGCTTACCTCTCTAGACTGATAACATAGCATGATGAAATGCAGAATTCCACTTAGGTTCATGCCTCAAACTGAGTGTGAAAGGGCTGGCCAAAATAGAAACTACCGGAGGAAAGCAAATTAATATACATTATTTATGTATAAAGAATGTCTTTTATTAGAATTTTTTTGTTATTTCTGATTATTATTCCAAAAGACAGTGATTGTGCTATCTTGGCCACACTATGAATAATACTTCCATAAAACATTTTCATAAAAGCATTGACTAGAAAGTATTTCTTGTGTCCTAGGACTGACTGAATTGTTGAAAACATTGTAATGGTAGGTAGCCAATAGCTTTTAACAACCTCCATTTGCCAAAAGCAATCACTTTTCCAATGGTAAAGAATGATATGCTTTTGTCAAGGATCTATACTAATTTTGCACAATCATGCTAGAGGAATATTGATCAGTCAATTAGAATTTATTAAGCACCTACTATGTGCCAGGCATTGTTCTTTAGTTCTTTATAGATTTCCCCAAACACTCCTGTTTCTGATCTAAACTTCTCCCATGAGCACCCTTTTGGCCTATATTAAATGCCTAGATAGTCAGACACTATCTTTTTTTTTTTCCTGATAGTGGGTCTTTATTTAATTTAGCTTAGCTCAAGGCATTTTGTGCATAAAAATGTTATTTTTAACTGTCACCCTCGTCCCTTAGCACCCTCAAGCAAATGGTCAGCATGAAAGGATGTTGTGGGGATGCCTGGACTAGTGACAAAGGTTTGTTGGGTTTTTCATTGCTTAATATATTCTTCTATGATGGACTTAATGAATCATGATCTTCCTAAATAATAAATTTGGTAACATTTCAAGACTCACTTCTATCATATTTAGATAGTTTAATTTTTCCAAAATGAAGAATATATTTTCCACTTGTATCTACTCTTTGCTCACTTTTTTTGTTGTTGCAAGAATTAATACATGCTGAGAATGATGAGCTCTTGCCCTTACAAGTGAGGTCATAGGACCCATGTCACATATGGCTCAGTACCTAGATTGGCCTATGTGACATTAACATTTTGACCAATTGATAAAATATTTCTCTGAGGTTAGCTTGACAGCATTAGAGTTGTTTCTTCTAGTCACTTAGAGATGATCCTTTGACTGCTTCCTATGGACTTAGCAGAAAAGAAAAAGCAATAATTCTTTTTGGGCCACTATAACAGAGTCCCCACAGCAGAGTCACCTGGCATTTCTACATCACAAAAGGATTGATATCTTTAGTGGCTAAAAGAGATCTTATGTGGAACTAGATTTGTAGTCAGAAGGATGTGTCCATTTGTTCCATTTCTGTGTAATTTGGGATTAGTCATTTAACCCCTTTAAGCCTCAAGTAAAATGAAGGAGTTAAACTAGATCATATGTAGGAGAAATGGTTCTTTTTTTCCCTTTCACCATCATCAGATGATCGGAGGTTCATTCTATCTCTAAAAATCGAGGCTTTTATTAATGGTAGCCAGCTTCACTTTCCATTTTACCTGGGTCATCAAGCTCATGGCTCTTTTAGGGCCTTTAGCATAACTTTGAGACACCATTTCTATTAATCTTTCCAGAAGATGCATAACTTCAAAACAAAAATCATTAAATTTAAACACAATAACAAAGCACATCAATTCAATAAACATTTATTAAGCATATATGGTTAAACAAAAACATATGTGACAAGTCCTGAGTACGTTCTGGGGATACAAATAATAAGAAAGTCAGTCACTGCCTTTAAGAAATTTGCAATGGAGTGGGAGGAAAGGTGAGAGAAGCCACCAGGAGGCACCCAGTTTGGGGGACGTGATGGACCCTGGAGTTCAAACCAAGTAGAATTGCTGCCTGGGGGTCAGGGTTAGCTGGAAAGTTCAGATCCCAGCCCTCTATGAAGACATTGGCTTAAATAGTAGCATATCCAAGCTCCACAGCAAATGATTCCGCTACTTCAAGTGCTTCCAAAGAGTACTAGTTTGATCTCGAATTAATTTTGTCTATATCTTTAATCCAGGAGGAGCAGGAAAGAGTCCAATTTGAGACAAGTTGTTGGAAAGTGCTATGGGGTAATAGTCTCTGCTGGGTCACTCCTCTTCCTTCTTGGGGCAGAAAAGTAAAGAAGGGTCACTAGGTCTAGACAGTTCTGAAGTTATGGTCCCTGGCTACAAGATACAGGCTCAAGTAAAGGCTTAGGAAAGTAGGGTTCCAGGACATGAGCCTGTAGGTTACTCTATGGACCTTTGCTTTGTCCACATTCATGTCACCTAAGCCTGGGTCTTGTAGCCAGTGACCATAACCTTGGGATTGTCTAGACCTAGTGCTCCTTCTTTACTCTCTTTCTATCTCTGGTTTTGTCTCCATATCATGCCAGCTTGGCGATTGCAACCCTAAATCAACGTCTTTGGGAGCCTTTCTTCAGTAGTTTTCAAAACCTCTGACTTGGAAATTCCTCCTATGGCAGACTCATGTATTACCTTCTGAGGGATATAGTTCCAAACAGAATTCAGACATCTAGAGAAATTTTCACTGTAAGAAACACATAGACAAAGAGCTAATGGTCATAAGTTTATAACTGGAAGGTGTAACAGTTAAAATTTAGGGAAACTGAGGCAGGTAGAAATTAGTTTCTCTCTGCAAGGAGTATTATATTTTTATGAGGTTTATTAAAGATTAAGGATTAAAGAAAATACAGGATAAGAAAACATGTGTCTAGGCCACAGAGAGGCCTAGACACAACCTCACCTACATTATGAAAAGAGCCACCTCTGCTCCAAAACGGAAGTCCAAAAGACCCCTGAGTAGGCGGAGAACTCCTTTAAATAATCATTTGTGTTCTCGCCCAGGTGAGAATTCAATGTGATTACAAAGCATTCTGGGGAAGTGGAGCAAAGGATTCTGGGGATTGGAGTCCTGGATTCGAGTCTATTTTTACAAAGGGACTTTAGAAGCCATCTCATCCAACACCTTCGCTTTACAAATGATAAAATTCGGAGGTTTTCTCATCTGAAACCAGAGTTTAAGGACTTGTCCAAGGTCACACAGGTATTGATAAATGAAAATTTTGATCTCAAGTCCCTTGATTGCATAGACAAAATTTTATTTGAGAATACTACTTGAAAATTCAAGTCCTTCTCTCATCTTGTGCTGTCTCTTTGTTCTCTGCTCTTTACCCTCTATTACATGGGTTCTTAACCTGGGATCCATGAACTTTAAAACATATTTGGTAGCTTTTTCAATTTTCTTTATAATCCTTTGTATTATATCTTATTCTTTTAGAGTACATTATTCTGAGAAGAGTTACAATGGTTCACCAGACTACCAAAGGGACCCATGACACAAAAAAGGTTAAGCAACTCTACTTTACTATTATCTGATGGATGACTTATTGCATATAAGACTGTCCAGGCTTTTAGAATACATACATTAAAAAGGACAAAAAACAATCCTTTCAGTCCTGTCTAGTTGATTCTCTAAGGTTTGATCTTGGTGAGGTAATGTTTTATTTTAAGCAACTTTGCTCCAGAGTGAAATCACAGACCATTATAACATAATGCCTGCCAAAGAAGAACCCCTTGGGGGACAGGGAAACCAAGCAGCCCATAGAGATCAGAGAGCTGGGGCAGTTAACTGAAAGCTTCAGTAAATGGTCTATTGCTTTAGCTTATTAAGTCTCCTCTGCTCAGTTCAGGCAACCTCAGAAAACAAGAGGGATTTTTTATTTTATTCTTCCCTTTTGTTGAAGTCTATGAATGATATATTTCCATTTTTTGCTTCTAAGTGATCTTCCATTATATTTGACTTCTAAGCAACTTGAAAATGAGTTTACTGGTAGTAGGCCAATGGAAAGGAACACTCTAGTCTCATGTTTCTATTTATAGTTTTCATTTTATTTGTTTAGTTGATGGTAGTGCCTGCTTAATCTGGCTCCTCCTTTAATTCCTGCTTACAGAGAGGAATTGGAAAACTACCAGGATGTGTTTGGGAGATTAACTCTCAACATATATTATTCTCATGTTTACAGACACATAGAAGAGGCTCTTTAAAGGATTGATTATGTTAAAAGGGGGAAAAATTGTTTTCTAGACTTTGGTTCCTTTTCATCCAAACATTTTAAATGATACAGAAATTATATCATTTAAGAATTAGATTTATGAAATGAGCAGTAGTTATGGATGCACAAATTTTAAAAGATCATTTTATAATGCTTAGCTCTTTCCCAACTTTATACCTATTTTCATGCTGTTCTTTAAGCCATGAATGCTCCCCTTCCCTTCTCTTTGCCTTTTGAATTCCTAGTAACCTTGCTAAAAGAAGACTTCCCTAATCATCCTGGTACCACATGTTGTACCACATGTTAGAAGTCAGAGCATAGGATCTTATATTCAGAAGAGAATGTTAGAGGCCAGCTGATTCAATCCAGTCTTTCACAGAAAGCAATTTATTTCACAACTATTTACTGCATTTGTCCAATATTCAATTCAATTATACAATATTCAGTACCAATTATGTGCAAGTCAATATGATAGATACTGATAATAGAAAAACAAAAAGGGACAAAACAGTATTTGACATCAATGTGCTCATATTCTACAGGAATGTCATACTGTTATGTATCATAATTACCTGTCTTTGTTCTTTATCCGCCTAAAGACTGAAATGTGCATATGGGCAGAGAGTCTAACTCATACATTTTTCATGTCTCCCAGACCCTAACAATACTCTGCACAGGGTAGATGCATAATTATTTGTTGAATGTTGAAAATAGAATTTTGTTTGTGGAATCTGAGGACCTTAGATCAGACCTTGCTTTTGTCCCTTACTACTTTTATTACCTTGGACAAGTCTATAACTTTAGATATCAGTTTCCTCACTTGTAAAGTGAGAAGGTTGGACTCGATGGCTTCTAAGATCCCTTCCAGTTCTAAATCTATGATTACCATTTCCAAAACATGCCATTTTCATTTGGGTCAGCATCCCTATCTCCTCTCATCAGCACCCTGAAACTACCCTCGGCTATTTTTTCTAGAGCCAGGTTTATATTTCCTGGTCTTCTCTGAACCATATTGCCATGGGTACATCTTCTCTCTTTCTAAATTTCACCAGGAGAATGTAGGTTCTTTTGAGGACAGGTACTGTTTTTCTTACATCTTTTTTGTATCTCCAGATTCAATTCGATTCAATAAACATTTATAAAAATGTACCTGTGCTAAGCGCTGGAAATTCAATTAAAAAAAATAGTCCTTTCACTTAAGGAGCTTATAATCAAATGGGGGAAGTGTATGATGATGTTGGAGTGGAATCCAAGGAATGCAGCTGGTGGGAAATGACTCACCTGTGAGCCCTCCTTAAATGTAGACTTTGGGAGGAATTTTTTCCTCCATTCTTCAGCCTTCCAATCAGAGGGGCAGAAGCTACTGAGGGTACTGATGATGTTCTGGTGATGACACTAGTAGAGTGTGACAATAGTAGAGTGGAATCCAAGGAATGTATCAGGTGGATATGCTTAAAGACACTCCTCTCTCTCTCTCTCTCTCTCTCTCTCTCTCTCTCTCTCTCTCTCTCTCTCTCTCTCTCTCTCTCTTTCTCTCTCTCTCTCTCTCTCTCTCCCCCTCCCTCCTTCTTATCATCATCATCAATCAATCAATCACGTTATCTCAACTTCTCCCACCCTCCCCATATCCAATCAGTCACCAAGTTCTGTTGATGCTATGTTTGAAATATCTCTTGTCTATGCCTCCTTCTCTCCTCCGACACTATCTTACTCCTGTACTATTTCAATAGCCTACTGGTGGTCTCCCTGCCTCAAGTCTCTTGTCCACTACAAGACAATCCCTACTCAGCTGTCAAAGTGATCTGAAAGAACATGTTTGAATGATTCACCTACCCTATTCAATATATCTCAGAGGTTACTTCCAGGAACAATTATAAACTTTTCTCTTTGGATTTTAAACCCTTTAATTACCTGGTCTCTTCCTACCTTTCCAGTCTTTTTATATATTACTCTTTTTCATGGACTCTGTGTTCCATTTTTACTGGTCTCTTTGCTGTTCCTTGCATAAAACTTCTTTTTTTTTCCTTTTTTCTTCCAAATCCAGGCATTTTTTTCTGGATGTCCCTCCATATCTGGAATCTTCTCTGTCCTTATCTCAGTCTCCCACCCTCCCTGACCTCCTTTAAATCTCCTCTAAAATCCCAGCATCTTAAAGTAGTCTTTCTTAGTAATCCTTCATCCTAAAGCCTTCCCTCTGAGATTGTATCTAAGTTATTCTTTATATATTTTGCTTATACATAGTTGTTTGCATATTGTCTGCCTTGCTAGAGTAGCTCTTTGAGAACAAGGATCTTTTTTTACCTTTCTTTGTATATGTAGAGTTTAGCAATGCCTGAAATATAATAAGAACTTAGTAAATAAATGCTCATTTACTTGACATGTTGACTCTCCTCTCCTCTCCTCTTCTCTCCTCTCCTCTCCTCTCTTCTCCTCTCCTCTCCTCTCCTCCACCGTTTCCCTCTTCTCTTCTCTTTTCCTCTGCGTCTCTCTCACAATGTCTCTCAATCTCATCTGAAAGATGATGGGGTTAGATTCAATGGCTTCTAAGGTCCCTTTCAGCTCTAAATCTATGATCCTATGATTTTGAAACTTTGAAAATATCATTTTCCTTTGAGAAGATATTGCATTTGAGAAAGTTTCATAATATACTATTATCATGATGACAGTTGTAAGATTTTTTAAATCAAGTGATCTATAAGATCCATTCTCTTGTCTGCCTGAAATTTACTATTCCTATACTATAGTTTCAGCAGAGTGGGTCAAAGTTACATTGCTACCTAGAGCAGGGGGAAATGAGGAGATTAGGGAGAGGAAGATTGACATCTTAAATATGACTTTATTTGCTAAATACACATTTCAAAAATTTCATTTTTATTAATTTTTTTTCTGGTTTCATATGACCTTCATTTCCTCACATATACCTTCTCCAGCTCCTACATAGTAAGGGATCTTTTGAAAAAGGAATATAAAATACTTTTTTAAAAAGCATTTCAGCAAACCAACCTTCACCTCAACTGACTCTAACAGTATATGCAATCAATATTCCACATCCACAGTCCTTTACCACTGCAACAAAGAGACAGAGGCAGATTTTCTCAGTTCTTCTCTGGGGCCAGGCTTGATCATAATTATATAGCATTCAATTGGATTTTGTTATTGTAGTTTGCTGTTTATTTATTATAGCCACTGTATATATATATATATATATATATATATAGCTTTCCTGGTTTTGCATATTCTACTCTATATCAGTACATATACATTTCTCCAGACTGCTACAAAGCTTCCACATTTGCTTTTCTGTACCACTATTTCTTTAGTCACTCCCTAATCAAAAGGCATCTCTATTTTGCTTGTAGTTTTTGCTGCCACAGAAAGAGATATGCATAAGTTGGTCAGTTGATAGTTGTTTGGTGATGCCAAATCTCTCATCCTATAGGAACAGCTCAAAGTCTCTGCTAGGTATTCACATCTAGGAGGAAAAAAATAATCCAAACCTTGTCTAAGGGCACAAACATCTTATTT
This sequence comes from Monodelphis domestica, assembly GCF_027887165.1. Taxonomy (NCBI): domain Eukaryota; kingdom Metazoa; phylum Chordata; class Mammalia; order Didelphimorphia; family Didelphidae; genus Monodelphis; species Monodelphis domestica. Next base: position 267,607,118 of record NC_077227.1, read on the forward strand.
TAGGCTGTGGGCTTTGTATAATTTAATATTATCTGGTCAAAAAAAGTTTTTATTTCTATTCATATCCTCAGTAGAGGCAGTTAGAGGGCTCAGTGCTAGGCCTGGACTCAGGAAGACTCCATCTTTCTGAGTTCAAATCTGGCCTCAGACATTTACTAACTGTGTAACCTTGGGCAAGTCACTTCACCCTGTTTCCCTCATTTTCCTCATCTGTCGAATAAGCTAGAAAAGGAAATGGCAAACCACTCTAGTATCCTTGTTGAGAAAACCCCAAATGGAGTAATGAAGAGTCAGACAAGACTGAAAAATGACCGAATGACAACATTCCTCAGTAGCTTGGCTATAGCCTCTGGATACCTTCCAATAATTCAATTCAATAAGCATTTTATTAAATGATGACTATGTGCCATATGTATTGTCTGTGTGACCCTGGGCAAATCACTTGGCCTTAGCCTCAGTTTCCTCATCTGTAAAATGGAGATAATAATAGCCCCACCTCAAATATTGTACTGATAATTTAATGAAATAATATATTCAATTTTAAATATATAATGTATATAATTAATATATAATATATTAAAATCTATTAATGATATATTATATAAACACAATAGATTAATATGTAGAAATTATAGAAATGTTATATTTCTATAATATAAATTATATAAGTATATTATGTTTATATAACAACAAAAATTATTATATAAACACATAGTATAATATGATGTATTATATAACACATTATAATATACAATCTAAATTATACAAATATATAATATACTATCATAAATAAACATAAATATTATATAAATATAAAATATTAATATATACAACATAATATATCATAAATAATTAAATGTTTATATATAATACTAATTAATTACCTCTATTTATATGTAATGCATTTACATGTAATGCTAATTAATTATATCTATTCTTGCAAACATCAAAGAGCTTTATAAATTCTAGTTGTTGTCTTTATTATTGCTAGTGTTAGTGTCTGGGATTCAAAGACAAAATTGTTCTTGCCCTCAAGAAGTTTACACTCTTGGGATTGGGAAACAGCTTGTACTTGGGTAAGTAATTTGAAACAGGTGCCTTTAAAGAAGCTACAGTTAGTTCTGACTAGGGTTTGTCTTAGCAACCATGGTGAGGCTAGTTGACTGTTTATTCCGCTTCCCCTATCCTCCCTTCCTGAGTCTCCTTCCTTCAGGGAGCTCTTCCTGTCATGGGGTCCAGTAGGCTGCCCCCTGGCTGGAGAATGGTCTGCAGTGGAGGGTCCGAGGCTGACAGAGACAACTTTCTATCCTCCAGAACATCCTTCAGGTCATGGGATCTCACCGCCCTGGTCCCTTTAGAGCCCAGCTCTAAAGGAGAATGAATCTGACAGACTAATGAGAGCTAAATCATTAATGCATGATAATGCACTAGTGTATTGCCTCTCCTAGATAGAATTTGCATTTTAATAGGGACTTTTAATGTTTTAATCTCAAGAATTAGTGGTGAGAATTTTGCTCTGTGACTGGCTGATAAGAGAGATTGGGGGGGGGGGGCAGGAGAGGACTTTTATTCTCTTTAAACCTGACCAGGTAGATATCATGGGCTGGCCCTGACTGTAAGCAGGGCTTTACAAGCACTAAATCAACAAACACTTATTTAGCCCGTATTATGTGCCAGGCATTGTGCTAAGTGCAGGGGACACTAAAACGAAGAAAGACGTCCTTTCTGTTGGGCATCAGCTATAGAATTTTGCTCTTGCTACTTAAAGGTTCCTAATGCAATTCTTAGATACCATTTCCTTATTTGATTATAAATCCTTTTATGCTGTAAGGCTTTGTTGAGCTTTGCTTTGCTAAGCAGAATAATTAATAATTCATTTGAAATCCCCTTAGATTGAGAAAGGGCAACGGAATCAGATTCAGTGTTGCAAAAGGTCAAGACCCATGTTGGCAGTTAATTGTGAACTGCCTAGCGCTAATGCTCCTGGTTAAGGAATCTATCTGTGGCTACATGTTTTTCGTTCTCGATGTCCCACTGGATCTGGTTCTAGATCCTCACTCTCAGAGAATTTTAAAGGTGGAATGGAGACAACCTCATCCACATTTTATGTGTGCTGGCACCTCTTTGGCAGTCTGGGGAAGCCTATACATCCCTTTTCAAAATAACACTTTTAAACACATAAAATATGGAGAATTAAAAAGAAAAACCTTTGTTTTGAAATAGTTATCAAAATATGCTTTTAAAAACCAAGTTCATTCATCTAAAGTTAAGAATTCCTAATTTCTGACATGTTTTGCATGATAATACATGTATAACCCAGATTGAATTGCTTTGCCAGAGCTGGGAAGGGGGAGGGAAGAAGGGAGGGAGACAATTTGGATTATATAGCTTTGGAAAATTCATGTGGAAATTTGTTATTAAAATTAAAAAGTAATTAAAATTAAAATAGTATAATTGATAAATTATAAATAACATAAAAGTATAATTATATTAAAATAAGTATATATAAATAATAAATTAATATTTAAAATAAAAATTTAAAAATCCAGAGACATTGACTCTGACATGGAGCTTTAGCCAGTATGTTCACTCCTTCATCTCCAGTCTTAGATTCTCCTCTTGGCTCTGGTCTCTGAAAGGTTTAATTTTGATTTATCTGGCTATTTCTACACTATGACACCTCTTTTCCCCTGTCTGTTTTCCCCTTATGATATGTTTTCTTTCTACATTAGAATGTAAATTCCTTGAGGGGAAGAGATGGCCTTTCTTGATTCTATTTGTATCCTCAGATTTTAGCATAGTGCCTTAAACATAGGAACACCTAATAAATGCTCTTTTTCTACTTGTCCATCTATCCATCTATCCATCCATCCATCCATCTATCTATCTATCTATCTATCTATCTATCTATCTATCTATCTATCTATCTATCTGTCTGTCTGTCTATCTATTTATCCATTGATATTTCTCTCTCTCTCTCTCTCTCTCTCTCTCTCTCTCTCTCTCTCTCTTTCTGTCTGTCCAACCGTCCATCTATCTATCTATCTCACCATTTCAGGGGTAGACTACAGGGTCCTATAGGTGAAGGATGAGAAGGGTGACCACAGGGCACGCTGCATGATTTGGAACTGTCCAGAAAATAAATGCTTTAACTTTGAAAACAATTAAAATGTGAAATCCCACTTTGGATATCATGATAACTAGCTATACATGTGATTAAAGAAAATTTTTATAATGCTGGGCTGCAGCTTTTTTTCTCCTGAAGCAAATTTAAAGACATCTGGGTTGCAGATTTAGAAATGAAAGTTTTTTGAAGGCAAAAAGGCTTTTTTGGACCTTAAACATTATTCTTCATTTTTCTTTCTCCTAGTGTGCAAAGAGGCCCAGCTGCAGATCAAATCTTATTCTTAAGAACCCTCCTCTTGGTTGGTCCCCCCACCTCCAACCTTATAAGACATTTACCCTTGAAAAATGATTCCAGGAAAGAAGATGCATAATGGAGACCTGGAAACTGCATATATAATCTCTTTTTCTGTTCTACAGTGTATAATGCAAATGCCCATTCTATTTAGTGTTTGTTAAATTCAGAATAAAGTTTTTTTTTTTTTTTAAAGAAAAGAAAATTGCTTCCAGGGAGAAAGAATTCTGTAAGAAGCTTTACTAGTAAAGTAAAGAATTTGATCAAATAACATTTTACATAAAGAACATATTCTTCTCTGCTTCTCCCTTTTTAGCCCTTGCCCAGGCTTTGGTCAGTGTGGTGACCCTTCCCAAAGGCTCTAGTCCATACCTTTCCCTTTATTTAAATCATTTTCCACATGGTTCTCATCATCCTCATCTTTTTCTCTCTTCCTAGCTGGGAAGTTCCCCTTGATCCCATCCCAATAAAATTTTTTGAGTTCCATTTTTAAAAATGTAATTACTTCTACTCTGACAAGCTTTCAGATCGTGAGTTCTTTTTTGAAGACTTGTGTGTTCCAGCTATTTCTAGAGAGGGAATAAAGTGAGCACATGGTGTACAAAAAGTCACACTGGCAGAGCTGCAGGGGATTAAACCTTTCCTGCAGCTGCAATGTGTGTGCTTTCTAAATGCATCTTAAAAACAAAACAAAACAAAACAAAACAACAAGAGCAGAAACACCCAGGGGTGCCAAAGGTGCAAGTGTACATTGGTGTCTTAACTGTAAAAATCACCTTTGAGGTGTAGATTGCTGTTGAGTCCAGGCTAGAGCTCAGGAAAGAAATGAAGAGGCAGAGCTGGAAGGCAGAAGGACTGGGCTGGGAAAGTGTTTTTCAGGGAATGGCATGGGGTCGGGGGAGGCATGGGACACAAACTGTTAAATCAGCATTCACTTTTCCTGGGACTTCTCAATTCCCACTGGCCTTTTGAAGTTCATTAATCTTTCTACCCTCAAATTTAGCGGGCTTCTCAGATAATGACTGAAAGTGGCTTCCAACAGCCACATTGTCTCAGAAGCAACAGGGAAATTAAAGCAAATCAACACTGAAAGGCTTGTTATCAGAAGGGCTCTATCTGCATGGTTCTGGGAGCCTGCTGAGAAAGCCAAGGTAAAAGGTAAACGTTCCTGTGACCTCCAGATTGGATTACTGCATGCCTAGCATACCCTTCAATGGCAGCTCTCAAAATGTGGAGGGTCCTCTATTATCCTAACATCCCACAATGCTTTTGTTTCACATGTAAATGAATCACTGATTTAGGACACCTAATAAGATTCCTAAATCACCTCTTGGCTGTCTTATCAATCTCCATTTCATTAGGTGTGAAGGGAGGAGGGAGGTTTAAGAGATGGTTCACAGTGACTTTCGACTTGAAAAGCTTGAGAACCATTCTTGTAATAGAGTTTTTCTGGTGCCATATCCACCTGGGTTTCATGAGAGGCAGTGTGGCATAATGAATGGAGAGCTGGTCTTAGAGGTAGGAAGTCCTTCCTTTGACACATACTTATGGTATGATTCTGCATAAATTAATCTTTCAGTTCTCCAGGCAACTCTATAATCAGCTAATATGTTTTAAACATTGGACTAAGGGCTGGGGATTCAAAGAAAGACAAGAGAAGATAAGTCCATGTTCTCAAGGAGTTTAAAGTCTAACAGGGGAGACAAACAGGCAAATGACTAGGTTCAAAGAAGATACATGCAAGATAAACTGGACATAACAGAGGGAAGACACTGGAATTAAGGGGGATTGAGAAAGACTTCCTGCAAAAGGTGGGATTTTAGCTGGGACGTGAAGAAAGCCAGGAGGCAGAGATGAGGAGGGAGAGCATTCTAGGCAAGGAAGACAGCCAGTGAATGTACCCAGAGTTGGGAGATGGATCTTGTTTGAGGGTAATATTCCAGACTTCATAGAGGATGTTGATGTGCATTGGCAGAGAGTTTTTTAAAATCTGGAGGTTGTTTATACCAATGAAGTCACAAACCCTCTCTTTATTTATGGGCTAAATGGACTTATGGCTTATTACTAATTGTGATTAAAAAGCTAATTTGATTTAGGATTTACCTTTTCTTCTATGGTAAAAGTTCTTGAGATTAGGAATTTAGCAGAGATCTTAGAAAGAACATAATTGTACTTTATTTCTGGAACATTGATTTTGCCCATTACAATGATATATATATATATATGTATATATATATGAATATATAATTAATTTAACACCTTTATCAAGTTTGGGCCTCTTAAAAGACTCAGCCACCAATCTAAGATGCTTTGGCCTTGGAATTTTGTGGTCCCACAATTAAGAACTATGAATGATCTACCCCAATCCTTTCAATTTACAGACCAGGAAACTGAGGACCCCTCCCCCCAATATTTAGTGACTTGATTGAGATCACACAGATAACAAAAAGCAGACATTTGAGTCTTTTGGCTTCAAGTAGTGCTTTTACTGTTATGCCAACCACATTGCTGGAAATGCTCCTTTTTAGAATAGTAGATGCTTTATAAATGGTTGTTGTCTTAAAGAAGGCTAGGGACTCATTCCACATTATCCCAGGTTTAGTGCTGTAGGACTGGCCCCCTTAAGAAAAGGTTTTGGCTCTTTCTTATTTTCTCCAGCTTTTTATTTCTTATCTGGAGCTCCTGGGGGAAATCACTTTAAAGCTTGGGTTTTAGAATCTTCCCAAAAGCAAATAAAAAGCTATTCATTTTATGTCATAAGTCAGGTATAGGAGAGTTATTTATTTCCTTCATACAAAAGAAAGTTAAAATACAAATAGTATATATATATATATATATATATATATACTGATAGGTAAAGGCTTGAAACAAGGAATAGTCATGTGTAACTTCTTTCATACTCTTCTGGGAGGTCTCCACTTAAAATAGGAAAACATGAAACACTTAGTGGTACTGCTGAATAAACATGTCACCTTGTACCATCCAAGCGATTCCCTCTAAGTCTATGTATTTTGGAAAGCCAGAGTATAGCTTTGGCTTATTCTCCTAATGGTAGCCATCTCAGGGAGACACATAATTTCAGAACATATGTGCTACCAATTCAACTCTGACTGAGGAACCCAGTACCTCTCAAACAGGCAGCAGACCCAGTGGAATGAGCAACACGGGGATGTTGAACTTAATTTTTCAAGCAGGAACTCTAAGCTTGGTGTTCTTGCTGAATATCCTGGTCAAATACCCTTTTTCTGCCATGGCTAACTAAGTCTCCTTTTATTAATTGCTAAAAGTTCTAGAAGTCCCATAGTATGTCAGCTTCAAACCTAAATCACCAAGGGACTGGCCTGAGTCAGGTCTTTTCTACAAAATTTGGTTTAATTCATGCAGGATTATTTTGGGAGAATGTTATTGATGTTGGGGATGGGTGGGACAGAGGAAGATGCATTCTGACTGGCCTCTGTGCTTCTGGTGTTATGTCTATCATTGGTGGTTTACTTACTATGGTAGCCCTCTATTTTTCCTGGGAAATTAAACGGTATGTGGTCATTCATCAACCACAGAGAGATGTTAATATATTTTGTCTTTAAGAATTATACCCTGAAGATAACTGCAGTAACTGTCATTTATTGAATTTGGGTGATTTTTAAAAATATTTTGGGTCTCAATGCACTATTTGGTTGACTTGTGTCTATCCTAACAACTCTACTTTGAAATACTGTAGTTCTGTGATAGTCTATAGAACTACAATGAAAAAAAAGGCTTAGAACTATTTTTGGGGGGGGTTGGCATTTGGAAATTGAACCACTTGGACTCAGTTGGCATGGCACTGGGAGAGACAGTTGGGAGGCTATTATTTAGTTCTCCCCAAGAATCCAAAGCCTTTTTTCCAGTTGAGAATATGGACAAATGTCCCCAGTTATAGAAGGGGGCTACATTAGTTAAGGGGGATAGGCGGCTCTCTTTTCCTCAGTCTGAAATGCTGAACTGTCACTCCCTCTCACCCTAGAACTTCCAATGAGGAGTAAATGGGGGGACCCTATGGAACTGAGGTCCAGGATGCCCTCACCCACACTGTCAGAAAAGTAACTGTTTGTATCTGTAGCTGACAGCCCTAACTGTTTCATCTGTATTTGAAAACAGATCAAGAACTAAAGTAGCAAGGCAAAGAGGAGGCTGAAAAAACTCATGTAGGGTTGAAAAGAGACAAATCCAGAAATCAGGGTATATGGGGATGAGAAGAGCTAGGTTTAACCACCCAATCCAAAACTGCAGCATCTACAGTATTTATACTATAGTGGGAGTGGAAGCAAGAACTCCCTAAAATAGTGCAAGAGGGAGCAGAGATTAAAATGAAATGAAAGCTCTTAAGGAAAGATTTGGAAGAAGAATAAATAACAGAGGTATTTTGTTTTATTTTTAAAGTCTTCTTTGAACATTTATTGTTAGGGAAAAAGAAAAAAAATGTTTTACATTTTGATTCACCTTTTTTTTTTTTGAAAATTTTATTTGATTAATTAATTTCAAAGATTTTCCCATGTCTATTCACCTTTTAAAAAACATTTAATGTAACCAGTTAATGATTTTTATATAAAATGTCTAGCACATTTTTTCAGAAGTGTAACAAACAATGAAGTGTGCATTTCTAGTTTGTTGCAGTGGTTTGAACTTTTGGCAAGTTGACATAAAAAGAACTGTTGTAGTGTCTCCAATATCTAAGAAATAAATGAGTTGTGTAACTTTTTTTTTCTTAATTGAAAAATTGATAAATAAAAATAAAGGACTAGGTAGATATTACAATAAGAAAACTGAACTTTTTTCTTTAGAGGTCAATTAAAACTTACTTCTTCCTAGTTATAGACACTTCCTAAAAGTACCTCCTCCTCAACACTCTTCAAAGATGGAAAGCCATATACTATCATGGATTTAAAAAAAACATTTCACAAAGGGGTAAGTTATCAAAGAATGAACTGCTTGAAAATTAGAAAAGATCAAGCAGAATTATATGACTCCATGATACAGCAAGGGATATTTAAACAATTTTTCTAGTTTGAAAAACATGGAAGAAAATGTAGGATAATCAATATTATGCTCCCTGAAAACTATGATAAAAACATTCTGGGAATTTTCTCTCAAGAAATCATAAATGAAAATTGTCTGGATCTATTACAATTAAAGGGCAAGTCAAGACAGAAAAAAATCTACCAATCACTTCCTTTAAAAAAATCCTTACTTTTTATCTTAGAATCAATACTGTGTATTGTTCCAAGGCAAAAGAGCAGTAAGGGCTAGGCAATGGGGATTAAATGACTTGCCCAGGAACACACAGCTGGGAAGTGTCTGAAGTCAGATTTCTCCAGGCTCTCAATCTACTGAGCCACCTAGCTGCCCCTCCTCTTGAGAGGAGGGAGTAGAGTCTACCCTAGAACAAAGTGCAAATCTATCAGCTAGGGACTGGATATATAAATAAGTAGAAGAAAACATTAAATACAATCAGGAAATGCTATGGATTAAGAGAAACCCACAAGGAATAAACTCAGAAGAAGGGAGCAACTCTGTAAATACAAATAGAGACTTAAGGAAATAAATAGCTTGGTTCCAAGGACTCTAGGAGTGTCCAAAAGAAATCAAGGGAAAGAGAAAAGTGAAATAGTTCTTGAAAAAAATCGGAATGAGAATAAATTGTGCCAACACTGTAACTGGCTCCTGTCTGCTAACCATGTGGTGGCAAACCTTTTGTGATTAGCTATGGAGCCAGAACTGAAGTCTATTTAAAAGGCTATGACCAGCCAAAGAGTATCTTTTGGCTCTGGCTTTTTCCAACCCAGCTGCTTTTGAGAAAGATGATGAAGGCTTGTGTGTGGGGGAGAGGGGACTTGGGCCCTCATGAAGTTGAGAGCTCATGGCTCTGTTCTTTCTTCCATCTCTGTTGTGTCTATTCTTACTTGCTTTTAAGTGAAGATTAAAGATAGCTATGACTTTGTGAGCTGCAAAAGGTCAGGAGAGCAAACCTCCAGATGTCCAGGAGCTAAAGTCCATGTCTGTGATTTGCCAAAAACCAGATGGTGAGGAGAAAAGTAACAAGTGACCTGCCTGACTGAGTCCATCAGTAGCAGAGATGCAGACTTATCCATCCATTGGCCAGGCCATGACTGGAAGTAAACTTTGTGAGGCCCATTCAGTGTAGAAATTGTAAAGCTTTCCCAAGAGCCTGACTTCTCTATGCTAACAAGAATCAGTATTCTTCCAGGGAAATGTTGGCAACTTCTGTTCTTGCTATATCTTTGCATTAAACATGACTCAAGTTAATAGCATTTAATGAAAGTCTTTCCACTGGTCCTTTGGGTTTTCTCTAGAGCCCTGAGGAGTGAGTGAGTGAATATGTGTGTGTGTGTGTACGCGTTTAAGGAATGGAAGAGGAACTTTTTCTGGCCTCTCTGGAAGAGTGAGTTCAGCTCCTCAATACCTTTATGTGTGTATGAAAGGGGTAGCATTTTATATTAATTAGATATTCTCGTTATGAGCAAAATGCAAAAACCAGAAGGCAGAAGCATTTAGATGATGAACAACGGAGGCAGAAAAACAAAAAAGCAATATCATTATTGGAGTAAACTAGAGACCACCCAGACAGGAGGAAAGAGATGAGATATCAGTATTGAGAGACTTTGATTAACTAAATATCTGCTGGAGCTCTCCCCTCATTCCCATCAAATCAAAGCAGTTAATTGTTTCTTTACTTACTTTAATGATAATTTCATCTTTCTAAATATGGAGAAATCAATGGAAAGAACTTATAGATATAATTTTTATCCACTGTTTTTTGTAATAGAAATAATAAGAAATTTGGAGTGAGGATGGAAGTGGGAGTGGGAAGTCCACATTTTATCTTCATAGCAAAGGGGGAGAAATTCTTGCATGATTGGACCTTCATTCTAGATTTTTTTAAGAGCAGATTTTGATTGGGTTTAGAAGAAGACTAAGACCAAATGTCAACAGCGGAAATGAGGCCAAGAAGAAAAGGACTCTTAGGAATACACTTAATTTTAGGCGCCATCATTTAGGCAAAACACCTACAAGCTAAAGAGTGAACAAAAGAGGAAAAACAGGATGGTGAAGGGCTTTGGGATCACAAATAGTTGGACATGAATGAACATCACCAACCACAAAGAAGAGTGATAAGAGAAAGTATAGATGGCTTTTTCAAGGAGTTTGGATAGGAGAGATATAGCACCATCAATAGTAGACAGATGTGAATAATGATTAGCGAGAAGAGGACTGATAGGGGGAGAAATAAAAAATATGGGAAAGAGAGAGCAGTTATAAAGCAAGCATGGTTTTAAATTTTTTGGTTTGGGGACAAAGTGCTTTTAAAAATTGAGGACTCCAAAGAGCTTTTGTTTATGTGGGTTTTAGCTGTCAATATTTTTTAGAAATTAAAACTGATAATTTAAAAATAACAGGAAAACCCATTGCTTTGTAATATAAATATTTTTATTAAAAGTATATTATTTTCCCAAATAGAAAAAAATTAGTAAAAAAAACTACCACTGTTTTTCATATTTTTTCAAACTTTAATATCTGGCTTAAAAGAAGATTCCTGGCTTCTCATCTTCTTCTGCATTCAATATGTTGTGTTATATTGCTGTGACAGAAGCATATGAAGAAAATTCAGCCCCATACAGATATTGGAACAGAAAGAGTGTTTTCATAAGCAAATAATATCTTAGTATTATAAAAATTATTTTCACCTCCTAAAACCCTGAATAAGTTTCAGGGAACCCCTGGGACCCTCAGACTACACTTCAAGAATCACTAATATGTTAAGTCTAATGAGTAAAAGGGAACTACTTCAGCAGAAATTGGAGAAAAGAAGAAAATGTTGGGGAATAGTGTCAAGAAGTTATGAGAAGACATTTCACTTAGCCCATCCTCATTTGCAAAATTATTTTGTCCACTGTGCAAATGAAGATGGGCTAAGTGAAATGCAGTAGCTCCTTCACAAGCCTGTGAGGACCTGCTGATAGAATGTATGTAAGATACTAGAGAGATGCCAGCTAGAGCATCAAGTTAAATGAGCAAATGAAGTAAACAGAGTCTTTGCTTTCCACACATCTATTCAGGGGTCACAGAGGGGCTGCTCCTCCTTGTCTCCATCAATCCATTTGACATCCTTGTGTTGTCTTTAGTGGATAAATTCCCTGTTGGACGATGAATGATACCATAGTTGGTACTAAAATTCACATTGGAATGAAAGGCTCGACTATACCAAAGCAACTAGGAAAGGCTTCAGGATATCAAAATGCTGTCCTCAATCCTTTAATAGCTCTCTAGTTCCGAATTTCCCATCCAGATAGCTGCCAATTCCCTGAAGAGAACCCGTTTTCTGCAGGTTGTTTGTTGTGCAAACTTGCATTGATTTTGAAGCTCTCTCAAGCAGAGCTGATAATAACTTTGGCCACCAACTGTCTGGATTGGCGAGCCCCCTCCTTCTGTGACTCTCCACTAGTCATCCCTAGGAAGCCGAAGCTTGAAGCAGAAGCTGAAGTGGCCTCTTGTTCATTTGGCCTTTCATCTAGGAGCTTCCTAATGAGCTGATCTTTGCTATTGAGATTCTGGCTTGGAGCTGGGGGAAGCCACCCGGGAGGGGAGGGAGGCAAGCCTTATTTAACATATGAAAGCTGTCTCTCCTTTAGGACTACAAAGTAGGGCTCTTCCAGCTCAGCCAACAAGCTTCTGGCCAGGGTGATAGATGAGGTAGAAAGGGCAAAAGCCCTGCTTAACAACCCAAAAAGAACGGCCCCTTAATTTGTGGATTTTGACCCCCTTCCTATCTCTGTCTACCATCCTGCCTTAACATCATTCCCATGTGTGAAGAACAAGTTTTGACTTTGTTGATTAATCCGGCTCATCTGTCAAATTAAACTTCCCTAAGAGCAAATGTGGCCATGTCATCATCCTCCTTTAGTCTTCAGATTCACATCTCGAGGATCTGTGTTTGGCATTCAAAGTCCTATACAACCTCGTTGTATATATATATATATATAAGTGGTTTGCCCAGGGTTACCAGATAGGAAGTATCTGATGCTAGATTTGAACTCAGGACCTCCTGTTTTTCAGGCCTAGTTCTCTATCCATTGAGCCTTCCCCAAGGCTTAATACAACTTACCCTTCTGTTCTCAACACTCACCAGATCCAATATACTCTGATCCAGTGTCTTCAGCTTCTTTGCTGTTCCTCAAATCAGGCACTCCATCTCCATTCTTGGAGCATTTTCACTGACTACATGGGGCTACATGTACTCCATGCCTATAATACTCCCCCTTCTCATCTCTGCCTCCTGGCTTTCTTCAAGTTTCAGCCAAAATCTCACCTTCTCTAAGAAGCTTTTCCTGATTCCCTTAAATGCTAGCACCTTCCCTCTGTTAACTAACTCCAATTTATTCTCTATATAATTTGTTTGGGTATGACTGCTTTCATGTTGTTTCCCCCCTTTAGACTATGAACTCTGAGAGCAGGGATTACCTTTTCTTTCCATTGCATCCCCAGCACTTAGCACAATATCTGGCATATAGTAGGCACTGAGAAATGCTTATTGACTGACCAATCTATCAGTTAGTCTGATTAATATACTCTTTTTTAACAAGCCTTAGAAAGAATGTGGATTGTGATGGCTAGGAAGAAAGAAAGAAAGAAAAAAAGAAGGGAAGAAAGAAGGAAAGAAGGGAAGAAAGAAGGAAAGAAGGGAAGAAAGAAGGAAGGAAAGAAGGGAGGAAAGGAGGAAGAAAGGAAGGAACGAAGGAAGGAAGGGGGAAAAAAAGAAAAAATTGCATCTATTTTTGGTTATTGGCTTTGGAACCTGTTGGGGATTCTCATCTGGGCTTATTTTTCTTATCCTGGGTAAAATTGTAATTTAAAAAAATTAAGCATGAGTCCCCTGAAGCTTCAAAGAAATACTATTCATATCCTCCCCAAACACCTCTCCATGTTCTTCTCATGCTTCACATTAATTGAAGAGCATTTCCTTTTCATAAACTACAATAAAACTGCTTGTCATGTGAGTATAAAACCAACATCAGCAGAGCCAAATAATTTTACTTTGAAGTCTTGCAATAGCTCTTTATTTAATTTATTTATGCTTCTTATATAAACAAACCTATAGTTAATACTTAATGTAGGGTATTATGCCACAGAATATGTTTATGGTGGCATCTTACACATCAAACTACTTATTTATTCTTCTAGGGTAAAGAATCTGTCACTTCTTTAAACATGTTTTAAAAGCAAGAGTTCCCAGGGTATGAGTGCCCCTGAGACTTTAGTTCTGCTCTTTTTTTCTTCTTAAAAAAATCCTGTGATGTTTGGATCTAATGGGGTTAAAGTAATCTTGCAAATCAGCTGAAGACCTTAGTCCTGGAAGAAATTAGGCTAGATTTTAAAGAATCCAGTTATAAGTAAACAAAGAGGATAGTGAAAGGTTTTTATCCTATATTGAGACTCATTCGAAGGAATTGAAAGTGAAAAATGTTCAATTAAAGAAAGGAGAAAACATAAGGATAACAACAGTTCATCAGGCAATTTATCAATCTAATGAATTTTTTAATCAAAGCAATAAGATTACAGGGAAAATATGCCTTTTTATGAAGGGTAGATATCTGCCCTAGTCTCAGAAACTGAGATCTGTTCTGAGTGGTTCCCAAGGGCTGTTCCTGCCTTGACAAAAGGACTAAAATCCCTCCAGGCAGATAGGTGGCACCATGGATAGAGTGCCAGACCTGGAGTTAGGAAAACTCATCTTCCTAAGATCAAATCTGGCCTCAGAGGCTTACTAGCTTAATGACTCTGGGCAAGTCATTTAATTTTGTTTGCCTCAATTTCCTCATCTGTTAAATGACCTGGTGCAGGAAATGGCAAACCATTCCAGTGTCTTTGCCAAGAAAAACCTAAATGGGGTCATGAAGAGTTGAACACGACTGAAAACCTTTCCCCCATAAGATATAGAACACTACTTGTGCTTTTCTTCCCTCTGCTTTCTCTCATTTGGATTTCTACACTGGAACGCAGCAAGGTTAGATAGGGAGGAGATTTCTTCTCAGAGGCTCAGAAAATGGGGGGAAACAGATAGTGAAATGTTTAAGTTTGCATAGGTGACTGGAAAGGAGAAGAGACCTCAAGTTCCTGACCATTGTCTGCCTTTATTTCCTTTTTTTGGAACACTGGTCAGAGACAGATATTCCTGAGAATGATCTTTTCATATGAATTCCAATGTTGCCAAGAAATTGAAGTTCCTGAGTTTAGAACACCTGGCTTTGGATTGCCTAGAAGGGGAATATGATTTCTTCAACAATTTCTTCTCCATGAAGAAGAAGAGGACTGCTGGCAGAGGATCAACCAACAGGTTAGGGACTTAAGCCATGCCATGGTAGGGAGGCAAAAAAAAAAATGGACCACTGCCATGAGTTGTTTAGAAAATGTAGATCTAAGGTGAATGGGGACTAAATTTGTTCAGCAGTTCCCCATGGTGCCCTTACCTTCTAAGGGGCAGAAAAATCACTCCCACCTGTCTACCCCATTATAGGAAATCTACTCAGAGAGAACTACTTGTCACATGGAAGAGTTGAAACACTCAGACTTTTGAGTTTAATGTGTATTATTAATATTTTATCCATCACTTTCTTAAGCCTGGCCAATCAACAAAACAAGGTATCAAACCCTGATTTCGAATATTCATTCATTTCTGAGGTGTAAATGCGGACACTGAAAGTTTAATAATCAACTCTCATGAATCTGTATGAATTGGCTTCATCCCAGTCTTTGTCTTTGTTGTTCAGTTGGGTCTGCCTCTTTGTGATACTGTGGACTATACTGTCCTTGGGGTGTTCCTGGCAAAGATACTGGAGTAGTTTGCCATTTCCCTCTCCTGCACAGCTCTGTTGATTCTATTGACATACGGCTAGGAGGCACCAGGGATAGTGTACCAGGTCTGGAGTCAGGAAGACTGGAATTCAAATCTAGTCTTAGACACTTATAAGCTATGCAAACCCTGGGCAAATCACTTAATCTCTTTATGCCTCAGTTTTCTCATCTGTAAAATGGGGATAATAATAGCACTTACCTTTCAGGGTTCTTGTTAGGATTAAATAAGATAATTGTAAGGTGCTTAACACATATAATAGGCACTATATACATGCTATTTATTATTATTATTATTATTATTATTATTATTATTATTATACTTTAGTAATACCTCTCCCACCTGGCTCCTCTTCCTACACTGTCACCTTTATCATTCAGGCTTTCCTTACTTCTTGGCTATATTGTCCTGTTGACTTCTCTAGAGGGATTTTCTGCCTCTGTTCTTTTCCTTTTCAATCTGTACTGCAAACAGCTGCCAAAACCATGTTCCTAAAGTGTAGATCTGCTTAAAAACAAAAACAAACCTCAAGTGTTTCCTAGTTGCTTACAAGATAAAATACACATTCCTTCTTAGCATTGAAGCAAGGTCTGTCACATCTGACTCCCAACTACTTTCCCAGTCTTATTTAACATCATTTCCTTTCATGCTGCTAACATAGACCTTATCCTGACCTCTCTGCCTCCAAGCATTTATATAGTTATGAAACATACTCCTTCAACTTCTCATAGGATTATTATTATTATTATTATTTTAAACCTTTATTTTCTGTCTTAGAATCGATATTGGTTCCCAGACAGAAGAGTGGTAAGGGCTAGGAAATTGGGGTTAAGTTGCTTGCCTAAGGGCACACAGCTAGGAACTGTCTAGGGGTAGATTTGAATTTAAGACCTTTCAGTCTCTAGGATTAGATCCCTACCAACTGAGTCATCTAGCTGACCCTTCTTATAGGATTATTGATTGAGAGCTGGAAAGGACCATAGAGTCCATCTAGCCTAACCTCCTCAGTGACTTCCTTGCCCAAGATCAAATAGATATTAAATGTCAGAGGCTGGATTTGAACTCTAACTCTAGAGCCAATACTCTTTCCAATATACCCAAATCCCTCCCTCCCTGTTTGAGATGTTTCTCTTCCTTCAAAGATCAGGGCAGATTTCTTCTTTATGGAGATTTCTCTGATTCTCCCTCCTTAGCTCCCCTTCTCTGAGTAAGAAATGGTCCTTTACTCTGTAAATCTCTTTCTTCCCTCTCTAATCTCTCCTGGGCAGATTATGCTGCAACTTGTGTTATGGACATTTGTACATATTTCTTTTTTCCCCTAGTAATATTTTATTGTATTTTCTCCCTGTTACACATTAAAACAATTTAAAAATTTTTCTTACATTTTGTGATCCAAATTCTCTCCTTTCCTTCCCTCCCTGTACTCTGATACAGATTAAACATGTACTATCTTGCAATACATATTTCCATATTTACTATGTTGTGAAAGAAGTTACATATCACACATTGTGTATATATTTCTTTTCTTTTTTTTAAACCCTTATCTGTTATCTTAGAATTGATACTAAGTTATCAACTCTAAGGGAAAAGAGTCAGAAGGACTAGGCAATGGGGGTTAAGTGACTTACCCAAGATCACATAGCTAGGAAGTACTTGAGTCCACATTTGAACCCACATCCTCCTGACTCCAGGCCTGGTGCTCTATCCACCACCTTGCTGCTCTAGGTAGCCTCATTTTCAAAAGTGACTGCGATCTCTGGGTTCAGGCATGAGCAGCTTGGTTGGTGCAAGAAACTGGCAATCTACCCTTAAATATCAAATAGACTGCATTTTAAATTAAAGAACTTCTCTATCTAGGCAAGTTGTTCTACCCATGTATTGTATCCATCATCCATGTTTCTAAACTCTGAAGAGATTTTTCTCTTTGGTGAATAAGTGGTAAGAGTGGCATTTATTCCTGGGAAAGGTTTCTATATTGCCCTCTTTGTGTGTTTTCCTATCATTGTACAATACACCATAACTCTTATATAGAACCTTAAGTTTTTCACAAGCACTTTCCTCACAACCCTGTGAGGTAGGTAAAATAGCAAGAATTATTATTCCCATTCTAGATGAAGAAATGGGAGGGTACGAGTGCCTAAATGGCACCCATTACAGCTAATAAGTGTCTGAGATCAGAGTAGGAAGAGACCTCACAGAAGCTACATAATCCTTCCTGTTTTTGAAGAAAATTCCTGCTACTATACAATCCCTGTTCCCAAGAGATGACCATCTAGTCTTTGCTCAAAGGCTTCTATTTTGGAAGACCAAAGGAACTCAGGAACAAGTTAATTCTGCTTTGGCATACTTCTAAACTGCCAAATGTTATTCATTGTTCTTTCTTTTAGAACCCCATCGAACAGATCCAATCACTCTCTCCTCATAAGACCCTAAAATAGTTTAATTTAGTTATGGTGTCACAGAATCAAATAAAGTCTGAATTGAAAGAAACCAAAGAAGGACTTCAGAGGTCATGGAATCCAAGCTGTATTGAGTATCACTAGATTCCATTCTACAATATCACCAACAAGTAATCAATCTAGGCTTTCTTTGAAGACTTTGAGTGAGGGAGAACCCACTATTTCTCTACATAGGCTTTCTTCCACAGCCCCTTCCCATTAGAACCAACTAGATGCTGAGTTCTGATAGGTGAGCTTTCAACCGATCTTGACTGGAGCCATGCTACCATGTTATTTCCAGGCCATTTTCAGACTATGGTACCAATACCACCTTACTCTTTTTGTATTTTCCCCCAATTATTTTCCCTCAATTCCCATATTCCTTGATGACAGGGACTGTGTTGCTTCTTTTTGTTTGTATTTGTATCTCCAGAACATAGTACAGTGCCTGAGTATAGTAAATACATTTTTTTCATTCATTCATTCACCCACTTACTCATTCATTTATACCTCTTGGGTTAGTCTACACTGTCTTCAGGTAGAGTTGGCTACTCCCATTCCTAAGAAGTTTCTGATTACAGTAAGCCTAAATTTCCTTCTCAATGGGTAATTTTCACCCATTATCCTTAGTTCTGCCATCCAGGTCCTTTATAACAAATCTTATCTATTCTCTATGGGATAATTAGGACCTAACTATGTGCCCAGGATCTTAGTATGCCATGTAGGTTATATAATAAATAAATGAGTCTATATACATTACATATATGCATATATAAATGCATAGATTCATATTATCAGAATGGGTTTGCCTTCATGAGATTCATAGCAGCTGTCACAGGGTCTACCTCCAAGAGGTCCTTAGGCCTGTCCAGAGGTGACCATATGAGGTGGTTTTTCTAAAGTAAGGACACTTATCCTGAAGAACCCCAAAGTTGATCTGACTAGATAGCCTCTGAGATTCTTTCCCAGATCTGCATCAGTTTTAAATTCAATAAAATCAAGAAGCTAAGAAAACTGTTTGTAGCCTTAGAATGTTTTGCATTATAGAAATGTATACAAATAAAATAATTTTCTATAAACTTAGATATGGGGAGTTAGGAGGCAGAGTCTTGGAACTCAGATTTTAATCAATTTTATACATTTCTATTTGTTACCCTTAGAGTGGTAAATTCAAATATTGCACCAGAATTCAAGATACTTACAGTGATGCGCAAATTAACTGGGATACAGTAAAACAATGGAATGAATTGATTTATACAACACATCTTAAAACTTTTCATTTCTTTAAAAAATTTTAATAGGAACATATTATCCTTTTACTGAAGTAATTTGTTTTAGCCAAATTGGCATTATATTTACAAGATTTCGATAGAGCCCTCAATTCTTCTTTGGGAAATCACATTTATAGTTAATTACTTTAGTATATCTTTGATAAATAGTTCATTTTTCCAACTCTAGCATCAATGATAGCCAATAAGTTTTCTTTATTTAAAATAAATTTAATTTTTTTCATTGAACAAATATTTATTCTGTTCTCCTTCTCATCTTCTTTCTCATCTTCAATTGGAAAAAGACAAAGGAAACAAAACCTTTGTGACAAATAAACATTGTCAACAAAAACAAAACCCATATTGGGTGTGTATTTATTCCCTCACATCTATGACAGTCTTTTTAATTCATAGGTTTTTAATTGGGGTTGATCAAGTTAAGTTCTCAGGCCAATGGAACATGTTAATTTTGCATCCACTAGTTATGTTTCTTAACTTTCTGTGATGTGTGACATGGTGCAAGGCTGTGTGATAATCATCCATCTCCATTTGGGAATTTCTGTAATTTGGGAACTATTCTGGTTTTTGCTATATCAACACATGGATCAGAGTTCATCATTCCTTCAATGAGGACAAGACTCCCAAGTTCACTAGAAGTAAAAAAAAAACCCTCTAATATTGTTTTGGGCAGGTTTTATAGTATAAAAAGGATGCCAAGATCTTTCAAGATCATTGGATTTCTTTTGGCAATGGCTTTGGCATAGGCTTGATTGAAAAAGAGAATTCCATCTGTAGAAATTACCTGTTCCCCCAATCTTGACGCCCAAGCTTAGTCTGGATGTAATGTAAGCTTGAAAAAATAAATCACTTCAAGGGGCAGATAGGTAACACAGTGAACAGAGAACCAGACCTGGATTTGGGAAGGTCTGGGTTCAAATTGGTCCTCAGACATTTCCTAGCTATGTGACCCTGGACAAGTCTCTTAACCCTGTTGACCTCAGTTTCTTCATCTGTAAAATGAGCTGGAGAAAGAAATGGCAAAACATTCCCAGTATCTCTGCCAAGAAAACCCCATATGGGGTCACAAAGAGTTGGACACAACTGAAATTCCCTCCCAATCATGCTCTTAACCTGGAGGCCATCTGGAGAAGTTCTTGAGGGAGTCTGCTAATAAGAGTCTCTGAGCTAGAGAGTTTCCTTAGGATTTGACTGCTTCTAGGGAGAGTAGGGGGCAAGTTGCCAAATGTCCTCAGGGCTTCCATGTTTCTGCTCTCTATCTCTTGCCTTTGACTTCAATGGTGGGAGGGCACTTAGGCCAGCAGGTGGGAGCTGTTTCATCTTGGCTGGGTCAGAGGTTAATGGAGATAAGTAGTGTCCCCTTACTAGGAGGCCTGAGGAAAGCACAGTGTGCTATTAGAGTTGACTCCAGATCTTAGAGATTAAACAGACTGATAGGCCCTACCTAGGAGACTGTGAGAGGCTTTGTGGGAGAAAGCTAAGCAGAGTTAGACAAAGGTAGAAGGTGTCAATCCTTTAATAGCTGGAGGTGAAAGGGGATAAATACTTACCCAGCATATCAGAACTCTTTGTTTCCTATGCTTTCCTGTGCCCAGCTGTCTCCCTTCTTCTATCCCTTTCCTGAAAAGAAGGTAGCATCCCTCTTTTTTCCTGTGGTCACAGAACGTGCCTGATTCATGTCTTCACTCTGATAACTTAGTGTCTGTGACTACTGCAGCTTTTGCTCAGAAATCTTATTTGAGTGCTACAAATGCATCCGATTAATTTATTAAATACCCACCAAGATGGGGAGAAACAAACATAAACAAGCCAGGGAGGGGCTTGTAAAGGAAGACACATTAAGGCTTCTTCTCTGGGATGGTAAAGGTGTCTCCAATCATCAATGCCTCAGTCTACAACTCTGTTTAGTCTCTAGGCATCTTATTTTGTAAACTGAGGTTTTTTTTTTTTTAATTTTAAAGCTTTTCTGCCAAGTTGAAGATGGTTCTGCAAGTAAATCTGATTGATTAAAGGAAAAAAAAGTGCTCACCCAAAATAAAATGCCAAAGAAACTTTACCTCTTTCATGAAGTATTCCTTGATTTCTTCCTCCCCTCTTTCTCCACTCTCAAAGGCTATAATACTTATTAGTTGCACCAGTTAAAGGTGGCTTCTTCCTCATGTGATCTAGTCAGTTATACTTCCCTTATTTAAATTTTACCTTGTGTGCAAAAAAATATTTTTCTTACAAAAACTCTAAGAGGTGGTGAGCATATTTTTCCTATTTTACAGACAAGGGAAATTGAGGCTTAAACAGGTTAAATAACTTTCCCAGTCTCATTTAACAAGTATGCCTCAAATCTAGGACTTGAATGCAGGTCTTCTGACACTTTGGGGTCACTTAGACTATTGGGTTCGAAATTAGAAAGATATGAGTTCAAATTTTGCCTCAGTCTCTAGCTATGTGACCCTGGAAAAGTCATTAAAAAACCCCCAACACAAAATAACCTTTACCTTCAGTCTTCGAATTGATACTTGAGTAATGACTCTAAGGCAGAAGAATGGTACGGGCTAGAGGATTTGGATTAAGTGACTTGCCCAGGGTCACACAGGAAGTATCAGAGATCAGATGTGAATCCAGGACTTACTGTCTTCAAGCCTATCTCTCCATTGAACCACCTATCTGCCCTTCTAGACAAATCAATTAAACTTTCACCACCTTAGTTTTCTCAGCTGTGAAATGGAGATCATAATATTGTTTCCCTTTCATTGTTGTTGTGAGAATCAAATGAGATATCTGTAAAGTGCTTAGCAGTGTCTGGCACCTAATAGGTATTTAATAACCCTTAATAACCCTTTAATAACCCTCCTTCCTTCCTTCCTTCCTTCCTTCCTTCCTTCCTTCCTTCCTTCCTTCCTTCCTTCCTTCCTTCCTTCCTTCCTTCCTTCCTTCCTTCCTTCCTTCCTCCTTCCTTCCTTCCTTCCTTCCTTCCTTCCTTCCTTCCTTCCTTCCTTCCTTCCTTCCATCCATATTCTTTCTACTATTCTATAATGCTTATCTTCTAATTTTTATTATCTTTATCTGAGTATCTAAAAATAACTAAATATTTTTAATATAGTAGATGTTGGAATTATCCCCGAAAACCTGGGCCTTCTTAACTCCAAGTTATATAGTCTATCCATTGGCCCTCCCAACTTATCTTATTGCCCAAGTTAGTTTATGTCTTTTGATTGTTTATTGAAAATTTTCTCTGCCACATAGTGAGCATTTAATAAATATCCAAGTGAATGAATTTATACTACTCACAAGGCACTTATATTTTGCTTTACATTACTTTTGTTTATGTATGTTTCCCAAATTTTTTTTAATAAATTTTCAGAGAGTACAGTCTATTACATACTCTGTCTTTTTTTTTTAATGCTGCCTTTCTTCTGCCATAATACTTTGAAGTTAACAAATGTTCAATGCCTACTTTATGTAGAATGTTGATTAAGTACTGGGGTAGATACAAAGATCCCTCTTGGAGCTTACTCTCTAGAAGTGGAATGCATATAACACATATAGAAGTTATAATACAAATTAGGGCATGGTAACTATGTTAGAAAAATACAAAATGCTATGTAATCTCTAAAGATGAAGGGTCTTTTACTTCTTAAAAAAATGTTTCTGTATCAGCAGTGCAAGGACCCAAGACAACTTCAGGGACTCATGATGAAAAAGGCTATCCACTATTACAGAAGTAACTGATACAGATTGAAGCATTCCATTAAAAAAACAAATTAAAACCTTTACTTTCTGTCTTAGAATCAATAATGTGAACTGGTTCTGAGGCAGAAGAGTAGTAAGGGCTAGATAATGGGGGTTAAGTAACTTTCTCAGGGATACATAACTGGGAAGTGTCTTGAGGTCAGATTTGAACCCAGGACCCTCCTATCTCTAGACCTGGCTCTCAATTCACCAAGTCAACTAGTTACCTCCAAAACATACCATTCTTCACTTTATTTCTTTCATGACTTTTTTTACATATCTTAAACAGCTTAAAATCACAACCTCTGTCTATGAATATTTCTTCTATCAACTATGATAATGAAAATAATTTTTATGAGCTACAGATATCATTATTCTAAATAGGAATATAATAAATTTGACTTTATTGAAGCCCTTAATTTTTTCTCCTCTCTTTCTTGTTTACCTTTTTATGGTTCTCTTGAATTTTGTATTTGAACATCAAATTTTCCATTTAGTTCTGATCTTTTCCTTAGGAATGCTTGAAAATCTTATATTTTATTAATGCCCATAATGTCTGCTGAAAGTATATAGTCAATTTTGATGGTTAGGTGATTCTTGGTTGTAGACCCAATTCTCTTGCCTTTATGAATATCATATTCCAAGCCTTGTGGTCCATTCGTGTGGATGCTGCCAGATCCTGTATAATTCTGACTGGGGCTCCTTGATATCTGAATTATCTCTGTTTGGCCATTTGTGGTATTTTCTCCTTGGCCTGGAATCTTTTGAATTTGGCTATAACATTCCAGGGGGTTGTCTTTTGGGGATTTAATATAGTGGGTGATCTATAGATTCTTCAATGTCTAATTTGCCTTCTTGTTAAAAAATATTAGGGCAGTATTCTTAGATGATTTCTTGTAATATTATGTCAAGGCTTTTTTTTTGTTTGTTTCCAGGCAGAAAAATAATTCTCAAATTGTCTCTCCTGGATCTGTTTTCTAGGTCAATTGTCTTTTCAAAGAGACATTTCATGTTTCCTTCTATTTTTTCATTTTTTAAATTTTACTTTATTGATTCTTCCTGAGATTCTTGTGAGATCATTAGCTTCTACTTACCCAATTCTAGTCTTTAAAGACTGATTTTTAACTGTGATCTTTTGATTTTCCTTTTTGGTTTGGTCCATCTTGCTTTTCATGGCTTCTAGCAGGTCAATTCTGGTCTCAAATTTGTTTATTACTTCTTTTGATTTCTGTGCCTCTTTTTCCATATGGGCAATTTTGTCTTTTAAGCTGTTATTCTCTTTTTGTATTACTTTCATTTCTTTCCTCCACTTTTCTTCCCATTTTTCTTCTATCTTTCTTACTTGGTTCTTGAGCTCCTTTTTTGAGTTCCTTGAAAGCTTGTGACCAATTTCCATTTGGGGGGGGGGGGAATTTGGATGTGTTTGCTTGTTTTTCACTCTCTGTTGTTGCTTCTGTAGTTTGCTCTTTTTTCTCCATAGAATTTATCCAGAATGCTTGGAAATGATCAAATAAAATATATTAAAAAAAAAAAGAATTTATCCAGGGTCAAGAGCTTTTTTTGCTGTTGCTTATTCCTTTTGCAGCTAGTAGATTGGAATTCCTGCATGTTGGTGGGCATTGCTTTCTTAGCTTCTGTCTCACAGGGCTTTGCCTTGTTGGTATCTTCCCATTCCCTGTCAGAAGCTTTAGTGAAGGCAGATAGATCTGTGATGCTCTTTGTGTAGCTCTGTTTTAAAGCATTTTGCCCCAAGGCTAGATTCCTTATCTTCTGCTGCTTGGATTTCCAACTGCACTGTGTATTTTGCCCTGAGGCTATCTTCCTAGCCTGTTGCTTTGGCTGTGTTTCTCCCCAAGCTCTATGTTATACTGCCTAAACTCCAAGTTCTTCAGCCTCAAGTCTTGCTGCCAAGGTCTGGCATTGCCCTCAGAGTTAAATCTATTGTGCTTTCATCCAACCCCAAGAATTTAGAGATTGCCCTGGCCCTCAATCTAACTCTGGCATGGTAGGTGGTGTGTTGGAGAGGTGATCAGCTTGCACCTTGATTAGTGCATCTACTCCTCCCCGTGGTGTGGGAATCCCCACTCACTGCCTAGTTTAAAAGCTGTGTACAGTGGGAGAGCCCCTTTACTTATTTCTGTCTTTTTGAGATGCATTGTAATGATTGGTTGGAAGGAGATTCTGAAGGCTTCTGCTACCATGCTGCCATCTTGGCTCAACCTACCATGAATTTTTCTCTAGCATAAGCAATATGTGTCTCTTATGATATGACTAAGATGGAAATATGTGGTGCATGAGAGCATGTGTACAATCTCTATCATTTCACCTGCTGTGTCAGAGAGTCAGGAGTGGGAGAAAGGGAGAGAACATGGATAAAAAAACACGAGAAAACAATTAATAAAGTTGCATCTATATGTAATCTAGAAAAAATAAAACAAAAAGTTATTTTTGGGGAGGGGTAGTAAAGGGAGAAAAGGATCAGGGAAAGCTTCATAAGAAAGGTCACATTTGAACAAGGTTTGTATGAGAGCTATGATTTACTAGGTAGAGATGAATGGGGGTGGGGAATGGCATTTCAGACTTGAGACATTTTATGCACTGAGTCATAGAAACAGAAGAACTTGGGCTATCTCCAGGGACAATGAATAATTCTCTTTGACTGGAGGATAAGCTTCAAATAGTATGTTACTAAGCTGCTATCTTGAGTCCACCCCATGCTTGGTAATGGTCTAAGGAAAGTCTGGAGAAGGTAAGGTATTTGTCAGATGACAGAAAGTTTTGAATGCTAGAAAAAAATAGTTTGATTTTTATTTTCCAAACAATATGAAATCAATAAAAATTTTTGAGTAAAGGAGTCAAATGATAAGGCCTACACTTATGGATAATTAATATAATAATAGACATAAAATAGATAAGAAAGGATAGAGATTAGAATCCCTTTTCCCTCTCACTTATTAATCTAATTTTCTTCATGGCTACCATCTGACCTGTAGTTTTACATTGACCCTTATAAATAACATTGTAGATATCTTTCCCAATTTCCTCTATTTCTTCATAGTTTTCCATAGCCATTCAGTATTCTAAAAGCTCTGAAGGAGGCTGAGGCCAAAGGAGTAGAAGTAACAGAAACAACCATAAGAGCCATAAAAATACATTATTAATTCACATTCAAATGATGTTTTCCAGTTTACAGAGAATATACTATAGCATCCTATAATTGAATTAGCACTGATCATTGATTTATATAAATCTTGTACTCTTGATTCCACATCTTTCCATATTCCTTTAGCAGATTGGTGCATAATCAGCCTCTCTCTTTAATCATCATTCTGTCCCGATATACTGGTTCCTTCCCTGCTGCCAACAAAAAAGTCTCTGCCAGCCTTAAAAAAATTCTCTTTTGCATTGACCCTACCAACTTATATTTCCTCTCATTTAAAATCTAGCCTGTTTACTTTCATTATTCTCTCTCTTCTTTCCCTCATCTGATTCTCAGCACTTTGCCATCTTACTTCTAAACTCATCCCTCAACAGAAACTGCTATCTCTAAAGTTAACTGTGAATCTTAAAATTTCTGAAATTCCACCTTAAAACATTTGGTTAAGGTTATCCCCCACTTAAACAATGCAGGTATTTGGTCAGGAATGTATTGAGAACTTAACCTTACTCCACCCATATTTAGGCATACTTTAGGAGAAGATAAAGTTGTAAACTCCTTACTGAACAATGAAAAAGTACTTAACTCATACTTTATAGTGAGGCAAAAGCCCTTAAGCTAGGTCTATTTTTAGATCTAATACAAAAGGGTGCTAAAGTACCTATGAAGGTTAAATTAATCACTAAAAGGGCAAGCTTAGCAAAGAGCTGTGAATTACTCAGAAATTTTAGTCTATGCAGAGAAGGTGATAACAAGATGTGAATTAAGAATGGTCAGTCCTTTGGAAAACGTCTACTGTGATTGGTAGACGTGAAAATTTAGGAGAGGTGACATAGGAGAAAATTCTCTTTAAAGGAGCTGTCTGAACCAGTTCAGAGGGGAGTTCGGATCAGTTGAGCTCAGGAGCTGAATTGGAGGGTCTCTCTGAACACTAGAGTTTTGCTTGGGACAATCTTGTGGTGAGTGATTAAAGACTGACTTAGTTTTCTCTCTTAAAAGAAAGGCCTAGGCCATTGGCCTAGGCCCTAGCCTTCCTATTATTTCTTCTTACTCTGTCTCTCTCCCTTTCTTTAATTCCTTCATTTGTATTAATTAAAATCTCCATAAAACCCAGCTGACTTGGGTATTTCATTTTTGGGAATTTTTCCCATGGTGATCAATTTATTTTTAATATTAAATCAAGACACTAAAAATTTATCTTTACAGTTTTGGCAATTCAAAGTCTTAAACCCATATTTTCGCGGTCACAGTTTATGGCAACCACTCTTTTGTCTGTAACATAACATAGAGTTCCTTTTTTGAAAAATAGAAATCTTTTCCGTCAATGAAAATCTACTTCTTCTATCTCCCACCTCCCCCCATGTTCCTCTGAGAAAGAAAAGAGAAATTCTGTTATCAACATATATAGGGAAGCAAACAAATTCCTCTCTTAGCCATGTTAAAAAAATGTGCCTCAATCTGTTCTCTGAGTCCATCACCTCTCTATTTGGAAGTGGGTGGCTTATAGTAAGAGTGCTCTGTGGGTCAATGAGGTGACTCAGTGGACTGAAAGCTAGACCTAGAGATGGGATGTTCTAGGTTCAAATCTAGTCTCAGACACTTCCTAACTGTGCAACTGTAACCAAGTCACTTAAATCCCATTGCCTAGCCATTACCACTCTTTTGCCTTGGACACATATTTATTCTAAGATGGAAGATAAGGGTTTAAAAAAAAATAAAGTCCTCTGGAACTGTGGTATTAATTTTTCAAAGTTCTTTTTCTTTATAATAGTTTTGTGTTCAGCTTACTTCATTCTGCATCAGTTAAAAAAAAAACATTTTCTTTACCAAGTTTCTCTGAAATAATTTCTTTAATCATTTCATAAAACACAATATATTGTATTCCATCACATCTATAAGCCAAAGTTTATTTAGCAATTCCCCAGTTGATGGTCATGCTCTCAGTTTTCAGTTTCTTTGCCATCACATAAAGAGTTGCTATAAATATTGTACATATAGGTCCATTTCCTCTTTGATCTCTTTGTGATATGGATCTGGTAGTATTACTGGGTAAAAGGGAATGTACATACTAAATGGCTTTTTGGGCATAGTTCCAAATTGCTCTCCAGAAGGCTATATCAGTTTCTAGCTCCACCAAAAGTGCATTAATGTACCTGTTTTCTCATATCTCATGGGGCATTTGTCATTTTCCTTTTTTGTTAGCTTTGCCAATATGATGGGTATGAAATCAAACATCAGCAGTGTTTTAATTTGGAGTTCTCTGATTTTTAGTGATGTGAAGCAATATGGCTATTGATAGTCTGGGGCTTTTTCCTTGGGAAAAAATGTTTGTTCATGTTCTTTGTCATTATTATTCAGTTGTACAACTCCTTGTGACTCCATTTGGGGTTTTCTTGGCAAAGATACTGGAGTGACTTGCCATTTTCATCTTCTAGCTCATTTTATTAATGGAGAAACTGAGGCAAACTGTATTAAGTGATGTGCCCAGGATCATGCAGCTTGTGTCTAAAGCTGGATTTGAACTCATGTTTTCCTGACCCCACTCAGGGTGCTCTATTCACTGGATCACTCAGCTGCCTTTTACAATGATCAGTTAGGGGAATCTCTTGTTTTTTATAAATTTGAATGAGTTAATTTTACAAATTATATATCAGAGAAACTTGCCCCAAAGATTTTGAACTTTTTACTTTATTCTTTTCAAACTTTATCTATGCTGATTTTATTTATGCAGAACTTTTATAATTTTATGTAATCAAAATGATTAATTTTTACCTTCTATGGTGCTTTCTGTCTGTTTTTTGTTTTGTTTTGTTTTGTTTTTTTGGTCATGAACTCTTCCTCTAGCAATAGATCTGACAGTAATCCGGTGATCCTGGGCCATTCACTTAATTCCAATTACCTACCCCTTATTGCTCTTCTGCTTTGGAATTGGTACCTAGGTTGATTCTAAGACAAATGTGGATGACAGCTATGTGTGTAACAAGAAGGGGTGAAATATGAGAGGTGTGGAGACAGAATTGACAATACTTGGCAACTGATTAGACATGAGGAATAGATATGAGGATAGGAAGCTCAACATGACTCTGAAGATAAAAAGCCAGATAACTGGAGGAAAAGTGATCATCAAAAAATGTGGGACAAAGGACGCATAGTGGGACTACACCAAGATGAGTTTAGTTTTGGACCTATTGAGTTTGAGATATCTATGGGACATGAATCTAATATCGGACTAGAGTACTAGGGAGAGACCAGGGCTCATTGAATACATAAGGCAGTAATCTACATATAAATTAAATTAACAATAATCAATTATTATAATTAAATACATAAAATATATGAATATAAAAAATAATAATTAAACTCAAGGAAATTGATGAGTCCATCGAGAGAGTAAGGAGAGAAGAAAAGCTCAGGTCAGAGCCTTGGGTTACACCCACAGTTGGAAGGAATACTATGGATGCTGATCTTAGATGCTGGAGAAGAGTCTCCTTCCCCAGGAGTTCTCTATACCAATGAAATCATAGATCTAGTAGGGTAAATGCAACCAGAGATCGGATTATTTAATTATTCTTGTCCTAAATAATTAAATGTGTGAACAACAAAATATAAGCAAATCATTTTGTTTCAATTGGTCCCATGGCTTCAGTTTAGCATAAACACTAATTTAGAAAACAACAAATAAATTATAGTACTGAAGGAAAACTAGGAAATGCAAGTTTATCACTTTCCTGCATTTCATTGTCTTTCTTCTTCCAGGTGGCCCCTATCCTCCAAGTCACCTCATTCAGACCAGGTTGATTTCTCATGCTTTTAAACTCCATTCCTCCTTTGGGCTTATCAGTTCCTTGTTTCTGTCCCTCATGCTCCATTCTGCTACTGGCTTGACTCTCATCCCTTAAGACAATTTCTGCTGTCTTTTAAGTTGATAAGGAAGTCAAGCAGAGGTAGAAAGAATTCTGGACTTATCAGAAGCCATAGTTTTGCATTCCAGATAGTCTTCCTATTGGTGAGTAAGAGCAAGTCACTTAGGCTCCCGGGAACTTACTTTCTTCTTCAACAAGAGGCATAATAATACTCATATGGAATGTTAGATCAGTCTTTTTGGAGTGGCCATTAAAGCCATTGAGAATTATTCTTATATGGAATTATGTTCAAACAGGAATAGCTAGGGGCCCTTGCCATCGATTCAGTGCCCTTCTTTCATTCAAACTTGGCATAAGATATCCTGTAAGAACCAGTAACAATGGTAAGAACCAGTGAACATTCACCATTCTGTTATATGTTGTGTTTGAGCACTATAATCAGAAGACAGTTTTTTTATGGTTGTTTCTATCAAGGAATTTTGTACACTCCTAGCATAAAGGCACGATGTAGGAGGGGAAACTTTAAAACCTTTTTTTTTTAGTAATCCACAAATTTCTTTATAGGGTTGTTGTGAGAGAAGTAGTATTATATTAGTGGGATTATAAGTGGTAGTATTACTTAAGCCATTGACTCTAATTATTTTGATTGAGGATCTCTAACAGTAAGAACATTTTGAGTACACATTTCCAACATATGTGAATTTATTTAAAAGTATATAAATGTTCTACTATATTAATACATAGAATAAAATATGATGTTAAAAGAATAGATAAATTTGAATATATTTAGATATTTTTTATTTTATTGACACTGTAAAAATCCTTGTTAATTTCTTTTAGTGAGAGAACTAAGATTGCATATGTTTCATTAGTTTTTTTTAAAAACCCTTACTTTCCCCTTAGAAGCAATACTATGTATTGGTTCCAAGGCAGAAGAGTGGTAAGGGCTAGGCAATGGGGGTCAAGTGACCTCCCCAGGGTCACACAGCTGGGAAGTGTTTGAGGCCAGATTTGAACCTAAGACTTCCCGTCTCTAGGCCTGGCTTTCAATCCACTGAACAACCCAGCTGCCCCTTATATTTCATTAGTTTTGCAAATCTTGGAATAATACTGTGTGGTACAGTAATTCTGAGGTTTAGTTCTGAGGTCAGTTTATTTTGGTACTTGGCTTTATTGCTCTCAAAACTTAAAAAAGATATTCATGCCCAAATGAAAGAAGTATATATCATTGCCTATGCTCATTAAATTGTTATTCATTTTAAGAATCCCATCCATGATTTTGGCAAAGATTATTGTTTAAATACAGTTAGCAAATGCTATATTATTTGATAATAATAAGTTGTTCTTGCAAACTAATAAAAAGTTGTTACATTTTACAAAACAGCTTCAAAATTCAATAAAATTATTTGTTTTGAAGAACAGGTTAAGAAAAACCATTTCGAAGTTTTAAAAAAGGATCAGTCATGAGGATTTTCATACTTGAAAACTAACATTGTCTTAAGCAAAAAAACCCTCTCAATTTTTAAGGTCTTACTAATCATGATGGCTTTCTATAAACATAATATCTCAAGATTCGTATAGGACAATGCTCATCATTAGTGTTGGTGAATGTTCATTTATATTTTGAGCACTCTTCTTGCAATTCTGATTGCTTTTGGTTGACATCTTTTCATCCTGATTAGATCATCATTTCCCCTCCACATAATTTGACTGATGAAGAACTCATACTTAGGAAATAAGAAGTTTCAGAGCTGCCATTTCCTTGTTGACTTGTGTTCATGTTATTGGGATTATCTTCAATTTACATTTTCGTTGCAGATGTCTTTTAAAGCAGCATGTCCATTGTGCAAAAGTTATGTCAATTAAAGTTGGATATTGTAACTTACAAATTCATTTAATATGGATTATATGAATGACTATAGAATTCATATGATACATATCTATATGATGGAGGTGAGTGAATGAACAAAGGTGGCACTGTCCATCTTCACAATCTCTCTAGTACTATATATGACACACAATTATCTGATATATAGACCAAATTAAGGGACCACTGTGAATACTTATTATTATTAAATATTTTAATAATATTTATATATAATATATTACATATATACATATATAACATATACTATATAAAATAACAATATAATAAATAATATTATTTAATATTACATTACATATTAATAATAATATTAAATATTTTTGCCTAGCTCTTAACACTCTTTTGCCTTGGAACCAATAGACAGTATTATTCTAAGACAATTGATAAGAGTTTTAAAAAAAGTACTCTGGAATCGTGGTTAGTCCTTGTGTTGGTCAGAACTCCTATTTTTTCAAAGTTGTTTTTCTTTATAATATTGTTGCATTCTGCTTACTTCATTCTTTATTAAATTATTATTATTAAATATTCTTTCTTTTTATTTTTTATACCTTAATACATAGTCAATTTTTGTGAAAGTGCCATATGTATTGCTGAGAACAATACTTTCTATTACCATTCAAAAACCAGACATATAATTTAAAAATTATCTTTAGCTTCTTTTTAATTTTTTAAAATTTAGATTTTTCTATCTTTGAAAGGGGTTACATTGAGTCCCCCACTATTGTACTTTTTTATTATGTATTTCTCTGTAACTTAACTTTTCTTTTAATTATTTAAATTCTATACCAATTTGTACACCTATTAAGTATTGAAATAATTCATTATCCATTGTACCTTTTAGCAAAATATAGCTTCCATGTTTATTTCTTTTTTTAGTTAAGTTTACTTTTCCTATTCTCTAAGATCATGATTGCTGCTCCTTTAGTTAAAACCTAATAGATTTTTCTCAAACACCTTTTTTTACTGTGGATCTCTTTATGTTTTGTGTTTAAGGCAAACAACACATTGCTCTTTTGTTCTCTTTTGTTTTATGGGGGAGTTCATCATATTTCACATTCATAATTATGACCCTTAATTGTGTATTTTCCTTCATCCTATCACCTTATGCTTTCTTATCTCTTTGCTCCCTACCTCCTCTTTGCAAAGAAGGAAGAGGGTTGTGAGCCAGGACTGTGCTCAGTACCAATATTCTCTGCTTGCTGTAATTGTTTTCATTTCTCTGCTCCTCCTTTCTTCCTCTCTCCCTGAACCCAATTACAGAATCTTTTCTTTTCTTTCTTTCCCTCTTCACAATTTCCTCTCTGATTTTAGGATTTGTTTTTGCTTATGACTAATTCCTTTTGAAATGTTCTTCCCTTAACTTTCTTCTCAGAGGTTAAATATTACTAAATCTTATTTTTTTCTTTTCTTAGATTAAAAAAAGGAAATAGAAGCTGTAGTGTTTTCTTCCCATACTCTCTGGATTGTTTCCAATCCATAGGCACACACTCCACTTCACAAATAACAGTTTTACATTTATATGGAAAAATACTGAAAACATAATAACAGCATAGGATATATCATTTTTAGGTTTGCAAAACCCAAAGTATAACAACTATTGGAAACATTCTTTTTTATGGGAAAAATTTCTGAATGTTTCCTTGATTCTAGATAGATCCTAATCCTAGGGACAGCAGTACCCGAGTTCAAGCCTATCTCAGCACTTACTCTCTGGGTGATTCTATGCAGTAGGATTTCTCAACTTTAGTTTTTCCATCTAGAAACTGAGGATAAAGTTATCTTTCTTTTCTTTGAAAAATTTATTTAATTAATTTAGAATATTTTCCCATGGTTACAAGGTTCATGTTCTTTCTCTACCCTCCCTCAACTCCCCTTCTGTAACTGACGGGCAATTCCTCTGGGTTTTACACATGTCATTGAGCAAGACCCATTTCAATACCATATAATGGTATGTTTCTGCAGAGTGGTTTTGAGTATCAAATGAAAATGTATATGTTAAGTGCTTTGCAAACTTCAACTTATATCAATGCTATCATTATTATTGTCAAGGGGAAGGAAGATATATTATTGTATTCTAGTTCAGTCTCAGTCATTTTCTAGCAACTTCATTTTCCTTATCTGTAAACCCTGGATAACAATAGCAATTGCATCACAAAAGGTTTGGGGGGATCCAATAAGATAATATTTGTAAAGTGCCCAGCACAGCGCCTAGAACATAGTAGGTGCTTAATAAATACTTGTTTCTCCCTTGCTTTCCCTTCCTTTTATGATAAAGAAGAACAGCTCAACTAGCCTCTGTCATAGCACAAAAGTTAAAGGAATTGAAAAGTGGTAAAGGATTTTTTTGTATGACACCATGGGAAATCATAATTCAGTGTCTCATTCTCCCAGAGCAAAGCTGTCTACAGCTCTTCCTGAGGGTTCTAGCATTCTCCCTGAGTGGTTAGGATGCTCCCATCTATTGTTATCAGCTTGAGCTATCAGCTTGAGCTCTCAGTCTGCTGTGGTTTACTTCTACTAATAGCCATCAGTAACTAGAAGTTCAATTTTATTTTAATCAATTAACATCAATATACTTTTATAAATGGGTACTTACTTTGAAGCTGTAACAGGAAGTATTCTCCCAACATCTTGGGGAAAGTTATCTCTATACTACTTTTTTTTCCCTCTGGGGAGAGTGGGCTCAGACTTTATACATTTTCTTCATAGCATTGATCCCACCAATTCAAATGTGGCAGCAGTATTGGTTAAGTCCTCTTCTCAGTTACTGCTGGACTGAGTTCCCAAGGCTTGCTCTTCTGGACTTTAACATTGGTCTAGCTGGTTATAAACTTTGGCACGGACTCCAATCCAGTATTTCCTTAAGACCTATAGAAATTCACGTGGTGATAGCCTCTCGTTTTCTTCACCTAAAATGAAAGAACCAGCACTGAGGTGTAGAACTGAGGTCTGAATGGGAAAGGAAGATCTAAGGCTTCTCTCCTTTATAGCATTGTTTCCCTCTTTCCACTAGAATTAGATCAGGCAGGAATTAACTGAAAAGAGAAGTTTAAGAGGGTTTGGTTGGCTAGTGGCTTTTAAATGGACTTCCTTCCCCTCATTCTTTCCCCCCATTTCTGACTCTGAGCCTCAAAAGGAAGCTCTTCTTGACCATGTGATTAGTAGACTGGAACCAGCTATAGAATGCCAAGAGATACTCCAAAGGCTTCCATTATATCATCAAGACTTTCTTAGAAGCAGGCTCCCTGGGCTCTTCCACTTGGGGAATTGCAGGAGCCAATGTGTTAATGTTTGCTTATAGGGGTTGGACTAAATGTCCAAGTCCTTATTTACAATAGGATCAGCTTGACCTCTTTCTTCAACATTATATATGCACATATCATGTTGCTATTCAATATTAGACATACATAACATATATAGCACATATTACATCTATCTAGCTACATGTATATATATATATGCATATGTGTATGATTTTACCCATTAGAGAAAATTTCCATTCCTGTTTTCTATTCCATCTCTCCCTTCCCTTTCACTTGCATACATATATAGACAGGATATACAATATATGTGCATATATAGATAATATATGTCTAATATTGAGTGGCAACATGGTGGAGAAAAGGAGGTGTTTCAATATATTTGACTTTTATTTTGTGTTTTAAAATTTTGTATATTTTAAATAAACATTGTTCTGAGAATATCATCATTTGCAAAACAGGGTCCATGGCACAAAGAAAGTTTAAGAATCCCAAATGTAGTATAAGAAGCCTTGATTTTGGGGTCAGATGACCTGGGTTCAAATCCTATCATAGTTATTTATTGATATGTGACTTTAGGTAAATCTTGATCTTTCTCTGAGTCTCAGCTTTCTCATCTGCAAAGTGGGGTATTTGCCTATCAGAAGAAGGGATTTTTGTAAGTTTTAAAGCAGTATGTAAATATCTTAAGATTACTATTATTCCTCATGGAAGAGTAGGAAAATATGATAATACACATAATAGATTCACTATGGTAGATTAGGACTTGGAAGGATCTTAGAGTTTGTCTTGTCCAACCCTTCCAATATTTTGCCCTCTCTTTCTGCCCATTGGAGAAAATTTCCATTCCTGTTTTCCATTTCATCTCTTCCTTCCCTCTCCTGAAAGACTTCTTGCCAATGAAAGGGAAAGTTGAGAAATAAAATCATACATCACTAGAGCAAGAAGGATAAGAAGGATGGAAAAAAGCAAATGAAATAAAAATAAAATTAACCACAGAAGGAAAAAAAATCATCATTGGAAGTAACAAGCTTTGGATGAGTTCCTTTGGAAGGTAATGTTAAATGAAATCCCTGTTCCTGATGATCCCGAGAACTCCTAGAAGTTCCCATGGTAGTGGTGAACTGGGAAGCGGAAATAAAGCAATTGGGTCATGGAAGGTTCTTTGGCCTTCTCTTGGTGACTTCCTCCTATAAATCAGCTCTAGACAGCTGCATCTACTTGCACTATAGGATAGAAAAATACACCCTGCTGCTAGACAGCAACACAGGCTCCAAAAACATCAGGGAGATCATAGGGCAAGGGAACTCTGCCCAAGATTTAACAAAACAAACCTATCAGCTCCACAGAACAGTATGTTTATTTTAACAATGGCAATCCCGTCTGTACCAGAGGAAGGAGGTGGATTTATCCTTCGGCTTGGTGGTTGTATATACTCCAAAGACCAACTTCTGAAATAACGCGAACTTGTCTGCTGGTCCATTTATTTATTTTTTTGGTATATGTCTTATCTTTTGGGTCAGAGTTTCAAAGCCAGGGCAGAAGGCTTGTTACATTCAGTTGCTGAATGTTTAGTAGTGGGATTTCTTCTTCTTTTTTTTTCTTTTTGCTCTGCTTCTCATCAGATTAAATGGAAAGAAAAATATAATTATATGGTAGAAATTTTATCAATAATTTGTGCATCACTATCTCAGATTTTGTTTCTTTCAACAAACATTTATTATGTATTTAAGTTTAAGGTGATAAGCCAAATATGGTGATGAAGTAAAGGAGATATGAAGTAATATAAAAAGTGGTCAGTGCCTCCAGAGGAGGCAGGATGACCTATACAAATAACTTCAAAAAAAGATCTGAATTAAAGTACATAAGCGTTCAGTTCCAGGGTGAAAAAATTTTTCCAGCTAAATGGAAAAAGAGAAGGTTGTATTAAAGAAATAATATTGGGACTAGGTTTTGAAGGTTATATAGGAAAGTTTTCAAAAGGCAAAGATGGAAGGTTCTAGTGTATTCTGGATAGAACAGAGAGTAGGGAGAAAAGTACAGAGCTAGGGGACATATGTAAGGAAACTAGGAGTAGGTAGTCGAGTTTGAACAGCACACAATCCTAGACTTTTATATTTTGGAGAAACATTAAATATCATGTAAGTAAAGCTCCTCATTTGACACATAAGGCAACTGAGGTTCAAGTAAGTTAAGTGACTTGTTTTAGATCTCATAGTTACTTAGGGACAGCGCTGGGACTAGAACCCAAGGTTCCTGACTCTCAGCTAAGTGCTTTTTCCATCATATCTTGATGTTTTCCAGAGAGCAGAGGTTCCTAATAGTTTTATATGACATGGATCTTTTTGGTGGTCTTAATGAAATATTTGGAGCCCTTCTCAGAATGTTTTTAAATATTGAAGGAAAAGGCTAAATTTCAGTTAGAGGTTTGTGAAAATAAAGATATATATTTTGCTCAGCCAAGTTTTACAGTCCTTTTGAAATCTATGAAACGATGAAAGATTCTTGCTCTCGAAGGAGCCCATAGTAATATGGTCATATGAAGATGTCAAAAAGGTTTGCTAAAGCCTGATTTTTAGTTCCTATTGAATTCCAGGCTAAGGAATTTGGTTTTTATTAATGAACACCATGGAGCCAGCAAGAGTTCTTGATCAGGGGATATATGGGATTGAAATTAGGAGATTGATGTGAAGAGATATGAAATATGTAGAATTGGAAAGGGATGAGACAGAAGGTGAAGAGAGCATTTAGGAGTGAATTACAACAGAGTTGCTGAGAGAATGAGAATATGACCTAGGATGGCAGTAGGGGATCTGAATAGGGTTTACAAATGTAAGCTGTATAGCAGGGGTAATTATCAACAGGGCTTGGTAACTGATGGATGCAGAGGATTAGGGAGTGCAAGGTGTCAAAAATGGCTCCTGGATTGTGAACTTGGATAACCCATGAGAATAATAATTCCACTGATAGAAACAGGGGAGACAAGAAGGACTGAATTGCTCAGGAGGATGGGAGGAAAATGATAAATTCCATTTTGGACAAGTTAAATTTGAAAGACATGGAAAGCAACTTGGTAGAGAAAGATGACTAGATTTGGAGTCAGAGAATTCTGGTAGTATCACTACCTTGGATAAATCATTTATATCATCTGGGCCTCAGTTTCTTCATATGTAAAATTAAGGGTTCAGAATTGATTACTAAAGTCCCACTCTAATTTTTAGTCTTAGCTTCTTGGCTTTCCTAAGCAAGGAAGGATTGTGTTTGGATAATCCTCCCAATCTAACACATTCTGAAGTATAGTTTGTAGTTCTTTAAAAGAAAAAGATTTAAAGTTTTATTGAAGTTCACCTTAATTAACTCCATAAAGGTAAAAAACTAGCCTTAGACATGGTGGCTACTGCTTTTACTGTAATCAGCACTTGCCCTTTCCCCTAATTGAGTGATAACTATTAATTTCTATTGTCCCAGGTTTTGGGATTAGATATTATTCTTTTCAACAGGTCATGAAACAAGACCCTCCTTCCTTATTAGTATTGGCACTACGGTATTGGCAGAGGGACTACTGGCAATCCTCAGTGATTATCTCTTTCTATTTACCTGAGAGTGGCTGAAACTATTCTGGGTTGCCAGGTGCCAGGTCAAGGGTTCTTAATCTGGAATCCACAATCCCAGAGGGGTCCATAGAGAGGTTTCAGAAAGTATGTCAACTTGGATGGTGAGACTATTTGGGATTTGATGGGATCAAGGGGTGGGACAAGGCTCAAATTGTATTTCTCTTGTTTGGTGGCCTTTGACTGCATTGATGTGGCTTCCAGGTTGTCAAAAGGACATAAAAAGACCCATCATATGGGTGGTCATGTTTAATAATGCTTCATTTTATCCCAACACAGAAACTGTCTTAGAGTCACCACACTCTGCCTTGCTATCCAGACACATTTTGATATAGAGAACTGAGGTTCCATATTTACCTGAACTAAAGGCTAATTTAATAGTGTCTTTGTTGAATATCTTTTCTATAGTAGGGTTGAGTAAATCTCTTTTTTTTTTTAACCGTTTAATAATGCCTCATTTTATGCCAATGTTGAAACTAACAGGATACCTACCAGCCCAAGTCAGGCCTATCCCTTATTCTTTGGTGGGGAGCAGGGAGGGGAAATTACATCTTTTATTTCAATATAATTTGTTCCTTTGTCAACATGTATGCTTTATTTTGAATATCTGGAAATCTTATTCTGAGAGGCAGTTCATAGGTTTAAATGGACTGTCAAAGGGATCTATGACACAAAAAAGGTTAATAGGCTCCATCCTTGTCTTTTTGAAAAGACTTGTAACTGGAGAAAAAATGTGGATTCAGCAAAGAGTCTTGGGCTTTAATTGAATTGTTCCTAGAAGCACCTGGAGCTGAGGTTTCAGGGTAGATAACTATTGTTTTGGGCCTGAATGTTGATAATTTTGGTGGAAAATCATTGGAAAGGTCCCCAAGTACTCTGGAACCTGACAACAATAATCTATTTGGATGGTAGAAGATACTTTCGGTGTATATTTGCCCTATATGGTAGACAAATCTAGTGCTATCCAAGAGTTAAATAATTCTATGACTTATTTTTTTTTAACTGTGCTCAAGCTACTAAGTGTGCCTTGGAATAAGATATCTGATATGTTAGTGTTTGCTGGTTGTGTGTTGTCTCTGCTTTGTTTTCGGTAATCCAGCTATCTTTTAAGTGACATGCTTTCTAGGGGTTAGATGAAGGGCAGTGGATGATTGTAGAGCAAATATCAATTCTACTATGTAAGTTACTGAAGCTTAATTCACTTAAATCCAAAGCAGGCCTTTGATCTTCCTATCTACTAATCCTTATTTTAGATTTTTTGCTCATTGGAATGACCTATTTTTTGTTGAGAGAGAGAGGGGGGGGGAGGGAAGGAGGGAGAGAGGGAGAGAGGGAGGGAGGGAGGGAAGGTACGTACAGTCATTCCAGAATGGCAAACCAAGGGCTGTAACAGAGGAGAGATGGGAATTCATAAGGGGCAGAGGGAGAGGGAAGAGAGGAAGTGATGGATGACAGGACAGCAGGAGGTGGAAGAACCGGGAGGTAAAAGTGATGAAAGGAAATTTCCCAGGGGTGTTTCCTATTAGTTCTTGAAGCCATTGCCTCTGCGGTGGGCCAGCACTGTGCTATTATCTAAGCCTATTTGCAGGTTGGGGGGAGGAGGAGGGAAGGAGTGGGGTGGAGGGTAGAGAGGAAGACAAGTTTTCCCTGGATATATGGATGCTTTTGAGTGCTTCCTTCTTACTTTTACTGATATTACTGTGGGCAAAGGCATCCATTGTTCAATGTGATGCAAATGTGAAGCTCAAAGTACAAAAGGAAGGAGTTGGAAAGAAAAAATAATATACAAACAATGACAAATTGTTCCACTCAGTTTTAAACCCTGTCCACACCTTGTCATCACTCCTTTAAGTGTAGTCTTCATTGAGTCTGGAGGAAATACTTGGAAGCAAGGGCATAATTGATATATGTTGGATATTGTTGTGTGTAAAGGGTAGGGGAAGGACAGAAGAGTCATCCTGCTTATAGTTTTGAATGTGTGTGTGTGTGTGTGTGTGTGTATGTGAAGAGGGGATGGAGATGTGGCAAACTTGGGACATTAATTCATTGCTGTTGGAATTATGAATTGATCCAACCATTCTGGAGGGTTATTTGGAACTATGCCCAAAGGGCTATAAAAGACTGTCTGCCCTTTGATCCAGCCATAGCACTGCTGGGTTTGTACCCCAAAGAGATAATAAGGAAAAAGACTTGTGCAAGAATATTCATAGTTGCGCTCTTTGTGGTAGCCCAAAATTGGAAAATAAGGGGATGCCCTTCAATTGGGGAATGGCTGAACAAATTGTGGTATATGTTGGTGATTGAATATTATTGTGCCCAAAGGAATAATGAATTGGAGTAATTCCATG
Source organism: Monodelphis domestica (assembly GCF_027887165.1). Classification (NCBI taxonomy): domain Eukaryota; kingdom Metazoa; phylum Chordata; class Mammalia; order Didelphimorphia; family Didelphidae; genus Monodelphis; species Monodelphis domestica. The sequence continues at coordinate 267,648,015 of NC_077227.1, forward strand.
TGAACTGGAACAACCTCCAGGAATTGATGCAGAGCGAAAGGAGCAGAACCAGGAGAACATTGTACACAGAGACTGATACACTGTGGTACAATCGAATGTAATGGACTCCTCCATTAGTGGCAATGCAATGACCCTGAACAACTTGGAGGGATTTACAAGAAAGAACACTATCCACATTCAAAGGAAAAACTGTGGGAGTAGAAACACAGAAGAAAAACAACTGCTTAATGACATGGGTCAAGGGGATATGATTGAGGATATAGACTCTAAACAATCACCCTAGTGCAAACATCAACAACATGGAAATAGGTTCTGATCAAGGACACATGTAAAACCCAGTGGAATTGGGCATCAGTTATGGGAGGGGGTGGGGAAGGGTAGGGAAAGAATATGATTCTTGTAACCAAGGAATAATGTTCTAAATTAACTAATTAAATAAAATTAAAAATAAAAATAAAAAAGAGGGGATGGACACAAGTGGAGTTGGCCATCCCATAGCCAGCTCAACAAATCAGGAAATGTAGGTGTGTAATATGCTGGGGGACTTACTTGCTTATTGTTAATTACTAGTCTAAAGCTGGCAGAAATGAGCCCCAAGAGCACCCCCAACTATCACTGTTTAGAGTCTAAAATGAGTACATATTACATCAATTCATTAATCAATAGGTTCAAAAACCATTTATTAAATGCCCATCCTGTGCAAAATGTTGTGTTAGGTTTGAGGGAAATATGAAGATAAACATGATAATTTGATGACTTGATGTTCTAGGTCAGCTGTTCTCAACCTCTCAATTTGTAACAATGAGAATACATAATGCATATCAGGTATTTACATTCCAAATCATAACTGTAACAAAATTATAGTTTTGAAGTAGCCACCAAAATAATTTTTTGGTTTGGGGTCACTGCAACAGGAGGAACTGTATTGCGGGGTCACAGCATTAGAAAGGTTGAGAACCACTGTTCTAGGTTATTGAACAATTACATCTCTACTATGTGCAGCTAGGTGCTGTAATGCTGCCTAAAATTATTCTTTGCCTTCATGAACTTAGAATCCAAGTCAAACATACAGAAAGGGTGTTTAGAGAAAATGATGGCCTCAGCATGCTTGAATAAAGACAAAAGGGATGATTTTTGGTGGCCATAATTTTTCTCTGTCTTACTTTTTCATCTATGAATAGATGGAAGTGGAGAAAGTAAGGGGGCAATGAACAGAGGACATAAAACTCAAGACTCCATGTTCTATCACATGCCCAGTGGAAGAAAAGGTCTCACAAATCCCAAATAGCATATTCAATCTCCATGAACACCTAATTGGCCACTGTCTTTCATTGTACTTTTCTTTGGTATTTATTCACCTAGGCAGGTGATTTCCCTGGGCTCCCAGTTTAGGTTTCCCTTATGGCTTTGCTGGATTGGGAATTCAGTAAAGAGAAGTTAGGTATTCCTAAGTATTTTGTGGTACCCACATAACCCTGATTAACAGCCATAGGGAATAAGATTATTGTATAAAACATAGCTCATGTTCCAATTTCCCTTAGAGATGCAGGTAGCTAATAAGACCAGTCTGGCCAGATCACAGATTGTGGAAAGGGAGGTAATGTGTCAAAACACTGGAAAAATAGGCTGGGCCAGATTGAAAAAGGGTTTTAAAAACCAATTTGAGGAGATTATTTGTCTCTAGAGGCAATACAAAGCCATTGGAGATTATTGAGTAGGCGAGTAACTTGGTCAGACCTGCATTTCCAGAAAATCATTAGCAGCTGTGTAGTGTAGTAGAATTGAGGTGGGGAGAAACCTGAGACAGGGAGGCGAGTTAGGAGGTTATTGCAATGGTCTAGGTGAGAGGTATAAAGGGTCTGAACTAGGGCAGTGGCCATGTGAGAAGGGAGAAGAAGAGTGTAAGAGATATCACAGAAGCAGAAAAGATAAAGCCTTGGCTGATGTGATATGGAACATGAAGAAAAGTGAGAAGCAGAAGATAACTCTGAGGTTGGGAGCCCAGCTGATTGGGATATCCTTGGGATGTTGTGAAAGGGAAGAGAACCCATAGGACAATGGTTTGAGGAGATGGCAAGGTTTAGTCAATGTTTTTTTTTTTTAAGATGGAGAGACCTGGGCAAATTTGGAGGCTGCAGGAAAGGAATCAGTAGGAAGGGACAAATTAAAGATTAGTAGAGGAGTGATGATTAGGGAAGGATGGAATCTTCTGGAGAAATCAGGAAAGGACTGGATAAAGGATATATGAAGAGGGGTTAGCTTTCTCTTTCCTCCCTTCCTCCTTTCCTTCCTTCCTTCCTTCCTTCCTTCCTTCCTTCCTTCCTTCCTTCCTTCCTTCCTTCCTTCCTTCCTTCCTTCCTTCCTTCCTTCCTTCCTTCCTTCCTTCCTTCCTTCCTTCCTTCCTTCCTTCCTTCCTTCCTTCCTTCCTTCCTTCCTTCCTTCCTTCCTTCCTTCCTCCTTTCTTTTTCCTTCCTTTCTTTCTTTTTTCTTTTTTCCTTTCTTTTTTCTTTTCCTTATTTTCCTTATGCAGACAATTTTTATAGCTATCAAGTTAATGTTTTAGCTAGAGGACTATTTGAGGTACGTGGCTAGTTATTGTCTATAGTCAAAGAAGACTAAAATACATCATTCTGGTGAGGTCAATGAGTGTGTTTGACTGTGGTAGATCAGACCAATAAGAGCTTGGAAGTTTCTACCACAGGTTGGGCACAAATAACTCATATGAATATTTGGGATCACATTTCCTTTGGGCTACTGAAATTCAACTTTGCTTTTAGAACACAGCACCTTCTTTGATGTGGGCACATCATGCAAGATAGTCCTGTGTCAATGACTCCCATGTCTCATAATCAGTACTTGTAGCACTTCTGACCTCTATGTGAATGCTTATGTTGTGTAAATTCTATAGCAAATAGAGAATTTTGAATACTTGTATTAAACTAACTATACAATGATAGAAAACTTCCATGTCCACAATATACATCTAGCCCTAGTTTCTGGATCATTGAAAACATCACCATTATGGGGAAAAAATCTACAAGTTGGTGGGTCCAATTTGTGAGTTATACAAAACTAGGGCAGATCTGACTGAGCTGGTGTTGGATAGCCTTGAGTTTCTCCCTTCTCACAGCCTGATCTGTTTTAGATCTAATCTTCCAGCTGGTACCAATTTGCCTAACTTGTATTCCGTTTTCCAAATAGTGTGCATTGGCATCTCAGAATTTCTTTCTAGCTAACACCACCAATTCAGTATGGCTATTATTTGTATGGTTCACCTATAAGTTTTCTTTCATAAAATTGGAAAATAACAACTCATTTCCATTTTCACTTCCATGTTAACATGCCTTTCACATGCATTTTTCCTCCCAGGTTCATTGCTTCCTACAAAGGCACTACATGTATCATTATTGTCTCATATCTATAATTGAAAGCATCTGGCTTTGCATGAACTTCAGCATTTTACCTAGTATTCTAGTTGGGTTTTACTATGGCGTGTCATATGAGAGAGTGGGAGGAGAAGAAGGACTTAGCAAATCATTTGCAGGTACAGCCAACATCAACAGCAAGCTTGTTACAGAAATTTAAAGCCAAAATACCCCTAGATTGGTGCCTCATTCTCTGGAGTGGTTGTTTCTTTTCTATGCCTGTTTCTGGGCAAGAAATTGCTGCTATAAGGAGAAGAGGAGAGAGAAAGAAGGAAAGCGAAAAACTCTTCTACTAAGAATATGAGGGTTATACTATTACTTCTGTTTCACCATTGGCTAGAGAAAAACAAAATGAGGGTATGTGCTACTCTCTTTACAAATTAGAGAATCACCAACTTATAGTTTCCCACTTAGAAAATCAAGATCTAGAAATAGCTCTCAAAGCCGTACTTCGTGGTTTGGGGTTGTAGATCCAGGGTGTGCTGGAGCCAGCTCAGACTTGCTAGGGAAAACTGGCTATTTGATTTTCAGCTCATGGTCACTTCCAAAATCAGTAAACACTATAAATCAGAGCTTATTTATTTTTGTTAATTGTCTAGACTTAAGAATGTAATCAAGAGAATGGCAGCAATATAGATTAAACTTTAAAATGTGTCAAGCTTCAGAGAGTTGGTTATTAAACATTTACTAGCTTGTGGCTATTATTTCCTTCCTCTCTACCAGTTCTGCCATAGTCTTCTTTTGCTATTTTCTAGGTTTGCCATTGGAGATGTGAATATAGCCTATAGTAATTCTTCCCCAGGTATTAGACCATAAAGAATTATATTATCAACTCTTACTCTTTCTTAAAACTAACTTCCCCTCTTCCCTGAGATCTCAAAGCTTTTAGCAAATCAAAAGTAATTACCCTTCATAGAACATATGGGGGATGTTTTTATGAGTTGAGTGCTAATGAGGCTAGGCTTGTTGCCCAAGACCTAAAGACATTTGGAGACACAAACAACCACACTTATAAACTCAGGAGCCTTGAGTAGGAAATAGATTTCTGGGCATGGAGTCATGAAGAATTGGGTTCATATTCCACTTTCTGATGCTTACTGGTTATATGACCATAGGCAAATCACTTAATCTCTCTGAACTTCAGTTCATTTAAGCTCTATTGGGTATTATTCCCCATTTTTCCCAAAATGGGGAATAATACCCAATAGAGCTTATCTCAAAAAAGATAATGATAAGGCTTAAATGAAATGAGCACTTTGAACATGTTAAAGTAACTCATAAACTACATGTTTTATTATTTTATTTGTACTTATTAACCTCATACTGGATTTAGATCAACAAAATCCTGTGAATCAACCAAGATTCCTAAAGATTTCCAGTGAAGAGATCCTTGAGGAGAGAAAAGTAAAATACAAGACAGTTTATGGTGGCTTAAAAGAATAAATAAAAGCTTGCTTTGAGTAATGTCTAAACTCTTTAGTTGCATTAATACCCTGAACAAGGAAGATGTTATAATTCTACTGAACTCTTCCTTCCTTGACTTGAACATGTCTGGGTAACTGTGTTCAGTTCTGGGTACTGAATTTTAAGGAAGACATTGACAAGTTGGAATGGGTCTAGAAGGCAGGGACCAGGATGGCAGTTTTAGTTGTATCATTTGAGACCTGGTTTTATAAGGTCCCTTTTATTCCCATTTTTTTTTCATCATTTCCCTTGAGATTTTTGATCTTTTGATTCTCCAGTTTAATTTTGTTATTATTTTGTCTAGATCAATAAAATTGTTGATAGTTTGGTATGATGTAAATTTGTAAACAAATTTGGGTTATAACATTTATTACACTAGTAAGACCTAAATGTAAGCAATTAACATCTCTCCAATTTTTTACTACACTTACTTCACTATCTTTATATATTTTCATTTATTTCTCTTAAAAAAAGTTTTATAACATTATAATAATCTCAATATAATAATAATCATTCTTGTATTGATATGAAGAATAGAGAGGGTCTTAGTAGGCTGACTCATTGATATTTTATACATTTTCTGGTTATTTTGGATAAGATTTCTTTTTCTATTTCTTCCTGGGTATTATTAAAATATATGATTTTTTGTGAGTTTATTTTATATTCTGCAGCTTTTCTGAGGTAAACTAATTTAATTTTGTTGTTATCAAGTCTTTATGGATTACTAAGTAAATGATTTTATTTTCCCTTTGCCTCTGCTAATTCTCTGTTTCTTTTTTTTTTGTAGTGTTGTTTTTGTTGGCATTTCTATTTTTTGCAGGTTAAAGTTATATTTTTCAGAATCATAAGTTTCTTTTATCATCATTATGAAAGTTTAAACAATAGCACTAAGTGCAATGAAATGCTACTTTTCATTACTATTGAAACAACTTAAGGCAGGTTTCTCACAGTTTACTTTAAAAAAGAATTTAGCATGATCCAAATTCAAATAGACATTTTCCATGTCTTTCAATGTCTGTAGCAGATAACTGACTTAGAGACCTTTTTAAGTCATTCCAAATATTAAGTAACAGAGATGGCAATGGATCCTCTTTGCTTTGCCACCTGATCTTAATGGAAAAGCCATTAATGTTTCTTCATCACATATAATACTAGCTCTTAGTTATAGAGAGATCCTGCTTCTCATTTAAAAGAAATGCATAATTTAGAAATATGAAAAATGTAAAATAGTTTAGTAATTAATAAATACATATTCTATGTTTTTGTTGCATGTTTATGATTTGTTTGTGTATTATAAAAGGCAGAATAGACAAATTGCTACACTTTTTAGTGTTTTTTAACTTTTTGGGACAACTATTGTTATAATCATGTGCTTTTTTATTGCTTGGTTATTAATGTAGTTTGTTATGTTTATAATTTTTCCTAAAAATTTCCTTAAAAAATTCCTAAAATTTTTTTTCCTTAAGTTTTTTTTCTTTTCAAGAATTACAATTAATTAAAAAAATTTATTTTGCTTTCCCATAATTTCTTTTGTTTATTCTTGGAATTATTGTGGTCAATTCTTTGTTTCATTGTTTCTTTTTTATATTCTAATTGTAATTATTTCAGAGTTATTTCCTTTTCTTTGGGATTCTATCCTGGAATCACTTAACTGATAATATCCCTACCCTCAACTAATTCTTCCTTTTTCATTTTTCTTCATACCTATTTTTGGTTTTTGGATTAGGATTTTGGGCCAGTGCCAAGATCTGGTCATTTCTATACTATTAGATGAGGCAACCAGGTGGCCCAGGTCCTGTTTCCCTAGTTAGACAAAGGAGTAAGATGTAGTTCTACCAGGACAAGGTTTAACCTGTGTTACAGACCAGTGGGGCTGTCTTATTCTTTAGCCTTGGCCAGGAGTCACCTTGTGGCCTGGGATGGGGAGCTGAGTTCAGTGTAGATAATAATCTGGTGCTTCTTTCTGCCTCCTGGGGCTTCCCCTGACTTTGGTTACCTAGTAGATGTATTCGTTTCCTTGTGCAGAAAACCATCAAAATCAATCACTTCAAGACTTGGACTCTAAAGCATCTCATTGGCTTTGAGCTGGTATCCCATGGTGGTCTTTGGTGGCTTCTGGACCTGAGCTTTGAGACCCAATCACTGAGACAGTCCTTGCTTCAAGTCATATCTCCTTGTGCCATTTTTATGGCATGAGGAACTTCTTTTGGTCTTGTTATTTCATTACTTTGCTTCTTTGTTAACAGATGTTCATGAGGGGCACTGGGTCTGCCTAGAACAGAGGATCTTAACCTTCTTTGTGTCAAGGACCCCTTTGGTAAAAACTTATAGAGCCCTGCTCAAAATAATATTTTGAAAATATTATTATTTTTGAAATGCTGGGTATTAAAAGGAAACTGATTATATAAAAAACAATTATCAAAATATTGAAACAAAAGCAAGTTAACCTATCCCAGGTTAAGAATCCTGGATCACAATCCAGAGGAATTTATGAGAAAAAACGCTATCCACATCCAGAGAAAGAACTGTGGGAGTAGGAACGCAGAAGAAAAACACATGATCTATCACATGCTTTGATGGGAATATGATTAGGGTTTTGATGTTAAGAGATCACTCTACTGCAAATACCAATAACATGGAAATAGGTTTTGAACAATGATACATGTATAACTCAGTGGAATTACTTGCCAGCTCCAGGAGGGGGGAGAGAAGAGGGGAGGGAAAAATCATCAATCATGTAACCATGGAAAATAACATAAATAAATTTTAAAAAAAAGGAAAAAGAAAAGAATGCCAGGATCCTTCTAGACTATGATCTTAACTAGATGTAACTTTAAATGAGCTGTCCATTTTATTTCATTCCTTCTGCTACATTAGCTGTACCTTTAAAAAATCCTTTTAAAATGGTCTATTCTTTTGGCTATATAGAAGTTGCTTTAATCTGTTGCTTTTTCAAAAGTGGTGAATCAAAATATCACAATATTAAGAATCATATGTGAAAGCAAAGGAGGGAGCCCTATAATTTTGTACAAAATTTAAGCATCAGAGTCCACTTGGCCACTGCAAATACAATCAACAAAGACCAGTTGTGTCCATCAGAGTGAAATTGACCAAGATTTGCTGTTGATGTTCAATTCATTTTTCAGTCATATCTGAACTCTTCATGACTCCTTTGGGGTTTCTTGGGCAAAGATACTATAAAATAGTTTCCCACTTTCTTCTCCAGCTCATTTTATATAAGAAGAAACCAAGGTCAACAGAGTTGTGACTTTCCTCGGGTGACCCAGCTAGTAAGTTTTTGAGATCAGATTTGAACTCAGGAAGATGAGTCTTCTGGACTTCAGGCCTGACACTCTATCCATTGTGCCACCTAGCTGACCAGTAACACTTGGGAGTAGCAAATAATTTTATTTCTTATTCAGATTTCCTAGTTTACTTTCTTGTGAATATGCTTAACCTGTCCTTAGAACCATAGACTCTTAGAGCTACAACGAATCCCTTTAGTTATTTATTCCATTTTCCCATCCAGGACAGCAAACCCTTCTGTGATATTCCTGCCTGATATCCCTATGTTATCCAGTCTCTTCTTGAACTTATTCTGAAAATAACAAGTCTTTTACTAATCCCTATAAATCCCATTGCTTTGTTTATTAAATAAAATAGAAGATTCATTGCTTTTATTCTCAGTCTCTGAGGGGCTCATGGAGGTCATTCATTAATGAATTCTTTTGACTTTGCACCTGCATGCCAGGATAGTGGCACCAACACTACATGTGTTTTGAAGTAAGAATAAAATGAGTGAAATTATGATATCATCAGTTACAATTCTCAGGCAGAATAGAAATAATAACTCACTAAATTCCTTTTGATCCAGCAATACCACTACTAGGTCTATATTCCAAAGAGATTTTAAAAATGGGGAAGGACCTATTTGTACAAAAATATTTATAGCTACACTTTTTGTGGTGATGAAAAATTGGAAACTGAGGGGATGCCCCTAATTGAGGAATGACTAAACAAACGGTGGTACAAGATGCTGATGGAATACTATTTTGCTATAAGGAATGATGAACTGGAGGAGTTCCATGTGAACTGGAAAGACCTATGTGAACTGCTGTAGAATGAAATAAGCAGAACCAGGAGAACATTATATACAGCAACTGAAACATTATGGGACGATCAAGTGACATAGACTGCTACTAACAGCAATACAATGATCCAGGACAATTCTGAGGGACTGATGAAAGGAATTGCTATCCACATATAGAGAAAGAACTGTTGGAGTAGAAATGCAGAAGAAAATATAGGATTTATCACTTGTTTCTATGTGTGTATGATTTGGGGTTTTGGTTTTAAAAGATTACTCTATTACAAAAATGAACAATATAGAAATAATTTTGAGTGACAATACATGTAAAACCCAGTGGAATTGCTTGTCAACTATGGGAGGTGGGATAGAAAAGGGGAGTGAGAGAAAATGAATCATGTAACCTTAGAAAACATGTGTAAATTTGTTACTGAAATAAAATAAAAGAAAAATTTGAAAAATAATTACAAAATCACCTCAATTGTTCTCCATTGCTTCTAGTTTCAAATACAAGATTCTATGTTTGACATTCAAAACTCTTTATAACCTAGTCCCCTCCTACCTTTCCAGTCTTTTTAAGCTTCATTCCCTGCCAGGTACTCTTCAAACCAGTGTCACTGGCCTCCTGAGTGTTCCATAAAAAAAGCCACCTCTTTGTTTCTAGCATTTTCCCTGGCTGCCCAGTCTGTCTGGATTGGTCTCCCTTCTCAACTCTGCCTACTGAATTCCCTGGCTTCCTCTGAATTCCAATTAAAATCTCATCTTTTACTGGAAGCCTTTCCCAATCCCTCTGAGTTCAAGTGTTTTCGCTCTGTTAATCATTTCCTGCATATAACTTTTTTTGTATATATTTGTTTGCATGTTGTCTTCTTCATCAGAACATAAGCTCCTTGAGGAGAGGAGCTGTCTTTGGCTCCTTTTGTATCTTCTGCTCTTAGCAGAGTGTCTGGTATGTAGGAGGTGCTTAGTAAATGTTGTTGATGTTTAGGATCCAGATAAAACAATAGTATATAGGGAAAAGTCAGAGAATAGATAATATATTCATTTAAGAAGTATTTTAATGACTTTCCATACTTCTTCTACTATGGACTGATAGTGGGTAATCACTCCCCTTCAACTTCTGTTCATGTGGTGTCTTTCCTGAGCAGAATGGAAGGCACTGTTTTTCTTTCTGCTTGTTTTTGTATTCTTGGTTCTTAGAAAGGTGCCTGGCAGTACAGGAAGTGTTTAATAATTGCTGACTTTTTCAATTTTAGAAATACTTGTCTGGTAAGTGAAATAAAAGCTTAAGACTCCTTTATTATTCAATTGCCTGGGCAGTCTACAGAAATGATTCTCATTTCTTTTTTAAAGTTCGAGATATTTGAAAATAGAAATGGATAAGTAATCTATTTGCCATAAATCAATGGGATATATTCAGTTAATATGTTTATCTTGTGATAATATGTTGAAAGAAGTACTTGAACTTGAAAATTTTATTAATTTTGGCCGTTTCCTTGTTTATCAAAGTGATACAAATTTTACTATTTTGTGAAGAAGACTTTTCTACTATAGCTGTCATAAAAATATTGATCTTTTTTTAGTGGTTGAATTAGAGTAGTTCATCAGTGACATGACATTTTCAGAAACTCCATACCAATCAGTGAAACCCATTCTTCACATTAATAACATTATTTAGATTTATTATTTCTAAAAGTAATAAATATGAGAAAGAAAAAAGGAAATTGAAAAAAAATAAATGTCTGGGGCAGCTAGGTGGCTCAGTGGAGAGAGAGCCAGGCCTGGAGATGAGAGGTCCTGGGTTCAAATCTGAATTCAGACACTTCCTAGTTCTGTCAATTAACCTCAACAACCTAGCCCTTGTTGCTTTTATGCCTTGGAACCAATACTTAGTGTTGATTCTAAGATGGAAGATAAAGGTATAAAAAATATAAATAAATAAACATCTGTGAATGCTGACTTTTAAGTTTTACATGTAAGATTTTTCCATTATAGAGAGGAAATAAGAATCTATTAAGTGCCCACTTTCTCCTAGACATTGTGCTAAGTAAGCATTTTACAAATATTATTTCCAATAAATTCTTAATTTTATTTGATTAAAAATTAATAAATATAAAAATAAATTATATAAATAGTTTTTATCAAGTAAGTGACATTTTTAAAAGCTAGGCAATAAAATATAAAGTTTGGAAGCCACTGCTTACCTATTCTGTTCTTTCTGAATAAGCTGTAATGTTTTCAGAGCCATATGCTAATTATAGCTCCCATCATACAAATTCTCATGGGCACCTATGGAATCAATGTTATTTTCTTGCAGTGAAATCTTTGATTATCCTTGCTTGCTATCCATAGTATATGGATAGTATATTATAAACACTGATCAATTCTTTTTTTTAACCCTTACCTTCCATCTTAGAATCAATACTGTGAAATGGTTTTAAGGCAGAAGAGCAGTAAGGACTAGTCAATGGAGGTTAAGTGACTTGCTCAGGGTCATACAACTAGGAAGTATCTGAGGCCAGATTTGAAACCAGGACCTCCCATTTCTGGGTCTGACTCTTAATCCACTGAGCCACCTAGCTTCCCCCATGATCAATTTTTTAAGGAACATTAATTACCTAATGTTAATTAAATGAAGTGAACACCCCTTCAGCCACCATTACTAAACCTACAGAGATTCACAATTACCACTACTGAGAGTTTCAGATTGCTAGAGAGAAATTATCCTGAGAAAAATATTCTTGCATTTTCTCTACATATCTAGAATTGGGTAGTGAAAGAAGAGAACTATTCAAAAGGGAATAAAACTGAAAAAGGCATGATTACATGAGTATTTAGAATATATAGATATGTAATTTGATTTGGCCAATGTCACACTGGCAGTAAAGTTCAGAGGTGGGATTTGAACACAAGTTCTCTGAATCTCATGACAGTATTTCTTACAAAGCTACTAATGTCCTTTCCATAGTTCTATGTCATCATTTAAAAATTAGATATCTTCATTGGGCTAGTATTTGCTAAAATAAGATTGAATACTGTGAAGTTAGATTACCAAGTTGGTAAATGCCATAGTCAATGAAGAGAGTTTTCAGATGATATTTACAAGCTACATATCATCCTTGATGGGGAAAGCCCAGGTTTCTTCTCATATCATTATCTCTCTTCTCGCACTGGAGCTCAGCTATATAGGAAGAAGTCAAGCCAAGAGAAGGGGAAAGCTCTGGAAGACTAATGCTTTAGTAAAGCTGATTAAATAAGGAGACAAATGAAACTTTTTTCAGGAGCAGGCACATATTTTCTCCCTATGTCCACTGCTGTCCCAGTATCTCATGGTCTTCTGGTCTGTTTCAGATATTCAATAAAGCACAGTGAAGTGATGTCTGGGCTACTTTCCACCAAGATCCCATTATGATGGACTTCATCTTTATCTCCCACAGAATCGAGGATTGGAATATCCATCCCCTTTGCCAGTATCACTAAAGTCATAGCTGAACTTTCCTCTTGTCTTTTACCAGTCTTTTATCCCTGATTATTTCCATCCCAGGGAAAAACAGTCCTGGTTATTATGGCTTTGTGTTTATGACAAGTCACTTATCTAGAGGCACTTTGTGGCTACCCATAAAGGAGTGTTACTATCTTTCTTTAAAGGGAATTGGTAGAATAAAGTAGAACCAAATGTGTGTGTGTGTATATGAGTGAGAGAGAGAGAGAGAGAGAGAGAGAGAGAGAGCTTTGGAGACAAAACCTTATTTAAACCCCAGGCATTATTAGTCTCTGACAGACAGGGCACATTATGCAGTTATCCTTACTTAAAGTTAGACTTTATGATTTGCCAAGAACAGCTACTACAACCTAAAAATCTAAAGAGCAATTGGGAACTCTTAAGCTTTACATTTGGCACACAACATTTCCTGACATTTCCATGCCTTCGTATGGAGAACATTCCATTTCCCTAACAAGATGTTCTTAGTCATGTATACTGTCATACAATTATTAAGATCACCAAACAGCAGCCCATATTATTTTATATTATTGGGTAATTTTTTAAAAATTCAGTCTTGCAGTCTTTGCAGTCTTCTTCCTTTGGCTGATTTTGGGATATAGTCCTACCCCTAACAGCAGCTGCACATGTTGGAAACCATAGTTAATAAATGCATGAATGCACAGAGATTATTTTTTTGAGCTTTAAGTCAGCTCAAATTCAAACCAACCTGGAGAAGAGAAATAAATTCAATTGAGTTGTGATTATTTTACACTGGGAAAATGTCTCTTCAAGATTAATGCCGACAACATATTTTCTATTGACTTCAGTTATGCCAAAATCCCTAGCTCAGAAAAGTTATAGAGTACATATATAGTCAGTGGACAGTAGGAAAACTTCATAACTAAAATAATGATCTGACTGCCAAATGTGGGACCAGATAGCTGGCCAAAAAAAAAAAATGAAATGGCAAGAAATAATGGACACACTCCCTGATCATATCATCCATATCAACACTGTGGGGCTAAATAAGTTTATCCATGTGGAAGCTCTTATAATGTAAAAGCACATTTTGGTTGAGGAGAATTCTAATCTCTTAAAATCTTTCTATTTTCTTCCCTGAAGACAGCGAGAATCCCATTTTCAAAATGGCTTGCCTGAAGGTATTATTTTTAACATGCGTGACAATTTCCAGAGGATGCTGCAATATTCTTCCTATTTTTCTCTTTATACTAAAAATACATTTCCTTTTTTCTTTGTAGAGCTCATCAAAAGAATGTAAAATGCAGCAATTGTCAAGTCAGTCTCTTGTCATCCTCCATATCCACATCAGGCTTCCTTGTTCATCTTTGCTTCTGTGGCTTTATTGTGTTGTTTGGCAGTCTCAGAATACCTTCTTACCTCCTATATCCTTAGTTATATCCATCTGCCTCTTTTGGAGCAGCTAAGTAGCAGAGTGGATAGAGCACTGGCCTTAGAGTCAAACTCATCTTCATGAATTCAAATCTGGCTTCAGACATTTACTAGCTGTGTGACCCTGGGCAAGCCACTTATCCCTGTTTGCCATAGTTCTTCATCTGTTAAATGAACTGGAGAAGGAAATGGCAAATCACTCCATTGTCTTTGCCAAGAAAACCACAAATGGAGTCATAAAAAGTTAGATATAACTGAAAATTGTCTTTTTGGGGGGCTTCCTTTTTAACAAAAGATGTCTCAGTAATTCCAGCCTACATTGATTGACCTCTCTCCATTTGCTGAATTCCTATAGAGCTTTCTTACTCTGACCAAATGTAAGGTACCAGTACTTTGGTCTCACTTTTCCAGAGTAAGACTAGCTACATCCATCTCCCTTTCTAGATTCTAGAGGTATCCATGAGGATTTGGGGGCATCTCTAATGCTATAAATTTAAATATTCTACTTGTGGTTTTCTTCTACCCCATTGTCAACTGTCAGTGACTAGCAGCATAGATCCATTTAATCAATTAAAACCTTAGCTTTTATAAATGGATGTTTACTTCAAAAATATAGCAGCAAGAGAAGTACAAACATTTCTACCCAACATCTTGGAGGCATAGCACTGTACAGGGAGACAATTCAATTTCTACATAGTGTTGATCCCATTAAATTCACATCCAATGTGGCATTGCTGTTGGATGATTTCTTCTTTTTTTTTTTAATTTTATAGTATTTTATTTGATCATTTCCATGCATTTTTCATTAAAGACAAAGATCATTTTCTTTTCCTCCCTCCCACCCCCCCGTGGTCGACGTGTGATTCCACTGGTATCATATGTGTTCTTGACTTGAACCCATTGCCATGTTGTTAGTATTTGCATCAGAGTGTTCGCTCCGAGTCTTTCCTCTGTCCTGTCCCCTCAGCCATTGTAGTCAGGCAGTTGCTTTTCCTTGGTGTTTCTATTCCCTCAGTTTGTCCTCTGCTTTTGGATAGTGTTTTTTTCTCCTTGATCCCTGCAGATTGTGCAGGGACATTACACCACCACTAATGGAGAAGTCCATTACGTTCGATGATACCACAGTGTGTTTGTCTCTGTGTACAATGTTCTCCTGGTTCTGCTCCTCTCGCTCTGCATCACTTCCTGGAGGTTGTTCCAGTTCACATGGAAATCCTCCACTTTATTATTCCTTTGAGCACAATAGTATTCCATCACCAACATATACCACAATTTGTTCAGCCATTCCCCAATTGATGGGCATCCCCTCATTTTCCAATTTTTGGCCACCACAAAGAGCGCAGCTATGAATATTTTTGTACAAGTCTTTTTGTCCATTATCTCTTTGGGGTACAAACCCAGCAGTGCTATGGCTGGATCAAAGGGTAGACATTCTTTTATCGCCCTTTGTGCATAGTTCCAAATTGCCCTCCAGAATGGCTGGATCAGTTCACAACTCCACCAGCAATGAATTAATGTCCCTACTTTGCCACATCCCCTCCAGCATTCATTACTTTCCATAACTGTCATGTTAGCCAATCTGCTAGGTGTGAGGTGATACCTCAGAGTTGTTTTGATTTGCATCTCTCTGATTATAAGAGATGTGGAGCACTTCTTCATGTGCTTATTAATAGTTTTGATTTCTTTATCTGAAAACTGTCTATCCATGTCCCTTGCCCATTTATCAATTGGGGAATGGCTTGATTTTTTGTACAACTGATTTAGCTCTTTATAAATTTGAGTAATTAAACCTTTGTCAGAGGTTTTTATGAAGATTTTTTCCCAACTTGTTGTTTTCCTTCTGATTTTAGTTACATTGCTTTTGTTTGTACAAAAGCCTTTTAATTTGATGTAGTCGAAATTATTTATTTTACATTTTGTGATTCTCTCTATGTCTTGTTTGGTTTTAAAGTCTTTCCCTTCCCAAAGGTCTGACATGTATACTATTCTGTGTTTACCCAATTTACTTATGGTTTCCTTCTTTATGTTTAAGTCTTTCACCCATTTTGAATTTATCTTGGTGTAGGGTGTGAGGTGTTGATCAATTCCTAATCTCTCCCACACTGTCTTCCAATTTTCCCAGCAGTTCTTATCAAATAGTGAATTTTTGTCCCAAGACCTGGGATCTTTGGGTTTATCGTATACTATCTGGCTGAGGTCGCTTTCCCCCAGTCTATTCCACTGATCCTCCTTTCTGTCTCTTAGCCAGTACCAAATTGTTTTGATGACTGCTGCTTTGTAATATTGGATGATTTCTTCTTTCAGATATTGCTGGACTAGATTCACAAGGCCACTCCTTGCTCTTAGGAACCCCAACATTCGTCATGTTGGCTGCAAACTTTGAGATGCACAACACTCCTAGGCTGGTGGCCTCATTCCTCAAAAAATTATTTTTCTCCTTTCACTGGAACACCACCACACAGAAAGAAGTAAAACCAAGAGAAAGGATAAGCTCTGGATGATTAATATCTTTTGAATTCCCTTCAATTGCAGCTATACAACCATTCAAAGAGGCTTTTATTCACAATATGGTTGGCAAGCTGGAACAAGTTACAGAATGTCTATTCAATGTTCCATCATTTGTGCAGCAATTGAGTGAGCTTGTGCTCACTGTACATTCTCTTAAAGATTGACTCAATGACCAGTTCTCTAGTACACTCACCATGTACTCTTGGCTTCAAGATGGCCCAGAGTGAGAAAGAGACAAACCCGTTACACAGAAAATTTATCTTTTTTGTTTTCAGCAAGTGTTCTCTGGTTCATGAATCTAAATCATATTTGAGAGTAGCTCATGTAGCCTCTGGTCCTTTTATATGCCCCATAATCCTTGGCATCATGTTGGAGATGAGAGGTGGCATTTTTTTAAACCCTTACCTTCTGTCTTGGTGTCAATACTGTGTATTGGTTCCAAGGCAGAAGAGTGGTAAGGGCTAGGCAATGGGGGTCAAGTGACTTGCCCAGGGTCACACAGCTGGGAAGTGGCTGAGGTCAGATTTGAACCCTGTCTCTAGGACTGACTCCCAGCTGCCCCCCGAGAGGTGGCATTTTAAAAAATATTTTAATTTATTTTTATTTGGTCAATTTCAAACATTATTCCTTGGTTACAAAAATCATATTCTATTCCTCCCTCCCCTCCCCCCACCTTTCCTGTAACCGATGCACAATTCCATTGGGTATTACATGTGACCTTGATCAGAACCTATTCCCATGTTGTTGATGTTTGAACTAGGATGCTCATTTAAGGTCTACATACCCAACCATATGCCCCACGACCCATGTAATCAAGCAGTTGTTTTTCTTCTGTGTTTCTTCTCCCACAGTTTTTTGAGAGGTGACATTTTTCATGGCTGCAGTAATTGGACTTGTACTCCAGAAAATCTTGATTTAGACCTCACTTCTTTCAAGTTAATCAGATGCTTATTTGTCAAATGATTGTGAATGTTATTTAACCTCAGTGAATCTGTTTCCTCATCTTTAAAACAGGCATAATTGCTCTATTTCTTCTTTTTTTCTTTTCTTTTTAAAAATTTTTATTTAATAGATTAATTAAGAAAAAATTTTCATGATTCTTGTTCTTTTCCTCCCCCTTCTGTGGCCAATGAACAATTGCACTGGGTTTTACTTCTGTCATTGATCAAGACCTGTTTCCATATTATTAATATTTGCAATAGAATGATTGTTTAGAATCTACATTCCCAATCGTATCTCCACCAACCAATGTGATTGAACAGTTGTTTTTCTTCTGTGTTTCACACAGGGCTTTTGTGAGGTTCAAATGAGCTAGTAGATGTAAAAATATTTTTGCAAATTTAAAACCACACTACAAGGCTATTATTCTTGTTAGTAAGTGCTTGATAAATATAAGATGTCCTAAAAGTCTCAGCATTGTTTTAGGACTTAAAAATAAAAGGTTAAGCTCTAATAGCTTAAAACTACTATAACATTTTTAGTAGCTTTCTTGTCATTCAGTCATTTTTCAATTATGTCTGACTCTTTATGACTTTATTAGGGTTTTTGTTTCTTTTTCTGGCAGAGATACTAAAGTACTTTGCCATTTCTTTTTCTGGCTCACTTTACAGATGATGAAACTGAGGCTGAGAGAAGCAAAGTGATTTAGTTAGTGTCATATAGCTAGCAAGTCTATAAGTCCCAATTTGAACTCAGGAAGATGGGTCTTCCTAATTCCAGAACTGGTGCTCCATCAACTGTGCCACCTAGCTGCCCCTAAAAGTTTCCCTTTTCTGATTGCTATTGGATTGATTTTTATGTACTATTTGTTTGGTGTTATAAATGACTTATAAGTGAGTCAGGATGACTAATTTACCTGAGTTCAAATCTGGCCTCAGAGACTTACTAGCTCTGTGACCCTAGGTAAGTAATGTAATCTTTGTCTTAGTTTCCCCATCTGTCAAGTGATCTGGAGAAGGACATGTCAAATCACTCCAATATCTATGCTAAGAAAACTTCAAATGGGGTCACAAAGAATTGGACATGATTGAAAATGACTAAATAGCAACAACAAAATAGATGCCCTCCTTTGAAGTACCAGTAATGATTGATATTCCAGTTGGAATATTTGTGGGTTAAAAAGGTACTTTTTGGGGGAGGGTGTATTGCTTATGGAAATATTTTTTATTTTCTAAATTGATTGAAAACATGTTACTTACCCAAGGGCCTCTGTAGTGTCTGCAGTGAACCATAAATACCACAACTAAATGAAATTGAGTCCTGTGGCTAACAGCTAAAAGTACACATAAGAGAGAAGAAAAGGACAGAATTGTTTATAAAACTGATTTTTTCCTGTCTTCATGAGGGGACAGGGCTTGGTACAAATGGTGATTATACCAAAAGGATAAAATCAGAAAATGGCTTAACATTTACTGAGACTATTGTCAGTTTTGCAATTCATATTTTTGGAAAGATGAAAATACATAGCATTTTTCAAACACAGCAGTCACAATATGGTTTTCTTATTAAATATTCTCTGGGCCAATTAAATAGAAGACAAAGTAACTTTTGGTTCCCTAGAAAATTTTCCATTTTTGATTTTCTCAGCAAAACATTGTATAATATCCTCATGGCTTCATCATAGAGGGATGTGGTGTGGTAGATTGCCATATGATCTTGTAATTGCCATATTGCTTGTATAACATAGGATTTTTTTTGGCTCTAGTGCTTAAATTTTACTTTTGAGGAAAAGGAATATAGCAAGGCAAAACACTCAAAACTTTTAAGAACTAACTTTAAGTTTCAGCAACCTGTTGATTTTAGCAAATCAAACAACTTCTTGATTTGTTCTATTTCTGAGTTTGGTTTTATTTGAATACTTAAATTATAGATGGTGTTGATTGGTGATACAAGGTGCCTCTTGTTTCTTCTTTCCAGATATTAGGGAAATGGGCTTTGGATATGGAAAAGGACAGGTCATGAACCTATGAGCTTTTGAAAGGACAGAGGAATCATTAGAAATCTAGCAATCCAGTCCCTGTTAGAATCTGTTGGTAGCTGCAGGAGCCAAACAGCTCTGAGAAGTATATCTGGGTGGCCTCACCCAACAGTGAATGTGCCTCACCAATGACATTTTGATCTAAAAGTAAGGGAATAATTCATCCATCAGCCATGTTGCAAACTGAGGCAAATTTGGTGAGAGAAATGCAATAGCTATGCTAAGTTTGAGCTCACTCTCTCCAGGGATCAAGTTATAGTAAAGAAGAGTATGCTCCAAATCTGGAAAGATTTTGTACTTTGAATATTTCTACATTTTCTCTGTTACTATCCCTTTGCTAGATGGTATTGGCAGCTAGGTGGAACAATGGAAGGAGTGCCAGACCTAGAGACTTATTTTCCTATGTTGAAATTTGGTTTCAGACACTAGCTGTGTGATTCTGATCAAGTTATTTTAATCCTATTTGCCTCAGTTTCTTCATCAGTAAAATGAGCTGGAGTAGCAAATGGCAAACCATCTTACCAAGAAAACACAAATGGAGTCATGAAGAGTTGGACACAATTGAAAATGACTGAACAACAAAAATTGGTGTTAACTAGCTATCAATGATACTGAAGAAATAATTAATCAAATTGATGTTGTGGAGAAAGGAATTTATATTAGGGAACACACCAGATGGGAGTACATGAGTAAGAGCAATAGAAAGATACCCTCAATCCCTCAAGATCTTCTAGAATCTGAGGAAAGTAGTGGCCATGCTCTTGGGACTCAATTTGCTAGTCAGAGAGTAGATTCAGAAAGTGAGGCCAGAGTCCCAGATAGGCTACTTTTTGGAATCATTCCCTTCCCCCAAATAAAACCCAGCCCAACCCAACCAAGCCATCATTTAGTTGATATACTTACTTTAGAACTAATAGAATGCTATGACTTGATTGACCTTAGAGATTATTTAATTCAATGTTTATTCTCCAGATGAGAAAACCAAGGTCTGGAGATTTCAATGATTTGCTCTGTCATAAATCTAGTAAGAGGTATTTAAACAAAATCTTTTGATTCTAAGATCAGAACTCCTTACACTTTGTACAAGAAGCTATAGCAAACACACAGGTCACATTCTATTAAAGTCATCTTAGCAGATGAGCCAAACCAGATTGAGGGCAACCCACAGTCCTCAAACCTGTCAGAGAATTAGGAGAGATGTCTACTCCAAGAATGTGATGACTTCATGGATGATGAGCAATGCCACAAAGGAGGCTGAAGCAGACACTGTAGAGCACTTCAACCTTGGACAGACACTGAAGATGCTGGACCATTGCTAGTCTTCTTGACTTTTGTCTTGACCATTAGGCTTTGTGACTGGAAGAGAGAATGAAACAGATGACTTTGTGTAATTCTGCCTTACATGCAACTCAAATACAAGTCAAGACATCAGCCTCATAATGCCATTGGTCCTCTTTGAAAATGGAGGCAAACAACCATTACATTTTACAGACTCCTGTTTATGACATTCTTTTTATACTTCATAGTATTTTAAGGTTGGGAAAGTATTGTACATGATTTCATGTATACCTCATAACAACCTTACAAAGTAGATGCTATTATTATCCCCATTTTTAAGTGGAGAAAATGAAGCTCAGACCTTTATGGGGTCACCCAACCAACAATGACAAGGAGTCACATTTGAACTCAGCTCTTTCTGACAGTCAGCAATTCTACCCACTACCCAATGTAGTCAAGAGTAATTATGATGAGCAAGACCTTTCTGATCAATTAAAAGAGTAAAAATAGCAGGGCAGTAGAGTGGAAAAAGCATTACACTTAGTATTAACCTTTACTTCTTTTCTATATATTTTAAAGATTTTAGAAACAGAAAGGGGCATTTGTAGCCATTTAACACAAATTTCTTAAATAAAGAAAATGAAACTCAGTGATATAAAGTGTCTTATCCAGAATCCCACAGATATCAAGTAGAAGATACAGGATTTAAACTCAGATACTGAATCCAAAAGCATACATCTTTCCATCACTTTAAATTCTGTGATTTTGTGTGTGTGAGTATTGCTTTTCTAACTAGAAAGTAAGTTTTTTGAGAACAGAAAATTATTTCTCCTTCTATAAACTTCCTCACTTCCTTCATAGTGCCTGCTATAGTGCTTTGCACACAGCAGTTGAACAATAAATGTTGAATAACCCTATGTAAATTGTTGCCACATTTTATTATGATAATTATAGAAAGATACCGAACAAGTCTGGTTTCATTATTGCAAAATGGGATTCTTGGGCCCATTTACCTTAAAGTGCTGTTGTGAGGAAAGCATTTTATAAATATTAAACTACTACATAAATGAGTTGCTATTATTATGATTATTATATGGAAGGACAATGGAAATGTTCCCCTCTTGTGTGCCACCACACTGATCTACATTCTATGTGCATCTATGCTTCTCTTGGTCATTTGGAGATTAGCGGTGTTCAAAATCCCCATTCATTAGGGAAAATAGTCGTTCTAATTAGAAAGGACTATTTACGTGTTAGTAAGAATATGGACTAATTTTGACTTCTCTCTTAGTGTAAGTGAATTTCTGTGCTTCCTTTCATATTGTGTTGTTTCTCCAGGCTAAAATATTTTCTGACACTGTTACTTTTATCTCTTCTCTGTCCTAATGAAGTCAAGCAAGACATAGCAAGCAATTTCTTGATTTATAACTTCTTTCATTCATTTTCTTTCCAAATTATTATTTGTGATTTTAAAAGAATGAAGTCTTTGGTATCAGTATATACCAATAAATGCATTTAGAAATAAATAAGATTATAAACTTGACTAAACAGTGTTTGCCTGACAGAAATTGAAAAAGCAAAAGTGGAAACTTTATTCTGAACTAACACTAGTATTTCACCAGGATGACAGTGCTAACCACTGACATGATCTTATTCATCCAGAAGGGCAGGTCCTGGCAAATCCCATCCTCACTTTGGTGGTTTTGTTTTCTTCCCCACTTTGGAGGGAGTTATGAGGAAATGCTAACCTTTCTATTGTTTTCAGAAAAAACTTCCAGATCTCAATCTTTGGGTGGTCATGCTTGTCTTGATAGTCTAAGGACAGTGATTCGTGTTGGTTTACCTAATCAGAATTTGCTTTTGTGTCTCTTCAACAGAAACCTCATTTCCATCCTGACATCCTATATTTGAAATAATCATAATTCAAAATGGTACCTCAATTGTGCTTTCCAAACACACATGGGAAGTTAGATGTTCTCATTACTGACGACTCTAGGTTTCCATAAAAGACCTACACAGAGTATGTTTTAGTGTTTTCTGAACACCTTGGAAGATATTTTCTCATTGGTCTTGGCTCTGGTAAGGAAAGGTCAACAGAAATGTCCGCCTATTTTGTGCCACTAATACTGATCTATATTCTGTGTACATCTATGGTTTTATTAATCATATACAGAATAGAAAGGTTTTCAAAAATAGTTTTCTAAATAAAAACATGCTTAAGTTATAACGATGATTTTGTATCTGAAGAAGGAAATGGCAAATCATTCCAAAATCTTTGCCAAGAAAACCCCAAATTGAGGTCACAAAGAGTTGGACATAATTGAAACAACTAGACAACAACATTTTAATATTGAACAAAAATTGCTCTAACCTAAAAGGAGCAGAATGAGTTAACATAAAGATTTCCATTTCATAAAATGTACCAAACACTTTAATATAAACAACTCCAGAAAAAATGTCTCTCCAAGGAGGTAAAACTAGGGAAAATAGCTGTGAGCAATATTGTGAGGTGCTTCCAAGGAAGCCATGAATTAGTGGAGGAGCTGTTTCACCATTCAAGAAAAACAAAATAATTATCCTTTCCTGGCAAAATATTTGTCAGCTGACACAGATTGCAAACCTCAGACATTTGGAGAATCAGAGATATACCCCAAAGGAAATGAGAAAAAATGATTTTATTTCAAACTGATGAAAATTAAGCACAAATTGAAAGAAAAGAAGTAATGGGAAAAGATTTCTGTACTGTGACATGTTTTTATTCTTAGACCCATAAAAAGAAATGTGAAGAATCTATTCCAACCCATATTGTGAATCTGCCAAATGTTCTATCATGAATGTCCTAAAAGGGAGAAGTCTTAGTCTTTTAATTATGGAGAAATGGTTCATAGTCCTATTCATCTTATTGGAACTTTATTTCTTATTGTTTAGTTACTTCCTATCTATCCTTTACTCTTATGTCAACAGATTCCTACTACCCTTCTCCTGTGTTCCAGCTCAATATTGCTTTTGGAAAGAACTTTAGTCCTTAATGAAGATCTTATTAAACATATAACCTTTCTTAATCCCAATTCCCCAAAAAGAGACCTCAATAGCTTTCTAGTCCAAGCCATGCTTGAAAGAGATTTTCCTGTATAACATAAAGACAAGTGATCATCTAAACTATGCATTGAGACTTCCTATTCCCTGTGGCAACCTATTCTACTTATGGAATATTTCAGATTGGTAGAAAGCTATTCTTTAAAAACAACGACAACAACAACAACTTATTTTTATTTTCATATGAAACTATAAAACACACTACCATATTGGTCATTGTTATAAGATACATACATAACCAACGCCCCCCCCCCCATAAAACCATAAATAGCCTGATGCCTAAGATTATACCAACAGTTCTTTCTCTGGAGGTGGAAAGCATTCCCTGTCTGAAGCCTTTGAGGATCATCCCACTTCATTGCATTGATGAGAGTGGCCAAATTTTCGTAGATAACCAATATTGTTGTTACTGGGTACAATGTTCTCCCAGTTCTGCTTATTTCACTCTGCATCAGTGATAGGAAGCTATTCTTTAAGTCTAAATTTGTCTCTTTAATTCAATTTGATAAGCTTTTATTATAAGCCTACTAAGAAAGAAAGAAAGAAAGAAAGGAAGGAAGGAAGGAAGAAAGAAAGAAAGAAGGAAAAAGAAAGAAAGGAAGGAAGGAAGGAAGGAAGAAGGGAGGAAGGAAGAAAGGAAGGAAGGAAGGAAGGAAGGAAGAAAGAAAGAAAGAAAGAAGGAAAGAAAGAAGGAAAGAAAGAAAGAAGGAAAGAAAGAAAAGAAGGAAGGAAGGAACAAAGAAAGGAAGGAATGAAGAAAGAAAGAAGGAAAGAAAGAAAGAAAGAAAGAAAGAAAGAAAGAAAGAAAGAAAGAAAGAAAGAAAGAAAGAAAGGAAGGAAGGAAGGAAGGAAGGAAGGAAGGAAGAAGGAAGGCAGGAAGAAAGGAAGGAGAGAAGGAAGGAAGGAAGGAAGAAAGAAAGAAGGAGAGAAAGGAAGAAAGAAGGAAGAAAGAAAGAAAAAGAAAGAAAGAAAGAAATAGAAAGAAAGGAAGGGAGGAAGGAAGAAAGAAAGAAATAGAAAGAAAGGAAGAAAGAATGAATGAAAGAAAGAAAGGAAAGAAGGAAGGAAGGAAGGAAAGTCCCTCCACTCAAGAAGCTTATATTCTATTGGGCATAAATTATCTTTGTAGGTTCCATATTGTCATGTAAATATAGATATGCTGATTTATACCTGGTGCACAAATTGTTCGCAGCAGCTGGATATCTGTATAAAGGAGTGAGGTATTGTTATTTTGCTTTGGGTAGAGAAAAGCCTAAAGCCTAGAGAGTGGCCTCATAAATTTAGAATCTGGGACAGAGAATTCATAGCATTCTTTTGCTCTTTTCCTTTGTATTCAGCATTTATTCCTTTGTTTTAGAGAGTTAGAAAAAAAACTTTATGGGGGTGAGGGTAGGAGTAGGGGGGAAACAGCACCACTGTTAAGGGAGCATAGATCTGATTCATTCATTCCTTTTTCAACAGGGGACTGACAAACCCAATTAGCTGATAGGAACCATGGATTTATGGAGCTTAAAAAACCACTCAGCCTAGGAAACTGAGAGAATGCCAGGGGCTAGAGGAGTCAAAGAACTCTGAGCAAAGCTCCCCTGGGAAGGAACTGTGAACTGAACAATGGAGATTTGTCATATCTGCTGTTCACTAGCAGTTCATTAATACCAGACTCTGGAGTGTAGAGTGCTCTGACAACATTTACCTGGAAAGAAGACTAATTCTTATCACGCTGGGAAATAAGTGAACCAATCCTGTATCCTGGACAATTTAGCATTTTTGTTGAAGCCTTGGATAATAGACTAAAGAAAGTGGGCAGTTATATTTCAATTTTTAGCCTGATGATGATAAGGGAAGTTCAACAATGGGATGTCTAAACAAGATTATAGGGTCAGAAATTTAGAGCTGGAAAAATCCTTTATAAGTGATTGAGTCTAACCTCATTATTTCAGAGATGAGGAAACAGAGGCATAATGAAGTTAATTGACTTGCTCAGGATCATATAATTAATAACTATCAAAGTCAAGATCCAAATTCAAGACTTCAAGACTCAGAGTTTATATCTCTATCCACAATACCATTTACCTTTGATAGATAGCTAAGTTTTTAATTGTCATTTTTCAGCTAAGAGGTGGTTGCCTTCTTGCGCATGCCTGTCCCAGTATCAAGGCTAAGAATCTCTCTGTACCATCACTCCACTCAATGTTCTCTGGCCCTCCAGTTAGGATTTCTGCCATACTGATTAGCCCCATGATAGGGGGGTATCAACTCTTTGATCCTTCCGAAGCTTTTGCTGACGGATTGCCTCCTTTCTTCTTGATGGGTTGTCCAGACCATTTTACCTCTCTGACTCCAGCCCCCTATTGCCAAATATAAGCCCTCCTTGGGAAGGAGTTATCCAATAGCCTATAGATACTCTACTGGCAGCAGCAAGAAGGGGCTCCATCAGTTCTTATTATAGTAATTCCTTCTGTAATTCTTAGTTCCAAAATTATAGTCTTGGGGAGTGGGAGTGGAGAAGACCTTCCATATCTGATGGATCTAGAGATAACTGTCACTACCCCCCTCCAAACAAAAATTATGCAAATTCAACAAATAAGAGTTTATAGAATTTCTCTTTCTAGCTGCTAAACAGCCACTCCAAGGGGCAATGAAGGTAACTTCATGGTAAGCAGTTAGCAATGCTTGAAAGACTTCCACAACCCCAGAAACATGGAAATCGCTGGGGGTCTTGCCATCCCTTGTGTCATCCTTTCCCCTCTTTCACAAGGCTATTTCAAACCAGTCCTGACAAAGATATCAAATATAATAGTCTGGACCTGATCCCAGCTGGTTTGGTATCCCATTTTGAGACTGGAATTAAACAAGACATTTGAAGTCCATCTAAGAGTTAAAAAGAAATTTCCTTAAGCATAGCAGGGAAAGGATATTCAGCAAGAATGTACTACAGATTCAAATCAATTGAATTTAGCTTCTCTTCATCATTCATTCTGGTCTACAGGTTAGACACCTGAAAGGGGAACAGGTAACTTTCTGTGCTGTGACTTTTTGGTATTTAAGCACTAGAAAGCTACATCCCTTGAGTCAATTAAGTCTTTGGGATGTCTTCAATACCTTCCTAGAAAAAACTAGACTAGGCTGTTTGGGCTAGGACCTTAGACACCAGTCACACCAATTATCTTCTTTCTTCCTTGAGAACAAATCAAAGGAAAAACTTCAAGTCACAACTAAGGAAGAAGTTTTTGGTGCTAAACATTGTTGAAAAGTAAGATGGGTTTATTAAAGAAATTATAGAATTGCCTTCCCAGAAAATCTTTGAGAAGAGGAAAAATACTGGGCATATTTAGAGGAAAGTTACCTGCCATCAGAGATAATAAACTAGATGACTTTCAGAGATCATTTTTTATAACTGATGACCCTAATTCTAGTTTGCATGATCACTCCAAGGCCATGAATATATGATTGAAGAGTTGCTGAATTCATGGAAAAATTAATTTTAATCACTAGCAATAACTTAATTCTTTAGCCATTTTGGTATATTAGTTCATTTGATCCTCCTAACACCTGGGGCAGTAAGTGCTGCAGTGATTCCTGTCCTCATTATAGAGAAGAAGGAACTGAGGGTTAGTGACAGTAAATGGTCTGCCCAGGGTCACATTGTTAATATGTATCTGAGAGAGGATTTAAACCCAGGTTTACTTAACTACATATCCAGCACTTAACCCTTGCTGTTTTCCATCTAATTCCTTTTAATGATCTCCACATCCCTTCTTGATCTGTGCATTTCCAATGAAGCATTAACAAGGTTTAGGGACAAAAAATAAGATGGCTTCCTAATGGTGACTTGGATCAGTTAAAAGTCATTTTTAAGTACCTGCTTTCTGCTAGGACTATACTAAGAGCTAGAGATAATAATATCAAGAATGAAACAGTTCCTGCCCTCAAAGAGCTTAGATTCTATTTTCTCCGATTTAGGGAATGTCTGCTTTGTTTGAGATTAATATCCTTTTATGTCTCACTTTTTTGTTATTGTTGTTCCTAGAGTTATGCCAATATTCAATGAGATTATCAGCTGAATTTGTCTTTCCTGTTCATTATGAATGGTAACCCTTACGAGAGAATATTGGAATCAAATACAATATCACAGTTTTTGAGCACACCAAAATGTTAACAAAGTTTGATGAAGTAGATGTCCTTCTGGGCATGCTTTAATACACTGATTTGTAATTAGAAAATGACAGTTTTTGGTGTGAAAGAGCTAATGAGAGTCAATGGTTAAAATTTCAGTATGATCATTGACACCTCAGAAATTAGCAAATGCTTTTCGTCAAAGCTTGATTTATTATTTTGTTGATTGTCCAGACTTAAGAAAGCGATTGGGAAAAAATATTAACAATGCATATTAAACTTTAAAGAATGTGTCATGTGTATAGAACTTTTTTTCTTTTCTTTAAAAGAGAGTTGGTCATTAAATATTTAACAGTATGCACTCCTGATTTTAACATACTGAAATTTATCATTGCAAGGTTTCTTAGCAATCATTTAGTATATAATTCTCATTGTACAAATAATGAAAGTGAAGCTCAGAAAATTTGAAAGGCGTATCCATTGTGGTGTGGCCAGTTAAATAGTGGATCTGGGGTGGGGGACAGCTGAGTGGCTCAGTAGATTGAAAGCCAGTCTTAGAGATGGAAGGTCCCAAGTTCAAATCTGGCTTTGGACACTTCTTAGCTTGTGTGACCCTGGGCAAGTCACTTAACCCCTATTGCCTAGACCTTACCACTTTCCTACTTTGGAAGCACTAGACAGTATTGATTCTAATGTTAGAGGTAGGGGTTTAAAAAAAACATAGTGGATCTATGTTTGGAATTCACATCCTCTGACTTTAAATCTAGTGATGTTTATACTATGTTATTATACATTCATGTCCAACTCTTTGTTTTTTGTTTTTTTTTGTCAAAGATATGGGACTGGTTTACCATTTTCTTCTCCAGTGGATTAAAGCAAACAGGTTAATTGACTTACCCAGGGTCACACAATTAGCAAATGTCTGAGGCTAGATTTGAATTTATGTCTTCTTGAATCCAGGACCAGCACTCTATCTATTGTGCCATCTAGCTGTCCCACTGCTTTTTCTATACTACATTGCTAATTGATTATATGGAAATATATACTATGAAAATGCTTTTAAAAATGAACTCAGTAAGTAAATTAAATATGGCTTCCTGATATCTTATTTGCACTGCGAATTTTGTTAATAAACCGCTTCTTCAGAGAAAACACAACAGTATGTTTATCTCATCCTTAGTGAGGATGGGATGTACAAAGAATGGAACCAAGAGCCGAGAACAGATGGCACCAGTGAAAGCAGTGACTCGGTCAGGAAAGGACATTCTCCTAGGTATATGTTGTTGCTACCCTCTAAATTCTCTATCCTGGGGCAAAGCCCCAGAAGCCTCTTCTTTGTTATGGTTCTGTGTCCATTCTAGGGGTTTTTGGGGCAAGAATATAATTGTGTATGCAAAACAGATGGCTTTCACTGTTTCCAGTGGGATTGTGGACCTGTAAACTATGAGGAATCCCACCTTCCTTCCTCATTCCCTTCATGTGGGCTTATTTTTATTGACAATGATATGAGAATAAGGAAAGGAGGAAAGGATATAAAAGAGAACAGATATTTAATGAATTGGAAATATTTGTCTCCATGATATATTCCCATATACTAAGGTTGCTCCCTAAATTCCATATTGAATAAACAGGTACCTTTGTGCCAGAATCCTTAGTCTGTTTGAAGAAACAAACTAAAAACATATAGCATCATTCCTTGAGTCTTTTCTCTTCCCTTGGAATAATTGTCTCCTTTTCCTTTAGTCAGATAGCCTTGGAAAGCATTTACCTTCTGAAATTTCCCTTGAGACTCTCCTTATGGACCAGAGACAGGCAATGGTACCCCAGACCCTTATGTCATCTTATATTATCTTTGCCCCCATTAGAAGTGTGAGGTGTCTGTCTGTGTTAAACAATTGAAAAGCCTAAGCTCAGGGAATCTCATGCACTAATGGTGAGTGGCAGTTTTATAAACAAGGTCTATTTGAGTTAGGCTTGGATTGCCTGCTGACTAAGAAACTCTTGGGTGACTATCAGAGCATTCAGGGATGATGCTGGCTCCAAAGAATGTGGATGGCCATTATTGTGTCAATTTTATAATTCATCTTTTAATAAACAGCAACTGAAGAATGGAGTGTGGGATTCATCAAATTATGTTGTGCTCTACTGGGGAGCTTTGCACATTTTGTTACTGAGCCAAAGCTAAATGCAGCTGTTTGAATCGTCCTTAGTGTTCCATTTTAAACAAAACATTGACAGTAACAATAATGATTCCTGCTTTCAAAGTGTAATGAAGGCCATTGCATGGAGTATTGCCTTTCCTGGTTCTAGGGGTAACTAGGTGGTGCAGTGGATAGAACATTGAGCCTATAGTCAGGAAGACTATCTCTAAGTCAAATTTGGCTACAGACACTACTTGGTGACACTGGACAAGCCACTTATACCAGTTTGCCTCAGTTTATCCATATGTAAAATAAATTAGAGAAGGAAATAAGTTACTCCAGGATCTTTGCCAAGAAAAACCCAAATGGGTTCACAAAGGGTCAGACAGTGTTGAAATGATCCAACAACAACAAAATCCAGGGCAAGTCATTTAACCTCTCTTTGGCTCAGTTTCTTCAATTTTAAAATGGGGATGATAGCACCTATAACAGTGGTTGTGAGGACCAAATGAAGTAATAATTGTAAAATGTTTAGTACTGTGCTTGAAATAGAGTAAGTACACTATGGATAATTAATTATAATAACAATTATTATTATTTTGCTATTATCATCTGGTTATACTGCCCTCTGATCCTCTTCTCCTTCCCTTTTTGCTCCCTAGGTACAAACAAATACTCGCTAATTCAAATATGATTCTATGTCTAATTTCAAATTCTTATTTAAAGACAAATGTTAAGGAAACACATGAAAAGAGTAAATATTTACTTTAAAGGCTTTAACATTTAAATAATAATTACTGTCTTTCTTTACAAAGATGCTACAGGGGTTCCTGGGTGGCATGGTTGATAGTACAGTGGGCTGAAGAGAGGAAGAATTAAGTTCAAAGCCAGCTTTCAGATAAGCTGTGTGACCTTGGCAAGTCACTTAACCTCTATCTGACTCAGTTTCCTCAACATCATCTACCTTGAAGGGTTTTTGTTAGGATTCAATGAAATAATATTGGGTACCTGCATGAGTTTTAAGTATGCTTTTGACCAAGTTATGACCCAGTTCTTAAAGGATCTAGTATTTTGGAATAATGTTGCAAATCCTGAATCATTCTTTGGTCCTTCTTGTAATCTGTAATAGCAATAAGGGGACAAAGTGCTAAGTTAGTTTAAAAAAATTAAAAACAGCTTCTGGCTTGGTTCCTGACTTTAATTTCCCTATATATGGCATGTCTGTCTCTAACCGTCCCATGAGGGGAGTAGGGGGATTGGTTTTTTCCACATCTCATTGCTGTTCCCATAGGAAGCATAGATGTAAAACTAAGCCAACGTGTCCATGGGCCTTTATCTGTGTTTTTTTTTCTTTGTATTTCCTTTCTTGAGTAGAAAAATAAATGTCAGTCTTAAAGTGGGTATGTCCAAGCTTCAAGGTGATCTTTTGAGTTCAGGAGATCTGAAAGTCTTGGCTTTGATCCAATAAATGGAACTACTTGGTGGTAGGAGAAATCAATGAGGAAGACAAAAAGAGGAGTGGATCAACATGAATTTCATTTATTTGGACAGCCAAATATTTGAAATCCAAGGTAAAATGTAAATGCTAAATCAGAAATCCCACCAACTGCTTTCTGTTTAGATTGTTTTTAAGTATCAACCTCTCAGTCAGGTATAATAACAGTTGTTAGCACTGTTGGTTTAGATTTTCAATACTTGCCCTATATAGATGGTTTTATATCACTCTCCTGGATCTCATCTGTATGAATGGTAGCTTAAGCTTGACTTAGGACAGCCCAGGGGGCTGCCAGCTGTTTCTGTACATGTCTGTTGAAGGCCATCCTCCTAAATAATTAATCGTTAAGTATAGGTATAAACATTCCTGATTTTGTTAGAACTAAGTATCTTCATTGTTACAATCAGGAGATAGCTAAATCCAATTTTTACAACATGGAGAAATCTAAGGCCTATAGTAAGGAATTCTTGAGTCCAAATCTGGCCTCAAATGCTTACTCCTTATGTGATCCTTGAGAAATCATTTAGCCTCTGTTTACCTTAGAGGCACTAGAGAAGGAAATGGCTCCAATACCTTTGCCAAGAAAACTCCGTGGATGGAGTTGGCATGCTATAGTCCATAGGGTCATGAAGAGATGAACATGACTGAACTACCCGATGTCTGACAGCGGGTGCTTATGATACTCATCTTTTGCCTGTACCTGATTTATGTGGTTCATTGAAAACCCTTTTTAACTCCACTTTTGGGGAACTCTAGATATGAGACTAGACCTAAACCTTACATAATTTGTATCAGCAGTGCAGGGATGAGCCTATAGTGTGAGAAAAAAAAAAAGGGAGTCCACTCCTACTCTCATCAGAGTTCATTAGGACTCAACTCAGTCAGATTACATGCCTGACTTTAAAACAGAGGGTACTTTTTAATGGAAAAGGAAGGAACAAAGGAAGGAAAGAAAGAAGCAATTTGTTAAGCACCTATTAAGTACTGGGCTCTATGCTAAGCTCTTTACAAGTATTATTTCATTTCAAGAAGGAAGTGGGCATAGTACCCCAGTCCCTGTACTCCTAGAAGTGGTGGTTCAATGTTATACACAGAAACCATTCATTTATATATCTGCATTGAAAAAACTTTTTCATGGTTTTTAAAACTTTGTAGTGTTGACATCAAATTCAATCTCAAATTCATATACTAATTATGGAAATTGTTGCTTTAAAACTGAATATAGTACCCAGGCCTCTGGACTGTTCTTGCTGATCATTTATTCTTCATATAAATGGAGATTATGAGAAAATAATTAAACCTTCAGATCCATCAGAGTTCTGGTGGGCTGAAGGCTTTATTGACTGGAGAGTAGTATGTTACAAACCTAAGAATTAAATGATAAACTTTGAATATAAAGGGGTAAATTTCCAAACATTTTCTTTGCCCTTATTAACTATGTGATCCTGGGCAAGTTACCTGACTTCTGCCTGCCTCAGTTTCCTCATTTATAAAATGGAGATAATAATAATACCTACCTCCCAGGGTTGCTGTAAAGACAAAATGAAATGATACTTGTAAAGCATTTTGCAAATCTAAAAGCACTATATAAATGCTAGAGCTGTTATCCTCAACAATGATCAGGGACAATTCTGAAGTATTTATGACCAGGAATGCTATCCACCTCCAGAGAAAGAACTGTTGGAGTCAGATGGATGAGAATCAAAAGCATAATATCTTTCACATCAGTGTATTTATGGTTTTATTTGGGGATTTTGGCTATGTGTGAGTGTGCTCTTACAATGACCAATATGGTAGGATGTTTTGTATGACAAGAATAAAATTTAAAATTATACACACACACACATTGTAAAAAAATAATGCTAGCTGTCATGTCTTCTCTTCACTTTCCTGGATTATGGCATAACCCAAGTCACATGACTTTTGTATAATCCATGCCTTTCTTGGCTTAATTGCTAAGCTGGCCTAAAACTGAATCCTGAAATGATTAGGGCTGACTTATTCACTTCATCTTGATGACAGGTAGTAGGGAGCTACTTTCCTATACTTGGCAAAGGGATATATCATGAAGCTTTATGCTTTTGTCAGCCAATCTCTTCTGCTTTCTAGTTATTCCTTCATTTGCTTTTTTTCCCTCTACCATCTATTCTTCACATCTTCTCAGCCCTCTAGTTCAAGGCCTCTGTTGCTTTTTTTCCATCTGTACCTCATCATGAAATGGAGTTGATCCCGGATTCTTGAAGATGATACCCCTGGAGCAAAAAACTCTGGAAAGTCAGGCTGAGTTTAGAAGCCTGGCAATGGATGTGATTTCTGTCCTCCAAAGACAGAATAAAGTTCAACGAAGTTCATCCTCATCCTAGTGATCAAGTAATGATGTAACATCATCTACAACCATTAGTAAAATTATCTACAGAAGTACCAAGGAATTATGATCTACATTAGTGGTGAGGAGTATCCATGTTGTTACTTTACTTAAAATACTTTTTCTTCTAAATAAAAATAAAATTGTTTTAAGCCAAGTTTTACCTTCTTACTCTCTCCCAATACCTCTCCTAATTAAGAATACAAGAAAAAATAAAGCATCTATAATCAATTAAAATAAATTTCCATATCATCCATATCTAAAAAAATTCTTTTATTCTGCATTCTGAATCTTTCATCTCTTTAACAGGATAAGGGTGGTGTGTTTCATCATTAGTCCACTGAAATCTTGGTGGATTATTATGTTAATAAGACTCCAGCATAATTGTATTTCATTATGGTGCAACTAGGTGGTGCAGTGGATAGAGCACCAGACCTGAAATCAGGAAGACATCTTCCTAAATTAAAATCTGGCCTCACATACTTACTAACTGTATGATCCTGTGTAAATCATTTAATCCTATTTGCATCAGTTTCTTGATCTATCAAATGATCTGGAATAGGGAATAGCAAACCACTCCAGTATCTTTGCCAAGAAAACTCCAAACAAAGTCACAAAAAATTAGAGGTTCAAGTGTCAGCTGTTCTGTCCACCCACTCCTTTCTCCTTGTTTGTATAGATATCTACTTTGCATCTTGGTCGTGTGAACAATTTTTCTCTAAACTACCTTTCCTCCCAACTCTTAGAGTATTTCTCTTCCTTTCTCTTTCCATTCTTAAGATATCTTAAGATCATCAGACATAAGAGAACCACTTCCAGATTATGAATGATAATTATTTTCAACAAGGCAAGGATTCAGGACAACTCCAAGGGACTCAGGATAAAAAAGGATATTCACTGCCATAGAAGGAACAGATGGAGTCTGAATATAGATTGAAATATACAGTTCTTCACTTTATTTTCTTGAGTTTTTCTCTAGCATAAGCAATATGTCTCTTGTTTCACAACATAATAAACAGGGAAATATGCATTATGCGATACAATATGTAAAACCTATTCAATACTACATGCCCTTTTGGGTGGGGAGAAAAAGAGGGAAAAAAGAAATGAGGCAGATTTTTGGATATAGTTAATATGAGAATTTGTTTCTCTTGGATAAGGATATTTATTATAATTTATTATATATTTCTACCAAACAATGAATTCTGTTTTCCTCAGAAACCTATTAATAGAGTAATATAAGAAAATTTCCATACTGAATTGTGTACTGTAAAAGAATTATTGTGTACTGTATTTATGTTGCCATTTCTCTCTCTTTTTGCTTCTTATTTTATTATTATTTTAAAATTTAGAATATTTTTCCATGGTTATATGATTCATGATTTTTCCCACCCCTCTTCCCTCCCCACTCCTAGAGCTGACAAGCAATATTGTTCAAAACTTATTTCCATGTAATTCATATTGCAGTAGAGTGATCCTTTAACATCAAAACCCTAATCATATCCCTATTGAATTATGTGATTGATCATATGTTTTTCTTCTGCATTTCTGTTCCCACAATTCTTTCTCTGGATGTGAATAGCATTCTTTCTGATAAGTTCCTCTGGATTGTCCTGCGTCATTGCATTGCTGCTAGTAGAAAAATCTATTCATTTGATTGTGTCACAGTGTATCCATCTCTGTGTATAATGTTCTCCTGGTTCTGCTGCTTTCACTCTGCATCAATTTCTGGAGGTCTTTCCAGTTCACATGGAATTCCTCCAGTTCATTATTCCTTTGAGCACAATAATATTCCATCACCATCAGATTTGTTTATCATCACATCACACCACATCACCACAATTTGTTTAGGCATTCCCCAGTCAATGGACATCCCCTAATTTCCTGATTTTTTTTCCAACACAAAAAGCAAGGCTATAAAATATTTTTGTATAAGTCTTTTTCCTTATTATCTCCTTGGGACACAAATCCAGTAGTAGTATGGCTAGGTGAATGGGTAGGCATTCTTTTAAAACCCTTTGTGCATAGTTCCAAATTGCCCTCCAGAATGGTTGGACCAATTCACAACTCCACCAGCAGTGTGTTAGTGTCCCAATTTTGCAACATCCCCTCCAACATTTATTGCTTTCCTCTGTCATATTGGCTAGTCTGATAGGTGTGAGGTAGTACCTCAGAGTTGTTTAAATTTGTATTTCCCTAATCAGGAGGGATTTAGAGCACTTTTTCATGTGCTTATTGATAGTTTTGATTTCATCCTGTGAAAACTGCCTATTCATGTTCCTTGACCATTTGTTGACTGGGGAATGGCTTGATTTTTTTGTAAATTTGATTTAATACCTTATATAATTGGGAAATTAAACTTTTGTCAGAGAGTTTTGTTTTAAAAATGCTATCCCATCACCTCACACCTAGCAGATTGGCCAACATGACAGCAAAGGAAAGTAATGAATGCTGGAGGGGATGTGGCAAAGTTGGGACATTAATGCATTGCTGGTGGAGTTGTGAACTGATCCAACCATTCTGGAGGGTAATTTGGAACTATGACCAAAGGGCACTCAAAGACTGTCTGGCCTTTGATCCAGCCATAGCACTGCTGGGTTTGTACCCCAAAGAGATAATAAGGAAAAAGACTTGTACAAGAATATTCATAGCTGCGCTCTTTGTGGTGGCCAAAAATTGGAAAATGAGGGGATGCCCTTCAATTGGGGAATGGCTGAACAAATTGTGGTATATGTTGGTGATGGAATACTATTGTGCTCAAAGGAATAATAAAGTGGAGGAATTCCATGGAGACTGGAACGACCTCCAGGAAGTGATGCAGGCGAAAGGAGCAGAACCAGGAGAACATTGTACACAGAGACTGATACACTGTGGTACAATCAAACGTAATGGACTTCTCCATTAGTGGCAATGCAATGTCCCTGAACAATCTGAAGTAATCTATGAGAAAAAAAAAAACAAAACTATCCTCAAGCAGAGGACAAACTGAGAGAGAACAAAAACACTGAGGAAAAGCAACTGTTTGACTATAGGGGTGGAGGGGATATGATTGAGGAGAGATGCTAAATTTGCACCCTAATGCAAATACCAACAACAAGGAAATGGGTTTGGAACAAGGACACATGTGATACCCAGTGGAATCGCGCATTGGCTAGGGAAGGGGTGGCGGGGGTTGGGGGGGAGGAAAAGAAAATGATCTATGTTTCCAATGAATAATGTATGAAAATGACCAAATAAAATAATGTTAAAAAAAAGAAAAATGCTATACCGGTTTATTGCTTTCCTTCTAATTTTGATTGCATCGATTTTGTTTGTATAAAACACTTTTAATTTGATATAATCAGTCATTCATTTTACATCCTGTAATGTTCTCTATCTCTTGTCTGATCTTAAAAATTCCTTTCTTTCCCACACATCTGACAGGTGTACTAGTCCATGTTCACCTAATTTATTTATGATCTCACTCTTTATATTTAAGTCATTTACCCATTTTGAATTTATCTTGGTGAGGGTGTAAGATATAGATCCAAGCCTAACTTTTCCCATACCATTTTCTGATTTTTCCAGCAGTTTTTGTCAAATAGCGAGTTCTTGTCCCAAAATCTGAGATCTTTGGGTGCCATTTCTCTTGATAAAGTCCACAGATTCATATTATATGTTCATTTGAAAATATATTATAAAATGTTCAAACAACTATGCAATATAATTTTTTTCCAATAAACATATACTATATTAAAAAAAGAAGCAACCAAACTATTTCCAGGCATTACCTAATTGGACTCCTATAAACCCTGATGATGACAAGGTTTGTTATGAGACACATGTATCATTTCCCCATATTTGAATATCAGCAGTCTGTCCTTGTATAGCATAATTCATCATATTTATCTTTTTGTGTTTTTTCTTCATTCCTATCTTTGACATTCAAAATTTTCTCTGTAGCTTTTTTGTCAAGAATTTTTGTCAAGAGTATTTAGAAGTTCCCTACTTCATTAAAGTTCAATCTCCCACCCCTGCCCCTCTGCATGATATTTAGTTTTGCTGAGTAAATTATTCTTTTTTTTTAATTTGGAAAAATTTAATCAATTAATTAATTTAGAATATTTTTCCATGGTTACAAGATTTACATTTTTTCCCTCCCTTCCCCCTAACCCCCCTCCCATAGCTGACTCATAATTCCTCTAGGTTTTACATGTGTCATTGATCAAGACCTATTTCCATATTATTGATATTTGCACTAGGGTGATTAGAGTCCATATCCCCATCAACCCATGTGATCAAGCGGTTGTTTTTCTTCTGTGTTTCTCTTCCCACAGTTCTTCCTCTGAATGTGGATAGCATTCTTTCTCATAAGTTCCTACAAATTGTCCTGGGACATTGCATTGCTGCTAGTAGAGAAGTCCATTACATTTGATTGTGCCACAGTGTATCTGTCTCTGTGGAAAATGTTTTCCTGGTTCTGCTCCTTTCACTCTGCATTCATTCTGAGTAAATTATTCTTGTATGTAAGCCAATATTGTTTGCACTTTAGAATATCATATTCTAAGTTTTCTACTCTTCTATAGTGGTGGCTGCTAAGTCATATGTGGATCTTGAGTATGGCTCCTCAGTATTTGAATTCTTTCTTTCTGACTGCTTGCAAAATTTTTTCTTTGACCTGGAATCTCTGGATTTGGGCTAAGAAGTTCTTGAGAATTTTCATTTTGGTGGATTCTTTCAGGGTTGATTCTTCCTATTTCCACTTTGCCTTCTGGTTATAAGAGATCTGGGCAGTTTTCTTTTAAGATTTCTTGAAATATCAGATTTTTTTTTTGTCAGAGCTTAATTTTTTTCTTCTTAACTAGTGTTCGAGGCCAATTGTTTCCCCTAAGAGATACCTTATATTCCCTTCCTTTTTTTTCAGTCTTTTGGTCTGCTTTTTAATATTTCTTGTTGCATCATAAAGGAATTGGCTTCTATCTGGCCTATTTTAATTTTCTTGGAGTTTTCACTTGAGCAAGGTTTTATATGTCTTATGTCAAGCTATTAATTTCTATTCTAATTCTTTTTTCCAGTTTTCATTTCTTTTCCAATTTCCCCTCAGGCACTCTTTCCATTTATTAAAATAACAACAATAATTTATTTTTAGTTCTTCCTTTCTAGAAGTTTTCCTTCTAGTTGGATTTGTACCCAAACTGATCATAGATGCTTTGGAGTCATTCTTTTCTTCTGCATTTGTATATTTAATATCCCTGCCACCATCATAATTCATGATGGTGGTGCTCTTATTTTTTTGTCTGCTCATTCTTCCAGACTTCTTCCTGCTTTCAGATTTGATGTAAGATTGAGCTCTGTCACACTTCTGGATGGAAGGTCTGGATTGGTCCTTACTGCTGCTCTCTTGAGGCATTGAGTGTTGTGTTATTCTAGGAACTTATGAACAGTCTGAAAGTCCTGAAAGTGGTCCCAGAATGATGTGATTCAGGTCCAAGTCTGATTGCTGTCCTGTACTTGTGGGTGGCTCTTTAAATTCCTGACTGAAGTTTGGGTCTGTGCAGGAGTAGACTTTATCCTGATCCACCAGTTAGAAAGCTCTGTTGTTTCAGAGTGGTTCAGAGGGTAAGAATTATAGGGTCTCTTTTAGACTGGGGTTCCAGCCTTGGCTATTCCTTTGCAGACTGGGCTAGATGCTAGTAATAAAACCATT
The DNA here is from genome assembly GCF_027887165.1 of Monodelphis domestica. Lineage (NCBI taxonomy): Eukaryota > Metazoa > Chordata > Mammalia > Didelphimorphia > Didelphidae > Monodelphis > Monodelphis domestica. The sequence continues at coordinate 267,687,547 of NC_077227.1, forward strand.
CTCTGAGCTTGAGGTCTGAACTATACCACTGCTCCTTCTCTCTTTTGATCTTTCTTCTTTCTTGGTATATTGTCCAGGACTTCCCTATCTGGGAACAACACTTCTCTGCACAAGTCTCAAAGCATGCTAGATCTGTAACCCAGAACTTGAGAGAGAATGACAAAACTGCCAGTTGGCATCTGGGATGTCCCATTTTGGGTTTGAGGATACCCTGGCAGATATCTGAGCCCTACTCTTGCACAGCCTTTTCCTAGGCATTGTAATGTTCCCATGTTCCCAGTCTCCAGTGTCTAGAGACCTATTTGTCTCTCTATGCTGAGATGGAATGGACAAATGACTTATTGTGACTTTTTCCAGATTTCACCTTCAGGATTTGGTCTGGTGCATTTTCTAGATCTGTGTAAAGGATTGTGTGTGTGTGTGTGTGTGTGTGTGAGTCTATTGCATTGCTTCCTATCACTCTACCATCTTGTTTTTACCTCCTGAAGACAACTTTAAATGGCCAATAAACTCAAATAAAAAATAATTAACTACAAAAATATATGTAATGAGGAGCTCCATTATGTAATATATGTAATGAGTGGGCATCCATTTCTTGAAACAGGCACAGCTATTTTATTTGTCGTTTTAGTTCTTAGAGCCTGTGAATTTATTTTCTGGTTATTTACAATCTATTTGTGTGTGGCTTTGTTGACCCTCTTTCTGGTCTTGAGTGACTGAGAGTGGTAATGTGTGGTTAAAAGTAAAGCATTAGCTCCTGATTCCAAGTGTGATTAGACATTAGAACAAGCTAGTGTGGAAGCTTGAGAAATCTACTTAATTTAGCAGGACCTACAATTTGAGTGCACTATGGAAACAGCTAGCTGGCACCATAGAGCCCAGACACTTTCTAGCTAGGTGACACTGAGCAAGTCAGTAAACCTACCTTCCTCAGTTTCTTTTCTTTTTTTCTTTCTTTTTTAAAAACCCTTACCTTCCTTCTTAGAATCAATACTGGGCATTGATTCCAAGGCAGAAGAGTGATAAGGAATAGGCAATGGGGGTTAAGTGCCTTGACCAGGGTCACACAGCTAGGAAGTATCTGAAGCCAGATTTGAACCTAGGACCTCCCATCTCTAGGTCTGGCTCTCAATCCACTGAGCCACCCAACTGCCCTCCCTGCCCCCCCCCCCCCCCAGTTTCTTCAACTATAAAACAGGGCTAATGATAGTATGTGCCTCTCAGGTTTTTCATGAGGATCAAATGAGATAATATAGTGCTTGGCACATAGTAGGTGCCAAATAAATGTACATTGCCTTCCTTGCTGGACTAGAAGAAGGCCTCCGGGGCTAACTTCTACTGAATCTATGAAAATATTTGATGAAGTCAGTACATGATGGAAAAAAAAAATTGAGTGTATATTAGAATCTCTAGTTTGTAAGCAGGATTTTAGAAGGAAATTAGGGGAAAGAAATTGAATGGTGGGAGAGTACATATTTAGATGAAAAAAGATTTGACCAATACTAGACTTCTCCATCTCTTAGTTAGATATAGCCTTAGTACCACAAATATACCCAGAAGTTGCTGAATTTCTTAGGGCATCTTATTCACTAGAAGGAAGACTGTAATTGCATAGTGATCAAAGGGAGTGCTATGCTAGCGAGTCAGTTTCCCTTTTTTCCTTCCATCAAGTCCTAACATTATACTCTGACAAGCACAGGAGTAGCTATTGTTTCCAAAGTGTTTTAATATCATTGTTCCAAGAAAAGTAAATGGATACAGTTGAGGAATTGGTAAATGAGGTGTATAAGAAAAGTGAGCCAATTCCAGGAGATGGTTAGTGTCTGAGCCCTCTCTCCTTGATGGCTTTTCTCAAGTGAACTGTTAAAAAATATGGTTGTGTCCCTCCGAACAATGCAACGCAGCTGTCATTTCTTGGGAGGTGGAGGTGGGGGTAGGGATCTATGCCAGGTGTGAAATGGCACTTTGGTTTCTGTCTGATGATTTATGAGCTTTCAGGCTCGTGTGGTGTGTTTGATGGAGATGTAATTTGTCATTGTTTGGGAACTGTAGCACCAAGTGCCTAAAAAGCTCAGCTTTTAGCATTTTATTTTAAAGGGAAATTTGCTTTATTCAAGGTAAATATATACTCTCCTGCTGCCTTAGGTCTGGATGTCAAAGTATTAGGAGAAATCCTGTGACTGAGCCAATAGCTATCCTGATTTTTCCTATATGAATAGGTCTTTGTATGCTCTGAGTAATTTAATTTTGCATAATGATAAGTACTTCCATATAAAATATAACCAAGACTACAAATACAGATTGTTACTATCTGTGTCAGTGGATGTTCCTGAATTAAGGATTTTTACTTATTTTTTGTTTTGTTTTCTTGGGGGAGGGGGTGGGTTTGTTCATTAGGAAAGGATACTTGGAGCAGGGATAGAGGGGAAAAATTATGGAGAAGATAGTGTGACATAAAAATATTTTAATAAACTAAAAATTATTAAAATGTACCAAGTAAGGGACAATAGGTAGAATAAGCGGTCAGAGAGAATGTTATTAGTAGGTACGTTGAAGGTTATTTAACCCAACTCTCTCACTTGAAATGAAATATCTTGCCCAATGTCACATAAGTATTAAGTAGAACTATATTTCTTTTTCCTTTTAAATTCTAACATTTTAATTGATTTTAGGTATAACACAGAAATCCAATCCAGACTACAAATGCATAAAGTAATGCCTACCTTTTAAAATTAAATTAAATAAAACTAAAAACAATAAAATAAAAACTTTATAATAAAAAATAGCACCAAGCATCTTCTGTCTGTATTGCAGTTACTCGAAATGGATAACATAGTATTAACTTCAGTGAAAATTCCAGGATCCATCCTGAAATTTCCAAGTAGTTTGAATATTTTCTTTAATAATACATTAAGTAAATATTTTGTATTATTGAAAGAATTCACTAAAATAAATACTGGAAGTGAGGGAGAAGAAATTCAGTCAATGTTTGAGAAAGGAGGCAAAGAAAAAGACCAGCATTTGAATAGGAACTCTGCTCTATCCAGAGTGAGATAGTTATTATGGACATTAGACCCATTTCCCCCACGTTAATCTGCCTATGGTTATGAAGATCATAAATGTTGGAGGATTGAACCCTACTCTTCCTGAATCCAAGACCAGCACTCTGTCCACAGTCACATTCTCCCAAATGGTATGATTTCAATGATTAGGACAAGGACTCTTTGCTCTCTCTTCTCCCTCCAATATCTCTCTCACTGGCTTGAAATCACATTGATTGGGAGTAAGGGGAGGAAGCCTTTTTTTCTATAGTCATGAAGGAGTCTTAAAATAAAATTCCCCCCTTGGAGAAATAACATATATTTAGATTCAGTGTAACATGTAAATGGCCAATATGAAAATCTGCTTTTGGTACATGATTTGATAAAGAGTGGTAACTCTTTAGGTTGTTGAAAGACCAAATAAGCTGTATGATTGAGGGAAAGGAGGGATTGCCCGTTTTAAAATTTTCCCTAGTACTAGCTCCACAGCTAGGTTATGCAATAAATAGAGCACCAGGCCTTGAGTCAGGAAGATTTGGACTTAAATCTGGTGTTGGGCAATTCCTAGATGTGTGATCTTAGAGAAGTTACTTAATGCTGTTTGCCTCAGTTTCCTCATCTATAAAATGAGCTTGAGAAGAAGATATTGATGCCATCCAGGATCCTTGATAAGAAAACCTCAAATGGGGTCACGAAGAATCAGATGGGACTGAAATGACTGAACAACAACAAGTTCAGCCCCAGTACATAGATGTTTCTGAAGTAGACTTTGCTATGGTGTATTGAGCCTCCATTAAAGTGCTTTTTACAAAATGTTTCCACTCCTGGAAATGGTTCACCATTCCTCTTCTGAGTCACCTTCTCTCACCTTCATAGGACCTAGCTAATACTTGTCCACTGTGTCTTTCTCTCAGGCATGTTTCCCAAGACAATGAATGCAGGTAGGGTTTCATCTGTGTTTTATAGTGTGATGATGGAGAACATGATTTAGGAAAAACAAACAGTAAATCATCTTTCATTATCAGGACCACCCACTTTGAAGAATATTATATTGACAGCTGTGAGAATGGAAAACAACGGTCCCAAACCATCTGGTGGGCCCAAAGGATGTTTTATGCCTGAAAAGATGATGTTTTTGAAATAATGGGAGTTATTCTTCTGTGATGATCAATCTTATAGTTGGCATTGAGGATTTATAGGAAAAAAAAGAATTACATTCTTGATGCATAAATTTCAAAAAGATGTTTTCTAATATATTTTTCTTATTGGAATGGCAATAATTCAATTTTTATTTCTTTCTGAATTCTTTTTTATTTAAGCCCTTTTGTCTTAGCAACATTTTTTTTTACTTTAGAAAGAACATCTTTTATTTAGAAATTAAATCAGTTACAAATGAAATTACATACAAATTCTATAGTTAAAATATTTACAGAACGTAATTTTGGAAAACTCATTAGATATCAGCTTTCTTGATATGTGCTTGTCTATAAGTGAGTTAGTAAGATATATAGACAGACAGACAGACAGACAGACAGATAGATAGATAGATAGATAGATAGATAGATAGATAGATAGATAGATAGATAGATGATAGAAAGACAGATAGATAATGTAGCTATAGATACACTTTCATACTTTGATGCCTGAGTGGATCTCTGAACTCATTAAAGGTGTCATCTCTGTGATGCCTTATGATCTTGAGCAATTTTTAAAATTTACCCTAGTGAAACTCTTCCACAGTGTGAACACGTAACACATTGGGGGGTCTTCAATAAAATCTATAAAACTATAGGTGTATCAGTAGGGTGTGACACTGTTCGTCTATTATCCTTTGTTCTCACTAAATAAGAAAATCATGAGATTGGAAAATTAGTCCCCAAATATTTGCTTAGCAACAACTCTTAAGACAGAAGGGCAAAGGCTAGGCGAATGGGGCTAGGTGACTTGGCGAGGGTCACACAGCTAGAAAGTATTGAGATCTGATTTGAACCCAGGACCTCCTGATTCCAGGCCTGGTTCTATCCACCAAGAAAACTTAGCTGCCCTTCTGACTTCTTTCTAGTTTTGTTTTAGTTATATTGAGGTAAAGTGGTACAGTGGATAAAAAGGTGGCTTTATAGCCATTAAGACCTAGGTTCGAGTACTAATTTTGACAATGGCTATGTGATATCAGTCAAATGACAACTTTCTGGTTCTCTAGGCAGCTCTCTGAGAGTGTAGGTTGCAGACAACCTAGCTTGAGAGAGGAAATTCCTCCCCAGGTGCTCCCTATATAGATGAAAACACGAACCTGGCTTATACTCTTATCCCTATTAATGTATACATTCACACTACAGTCCAACTCTAAAGACTTATTCTGATAAAGAAGTGACCTTGGGTTCTCAATGAATATATCAATTTAATTTTATTAACATTTATTAAGTGCCAACTCTGAGCCAGGCATTGTACTCAATGCCAGGGATAAAAATAAGAAAAAGAGATAGTCTTTGCTCTCAAGGAGTTTATCCTCTAAATAGAGAAGATAGCATACAAAAGGTAGCCGAGTTATGATTACCAGCTGTACATTTCCCAACATTTTGATTTCCACTCCTAGTCCTGCCAAAGGGCTATTTCCTTCTACACCAGTGTTTTGTTTTTAATCAGTCCCCCTAATCCCCACCCTTATTTTACTTCCCTTTCTACCCTCCCTCCCTTCTTATTCCCCTCTTATTTTCTTTATGGTCTTTTAAAATTATCCCACATTCTCTTCCTCCTTTGAATCGCTTCCCTCCTTATGAGTCTGTTACCCTTCTACTTCTCTATAGGGCACAAATCAATTCTCTGCCCCAATGGATTTGATTGTCCTTCCTTCTCTGAGTTCATTTCAATGCACATAAGAATTGAGTATTTCCTATCTCCAACCTCTTTACTCTTCCAGTGTATTGATGTTCTCTCCCACTCCCGCCATGCACTTCTTTATGATATATACATTTACCCCATTTTGTTTCTTTTCCCATTTCTCTTAGTATTAACATCTTTTTTTAACTCTAGTTATATATATAAATATATACCTACATATATCTATATACATATTTATGTCTTGGCATTTTGTCCTATACAGTTTGTCACTGTTCCCTCCAAGTGTAATTCTTCTAGCTGCCCAGGTGATGATAACAATTTTAAAGAGTTACTAATGACCTCTTTTCTTGTATGGATACATATCATTTTGACTTACTGGGTCCCATAAAAAAGTGTTTTTTGTTTGTTTGTTTGTTTTTTCCCCTTTCTCAATTACCTTTTGATGATTCTCTTGAGTTCTGTGTTTGGCCATCATATTTTCTGTTTAGGTCTGGTTTTTCCTTACAAATGCTTGGAATTCTTCTATTCTGTTGAATGGTCATACTTTCTCCTGCAAGAATATAGTCAGTTTTGCTGGGTAGTTGATTCTTAGTTGTAGACATAGTTCCCTTGCTTTCTGAAATATCATATTCCATGCCTTTCAGTCCTTCAGTGTAGATGCAGCCAGATCCTGTGTTATCCTCACTGTAGTTCCAAGGTATCTGAATGACTTCTTAGCAGCTTGTAATATTTTTTTCTTAGTCTGGTAGTTCTTGAATTTGGCTATAACATTCTTGGGTGTTGTCAATTGGGATTAAGTACAGGAGGTGATCTATGGATTCTTTCAATCTCCACTTTTCCCTCTTGTTCTAGAATATTGGGTCAGTTTTCTTGGATAATTTCCTGTAGTATGATGTCCAGGCTTTTTTTTTTTTTTTGGTAATGGTCTTTCAGTAGACCAAAGATTCTTAAGTTGTCTCTCCTCAACCTGTTTTCTAAATCTTCTGTTTTGTAGATGAGGTGTTTCATATTTTCCTCAATTTTTTTTCATTCTTTTGATTTTGTTTTATAGTCTTCTGTTGCTTTCTGAAGTCGTTTGCTTCTCGTTGTTGTATTCTAGTTTTTAAAGACTGAATTTCATCCCTGGCTTTTTGGTCATCCTTCTCCTTCTGGTCTGATTCTCTTTGGAGGTCATCTTTCATTTCTTTTGACTGATTTTCAAGCTGGTTAATTTTGGCTTTCAAGACACTATTTTCTCATTTTAGCTCAAGTGCCTCTGTTTCCAGATGACTTATCTAGCTTTTTAAGTTCTTTTCCCAGTTGACTTCAGTCTCTCTTAATTGTTTTTTTAATTGTATTTTGAGTTCTTCCAAAGCCTTTGTCCAATTCGCTGGAGTTTCTGTGTTTTTGCTTGGTGTTCCTTGATCCTCCTCTGTTTCGTTTGCTCTTTGTTCATTGCCTATATAGAAGCTGTCAATTGTAATTTCTTTTTTCTTTTTCTGTTGTTTGCTCATATTTCCCCCTGTATTTGCCTGTAGTCTTGCTCTTCTCATTATGTGCTGGATCTGTGGGTTTGGGCTGTTCTATCCTGACGGGGCTTTTTCTCTGCTCTGCTGATTGGTAAGGTTAAGCCCTGATGCCAGATCTTCACCAGCTGTCAAAAGAAGCTGAAAAGGAGCTGGGCTTCCCAAACCTTGTTGTTAAAGTGTTCTGTAGTAATTGTTGCCTTCATCCTTTGAGCTCAGTCAGCAAGGCTCTTAGTGGAGTCAGTGGGGGAGAGGTGTTGGAGCTTGAGCTTCCCTGCCCTCTGAAGGCTTCTTATTTGCCATATTGATAAGATTAAGAAGATTAAGCCAAGGTGGAGTTGATCTTGCAGAGCTGGATGTGCCCCTGAGGCCAAAACTTTGGGAAGGGAGAGGCAATATGGAGTGTCTGTAATTTGGCTGCCTTCTCTGAGATTTTCCTCCAGCTACCTCTCCGCCACCTGTGTTCAAAGTCCTGAGCCAGGCACAGCTGTACCTGCAAGGTACTCCCTCCAGACTAGTGCTCTTGCTGACCCAGAGATTCTAGCTACTGCTGGAGCCTCAGTACCATAGGTGGGGGAGGGATCCTGGGACCTTCCTTCTTCATTCCCCTTAAACCTGATTGTTCTGGAATTTAGGCTTTTTTTTTCAGCTCTGTCCTGTTCTTAGATTTGATTTTTATTCCCCTAGAAGCATTTTGTTTTTAACTGGTGAGGAAGGGTTTTCAGGGGTCTGAACTTTTGCTGCATCTATGCTGCCATCTTGACCAAAAGGTGGCTGAAAGGGAGAGATATCAAGTGGAGTTACTTGACAGAGAAGCATGGTGTTCTATGAAATCAAAGCTAAGCAGATTGCAATTACCTGGCTAGTTGTGAGCTATGTATAAAGGAAGGATTTGGGAGACAACTTAGGGTGAATTGAGAAAGTGTTGAGTGTCAGGACCTGAGTTAATCAATAAGGTGATGAGATTTTTGAGTGATTAGCTAGCTTCTCCTTTGGGATTTAGAGTAGTGGTCTACTATGGTGTTCTGTGGAATCAAAGCCAAGCAGAACTGCTGATGGACAAAACACATCAGGTCTTAACCAGATGAAAAGACTTTGAGTAAATGCTTACTATAGGTTTATTTCTCTGTCTTTTAAGGACAAGGACTAGCGATAGTCAACAAATCTCATTATTATAAAATTGACCATCATGTGAAGGCTTTTTGTTTGTTTTGTGTTTTGGTAATAGTGCTTTTTAGAGAAATAATTTTATGTTTTTCCAGATTCTATGACAATACCAATACAATTTTTGATAATTGTTTTCTGATAATTTTGATAATTGTTTTCTGACATTTTGTGAACTGTATTCTTTCCTTTCTTCCTACCCTTTTCTCTCCCCAAGATGGCAGGTTGCATGATATAGGCTATACATGTATTATCATACAATATATATTTCCATGTTTGTCATATGTAGTCATAGCACTATTCACTATTCACTAATTTCATACCAGTGTGGGGTGTGATGGTGGTGTTGAACTTAGTAACCACAGGATGAAATGCTAGATTTTTGAAGGAAAGGGTATAGGAACCATGCAATTTAGTTTTTTTCTGGTTGGCAATTACTAGTCATATAAATCAAAAATGTTTTCAGTGTTTCCTTTTGAAATTTGCAAGTAAAGTCCCTGTGTCATTTTTTAAAAAATTTTATAATATTTTATTTGATCATTTCCAAGCATTATTCATTAAAGACAAAGATCATTTTCTTTTCCTCCCCCTCACCCCCCCATAGCCGACGCGTGATTCCATTGGGTATCAAATGTGTTCTTGATTCGAACCCATTGTCATATTGTTAGTATTTGCATTAGAGTGTTCGTTTAGAGTCTCTCCTCTGTCATGTCCCCTCAACCTCTGTAGTCAGGCAGTTGCTTTTCTTCGGTGTTTCTACTCCCACAGTTTGTCCTCTGCTTATGAATAGTGTTTTTTCTCCTAGATCCCTGCAGATTGTTCAGGGACATTACACTGCTACTAATGAAGAAGTCCATTACGTTCGATTATACAACAGTGTATTAGTCTCTGTGTACAATGTTCTCCTGGTTCTGCTCTTCTCACTCTGTATCACTTCCTGGAGGTTGTTCCAGTCTCCATGGAATTCCTCCACTTTATTATTCCTTTTTGCACAATAGTATTCCATCACCAACATATACCACAATTTGTTCAGCCATTCCCCAATTGATGGGCATCCCCTCGTTTTCCGATTTTTGGCCACCACAAAGAGCTCAGCTATGAATATTCTTGTACATGTCTTTTTCTCCATTATCTCTTTGGGGTACAGACCCAGCAGTGCTATGGCTGGATCAAAGGGTAGACATTCTTTTATTGCCCTTTGGGCATAGTTCCAAATTGCCCTGCAGAATGGTTGGATCAGTTCACAACTCCACCAGCAATGAATTAATGTCCCTACTTTGCCACATCCCCTCCAGCATTCATTACTTTCCTTTGCTATCATGTTAGCCAATCTGCTAGGTGTGAGGTGATACCTCAGAGTTGTTTTGATTTGCATCTCTCTGATTATACGAGATTTAGAACACTTCTTCATGTGCTTATCAATAGTTTTGATTTCTTTATCTGAAAACTGCCTATCCATGTCCCTTGCCCATTTATCAATTGGAGAATGGCTTGGATTTTTGTACAATTGATTTAGCCCTTTATAAATTTGAGTAATTAAACCTTTGTCAGAGGTTTCTATGAAGATTTTTTCCCAATTTGTTGTTTCCCTTCTGATTTTAGTTACATTGGTTTTGTTTGTACAAAAGCTTTTTAATTTGATGTAGTTGAAATTATTTATTTTACATTTTGTGACTCTTTCTATGTCTTGCTTGGTTTTAAAGTCTTTCCCCTCCCAAAGGTCTGACATGTATACTATTCTGTGTTTACCCAATTTACTTATGGTTTCCTTCTTTATGTTTAAGTCATTCACCCATTTTGAATTTATCTTGGTGTAGGGTGTGAGGTGTTGATCAATTCCTAATCTCTCCCACACTGTCTTCCAATTTTCCCAGCAGTTTTTATCGAATAGTGGATTTTTGTCCCAAAAGCTGGGATCTTTAGATTTATCGTATACTGTCTTGCTGAGGTCGCTTGCCCCCAGTCTATTTTACTGATCCTCCTTTCTGTCTCTTATCCAGTACCAAATTGTTTTGATGACTGCTGCTTTGTAATATAGTTTAAGGTCTGGGACTGCAAGGCCCCCATCATTTATGTTTTTTTTTCATTATTTCCCTGGATATCCTTGATCTTTTGTTCTTCCAAATGAACTTTGTTATGGTTTTTTCTAAATCAGTAAAGAAATTTTTTGGGAGTTCAATGGGTATGGCACTAAATAGATGAATAAGTTTGGGTAGGATGGTCATTTTTATTATATTGGCTCATCCTATCCATGAGCAGTTAATGTTTTTCCAATTGCTCAAGTCTAGTTTTAGTTGTGTGGAGAGTGTTTTGTAGTTGTGTTCATATAGTTCCTGTGTTTGTCTCGGGAGATAGATTCCTAGGTATTTTATTTTGTCTAAGGTGATTTTGAATGGGATTTCTCTTTCTAGTTTTTGCTGCTGAGCTGTGTTGGAGATATATAGAAAAGCTGATGACTTATGTGGGTTTATTTTGTATCCTGCAACTTTGCTGAAGTTGTTGATTATTTCAATTCGCTTTTTGGTTGAATCTCTAGATTCTTTAAGTAGACCATCATGTCATCTGCAAAGAGTGATAACTTGGTCTCCTCCTTGCCTATTTTGATGCCTTCAATTTCTTTTTCTTCTCTAATTGCTACTGCTAGTGTTTCTAGTACAATGTCAAATAGTAGAGGTGATAATGGGCATCCTTGTTTCACTCCTGATCTTATTGGGAATGCATCTAGTTTAACCCCATTGCAGATGATATTAGCTGATGGTTCTAGATATATACTGTTTATTTTTTTTAGGAACGACCCTTCTATTCCTATGCTTTCTAGTGTTTTTAATAGGAATGGGTGTTGTATTTTATCAAAGGCTTTTTCTGCATCTATTGAGATAATCATGTGGTTCTTGTTGGTTTGCTTGTTGATGTGGTTAATTATGTGGATGGTTTTCCTAATACTGAACCAGCCCTGCATCCCTGGTATAAATCCTACTTGATCATGGTGGATGACCCTTCTGATCACTTGCTGGAGTCTTTTTGCTAGTATCTTATTTAAGATTTTTGCATCTATATTCATTAGGGAGATTGGTCTATAGTTTTCTTTCTCCATTTTTGACCTACCTGGCTTTGGAATCAGTACCATGTTTGTGTCATAAAAGGAGTTTGGTAGAACTCCCTCTTTGCTTATTATGTCAAATAGTTTGTATAGTATTGGGGTTAACTGTTCTCTGAATGTTTGATAGAATTCACTGGTGAATCCATCAGGCCCTGGGTATTTTTTCTTAGGAAGTTCTTTGATGGCTTGTTGGATTTCATTTTCTGATATGGGATTATTTAAGAATTCTATTTCTTCTTCTGTTAGTCTAGGCAATTTGTATTTTTGTATATATTCATCCATATCACCTAAATTGGTGTATTTATTGCCATATAATTGGGCAAAGTAATTTTTAATGATTGCCTTAATTTCCTCTTCATTGGAGGTGATGTTGTCCTGTGTCATTTTTTGAAAGAAACTTTGATGGCTATTTGTTTCCTTAAATAAAATCCCCAAACCTTACCTTCTGTCTTAGAATTAATACTAAGTATCTCTTTTAAGGCAGAGGAGTGTAAGGGCTTGGCAATTGAGGTTAAATGATTTCCCCAGAGTCACATAGCTAGGAAATTTTGTTTTTCCTGACTATATGTCCACTTTCCATCTGCAGCTCTGCTTGGTTTTGTAAGGGGGAAAGAGGGTTTATTTTTAAAAGGGTTGTTGTTTGACTCTCAAATCTAAATCCAAAAGACCATCCTGAGTTAACTTTTGCTTAGGTATATAATTCCCAGCAAAAGCTGTGCCCATAAACCAAGCCCAGAAAATCCTCTACTCCTCTGTAGAGAAACTTATTCTCCTAAACCCAGTACATAAATCAATCATAAAAATCTGTACAAAATGCTTTGGTACACCATGCTTCATCAAGCCTCAGTGACTTGATTCTACCAACTCGAACACTCCTTGAAAAACTCCCTAACAAACCCTGAAAAATGATCAGTCTAATATTAAATCTGAATTGTGTGCTCAGTATCCCTCTGATCTCTCAACCTCACTACTATGATTGTTGAATTGTTTCTAGAATTTCTAATTGATTATATTTTATTAAAGGTAATAAGTGATTTTCCTTGATTGTCTGTAAGCTCAAAGCTCCTCACAGGTTAATGAGAAAATTAAGCCACCTATGACAAAATCATTTATCTTGTGTAGAACCTTTATGTTTATTGTCAGACTCAACAGTTACCATACAAAGGTATAGAATGATCTCAGAATGTTAATCAAATAATTTGTTAAAAGTTAATGTATCACTTATCCAATTATCTTTATTTGAACATGTATGTTGAATAATGCAACTGTGTGCCAAGAAAATGGGTATAAAAATAAAGGCTAAACCTGGGTATGGCAAAGCAACCACTTCATGCAGAGCATGCCCCAAGCAGTAATGTATACACAGAGCTGCCTTCCAGCTCTCATTTCTGCCTATCTGCCACACCTACTGAGAACCCCGCCCTGGAGCCACAAGTGGGGCTGGAGCCTGGCTTGTGGCAGATAATTTAATGAAGTAATTTAATAATAACTTAAGAGAAGACAATTCTGCCGAACTCCTTTTTAAAATATGTTTTCCTTGCCAAGGAGAATACTCTTTGGAAGGGAAGTACAGAAGAAACATGACTTGAGAGGGAACCAAAGCTTTCCTTAATCTCCTTCTTCTGCCTCCAGGTGAAAAGTATCTCTTCCTCCTCACTTTTTTAGACTAGAGGTTCTTTACCTGGGCTCCATGAACTTGTTTCTATAAAAAAAATCATCTCAATAATTTCATTTCAATGTGAGCCTATATATTTTATTTTATATCCTTAAATATTTATTCTAAGCCAGGGTCCACAGGCTTTACCAGACTACCAAATGGAGTCACAACATAAGAAATGATAAATTTAATTTATTAACTTGTTTAATTAATTAAATTTAAATTTTAACCTTAATTTAAACCTTCCTTAGCTCTGATCCCATTTCATCTCTTCTCATTCCCTTATTAAAATTTAAGTTACTCATGGGAATAGATATTTTTGTTCATCATTGTATTGTCAAGTGCCTAGATAAAAAATGGAGTTGTGCTTTTGTTGAAATATAAAATTTTCTGAAGATGAAAGTTCTTCTGCATATGATACCTTCTCTGCAAACTTTGTGTTCCTGGGGCATGGAGAGGCTAAGACTTGATTGGGATGACAAAACCTGAGTGTGTCTGAAGTAGTATTTGAACTCAGGTTTTGCTGACTTTGAGAACAGCTTTCTATCTACAATGACACATTAATATATCAGGAAGAGTTCAGAGAGTTGAATGAACTTCCCCCAATGACATAACTAGTAATTGTTCTTTCCAATTCTATGTCTCCTTAAAATATTTTGGCCTTTCCAGTCTTAAGTCATATTTTAATTTGATAAAAATAGCTTTGCCACTATCTTTTGTAAGTTCCTTTGGCATTAATGTTCTCCATTTTCTCTCAAGTACTTTATGGCTACAAATGATTTATTTGCTTCAGGATAATATTGCTTTATATCTTTTCCAATCTGATTTTTGCTAGTTATTTTTCATTCATTAAATCTAACTTTTTTAAACCTAGACAAGTTTATGTTTAGTCCTCATCTCTTCCAACAGGACCTCCCAATTTAGTGTCAGTTACATATACAAAAAGACAAACTGCTCCCTCCTTAGTCCAGCTTATTAATAAAAATTCTAAATGAATTCAGAGGGAATAAAAATTCCTTGAGCCCTACTGTGACAGGCCTTTTCCAATGAATATAAGCCATCAATCATTTTCCCTTATTCAAATAGGTTGGGCAATTTTAAATTTATTTGGCAATGTTTATATCAAAATTATTTTTTATATTAAATAACTTTTTAATGAAATGCTTTAGCTTGTATTTTATTAAAGCCTCTCAGATATGAAGCTTTTATTTATATATGAAGTTTTATTTTACACGATCTTTTTATAATGCAGTCAAGATTAGTTATTTTGTCTCAATAGACTGTTTCTTATTTAGAATTTTCATTATACTTAATTTTTTTCCCATCTCATTCCCACTTAGGATTTGTTTTTACTTATTTCTATTTGAAGTGAAGTTTTGGAGATTATTAGAATTTCCCTTCCTTTTTTTTTTCCTTTCTTGTCTTGAAAATGAGCCTCATATTTCTTTTAGAAGGCACCTACAATTTTGCAATAATCTATATTTTTCAAAAGTAAATGTACAATCACAAAATCCTATGTAATCCTGGGATAATACTTGCCTTCCCAATCACATATATGTGCTTTCCAGCGATTCTCTGCTTGTTCTTCAGAAATAATTTTTGCAAGATCTTCCTAATGCTCTAATTCTTATTTCCTCCATTTTTTTCCCCCAAGGACAGATTTTAAAAGAATTAATTCAGAGTCTCAGGGGAGCACAGTTCATTTCCACACATGCTCCATGGAATTGTGCCTGCTACAGTAACTTCAAATACTCATTGCTTCAATAATATACTATTGTTCGAGGACCAGCCTAGCTGAGTTTAGACAGGCTCATCTCAGAAAAATGGCTACCAGGAGATCACTATTAAAATGATTGGATGGTGTTCTGAGTCAGTGGTGGGAGTATAGATGAAATAATGGAAGCTTTGAAGTATCCAAATGCCATTTACAGAGGTCTTATTGAAATAACCTCTAAGCAGTTGTAAAATCAAGTAGCCTTCTTATCAAACCATATCTTATTGGCACTGAAAATTCCTTTCCTGTACACAGAGCTATTTTTCTTTTTTTTCCCTCCCATTATTCTCAAATGTATTTGTAGTAGAGGATGTACTGGCACACTTTTCATAGACCTGAACATATGAATGGGATATGTACTCTGGTCCCTTGTTAAAGGACATGCATGAATAGTAGCATACACCCAGTCAAAGGAGTTAAGAAGAAATAAAAAATAACTGCTCCTCTCTTCCGTTCTTTTGAGAACTTTGTTTGCAAATCTGCTAGCTCTCCTTTGGATTTCCAGCTGAGTGGGGAAAAGGAAAGGATTACTTTCTTCTTTCTTCTCCCCTTCTCTACCCTCCCCACCACAAACCCCAGGGTAGTGTTAGGTATGATCATGTGAAAATGAGAGCATTTCTTTGCCTAAGTGAGGCTAAGGCTGGTTTTATGTCTGATTGCATCTTCTGCTTTGTATTTCTGTCCTTGAGCTCAAGTCACTGACCTTAGTTGCTATCTTGTGAATTCAGGAGTCTAGGTATATCTGATTTGTGCTATCTGCCCAGAAGTCACTTCTAGGAGAAGATATACCACTTGAAGTAGCACCACCAGGAGAATGGTTTAGTTAAAAGGACTAAGAAAGCCTAAGCCTCACTTTGATTTGCCAAGAGACATGGACTTGTGAATTTCACAGACAGAGCAGGTCAGAGAGGAAAATGTAACGTCTGTTTTCACAAAGAACCTTCACATTCAAGTAAAGAAGTTAATAACCTCATTAGAATTTAATGTAAAGAATTTAATAGTTGTAATGAGTTATTGTTTTATCTTTAACATATTTTATTATATACTTATGAGTCTTTTATGTTTTAAGCATTTCTTTTGGGGTATAGGAAATAAATAGCTATCCTATAGCTCATAATCTATTTTGTACATCCAGTGTCTTTCATACCTTTTATATATTTAGAAGAAACTCTAGAGAAACATAAACTTTGCTTAGGAGATTTTTCTCTTTAACTCTGGGGTGGAAATATAAGAAGCTAGAAACAGATGAGAAAAAGTCAGATCCACCATTTTTCAAAACTGAACTTAGTCCATAGGGGATAAAACTAGAGCTAATTTTTTGGTTGTTCTCCACACCCACCCCTAGTTCCAAACTCAGGTTCAATATAAGTTTGTGACATTTTACTTAAGAATTTAATATAAATTAAATGTTGCCCCAGGCATCCCTGGGCAATTTGTTGACAGGTGCTACTAAAAATGATTCTGTAAATTGACAATCATTAATTGGTGAAAGTTAAAGGGAATTTTATAATCCTGAATCTAAAAGAGCTTTGGGACAGAAATACTACTCTTGAGAAGAAGCAGGAGAAAGCAGGAGAAACAGGAGAAAGCAAATTAAAAGAAAGACAATGCCTGAGGATTCCACTTTTACATGGTTGAGCGTTCTGTGTACCAAAAGAATTTTGTCCCTGGAGGCTAAAAATCCTTCTGCAGTAGTACTAAGTTCTCATTTGTTCAAAGTGATTTTCACTTCTATCATCTTTCTCTTCATTCTCATTCAGAAGAGAAAAAAAACCATTTTCAATTCAAGACCACTGAAATCAAAATTAAACTCAGAATTGGCCAAGGGAAGTTTTCATCTCTATTTTTGCTTTGGACAAAACAAACTAACCTCCCTGGCCCTCTGATCCTCATTTATAAAATGAGGGGATAGGACTATATGGCTTCTGGAATCCTTTCCAATTACAGATTTTTTATTCTAAGCCAGGTTACATTCCTCCACATGACCAAAAGTTTCATGGTTCATGAAAAATCACTTGTAGTACACTTGACATCTGAAAATATACAGTGTTAAGATAAACACCAACATTCAATGTACTAAGATTGATTATCTCAGCATTCTAATTAATCATCCCTTGGAACCATTCTCTTCAGATTGACAATGATGGTATATAAAATATAGAACAGTTCAAAGCACCATTTACTGGGTTGTTTCAATGGCAAAATGCAAAAATAGAGTAGAGGACATAGATGTATACATTCTTATAGTTTATGCAAACTCAAGGTACTTAAATAAATAATCATACACAGCAAAAACTAGCAATAGCCACACCACACACCTGTGTGTTTCCTAAACATCAAGAACTCTCAGCAAAACTTTTTTGAAGTTCTTGATCACTAATTAAGCTGACCTCCCTTTTTGCAGTAGACTTTATGCAATGATCCAGGATCAGTGTGAATCTGGAAAAATTTTTTACTCATACACTCTTGAATAGAGCTGTAGAGTCACACAGCCAAGTGGATTTGGTCCCTACAAATTCATATCTCAATTGGACACATTTGATAACCAAGAGATCTTTTGATATCTCAAATGATTAATTATTGAGCTCCTCATAGTAAATCTACCAAATGTTCTCTTGTCTCCTTAAGTCTCCCACATATACTCTTCACTCTTATAGCAGACTACCTTGCTCCAAACCTTTTGCAATCTGGTTTCCATTCTCATCCTTCCACTGAAACTGATTTCTTCAAAGTTATTAATGATCTTTTGGTTGCAAAATTTAAAGCCCCTTTTCAAAATTCTCATCATTCTTGATCTCTGGGTAACATTTACTAGTTTGTTGATTGATTGTGGTCCTTCTGACTCCAAGAAGAGAAAAATTATAGCACTATGTGGTGGCAACTTCTCCTGTGTCTGACTGTGACTAATCAAATAAATATTGGCATCGCTCAGGACAAATAGCCTGTATGAATATTTGAAGTGGTGATGCTTCTAAATTTGCATATCTCACACTAACATAATGAAACAGTAAAATGGAAAATGGTATAGGTGATGTCTTTTGAGTCATGCGTAAGATGGGTTTAAGTGAGGCAAAGCTGTAAGAAGTCCTTGGCTTCATTCTCTCTTCCAGAGTCATTGAAGTCCAATGGCAAGACGATAGTCAAGACAACAGGCAATGACTCAGAATGCAGTGGATGACCTTGGCATCTTCAATATCTGACCAATGCTCCATAATGCTTTCTTCTGTCACCTTCATGGCACTTTGAAACAAGTTCTCCCTCCCTCCCTTCCTCTATCTCTCTCTCTACATATATATATATATGTAGATCTATAAAGAAAGACATTGATCTATGATTCATTTGTAAAGAGAAGAGATGATAATTAAACCTATGGCTGAAGACGGCCCAGGGCAGAACAATAATGCCCATATTTATGGAGTGTGATATAGACAATGAATTAACAAAGGAGACTAAGGAATAGTTAGATAGGTAGGAGATGAGCCAAGAGAGCAGTTCCACAAAAACCTAGAGAGGAGAGAGAATTGAGGAGGAAAAACTGGTGATCAATAGTTTCAAATGCTATAAAGATATTGGCAAAGATGAAGACTGAGAGCCATTCAATTTGGTAATTTAAAAATCATTTGTAACTTTGATGGGTATTTTTTTTTTTTAGTTATGGGTGCCTTTGAGGGTGTGTCTATGTGTCTGGCAAAGGAAGTAAATTATCCTATACCTAATATTCAGATTATACATCAAATATCTAATCTTGAAGAGAGATCCTATATCCACATTTTGGTAAATCCTTAGATATGATATACCTTAGCTATGTTTTAAGTTTTAAAGAGATTCCCCAGTGGAGGGTGACTGGTAATGAGAGAGAAGAGAGAGAGAGAGAGAGAGAGAGAGAGAGAGAGAGAGAGAGAGAGAGAGAGAGAGAGAGAGAGAGAGAGAGAGAGAGAGAGAGAGAGAGAGCACATAGTCTGACCCCACCCTTTTTTGCTTTTTTGAGGTCAGGGCTCTTCAGGATGAAATCCCATCCATGTGTTAGCTCAGAGCCAGAACTCCCTCCCATGAGGGGCTTCTGGGGCCACAGGTCACACTTTCAAGTCCAAGAAGCACAGATTTTCAGAACTGTTCATGGAAAAAAAGAGAGGCTAGTCCAAAAAAATAAAAGGAGTGAACTAATTTCCTGCCCCTGTACCAAATGTAAAAGTAAATGTGTCTTAGACATCTGGTGAGACAGGAATGAGGCAGCTATCCAATGACTGACCACACCTATTGGTAAGGGGTGGGACTCCCCAGTATTGAGCCCACATTAGAAAAAAGTATGGATTATTATCAGGGATGAAAATAATATAGGTTTGTTGCTTTTCTTTAAGATGATTGCTTCCTTCTGTAATACTTATTTTTGGGGCAGAAAAATGTCCTTCATCTTATTTTAAACTTTTGCATTAGTGTTTAGCAGTCACTAAATCTCATATATTCTTGATTTATCAAACTAGGAAAACTGGTATGAAATTAACCTTTTCAAAATTATAGACATTAAAAAAAACTGCAGTTAACTGTTAGTTTAAACTTTTCTCTGTCTTAATTTCTTTTTCAAAGCCACTATGAGATTAATTTTATGCCTTCTTAAACTCAGTGGAAATTTGTAAAAATTTAAATTTTCCTGAAAAATAAGATACATACATGGACTCTCTGAGGGAAAAAGGTGTTACTGTTGAAAGAATGTTAAATTTAGAGAACCTGGCATCTAAGTTCCAATATTGACTCTACTAGATTACACACTTAGGTAGCTAGTGGTACAGTGTATGGAATTCTGAACTTGTAGTCAAGAAGATGAGATTTCCAAAACTCCCTCAGACCCTGGACATATCATTCAACCTCTCAGTCTTCATTTCCTTATCTGTAAAATGGGAATAATAATAACACCTTCATTGAAGAGTTGTTTTTAGGTTCAGGTGAGATAATGTTTGTAAAGTGCTTTGCAAACTATAAAGTATCATATATATATATATATGTATATATGATAACAATACCTACTAGGTATTGTTATCATCATCATCATCATCATCATCATCTATGTGACCTTAAGCAAGTCACTTCACTTTCTGGGCTTCAATTTCTTCATCTGGAAAACAGGTACACTGGCCTGAGTGATCTCAGGACTTTTCCAACTCTAAATCTATGATTTACAGGACCATAGATTTGGTACATAATAATAGCTAATATTTGTATAGTGCCTATTATGTACCATGCACTTAACAAATATTATTTCATTTGATCCCATAATAACCTTGGGAGGTTAGAGCTTAATCCTGTTTGCCTCAGTTTCCTTATCTGTAAATGAGCTGGAAAAGGAAATGGCAAATGATTCTGTTGTCTTTGCCAAAAAAACAAAAAAACAAAAAAACAAAAACAAAAACAAAAATAAAAACAAACCAAAAGGAGTCACAAAGAGTTAGATACGACTGTAAAATGATTAACCAACAATAACTTATAGATGAGGAAACTGAGACAAATTGGAATGTTGAACAACTTACCAGCTATTCATTCTCTGAGTATAGATTTGAATTCAGGTCTTTCTGACTCCAGATCCAATGGTTTATCCACTTAGCCACCTAGCAGCCCTTTATATGAATTCATCAATACAGACATATTCAAAGATTACTATGTGCAAGGAATGGCATTAAACAGTAGGAATGCAAAGGCCAAAAGGAACATCAACAAGATGTTTATTAAGAATAGCAGGTTTCTTCCTCTGTTAAAAAAGGATAACAATAGCACCAACAACACAAGTTTATCAAGAAGATATAGGGAAAATGCAAGTGTCAAACTCCTTTAGGGATATGAACTGTTTTAAGTGCATGGGATTTTATATTTGGAAAGACCATAGATTATATCTAGCTCAACAAGCTGTATTTTACAGAGGAAACTGAGGCCTAGAGAAAGAAAAAGCATGCTTGTAACACTGTCACTTTTGAAATGATTTTATATCCATTTGTAAATGCTTTGCCCTTCTTTACTTTCATATGTATTCTTTTCCTTCAGAATAATGTAAGATCCTTTAAGGACCACTGGCTTTCATTTTGTCTTTGTATTTTTATGCTGAATACAATGTGGGGCACACAGTAGGTGCTTAATAAATGTTTGTTGAGTCGAATTGAATTAAATCCTATTCCCAATTTTTAAAAAAGGTGTATAAAACAAACACAATTCATTGAGAGTGTTGGTTGTGTTTTTATTGTTGGGTGGTGGCAATTTTTGCTTTATCAGAGAAATCTGTTACAAACACATTTCATTAGGGGTGGTAAAGGCCACAGTGGTGGTAATTCTTTGCTTTATTAAATGACTAGAGAACTTCCCCCCAAATTTCCTTTAGAGGCATCCTTCATGCATTAAACACATAATCTGATTTTCATGCAATTTTCTAAGAACAAATCTACCGCCAGCTAGTCTTGTCTGTCCAGTAAAATCTCATTAGTTGGTACTTGAGTAATTTGGAATTTGTGATAATTTGGACAAGAGCCACACAGTTTATTTTTGAGTATTGTTATTATAGAATCAGTTAGAAAAGAAAAGGGAGAGAGCAAATTGGAAAGGAGATCTCAGGGGGAGATTATTGACTTAAGTGGACAAAGTGTTTCCAAGCAATTTGGAAATTTCTGTATAGGTATAAACAGTGTAGCTAGGAAAGGTCACCATTGCTCAGGCTGTTTCTTTGATATGCTAATTAAGACCATTTTTATCTATTAATGCTTTAATAGGACTTTTACTAGCCAAGATATCTAGCCTAGCTATTATATACACTTGAAAGTAATGAAATTGCCTTTGTTTTAATATAGTATAATGTGTTCTGTATTCCAGGCTAACCCTGTCAATTAAAATAAGTGAGTTTGACTACAGTCTTAGTCTCTGTTTCTCCAGTTCATGACCTTTTCTACTACACCATAGTCTCTCTGATGAAGAGAACTGGCTGTAGGAGTGTATTGCAGGAGAAGGCAGTAGAAAATGAAGGATATTTTTCTTGGTGAATATTTCTGCTTATAGGATTCCCAGGTTTGCTTTCTTCTGATTTATGGAAAAGTAAAACTTTCACCTATTGAAGACAATTGAGGACATAGCCCCACTGGGTTCAACAGGGAGTCCAGGAGTATTAGTTTTCACGTGGTAGAGATCGATCATTTTCAGTCCTGTCTGACTCTTTGTGACCCTATTTGGAGTTTTCTCAGCAAAGACACTAGAGGGTTTGCCCTTTCCTTCTCCAGTTCATTTGACAGATGAGGAAACTGAGGCAAACAGGATTAAGTGGCTTGCTTGGACCACATAGCTGGCAATTGGCTGAGGCCAGAATTGAACTCAAGAAGTTTTGCGTTCTGCTGATGAAGTGGTGGCATAGTATTTAGACAACTAACCTTGAACCCAGGACATGCTGGGCTCAAGTGCTTTTTGAAACATACTGTCTGTGTGGTCCTGGGAAGGTAACTTTTGGAAACTCTTATTAAGATGGTAAGAGGGGGCGGAGCCAAAATGGCAGTGTAGAGTCAGGGAAAGTTCAGATCTCTGAAAACCTTTCTTTACCGATTATAAACTAAATGCTCCAAGGGGACTGAAAATCAAACCTAACAACAAGACAGAGTCAAGGAACCCTCCTGCTGGCCTCAACTTAAAAGGTATGCCCCCCAAAGCTGGAATTTGAGAACACTTGGGTATAAGAGGAAAGAAGAAGAAAGGTCCAGGGACCCCTCCACCACCTAGAGAGCTAAGCCTTCAGTAGTAGCTGGAACCTCTGGGCAGGCAAGGGTACTGGTCTGGAGGGTGTACCTTGTGGGCAAAGCTGTGCCAGGCTCAGAGCACCAAACACAGATGGTGGGAAACCAGTTAGAGAAGAAGCACAGAGCACAGAGTGGGCAGCCTAGTTGCAGCAGAGGAGACACTCCATATTGCCCATCTCTCCCAAGGTTTTGGCCTTAGGTCACATCCAGCTCTGCAATTCAGCTGGGCTTCTCACCAAAGTCTTCAGAGGGCAGGGAAATTCAAGCACCAACACGCCTCCCCCACAGATTGTGCTGAGAGATTTGCTGACAAAGCTCCAAAGGTGATGGCTGACAGAAAAGCCCAAACCCACAAAAAATGAGAGGAGCAAAAGCATAGACAACTTCAGGGAGTAAAGAAGGGGTAATATGAGCAAACAACACAAAAAGAAAAAAGAAATTACAATAGACAGCTTCTATACAGGCAATGAACAAAGAGCAAACAGAACCAAGAAGGATGAGGGAACACCAAGCAAAAAAACAGAAACCTCAGTGAATTGGATGCAAGCTTTGGAAGAACTCAAAATATAATTCAAAACACAATTAAGAGAGGCTGAAGACAACTGTGAAAAAAACTTAGAAAGTAAGATAGTCGACAAAAGAATATCTACCCTTTGATCCAGCCATAGCACTGCTGGGTCTGTACCCCAAAGAGATAATGGACAAAAAGACTTGTACAAAAATATTCATAGCTGCGCTCTTTGTGGTGGCCAAAAACTGGAAAATGAGGGGATGCCCATCAATTGGGGAATGGCTGAGCAAACTGTGGTATATGTTGGTGATGGAATACTATTGTGCTAAAAGGAATAATAAAGTGGAGGAGTTCCATGGAGACTGGAACAACCTCCAGGAAGTGATACAGAGCGAAAGGAGCAGAACCAGGAGAACATTGTACACAGAGACTAATACACTGTGGTATAATCAAACGTAATGGACTTCTCCATTAGTGGCAGTGTAATGTCCCTGAACAATTTGTAGGGATCTAGGAGAAAAAAACACTATTCATAAGCAAAGGATAAACTATGGGAGTGGAAACACCGAGGAAAAGCAACTGCCTGAATACAGCGGTTGAGGGGACATGACAGAGGAGAGACTCTAAATGAACACTCTAATGCAAATATTATCAACAAAGCAATGGGTTCAAATCAAGAAAACATGTAATGCCCAGTGGATTTACGCGTCGGCTATGGGGGGTGGGGGGGAGAAAAAGAAAATGATCTATGTCTTTAACGAATAATGCTTGGAAATGATCAAATAAAATATATTAAAAAAAACTGCAAAATGGAGTTATGGAGATTTGGACACAACTGAAATGACTGGACAAAGACAGAAGAAGGATTGATAACTATGAACTGCTCAAGAAATCAGGAGATGACAGAAGTAAGGAGAGATTAAGGGCCTGACTTTAGGTGGTAGCAGTGGGAGAAGCAAGAAAGGAATAAATATAAGAGATCTTTTCCTGTATATAACTTGTTTGTACATATGTGTTTGCTTATTGTCTACTCCATTAGATTGTGAGCTCCATGAGGGCAAGGGCTGTCTTCTGTCTCTTTTTGCATCCTCAAAACTTGGTGCAGTACCAGACACACAATAAATCTTTAATAGATAAAAAAAAGAAAGTAAGATAGTCATCTGGAAATAGAAAACAGGGTCTTAAAAGCCAAAATTAATCAGCTTGAAAATGAGGAAAAGGAGATGAAAGATGAGGCAAAGAAGATGAAAGATAACCTCCAAAGAAAATCAGACCAGAAGGAGAAGGATGACCAAAAAGCCAGAGAAGAAAGCTAGTCTTTAATATCCATAACACAACAACTAGAAGCAAGTGACTTCACAGAGCCACACGACACTATAAAACAAAAACAAAAGAATGAAAAAATTGAGGAAAATATGAAGCACCTCATTCACAAAACAGAAGATTTAGAAAATCATTCCAGGAGAGACAATTAAGAATCATTGGCCTACTGGAAGACCATGACAAAAGAAAAAGCCTGGACACCATACTACAGGAAATTATCCAAGAAAACTGCCCCAATATTCTAGAACAAGAGGGAAAAGTGGAGATTGAAAGAATCCACAGATCACCTCCTGTACTTAATCCCCAACTGGCAACACTCAGGAATGTTATAGATAAATTCAAAAACTATCAGACCAAAGAAAAGATATTACAAGCTGCTAAGAAGAAATCTTTCAGAAACCATGAAACAACAGTGAGGATAATACAGGATCTGGCTGCATCTACAATGAATGACCGAAAGACATGGAATTTTATATTCTGGAAAGCAAGGGAACTTGGTCTACAACAAAGAATCAATTACCCAGCAAAACTAATCATACTCTTACAGGGGAAAGTATGGACATTTAACAAAATAGAAGAATTCCAATCATTTGTAAAGAAAAGAACAGATCAGAACAGAAAATTTGATGTCTACGCACAGAACTCAAGAGAATCATCAAAAGGTAATTATAAAAGAGGAGGGAAAAAAAAGCAACCCCCCCAAAAAAAAAACCTCAACAAAAAAACAAAAAAACACAATTTTTTAAAAGAGCCCCAATAAATTAAAATGATATGTATCCCTATAAGAAAAGAGGCCATTGGTAACTCTTTAAAAAGAGTGTTATTATCACCTGGGCAGCCAGAAGAATTATACTTAGAGGGAACAGTGACAAACTGTATAGGATGAAATGCCAAGACATAAATATGTATATAGATATATGTATGAATAAATATGTGTGTGTATATATATATATATACATACATATATATACAACTAGAGCTAAAAAAAAGAATTTAATACTAAAATAAATGGGAAAAGAAACAAAATAGCGGTAAGTTTATATGTCACAAAGAAGTTCATGGCAAGAGGGGGGGAAAACATCAATACACCGGAAGGGAAAAGAGGTTGGAGATAGGAAATACTCAACTCCTATGTGAATTGAAATTGACTCAAAGAGGGAAGAACAATCAAATACACTAGTGAAGAGAATTGATTTGCGCCCTAGAGGGAAGTAGAAAGGTAACAAATGGACTGGTTGGGAGGGAAGCAATACAAGGGAGGGAGGGGGGGGTTGTAGAAAAAGATTGTAAAGAAAATAAGAGGGGAATAAGAAGGGAGGGGAATAGAAAGGGAAGTAAAATAAGAATGGGAATTAGGGGGACTGATAAACAAAGCATTAGTATAGAAAGAAATAGTGAAAGAAGAAAAGGCAGGACTAGGAGTAGAAATCAAAATTCTGGGAAATACACAGGTAGTAATCATAACTCTGAATGTGAATGGAATTAACTCACCCATAAAACACAAGCAAATAGAGTGGATTAGAAACCAAAACCCTACCATATGCTGTCTACAAGAAACACACATGAGGAAGGTAGACACACATAGGGTAAAAGTAAGAGGATGGAGCCAAATCTACTGGGCATCAATTGATAAAAAGAAGGCAGGAGTTTCAATCATGATATCTGACAAAGCCAAAGTAAAAATAAATCTAGTTAAAAGAGATAGGGAAGGTAATTACATACTGATAAAAGGCAGTATAGACAATGAGGAAATATCAGTACTCAACATGTATGCACCAAATGGTATAGCATCCAAATTTCTAAAGGAGAAACTAGTGGAGCTCAAGGATGAAATAGAAAAACTATCCTAGTGGGGGACTTGAACCTTCCTCTATCAGAACTAGACAAATCAAACCAAAAAATAAATAAGAAAAATATAAGAGAAATGAATGAAATTTTAGAAATTTTAGAGTTAGTAGATATATGGAGAAAAATAAACAGGGACAAAAAGGAATACACCTTCTTTTCAGCAGCACATGGTACATTCACAAATATCAACCATGTACTAGGGCATAAAAACATTGCAAACAAGTGCAAAAGAGCAGAAATAATAAATGCAACCTTCTCAGATCACAATGCAATTAAAATAATAATTAGTAAGGGCACATAGAGAGGCAAATCAAAAATTAATTAGAAATTAAATAATACTATTCTCCAAAATCGGTTAGTCAAAGAACAAATCATAGAAACAATTAATAATTTCATGGAAGAAAATGACAATGATGAGACATCCTTTCAAAATCTATGGGATGCACCCAAAGCAGTACTCAGGGGGAAATTCATATCCTTGAGTTCATATAATAACAAATTAGAGAGGGCAGAGGTCAAACTAAAAAACTAGAAAGTGAAAAAATTAAATATCCGCAGATGAAGACTAAATGAGAGATCCTAAAAATCAAAGGAGAAATTAATAAAATTGAAATTCAAAGAACTATTGATTTAATAAATAAGACTAGAAACTGGTACTTTGAAAAAACAAATAAAATAGACAAAGTACTGGTCAATCTAATTAAAAAAAGAAAGAAGCAAACCAAATTGAAAGTATCCAAGATGAAAAGGAAAACCTCTCCTCTAATGAAAAGGAAATTAAGGGAATCATTAAAAACTATTTGCCCAATTATATGGCAATAAAAATGGCAATCTAGGTGATATGGATGAATATTTATAAAAATATAAATTGCCTAGACTAACAGAGGAAGAAATAGACTGCCTAAACAACCCCATATCAGAAAAAGAAATTGAACAAGCCATTGTAGAACTCCCTAAGAAAAAATCCCCAGGTCCAGATGGATTCACAAATGAATTCTATCAAACATTCAAAGAACAACTAATCCAAATATTATACAAACTATTTGACAGAATAAGCCAAGGAGATCTACCAAATTCCTTTTACAACACAAATATGGTACTGATTCCAAAGCCAGGCAATTCTAAAACAGAGAAAGAAAACTATAGACCGTTTTCCTTAATGAATATAGATGCAAAAATCTTAAATAGGATATTAGCAAAAAATCTCCAACAAGTAATCCCAAGGATTATTCACTATGACCAGGTAGGATTCATACCAGGAATGAAAGGATGGTTCAATATTAGGAAAACTATCCACATAATTGACCATATTAACAAACAAACTGACAAAAATCACATGATTATCTCAATAGACGCAGAAAAAGCATTTGACAAAATACAACACTCATTCCTATTGAAAACCCTAGAAAGTATAGGAATAGAAGGGCCTTTTCTAAAAATAATAAACAGTATATATCTTAAACCATCAGCAAAGATAATTTGCAATGGGGGTAAAGTAGAAGCCTTCCCAATAAGATCAGGACTGAAACAAGGATGCCCATTATCACCTGTATTATTTAACATTATACTAGAAACACTAGCTGTAGAAAT
The DNA here is from genome assembly GCF_027887165.1 of Monodelphis domestica. Lineage (NCBI taxonomy): Eukaryota > Metazoa > Chordata > Mammalia > Didelphimorphia > Didelphidae > Monodelphis > Monodelphis domestica. Next base: position 267,715,652 of record NC_077227.1, read on the forward strand.
TAGAGAAGGAAAAGAAATAGAAGGTATTAAAATAAGCAATGAGGATACCCAGCTATCGCTCTTTGCAGATGATATGATGGTCTACTTAAAGAACCTCAGAAAATCCACCAAAAAAAACTAGTCGAAATAATCAAGAAATTTAGCAAAGTTGCAGGATACAAAATAAATCCACATAAGTCATCAGTATTTCTATATATCTCCAACACATCTCAGCAGCAAGAATTAGAAAGCAAAATTCCATTTAAAATCACCCTAGACAATATAAAATACTTAGGATTCTATCTTCCCAGACAAACATACAAACTATATGAACACAACTACAAAACACTCTCCACAAAATTAAAACTAGATCTAAACAATTGGAAAAACATTGATTGCTCAGGGGTAGGACAAGCTAACATAATAAAAATGACAATCCTACTCAAATTAATTTACTTATTCAGTGTCGTATCCATTGAACTACCAAAAAACTTTTTTAGTGAATTAGAAGAAACCATAACAAAGTTCATTTGGAAGAACAAAAGATCAAGGATATCCAGGGAAATCATGAAAAAAAAATGCAAAGGAAGGTGGCCTTGCAGTCCCAGATCTCAAACTATACCATAAAGCAATGGTCCTCAAAACAGTTTGGTACTGGCTAAGAGATAGAAAGGAGGATCAGTGGATTAGATTTGGGGTAAGTGAACTCAGCAAGGCAGTCAATGACAAGCCCAGAGATCCCAGCTTCTGGGGCAAAAATCTACTATTTGATAAAAACTGCTGGGAAAATTGGAAGACAATATGGGAGAGCTTAGGTTTGGATCAACATCTCACACCCTACACCAAGATAAACTCAGAATGGGTGAATGACTTGAATATAAAGAAGTAAACTATAAGCAAGTTAGGTGAACACAGAATAGTATTTGTCAGATCTTTGGGACAGGAAAGACTTTAAAACCAAGCAAGAACTAGAAAAAAAAATCACAAAATATAAAATCAATAATTCTGATTACATCAAATTAAAAAGGTTTTGTACAAACAAAACCAAATGCAACCAAAATTAGAAAGGAAGCAACAAATTGGGAAACAATCTTCATAACAAAAACATCTGACAGAGGTCTAATTACTTATATTTATAAAGAGCTAAACCAATTGTATAAAAAATTATAAAAAATCAAGCCATTCTCCAATTGATAAATGGGCAAGGGACATGAATAAGCAATTTTCAGATAAAGAAATCAAAACAAAAATAAGCACATGAAAAAGTGTTCTAAATCTCTTATAATCAGAGAGATATAAATCAAAACAACTCTGAGGTATCACCTCACACCCAGAAGATTGGCTTATATGACAGTAAAGGAAAGTAATGAATGCTAGAGGGGATGTGGGAAATTGGGACATTAATGAATTGCTGGTGGAGTTGTGAATTAATCCAACCATTCTGCAAAGCAATTTGGTTCTATGCCAAAAGGGTGCTAAAAGACTGTCTTCCCTTTGATCCAGCCACAGCACTGCTGGGTTTGTACCCCAAAGAGATAATAATGAAAAAGACTTGTGCAAGAATATTCATAGCTGTGCTCTTTGTGGTGGCAAAAAATTGGAAAATGAGGGAATGCCCTTCATTTGGGGAGTGGATGAATAAATTGTGGTATATGTTGGTGATGAAATACTATTGTGCTCAAAGGAATAATAAAGTGGAGGAATCCCATGGGAACTGGAACAACCTCCAGGAATTGATGCAGAGCTAAAGGAGCAGAACCAGGAGAACAATATATACAGAGACTGATACACTGTGGTACAATCGAAGGTAATGGACTTCTCCGTTAGTGGCAATGCAATGATCCTGAATAACTTGGAGAGATCTATGAGAAAGAACACTATTTGCATTCAGAGGAAAAACTGTGGAAGTAGAAACACAGAAGAAAAACAACTGCTTGACTACATGGGTCGAGGGGGATATGACTGGGGATGTAGACTCTAAATGAACATCCTAATGCAAACACCATCAACATGAAAATAGGTTTTGATCAAGGACACATTTATTACCCAGTGAAATTGCATGTCAGCTATGGGAAGGGTGGGTGGAGGGGAGGGAGGGAAATAATATGATTCTTGTAACTGTGATATTTTGATTTACTCCACCCTGCTTAGTCTAACAAAAGAGGAATGTCTACACCCCTACTCAAGGATTAAGTGTTGAGAAGGATGGCCTATGACAGACATTTGCTAGCAAATGACAAATCAGAAAGAACTGACAGACCCCCTTGGTTGTCCTAATTCAAGCTTATGCTGCCATTGGTACATGTGAGACACAGAAAGTGATGTAGATTTCTCTATTAATTATATCATAATAGTTTGTATTTGTTTTTTGGCTACCATAGCATCTTAACTCATTTTGACCTTTCAATACACTGAAACATCCAGGTCTTTTTTAAAATAAATATTTATATAGCCAGGTCTCCCCCTGTTTATAATTCTGTATTTGATCATTTGAATCAAAGTATAAGACTAATTTAGATTTATCTTTAATAAATGTCATCTTATTTGATTCATCTCATCATTCTAGCCTGCCAGGTTGATTTTGGATAATAAATCTGTCATCCAACATGTTAGCTACTCCTCCTAGCTTTATGGCATTTGCAAATTTGGTGAGCATGTCATCTATATCTTTAAATCATTGGCAAAAAATGTTAAATGGAATAGAGCCAAGGATAGAATCCTTGGGCCTTTATGCTGATTTTAATCCATTAATTCTCACTCTTTCAATCTGGCAATTCAATTTATTGTGAATATACCTAAATGTTCTATTGTGTCCCATTTTGCCATGAGAATACTCTTAAATGCTTTCTAGAAATCTAGGCATTCTATATGTCTGTCATATTGCCCAACTTACCATTTTTGTTCATCTGAACCCTACTACCCCACCCCAACCACTAGAACCTATGATCATAGGCTCATGGATCTTAGCTGGAAAGAAGCTCAGAGACTATCTAGTTCAACTCCCTCATTTTAGAGATGAGGAAAATTAGGCCCAGGAAGTAACTTTGTTAAGGGCATATATAGATTAAGAACTGAGGTGGGATTAGGGCAATATGTAATGATTTATTTTTGCTGAATCTGTATTTTGTTTGAGCCTACAGACCAAGGGATGATCCCTCTCACAAGCCCAGATCTGGGCTGGGTCCTAGGAGAGCATGACCCCCCAAAAAGAAGGAATCAGGTTTTTCTCTTTGACTCAATATGCCTTCACTCTGGAGACCTGCAGAAAATATTTTAAATATAATTGAGGTATCTTATATGTAGAATTTCTTCAAATGGATTGACTAGGTCCCTTCTAGAAAAACTTTTAATATAAAAAATAATAGCTGCCACTTTTAGGACAGTTATTTATTCCCTCTATAACAAAAGAAACACTTAAAGCACAAAATATTCATAAGCAAACATCTACAAATAGTTGAAGCATTAGGTATAACCCATTACTTCTATTATGATCTCTCAAATATAGAAAAGACTCCCCTAAAACTTGTAGAACTACAGAACAGATAATTCCTATTATCTCATATTTGTAGTGTTCACTCAAGACTTTTAAAGAGGTGTTGTAAGACTCAAATGAGAAAATGAATGTAAAGTGCTTTACAAACTATTAAAGAACTATGCTGGATATAATGATGATGTTGACGATGGTGATGATGATAATGATAATGATGTTAGTAATGGTGGTGGTGATGATGATAATGATTACTATTAAATACTATTTACTAGGCCTCTACATGATGACTTCAGATTGTCAAAGATAAGAAAGGAAAATGATAATTTCTGGAAGAATTGAGGTAAGTGTTATTATTATCCCCATTGTACAAATGAGGAAACTGAGGCTATTATTATTCCTCCTTCATTTCAAACAGAACCAATGACATCATGAGAGTGATGTTTTGACTGTTGAACTGGATTTAAGTCAGGCAGAGTTGCACAAAGTCATTAACTTCACTCTTCTCCTAGGTGCTGATCTGATCTCATTTTCTCATTTTTTAGTTGGCAAAAAAGAGGCCCAGAAATATGAAATGATGTGTTTACTATCACTTTGGAGGTAAATAAGAGTGCTGGGATTTCGTCACAGGTCCTCTGACTTCAAATCCCTTTCTATTTACAATGCCTTAGTCTGTTTATCAAAATGCTGTGTATATCATCCATGGTAGATAACTGGGAGGACACAAGCAAGAATTATATAAGGTGAACAAGCATGGATAGTTGCATCATTGGAATGATAAACATTGACTAGATCACAGATCCAGTCAGTTGATAAACATTTATTGTGTACATACTATGGGAAGCTAAGTGGCACAGTGGATAGAATAGTGGGTCTGGAATCAGAAAGGTCCTTCTTCTTGAGTTCAAATCTGACCTCAGACACTTACTAGATATGTGACCCTAGTCAAGTCACGTAACCTCATTTGCCTCAATTTCCTCATTTGTAAAATGAGTTGGAGCAGAAAAGGGCAAATCACTAATGGGGTCACAAGGAGTTGAAAACTCACAATAATAACATATGACAGGCACTACATTAAGTTCTGGGGATACATGAAAGGTAAAAAACAATCCCTGATCTCAAGGAGCTCACAAATGAATGGGGAAAACAACATGTAAACAACTATTTACAAATTTATTGTATACAGTATAATTTGGAAATAACCAATAGAGGGAAGGCATAAGAATTAAGAAGGATTGGAAGGTTTCTTCTAGAGGTGGGTCTTTAGTTGGAACTTTATGGAAGTCAAGGAAACCAGAAAATGGAGTGTGGAGAGAGAGAATTCCAAGCATGGGAGATAGTCATTGAAAATATCCAGAATTGAGAGATGAAATGATGAAATATGACGAATTGTATGTATATGTGACTAGCCTTCCCATCTTGATGTCTATAACAAAACACCATTATGTGAGGCTTTGTTCATATATGTATCCTACATAATGGGAGACAGACCATTATTGTATATAATGTGATGACAAGAGCCTCCTCCACAAGAGCATTGTCACATTATTTCTGCCATGTTTTTTTTTCCCTCTGTGGGTTACAGGGTTGGAGTTTAGGTATAGAGAAACTTTTATTTAAAATTTTAATTGATTAATTTATTTGTTTGTCTGTCAAATTAAAATATTGAACCAATGGATTTGAGGTCTGTTGATCACCTTCAACCTGGTTTAATTTATCTACTAAAAGAGAAGGGAGAAGCCAATTGAATTTCCTATAATTCTAGAGGAAGGGCAAGGGGAGACAGAGATTTAGCAACATCTGTTTTAAGAGGAAAAGCAGAAGCCCACCCGAGAAGTTTGAGGGTCATCAGAAAATAGTACAAACATCAGGATAGTATATTAAAGCACATCTGTCTCCATTTTGGCATGGTGAACATGCTTTCAGACATTATTTTAAGAGCAACATTTAAAAATGCTGATAAAGTAGATTCCACATCGTATTTTAGGCTAGTGTTTTCTTTTTCTTCCTCATAAGCAGTCACTCTCAATGCCACATGCTGCATTAACTTTCTTCAGAAACATTAGGCTAAACCTCCAAAAGGTTGATTTCACTTGTCTGAGTCTTATCCAGTAAATCTAAGAGTTTAAATGCTATGGTGTTTGGGAAAAGGAAAACATCAACTCACCATTTCCCTATGCATATGAGCACTTTACAATGTTTGTCAATGACTCTATGCTGCTGTGGCAAACAGTGTTTGATTGGTCTATAGTGTCTTACAGGTCTAAGGTAGCATGTGACCTCTAGACTAGTTAGATTACTGGACAATAAATCATATTAAAATTTCAGGCTTCATTTGTTTTGTTTCCCTTTAGCATTAAAATCTCATGGAGGAGGGAAACAAATGAGCTTCCTCTTGTAGTTAGATTTGACTCCTGGGTTTTGTGTACATGTTTTGGTGGGCTCTGGAAGTGGTTAGTGTTTAATTTCAGATTTAAAACATTGAATCAGACAATCAACAAGAATCTATTTGAACCACTGTGTTAGGTACTAGAGGCACAAAAGACAAAAATGAATCAGAGGACTTACTACTTAAATGGGTGGACATCTCTTTTGTACCCTTATAAAAGAGACACAAAATCATTTGAGTGAAAATGGCACCATGAGAGAAGGTAAACATGAAAGCTTGTAGAAGGAGGCTCAAAGATAAGACTTACAGGAAACAGAATTATAAAATGAAGAAGTACAAAATCTCTGAGCATAAGGGCAAAAGTTGTGGCAGTGAGGAAGACTCCTAAATCTGGTACTGAACTCCTTAAGAAAGAAGACCTGGGAGAACATAGGTAACTGTGGTTTGGATGATAGATGTAAATAGGATGAATTGGAGAGTAGGAGAGGTTGCAGAGCACTAGGGACAAAAGAGGGGTAGTTATGTGGTGTAGTGGCTGGAGTACCCACCCTAGAATCAGAAAGTTTTGTCTTCCTGAGATCAAATCTGACTTCATACACTCTGTGGCTGAGCAAGTCACTTAACTTTGTTTGCCTCAGTAAAGAGTTGAAGAAGGAAATGGCAAACCTCTCCAGTATCCTTTCCAAAAAAAAAACACTAAATGGGGTCATGAGGGGTCAGACACAACTGAAAAATAACTGAATAAGCAATAGAGGGAGAGATTAGAAATGGCAATATAGAGCAAAGATTATTCTGACTTTTCCCAATGCCATGCTCTTCCTCCCTTCTCCCAAAAAGCATGGCTATGTATGAGAAGAAGGTCAAAACCATACTGGAAAGGATAACTAGTGATGGACTGTCATTCAGAGGAGCTAAGGTTCTGTGAGTGCCAGGAGTGGGAGGAATATGAAGTTCTAAAGTGAAATGATGGGATTATTTAAATAACAACAAAACTTACAGTTTTAAAATTAATTCTAAATTCTTTTCCTCTCCTTACCCTCTTCCTTATCTGAAAAGGCAAGAAAAGTAAACTCTATTACAAAATTAGGAATCCAACCAAATATTTGTATTAACCATGTAACACCCTCCTCCCCTGTCCCCCCTCTCACCATCTCCCCACCCCCAACCCCACCAGTATGCAAAAGAAAGAAAAAAAAATATGCTTCCATATGTACTCTGAGCATGTCAGTTCTCTTTCTGGAGGTGGATAGCATGTTTCATCATTACTCCTTTGGAATTGTGGTGGGTCATTCATTGTGTTGCAAAGAGTTACTAAGTCTTTTACAGTTGATTATTTTTACAGTATTACTGTTACTCTTATAGATTATTTTGATACAGTTTATTTTATCAGTTCATAAAGGCCTTTGTATTTTTTCCTTGAAAGTGTCCTTTTCATAATTTCTTACAGCTCAATAGTATGAGGATATTTATTGATTAGAGAATTGGAGGGCACAGTGAAAGGGGTGGGCTAAGATAGAGTGAGATATTTAAGGCATAACAGTTGCAGTGGATGGGGGTGAGAGAATGGGTGGTTGGAGCTTGAGGGTGGGACGATTTATTCTTAATCATGATTCAATATCACTGAGATTAGGAGAGTAACATTGGGCAAGAATTTGTTAATCACAGGGGAAGAATTCAAGAAGAGAAGTGGCAGATTGGATTAGCTGCAGTGATAATTTCTTAGCACTATCTTGGTTTTTTGGTGTTGTCTCAACATTCAAAAGGTCATGAATTTCTTCCTCTCAGTAGTCACATGGTATTCTATTCTATTCAATGGCATCAGGTACAAGCTGGCTGGCTTACTCCATGTCTTCCTTTTGCACATAGACACAGACAGTTCTAGGCTCAGGAATAGCAACAGCTATTTAATATATTTTATAGTTATTTTAAATAATATTTCATTTTTATAACTTTCTCCAGGATTTCTTTTTACTATATAAAAGTTCTGGTGATTTTTTGAGAATTATACTCTGATATTTTATTAATGTTATCAATAATATTATATTCCATTAATATTAATATAATAATGTTAAGGAATTTAGTTTCTTTGCTGATTTTCAGGTATTTTCTAATGAAAATATTATGTCTGAAAATACATACAATTATGTCTCTCCTTTGCTGAAGTTCATACCCTCAATTTCCTTCTTGTGTTTTATTGTCATTCCTAATAGAACAAATCCTCCCCAATTCCAAATTTTCCCATTATTATTGAGTGCACTGCCATACTTCCCGTGACTCAGACTTTCAACATAGGTGCCATTCTCAACTCTCCTCTCTCATCCCCTCCCATCATATTTGTCAATTTCACATTCACAGCATCTCTCACATCCATCCATCCCCTTCTTGGCTTTGATGCTGCCACCAGTCTAGAGCAGACTCTTATTACCTCACACAGGAGCTTTTGCAGTAGCTCTCTGGTAAGTCTCCCTGACGCAAGTCTCTCCCCATTTCAGTCCATCATCCATTCAGCTAAGTGATCTTCTATCATTTTAAACTCTTACCTTCTGTCTTAGAATTGATACTAAGTATTGGTTCCAAGGCAGAAAGAAGAGTGGTAAGACCTAGGCAACTGGGTTTAAGTGATTTGCCCAGGATCACACTCAAAACTTCCCATCTCCAGGCCTGGCTCTCTATCCCCTGAATCACCTAACCCTAACCTAAAGTCATCTTCAAGTTTACAAGTTTTACCATGTCATTCCTCTATTAAATAAACTCCCTATCACTTCCAGGATCAAATGTCAAATCCTTGTCAGTTTGGATTTTGAAGGTCTTTCCAACCTGGTCCCTTCTTATTTTTCTACTTCTTACACTACTCCCCTCCATGATTCAACACCACCAGTTTTCTTGTTATTCCTTAAAGAAAACACTGCATCTATAAACTATGCCTTTTCATTGGTTATCCCCCATTCCTGTTCTCTCCTCACCTCTATCTCTTCACTTCCCTGTCTCTTCCTTCAAAACATAGCTAAGGAGCTCAGTGGATAGAGAACCAGACCTAGAGTCAGGAAGTCTTGGGTTCAAATTTGGCCTCAAATACTTCTTAGCCATATGATCCTGGGCCAGTCACTTAACCCCAAATACCTAGCCCTTCCCGCTCTTCTGCCTTGAAACTTATACTTAGTATTGATTCTAAGAGAGAAGGTAAGGGTTAAAAAAAAACAAACAAAAAACCCCCCAAACTCAGATCCCATATTCTGCAAGAGATCTTTCCCTGTGCCTCCCCCTTCCCCTCACTGTTAGGGTTTTTCCTTCTGAATTTACCTCTCCTTGACCTTATGTATTTCTTGGTTTTTGCATGTTTTATCTCCCATTAAAATTATATTCTCCTTAAGAGAAGGGACCTTGCTTTTTTCTTTTTTGTACCCCTCATGCTCAGCATAGTGCCTGGCATATAGTAAGTGCTTAAATGTTTATTGACTGACTGATTTACATAATTCACATATGCATCTATTTATATCAGATGTTCTCCCTTCTACTCCTACCCCCACATCTTTAGTAGTTCTTTTTTGGCTTGTTTAACTTCACTTTGTGAGATGTATTGCTTAGTATCTCTATTTCTTGTTTTGTTATTTTGAGTACTTTATATTTTTGCAAGTAATGCTCTATTTCCTTTAAATTCTCAGTGTTTATAAAGCAATCTTATGGAAAGTAGTTTGGTTTAGATCATTACCTTATAATTTCTACCACAATAAGTGCAAAGTGGATATGCTTAAATATTCAAATGAATCTGTGATACTATTTTTTGAGGAATTTTTGCGAGTGACAGTGATCACAATCTATCCAAGCCTATCCATCTGGTATTACTTTTGTCCATTTCCTCCCATATATTCACTGTGGGGAAACCATTCAACAAGCTGGAGGTGTTTCTTGCTTTCTCTTAACATTGTAAAGATACTGATGAAGCAGTCTGGCTATTCCCCATCATCCTTAATTCTTGCCTTGTTACCAGCCCATCTTATTTCCTATCATATGGTTCCTTGATGACATATTCTACTCTGTTTTTCTCTGACGTTCCTTTTTGCTTATATATTGCAGCTTGCTTACACCTTAGAGCATCCCTTAGAGGAAGTTGCTATTGTTATCCCTACTTTATAGATGAGGAAACTAAGTCATAGAGACTTTCTCCCTGACACATAACTACTAAGTGTTTCTGGACTCTTTAAATTTGGAATTAGAACTCAGGACTTACTGATGCCAAGTTCAATGCTTTAACTATTGGGCCATTTAGCTTCTACCAAAAAAAAAAAAAGCTAGCATTTATATAGCATTCCTAAGGTTTGCATAGTTGATCTCAATTGACATGATAATTTTACTTTGACCCACATTGGATAGGCAAAAAAGAGTACATAAGTAAGGATGAAAGAATATATAAAATATCTACTAAGCAGTTGCATGCCTTGTGTTCTCCTTGCCTCAGGATATAACAGTACAGAAGTTGCTTTGAACACAAGAGTACTAAGAAATGCCTAGTTTAGTCCTCTTTTAAAGGGAGTAAAGGAATGTCATAATACAATGCAGTTTGAAACCATTGCTTGAGTTGAGAACTAGGCTTAGAGACAGCAGGTCCTGTGTTCAAATCTGGCCTCAGACACTTCCTATATGTGTGATCCTGGATAAGTCACTTATCCACCATTATCTAGTGTGAAGATTGGATTTAGCTATTTACTGATTGTAACAATGAAGATACTTGGTTTAACAAAATCAGGAATGTCTTGGGAACTCTAAATTACTCCACCCTACTTAGACCATACTTTAGGGGAAGATAAAGTTGTAATCTCCTGATTGACAATGAAGGTACTTAACTCTTACCTTATAGTGAGGCTAGAACTTTAAGCTAAGTCAATTTTAAGATCTTAATACAAAAAAGGTGTTAAGTAACTATAAAGGTTAAATTAATCACAAAAAGGTTAAGTAACTCACAAAAGGTGAACTTAACCAAGAACTGTTAAATAACTCTAAAGATATAATCAAATCAAAGAAGATGAGAACTGTAAAAGAATGGACATTTAGAGGAGGGGATACAAGGGTGAAGGTCTACATATTGGCTCATTTCCTCTCTCTGGGGCCTTTTGCAGTGGAGAGTAGGCTGATAGCAGTGTGCTGGGCCTTTCGGCATCTTAGCGTGGCTACAAGCTATTTATCCAGTTCGGTGGTGAATTTCTGGCTGAGTTTCCCTGCTTTGCTTTTCCAACTTTATCCTCTTAGAAGCCTCTAATCTTCTTCAGAGACCTACAGGTGGGAGTTTTAAACTCCCCCTGGTGAAATCCTATATCCTCTTCCCTCCTTCTCCTTAAATTCCTTCCCTCTATATTAATTAAATTACCATAAATTTCCAGACTGACTTGGGTATTTTATTTGGGATTTCCTGGTGGCCAATTAAATCTAGATTTTAAGTCACAACCCTGAAATTATCTTCACACTAGCCCTTACTGATCTTCTGCTTTGGAACCAATATACAGTATTGATTCTAAGATGGAAGGCAAGGGTTTTAGGAAAAAATTAAAAGAAAGAAACTTTTCCTCAACTCACATATCTATCAGGTCTGGTCATTGTATGAAGAATACTGAAGTACTCCTTAGAAATTATGGACCGAGGATCTTTCTGATACTCTTCTAGTTCAGGGATGGGGGTTCAGAAGACAGACACTGAAGCTATATCCTATCACATCTGGTAACAAATATTTTTCTCTTCCTTCCTTTTCCTGCTACCACAATCCCACAATTCCTTATAGTAGTGGTAGGGTCAGAGAGTGAGGTACTTACTATATAATACTATACAAAGGAAAATGAAGTAATGATTGAATAAAAAATTATTAAATGCCTAGTATTTGCTAGGTTCTAGACTATTCTTAAGGAATACAAATTAAAAAGTGAGATAATCCCTGTAGTAGAAGCAATATCCTAACCCTTCTCCCCAAGCAAGTTAGTCTAATTTTCCTTAAAAGTAATGAGACCATTGTCAAGAATTGGTTGCCTTAAATGAAAACCACTCTGAGGTACCACCACATGCCTATCAGATTGCTAATATGACAGATGATGAAAATGATAAAGTTTGAAGGAAAATTAAAACACCAAAGAACTACTGGTAGAGTGCCAGGGGACCATCAAGCCACGATGTCTTGACATGGTCACACGTGGAGGCTAGGAGGTCACAAAGTGGCTCCTTGGCAGAATGGACACACCCACTCAACCCCCCTCTGTGTGACTTCTCTCATTATCATCCCTTAGTAATGAAATTGCTATGATTATTGTTCTCTCCCTAGCTTCAGGGAAAATAATATGAGAGCAAAATGCTTGCACATTATCCCCCCAGAATACCACCAAAAGATCATACTCACAAAACCAAACCCAAAAGACTATTATGGGTTAACTTCTGCTTATGCATATAATTCAACAAAGCTGTGCTCAGAAATTCCCCATTCCCATGCACAGAACAAATTCTCCTAAGTCAATACATCAATCTTCCTAGGGAGAGGCTTGTACACCATACCTTAGTACACCATACCTCAGTGACTTGATTTACCAACTGCAATCCATCTTGGAACTCCCCATGAACTCTTAAAAATGATTAGTTTAATATTAAAACTGAGTTGTGTTTCTATTACCCTTTTGATCCCTCAACTTGGCTACAGTGTTTGTTTATTGTTTCTAGAACTTTTGATTGATTACCTATTTTTATTTATTTATTTATTTTTTACCCTTACCTTCCGTCTTGGAGTCAATACTGTGTATTGGCTCCAAGGCAGAAGAGTGGTAAGGGCTAGGCAATGGGGATCAAGTGACTTGCCCAGGGTCACACAGCTGGGAAGTGTCTGAGGCCAGATTTGAACCTAGGACTTCCTGTCTCCAGGCCTGACTCTCAATCCACTGAGCCACCCAGCTGCCCCCAATTACCTATTTTTATTAAAAGTAACAAATGATTTTCTTTGATTGTCCACAAGCTCAAGCACCTCACAGATTAATAAAAAAAAACAACCTCTAACTACTCCACCTGTTATGAAATCATTTATCTTTTGCAAAAGCTTTGTATATCTAGTCAGAATCAATAGTAACAATATAAGTATGTAGAATAATCACAGAATGTTAATCTTATCACTTATCCAATTATCTGCATTTGAATAAATATGTTGAATAATGTAGCAGTGTGCCAAGAAAATATGTATTCATTGGGATATAAAAATAAAAGCTAACCCTGGGCCTACTGAAGCAGTTCCATGCAAAGTTTGGCCCCAGGCTGGCACACATAGCTGTCTTCCATCACTCAATTACGCCTTTGCCGCCACACCAAGCTGAGGACCCTTGAAGCTGTGAGTAAGGCAGGCCCTGAACTCTCGCGAGTGGAGTTGTGATCTGACCCAGTCATTATAGAATGCAATTTGGAACCATGCCCAAAGAGCTCTAAAACTGTACCTACCCTTTGATTCAGCAATACCATGTATACGTCTGTGCTCCAAAGAGACTTTTTTTTTTAAGGGAAAAGAAACTATTTATCCAAAAACATTTATTGTGGCTTTTTTGTAGTAGCAAAGAATTGGAAGTTGAAGGGTTGTCCCTCAATTAGGCAATGATTGAACAAATGGTAGTATATGATTATGATGGAATACTATTGTTCCAAAGAAATAATGAGCAAGATGGTTTCAGAAAAATCTGAAAAATCTTACATGAACTGATGCAAAGTGAGCAGAGCCAGAAGAAAATATATACAGTGACAGCAATATTTTTTAATGAACAGCTATGAATGACCTAGTTATTTTTAGCAATGCAGTGATCTAAGACAATCCCTCAGACTCATGATGAAAAATGCTATCTGTCCCCAGAGAAAGAAATGATACAGTCTGAATGCTGACTGAAACATACTGTATTTTCCTTCCTTCCTTCCTTCCTTCCTTCCTTCCTTCCTTCCTTCCTTCCTTCCTTCCTTCCTTCCTTCCTTCCTTCCTTCCTTCCTTCCTTCCTTCCTTCCTTCCTTCCTTCCTTCCTTCCTTCCTTCCTTCCTTCCTTCCTTCCTTCCTTCCTTCCTTCCTTCTTTTCTTCTTCCTCCTTTCTCTTCCACAAAATGACTAACATGGAAAATGTTTTACATGATTGCACATGCAAAATCTGTATCAGGTTGCTTACCAGCTCATGGAGGGGTGAGGTTCTGAAGGGAGTGAGAATGGGAAGGGGGGGGGAGAAAATTTGGAACTCAAATTATTTTTAAAATGTTTATTGTTTTTACATGTGATTGAGGAAAAATAAAATTATACACACACACACATATAATTCCCTCAGAGGATTGATTAAATATCCCAGCTGTTGACCGCACTTCTCAGTCATCTGAGTGCAAAGTAGCCATGAGGAGCACTGATGTTTAGCTGAAAGATCTCAATGTGTTGCTCAGATAAGATACCTAAGCGTGGCTGAGTGAACTCAAAGTGTTCTCAATTCCTATCCCTGTTAAATATCCTTCTGTTACAGTTAAGTAAATCTGTTTTTATTGACTGCCAATTTACTTAGAGAGTGTCTCATTTTGTTACAATATTAAATCTAAATACCCCAGCCTCAAAAGATAGGAAACAATAATAGACATTGGGGAGTTTTGGTGTCGATAGTTAAAGGGGTCATAGAGCAACGTATTGCCTTGCTCTTTCCAGAAGCAAAGATAGTAGTGATTTTATTACTGTTCATAGAACAAGAGGAGGGTCAAGGTGGGAGAAGGAGTGCCAGAGCAAATAGTCAAGTCAAGTCAGCAAGCATCATCTACTATGGATCAGATGGCATTATCTGGCATTGACTAGACATAATAGGTTAAATGGATTTTGTTTTCTGACTCACCAATAGGGCCAAGTCAGATCTAAGGCATGGTTCAATAATATTGAGAAGCAGATCAACTTCTCTGGGAAGTGGGGCATACTCTCTTAAGTTCTAGTGTGGAGGATGCTGATTCACACATGTAAATCAATCATTTGTAAGGGCTAGGGGTTGAAGTGGATATAGTGTTGGACTTAGAGTCAGGAAGAACTGAATTCAAATCTAGTCTTAATCACTTAGTAGTTACTGAGTAAATCACTTAATCTCTATTTCTTCATATGCAAAATAAGGCTCCTGATAGGACCTATCTCCTAGGGTTGTTGTATTATCAAATGAGAGAGCATAGGTGAAGAGGAAAATCTTAATGAGCTATTTAAATGCTTACTTTTAGTTCTAAAAGCATTTATTTCACTTGTAAGGATTCCTGAAAAATACAGATAACCTTGTGCTTCAGGATGCCTAGATCACATGCTTCTTCTGCTCAAGAAAAGAGGGAAGGAATATGGCTCTTGAGGTATAATAAGAATAGAAAAACATAACTGCTTCATGTTGTAGGTTAAATACATCCCTGGGATAGAGATATAAGGAAACGAAGTCACCAGGAAACTGGGTATGTGCATTTGTGTCAAACTGGAAAGCTTATAAGCTTGTGTTTCCTGGAAGCTGAGCAGTATCTTCAGTCTGTCCTGATGACAAAACTGTACCCATAAACTATTCAATTAATCTATTGTAGGTAGAGCAGCTTTTGCCATTGGGGATTGCTGTGTTCAACTAGAACCTTTGCCAAAAAAGCCCATATTTCCTTAACTTCTCTCCACATTAAGCTCACAGTTTATGACACAGATATTGTCAAATTTGGCTACGTTTTTTCATCTGCATGGAGTCACAATATGACAGTATGGCCTAAACACCAGATGGTATTCAGCAGAGTCAGACTGAGGCTCCAAAACCAATAGCTTACCATTAGCTTAACAGCTGGCCCAAGCCAGCTGATGAAATGATAACCTCTATTTTATAGGTTGTATAAATAGAGATGGACAAGGGTGGGGATAAATACAGATGGGATGGGTTTGGATAGGGGTATGTGTGTTACAAATGGTAAAGGACCATGTGTCATTTTGAGTAAAATATGTCAGGTTGAAGGAAGTCCTTTCCCCATATTTCTTTCTTTTCAAGGATAAGGGAATTTTACCTGGACCTCAAAGAAAGATCCTTACTACATCTGATTTCCATGCATGAGCATTTTTGAAAATATACAGAGTAGTTTTTAAAAATCAATATGTGTTTTACATGATTACACATGTAAAATCTTTATCTAATTCTTACCATCTCAGGGAGGGGGAAAGGAGGGTGGGAGCTAAGGTTAGAAGAAGAAAGAGAATTTGGAACTCAAAACTTAAAAAAGGGATGTTAAAATGTTTTAAATGTATTAGGGGAACAAATAAAATACTATTAAAATTGTTAGGTTTCATAGCTTTATTTAGTGTTTGGGGAATAATGATTTTTTTCTTTCCTACTTCCTGCTTTTTCATTGAACACACATATACATACATATATATATTTTTATATATATATATATATATATATAAGTATGTATGTATATATAATCTTTCTATTAATAATAAGAGAACTATATCTAGGCCATATAGGTGGCACAGTGTATAGAGTGTCAGTCCGAGAGTCAGAAGACTTATTTTCCTGAATTTAAACCTGGCTTCAGACACTTACTAGCTGCGTGACCCTGGACTTTGTCACTTAATCCTGTTTGCTTCAAATTCTTCATCTGTAAAATGAGTTGGATAGGAAAGGCTGGAATATTTCTGTGCCATAAGAGTGACAAGCAGGCTGATAAAAAAAAAAAACAAAACTTGGAAAAAAATAAATGAGATAATGAACAATGAAATGAGAACATTATACATAGCTGCAGAATTAATGTTAGAAGAATAAACTGTGAATGTTACCTCTAGAAAGTGACCTGAAAAGTGAAACATGAAAGACAATTTATATGTACATGGTGGTTTTCCAGGTGATATCTTTCATGATACAAAAAGAGTTGGATGGGCTGGGACACTGGTGGACAAGATTTATTATGTAGATATGAAGAAAAGTAAGCTAAGCATATGAGACTTGAAATTTCATTCATGTGTGAACTCTTATATTTGTATATGGAAATGCTTGTTTTATTTGGTTCTGTAAAATTTGGAGGAAATAATGTAAAAAACTAAAAAATAAAAAAGAAGGAAATGGCAGACTACTCCAGTATATCTTCCAATAAAATCCCAAAAGAAGTCACAGAGTTGGACACAACTGAAATGACAAAACTATACCTAATGGAAAACAATAGAAAGATGTTTCAGAGGACTTTGGTTCAAATCTTGCCTCTGAACTCACTATGTGTGTGACAGCTTTTTCCTATTTAATTCTTTCATTTTTAAAGTGAAGAATATAGAACAGATGGCCTCTGGGGTGTCTTCCAATTATTGATGAATAATTCTATCTTATCTATGCTAATTCTATGAGGTTTATAAAAGCCACGCTTCCATAAATACTTGTCTCAGCAACCCTACTATAATAATATTTCTTAAAGTACATTTATGATTTTGATATTTAGAGAGAAAATGTGGTACAGGGGTAGGGTCAAGATGTTGGAATAAAGGCAGGAACTCACCTGTGCTCTCCCAACTTCCCCTCTAAACAATGTTAAAGTAACAAAATAAAGTCTGGTAAACACACACACACACACACACACACACACACACACACACACACACACACCAAAAGGATGGGCTGGAAAATTTTCCTATCTAGGACAACTTAGAAGGTCAGAAGGAAAGGTCTTTCTCATTGGGGTCAGAGTAGAGTGCTGTCTATCAAAGACTGTATGCCAACAAGACAATTGCAAGCCTTCGGAGTGACTGAAAACACAGCAATACCTTCGGAAATTATAGGGGACCCTTTGCTGACACTGAGTGCAGAAATTTATGCATTGCCTATTGGTGTGGGCATTCTGGGTTACAGTCCTGGTTGAGAAGTAGATGATCATTAGAGTGTGTGGTCACAGGGGATCCTTGTCACAGAGAAGAGTGCTTGTGATCACTCATAGACCAAAGTATAGGCTAGGAAAGCAGTGGCCATACCTCACTTTAGATCATACTACTTTGGAAGAACTAAAAACTCAATAGACCTCCAGAAATAACTCTGAAGACAGCAACATGCAAAACCAGAAGCTTGGGTGTTCTTACCATCCTAGAAACAGAGTCCAACTTTAACATAAAGTTAAAAATAAAAAAAAATAGGTTAGAAAATAAGCAAACAACAAAAAAGGAACCTGAGTACAGCCAGTTATTATGGTATCAGTAAAGGTCAAAACAAACCAAGAAGAAGATAATAAAGTCAAAACAGTTTACAATAAAAGCCTCAAAAACATGAATTGGTCTCAAGTCCAAAAATAATTCTTGGATGAGCTCATAAAGTATTTAAAAAACCAAATACAAGAGGTAAAGGAAAAAATTAGGCAAAGAAATGAGAAAGATCCAATAAAATAATTTAAAAAGTAAATAATTTGGTAAGGGAACAAAAAGAATACTGATGAAAATAGCAACCTTAAAAATAAAATAGGCCAAATGGTAAAAGAGACACAAAAATCCACTGAAGAGAGGAACTCTTTCAAAGCTAGAATTTGCCAAATGGAAAAGCAATTATAAAAAAGAAAATAATACTTTTAAAATTAGAATTGGGAAAATGTCAATTAATGACTCCTAGAGGCAAAAAAACTCAATCAAACAAAATTTAAAAAATGAAGAAATAGAAGAAAATGTGAACTATCTTATTTGAAAAATAACTGACCTGGAAAAATAGATTGAGGCAAGATAACTTATGAATTATTGGACTGTCTAAGACCTATGTCCAAAAATTAATCATATTTCAAGAAATGATTAAGGAACATTACCCAGATATCCTAAAATCAGAGGGTGAAGTGAAAATTGAGAGAATCCACCAATCACCTTCAGAAAGAAATCCCCTAGTAAATACTGCCGCCTCACTCCATCTCAGGAATATTATGACCAAATTCCAGAACCCCCAAATAAAATAAAATATTGTAAGTAACCAGAAAGAATCAAAATACTATGGAGCCACAGACAGATCACCCTAGAGTTAGCAGCTTCTACATTAAAGGAATGGAGGTCTTGGAATATGATAATCCAGAAAGTATAGGGGCTAGAATTATAACCAAGAATCACCTACTCAGTAA
Organism: Monodelphis domestica; assembly: GCF_027887165.1. Lineage (NCBI taxonomy): Eukaryota > Metazoa > Chordata > Mammalia > Didelphimorphia > Didelphidae > Monodelphis > Monodelphis domestica. The sequence goes on from NC_077227.1 coordinate 267,734,587, forward strand.
AACTGAGTATAATCCTCCAGGAGAAAAATGGTTATTTAGTGAAATAGAAGAATTTCAAACATTCCTGATGAAAAAACTGGAGATGAAAATAAAAACAGACTTTCAAAGACAAGATAAATTCCACTCAAAAATTTAAAAATGTAGAAAACATTTGGAAGTCCATTTATCATGACACAGTTAAGATTGCAAGAATTTATCTAAGAAACATTATGGAAATAAAAGCTTACATAATTTGAGAGATATTATTTATACTCATAATTGTGTTTTGCTAATATAATAAAAATGACAATGCTTCTTATATTTATTTGATTATTTTATTTCAGACCAATCATATTTAATAAAGATTTTTATAGAGAAATAAACAAATTTAATCATGAAACTCAAGATAACAAGAGATGTGGAAAGAGATTATAAATTATACTGCAGATTGGTAAAAAACAAAATTATGCTGTACTTCTTAAAAAATAAGAAAGTTGATTAGTTTAAAGGATTAGGGCAACTAGATGGCATAGTGCAGTGCTGGGCTTGGAATCGGGAAATCTTAATTACTGAATTCAAATTTAGTCTTAGACATTTACTAGCTGTGTGACCCTGGTCACTCTGCTTCAGTTTCTTCATCTGGAAAAGAGCTGGAAACATCAAACCGCTCCAGTATCTCTGCAAGAAAATCCCAAATAAGGTCACAAAGAGTTGGATATGACTAAAACTACTGAACAATGATATGTTAAGACTATAAGACCAAGAAATCAAAGGAATAAAGTAGCATAGTTTTCAATAAATATAACTCAATATCCAACCAAAAATGCCAGAAAAAGTGGGAAAGAATCTGACAGAAGTAGGTTTAAACCAACACTGCATGCTGTATACTGCAACAAGTTCCAAATGGTTATGTGACCTAGAAATAAAAGGTCATATCATAAACAACTTATGGGGGCAGGTAGGAGATACCCTTTGTAACTATAGATAATAAAAGAAAGTTCTTTACCAGATAGTCATTTGAGAAGCTCATAAAATATAAAATGGCTAAAAAAAAAAAAGAGAAAATATGTTATTGAAGAAGCTGTGGAAGAATAGGCACATTTAATGCAGTGCCTGGTTCAAGATCTTTCTCCCCACTCTGCCTGCAGCTCTCATACCAATGAACTTCAATATACATATGACCTACACATTGTAGGCACTTAAAATGCTCATTGAGCCCTTATAGAAGTATTAAAATCTCACCTTCTCAAAGCAGCCTTTATCAATCTCTTTTAATGTTAGTGTCATTCTTTTATCTATTTCCAGTTTATCTTATCTATGTCTTATTTGTACATAGTTTACATGTTATCTTTCCCATTAGACTGTAAACTCGAGAGCCAGTTCTGTCTTTTGCCCTTCTTTCCACCCCCAGAGCTTAGTACAGTGCCTGGCACATAGTAGGAATCTAATAAACCTTTGTTAGCTGACTAGTACTGTTCTGCATCTAGAACAATGGAGTACCTGGAGTAAGAGTATTTAAACAATTCTTTTACAAAAATTATATTTCAAAACCCATAGGAAGAAGCACTTCTCAAAACCATTTAAAAGCATCCAGAGAATAAAATTTTTCCTCTTTGGAGTTTTTTTTGGTTGTTGTTATTGTTGTTGTTGTTGTTTTTACTAGGAGTAGCAGTTATGATAGAAATACAAAAAAAAAGAGACAAGAGCATCAGTGATGCATTCTTAAAAGTATACAGAGCAGAACATAAGGCATTCAGAGAAAAACACAGACAACAAACAGAATAGCTTTGGGTCTAATACAATAATATATATTTATATTCTGTAATAAAAAACAAGCTGTACATAATGATGATTTGCAGTATTGTGTAGAAACCTCTTTTCCCATTTTTCCTTGTTTATGGAAATGCTTGTATGTGCTGGTGCATTTCAAATGTAGAATAACTGGAAAAATTGGAAAATTACTAAAAAATAGCGATAAAAGGTTTGGTGTCATGGTGATAATTTAGGAGGTTGTACAGTTTTTGGAAGGATCTTGGAATCTTATGTGTATTTGCAAAGTTTCTCTCTTAAACACCTTATTGGTTTAAATAGAAGAGCTTTAAAATTTTTTATTTTGTGTGTGTGTATGTATGTGTCTTATCCTGGATCAGTTACTGGTCTCCACAGCAACTGGATATGGGATTCATGCAATGACCAGTTGCCATAGCAACGTCTTCATGTCAAGGTGATGATGGATGACCATTTCTCAGTGAGTGCTAATTGTGGTATAAATCTATCTGCTCTTTATTTCTAAGCAGGCACTCTCCCACTGTTTTGTTGATTATGATGGATCCAGGGAGAATGAGGATTAAGTCAGCTACCTGATATGACCAGATAGCTCCAAATTTATGTTGAATCTACTCTGAAGAAAAAAAGGGGAAATATGTTGGGATATCTTTCCAAAAAATTGAGAATTGATACTGTTAGGTACAATTTTCCTATCATCCTAGTTAATTCTTCAAGTAGAAGGGCAGGTTTCTTTTTCAAAAAACCTTTCTAAACCTCAGTTTTCTCACCTATATTAACAGACTAGCTTTAATACAGAAGAGCTGTCAGTGGAGCCTTGCCATACTGAGAAATTCTATTTCTGTGGTCTTTTGGATCAGGTCCAGTATTGGGGGGACCTGGGCCACAAAAAGAGGGGTGAATATCTTTTTTCTTATACATTTTAGATCTTTATGCCCTTACTCTGAAGCTCTGAGAGAAATAGCTTGAAATTCAGTTTTGGCTCAAATCTATGCTCTTTCCAAAAGGCTCTAGAAATATATAATTTGTGTGAAGTAGATCAGATATAGAAGAGCTATTTATTTCATCCACACAAGAGAAATGCTTTAAACCACAAAGTATGTGTGTACATATACATATACATATAGTATCTATTTTGCATGTGTACATATATTTATACATATATAGAGATATTATTTGTGTATTTATATATTTGACCCATTATAAGTTTGCATTTCAACCAAATGGTTTATACTTGATTCCATTCTTGGAACAAATGAGTAGGATGAGGTCACTTGTCTAACAAACATGAGATCCAAGACTTGATTCCAGGTCTTCTACTACCCACATTCTCTCCTGAGAAGGAATAATTCTTAACCCTGAAGAGCTTCTCCTTAAAGGCTTTAATATAATGTATGTGTATCTTTACATATGCATGTATACTCAAGCATGTATGTATATGCATATACATATACACACACATCTCTGCGTGTAGGTATGTATTTGTAGGACCTAGTGTAGCATCCCAAGCATATTCGCATCTATGAAATATAAATGACTGTATGGCTACTGTGTCTCCAAGCATAAGGTTATACCAATGAGGTTTGTGAATATAACCTTGAACTGGCCATGCGGCCCTTGGCTAAGACAAACTCATTAACATGCTAGGACTCAATTCCCCGGGAAAGCGCAGTTTGCAATCTACACGCCCAAAGGTGTTCCCTCTACCTTGCCACCCAATCTTAATTGTCTATACTTTGTGATGTGCTTACTACGTCCTTGGGAGTACCGCCCAAGCAGGACAGGAATAAATTCAGAGGCAAACCCATGAACTTCCTCTTGCCTCTTGGCCTTTCTCCCCTTCCATGGAGCTCCACTGAGCTCCTCAATGACTATCTCTCTCCTCTTGACCTTCTCCTTCCCCGAGGCTGTAACCACATTTGTAAATTTGCAAATGTAACTTGCATTTCCTACCTTAATCTCCTCCTCCACCTCGTGTTCCTTTGTACTCATACTCTCCTATCAAAGGGAGTATCATAGGGATTGCCTGCCCTATCCAACCACTGACTTGTCCGTGTCTTTCATTTCCACCCTGGTTCTGGGTTCCTACCTCTCCTCGGGTCCCATCACAAAGGTGAGCCCCTTCCCTTGTGGGACCCTGCTGGTCAGGGAAGTCCATTAAGGAAAACCCCCACACCCAGGGTGCTCTCCCTCCCACAAGGGGCTCTGTCTGGATCAGGATTCATGTGGACCATATTCCTTCCTGGCTACCTTAACCTTCAAAAGAGAAGTCAGACTGTCTTGAACTCTCATTTCTTTATCCCCATTCAGGAATTTCAGGGAAATTTTCTTAAGTATTTCTTTGGGATGGCTCATGTCTATGGTTTCCTCTGAAGTGATTATCAGGGTACCCATCTCAGAAAATTCCATGAATAAAATAGTACAGCTATATATTTCTTCCACTACAAAAGAAATTCTAAAAACAGAAAAAGCTCATAAGCATGCATTAAAGAATACTTAAAATGTAAAACACTAACCCATCATCTTTATTATATTCTCCCTGAAAGGTAAGAAACACTATGAGACTAGGCATTTCTCCTTTACCTGAGACCTGCATTGTTACAGTATCTTACAAGTTCCAGATGTTCTGTCCAGCCAGAGAATGACTCTTTTAACCTTATAGTTTTAGGATGATTCTCTTGGTAATGATCTTCTCTGAGAAGTAGGAATCACCTTTCTTGTAGTGAGCCAGTAGCAACTTATGGACCCAGGAATTCACAGATTCACAAAATAACATAAAGTTTATTAAAAGTTATATTCAGCTTAAAACTGAAAAAGACTTTTGGAACGTGTGTGTGTGTGTGTACATATATGTTTTAAAAGTATTTAGGAATTCCCTGCATTTGTTTTCTTGGTTCTTAGCTATCTTTTAGTACTGGAAACTTGGGTGGATGTTCTTAAGTAGGATTGTTGTTCCTTTACCTATTAATGATGTGATATGGGTACTAGGAAGCTGGAGTAGTGATATGGATGCAGCTGTGTAATTCTCAATACTTTCTGTCCCCTAGAAGTTGTCCAAAGGAGAACTTTTTGGCAGAAAGAAGGGGGTTTGCCAATCTGTGCCTGTATCTCTGCCTAGGGTCTGCTACTCCATGATATCTTTTCTCATCCCCCTGTTGAAAGTGATCTTACTGTAGGGGGCAGCTGGATAGCTCAGTGGATTGAGAGCCAGGTCTATAGACAGGGGTTCTGGGGTCAAATCTGACCTCAGACACTTCCTAGCTGGGTGGTCCTGGGCAAGTCATTTAATTCCTATTGCCTAGCCCTTAATACTCTTCTGCCTTGGGGCCAATGCACAATATTGATTCTAAAATGGAAGATAAGGGTTTTTTTTTAAGTGATCTTAGGAGCTTTCTTCAAATTTCTTTGTTTGTAGCCTAGAATTCTCCTTTTCAACCATCAGAATCTACCATAAATCAGTTATTGATGTGTATGCATGTCTTATTCCCATCAATAGATTAAAGATCTTGACAGGAATTAATTCAAGGTAGTGGGTCAAAATCAATGGCATATATATGGAGATGGACCTATCGTGTTCTTCCCATGAAGTATGTGATAGAACTCCTCCATAAACTTCTAGGGATGTGTGTGATGGAGAGAACTTGGTGACTGGAGAGACCAAAACAATCAACCTTACTGCCCATTGTTCAAGAAAAGGCATGGACTCAGGGAACCTTATGTAATAATTAAAATTATGAGGCTTATAGTAGATTTATAACTTTATTATATCAAAGTAATAGGAGTAGTAAAGAGAAGTAAAGGTAGGAAAAGAGTAGAGAAATACTTAGCTCTCTCATCTGTTAGGCCTGTGGCTAACTCTGACAAGAATTCAGCTTCAGCTCCCCATGCTCCATCCAGAAGACCTGAAAGACCACCTGGTTTCCATTTATAATCCATCTTCTCCCTCTACTAGCTCTCACACATCACATCTCAGGAACCAATCATAGTTTCTTAATTTGCCTGGGCTGCCCAGGAGGGGGAAGTGCCTGTGGAATCAGTTTCCCTGCTTGTTGGTTCCTTGGTTCTTTAACTTCCTTTCTCTAAGGGCTTATCTATACCTGGATTTACTCAGTGGTCTTTGACCTCCAGGTCACTGAGAGATGATGTTGAACAAAGGGAGAGAGAAATTTGCTTCCAACACTTATAAAGAGAATGACCTCTCTTTGTGTCTCTTTGTCTCTGTCTCTATCTCTCATCTTTGTCTCTTTCTGTCTCTTCCTCTGCCTGTCTCTCTGTCTCTGTCCCTGGTTCTCTCTGTCTCTATCTCTGCCTCTATCTCTCTTCCCTTCCATCTGTTAAACATGTCAGGACTCTATAGCTTTCCTACTGGGTTCCCCATAAGGACAAAAGGACAGCTGCCTTTCCCTCACCCCCCAGCAAAATAGTGGCATTTCAGCCCATGGAAGCTAGGATAAGGTGCTTGCCTAACAAAGCCTGAGTCTTGGGACTCTGTCTTTTTCATTTTGTGTTTCTTTCTTGAGCATAGATTACTAAAAGTTGATCTTATGATAGATATTTCCAGGCTTGGAAACAGTTTCATGGGTATGGAGATTAGAACTCCCGGGTCTGTCAGTCAGAGTTAACTGGCAATAGGAGGTATTTCTTAGCTCACAGGACATACAGAAACAGACGGTGAGCCTGATTTGGCCCTTGGCTGTAGTTTGCTCACTCCTTGCCTAATGAATTGCCATTCATATGTGTTACTCCCCTGCTTTGACTATAATATGATAGGAAATTAAAAAAAAACACAAATATTCTACTCGTTCAACATGTTATCTCTATTTCCTCTTTTACATATAAAGCAATTTCCATGTTTTATTATATCACATGGTACCTAGCATATGGCAGAAACTCATACATATTCAATTGTGTTATTGGCAAAAATTTAGAAAATACATGGCATTTAGGAAATAGTCATCATGCTGTCTATGAGTGAGTAACTGGATTTTAGAGCAATTTGTCTTTAATGCTACCGATTTCCCCCCTAATGCTATAGTTTGAATGAAATGATAAAGTCTGTTTCCCAATAATTGAGTTGCTAAGAGACCACTTCTGTTTATTTGTTTTGAAAGTATCGTATTTTTTTTCTTCATAGTTTGTCTCCATTCCTGGAATCTCCTGTAACATGTGTTACCTAAGGGACAAGAAATCTATGTAATCCAAGGCTCAGACTTAAAGCTCTGGGCACCAAAAGACTGGGTTAAATCCATTGGACTTCTTCATAACAGAAAGGCACTATGATATGTTAATAGGCAGCCAGGTGGTACAGTGGATAGAGTGCCAAGTCTGGAGTCCAGAAGATCTGAGATTTGAAATCTGACCTCAGGCACTAGCTGAGTGATCCTGGTCAAGTCATTGAATATCCTTTGACTTTGTTTTCTCATCTATAAAATGGGCTAGAGAATGAAATGGCAGACCACTCCAGTATCTTTACCAAGAAAAACTTAAATGAGATCATGAAGAGTTGGATGTGACTAGAATGAATGAATATATTATGAAAAAGAGCTGACCTTGGAATTGGGAAGACCTTGGTTAAAATCCTGCCTCTCACTCACATCAGTGTGTCTGAGCAAGATTGACATAACCTTTTGTGGTCCCAGCTAACTATCTAAGTTTCAAACATTCTAGAATTTCCTCACTTAGGAATTTTTCATAATAATGAATTCACAACCAAAGATAAGTTATGAAGTTCAGATGAGGTAATACGTGAAAAAAACATTTTGGAATCTAAAGGAAAAAATGTACTAATAAGGATAATGATAGTATTATGTACACACCAGGGCTGGTATGAGGAAAGTATTTTTGCAAACCTCAAAATGTGCTGGTTAATATGTAAGTGATACAATCTTCTTATCTTTTGATTACCCAAATTACAGGGGGAACACTGAGTGGCCAAAGGATAGAATGCTAGACTTGGAGTCAGAAAATCCTGAGTTCAAATCCTGCCTTGGACACTCGATAGCTGTGAGATTCTGGAAAAATGACAACTTCTTTGATTCTCAGTTTCCTTATCTGTAAAATGGGAATAATAATAGTAACTATCTCTCAGATTGCTTTGAGGATCAAATGACATGTTTGTAAAATACTTTGCCAAAGTTTAAGGGTTGAAGAAAAACAGTTAAGTGGTATAGTTCAATTAATATTTAATTCAAAGCCAGGAAGACCTGTGTCCAAATTCTGTCTCAGACACTAGCTGTCTAATTCCTAGTCATTTAATCTCTGCCAGACTCAGTTTCCTTATCTCTAAAATAGGACAATAATAGTATCTAATACTCATCTGTTGTGAAGATCAAATGAGATTACCTGTGTAAAGTGCTTTACAAATTTTTAATTGCTCTACAAATACCATCAATATTTTTCATCAGGGTTATTCAGACCTGCATCTGTCTGCCATTTTGGGACTAGATGAATAGATATTCATATTTCTTGTTGAAAATACTCCCAGTCCTAGAGTTGAACAAATTCATCTGGAGCCAAATTCTTTTCTCTTACCATTTCTGGATATTATTTTTTCTAGAGCTGCAAGGTGGCACAATGGATAGACAGAGTACTGGGCTTGTAATCAGGAAGACCTGAGTTCAAATCCAACCTTAGAAACTTCCTACCTGTGTGAATTTTGGCAAGTCACTTAATTAACCTCTGTCACTAGAGTCACAAATAACAAATGATTCTAGGATCTTTGCCAAGAAAATCCCATGGACAGAGGTCCACGGGGTCATAAAGAGTCAAACATGATTGAACAATAGCAGCAAGCTGATTAGCAGAATGAAGACCTAGGATTTGGTTTGTGGTGTTGTTATTGGTTGGCTAATTGCTTTGTTTCTGAGTTTTCTCTGTATACTTAACTTAAAGCAAGGCACTAAACAAGAAGCTTCTTTTGAGGAAGCAATGGATCACCAAATCTCTCCCTCCTTTGACCCTGCATTGATTTCTAATCAAACACAATAATAGGGACATAGTTTGGGCTCATTCAGTTCCAAATGATTGGAATTATTATTTATCATCTCTGGGAAACATCATCTGATTGATGGCTTGGCATGAAAGAAAACTGAAAGTCCCAAGTTTTAAATAAGAGTAGGAAATAATTTTGCCTAATGTATAGTACAGTCCTTGTAAAGAGCCATTAAAATGCATTTACCCAAGAAGTTGGGCAGCTAGTTCTAAACTCTGTCCAGATGGAAGACTAGTGCAAGGTTGCTTCTGATGCAGAATTCTAAGGTGAAATCAATCTGTAAACAGCAGTTTTGCCTCGACTGACTGATACCTTTAGGAGTACATACTTGGAATTTCATTGGAAATGCTCAATAGAACCTACATTGATATATAGATAGATAGATAAATAGATAGATAGATATAGATATGTTTTAAAATTTTCTGTTGTTAACTCACATCTCATGGATAGAGAATGAAAAGAGAAATACTTTAGAACGAAAAATGTTCTTTGGATTGGCTACATGTTTGATGTTTCCTTGGAGCACATTTTTGGTAGAATTTCTTAACTTCTACATCTCTAGAAAATGAAAGACTATTTATATCCTTGCCCTTGGAATGAATGCCAGAAAACTGCTTTATTGGTATATATATATATATATATATATATATATATATATATATATATATATATATATATATATCACCATGATGTGCTTTCAGGGATTCCCTTTCTAGGTGATGCTCATGATTAGCCACTGTCACTGAAAATCTCGTACTACAGTCAATCATGTTATAGTGAGTTCAAGTGGCAGCTGAATAGCAGAGTGGATAGAGGTTTGGGGCAGAGAGTCAGGAAGACCTGAATTCAAATCCTGTCTCAGACCCTGGCTAGCTGTCTCACCCTGAGCAAGTCTTTTAACTTCTCTTACCCTAGCTTTCTCAGCTGTAAAAATAGGGATAATAATGTTTTTGTTCATCTTTCATTTTCAAAGAGGACCAATGATGGCTTGACTTTTAGATGAATTGGATTTAAGTGAGGCAGAATTGCACAAAGTCATCTGCCTCACTCTCCCAGAATCAGTGAAGTCCTGTGGCAAGACAAAAGAAAGGATAATTGGCAATGGCTCAGGATATAGTGGATCAACTTGACTTCTTGGATATCTGCCTTCATGAACAGTGGAATAAATGGTTCTCTTTGGCAGTTCTGCTGTGGAGTTCTTCTCATGCTTGGGGTAGACATTCTCCTAACTCACCAATGGGTGCGAGATATCACAGTTACCCTCAGTCTGGTTTAGTCTGTATTACTAGGACATGACCACCAAATATGGTACAGCTTCTTGGAGTCAGAGATGGCAGTTAATAAAAATTAATATTTACTTACTTTACAGAATTGTTGTGAGGATCATATTTAAAGTATTTTACAAACCCTATAGTGCTCTATAAATGCTATCTATTATTATCAAATATGGTCTCTATATACTGTAAGCTCTAGGCAATCTCTCAAGTGGGAATTTTCAGTTCTACAACACAGCTTGTGAATATGGAGCCAATGAGTCATCAAGAACAAAGAAAATGTCTTTGAGTTGCAGTAATTTTCTCTCTTCCATCTTCTTCCTGGAGTCTGTATATATTCTTTAGGGACTAGCTGAAATTTTATTATTTTCAGTGACACCACTGGAAATAACAATAGGTTACCTTTTTAAAGTCACACTTGGGCTTCTTGTGTTCAAATCCAATTACTGACTGTTGGTGACCTATATCCAATTTCACCATGGAGAGCTCTGAAGCTGGACCCCAGTGGGGGCCAATTTCTGTTTTGCCTTTCTGAAGGTGATGAAGCTTGGAGTTTGAGCTGGAAAGACTTCTAATGAGTCAAAGGCTACCCTCCTCATTTTGATTTTTAGAAAATATCCTGACCCAATGCCTTGTTTTAGGATTTATTTTTATATAATTGCAAGTTACTATTATTTCATACCATTTTAAACTAAAAAAAAAAAACCACTGACCTCATCAATCAAATTTAATTGGCAGTCAGAGATGAAACGTGGCAATTTTAATATTTGTGTAACTTTATGGAAAAATCCCATTAGATGAAATAAGCATTTGCAAGTCATCTATTTAATATATTTTCATAAAGTCATCTAAAATGATGTGTAACATTTCCTTTTAATATTGTTAAAATTATATCTGTATATATTTCAATTAATTAATAAGTATTTGTTTTGCCTCCTTATTTCCTCTGCTCCTACTTGGGAAAAGAGAGAAAGAAAGAAAGAAAGAAAGAAAGAAAGAAAGAAAGAAAGAAAGAAGAGAAAGAAAGAAAGAAAGAAAGAAAGAAAGAAAGAAAGAAAGAAAGAAAGAAAGAAAGAAAGAGAAAGAGAGAGAGAGAAAGAAAGAAAGAAAGAAAGAAAGAAAGAAAGAAAGAAAGAAAGAAAGAAAGAAAGAAAGAAAGAAAGAGAAAGAAAGAAAGAAAAAAGAAGGAAGGAAAGAAGGGAAGGGAGGGGGGAAGGAAGGGAAGGGAGGGAGGGAGGAAAACCATTGTAAAGAATATGCATAGTTAAGCAAAACTAATTCCCACATTGGCTATGTCTAGAAATGTGTAGCTCCTTCTGCATATTTAGTTCCTGTTGCTTTCAAGACAAAAAAAGTCATTACCTTGTAATTTTGAGCTTTGTATAGAGAAGCTATCCATTTATTATTAAAGTTTACATTCTATAGACTTTTATGAATAATGATTGGAAAATAAATTTTAGAAATCATAATTTTATTAGCAAATAAAATTATAATTTCCTTTAAATACTATGTCCATATCACAATGCTATACATTTTTCTGTTATTTGTCCAACATGCTCTCAATAAATATTTATTGAATGGCTTATTGGAATATTTCACCATGTTAGGTGCTATAAAGACACAAGATCAATAAAAATCAGGCATAATATTTGTTCTAGATGACTTTAAATTTTAATGAGAAGCATGCAGATGAAACTGAGTACACAGATGAATATAATCTAAGGTAGAATGTGATAAAAGTGATAAAAATTAGTTATGCAAACTCAGGAGTTTTCATCTGTTTGGGAAAACCAGAAAGTCTTCATGGAAGAATTTAAGCTGGACCTTGAAAAATGCAGAAAATATATCAGAGAGCAGACATGAAGATGGGAGTGGTAGCATGATCCTTTCAATTAATTCAGTTTATTAAATGAACCTTGCACACAATAGGTATTTCAGAAATACTTCTTGAATTAAATTGAATTAATTTTAGGTTAAAGGTACTGCACACATAGGGAACCACATCAGCAAAGGCAGGAAGATTTCTATTTTATTTAAGAAATAAGCAAGGCAATACAGTTTAGTTGGGTTAAATGCAGGTGATAAGTGAAAGAGAATAATAACACAATAATGGTAATAGCATTTATATAGTATTTTAAAGTTCACAAATCACTTTACAAATATTGTCTCATTTTAATCCTTAAAACAACACTGGGAGGTATCACCTCCATTTTATGGATGAGAGAACTGAGGCAAAACCAGGTTAAGTGATTTGGTCAGTGTCACACAGCTAGTAAGTGTCTAAGGGTTAATTTGAACTTAGATCTTCCTTATTCTAGATCCAACTCTCGGCCCATTGTACCATCTAGCTTCCTGGAGAGGCAGTTTTTGGCTGTGCCATTAAAGTTTTGATTGATAAGCCTATGAGTTTGGACTTAGTTTGATAGTCAGTGGGAAGTCATTGAAATTTTTTATTGGGATGGTGTGATACTAACAGAAATGATTTTTGAAACTACTGGGATAGACACGCTCAGCATAGGAGATTTTGAACAGAAAGAAGTGGGGCCAAGGGAGAATTTGGGGAATGTTTATATTTAAGATGTGGGAAGAGGAAGAGGGGTCAGAGATAGAAGAATCAATGGGATGCAATTTCAAGAGACTGGTCAGTGGTATCAGATACTACAGAGAAAGTGGAAACTAAGTAAAAACCAATGGATTTGATCATTAATAAATCTTTGGTGGCTTTCAATTATGCCCCTCTTTCCTAATTTCCCTATTATTATTAAGGCTACCACCATCTTCCCAGAATTGCAACTGGGTAATATCATTGACTTCTCACTCTCATTCCATTTAATTCATTGCTGTCTTTTAATTAATATCTTCATGATATCTCTTATCAACATTTCCCTTATCTCCTCTGATATTGCTACCACCCTAATATAGTGGGAATTATAGCTAGATTGAAAAGTCTAAGGAATTAAGGGATGGTGAGGAACTAAAGAGGATGCATGTATATATATATATATATATATATATATATATATATATATATACTCCTTCAAGAATTTTGTTGGTGAAGAGAAAGACAGAACAGTAGTTTAAGAGGTTTGCTGGTTGTAGGAAGGCTTTTTGTTTTGATTTTGGATAGAAGAGATATAAAAGGAAATATGATACAATTAAAAAAAAAAACAAACAGCAAGGAGATCTGATATTGAAGTCAGGAGACCTATGTTGGAATTCTGGCTTCAACTCTTACTAAATACTTAATTAAAATTAACCAATTAAGATTTCAGAATCTCAGCTTTTCTTGGCTTCTCAAGGCTTAGAATTGCACTAAGACTTTTGAGACACCATGTATAGGAATAATCATCACGTTACCAATCTCATATGGTTGTTCTGTTTACACTTAAAACTTCATATAAATGTGAGCTGTTATGAGTTATTTGTAGGCACTGGAGAAGGGGCAAGTAGAGGACAGAAGAGAAAGTGAGCTCTCTAGTCTCAACTGGGACCTCACTGCTGTGGCAATATTTAAATTACATTCTTCATAATGAATTTTCTAGACCTTCCCTTTTCTTTTCATTCTTTCTACATTTCCCTCTGTTTTGTCCCCTACTTTACTGAATGACAGTAGGGCAATGCAAGTGCAAGACCTAGAGTTGGGAAAACTGGACTCATATCCTTCATTGGGCATTTATTACTTCCTGGTATTTGATCCTGGTCAAACCAGAAACTCAATTTTCTCTTTTGCAAAATGAGGATAATTAAACGAATTACTTTTTAAACCTTATTGTTGCCAATATATTGATCCAGTTTTCCCTTTAAGAACCTTCACTTGATTTCACTATGCCCTCAAGCCATTGTTCTATATCGCTTTTAACTTTTATCTACAAAGTCCAAGAGTCTCCTCTACTGATTGCCTCTACTTTTTCACTTCCCCCTCACTTCTTAATCTTTTGCCACTTGACTTCCAGCTTCCCAATATCACTGAAATTACTCTAAGATTTCCAGAAAATTCTGCTAAATTGATGGTTTTTTCCCTTAGTTTTTAACTTTCTTGGCCCCTCTGAAGTACTGCTGATCTATCCTTCCTTCTAGGTGTTAATTCTCTTTTTCCCTTAGCTTCTGTGACACTGCTCTTTCCTGGCTGTCTCTTTGGTGAAGGCATTGGTTTAATTACCAGTTCTACCTAGATGGCTGCTAACTCCAAATATTCAGCCCTAATCTCTGCTCTAACCTTCCACCTGATATTCCCAAACATTTTCTAGACTGGGTGTTCCATTGACACATCAACCTCATCACATCTAAAACAACTGCGATCATCTCTCCCAAGCCTGACTTGTTGGAATAGTCCCTCTTCCTTGTTCACATATTTCTGTGAATGCTCCCATTAATCACCAAGGCTTGAAACATCAGAAGTATGTTTATCTCCTCTCTACTCCATACCCAACATTCAATTAGTTACTTAATAATGTCACTTCTACCTCTACAATTCACACAGTCCAGACACAGGAAATAATATGAACAAGGAATTAGGTGAGAAAAACATTATGGAATTGTGTAATTAGATTCTGTTACCGTAAAAACTACCATTCTCAGCAAAACTACGATCCCCAGCAAAACTACAATTCCCAGAACCCCACTCACTTCCTGTTGTCACATGCTGACATAGACAGGATATAAATTGGATGGAGGTCTCTCTCTCTCTCTCTTTCTTCTTCTTCTTCTTCTTCTTCTTCTTCTTCTTCTTCTTCTTCTTCTTCTTCTTCTTCTTCTTCTTCTTCTTCTTCTTCTTCTTCTTCTTCTTCTTCTTCTTCTTCTTCTTCTTCTTCTTCTTCTTCTTCTTCTTCTTCTTCTTCTTCTTCTTTCTTCTCCTCCTCCCTTCTCCATCTCCTCTTCTTTTCTTCTTCTTCTTCTTCTTCTTCTTCTTCTTCTTCTTCTTCTTCTTCTTCTTCTTCTTCTTCTTCTTCTTCTTCTTCTTCTTCTTCTTCTTCTTCTTCTTCTTCTTCTTCTTCTTCCTATCTCAGTTTTGGTGGAGTGGGCATTTTTGAGCAAGTGGAAAAACTTAATCACATGGTGATTTTATTTTATCAGATAATAAACTTTATAAATTAATACTTGGAGCATTGGAAATTAATTTAAATCCTACAGAACAAAGGATAAATATTAGGATTATTTAAGGAACAACAGGTAAAACCTACCTATAAAACTCAAGATATGTTGGTGATATAATGGAGAAGTGGACAGTGAAGGCCAAGTCCTTAAGAGTATATAAATATGCTATTTCTCAGATCAAGCCAGATTGAGGCTTAAAGAGCCTATTTCTGTAGTATAGTAGATAGAGCTCCAGGCCTGCAGTCAGGAAGACCCAAGTTCAAATATGACCGCAGATATTAACTGGATATATGACCCTAAGCAAGTCACTTAATTCTACTTGACTCAATTCCCTCCCCTATAAAATGAGTTGAGAAGGAAAATGGCAAATTACTCTAGTAATTTGCCAGGAAAACCCCAAATTGTGCCACCAAGAGTTAGACACAATTGAAAAAATGACTTAACAAAAACAATAACAAGAGCCTACTTCTAGAAAGTAATACTCTTGTTGATGTAATCAATTATCTCAATAGTTTTTAGAAAATATTAAACCATTCCTTCATAAATACTAAAATGATGACTTCTCTGGTGTGGAGAGGGGAGGGAAGGAGTTATCTGGGAATCTTAATGAAACAAACAAACAAATAAATGAAAGAAGATAAGATGAAAATGTATATTGGTGAAGTTTCCTTCTTCACTTCAGAGTAGGAACAAGTATTCACTCTCTCTAACCATTTTCTTTTGACTTACTATAGTAGTAGTCTCTCCGAAACGGAGGATGACGATTGTCTTTGTGCGTTTTCATCTGTGATGTAGATAAGTGTGCACAAAGACACTTGTGCGTGAAGGAGATTTAAGTGGAAAAGTCGATGCACAGAGACAGTCCCACTCTCTAGGCATTGGATGCCTGGGCCCAGTGGCACGAAAAGTCGTTACACCTGGAGACTTCCTCAGCTGCATTGGATGGCCGTGTTGTCTTTTGTGCTCCAACACGCCCTAAGCACTCTACAGTTCTTTGCTGCGTCGCCCTCTCAGCCGTTGAACCTTCTTATAGATAGAATTATAATAAAGGTAAGAATCATTGAAAAATGCAAGTTGCATTTTTTTGAGAATAAAAGGGGGGATTGTGGAAGAGACATGAAGAGAGAGGAGATTTGCAGGACAACCCAGGCATGCAGACCAAGGTGAAGGACCAGTCTGTCAATCAAGGAGAAGATTCCAAATGGAATGTTCCCAGGAATTGGCAGTTGGGGAGCCTGGTCAGAGAGAGGAGAAATGGGGACTTTGGCTCTCTCTCTGGGGGTGACTGACCAAGAAAGGAGAAATCTCTTCTTTGGGTTTTCCTGATCATGAGAGACTGACTTTTTCCTGAGCTAGGTTTTTTGACAGAGTCTGGACTTGAATTACTCAAGCAGAGATTATCTGACTGAAGAAAGAAGAAAATAAGAAAATTTCTTGTCCTCCATGTCTCAGACTGTTTCTGAGTCACATTTGTGACTATACTGACATTTTCCATAATTCCTCTTATCTTTCAGTACATTTTATAATAATCTCTATCTCTTCCTTGGTCCTAAAATCTTTCTCATATATCTGACAGTTAAACTATTCTATGTTCACCTAATTTACTTGTAGTTTCCTTCTTTATTTTTAAGTCATTCACCCATTCTGAATTTATCTTGGTGTAGGGTGTGGAGATGTTGATCTAGACCTAATCTCTAATTTCCAGTTTTCCCAGCAGTTTTTTTCCCCCAAATAGTGGGGTTTGGTCCCCAAATCTGGGATCTTTGGTTTTATCATACACTATCTTGCTGAGCTCATTTACCCCAAGTCTATTCCACTGATCCTCCCTTCTGTCTCTTAGCCAGTACCACATTGTTTTGATGACCACTGCTTTATAATAGAGTTTGAGGTCTGGTACTGGTAGGCCACCTTCCTTCCCATTTTTTTCAATATTTCCCTTGATATTCTTGATTTTTTGTTCTTCTAAATGAAATTTGTTATGATTTTTTCTAATTCAGTAAAAACAGTTTTATGGTAGTTCAATGGGTATGGCATTAAATAAGTAAATTAATTTGGGTAGGATTGTCATTTTTATTATGTAAGCTCATCTTACCCATGAGCAATTATTGTTTTTCCAGTTGTTTAGATCTAGTTTTAATTGTGTGGAGAGTGTTTTGTAGTTGTGTTCATATAGTTTCTGTGTTTGTCTTGGCAGATAGATTCCTAAATATTTTATATTGTCTATTGTAATAGAAATGATAATCTGAGTGACTATTTCTGATTGTTGTAACTGGATACTCTGGCTGACTGGAGATAGCTGCTATTAGGAGACACCTGAGGGCTGCATATTTAAAATGGGGATAGATGAGAGATGATGCTGGAGAGATAGTTCCTGCTAGAGGGGTGCTCCGGAGCTGTCTATTGATCACTGATGGCCAATCACCCTTCCTCCCTCACCTCCTCCCTTCTTCCATTCTCTCCCAGTTTCTTCTGAAGCCTGTGGCTTCCTCCTTCCCCCCCAAGTGGAATATGGGATTTATGAGGAAAAACTCCTTTCTTTTCCTTTCTCAGGCAAGGGATTTATTGGTAACAAACAGAATGGGAATTGAGGGTGAGAGGGATGAGGGTTTCCCTAATCTGACATACTATATGGTGACAAAAAACTTTTTAACTGGCTGCTGATCTGTAATTAAGTGTTCATAGAAAAATTTCAAACAAATACCGCCCCCCCCCCCAGTAGTGATCAAGGTAAAAACTACTGTAAGCTTGTGGGTGGGGGCAAAAGGGATGTCACCAGCTGCCTCATCTCCCTATATGGCCACCATGTGTATATTAAAGACATTAGAAATATCACTTAGTAAAAAATTGCCAAGATTGTTGAAACTACCAAATAAAAAAGCAGTTAAGAAGCAAAGTCTAGAGAATAAAGGATAAATGTTAGGGTTATTTAAGAAATAGCAGGTAAAATCTACCTATGTAAGATGCTATGCTTACAGAAAGATAAGATAGTAACTCAAGACATGTGGGTATCCTATGAATGGAGGAATAAGAGAATCTGAAATAACCAAGGGGTGAGTTTTGCCTGTGTTATATTCCTCTGGTCGGAAGAAAAAATGACAAAGCCATTATGGCATATACACTATATTCTCCATCCAGTATCCCCAGAAGCTATTATTATGTTATCATTATGATGTTATATTATTAGTCCTTATTTCTTTTCCTTAAAAAAAAGAAAATAAAACCTTTACATTCTGTCTTAGTATTGGTTCTAAAATAGAAGAGTGGCAAGGACTAGACAATCAGGGTTAAATGACTTGCCCACGGCCACACACCTAGGAAGTATCTGAGGTCAGATTTGAACCCTGGACTTCTCATCTCTAGGCCTGATTCTTTATCCATTGAGCCACCTAGTCGCCCCATATTCATCTTTATTTCTAAACCCAAAGATTGATAGTACTATAGTGTTCTCCCAGAACTGAAAGACAGATCTCTAGTTCTGCTGATCTGTCTTGTTTACAAGAAACTGGGCTCCAACCTGGTCTTCCGTATGAACTCCTCTTGAGGTCAGAGACCTCACACATAGTGGGTGCTTACTAAAAGCTTGTTGATTTGGTTGAAGCTAGACAGAAAGAATAAAAAGGAGATATGTAGGGTACAAAATATGTGAATAACTGGAAGAGATCTTTGGAGATTTGACAAGGAGAGAAACAAAGAATAATCTTAAAAAGTCATCGTTACTTAAAAGTTTTTTCTGTTAGAATAGATTTCTCATTTGCCCTAATGTAAGTAATATTCTAAAAATAAATTAAAAGCTTTGAGGGAACATTTGGCATGTGCTGCAACAACAAAGACATACTAGCTCTCACAAATGCTAACTTGAAAGACAGATTCTGGGGGTAGCATTTCTGAATTGCCAACAATGCTTTTTTCAGAATACTTCTAATTTTCAGATGTCATCAACTAAAATGAGAGACAATTACTGCAAATCATATCTCTAACATTTTGAGAAACTAAGATGTGAAACTTAGCTAAACTGAATCCCTATGAATTCCATTTGGCACTAAGCACATAATCAGAACACATTCTGCATTGCATATGTCTTATCTAAAGCTGCTGGCTACTGCATTTTTATTTATTCTGAATTGGGGGGTAGAAGAGAGCTTGCACTTCCAGAAAAGGTAGTGTTTTCTTAGTCTCTCTAGCCTACTAGCAATTCAAATATATCTGTAGCCCTGGGGATCGTAAAGCTATACTATTTTCTTTCATCAACCATGCCTCAGTGAAAAGTGGAGGCATTTGGAAGTCAGTGTAGAAATAAAAATGCATGGAAATAAAAAATGAAACGTAGGAGGGGCCTTGATCAGGAAGGACAGGGGGTCATGAAGTTCCTTTAACAAACCTATGATGTCTGAATAATCACAGACTATTTAAAACAAAGCCCAGAGAGAAATGTAAGAAGTAGTAGAGATAGTCAGGAAATCAATGGCTTTACTGGTAGTCAGTCACTCCGGTCAGGATGGTGACTTGATTATAGAAAAGCTATAAATCTGAGAAATGGTGCCGTGACTAGCAGGGTTGCAAACTTATTTTGTTCATAGCTTTCTGTCTAGGGGATTAGAAGATTTATGAAATCCAAGGCAGGATCATTGAAGCTGTAAAAGAGAATTACTTTATTCTTATGCGGGTAAAAAGTTTAGCTGTGCCAAATTGAATGGTGTGGTGTATGTGCAATTTCTTTGAATAAACAAGTAATTTTGTGTACCAGGGTACAGAAGATCAGTGTTTTCTGTCAGATCAAAATTCCCCAGCGTTTAGCCATTTGAGTCCCTTAAAAGCTGTTGAGACTATGGATGAAAGGCAGGATTCTATCGCATCCTTCTAAGAGTGGGGAGAGGGTAAAGGGCAAAAGTCCTTCCAGCAAAGTGAGACCTGAGAGTACAAGAAATGGGTTCAAACAGGCTGGAGGCATGGGCAGTGGCAGCCATCATCCCCTGTACCAGAAGAGGTTGTGGGAGTTGGATATTCAAGCAGAACCCTTTCAGGAGATTGGGAGTGGAGGAATGAGAGATCCAGACAGAAGCTTCAGTGAACACCAACCAGGGAAGTGGAATGAGAACTGTTGCTGAACACTGAGGCCACAGGGCATATCTGTACAGATCTTGGTGTGTGGCAACTCATCCAGGGGGACAAATAAAGACAGTGATTTCATTATTTCTCTTTCCTCTCCCTCCCCAGAAGAGCATATGCTTGTACCAAAACTTATCTCTGTAGTGTTCAAGTTTTGTTTATATCCCCATTCACCTAATCCTTAAAGTCTGCAAAAAGATAAGGCTATGGTTGATCAATGAATTACTGATCTATAGGTATTTCTTTGCTCAAAGGCAGCTGAGGAAGAAGCAATAGGTGATAGGAGGAAGAGAAAGAGATGGAATTTATTATTATTGAGGTCTTTCCTGGAAAAATTCAGGATCAGATATGAACAAAAGAGACTTAGATGACTCATATTTTCATAGTTTCTCAAAGGCAAAAGATAATAAAAGTAGATTTAGACTAGCAGTAACCTTTCCTCCCCAGATGAATAGTGCCTCCCACATAATTCATTCCATTACTAGAATCAATTCAGTTGGAGGGTGGGCTCTGTTGATTGTTAGAGAAGGTGCACTTCAATTATAGGAGGCACACATTTATGATTTCCTACTCTTGTATATCTAAAAAAGGAGAAAAGTTGTATTTGTCAATGATTACTTTTTGAAGGAACAAAGGAATGAAAGATGGGATGAGAGAAGAAAGGTGGGAAGGAGGGAGAAAAAGAAGAAAAAAGGAAGGAAGTAAAAAAGGAATAGAGAAAAGAAGGAAGGAAAGAAGAGAGAAAGGAAGGGGAAAAGGTAGAAAGGAAGTAGAAAAGGAAGAAAGGAAGGAAAAAAGGAAGAAGAATTGATTATATTCCAAGAAATAGTGCTACACATAAAAAAGTGTGCTACCTTTCCACAGTCTCTCCAGCATTAACTATTGCCATCTTTTGTCATCTTTGCCAATTTACTTTCTGAGAGGTATATCCTCAAGGTTATTTTAATATACATTTTCCTATTTTTAGGGTTTTGGAGTATTCTTTCACATAAGAAAGACTTTAGTAAAGTCATCCAATAAACTGAAAAAACCTGAAAATATATGCCCTGGGAACCATTGGATTTGAAGCAACTACAAGCCAGCATTGCATCCTGGCCAAGGGAAAGATGGAATGATTTGTTCATGAATTTTGCCTTGCCTGTAACTGGGCAGCATCTTTGTTTTGTTGCTAAAGGACTCTTGGGATGTGTTAAGCAATCTCTTGATGGTCAACTTATTTGCACACATATTGTATCTCACTTCCACCCTCCAAGTAGAATCTGGCACAGATAATTAGCAAATGTTCATGATATTGAATTGCCTAGACAGAATTTCATCCCACCTTACACTTCCTCTTTATACTCCCCTCTTATTCCCCTTGCACACTAAGCTATCACATTTTATCAGATTTTTAAACTTGCTTGCTATTTCAGGAAATTTGAGTGTAATGAATCATTTCTGTTTTTATACTGCATAGGTGACACCTGCTTACCATGTTATTTTTCTCAGGAAGTAGATGAGCTTAGCAAATAGAAGAAAAATCAAGCAATTTCCAGACACTCATTAGCAGAGAAGTCTCTGATATTCCAGGAAGAGAACATTAGCAGAGATAGTAAGCCCTTTTGCTGTCAAGATGCCTATAATACCTTTTTTTGAGATTTGAGTCACAGCCTAAGACTGTGTACAAACTGCTTTGCAGATGCTATGGAATCTCTAAATGTGTCCTTGACCACTAGGTCCAAACACAAGAAGAAATTTCTATTTCCAATATCTTATTCTCCATTCCATAGCCTTGGTATAATGGATTCTTCAGTGTCAATGACTGACCATGGGATAGCTCAAACTTCACATTTGATGTACATATTCTCAAAGAATTTGTTTTATCTTCCCGTATCACTGCTACTATGAAAGAACAGTACCATGACTAAAGTCTGAATTCCAAATGAATTTGTGAAACCCTGACTCATGTTCAGATTTTAGTATTAGACAAAGGAATAGAAAGCATGACTAAAAAAGGGTATGTGTCTTTGAGAGGTCAAGAGAGAATATGATATCAATGGGGACTCAGACTATGAATGAAAGAAAAAAACTCTTATTGAGCCCTTAAAACACCATGTTAGATGCTGTTATATATAAAATTAAAAAATATAAAGAACACACTTTCAAGGAGGTCCCATTCTAATGGAGGAGGCAGCACAAAAAGAGGGTTTCAGTCAAATGGAAAAGTCTCATGGATCTTATGGTACAGCGGCAAAACAAATAGTAATTAATCATCTTTAATATAATTCCCATGAATGAAATTACATCAGTTTCTAATGTGTCAGAGACTTTGGTGGAAAATCTTTTTGGCATCTTCAATATCTATGGCTATAGCACCCAAAGGAATAATTGCCAAATCATATCCCCAGAGGCATTGTTTCAGAGGATAATGATGTGAGGGCTGGGCTAAAAGGAAAACTAATGGTCTGGAATGTGTTGTCACACCCAGGGTTTTGGAGCCTGCCTGCCCATGGCTGCCAGTTGGTATCAGCAGTGATTAGTAGGATTCTTCTCCATGGCGGTTTCTCACTTCAACGATTCCTGAAGCATCAGACCAAGAGCAAAACTGGTAGTATGGGGGAGAGCTGCTCTTGTAGTGTATTGGACTATCTCTAATGGAGTCAGAGAGGAGGTAGTGATTAAAGTGGTGGTGGTGGTTTGTCTTGAATGGCACAAGCTGTCCCCTATCACTCTCAAAAGATGCCTTGCTGCTTCACTCAGTTAGGCTGATTTGCCTAAGATTAAGGGCAGCTAAAATGGCACAGTGAATGGACCTCTGGACCTGGAATTAGGAACACCTGAGACCAATCCAGCCTCAGGCACTTACTAGCTGTGCAAATCACTGAAACACTGTTTGCCTCAGTTTCTTTATCTATAAAATGAAGATAATAATAGCTTCTACTGTCAGAGTTGATGTGAGGATCAAATGAGATATAAATTTATATCTCAAATGAGATATAAATGAGATAATATTTGTAAAACCCTTTTCAAATTTTAAAACACTATATAATTGTTAGCTATTATAATTACTAAGGGAAGGTTTTCAATTCCAAAAGGACTTAGTAAGTACCTACTGTGTGCAAAGCATTATGCAACATACTGCAGATATAAAGGAAAAATAAAGCAATCTCTTCCTTCAAGGAACTTACATGCTATTGATTACATATTACCTTATTTGCTTTCTTTTCCTTATTATTTTATTTGTTGGTTACATTAAAATCCCCAGGTATCTATCCCCCTTCCTTCTCTCTGTTAGAATGATTTTTAGGAAAGGGGGGAGGGGAGGTTACACAGAGGAAAATAAAAAATTGAATTTATTAACAGGTAAGGGAAAGGTTTTGGGAATGAGGGGGAAAGGTTAGCATCTGATAATTAACCCAGTTATTAAACTCACTATCTAAATACTCTAATCTAAAGTTTCCTAAGGGTAAGTTCAACAGGGAACCAGATTCCTCACACACAGTCCTTGGTGGGTCAGGTACAAGGATCCAGCTGAGTCCTCAATTGTCCCAGGGAAAAGGGGTTTTCTCCAAGTTTCACTATGTCCACCAGAGTGTATGGAAATGTCCTTTCACCCTCATTTGGTGGAATTCAAAAAAGCTGCTTGCTAGCTGTCCAGGGGAGGCCAGGAGAGATCAGATCTTCACCTTCCAGGCTTCACCTTCAGCTCCAGTGTGACTGTTGAAAACCTGCTCCTTTCAACAGCTTAGAATCTGACTTGATGGCTCTAGGAATCCAGGCCTGTCAGTCATCTTCTTTTGAGTTTTCCTTCCTTTGCTACAGTTCCTTGTACTAGAGAAGGCATTACTTGACCAAAAAAAAATGTACATAATAAACTATGTCTTTTGTGTTTCTATTCATCAGTTCTTTCTCTGGAGGTAGACATTCACAAATCATTCTTCAAACATCAATTCTATAACTGTATATAAGGAGGTATTTTTGGTTCTTCTCATTTCACTTTTCATAATTTCAAATTTTTTCTTAATTAACCTGCTCATCATTTTTATGGCACAGTAGTATTCCATCCCAATTATATGTCATAACTTGTTCAGTTAGTCCCCCAACCGATGGACATGCTTTCAGTTTCTAGTTCTTTGACACCATAAAGAAAGCTGTCAAAAATATTTTATTTCCCTTTTTCTCTGATCACCTTGGGAGATAGACCCTACAGTGATATTATTGGGTCAAAGAATCTACACAATTTTATAAGTCTTTGGGCATAATTTAAGATTGCTCTCCAAAATGGTTGAATCAGTTCAACAGTTGCACCAACAGTACTCCCATTTTTCCACATCCCCTCCAAACTCTATCTGTTTTATGATCGAAAGTCTTAGACTCTGTTCAGATATTATAATCAACTTTCTTTATATATATATATTTTAGGACTTTAGAAACACTTTATGTACATTCTTTCAATTAAGCCTTTTAACAGCCCTGTGGAGTAAGTGCTAACATAATTGTCTCTATTTTATAGACTTTATTATTTTCTCCCAACACTACCCCCCACTAAATTCCTTATTTCTGTTGGGCACATCACCATTCTCTTAGTCACTCAAGTTTCCAATCTTGTCATCTTTGACTTTTCCCTCTCCCCTCTATATATAATCAGTCGTTTTCTTATTTTTTCCTTCTTAAAAATACTTATTTGTTTTGAACATTTTTGCGTTCCAAATTTCTCCTCCCTGTCAAGCTTCTCCCCACCCACTGAGAAAGCAAGCAATATGATACCCAGTATATATGTGAAGCCATGCAAAACATTTCCATTTTAGCCATGTTGCAAAAAAAGCAAGAAAAGTGAAGATAGTGAGGAGATTATGTTTCGATTTGCACTCAGAGTTCATCAATTCTCTGTCTGGAGGTGGATAACAATTTTCATCACGAGTCTTTCCCTATTGTCTTGGATCACTGTATTGATCAGTTAGTTGCTGTGTCTTATGGAGTCTATTTCCATAACATTTCCTATCTGTCCATTTCCCTGTGCTCACATAGCTCACGTCCTAGTCCTTATTGCCTCTTGCTTAGGCTCTTAAAATGGTGTTTCTAACTTTGGGCGAGGAACTGACTCCAGCTCCAATGCTCTATCTTCTTTGCCACGCTGCAACCTTATCATTGCCATCAATTCGAAAGGGGTCACTGGCAATGCTAACCTAATACTCATTGAGTTCACCCAATTAGGGTCACACGTTTTACTCAGCTCATCTAAGTAAGATTTATTGAGAGGAGGGGAGAATGTTGAACTCAGTAACAACAACAATGTATGATAATCAACTGTGAATATGTTAACTATTATTAGCAATGCAAGAATCCAGGACAACTCTAAGGGACTCATGTTGAAAAAGACGATCTACTGTCATAGAGGGAACTGATGGAGTCTGAACATAGATTGACACAAACTATTTTTCACTGTTTCCCACATGAGTTTTTATTCTCGTATAAGCAAAGTGTCTATTTTCACAGCATGACAAACATGGAGGTATGTATTGCATGATAGCATGCATGTCTAATCTATATCCTATTATTTGCTATCTCAGGAAGAGGGGAGAGAGGGAGAGAACACGAATTGCAAAATGTCAGAAAATAATTATTAAAATTGTACCTACATGTAATTGGGAAAAGATATAATAAAAGTAACAAAGTGATGGCTTCCCCCATGCCCAAAAAGGATGGATGACAGATTTTTTTTTTTTGCTAATTACATGGTTACCTGTAGTAGAGAAATGACCACAAGAATTCTTCAAGAAAATGCTTCAGCATAGCCTCAAATGACAGGGTGTAAACAATGGCAGTTCATGCTTTCCAGGCTCAGTCTAAGTGGCATGATGCAATCAGAAATGCATGGCACAGTTGAAACAAAAGCACCATATGTCCTACAGGCCTGGAGGCAGAACTGCAAAGGACACTGGAAAAGGCAGTCAGAGTCACAAAGCACAGACTGCATGGTGCCCAATATAGAAAGTGCCCTGGGGATATTTGCAGTCACACTTTCACATGGCAAGGTTAACAACTCTGTCAATATGTTTCTAAAATGAGACAAAATGACATGCAAATGATTTTAACTTAGCTGAAGGAATATGTAACAGAGAATCTCAGAGTCGAGATTCAGAGAAGAGATCTCAGAAATCATCTAATCTAAGCTGGACATGCATAGGAATCTCTTCTCTGTTGTATACAAAAAGTGGTCATCCAGGATCTCCAGTGGGGAATGGTTGGGACAGCTAAGTGGTGCAATGAATAGAATGCTGATACTGGAGTCTGGATGACTTGATTTCAAACGTGACTTCAGATACTTACTAGCTGTGTGACCTTAGGCAAGTCACTTACCCCTATTTTCCTTAGATTCCTGATCTGTAAAATAAACTGGAGAAGCAAATAGTAAACCACTCCAGTATCTTTGAAAAGATAACCTGAATGTGGTCACGAAGAGTTGGACATACCGGAAAACAACTGAACAACAAAAATGGGTGAGGGTGGGATAGGGAAGATGGAACATCATTCCCTGAAGTAGCCCATTTCATTTTGAAATAATTATAATCATTAGGAAGTTTTCTATTAAAGATGAATTATATTTTTCTGTAGCTTCTTCCCATTGCTACTCACCCTTCTCTCTTGGGCCAAGTAGAATAACTCTAAAATAGTTATAAAACTTCCTTAAGAGTCAACTCTTTGCCAGGCTAAACATCCCCAGTTCCTTCAGCCAAATTTAACAGGGCATGTTCCTAAGACCTATTGCCATATTGGTTACTTGTCTCTGGATGTGTTTTAGTTTGTCAATGTTTTCCTAAAAATACGACATCCAGAACTGCACACAATCCCTCACCTGGGACCTGACCTGTATAGAATGTAACAAGACTAAGCCTCCCTCATTCTGGACATGATACATTTTCAATAGAATCTAAGATTGTGTTATAGTTCTTGTCTTTTTTAAAAACTTGCTAAAGTCAACATAAAACAAATATCTTGGAAGTTTTGTGTATTAAAAGTGGTTCTCTGACAGCTTTCCAAGGCCTTGATGATGATGCCTTCTGCAGGTGTTCTATTTCCTCCCATAATTCTTATGACCACCTACCTTCTGTAAGATTATATTATGTGAAGAGAATGTTATACTACATTTTAACTGTCCTAGTGAGGTATTTTTTTTTAAAGAAACACATTCAATAATTGGCAAGATTCCAGAAATCTTCCTTCTGTGCTATTCTTTACTCCTTATTTGTTCCCAATTCTGACCCATTGCTGGCTGCTTCTATGTAAGGGGTATGTCTGAAAAATACACAGCCTCTAAGTTTCTCTGAGTTGTATTTTCAAGCAGCTGCCATTAATGGATACTTTTGGCACCACTCCAGGGCCCATATATCACACAACTGGCTAGCTGAGCTGAAGTAAACTCATGTAAGGAGACATGGGAGCAGGGGGAAGCTAAGTATGAGTAGGTAGAGCAGCAGGTCTTGAGGCAGGAGAATCTTAGTTTGAATCAAGCCTCAGATACTTCCCAACTGTGTGTTTCTGTCACAATTAACTCCTATTTGCCTAGCTCTTGCCTTGCCAAGTAAGGGTTAAAGAGAAAAGACATAGGAGCAAGACACATCAAGATTATGATTTGAATTTAGAAGATGGAAATGGAGAAAAGAATGTCTACCTTGGTAGGGATGCCATATGAGGTGTGCCCTATCCTACCAGAGTTGTAAGCAGTGATATTTTCACATTCCTGCCAATAGGTGACAAGGGGTGATACAGCAGTCCCATGACAGACCAGAGAAATTTCTTCTGAATCTGACAATGCCATGCTTGAGGAACTGATTCAGCACCGGAGATCTCACTCTTCAGGTATTTACAGAATGCAGAGGAATCACTTGTTTCTTGGCAAGACATTCTTGTATTGAGACACAATACTGTTAAATGGTCATCTGTGGAAAGCCCTAACATATCTAACCATGTCTCCATAGAAAGTCTCTAGAACAACCACTCAATTGGAAATTCTGCCCTTGGGCCCTATTTATCCAGGAACTGAGAGCTGGGAATATGGGAATGAAGGACAGTCCTGGTCACTGAACAGGTATTTTTAAGTA
Organism: Monodelphis domestica; assembly: GCF_027887165.1. Taxonomy (NCBI): domain Eukaryota; kingdom Metazoa; phylum Chordata; class Mammalia; order Didelphimorphia; family Didelphidae; genus Monodelphis; species Monodelphis domestica. The sequence goes on from NC_077227.1 coordinate 267,762,897, forward strand.
TCTACTATTGGGAACTGTGAATATATTTGAAGAATTTTGAGCTATTTGTCATTTTCTTATTTTTAGCACAACATGAATTCTTGGAATAAATTCTAGTTAATTTAAAGAGGGAAATACAATGGGTGAAGGGACTAGTCATTACCATGAATACTTAGGAAACCCAAACCAGGTAAATTCCTGGGGCAGCAGTTTCATATTCTATGTTAGTTGTATACAATCATCAAAGGACGTTTAGATCTTTTCTAGTTCAAGTTCTCATTTAATGAAGGAACCATTTATATTCTATTCAATGCAATGCCACAAACATTTTTTAAGCACCTATAAGTATAAGGCAGAGTTTGAGAGGATGGTGATACAAAGGCAAAAATTAAATAGTCCCTTCTTTTAAGGAGCTCACATTGTACTGGGGCAATATAGCATTCCCTAAAAAAAGTATAGTACAAAGACAACCAGGGGATATCAGGAAATGCTTCAGGGAAAGGCTGGTACCTAAGCTAAATCTTAGAGGAAAACAAGAATTCTGATGGACAGAAATGAATAAAGTACATAATAGGCACTGAAAATAGCTCTTGTGAATGCTTAGAGTTAGGAAATACAGTACAATTTTTGGAGAATATTTATGAATCCATTTTTTGCTGAAAAATTGAATTAAAAATGGGAGTAGTATAAAACAAATCTACAAATGTGGTAGACAGATTGTAGATGGGATCTAAATATATTAAAGATTTTTTATTTTGCCTCTCATTGGGGAATCACTGAGGCTTTTGAAAAGTTGAATGACATAGTATAGGAAGATTATTTTGGAAGCATTGTGGAGGGTAGATTAGAGAAGAGAGGGAATGGAATAAGGGAGACAAATCTGGAGCTTATAATAATAGTCTAGTTGAGAGATGATGAGGAGCTGATCTATCATGGTATCTAAGCAGGGAAAAAAGGAGGAAATGTAAGATTTTGTGGGAGTATAATTGTCAAGACTTGGCAATTGATTAGATATAAGGAATGTGGAAGAAAGAAGAGTCAAAAATGATTGTGAGGTCATAAAAATGAGTTATTGGGAGGATGGAGGTGCTATCAATAGAAATGGGGAAGTTTGGAGATGGGGAAGGGTTAGGAGAAGAGAAAATGAGTTTCCTTTTGGACATATTGAGCTAGAGCTGTCTACAAGACATTCAAGAAGGAGATATCCTGCAGGAAAATGATATACTTATACTAAGAGGGCAGAAAGTGATGAAGAGATCAGATCAAAAGGAGTAGAGTTGAGAGTTTGGTCATAGTAGTCAAGGTAGGAGAGAGAGTGTTCAGGAGGAGAAGCAGAGAGATTAAAGAAGATTTTGTACCTAGAGGAAGACATTTTCCATAAAGAAGTCAAGTTGAGTTGCAATATGAATGAGTGTAAGCAGAAGCAACTAGTATAGAGGACTCTATCTAGGAGTTTGAAAATGAAAGAGAGAGGAGATATATAGAATGATAACTTAAAAGGTTGGCAGCATTAAGTGAGGAATTTCCAAGGATGGAGTAAACCTAATCATGTTTAGAGAAGGCTAAGAAAGAATCACTAAATAGGGAGAGATTGAAGGAGAGACAGAGAGAGAGAGAGAGAGAGAGAGAGAGAGAGAGAGAGAGAGAGAGAGAGAGAGAGAGAGAGAGAGAGACAAGCAGAGGCAGAGAGGTGTAGAGAGAAATACAGAGACACACAAAGTCAGTGAGAGAAAGAGAGACACAGACAGGCCCAGAGAAATAAGAGACAAAAAGAGGAAGAGAGAGAAAGAAAGAAGCAATGACCCAAGAAGCAAACTCCAAGAGGAGATAGGAAAAGGTGAGATTGTGGGCACAAGTAAAAGAGCTGACACTAGAAAAGAGAAAATTCACCTCTTTTTCAGAGATAGGTATAGAGGAAGACAGGAATGAAGAATATGGAGAGGGCTTTTGAGGTATGGAACAGGATAAAAGAAGAAAGACAGTAGATAGCTTCTATTTTCTCAATGAAATAGAAAATGAGGAAATCAGATGAGGAGAGAAGAATTGGGGTACCAAAGAGAAAAGTATTGGAACAACTATTGAAGGAAATGGGAACCTGTAGTAGAAGCAATCAAGGAAAAATGATAGTTTTGTCACATAGCAGTGAAGACCCTGTTGCCATTAAATAAAATGGATTTTTTGTGGACTTACTCTATTGGAATGATTTTCACCAGTTATGTTCAGCCATATGTAACGAGGAGAGGAACTGGGGTAATTCAGAGTTGAGGATCAGCAAGAAGGCAAAGGAGTCAGGGTTAGAGGCTCTATAAACTTGAAGAAGTCAGCTACAGAGTCAAGTGGCTTCCCTTGATTCCTTGCAGGGGCGAGGAATCAGGGGCATGGAACACTGCATTTAATATCTTTTTTTGGGGGGGGGCAAGGTGGCTAATTGTGCTGAAATTTATTTTCTTCTTTTCTCATTTTTTAAATAGTTACCTTCCATCTTAGAATCAATAATGTTTATTGGTTCTAATGCAGAATAGGGATAAGCTAAGCATTGGGGAGAAAGTGATTTGCCCAGTCACCCACCTAGGAAGTGTCTAATGCCAGAATTGAACCCAGGACCTTTGGTCTAAGCCTGGCTCTCAATCCACTAAACCATCTAGCTTCTCCCCCTTCTTTTTTCATTCTTAAGGGATTACTTTTGGGAGGGGTTGTGAGAAGGATACAGTGAAAAATGTAGGTGATTTATTAACTAAAGGTATTTTAAATGTATTTTTTAAAACCCTAAGGATCAAGATAGAGTGAAAGAGGCAAGCCAGAAAGAGAGAACTTCAGGCTTGCAAACTAAGCTGGGGACCTGATCTGCAAAATCAAGGAGAAGGTTCAAAATGGAATGTTCTCAGGAGGAGGAGGCAGTTGAGCTGGCCAGGAGAAACTGAGAAACCTCTGCTCTCTCTGGGGTGGACTGACCAAGAAAGGAGGCAAGCCTGGCTGAAGGGGGAAGAAGCTGAGAACTATTATTTAGTTTCTGTCCCAGGCTGAAGGACTCTTGAGGGGGGACTTCTGAAATTAGGCTGAGAGACCTTGGTGGCTTTGTGGAGAAGAAAAGAAGAATAACAGTTGTCCTCCATCTCTCTGGCTGTCTTGGAGTCATAGCTGTGACTGGACTGATTTTCCAAATTCCTCCTATCACTCATTATAGATTAGGGAAACCCTCATCCCTCTTACCTCAGTTTCCCATCCTGTTGTTCCCAATAAACCCCTTTACTTGAGAAAGGAAGAGTGAAGAATATTTCTCTGAAATCTCATAGTTCCCCTGAGTTACTTAGAAGATGGCTGACTAAGATCCAGCGAGGGGAAAGGGAGGCAAAAGGGCCGGGTGAAACCTGGCAGGTGTAGGGAGGAGGTTAGGAAATAAATTGATCTACTAGCCATCAATAGAGATTATAGGCAAACCCCAGAGCATTCCCCTGTAGCAGCATCTCTCTATCTCTGTAGTACCTCTATCTCCATTTTAACTAAGCAGCCCTCAGGGTGTGTCCCCTAGTAGCAGCCCTCTAGTCTCAAGCCAGGATACCTAGTTATTACAACAAGAAATAGTCACAAAGATTATATCTTTTATTATAATAGAAAAGAGGAAAATGAAGCCAAACCTAGAGTGATAGATTGGGAAATTAGGAGGATTTGCAAGGATTGGTAACTATAGTGAGATAAAAGATAAGGCTTAAGCATATCTGGATATGAATAAATTAATTAACAATTAAAAAGCAATTATTAAGTGTGAAACTACAGACAGAGCAGTGGACATACAAAATTTTTTTTTTAAATTTTAATATTATTTTATTTGGTCGTTTTCATACATTATTCACTGGAAACAAAGATCGTTTTCTTTTCCTCCCCTCCCCTCCCCCCCCCCCACCCTGCCTTTCCCTCTCCCATAGCCGACGCATGATTCCACTGGTTATCACATGTGTTCTTGACTCGAACCCATTTCCCTGTTGTTGGAGTTTGCATTATAGTGTTCATTTAGAGTCTCTCCTCAGTCTTATCTCCTCCAACCCTGTAGTCAAGCAGTTGCTTTTCAGCAGTGTTTTTACTCCCACAGTTTATCCTCTGCTTGTGGGTAGTATTTTTTTTTTAGATCCCTGCAGATTGTTCAGGGATTGCATTGATACTAATGGAGAAGTCCATCACCTTCGATTGTACCACAATGTATCAGTCTCTGTGTACAATGTTTTCCTGGTTCTGCTCCTCTCGCTCTGCATTACTTCCTGGAGGTTGTTCCAGTCTCCATGGAACTTCTCTACTTTATTATTCCTTTTAGCACAATAGTATTCCATCACCAACATATACCACAATTTGTTCAGCCATTCCCCAATTGAGGGGCATCCCCTCATTTTCCAATTTTTGGCCACCACAAAGAGCGCAGCTATGAATATTTTTGTACAAGTCTTTTTGTCCATTATCTCCCTGGGGTACAAGCCCAGCAGTGCTATGGCTGGATCAAAGGGCAGACAGTCTTTTATCACCCTTTGGACATAGTTCCAAATTGCCCTCCAGAATGGTTGGATCAATTCACAACTCCACCAGCAATGAATTAATGTCCCCACTTTGCCACATCCCCTCCAGCATTCATTACTTTGCATAGCTGTCATGTTAGCCAATCTGCTAGGTGTGAGATGATACCTCAGAGTTGTTTTGATTTGCATCTCTCTGATTATAAGAGATGTAGAGCACTTTTTCATGTGCTTATTAATAGTTTTGATTTCTTTGGCTGAGAATTGCCTGTTCATGTCCCTTGCCCATTTGTCAATTGGAGAATGGCTTGATTTTTTGTACAATTGATTTAGTTCTTTATAAATTTTAGTAATTAAACCTTTGTCAGAGGTTTTTATGAAGATTGTTTCCCAATGTGTTGCTACCCTTCTGATTTTGGTTACATTGGTTTTGTTTGTACAAAAACTTTTTAATTTGATGTAATCCAGATTATTTATTTTGCATTTTGTAACTCTTTCTAATTCTTGCTTGGTTTTGAAGTATTTCCCTTCCCAAAGGTCTGACATGTATACTATTCTGTGTTCGCCTAATTTTCTTATAGTTTCCTTCTTTATGTTCAAGTCATTCATCCATTTTGAATTTATCTTGGTGTAGGGTGTGAGGTGTTGATCTAAGCCTAATCTTTCCCACACTGTCCTCCAATTTTCCCAACAGTTTTTATGAAATAGTGGATTTTTGTCCCAAAAGCTGGGATCTTTGGGTTTGTCATATACTGTCTTGCTGAGGTTGCTTGCCCCCAGTCTATTCCACTGATCCTCCTTTCTGTCTCTTAGCCAGTACCAAATTGTTTTGATGACCGCTGCTTTATAATATAGTCTGAGATCTGGGACTGCAAGACCCCCTTCCTTTGTATTTTTTTTCATTAATTCCCTGGGTATCCTTGATCTTTTGTTCTTCCAAATGAACTTTGTTATGTTTTTTTCTAAATCAGTAAAAAAAAATTTTGGAAGTTCCATGGGTATGGCACTAAATAGATAGATGAGTTTGGGTAGGATGGTCATTTTTATTATATTGGCTCGTCCTACCCATGAGCAGTTAATGTTCTTCCAATTGTTCAAGTCTAGTTTTAGTTGTGTGGAAAGTGTTTTGTAGTTGTGTTCATATAGATCCTGTGTTTGTCTCAGGAGATAGATTCCTAAGTATTTTATTTTGTCTTGGGTAATTTTGAATGGGATTTCTCTTTCTAGTTCTTGCTGCTGAGCTGTGTTGGAATTATATAGAAATGCTGATGACTTATGTGGGTTTATTTTGTATCCTGCAACTTTGCTAAAGTTGTTGATTATTTCAATTAGCTTTTTGGTTGAGTCTCTAGGATTCTTTAAGTAGACCATCATGTCATCTGCAAAGAGTGATAATTTGGTCTCCTCCTTGCCTATTTTGATGCCTTCAATTTCTTTTTCTTCTCTAATTGCTACTGCTAGTGTTTCTAATACAATGTCAAATAATAGAGGTGATAATGGGCATCCTTGTTTCACTCCTGATCTTAATGGGAATGGATTTAGTTTATCCCCATTGCAGATGATATTAGCTGATGGTTTTAGATATATACTGTTAATTATTTTTAGGAATGACCCTTCTATTCCTATGTTTTCTAGTGTTTTTAGTAGGAATGGGTGTTGTATTTTATCAAAGGCTTTTTCTGCATCTATTGAGATAATCATGTGATTCTTGTTGGTTTGCTTGTTGATGTGGTCAATTATGTGGATAGTTTTCCTAATGTTGAACCAGCCCTGCATCCCTGGTATGAATCCTACTTGATCATGGTGGATGACCCTTCTAATCACTTGCTGGAGTCTTTTTGCTAGTATCCTATTTAAGATTTTTGCATCTATATTCATTAGGGAGATTGGCCTATAGTTTTCTTTCTCTGTTTTTGGCCTGCCTGGCTTTGGAATTAGTACCATGCTTGTGTCATAAAAGGAGTTTGGTAGGACTCCCTCTTTGCTTATTATGTCGAATAGTTTGTATAATATTGGGGTTAACTGTTCTCTGAATGTTTGATAGAATTCACTGGTGAATCCATCAGGCCCTGGGGATTTTTTCTTAGGCAGTTCTTTGATGGCTTGATGGATTTCATTTTCTGATATGGGATTATTTAAGAAAACTATTTCTTCTTCTGTTAGTCTAGGCAATTTATATTTTTGTAAATATTCATCCATATCACCTAGGTTGGTATATTTATTGCCATATAGTTGGGCAAAGTAGTTTTTAATGATTGCCTTAATTTCCTCTTCATTTGAGGTGAGATCCCCCTTTTCATCCTTGATGCTATTAATTTGCCTTTCTTCTTTCCTTTTTTAAATTAAATTAACCAGTACTTTGTCTATTTTGTCTGTTTTTTCAAAGTACCAGCTTCTAGTCTTGTTTATTAGCTCAATAGTTCTGTCACTTTCTATTTTATTAATTTCTCCCTTAATTTTTAGGATCTCTAGTATGGTTTTCTTCTGGGGGTTTTTAATTTGTTCATTCTCAAGTTTTTTTATTTGCATTTCCAATTCCTTGGTCTCTGTCCTCCCTAATTTGTTAATATATGCACTCAGGGATATGAATTTTCCTCTAAGTACTGCCTTGGCTGCATCCCATAAGGTTTGAAAGGATGTTTCGCCGTTGTCATTTTCTTCAATGAAATTGTTAATTGTTTCTATGATTTCTTCTCTAACTATCCGATTTTGGAGTATCATGTTATTTAATTTCCAATTAATTTTTGATTTGGGTCTCCATGTACCCTTGCCGATCAATATTTTAATTGCCTTGTGATCTGAAAAGGCTGCAGTTAATATTTCTGCTTTTCTGCATTTAAGTGCCATGTTTCTATGACCTAGTGTATGATCTATTTTTGTGAATGTGCCATGTGGTGCTGAAAAGAAGGTGTATTCTTTTTTGTCCCTATTTATTTTTCTCCATATGTCTATTAATTCTAATTTTTCTAAGATTTCATTCACCTCTTTTACCTCTTTCTTATTTATTTTTTGATTTGATTTATCTAAATTTGATAGTGGTTGGTTCAAGTCTCCCACTAATATGGTTTTACTGTCTAATTCCTCCTTCAATTCTCCTAGTTTCTCTATTAAAAATTTGGATGCTATACCATTTGGTGCATACATGTTGATTAGTGATATTTCCTCATTGTCTATACTTCCTTTTAGCAGAATATATTTACCTTCCCTATCCCTTTTGATCAGGTCTATTTGTACTTTGGCTTTGTCAGATATCATGATTGCAACTCCTGCCTTCTTTCTATCGGTTGAGGCCCAAAAGGTCTTACTCCAACCTTTAATTCTAACCTTGTGAGTGTCAACCCGTCTCATATGTGTTTCTTGAAGACAACATATGGTAGGGTTTTGTGTTCTAATCCAATCTGCTATTTGTCTGCGTTTTATGGGTGAGTTCATCCCATTCACGTTCAAAGTTATGATTGTTATTTGTGGATTCGCTGGCATTTTGATGTCTTCCCCTAGTTCTGACCTTTCTTCTTTAGCTTTCTCCTTTTGAACCAGTGATTTACTTTAGGTCAGTCCCCCTAGTCCCCTCCCTTGAGATGCTTCCCTTTCTAGCCCCTCCCTTTTTATGCTCCCTTCCCCTCCCCCCTCTCCTTCCCTCCCTTTTTGTACTCCCTCCCCCCACCCCCTCCTTAATTTTCCTTTCTTTCTTGCCCTAATGGATAAGATAGAATTCAGGATCCCACTGGATCTAGATGTTCTTCCCTCTCAGATTTGATTTCACTGAGAGTAAGGTTTAAGTAATTCCACTTCACGCTCTCTTCCTCTCCTTCTCATATGAGAGTTCTTCCCCTCCCCTTCCCATGTTTATCTTTATATGGGAAAGTTTATTCTATTGATTCCCCCCCCTATTTCTTGAAGTTAATCTTAGTATTATCACGGTTCCCCCCTCCCTTTTCCTTTTTTTGCCCCAACTTTCCCCAAATCTTCTTAATGCCCCAATCTTTCCCTATGCATGTTTCTTCTAACTACTCTTATGATGATACAATTTATGAGAGTTACACAAAACATTTTCCCCACATATTAATATATATAATTTGATGTAAATGTAGTCCTTATAGAAGAGAGTTTGACTTAAAGAGAAAGATAAGATTTATCTCCTTTTCCCTTTCTTTCATATTTACCTTTTCATGTTTCTCTTGCTTTCTGTGCTTGGATATCGAACTTTCCACAGAGCTCTGGTCTTTTCTTAGCAAATGCTTGGAAATCTTCTATTTTGTTGAATGCCCATACTTTCCCCTGGAAGTATATAGTCAGTTTTGCTGGGTAGTTGATTCTTGGTTGGAGACCCAGCTCTCTTGCCTTTCTAAATATCGTGTTCCATGCTTTGCGGTCTCTTAGTGTGTTAGCCGCTAAGTCATGTGTGATCCTTATGGGAGCCCCCTTATATCTGAAGCTCTTCTTCTTGGCTTCTTGTAGGATTTTCTCCTTTACTTGGAAGCTCTTGAATTTGGCAATTACATTCCTAGGCGTTGTCTTTTGGGGATTTAGTATAGAAGGTGTTCTATGAATCCTTTCTATTTCTATTTTGCCCCCTTGCTCCAGAACGTGGGGGCAATTTTCTTTTATAATCTCCTCTAGAATAATATCCAATTTGTTGTTTACCTCTGGTTTTTCTGGGAGACCGATGATACGGAGATTTTCTCGTCTTCCTCTGTTCTCCAGGTCCGTGACCTTCTCAGTGAGATATTTTATGTTTTCTTCCAATTCATTAATTATTTGGGTTTGCTTTATTGATTCTTGCTGTTTTATCATCTCACTTTCTTCGAGGTGCTTAATTCTGGTCATTAGGGACTGGATTTGCTTTTCAGCCTTGTCTGCCCTTCTATTGGATGCTTCGAGTTCTTTTTCCAATTGAGCAGTCTTATCTGTCAGACAGCTGATCTCTTTCTCCCATTTTTCTTTCCAGAAGGTTTCCATCTTTTGGGTAAGTTCCAGTTTGAGATCTTCCAGAGCTTGTTGATAGTTTCCATTTTGGGAGGCGTGTTCTGAATTTTTTTGGATTTCCTCCTCATTCTCCTCTTTTCCTTGGGTACTTCCACCATAAAAGTTTTCAATAGTCACTTTTTTCCCTTTCTTCCTGGAGGCTTGATTTTGGGCCATGTGAGCCATCCCTTTGGTGGTTTTATTTCCCTTTCCTTTTTGGTCTGGGGTCTGGGTTATAAGAGCGGTTTTTCTGTGAATTTAGGTTGCTTCAGACTAGTTCTTCCCAGCCTCCGAGCCCAGGTATTCAGCTCCGCCCAGATAATCAGCGCGCCTTGTTCAGCGCAGCCCGCCCCAAGTCCAGGTCCGCTGGATTCTCCAGTGAAAGCGCCCTGAGACGTTTTTTCCTGGCAGTCCCCAGATCCCAAGGACCCTGGAGTGCCCCCCCAGACAGAGACGCTCCCCACTCACTCGCTGTCCCGGTGAGCGCTCAGGTAGCTCACTCTGGTTTAGTGGGGGAGGTGGGGTGGGGGAAGGGCGGCTCAGTTCACTTTTCTGTGCAAGCTTTTCCTTCTTATTTTAGTGTGGAAATGTTCAAGCCCCACGTACCTTTGCCTCTGTGGGGTACTGGGGAGTCCTTCTGTTCCTCCAAAGGTGATTTTATGCTCCTTTGATGTAGTCTATTTCGTTCGGTGCTGGGGAGAGGAAGCGTGCGGCACCCGGAAGTCCGACATACAAAATTTAAAAAGCAAGGCAGTGACTGCCCTCAAGGAGCTCACATTTTAATAGGGGGGGAGGCAACATATATAGGGGATTTCAGGTGCAAGTCAGACAGAAAAGTCCCATGGTCATCTGAGTGCAAAGGCAAAGCAGATATTAATGCATCTTTTAACATGTTATTTCCATTGATAAGACCATCTCTATTTTAAATGTTGAGCCATTTGGCAGTACCAAGGATTTTGGGGCAAGAACTTTTTTCCCCATGATTTGGGGGATACAAGTCCTGCAGAAGAAACTGTCAAGTCTAATCTTTCATAGGTTTCTTCCCTACTTGGTGATTTTAGGGGCAGAGCAGGAAGCACAATGGTATGCGTGTATGTGGAGAAGAGGATTGCTATTACTGAAGCAGTTGGTCATGAATTGGTATTGATAATGTAAGGATGCTGGGCCCCTTCTCTTTAGGGATTACTCCCCTTTTGATGGTTACTGGGCTCTACTGGAAGCAGTGGTTTTGCTGGGAGGAGGGAGTGAGATGCTTGCTATTTTGTCCCTCTTGAAAAGAGGGAGAAATAAAAGGACAGGTGATTTTAATAAGAGTGGTTTTCTTAATTCAAAATCAAGGTGGTAGCATAATTTTAGGTGTTTTTGAGATAAAGAATGGGGCAGCCAGGTGGTACAGCAGATAGAGTTGCTGTGCTTGGAATCAAAAAGACTCAGCTTCCTGTGTTCAAATCCAGTCTCAGAAACTTTTCGGCTGTATGACCCAGGACAAGTCACTTAACCCTGTTTGCCTCAGTTCTTCATCTATAAAATGAGCTGGAGAAGGAAAGGGCAAACCATTCCAGGATCTTTGCTAAGAAAACCCAAAATGGGGTCAAAAAAAGTTGGACATGACTGAAAAAACGATTGAACTGAAATAAAGAATATGAATCTCACTTTGGATGACTGAGGTAGGGATTTCACTCTTTGTATGTATATGCCTAGCAGCTGGAACAATTCCTGACACATAATATAGTAATAAATATGTGTCAGTTGATTGAGAAGATTGATAAACCAAGAGGCCAATTTATTTGAGGGACAATAATGTTTATATGGAAGTTTCTCAATATGAGAGCAAGGACTGGGTTGGAAAGAAAGCCAGGTACTAACTTCCCAAGAAAAGGAGAGAGAGTAACCATGAGATTGGAAGCTCACAGCCCTAAAGTTCTATTACCTATTAGAATGAAACTTAAAGGAAGAAAGTGATAGTGGCAGAAGCTTCTGGAAGCAATTGTGAGGAGCAAGGAATAGTCTGACTCATTCCTGGTTCAGCATGCTTCATGACTGACTTGCATGGCAGGCACTCTTTTAAGTTTAATCTTCATTATCAACATTTTCTCCATTCCCATTTAGACAACCAACCAACCAAATAAATCAAGACCTAATTTGAAGTGATTGCCAATTTCCAGGGTGAAAATGCTCACACAGAACATTGAACATTTATCTCTCTAGTGAATATGAGCTGGTTCTGGCACATTTCCGTTTGGGAAACATTAGAGAAGGAACAGTCATAACCAGGGAGGTTGACTAGAGATAAGGCATCTTCTGGAGAGAGCCAGGTTTGAGTGAATGATAACAAGATGGAAGGAATGTGAAAAGTAGAGAATGAGGGTAAAGCAGTTTTTAAATAACTAAGTTGGAATTCCAGAGAGCATTATGGAAAGGGGGAACAAAGGAGGAAAGAGACTGAGAAGGGATTGTAGTATAGGAGGGTCATTAGGAAAAGAAGGTTTCACTGTGGGAAATGCTGACTTTGAACAACTAGGATTAGAGAAAAAAGTCTTGCAAATTTGCTCTCCATACCAGTTCTTTAGGTCTCTACTTTCCAGAATACTATGATTCACAAACCTCCAATGGTGTGCTTCTCTTTAATAATCAACCAGGGGACACAATGAGCTTTTATTAAAGGAATTTAATAAGATGGTAAAACCAGTCGATAAGAAATGCTTTCCCTGCCCCTGGAGCATACTTCCTACAAATATAGAGTGTCCATGCGAATATTGGACTTAAATTTAGAATACAATGGTAGTGAGCACACTTGTGTGGCAAAAGCAACTCCTAAGTCCTAGTACTATGGGACCCAGAAGCTCCTCTCTGACCTCAGAGGAGAGGATCCTTGTGTTGGGTTTCCAAGTTCCGTTTCCCTCCATAATCTGACTTCCATTTGCCAAGTGTCAAGCTACTCCCTTCATTAGTAACTACCTATCTATATCTATGCTATGGCTCCTTCTGTTCAAATAACTCTGGGGCGAAGATAAAGTTTCTTCTCCTCCCCACCCCCACCAAAGTGTCTCTTCTACAGGTCCATCCCAGTTTACAATGTCTTGCACTCTCAAATTCGAACACTTAACCCTTTTTTTCCTACTTTGCAATTATATTCTGGGTCCTCTGTGAGTACATGAACTAAGATGTGGGGTGGAGTGAGAATGTTTCTCTTACACTCAAGGAGTGGTAGATTGAAAAAAAAAAAAAACCAAACCCAGCAAAGTTGGAGTCAGAGGACTTGGATTCAAATTCTGTCTCTGAATCCCATTTCATTTCTGATGAGTATGGAAGATTTAGCTTGCCTTGCCTTTCCTGGTGGCCCTCTGCTCCAGGGGACCTTTCCTTTTTTTTTTTTTAAACCCTTGCCTTCCGTCTTGGAGTCAATACTGTGTATTGGTTCCAAGGCAGAAGAGGGGTAAGGACTAGGCAATGGGGGTTAAGTGACTTGCCCAGGGTCACACAGCTGGGAGGTGTCTGAGGCCAGATTTGAACCCAGGACCTCCCATCTCTAGGCCTGGCTCTCAATCCACTGAGCTACCCAGCTGCCCCCCTTCAGGGGACTTTTCCAAGTAGGCCCCGTGCTTATTGCTAAGATCCAACTAGTTTTAGCCTTACTACACTTCAGAACTTAAGTGTGATTGCAGGCAACTCATTGAACTTCCTTGGCTTCCTCATCTGAAAAACAAAAGGGTTGGGTTAGATAGTCTCAGAAGTCCCTTCTGGTTCTAGATCAATGCTATCAATTCTATAAAAAATATGAAACCTTAGGGGCAGCTGGGTACCTCAGTGGTTTGAGAGCCAGGCCTAGAGATGGGAGGTCCTAGGTTCAAATCTGTCCTCAGACACTTCCCAGCTGTGTGACCCTGGGCAAGTCACTTGACCCCCATTGCCTAGCCCTTACCACTCTTCTGCCTTGGAACCAATACACAGTATTGATTCTAAGATGGAAGGTAAGGGTTTTTAAAAAAAATGAAATCTCTATTTTTTGAGCCCCAACCCCATACCTAGACTATCCTTTATTTTATTCTCTCATGTTCAACACAATACAACTATATAATTTATTATTATTTATAATTATATATTTAGATATAATATTTACATATAATTACATGTGTAATTATATATAATATATTTATAATTTATAATTATATAATTTATTCACATCAAGGTTAAGGGATCCTAAATGGAAGCATCTGCCTCTCACCCTGGACTCTCTCTCACTGAGCCATCTTAAACTCAGGAATCTGAAGGGCACAAATGGTGGACCTGAAACTAGCTCAAATAGGTTTACTGAACTCCTAAGGATACAGCTGTTGAATTCAGAGCAAGGACACATTGAAAGATTCTGGTTTCTGGTACAAGCAAGTGCCAAGACCTTCTTCTGGTGTCTCTCTTTTTCTTTATGGAGATGATGTTTGGGTGGTGGCAATTACAGCCAACACAGAGGGAAGAATCCTCCAGGTCTGAGAAGGGGCAGTTTTCTGTGCATGTATGGATGGGGCAGGGTGGGGAGAGGTAAGAAAGGGGCTACCAGATACCATGTCACCAGTGCAAAACCTTCAGTTATACAGTGGAACAAAGAAACCCTTATGTTCTAGCTGCCCATGAGGCAGGGAGCTACTGTCCATCAGCATCCCCCAACCTCCAGTGGCTTGTAATCCTATCTGTCCAACAGGGTAGGGACTTCCCCTTTGAAATTCCATCCCCACCACAGGCTAGAAGCTTCCCCCCTTGAAATCCTATCTGCTCCCTTGAAACTGCTTCCTCCTTTAAATGTATATAGGTCTAGCTATTTCCTCCCCTACCCCGCCTGTCTCTCCAAACCTCTTCTGAGATGCTCTCCAGGTTCTTTGAGTATGAGAGGAATTCTAGAGTCACACTCATTTGCAGATTGTAGAAAGAGAATGGCAAGAAGGTATGTGTATAGCACTGAATCTGGGTTTCGACTAAGGAAAAGAAGGATGAAAGTGGAAAAAAAGAGTTCTCTGTGTCCTCACTCAGTAGACATTTATTAAATGGCTAGTATGTGCCAGGCACCGTGCTAAGCACTGAACATACAATAAAGACAAAAGGAAGTTCCTGCCCTTTCAAAGGATTCACAGTTGAATGGAGAAAGACCACACATAAAAAGAAGGAGGTGGAGAGAGGTTACCTATGGATAGGAAGAAGTCCAGAGTAGTGTGTGTGTGTGTGTGTGTGTGTGTGTGTGTGTGTGTGTGTGTATGTATGTATGTATGTGTTGGGGACAGAGGAATGAAGAGATGACTCCCTGGACTCTTTCCTTAAGTGGAGGGTCTAGAAGGAGATCTCCACTGACTGTCTTCCAATCTCCCCTCTCCTATTCCCAAGACCAGCACAATTCTTAATAGCTGTTGCTTTCAGAACTCAGATTCTCTCCTCTCTCTCCAGTCCTTGGCTACACTTGGGGACTTAGACCCCCTAAAACTACAGTTATCAACTGGTTGAATCTTTAGACCTGGCAGCAGCAAAACCCAAGTCCCAAGGCAGTAGCGGCTGCCATTTTGAAATACTGTAGTGGCAACCCAAGACTTCAGTATGCCGATGACCCCTGTTTCCCATGAGGTGATTAGGAAGTTCAGCTCTCAAAGATAATAAAAGTAAGAGGACCCCATGCCTATTTTCCAGCCAACAGCTCCTGGAGAGAGAGTATGTCCAAATTTATCATTTGCTTTCTCTCCAAACTGAGACTTAGGTGGTGCAATGGAGAGAGAGACAGGCCTGGAGTCAGAAAGATTTGAATTCAATGTGATTGGATGCCTCAGTTTCCTTATCTGAAAAATGAGGATCACAATACCTACTATTATATAACAGCATGAGATTGTAATCGTAAAGCAGTTAGCATGGTGCTAGGCACATTTGTTTTTTAGTTGTTTTTCAGTCCTGTTTGACTCTTTGTGATTCCTTTTAGGGTTTTCTTGGCAAATGTAGTGGAGTGGCTTGCCATTTTCTTCTCTAGCTCATTTTGCAGATGAGGAAACTGAGGCAAATAGGGCTAAGCGGCTTATCTAGGGTCACAAAGCTAGGAAATGTCTGAGAACAGATTTGAACTCAGAAGGAAGAATCTTCCTTACTTCAGGGTTGGCATTCTATCCACTGTTCCTTGCACAAAACAAGAGCTAAATTAATGCTAGTTATTATTATGCTTATTGTCTTCACCACGAGATCAGCTACATAACAATTTGAAAATGGGAGGGCACAGGTTACAATCTGTTCTAGAATTTGGTCATGGTCTAATGTTAAGCTTGCTAAGTCTGTTTTTGGAGTCTTATTTCTGTTTTGAAAATCAGTAGAGTGCTTATCTGTCTGCAGTATTCTGGCATCTTGGTCTTTCTCCCAGTTCCTCAAGGATTACAGACAGTTCTTATGGGATCAAATCTGCAAGTTCTTTCAGTTCCCTGGTATGTAATTTGTCTAGGCCTAGAGCCTTGAACTCATTGAAAGCAGCTCTGAGCTTTATTATCTCCCTGCCCAAATTGAGCTCAGATTCCATCTTCACTGTGATTATTCCACCCTTCTCAGTTTGAAAAATCATGCTCCTTAAGAGAGAAGATGAATGCAAAATGACTAGTTGGGGAGTTCTGCTTTTGTATCTGTTATCTGTTAGCATTACACTACCTACTCTAATCAGGGGATTTATCTTTTTTTTTTCTTTGCTCTTCTCACTCCAAACATAATTTAAGAGATCTTTATGTAGCTTTAAGCATTTCTCCCAAGCCTTTTCTTTCATTTTATGTATTTACAAAAGGGGGGGAGGGTTTTCTTTAAAGGCTTTCTTTTGTTTCTCACCAGAATCTTTGGGATTCTATTGTCAGAATTTCTTTTTAGCTTCCCATCTCTCTTGAGTCATTTTCTCTGGTCATAGGATCAAATCTGTGTCTCTATCTCCAATAATAGCTCCTGGACCAGATAGGTGGTACAATGGATAGAGTGCTCTGCCTGTAATCAAGAAGATTCATCTCTCTGAGTTCAAAGTTAGCCTCAGACACTTACTGTATATATGACTCTGGGCCATTCACTTAACTCTATTTGCCTCAGTTTCCTCATCTGCAAAATAAACTGGAGAAGAAAATGGCAAACTACTTCAATATCTTCGCCAAGAAAATCCCAAATGATGTCTCAAAGAGTTGAAAGCAATTAAAAAATAACTAAAAAAGCAACAACAAAGAATGTTAATCCTTTGGAACTGAGTTCCACTCTTTGGGTAGAGATGGAAAGGGAGAAAATGGCTTTGCTCTAAGCAGGAGTTCTCTCACTGGGAGAAAGTTCAGTACCTTCAAACTTGCCCCAAGGAAGTCCTATCTAATAGCAGTAGGCATAAGTGAAACCCAACTCACCATCTTGACACTTTGCTCCTATTTTTTTGTACTCTCTCTACCCATGAATCAGTTGTTATTTCTAGAATATTTTAAAAATCTGATTAATCATCTCTGCACTATTTGTAAATAAGAAGTTACAACAGAGAGAAATTCAGCCTGGCTTGGTATGTAGATGAAAGTGAAAGGAGCAGAGAATAGGGACACTGTGAGATGTCAGGCGGGGAGGAGAGTTAAAATCCATGGCTAGGGGTTCAGGAGATAAATGTGAAAGAATCATGTTGCTATTTACTTTCTTTTTTACTTCATAAAACTAATCAATACCATGACCTCCCCCAACTCAGCGTGGTGGGCTGCATGCAGAAAAAAATCAATAGATGTTTGCTGAAGGAATAGAAGTTGAATGAATCTCTAACAATCAAACTCAAAATATGCTAATATGCATGTAATGTTTCTACATACTTGGCTATGGTTCTTAGGGAAAACCTAATAGTGACTAATTGTTTATCAGCTTCCATGTAAATAAGAATAGAGGGAGGAAGATACAAGAGGAAAAATAATAACTGATCTTGCTTCTTAATGTTTTACAGACAATTCAATTAGTTGAGTAATAGCCACTGAAGGAGTGCTAACCTATACTTCAAGTGTTCATATTAGGAGCTACATTTCCCATGAAATCCCAGGTCCCAAGAATTAGACCTAAATGCTTGGAATATTAAAAGAAGAGGAGAGTTCAAATCCATGGTTGGGGATTCAGGAGATAAATATTCAAATAAAGAATCTCATAGCTCTTAACTTAATTTTTTACTTTTAAAAACTTCCCAAAGCAAGATTCACATTGATGGAGGTATTGTCCTCTAGGAATTAAAAGTGACAGTTGACTTTTATGTTGGGAGTGAGGTGATGGAGTTGGGCTATCAAGTCATATTGTTTTCCCCAATATTATCTTGTGCTCATGTGCAGAGGAATCTTTCTGTAAGAAGTGTCTCGAGAATAGAGAGGAGAATGGGAATGTCTGGATCAGATTCCAAGGGTGGGAGCCAGAAGAGAGAGAATGAGGGTTTTGTTCCTTCTTCCTGCAACATTGTAGTAGGTAATTTTTTTCCACATTGAAAACCATTATGAGTAAATGCTCTGACTACACTTGTTCCTTGTCTACTGTGTTAGTGTGGTACAGACTGGAGTTTAGAGGCAGTTCCCAGATGATCTGAGACGGGTGCTTGAGTCAAATGAGACACATTTGTCATTTGAAATACCCCATGTTGAATCCAGTAATCCATGTAAATCCAGAGTTAAATGGCATTTACATTAGAGAGGGGTAACAGAATGAGTATGTGAAAAGGAACTGTGAAATTGCAATTCTTTTCTTCTCCATACCTTGATCCAGGGGAAAAATTAATTGATAGTGGAAAAATCATAATTAATTTTCTAGTCTTTTCTGAGATAGCATTTTTTTCTCAGCTGTCACACATTTGTTATTGTAAACATGCATAAAGATATGCATTTTTATAAGATAATGGATCTAATAAATTCTACTGTTGTTTCTCATAGAAGTAAGTGCCCTTAGGTTACACAGAAGGTATGAAGCATCCAGAAAGAACAATTAAATTTATTTATTGATTTATTTTAATGAGGTATATCAAAGACCTTGTGAAATTCTTTCGAAGAAAAGTTTCATAAGAAAAAGGTTAAGGGGAAAGTAACCTAATTTGATTATGTTGATTATCCCCTTTTTTAGGTATCAGGTGTGGATGGGATGGAGGTGGCACTGGGGTCCCTTTAAATAAAATTACTAGATGTGGAGAGTGAGTATGAGGCTTTAGGGGAATCCTTTTAAAATACCATTGTTATGCATGATTAGGCAAGTGGAAAGTAGGGGAACAAACTCTAGGGTATCTTTTATTCATTCATTCAACAAATATATGTAGAGTACTGACCTAGGTACCTTGAAAAGTGGGAATCACTCACCATAATTGTATTTTCTTAAATAGATTTTTTAAAAGAATGTATTATAAACAGTACCTGATTCAATACATTTATTGCTTAGAGAAGACTACCATGAAACAACCACTTCATCTGAGCTGTCCAGGATCCACAGGAACTATATTTTTCTCCCAATTCAAAATTTTCTCCTTATCCTTTCTTCAAGGCCCACTGCTGGCTACCACATATCCAAGTAGAGGAGTAAGTTAAACCTCTAAACTGCTCTCCCCTTTTCCTTCCTCACCACTCCTACTTCCTGGTTCCTGGGATGGACAAATCCTGATCTCCTCCCATAGTGCTTGCTATGCATGGGAGGTCTCAGAATCTTTTATTTATGCATTATTCTCTACTAAATATCATTGTATTTTTTCTTCTGCCTTTGCAGTTAAACTCTAGTTGTCTATAATAGCTGCTTCCACCTTCTCTCCTCTCAGTCTCTTCTTAATACTTATAGTCTGACCTCTGATCTTATCATCCCACTGAAAATGCTCTCTTCAAAGTAACTTATGCTCTCTTAGTTGCCAGATCCATTGGCCTTTTCTCAGTCCTTATTCTCTTTGACCTCTCCACAGCCTTTGACACTATTGGTCATACTATCCTCTTTTGAACCTTTCTTTTCTCTAGGTTTTCTGGACAATATTTCTGGTTTTCCTCCTGTCCATTTGATCACTCCTTGTCAATTTTCTTTGCTGAATCCTCCAGATTTTAAGCATTGGTGTCCCTCAGGGGTTTGTCCTGGACCCTCTTCTCTTCTCCCTCTTTACTACTTCATTTGTTGATCTTGTTGTGGGGTTTAGAGGTATACTCCTGGGGTTCGGGAAGGATACCTTTTGCAAGAATGCAAGACTCCGAAACTTAGCTTAAAAGTAAAGAGAGAGATTTATTAGTAATGTTAAATTTTTTGGCCAGCATGACATCATGAGTGGAACAACCTGGGGGGGTTGCTCCCTGAATGCCTACATTCCGGGGTTTTTTATATTCTTCTATAGCAGTGAGGATGTGACTCTGGAGCAAGGGGTTGGGGGGTGGTTCTCATGATTTGGAGGATGAATAAATGAGGTGTGCCTCTTTCTCCATCTCAATTCAATGGGGCAATCAAAGGAGGATAATCTCCACAGTCAGTTGTTTTGGATAGGGAGTCATGAGGGCCTAAGGGAGCAGAGAAATTTCTTTGATAATAGTTTGCCTGAGTTTCTGGGGTTACAATGCCCATGCCATTCCTTCCCTCTTCAAATATCTAAGGGAAAAATGTGAGATGGTCTCAGTCTTCTGTAGCATCTTCAGAGCTGAGAATGGTTGTAAAGCTATACCTGCCTATTGTCAGGAGAGAGGTATTGGCTGTAGGCAATATACAGGGGTTCAGGCTTGGACAGTTGCAGGGTTGTAATGGCATCTCAATGACTCCAATGGGAACTTTCACCCTAGAAGCAACTAGAGAAATGACAAGGTTACAAATCAGAGAATTATCTGTTCAGCTGGCTGGACATTAATGATGAAAAAATAGGAAAAGTCAGAAAGTGTAAGAAAAAGGATAAAATAACAAGGAGGAAGCAGGGGGAAGAAGACTACTTATTCCTGAGTGTCCTTAGATTGGTTCTTTTGAAAGAGGAATTTGAGATCTTTCAGTGGTTCACAGGAATAAGTGGCTTCTGTTTCCCTTTCACCACCTGTTTCTGGAGGGATAAAGGGTTTAATATAAGAGACATGAGTCCATGTATTCTGACCCTCTAATTTTACAGCTGTGGGAGGTGGATAGAATGACTTGATGGGGCCCCTCCCATTGAGGTGTTAGCTAGTTTGATCCACTTCATGTTTTCAGGATTACCAAATCTCCTGTTGGGGCTGGGTATAAGGATTCCTCCTTATCCTCTCTTTGGGAAGGATATGATTAGTAGATTCTCTTAGAACCTGGTGGGTTGGGCCAAGTTGCTTAGAAAACCCAACAAATCTGTGGATTTCTGTATCTAAAAGAACATAAGAGGTTAGAAAAGGTCTTCCATGCAATAGTTCAAATTGGCTCAGCCCTAAATCTGCCTGAGGTGCCATCCTGATTCTGGTTAGGACAATTGGAAGAACTTGGACCCAATTAATATTTGCCTCCTCACATACTTTGGTGAGGGCTCTTTTTAGGGTCTGATTCATATGTTCTGTTTTTCCCCAAAACTGGGGATTCCAGGTTGGGTGTAAATGATAAGTAATGCCCAATGCCTTTGAAACTATCTGTGTGATTTGTGATATTAAGGCAAGACCATTATCGCTCTGGAGCATTTTTAGAAGGCCAAAACTGGGAATGATTTCATTAAGTAACCTTTGTGACATCTTGTGCTTTCTCTGGTCTTGAGGGGAATAGGCCAACCTGTAAAGGTGTTGACAAAGACTAAAAGGATCTTGTACCTTTTGCAAGGTGGCAGGTAGGTGAAATCTATCTGCCAATCCTCACCTGGTGATTCCCCTCTCCTTTGGATGGGCTTAAGGAGAGAAGGGGGTTTAAGAGCTCCAGTGCTATTAGTTTGGGCACAGAGGGCACAGGATCTGCAGATCTCCTGGATGGTTTTAGAGTTGCCTTTGCCTGTGAAAAGTGGCTTTATCAGAACAGTTACTGCTTCTCTGCCCAAATGTGTGGAGTTATGTAACCCCATAACAAATTTCCACATTAAGTTCTTTGGGAGGAGCAGTGGTCCAGAGTGAGAATGCCACCACCCCATGTCTTCAAGGGTAAATCCCTGAAGATCTGCCTGTTAAGTTTCCTCCTTAGTATATGAGGGGGAAATGTCCATTGGTATTATGGGGTTTAGTGGAGTTAGTGTCAGAGCAGTCAAGGAAGTGGCTCATGAAGCTCTCTTGGTGACTAGGTCTGCCCTGTGGTTCCTTCAGGCCATATTGGAATCTAGACATTGGTGCCCTTGGCAGGGAATGACAGCAATTTTGCTAGGTAAAGTGACTGCCTCAAGTAAATTCAGGATTTCTCTCCCATGCTTTAAAGGGGAACACTTGGAAGTCAATAGACCCCTTTCTTTCCATATGGCCCCATGGGCGGGCAAAATATGAAAGGCATATTTCGAGTCAGTGTATATATTTGCCTTTTTCCCTTTAGCAAGCTGCAATGCTCTTGTGGGGGAAATCAGCTCTGCTTTTTGTGCTGAAGTCCCAGGGGGAAGCCCTTTTGCCTCAATTATGGCAGTCTGTGACACTACTGAGTAACCTGCTTTCCTCATCCCATTTTCCATAAATGAGGAGCCAACTGTAAACCAGTCCACCTCCGCCTCACCTCGGGGAGAGGAGAATTTTTGAGGTCTGCTTGAAAAGGTGTGGGCTATCAACTCCTCATAGTTATGGGGAATGGGGTCTCCTGGAAGAGGGAGGAGGGTAGCTGGATTCAGTGTCCTGAATATCTACAGAGCGAAGCCAGGTGTGCCTAGTAAAAGAGCTTGGTATTTAGTGAGATGGCCTCCAGTGATTCATCAGTGGCCTTTAGTCTCCAGAATACTCAGGACCCTATGTGGGGTCAGAATTTCTAGGGGTTGGCCCAGAGTTATTTTAGATGCCTCTTCTGTCATTTGGGCAGAAACTGGACTTGGGCATGGTGGCCACCCCTAGCTAATCGGATCAATTTTTTTGAGAAGTAAGCCATGGGCCTTAGATCAGGTCCTAAGTACTGGGCTAAAACCACAAGGACAAATTGCTTTCTCTCTTCCACAAACAAAAAGAAGGACTTTTCAAGGTCTGGAATTCCTAAGGTGGGGGCAGCAGAATGCCTGGATTTTAGAAGTGAAAAGACTTGTTTTTGTTTTTGTTCACCCCCCCCCCCCCATCCATGGGTTCTGAGTCAGGCCCCTTCATGGCCTCATAGAGGGGTTTTGCAATGATCCCCAAATTAGGGATCCAAATGTGGCAAAACCTTGCCATACCCAGAAAAGTTCAGGGCTGTCTTTTGGTGGAGGAGACAGGTATGGATAGTATGGCCTGTTACCTGAATGTGGTCAGAGAGCGAGAATTTGGGGTTAGGTTGTGTACCAAGTAAGTTACAGCCTGGGACACAAGTTGGGCTTTAGAGGCAGAGACCTTGTAACCCCATTCTCCTAGGAAGGTTAGAGTGGAAATTGTGTCTGTGGTTACAAGCAGCCTCAGATTGACTAGATATCAAAATGTCATCAACATATTGTAATATTGAACTGTTTGTGAGTTTTAGGGCTCTGAGATCTTTGTTGAGGGCAGCCCCAAAGTATTGAGGGCTGTCTCTTAGACCTTGTGGAAGTATGCACTATGTGAACTTGTGGACATTTACATACTGTTTCATGGCCTCTACTAATTGGAACGAGAAGAGAGTTGGATTCTCCTCTTTTCCTTGAGTAACCTCTTTAAGTTTGTTATAATTTATTTACTTCCTATTCCCTTTCTGCATGGCCTCAAGGAGACAGTCAATCATGGGATCTCTACACTGTCTATGTGTTTCATTCATATAGTCCTACATGGGATCTTGCCCTGGGACAGCAGTAGCACCAGAGACTCCTGCTCATGTGCCGCCTTGGGCCTTCTCATCTCCTATTTCTATGGCCAAATCTTAGATCCACTTTTTCTCATGTGGAGTGCAACAGGTAGAAATAATAATGTGCAAATCTGTCTAGGACAGGTCAAACTTCAGGGTAAGGGATTTTAAACCATCAATGAATTTGGAGTGATTCTCTGAGTAGCAACCTAATTTCTCCTTAGTATGGGCTAAATCTGTCATAGAAAAAGGGACATGTGCCCGAGCCAGCCCATCTGGAAGGAGGTAGACCCTGTCACTGTAACTCAGTCTGCTCCAGGTATGGAGCAAGCTTGGTTGGGGGATGGTTGAGGTAACATTATTAGGCCATGGTGGGTACAAAACATTTTAAGAAATGACCAAGAGTTGGAGACAAAGATTTTAATCCAGAAATAAAGGACAGGAATATTATACAAAGAGAGGGAGGAGTTCAGGACATCTGGGAGGGGCTGATGTGAGGATCATTCCAGCCATAGGGCTTGACTACCTGGGAGAGACTTCTAAGACAAAAGAGTACTCAAGATTTGATCATTGGGTACTCTCAGGATCTAAGAACAATTTCCCAAACAAACGCCAAAAGACCAAACTCAAAACACTTAAAACTGTAAGGCTTTTGTCATGCAGGGAGAGATGGATGGAGGTGGCTGGGAGGGGGAACCAGTTTTTACTAACTAAGATATTAATAACTATTAATAATTTGAGAATAACACACTAATTTCTCACTCCACACAACTCCTTGATTATTCCAATAGACTCCTGGTCGGTCTCCCTGCCTCAACTCCCTCTACTCTAACCCATTCTTCATTCAATCACTAAAGTGATTTTCCTAAAACAAAGGTTTGGTCATGTCAACTCCCTTTTCAGTAAACTCCAGTGGCTTCCTGTTGCCTCTGTGAGCAAATACAAAATGTTCTGTTTGGCATTCACAGTTCTTCATAGCCTAGCCCCATCTATCCTCTCCAGTCTTCTTATATTTTGCTCAACAACATGTACTCTTTGACCCAGTGACACTGGTCAACTGAATATTCCATGAACAAGACACTCTATCTCTTGGTTCCAGGTATTTTTTCTGGACATATCTATACCTAGAATGCTCACCCTTCTCCACTTCAACTACTCATCCTCCCTGCCTTCTTTTAAATACCAACTAAAATCCTACCTGCTACAAGAAGCCTTCTTTAAGACTTCTTAATTTCAGTGCTTTTTCCTTTAATTATTTCCTATTCTGCTACTTTATATATATACTTGTTTATATGTTAAATTTCCCATTGGATCCTCCTTTGTTTCTTTCTGTATTCCTAGTACTAAGCACAGTGCTTAGCACACAATAGGTGTTTAATAAAAGTTTATTGAATTGAATTAGGAAGTGCTCAAGTTGGCTAAATATTCTTTATCTATCACATTGATGGACAACCTTTTGAGCTTGGTGTGTCAAAATTTGCCAAAAAAACAAGCATAACTAGGGTGGTGTGTTACTTTGAGAAAAAAAAAAACCCATAATTTTGTGATATTTATAGTTTACAAACAAAAATGTGTAATTGTAATATATGACTGAATTTAATAAACCAAAAACTAATTATTTAACTTACCTGCTTAGTGACTTCGTTGGTCATCTGTCAGTTGGTTTCTTTTGTTGGTCTTGATATTATTTAACTTGTGTGGAATGCTGTGAACTAAGATAAGTGAGGGGGAGGGGGGATTCTTTCACTAATCTGCCTATTAGTGACTTTTTTGTTGTTGTATTTCATTGGCTAAATCTTCAATTGAAGGTTGGTATTTTGTAAACTTCAAGCCCGAGCAAGCGCTTCTAACTTCATCTGTCAATCTGTTTCTTTTGTTGGTTTTGATATTATTTAACACTAAGAATAAGGTCTCACAAAAGTACATAGAGGGAAAAATTGTGAGTAAAGTCATTGCTATATTTTTAAAGGTGCTAAAAATGTCTGGTAATTGGTACCAGACACTCCTCTGTTGCAGGTGGGCTGGAGCCCCGCCCAATCTTCCACCAGTCTGGCCCTGTCCCTCCCATCTCCAGCAGGCTGGCCCAGGGGCACCGCAAAAGCAGAGACTTCTTCTTGCCAACCTGCCTACCTGAGTGCGCTCCTTCTGCATGCGCTCCTCCTCCCCCCATCATGGGAGCACCACAAGTCCCAGCCACCTATGGCTAGCATGTGGAACAGCCCTCCCCCTGGGCTGGGCTGGGGAATGGTCACAGCCATGGCTGTGGGCACGCAGCTCCCAATCCCCAAGGCACACTGAGCCTGTATGCAGCCATGTGTCATCGAAAATGGCTATGCACATGGGTTCACCATCATGGATCTACGAAATGTAAACGAATATTATTTTGCTACCCAAAGAATCCCAAAATGCAACATTCAATACAGAAATAAAGTGGGGAAAAGAGGGGTTTTTTGGGGGGGAAAGAAGGGGAGCAGAATATGAATAAGAAAGTGGTAACAGAGTTATGAGCTGGAATGTTTTAAATCCCTAACTATACAAACTTCCAGAAAAGCTTGGGAGGGCTAAGTTCTTTGCTGTAAGATTAGAAGGGCAATAGATAGAAAGCATGAAATTGGGAAATGAGAGACCTTTGTTGGAAATGACACATAATATAAGCTTGTAGGACTACCTCTGAGGTCCTTAAAAGCAAAATAAAATGGTTCCTAGGTAACTAAACAGTATCCATTTCATGAATTCCACTTTGTACTAATCCTTACTCTCATTTCTCCCATCTTTCTTCCTTCCCTCTTACCCTAAACAATTGTGTCAGCAATTTTCCCTTTTTACTACTCTATTCCTACCTATTTATTCAAATCTCTATTATTAATGTTTTAGAGTTTGGGAGAATCTTCATTATTGGTCCCACTCAGCTGCATCATAATAAATATACTAAAAATGTTTATTGAGCACATCCTCCATACCTTTGTCTAGGGTAGGATCCCTAAAAAGATATACCAGGTTCAAGATATTCTGTAGGCAATCATTCATCAAAATCACAGTTCATGAGCCCCCAGAGATGTGATTGCCATTAATAGTTAGCCAAAGCACAAAATTAGTTCAAAGCAGAAACATTAATGAAATGGTATAGTAAGAAAAGTAGTAATAAAACATCCTCTTAGAAACCTAGAGCCCAGTCTTCTACAAATATTAACAACCTCAGTGGGAAGAATGGACACATACATATCTGGAGAGGCATGCATCCCAGATTAAATGCACCAAGGGGAAATTCAAACATTTGACACTGAAGGGATGTCTTTTAGTGATATCATTGTCCTGCTCCCACTAGATTTATTCCTTGCTGGTCTCTGTTGGATAATTAATCTACAGCAGATGTTGCTTTGCTAGATGATGCTTTACTGCTAGCTTGTGTATAATCTCTGCCAGCCACCACCATGCAGGGTTCCCACTGGGCAAATCGTTGTAGGGTTTCTTTCTATTTTGCTTCCAGCTTTAACTAATATATTTACTCTGACCCTCAGATTGCAAAAAACTTAATTTTTTTCAGATTAATTGTTGAGACAATTTTTAATAAAAATTTTCTGACAAATTATGATCCATGCACTCTCTCTCTCTCCTATGCTTCCCCTCTCCCCAAGACCCAAGAAGGCAGGTAATATGATATAGGTTGTACATATGTTATCACACAATACATATTTCCATGCTAGTTATGAAACAAAACATATAATGCTTACACTAGAGAAAAATTCATAGATAAAATAAGGTGAAGAATAGTATACTGCAATCTGCATTCAGACTCTACCAGTTCCTTCTATGTTGGTGCATATAATTTTTTACCATGACTATCTTGCTGTTGTCATGGATACTTACATTGCTGATAACAGTTAAGTCATTGACAGTTAATCATTTTACACAATTTTTTCCTGTGTACAATATTCTCCTGGTTCTGCTCACTTCATTTTGATTTTAATTGTTTAAATTTAATTTTTAAAAATTTTATTTAATTAGTCAATTTAGAATATTTTTTCCTTGGTTATAAGAGTCGTGTTCTTTTCCTCTAATCCTCCTACCCCCTCCTGTAGCCAACAGACAATTCCACTGGGTTTTACATGTGTGCTTGATCAAAACCTATTTCCATATTGTTGATGATTGCACTAGGTTGATCATTTAGAGTCTATATCCCCAATCATATCCCCATTTTTCTTCTGTGTTTCTGCTCCCACAGTTCTTCCTTTGAATGTGGATAGTGTTCTTTCTCATAAATCCCTTCTAACTGTTCTGGATCATTACATTGCTACTACTAGAGAAGTCCATTACATTCAATTGTACCACAGTGTATCAGTCTCTGTATACAATGTTCTCCTGGTTCTGCTTTCACTCTGCATCAATTCCTGGAGGTCATTCTAGTTCACATGGAATTCCTTCAGTTCATTATTCCTTTGGGTACAATATTCCAAAACCAATGTATACCATAATTTGTTCAGGCATACACCAAATGAAGGGCATCCCTTCTTTTTCTAATTTTTTTTTGCCACCACAGAGAGCACAGCTATTAATGTTCTTATACAAATCTTTTTACTTATGATTTCTTTGGGGTATAAACCCAGCTGTGCTATTGCTGGATCAAAGGGTAGACAGACTTTTAGTGCCCTTTGAGCATAGTTCCAAATTGTCCCCCAGAAAGGTGGGGTCAATTCACAACTCTACCAGCAATGCATTAATTTCCAAATTTTTCCACATCCTCTCCAACATTCCTTATTGTCCTTTGCTGTCATGTTAGCCAATCTGCTGGGTGTGAAGTGGTACCTCAGCATTGTTTTGATTTGCATTTCTCTGATTATAAGAGATTTGGAACACTTTTTCACGTGTTTATTAATAGATTTGATATCTTTATCTGAAAATTACTTATTTATGTCCTTGCCTACTTATCAGTTGGGGAATGGCTTGATTTTTTTGTACAATTGATTTAGCTCTTTATAAATTTGAGTAATTAGGCCTTTGTTAGACATTTTTGTTATGAAGATTGTTTCCTAATTTGTCGCTTCTCTTCTAATTTTGGTGCATTGGTTTTGTTTGTACAAAACCTTTTTAATTTAATGTAATCAAAATTATTTATTTTACATTCTGTAATTTTTTTCTAACTCTTGCTTGGTCTTAAAATCTTTCTTTTCCCAAAGATCTGACAAGTATACTATTCTGTGTTAACCTGATTTACTTATCCTTCTTTGTATTCAAGTTATTCATCCATTCTGAATTTATCTTGGTGTAGGGTGTGAGACATTGATCCAAACAAAATCTCTCCCATATTGTCTTCCAATTTTCCCAGCAGCTTTTATCAAATAGTGGATTTTTGTCCCCAAAGCTGGGATCTTTGGGTTTATCATAAATAGTCTTGCTGAGGTCACTCACCCCAAGTCTATTCCACTGATCCTGCTTTCTGTCTCTTAGCCTGTACCATATTGTTTTGATGACCACTGTTTATAGTATAGTTTGAAATCTGGTACTGCTAGGCCACCTTCTTTCACATTTTTTTTTCTCATGATTTCCCTGGATATCCTTGATCTTTTGTTCTTCCAAATGAATTTTGTTCTATTTTTTTTCTAATTCAGTAAAAAAAAAAGTTGCTCGTTAGTTTGATGGATATGGTGTTAAATAAGTAAATTAGTTTGGGTAGGATTGTCACTTTTGTTATGTTAGTTCGTCCTACGCATGAGCAATCTATGTTTTTCCAATTGTTTAGATCTAGTTTTAATTGTGTGGAAAGTGCTTTGTAATTGTGTTCAAATAGTTCCTGTGTTTGTCTTGGCAGATAGATTCCCAAATATTTTATATTGTCTAGGGTGATTTTAAATGGAATTTCTCTTTCTAATTTTTGCTGCTGAGATGTTTTGGAAATATATAGAAATGCTGATGACTCATGTTGGTTTATCTTGTATCCTGCAACTTTGCTAAGATTGTTGATTATTTCTACTAGCTTTTTAGTTGATTCTCTAGGATTCTTTAAGCAGACCATCATATCATCTGCAAAGAATGATAGCCTGGTCTCCTCATTGCCTATTTTAATACCTTCAATTTCTTTTTCTTCTCTAATTGCTACTGCTAGTGTTTCTAGTACAATGTTAAATAATAGAGGTGATAATGGACATCCTTGTTTCACTCCTGATCTTTTTGGGAAGGCTTCTAGTTTATCCCCATTGCAAATGATGTTTGCTGATGGTTTTAGAAATATACTGTTCATTATTTTTAGGAAAAGCTCTTCTTTTCCTGTACTTACTAGTGTTTTCAGTAGAAATGAGTATTGTATTTTGTCAAAGGATTTTTCTGCGTCTATTGAGATTTTTGTTGGTTTGTTTGTTGATATGGTCAATTATGTGGATGGTTTTCCTAATATTGAACCATCCTTTTATTCCTGGTATGAATCCTACCTGATCATAGTGAATAACCTTTGTGATGACTTGCTGGAGTCTTTTGGCTAGTATTCTATTTAAGATTTTTGCATCTATATTCATTAGGGAGATTGGTCTATAGTTTTCTTTCTCTGTTTTTGACCTGCCTGGTTTTGGGATCAATACCATATTTGTGCCATAAAAGGAATTTGAAAGAACTCCTTCTTAGCTTATTATGTCAAATAGTTTGTATAGTATTGGGATTAGTTGTTCTTTGAATGTTTGATAGAATTCACTTGTGACCCCATCAGGCCATGGGGATTTTTTCTTAAGGAGTTCTTCTATGGCTTGTTCAATTTCTTTTTCTAATATGGGATTATTTAAGTATTCTGTTTCTTCTTCTGTTAATCTAGGCAATTTATATTTTTATCAATATTCATCCATATTACCTAGATTGCCATATCTGTTGCCATATTGGGCAAAATAGTTTTTAATGATTGCCTTAATTTCCTCTTCATTAGAGGTGAGGTCTCCCTTTTCATCTTTGATACTGTTCATTTGGTTTTCTTCTTTCCTTTTTTCATTAGATTGATCTGTACTTTGTCTATTTCATTTGTTTTTTCAAAATACCAGCTTCTAAAGTTATTTATTTATTCAATGATTCTTTCACTTTTGTTTTTATTAATTTCTCCTTTAAATTTTAGGATCTCTAATTTAGTTTTTTATCTGGGGATTTCTAATTTGTTCACTTTCAAGATTTTTGATTTGCATGTCCAATTCATTGACCTCTGCCCTCCCTAATTTGTTAATATATGAAGTCAAGGATATAAATTTCCCCCTGAGTACTGCTTTGGCTGTATCCCATAGATTTTGAAAGCAAGTCTCATCATTGTCATTTTCTTCAATGAAATTATTAATTGTTTCTATGATTTGTTCTTTAGCCGATTTTGGAGAATCATATTATTTAATTTCCATTTTATTTTTGATTTGGCTCTCCATGGACTCTGTATAATTGAAAATCTGTTGCCCTAAAAAAGAACTTCATTTCCTGGGAACCCACTGACTTCCTGTCATTACATACCTCCTATAGACATGGGATATTAGGCAGGGACGTGGAGGGTTCTGACTCTTTACTTCCTGTCCCAAGCTTGGTGGTAGTAAGGTGGGCATTTGAACTGGCTGATCAGCCATGGGCACGTGGTCTTTGTTTTTGTATCCCTTTATTCCTTTATTTCTAATGATCATTTAATAAACCTCCTAAAATATAACATTTTATTATTTTAGATTTAATTTTTTACAACCCTTAATAATTATTATTTTTATTGCATTGTGATCTGAAAAGGTTGAATTTATTATTTCTGCTCTTCTACACCTGTTTGACATGTTTTTATGCCCTAATAAATAGTAAATCTTTGTGAATGTACCATGTGCTACTGAAAAGAAGGTGCATTCCTTTTTTCCCCTATTTATTCTTCTCCATATACCTCTTAACTCTAATTTTTCTAAGATTCCATTCACATCTCTTACCTCTTTTTTATTTATTTTTTCATTTGATTTATCTATATTTGATAGAGGAAGGTTCAGGTGTCCCACTAGTATAATTTTACTGTCTATTTCCTCCTTCAACTCCACTAGTTTCTCCTTTAGAAATTTTTATGCTATAACATTTGGTGCATACATGAAATACATGATATTTCCTCATTGTCTATACTGCCTTTTATCAGGATGTAATTACCTTCCCTATCTCTTTTAATCAGATGTATTTTCACTTTGGCTTTGTCAGATATCATGATTGCAACTCCTGCCTTCTTCTTCTCAGTTGAGGCCTAATAGATTTTGCTCCAACCTTTGATTCTTACCCTCTGAGTGTCTACCTGCCTCATGTGTGTTTCTTGTAGACAACATATGGTAGGATTTTCATTTCTAATCCCCTCTGCTATATGCTTTCATTTTATGGGTGAGTTCATCTCATTTACATTCAAAGTTATGATTACCACTTGTGTATTCCTCAACATTTTGATATCCTCTCCTATTTCTACCCTTTCTTCTTTCTCTATATCCTTTTAAACTAATGGTTTTCTTTTAATCAGTCTCCCTAATCCCCACCCTTATTATACTTCCCTTTTTGCTCCCTCCCTTTTTGTTCCCTTCTTATATTTTTTAGAGTCTGTTAAGTTTCCTCCCCCCTCCCTTTCCCTCACTTTTTGTACTCCCTTCCCCATTCCCCCTTTCTTGGTTTTCCCCTTCTCACTTTCCCTGTAGGGTAAGATAGAACTCAATACCCCAATGGATCTATATGCTCTTCCCTCTCAGAATTGATTCCACTGAGAGTAAGGTTTAAGTATTACCTATTAGCACTCTCTTCCTTTTCTTCTTATCATAATATTCTTTCCCTCCCCTTCCCATGTGCCTCTTTGTGTGATATAGATTATCCCATTTATCTTATTCCTTTAAGTTTCTCTTGGTGCCATCTTCTATTCCCCCTCCCTTTTATTTTGCACATCATCTTATACCACTTATTACCCCAGTCTCTACCTGTGAATGATTCTTTTAATTACTTTAATAATGAATATAATTTTTGAAAGTTACAAATAACATTTTACCATATGTTCATATAAACAATTTGATCTTCTTGAAGCCCTTAAAGAAAAAAAAAAACTTTTCCCTTTTCCCCTCTCTATCTTATTTACCTTTTTGTGTTTCTCTTGATTTTTATGTTTGGATATCAAACTTTCCACTTATTTTGATTCTTTTCTCAGAAATATTCTATTTTGTTGAATACCCATACTTTCCCCTGGAAATATATAGTCAGTTTTGATGGGTAGGTGATCTTTGGTTGAAGACTCAATTCTCTTGCCTTTCTGAATATCTTATTCCAAGTCTTGTTGTCCTTTAGTGTGGAAGCTGCCAGATCTTGTGTAATCCTGATTGGTGCTTCTTGATATCTGAATTGTCTCTTTTAGGCTTCTTATAAAATTTTCTTCTTAGCTTGGAAGCTCTTGAATTTGGCAATTACATTCCTGGGTGCTGGGTGTTGTCTTTTGAGGATTTAGTGTAGAGGGTGTTCTATGAACTCTTTTAATGTCTATTCCCCCGCCCTCCCCCCACCTTGTTCAGGAACATCAGGGCAGTTTTCTTGGATAATTTCTTGTAGTATGATGTGAAGATTTCTGTTTATTTCTAGGTTTTCATGTAGACCAATGATTCTATCATCTTGTCAGTGAGATATTTTATGTTTTCTTCTATTTTGTCAGTCTTTTGACTTTTCTTTATTAATTCTTGCTGTTTTGTGGGATCATTGGCTTCTAATTGCCTAATTCTGGTCTTTAAAGATGGGTTTTCTGCTATAATCCTTTGATTTTCCTTTTTGGTTTGGTCTATCCTGCTTTTTATGGCTTCCAGCTGTTTCTCCAATTAGTAGTTCCTGTCCTTTAAGCTGTTATTGTCTTTTTGAATTGTTTCCCACTTTTCTTGCCAAAATCCTTCCATCTTTTTGATAAGCTCCGATGTAAATTCTTTAAGAGCTTGTGGTCAATGTCCATTTTTTAAAAAGGTTTGGATGCATTTACTTGTATGTCCTCTTCTACTATTTCCTCTGTAGTCTGGATTTTTCCTCCATAAAAACTATTCAGGGTCAATGCCTTCTTGTTTTTCTTGGTGTTGGGAAGTTGTTTTTCCTGGGCATTGTTTGCCATCACTGTGGTGGTTTTTCCTTCCCTTCCCAGTCAGAAGTCTGTGTGAGGAGGGCAGGATTTCTGTGTATGGAGCTAAAGAGTGTGGTTTTTGCCTGAGGCTACCTCTCAAGTCTCTGCAGCTTCTACTATTTACTGTCCTTCTCTGAGTTAGCTCCTCATGGGCGATGAAAGTTTGAGCTCTTCCGCCTGCTGACATCTCAGGTCTAGCTGCATTCAGGGGTAGGTCTTTGGTGGTCTTAGTCAGCTGCTAAGGACCATGTGTTTCCCTTCACTTGCTCTAGAAGTGCCTCTCGCTTGCTCACTGATTCTAGAGCACTGTCTCTGACTCTGGTTCTGTAGGTGGGGTGTGGGAGGGTTGATCAGTTTGCATTTTGGTGGAAGCTATTTCATCCCCTTATAGTATGGAAATGCCCAAATCCTATGTACCTTCAAAGCTGCACCTTACTGTAGAGTCACTTTTTTCATATGAATTTTTTTTTGGCCATTTGAGGCATTCTATATCAGTAGGTGGTGAGGAGAGGAAGAGTCCTGGGTCTACACTGCCACCATGTTTACCTGGAAGTCCTGCTCACTTCACTTTGAATCAATTCATATAAGTGTTTCCAGGTTTTTTGTGATCACCTTTTTTTTTTTGGGTAATTTTTCATGACACGATAGTATTCTATTATAATCATATACCACAATTTGTTCAGCCCATTCCCCAGTTGATGTACATCCCTTCAATTTCTATCTCTTTTTCACTCCAAAGATCTGGCTCCAAATTGCTCACCAGGATGATTGCCTCAGTTCACAGTTCCACCAACAACATATTAGTGTCCCATTTTTTTCCACATGCCCTCCAACATTTATATTTTCCTTTTTGTCATGTTAGCCAATCGGATAGGTATGAGGTGGCACCTCAGAGTCGTTTAAAATTTTCTAATTAATAGTGATTTGGCACATTTTTTCAAAGGGCTAGAGATAGTTTTAATTTTTTCATCTGAGATTTGCCTGTTCCTATTCTTTAACTTTTTGTCAGTTGGGGAATAGCCAATTTACTTTGGTTATAATACCATCTTGTCCTCAAGAGAAGAAAAACCATACTTTTAAAAAATTCTGAAAATCAAAGCCTTTTTTTTAAGCCCTTTTAGAATAACAGTTACTTTTGTCTTATCCATAAAATCCTTGAGGGAGGGGCAGTGCATGGAGAGGTGAGGGGCTTTTTAGGATTTCTTTTTTTTTTCTTTATAGTGACCTATCAATTCTTTCTCTGAGTCATCATTAAAAGATCTTCCTTTTCCTAACAGGAGCTTCTTTGCCACAAGCATGAAGTTTGTTCAGTCAAAGAATAGGGTCTTCCCAGACTTTAGACTGAAGTTCCTCTTGATGGGTTTAGATTTCTAGGTGATCTCACTATAACTAAAAGTGATAATTCCATGTATTTCCTATTTTTAATCTCTGAAATCTGGGCTACACCTGATAGCCATTCATATAAGGGCTAATTGCTAAATAATGACCAAATAGTTGTGGGTTTGAAGGTGTCTTTCTTTTCAACTTCAAACCCTTTTAGCTTTTTCTGTGTAGTTGAATGGATGGGAGAAAGACATTGAGACAAAGCTAAAGCAAGCTCCAAGTCAAAGTCTTTGTCTCTCCTTCATGGTTAGCCTCATTCTTGGCCTTCCATATGCTTACCTAGTTAGTCAAATCTTAAAGGGACTTTGAACTTTTATTTAACTCTTCTGACAAGTAGGTTAGTTTATTGAATATCCTAGGCAAGAGCTTAACTCAGATATTCCCAGATTTATCTGTGTAAATGGAAGATAGCCATATAAAAGATGAAATATTGATCAGCCTTTAAGATTGGACCTGGGTCTGTTGGTCCAAAATGTTGGTTCTAGGCACCACCTCACCTTATCATGTGGAAGTATGTTGGCTATAATTTCACATTTAGCCAAGGTTGGGATAGTTGCCTCTTCTTATTCTTTTCTCTTTGTGAAAAGAGCATTAGTCTTGGAATCACAAGATGTCTCATTGCAAAACCTATCTGTGATATTTTCTTTGACTGTGGACAATATTTAACTACTCTGTGTTTTAAGTTTCCTCATCTCTAAAATGAGGATAAAAATAACTAGAGTATTTATCTTTTGGAATCATTGTGAGGATAAAATAATGTATATGAAGTACATTACAAGCATTTAAGCACTATGTTCATAACAACTATTTTATTGTTATTATGGGGGGCCTAGGTGGCACAGTGGAGAGAGCATTGGACTAGGAGTCAAGAGGACTCATTTTGGTGAGTTCAAGTCTGTCCTTAAACACTTACTAGCTGCATAACGTAGAGCAAATCCCTTGGACTCTGCTTCAATTTCCTCATCTGCAAAATGAGCTTGAGAAGGAAATAGCAAAACACTTCAATAATTTTGCCAAGAAAACTCCAAATGGGGTCACAAACAGTAGGCTACAATTGGAAAAGACCATGAGTTGTTTTTGTTGTTGCCATGATTATTAATCAACCAAAGTTCACTTGTCCTCATAATTTCAAGTCTTCTCTTCTAAGGGCACACTCTCAATATTTATAGTACTGACTTTAAGTCTGTTCACTGTAGTTATGACCAACAGGGTCAAAACTAGTTTATTTTCACGTGATATATATGTAGCTCAATGTGGCATGGATATTTGGCAGTTATGCAAGAATTTGACTTGCTTAAGATAGCCAAATTTGATATTTCAGGTCAAATCACATTGCCTAGATAATTACTAGACTTCCTCTCTACTCCACTTTGTGCTGTCTAGGCATTACTTCAAAAGAAACCTGAAGATCTCAACCCTTTGAGCCCGATACTGTGTTACAGAATGTGTGACAATGTGGTTGATTAACAGCTGCTACCAATTAGTTTCCTTCACAAATATCTGTCTTTTGGCAGTGCCAACTAATACCCATACAACATTCTTAACAATTTAAGGATGTGAAAGCAGATTGGCATGTTCTAAAAATATATTTATTAGAATGTGTTTAGTAGAAAGAAAAATGTTTTCTCGCAGGATAGGGTCTCACATACTGTCACCTGCATATTATTCTCTCCTTCACAAATAAACACCTTATACTTTAGGAAAGGGCATCCTGATCTGCATTTGTCAAATATATAATAGGTTATGAAATAAATTTTCATATTTATATTGTTTCAAGTGTATCACACTTTGACCTATGATGTTGATGCTCTCTTTGTTGGTGCAGATTATAACCTGCTTACAATTTATAATCTTAAACCTGAGGTCCAGGGTTACATGAATTGTAATCAAATAGCTTGTCAGAGACAGAATTTAAACACAAAGTCTTTCTGACCCGCTATACACTATGATATAACACCAAAGTCCTTGACACTGCCAATGGTGCAACATTGAAAATAGATATAGTTTTTTTAAGTGGAAACACCATCAGAGAAGATGTATAATCATCTTCTTTGATGTTGCATCTTGGGTACCATGGTACCCTTCCATTGACTTGCATCCAAAGCCTCCTATATGTATTGTCTGTTCCATCAGAATGTGCGTGCCTTGACAGGGGCCATCTTTACTTTACTTTTCATATTTGTAGCACTTAGGACAGTACTTTGCCCTGAGTAAGTGCTTGATAAGTGTTTCATTCGATCCTTTTTCCATTTTATATCCATATGCATGGCTATAACATTTAAAGATTTCCCCTGCAACAGTTCTTAATCTGCATTTGTGATAAAATTTTTTGATGAACCATTTCAAAACAATTGGTTTCCTTTTCAACCTTATTTTACGTGATGTATTTAAAAATATTATTCTAAAGGGTAGCTAGATGGTTTAGTGGATAGACTACCAGGCCTGGAGACAAAATATCTTGGGTTCAAATCTGAACTCAGATGCTTCCAAGCTGTGTGACAGGTCAATTAACTCTAATTGCCTTGCCCTTAGCACTCTTCTTCCTTGGAACATATACTCAGTATCAATTATAAGCCGGAAGGTAAACATTATTCTGTAAAGGGGTCCATAGACTTCACCAGTCTGACAGGCTCACAATACAAAGAAGTTTTAAGAAATTCCTGATCGAAGGAAGACTTCAGAAAAACCTGAGAAAACTTATATGCAGTGATACAGAGTAAAGTGAACAGAATCAGGAGAATATTGTACATAGTAACAGCAATGCTGTAGGAACAGCTGTGAATAACTTAACTATTCCCAGCAATGTAATGATCCTAGATGATTTGAGAGCACTCATGATGAAAAATGCCATCCACCTTCAGAGAAAGAACCGAAGGAGGCTGAATGCAGATTGAAGCTTACCATTTTTGACTTTATTTCTTCTTTTTTTGTATACATTTTTTTCTTTTACCACATGAAGAATATGGGAATAGTTTTATGTGACAGCACATGTATAACCTATGTCAAATTGCTTTCCATCTCAGGTAAAGCCAAAAATTGTTTTTACATGTAATTAGGAAAAAAATAAAGCATTACCTAACAGTTAAAAAATTAACTCCCTTCTCTAAAATATGTTGGAAATATTATTCCTATTTAGGTTTTTCAATTATTGGCATCAAAATATAGGTAAAATACTGTTTGTTTTTTCCTCAAATGTGGAGTCCTGAGCTGAAATGGTCAGTTAGACGGTGATTGAACCTAACTTTTATGATCACTGACTCTGTCTCCTTATTTCACAGGAACTTAGTTTCCTGACCAGGATTGCTAGATTGGAAAAATCTACCTTCAAAAAGGCATCAGATCTACTTTACTTCAAGCCTTTGCTGTGCCTTTCTGTGTATTGGAACTATCTTTACTAGGAGAAGGAGGGCAATTGGCTCAAGTTCAGTTCCTCTTCAGAACTTTCCTTTCATAAGACTTAGAAGCAAAGAATGAGCTTTGTATTTATCATGCCAGATCTGCAAAACACTCCAGAAATCACATACAAAAGTCAGAGGGCTTAAAATATAGAAGACAAAGACACAAGAAAAGGACATGAGTCATAGTGCTTGTCCCAAGAGCCACTTCAAAGGAAAAGTTCTTTGTTCCTGGCTTAAACCAAAGTTTTGGGATTTCTGAATTTTGCTGGAAGGGCATTTTACCAACCCAGAGCCACAGGGACAAAGATCCAGAATGTAACTGATTATGGTTTTTTGGTAGTTCATTACAACTGACATCTCTTTCCTTTTGAAGGAGGCAGTTGGACTTGAGGGTGCAAAGAGTTAGGCTAGCTCATCTCTCAGCTGTGCTCAGCAGCTACAAAACTTGCACCCTAAAATTTCTAATGAATAGTTTTCAAGTATAGAGCAAAGAGGACTGGAAGGACCTCAGAGGCCATGTGGTCCAATGCTTTCATTTCACAGATGAAGATTCTTAAGCCCAGGTAGGTTAAGGGGCTTGTCCAAAGGTACACAGGTGATAAAATACCAAAGCTGACACTTTTATCCCTCAGTATTTTCATCATTCCATCAGGTTAGAGACCACTGTTTCATGAGAAAGGGGAGGTGATTTCTCAAAAATGACTGACTTAGAAGCAGATAAGAAAGGATGAAAATACGTAGGGTAGGTAGCAGTGTACTGGTAAATGTTAACATCCAGTTCTCCTCTCTCTCTCTGTATATATCTATATCTATATTTATATCTATATACACACACAAATGGGTGTGGATATATGTATAAAAATCTCTTTATATGAGTACTTTTATATATTTAGAGAGAATATATAGAGAACTTTTATAGAGAGAATATATATTTATAGAGAACACCTTTTTAGTTTAGGCTGCATTATTAACATTTTCTCCATCACTTTCTCAAATCTAGAAAATCAACAAAACAATAAAGCAAACCCTGATTTGTAGTGTTTGCCAGTTTCTCAGGTATAAATGCTCTCACTGAATATTTAGTAACTGTCTGTTATGCCAAAAGAGCTAGATCCAGCATTTCTCTGAAGGTTGGCCTTTCTCTTCTTTCTCTTCTTTCTCTCCAGCAGTTCCATGAAATCCATTTAATTTAGTCCTGCTGGAGGACTAGCCTGGCATTTATATCACTCTCCTTGTGCAACTGACTCCTATAATAACACTGTTTCACCTAAAGTCATTAATATTTTGGAACCAATTAATGTCTTTAGGTGAGTTATCCCTACACATTTTCTGAATCATTTAACCAATAACTATAAATCAGTATAACCTGGTGCTACTTGGAAATGAAATCGACCTTTTGGGAAAATAAAATATAATCAATTCCCTGGGTCAGGGAAATCCTGAGTAGTTGGAAGCTACAAATAAACAGAAAACTTTCAGTTAACCAAGAACTCTATTTTTTTGGTTTACTTTTTGAGAAAACTGGAAGTAAATCATAAGTAACAACAAACTAGACTTTCATCGATTTCTTTTGTCTTCCTATTCCTCTGTGCCAATTGCAAGGATCCTTGGGTAGGGTTTAGCCAACTACGTGTTTCTATTTGAGTTTGATAGCATTGGTCTAGATAATCTTCAGGCTGGTTAAACCATCCCTTGATAAAGATGAGTGAATTGTCTGAATTAAACTCCATAGCCCCATTGGAATCATTCTCTCAGTGAACAAACATTGTCTTCGAATTCCTGAGATTTGGGATATTTGGGAATCTTTAAGTTACTTGAAGTTTGCTGCCTTTTTCAAGTTGTTTCTTTTCTGGTGGCACAGGGGTTTCTGTTTGAGACACAAAATCTGTTTGCATAAGACTTTCCTCATTGGTAGAGATGATGACTCGGTGCTTTCAGCTTGCTGTAAGTGTGAGGAATAGAGCTGGCAAAAATTTCGAGGCGAAATCCTGGGTTTTCTGGCTGTTGAGAGAGAAGCTTCCTCTGCCACCAGGTTCTAGATTCTCTGACTCTTCCCATGACGATTTAGGTGTTGGCTCTAAAGATCTTTTTTCTCTTTTCAAGGACCTCTTCCTGAAGAAAATTTGGAACCTCATGTTTTCTCTTTCCAAGGAGAAAGCCAGAAAACCAAAGATCTTTCTTCTCCCCAACTATTGCCAACTCTGTCTCTCATCCTTACTCAGGTTCAGAGCATTGTGTGTCATTCTTCACCAGTGAGGAGAGTCTTAGGTGAATGGGGGTTGCCTGTTTCTCTGTCAAATAAATTAATCCTAGAAGAAACTAAGCAATATAATCCTCAAGGCCCTGGCAGCAGCTCAGGGCAAAATCTCTCCATTCAACAAGCATTTATTATTTTAATTTATGTCAAGCATGGAATTAATAAAAGAAGCTAGGTATAAGATGTCTCTACAAGAAAAGTAAAAGAGATATTATAAATATTTACATAATCAGAAATAATCTCCTTTATTAAAACAATTCACATTTCCTCCAGTGACAATATGCTGAAAGTGTTTAAATCATTAAAAAAAGGAATGCTTTGTACTTTATATAATGTAAGTAAACACAAAAACAGTTCATTTTCCAAAAGCCAAATATCTTGAAATAAACAACCTCTAAGTGAGATTGTTAGGATTTACTTGTCAATTTCCAATAACTAATTCAATCCTCATTCAGTAAATTATGCTTTCAGGCACTCTTCTGAGTACATTTATAATAAACGTACATGGCAGAAAGAGCAAAATGTAATTGAGTGATGTTTGCTCATGCAATATGCATGTTAGTGAAATAGAGTAGAAATATGGAGGTTGAGATCAATTCCTTTTTTTTTTCTTTTTTAGATTAATTACTTCTTGTTTTAAGTGGGTAGACTAAGCAATTTGAATCACTGGGCAAAACTACCCAGAGTTTATAAAAATTGAAACTGGTTTTATCTCATAAATATGAGTTGTGAATGACACCATTGTATATTCAGCTGTGTGTTTGATGTCTTTCTGCTAGCACATTATGTCATTTTAATTTCAAAAAGTCTGCTCCAGAGAAAGCAGAATAAAATCACCCCTTCAGTGCAAAAGAATATGATTAGGAGAGATAACCTCTTACAGCTCCATTTAATTGAATGATTCTGGAGAGGCTAACTTTGTGCTTTATGTGCTGCCAGAGCATTGAATGGTTTTGTGCCATAGGAACTAAACTTGAATGCAAAAGGCTAATAATAGTACTTTACATTACCAAGAGAGAAAAAAAAAATGTCTTTTGCAATACTTCCAAACAGGGACCATAGCAGAATTCTTGAGTTAATGGGCTTCTAGAAATAGTATGGCATGCATAAAAATGAACTTGCACCATCAATCAGTCATTTATTATTTCTGTGCCAAGCTCTATGCTAAGTGGTGAGAATCCCCCCCAAAAGATAGCCTGCTCTCAAAGAGCTTACAGTTTAAGAGGGGGAAGCAACATACAAACAACTTTCGACATTATGGAAACTAGATCACAGAGAGAAGGCACTAAGATTAAAGAGTTTAAGGAGTTTTAAGGAGATTAGGAAGACTAAAGACTGGGAAAGCCTTCTTGTGGAAGATGGGATGGTAGGCCAGACTTGAAGGAAGCCAGAGAGGCAAGAGAAAGATGTGTATAATCATGAATCATTGTGAACAGAAAGAAGAGCAGAAGAACTTGAGTTCAAATCCTGCATTGAACACTAGCTATGTTACACTGGACATTTTATAGAGTAGGTACTTTATAACTGGAGATTTGAATTAAATACACCAATATTTGTTTTCTAATTTTACTGCTTTCAGAATCTTCTCCCTTATTTAAAGACAATGTTCCTTGGTTAATGATTCTTCCAGTTAACCTCACTAGCTACAGATATAGAATCTAAGTTTTTTGATGTGTCTTTAATAAAGAGAGAGTCTTAGTCTAATAAATAAAGCACTACTGATAAAGGCCTTTTTCATATAACAAACATGGAAATATGTATTGCATGATAGCACATGTACAACTATATCATATTAGCTGCTGTCTCAGGGAAAGGGAAAGGGAAGGAGAGAAATTTTATTGCAAAATGTCAGATAATGACTATTAAAATTGTATCTATGTGTAATTGGGAAAATATAATAACAAAACAAATAAACAAACAATCAATCAATCAACTACTATACTGGGACTGCTCACACTTTATTCAGTTACTGACCATTTCACAAAGCCTATAAGAATCCAAGGTTTGGAGTCAAGAGACTCAAGTTCGAACCTTGGCTTTAGCATTTAGTGTTTGCCCTTGGATAAGACACTTATATTCTGAGGTCAGCTGGGTAGCTCAGTGGATTGAGAGCCAGGCCTAGAGATGGGAGGTCCCAGGTTCAAATCTGGCCTCAGACACTTCCCAGTTGTGTGACCCTGGGCAAGTCACTTAACCCCCATTGCCTAGCCCTTACCTCTCTTCTGCCTTGGACAGAAGGTAAGGGTTTTAAAAAAAAAAGACATATTCTCTACTTCTTAATTTCTTCCTCCATGTAAGGAGGGGTTTGGATGAAATGATCTCCTAAATCCCTTCCAACTCTTAAATATTTGATCCTACTCTGAATTTGTTTTTTCTTTGAAGCAATTTATCCCCCTGTCTTGCAAGGGTGTTTGGGATTCCCGAGCTCAGGAAGGTTAGAGATTCTGAAGGGCTATTAGCACTCAGACTTTGTCCAAGTCACAGTTGCCTCATACTTATACCAGGTATATCTCAGTATTATTTAGGAAAGCACTTTGGGAACCTCAATGCTTTATATTAATATGAGCTGTGATTATAAATCTAGAAGCAGCATAGCATAGTGACTAGAGGACCAGCTGAAGGTTGAAAGACCCAGATTCAATGCCTGCCACTGACAATTCCTAGCTATCCGACCTCGGTCATTGAACCCTTCACTGACTCAGACAACTCTCTTTTAGAAGAAATGTTCATCTTCAAGAAATTAAAGGAATTATCTGTGGTGATGATACACATACACACACACACAAACACATATATGTGTGTGTATATATATATATGCATGCATACATTTTGCACAACTCTGTCTCACTTAAATACATTTTATTTGATTACCAAGTGATGCTATTTTGATCTTTGAGTATGAAGGACAATAATCAACCTATACATATACAACACATGCCCATACCTATCTGTACATATATGTTTATACACACACACACACACACACACACACACACACATATATATATATATATATATATATATATATATATATTGGAATAAGTTTTCAACTGGGGCTTAAAAGAGGCAACTTTACAGATGCTACTTCACACCTAATAGATTGGCTAAAATGACAAAAAAGAAAAATGATAAATGTTGGAGGGGATGTGGAAAAAGTGGGATGCTAATACACTATTGGTGGAGCTATGAATTCATTCAACCATTCTGGAGAGCAATTTGGAACCCTGCACTAAGGACCATTAAACTGCATAGCCTTTAACCCAGCAAAACTAGGGTCTGTATCCCAAAGAGATCAAAGATAAGGGAAAGGGACCTACTTGTACAAAAATATTTATAGCAGCTCTTTGGGGTGGCAAAGAACTGGAAACTAAAGGGATGTCCATCAATTGGGGAATGATTGAACAAGTTGTAGTATATGATTATAATGGAATAATATTGTGTCATGAGAAATGACAAGCAAGATGATCACAAAAAACAAAACAAAACAAAACAAAACAAACAACTTGAAAAGACTTATATGCAGTGATGCAAAGTGAAGTGAGCAGAACCAGGAGAACATTGTACATGGTAACAGAAATAATGTATGATGATCAACTACAAATGACTTAAATATTATCAATAATGCAAAGATCCAGGACAACGCTAAGGGACTCTTGACAAAAAAAAAAAAAAAGGCTACCTACCACTATAGAAGGGACTTATAGTTCTTCACTTTATTTCCTCCATGAATGTTTCTCTAGTGTAAGCAATATATGTCTTATTTCACAACATAACAAATATGGAAATGTGTATTATCTGATCACACATGTATAACCTATATCATATTGCCTTCTTGGGTAGAAGTAGGGGAGGAAGGGAAAGAACACGGATCACAAAATGATAGAAAATCATTCTCAAAAATTGTATAATATAAAAAAGCAACCTCCTTATTTGTCCTAGCATGGCTGTACCATTCTCCATAAGCATATCAACACATAATATTAAAGATTAAATTATTAAAGAATCTATTTTGCTTTGATTAGAGAATTCTTTGTCACTCTTCACATTCTTCAGCAACATCCCTTCCCTCCATCAGTAGGAGGAGGAAGAGTTTGTGGGATTAAGAAAAGGAGGGGATGTGCTCTTTCCTCTCTTTCCCACCCTTCTACCCCTCAGGTCAGCCCTGATTACAGAGTTTCAGTTGTTGCGAAAATCAAAGTAAGAATGGAAGAAGCAAGCTTTGGGATAAGTAGAGGAGGATTGGGAGAGGAAAGTATTAATGGACCCAAAGACCATTTGTCTTGGCAAAAGCAGAACTTCCAGCCTGCTGCTGTCAAGCATAATCCTTGGAAGCAACCCCTGTGGAGATACAGCCTGAGAATCACTCCTCCA
Source organism: Monodelphis domestica (assembly GCF_027887165.1). Lineage (NCBI taxonomy): Eukaryota > Metazoa > Chordata > Mammalia > Didelphimorphia > Didelphidae > Monodelphis > Monodelphis domestica. The sequence goes on from NC_077227.1 coordinate 267,807,660, forward strand.
GGTGCTATAGCCACAGTACTGAAGACCCAGAAAAGAAGGTTCTCAACACCAAAGTCCTTGTGATTGTCAACTGCTTCAATACCAGAAAATGATGATTTTATCAGTGGAAATAACATTAAAGAAGCAGCTTTCCTATCTGTTTTGCCTCTGCACTACGAATGATGGAGCTTTCTGTCAGGTTTGCAGCCAAATCCTTTCATATATGTTATCTCTACATTAGGATGTGAGCTCCTTGAAAGCAAAGACTGTCTTGTTTTTCTATTTGTGTCCACAGTTCTAAGTACAGTACTTTGCTCATAATAAGCACTTAACAAATGCTTCATTTATTCATTGTTTTATTCATTCCAATTCTTGCTTTTAGGAAAACCTTCTTATGATGTTGAAGCATTACATAATAGAAAGACTCCTGGATTCAGAATCAAAGGATTTGAATCCAGGCTCTTCTACTTAATGTCTGACCTTGTTCAAGTCTCTTGGTCTCAGGCTCCTCCTTAAAATTGAGAGAGGTTGGACTAGGTGACCTGGGAATTATTCTCTAGTTCTAAGTTCTATGATACTGTAAGATAAGCTCTAGTTGATCTGCAACTTGGTGCAGTGATAGGAGAACTGAACTTGCAGTTTGAAGATCCAAGGTTCAAATCTTTTCTCTGTTGCTTTGTACCTGTGTGGTCTAGGAAAAATGAGATCTCTGGATATCAGTTTCTCATTACTTAAATGGAAAGGTATAAAATTAGACAATCTCTAACAATCCTTGCCAGCCCCAATTCTAAAATACAAGCCAGAATTATTTTCTTTCTTTTCCTTTCTTTTTAAAAAACCCTTACCTTGTGTATTGGCTCCAAGGCAGAAGAGTGGCAAGGGCTAGGCAATGGGGGTCAAGTGACTTGCCCAGGGTCATACAGCTAGAAAGTATCTGAGGCCAGATTTGAACCTAGGACGTCTCTAGTCCTGGCTCTCAATCCACTGAGCTACCCAGCTGCCCCCAGAATTATTTTCAATTTTGAATTGGCAATTGTTGAATTAATTTTTTTTCTGTACTTGAGGAATATGACTTTTTTTCCCTTTAGCCCATCCTTTAATTATCTTCAATGAAGTTCTCTTCCTAAAACTCCAAATATTCCAATCAGGAGCTTACCCAAAGGGTATACGCATGTGCATATAGTAAGCACTTGCTTACTATGAACATTTTATATTGCATCTTCCTTCCTTGACATGGTGATTTGGAAGATTTGTACATAAGAGTTCATGGTGGGGAAGCAGAAAAAAACCATCTTATTATCTGAAAGTACACTGTAGGATGAGCCCATTAACATCGAAGGAATGATTAATTGTAAGTTTGCAAAAAACATTAACTGTGACTCTAGAGCACAAGAAAGAGAAATAAGAAATGGAAACCTGAGGAGCTGACTCATCAAAGTGCAAGAAGCCTCCAGAATAGATAATACAGCCCCAAGAGCAGACAGCTTCCCAGGAGATAAGGTGCTCCTTAAAGAAATTCATTGGGAATTGAAATTCAATTTCAGGAGGTCACTGAGCTCTGATACCCGGAATGGCCAAACACATCTGTGAGAATCATCCCCACATAGTTTGTTAGTGTGTCCTCTTAGGAGCAATAAGTCAGATATTCCCTACATAAGGTAATTAAAGGGAATGAGAAACCCACGAAAGCACAGTTAACATAATTTGAGTTTCATGAAGTGAATAGAATATGTCTTAGAGACTTATGAGGCAGAGAGTACATTGTATCTTGAGGCAGTTAGGTGGCACAGAATTTTGGTCCTGGAATCAGGAAGCTCAAAGGCGGACTCAGACACTTTCTAGTTATATGACTGTGGACAAGTCACTAAACCTTTTTTGCTTCAGTTTCCTTATTTATAAAATGGGGATAATAATAACACCTACCTCCCAGAGGTTGTTTCAAGGACCAAATGATATAGTAAAAACTATATAAACTCTAGCTATTATTACTATGATAGTTATCTATCTAGTGCTAGCTGTCTAAGTTGTCCCAGAAAAGAGCATGATTTGGGGCTCACTGAAACCATTCAACAGATAATAAATTGCATAGCCATTTTCATGGAGGGGAGGGTAATGCTAGGACCTTTGTGCCTGGACTTTCTTGTTCTCTTAAATGCCCTGAAAAAGAGAGAATCAAGGTGACTCATTGGCTCCTGGTTCTGAAGGAGATCACACTATGAATTGCACATTTATATGTGGGAATGGTTTCTCACAGATGGATTTGGCAGTTCTAGGTGTCAGAGCTCAGTGACCTCCCTGCAACTAAATTTTAATTTCTGATGTGTTTCTTTGAGGAGTGTTTCCTTGAGCAACTTTATCCCCAACAGAGCTGCCTGATGAAGTGGGCTGTGTTAGCTATTCAGGAGGCTTCATATACTTTGATTACTGCTCCTGAGGTTTCCATTTCTTCAAGAAGCTTAACGAGGTTTTCTGGGGGGCAAAAATCATAAATTTCCATTTTTTAACAGCCCTGCTGATAGCAGGAAAGAAAATTGCCTTTTTAAAAAAGCCAACTCAAGCGATGCCACTCTTCTCTTTTGTTTCTCTTATGAGGCAGCTGCCCAGAGACCCAGCAGGTCCCATCCAGCCAGAACCTTGAAGCCAAGTTGAGAGAAAGAGGCGACTAATTTATCCATTCTGATTGATTAATTTTAGGTAGTTGATCCTTTTTTTTTCCTTTTTACATATAATTTGGCAAGCTTTTGAAATGCCATATGCTATCTTGTACTGTATATGTAAGTTTAAATTTCAAGATTACTCAAATAAATGATCCTTTTGATTTTTTTTTAAACCTACAATCATTTAATTAGGTTGAGGCAGCCTCTGAGAGACAGAGTCACCTATTTCTTAAATATATATATATACACATATATATATATTTGTCCCTGAAATTTTTAAAATTAGTTTTTCTTTGCTTCTTTCATTTTCAACTGAATCTGCAACAAATGATTTAAACTGGATTCATAGCCAACAGCTGAGTATTTTAATCCCTTTTTTCCCCCCAGCTTGACTGCAAATGTATTAATGTGTGCTCAACTGCCTGTCAAATCTCTAACAGTGGCATCCATTTTTCCCGAGGAGGCCCAGGATATGAAAAATATGCCAACAGAAGCATTCTGAATGAAATGACAAATTTAGCCAATGTGGTGTGCAGAATACTAATGAGGAGTCTGATGGGCCTATTGTGTATTCAGGCATTTCAGGCAGCGAACAATGACCTTGTTCAAGATTTAGACAGAAAGAATCCTTGAAGGTGGTAACAAATAGCTCACTCTGATTAGACTGTAGCCACCTAACCTCTCCTGGGGCTCCCATAGCCAAGTGGTGGAAGAGATTAAGAACCCAAGCCAAACCCAGCTCACATATTGCTATTCTTTGCCAAAAAAAAAAAGACAAAACAAAACAGAACCCCCAGCTCCCATCCCATCATATCCTTCTTTTGTATACTGGTTAAGCTTAAGATTTGATTCTTATTTATTTGGAACGTCCTTGATTGCATCAATATTTGAACTCCATCCACCAACACAGATCAATAACTCTTCTGTAACTGAGAGTTTCAAAGGGTTGTTTGGAGATACTGTGGGCACACGGCCAGTTAAACCTAGGCCTTGCTGACTAGTCCTCCACACTGCCTCTTAAATTTTGATATTAATTTTAAAAAGCAAAGTCCCTAGATTATAGCTACTTTGTTTGCCGTACACATCCTTTTAAAATTCAGCCTGAAAATATCTAAATCACCTCTTAGGAGACATCTGCCACTTATAAGAAGTGTTAAGTACTAAATCAGTCTTTTAAAAAAGGAGTGGGATTTTTAATAGACAAGTACTAGAGAAATACCATAGCCCCTGGGGTATAGCACACAACTTAGAAAAAGTGGGTTTTTTTGATTAATGTCTTTTAAATTAGTTTGTAATATGCAATGTAATTTGGGGAGCCCCCTGGTCATTTGAACTGGCACACTTCCCATGGAAACTGGGCATGCTTTGGATTCCTGGCCCTTGCTAAAGTATATGTGTTATTTAAAATGTTTTTTTTTTCTTCTTCTTACTTTCTCAGTGAGTGAAGAATGAGGTGGGAAGGAGAAAAAAATTAGGACTGAAAATAAAATTGAATTTAAAGAAAAATAAAGTATTGGTGTGACCAGGGACTTGATTCCTCTGGTGTCCCTCTGATAAGGAGCTTTGTTGGAAAAGATTGGCAACTGAGCCAGGAAGAACTTTTTTGAGTCAGTCTATTTGTTTACATGTAGTCAGTGCCAGATTTCCCTTGAATTTCCAGTGAGGGAGTCAAGGGAGTCATCTTCCCCTTGTCCCAGCCCTGGTAACTTCATTTACATGGTGGGTAAAACATGTGTTTGCCTCAGCAGCCTGAGCCTGGACTTCAAATCCCCTCTTTTCTTATGTTTTTCTTCCCCTGAGTCTATGACAGCAAAGAGCAATTCTAAAGGACTCATGTTTCCAACCCTGTGGATAACCCTGGAGCCTAGAAGGTCTGGAGCTGATTTTCCCATGGGAAAATATTCCTGCAACAATATCTTTCTCAGGAGAAAAGATGACCATTGCCAGGTGAATGCTGTAGCTAGATGGACTAAGAAAACTCAAGCCATAGCCAGGTTTGCTAGAAAAATCTAGATGTAGATCTAAAGTGAATGTGAGCAGCCCTGAAAAGTTGTCTTTAAATCGTGAAAAGCTTTTTGTGGTGGTAAAGAATTAAAAATTGAGGGCATTGTCCATCAATTGGGGAATGGCAGTATAAATTATGGGAAGTTTTGCTTTTTTTCCTAGGAAGCAATGGGGTCTCTTGTTCCTGGTGAGGCAGCATGGTCCTTTTCCAAGCTAACAGAGACATGTAGGGAGCAGTGAGTTTATATGGTTTTTTGCTCTTTCTCTCTCTAATCATCCTTCACTATTTAATACATAGTTATAGATTAATATATAGTCTTCAAAGAATTTTAATTTTAACATGTCCAAAACCTGTAATCTACTTTGTACATTGAGTTCCTTACTGGAAGGACCTACTGACCCTTTTTTAGGGGATATCCTAGAACAATATCTATGATTTGTTTAAGAGAATTTCCTTGAATTCTGGATAGAGACAGTGAGCCAGAAGGTACAAAAAACCTTGCTTCCCTCTAATAGAGACCAGACTCATATAAGATTGATCTGGTCCATAGAATTTCAGGGCAAGAGCTCCTAGGGGGAAAGGATCACCCTGTCCTTCCAGTTCTGGGGTACAGGTTTTGGTATTGCAATTAGTCTTCCATTGAATCTTGCCTTAATGCCTTTATTGAGATACTTGGGTTCTGGAAGGCTAGACCAGCTGATTTCAAGTTCTGGTAGTGATGGATTGTCATTCAAGGATCCTAGCTAAGCTTGACAAAGCTGTTGGCTACTAGCTGATAGATGAATATTTTTGGCCACAGTAATTCATAAAGCCTGGCTACTGAGACTTGGAGAAATTGGGTTCAATGTTAGTGGCAGATGAGGCCATACTCATGAAATTACAGCTCTTTTGAAGTATTGCAGTATTAGAGTGAGAATTTATTGTGTTATTTTCTGATGGATATAATCTTCTGGAAAATAAGCATAAATATCATAATGCTTGGACTTATGAAAGGCAATATAACATTGTAGAAAGATCAATAGTCTTGGAGTCAGAAGATCTGGATTTCAATCTTTGCTCTCATTGCTGTTTATTAGTTGTGTGATCGTTGGTAAGTCAATGGATCTCAACTTCAGTTGCCTTATCTTTGAAATGGGAATAATAATTTTGTTATTGTCGTCATGTCTGACACTTCAGGACTCTATTGGGGTTTTTGTGGCAAAGATATTGGAGTGGTTTGTGGTTTCCTTCTCCAGCTTATTTGACAAATGAGGAAACTGAGGCAAATAGGGTGAAGTGATTTGACAATATAAGCATAGGAATATTGGGTAACTTTAATAATTTTATGTTCTCCTTATTTGTAATAATTTTTCTTTGATTGTAATCAATGGTTTATCCATTAGAATATAAGCTTCTTGTGAACAGGGATGTTTTCATTCTTTGTTCTTATTTCCTCTGTGCCTAGCATAATGCTTAATAAATTCTTGTTGATTGAGGATTTGCATGGCATAGTAGATAAAGTGGAGAATTTGGAGTTAGGAAGAACCATCCTCAACTCTCATTTCTGAAAAGTACTATCTATGTGTACGTGGGCAAATTATATAATCGTGATGAGCTCAGATAACTCTTCTAAGATACATCTCCTAAATTACAAATGAATTTCAATCTGCACTGATAGAAGGAGTTCCCTCATATCCATGGAAGCACAAATTGAAGTAATAGATTAGATTAGCATCTTTCCACTAAGAACTCAAAGAACTGTCAAATGAATTACCTAATTTGTCTTTAATAATAATAACAAACATTTGTGTAGCACTTATGTTGTGCCAGACACTATGCTAAGAATATTATAATTACTACCTCATTTGATCTTTAGGTAGGTGCTATTATTATCCCCATTATGCAGATAAAGAAATGGAGGCAAACAGGTATTAATTGACTTGCTCAAGGTCATACAGCTAGCACCTCTCTGAAGTCAGATTTGAATTTAGGTCTTCTTTTTTTAGGTTTCTTTTTTTTTAGTTTGGAATATTTTTCCATGATTCCATGATTCATGATCTCTCCCCTTTATCCTCCCCTCTCCCAGAGCTGACAAGCAATTCCATTGGGTTATACATGTATCATTGTTCAAAACCTATTTCCATGTTATTCATATTTGCTATAGAGTGATCTTTTAACATCAAAACCCTAATCATATCCCTATCCAACCACATGATCCATCATATGTTTTTCTCTTGCGTTTCTGTTCCCACAGTTCTTTTTCTGGATGTGGCAGTACTCTTTCTCATAAGTCCCTCAGAATTGTCCTGAATCATTGCATTGCTGCTAGTAGAGAAGTTCATTACATTCAATTGTGCCACAGTGTATCAGTCTCTGTAAACAATGTTCTCCTAGTTCTTCTCCTTTCACTCTGCATCAATTCCTGGAAGTCTTTCCAGTTCACATGGAATTCCTCCAGTTCATTATTCCTTTGAGCTCAATAGTATTCCAGCACCATCAGATACCACAATTTGTTCAGCCATTCCCCAATTGAAGGGCATCCCCTCATTTTCCAATTTTTTGCCACCACAATGAGAGCGGCTACAAATATTTTGGCACAAGTATTTTTCCTTATTATCTCTTTGGGGTACAAATCCAGCAGTGGTATGGCTAAATGAAAGGGAAGGCAATCTTTTAAAGCCCTTTGCACATAGTTCCAAATTGCCCTCCAGAATGGTTGGACCAATTCACAACTCCATGAATTCAGGTCTTCTTAAATCCAGACCTAATGCTTGTGAAGATTGGATTTGGCTCTCCTCTGATTTTAACAATGAAGGTACTTAGCTCTTCCCTAATTGTGAAGATTTAAATTGTAACTCATGTCTATTTTTAGATTTTAATGCCCATAAGTGTAAACACCCTACTTAAAAGTTAAATATGAACATCTGCCCATTTGTAGATTTAATCACCAAAAGTGCAAATATTCCACTTAATCATGAAGTGGGAGGTCTGTGACCCACGTGTGTGATAGTGGGTAATGAATCAGAATGTACTAACTGCCTTCTGGGCAGTTCTAGAGCAGAGCGTCAGCTGTGATTGGTAGACGTGGAATTAGGGGAAGTGATGCAAGAGAAAATGCCTTTAAAGAGAGAGTGATACACAGAGTTTGGGATTCTTGAGGTGGAGTTCAACTTGAACTTCCCCTTCTGCTGGAGTGTAATTCTTCATGCTTTCAAGTTGAGGCTGGTGAAGAGGGGCAGAAGGATCTGCTGACTGGACTGACACGTGGTGAGTGAAAGACTGACTCTAAACTTGGATTTTTCTGAAGAGACTTCCCCAGCTCCTGGGCTACAAGGGCCGAGGCCTATCCAGTTGAGAACTAAACTCCGCTGCCTGGTTTTTGAGCCAGAGGCTGGAGATAAACCACTTAGTTCTGAGGCTAGATATCTTACCTTATCCTCTCTCTGATTTCTTGATTCTCTCTTTCTACATTTTGTAATGAAATTATAATTAACATCTCTTTGGAATTAATTAAATTCCTGGCGATCAAACTCTTAAATAATCAAGTCCAACCCTTTAAAAAATAACCCCTTTTCCCCCCCTTACATGCTCTCTCAGAGAGCACTGCCCTACCTAGATGCCCCTTCATAACATCTTTCTGAGGTAAGAAAGGCAGTCATTATTATTCCCATTTTACAGGTAGGAAAATCAAGACACAGAGCAGATCATTTATTCCCCTGTGGAAATTTTGGGACAAGAATAGAGGTCTCTTAATTCCAGTCCAGACATTTTTTAAAATACAAACACCCTGCCAACACATTTAGCACAGATGCTGCAATCATCTTGCTTAATTAAAGCAGCAAGCACAGTTAATTTGGGGGGAAACGCCATCCAACTCATTTAGATTACAAATATATAAGAAGTCTTTAAGGTCCTTTTTCAGTCCTAAAATCCTATGATTCTATGAAATAACCCTCATAACCACAGGGCAGGAAGTCAGAAAAGGAGTTTTAATCTTGGCGTTGCCAATGACTTGCTGTGTATGACCTTTCACTTTGCTCATGTGTATTTCTGAGAATAATGAGACTAATAATACTGACCTTACTCCTCGGGGTAGTGTGAAGAATTACTAATTACTTTTGGCAAAATGCCCTAGAATAATAAAATACTATATAAGTGCTAAATAATACCAATTAACATGATTTCAATTTCATGAATTCAATAGCGTGTGTTAGTGATTTATGAGAAATGGAGTACATTGCATACATTGTCGTCTGTCTGATCCTGAAAATGTGACTGAAAAGACCATTTCATGACCTTTGTGGTCCAACACACTGGGATCATTCAACTCAACAAACATTTATTAAGCTCCTACTACATGCAAGGGACTGTAAAACACTTAGACTATGAAGGCACAGTCCCCACTCTCAAGTTGCTCACATAGAGGGAAGTTAGCCTAGAGGCTACAATGCCAGATTTGGCTTTTCTTGGGAATTTACTACCTATGTGACTATGAATGAGTAGCCTCTCTGAGCCACAGCAAGTTCCTATAGAGATGATATCAAATAACAATAATAATATTTCATTGTTGTTCATGTATTTTAGATTCTTTGTGACTCCATTTGGGGTTTTGTGGGCAAACATACTGGAGTGATTTGCCATTTCCTTCTCCAGTTCATTTTACAAATACAAATACAAATACAAAGGAAACTGAGGCAAACTGGGCTAAGTGATTTGCCCAGGGTCATGCAATTCATGAGTGTGTAAGGCTAGAGTTGAATTCAGGAAGATGAATCTTTCTGACTCGAGGCATGACACTCTATCGACTATACTACCCAGTTGCCCTCAATTTAATGTAAGTGCATTTAAAGGAAGAGGACAAAGACCAGGCTAAAGATGGAAAATGTGTGTCAAGAATTTTAAAACAAAATTTTTTTCTCCATTAGTGACATTAAGACTTTGACACATGGAGTATAAAATCATAGTCATTAATATGTGCTACATTGGTATTGTCAAAATCAAATAATCCATACAGAAGGATCTCTGTGGGTCACTTAGTTTTAAAATGTCATTGTATTTTCATTAATTTTGTTAAATATCTCCCAATTCCATTTTAATCTAGTTAGTCTGCACTGTGTAGTATTGTGAGCCACATGTAACTCTTGGGGCCTCCTATTTGACACTCTTGTGTTACATGAAGAAGTAAATAGAAATTTCCCTAAAGAAAACAAAATGGAAAGAGCAGATGGACTAGACCAACTATACACAAAGGAAGTATGTGTTAGAGGCAGTCTAATTTTAAGGGTATTTAAAGAGCAATTCTCAAGATATCCCAAAGTGGAGAGGATAACAAATGCTTAGAAAAATTTATGCCTTATTATAAAAAAAAATGTGACTGAGAAAATATTAATACTATGCCCTAAGCCTAATTGCTCATCTTTACAAAAAATCTTTATGAGAATAACTTTATACAGTTCATTAATAGCATCCCTGAAGAAGGTAAAAAAAGGAAACATACAACTTTTCATAAATTGTAATCTATAACAGACCACATTATTATATGTCGCAATTTTCTGAGTAGTTTGGACAATATGAGCCTGCTATCTTTATTGTTTATTGACTATTGAAAACACATTTGTTTGAGAATCTGTTTTCATAGGCTGAATTAATTCTTGTATATTAGGGAGAATTACTATGTATTCCTGTGTCTGAGATCTGGATCAAAGACATAATTTACTCTGTTGCTTTTCAAATTGTCTTTTTTTTTTGGAAACTCAAAGAATATCTTCCTTTTTAAGAGAATTTGGTTAATATATGAAGAGGAGAAGGATCCTTTTCCAGTGTACATGACCTGTCTTCCTGTGGGGTTGATGGTTCACCTCTTTATTAGCTTCCCTCAATTAAAATATTTTGGGATATTCAAAGGAGGAGTTGAATAATAAGCTCCTAAAATCTATTTATTAAGCTGCCTGACCCAGCTTAGGTCATAATGGATAAAGTAATATAGGTCTTCATGGCTCTTTCATGAGTAGGAGATCTAAATCACTTCATCTATTATGATGTACATCTCCTATGTATGATATCTTTATGAATGATATCTCTGACATTCAATTAGTTATTTTAATAGAGGGTCACTAAATAAATTTATCTCTATTGTTCCATATTTCAAGGAGTCTTTTATGATTTTGGTGTATGTAGGAAAATATGTTTAAAAAAAGAGAGTACTTAAACCATTTTTGCTCCATCAAATCAAAGAAAATGGATTTCACAATTAGTTTCTATGTATATTCACCTAGCAAAGTTCTTTGGGATCAATTGTGAGACATGGGAGACACTGGTACAGGACTGTCCAACATGACATATCCACATCAAAGAAGAAGCTGTGCTCTGTGAGCAAAGCAGAACTGTAATAGCTCAAAAGAAACAAAAGATACACAGACTTAGAGACATTTCCATCCCAAATGTTCATTTGTGCCTCGCCTGTGGAAGAGTCTTCCATGATATGATCAGTCACAGTCAGATACATTGTACCTTGACACAGTGGTGTTATTTTGATCCTCTTTCAGTTTGAAAGACAGCAGCTACCCAACCAATCACATAGCAATATGCTATATGAATTGCTATGTATACACCTGTACCTCTTTTATATTATTTTTAAATTATCTTTATTTTATTCCAATAACAAATTTACACATACATTTTCCCACATTTTATGATTCATGTTGTCTCCTTCTTCTCTTCCCATCCCTCTCCTGGAGTTGACAAGAAATTCCACTGGATTATATATGTATTATCACTCAGAACATATTTCCATATTATTCATTTTAATAAGAGAATAATCTTATAAAATCAAAACCCAAATAAACAAGTGATAAATCATATGTTTCATCTGTATTTCTACTCCAATATTTTTTTTTGGAGGTGGAGAGCATCCTTTTTCATAAGTCTCTGAGATTGTCCTGGATCATTGTACTGTTGTTAGTAGCAAAGTCTATTACATTTGATCGTACCACAATATTTCAGTTACTATGTATATGTTCTCCTGGTTCTACTTATTTCACTCTGCATCAGTTCATGTAGGCCTTTCCAGTTCTTTTCTGAAATCATCCTGTTCACCATTCCTTATAGAACAATAGTTTTCTATCACCATCATATACCACAATTTGTTTAGCTAGTCTCTGATTGAGGGACATCCTTTTAATTTCCAATTCTTTGCCACCACAAAAAGTGCAACTATAACCATTTTGTATTAATAGGTCCTTTCCTATATATTTTTTTATCTCTTTGGGATACAGACCTAGAAGTGGTATTGCTGAATAATCAAAAAGTCTACATCCTTTTATAGCTCTTTGGGCATAATTCCAAATGAACGTCCAGAATGGTTGTATTAATTCACAACTCCAATAGTAAGGCATTAGTGTCCCAATTTTGCCACATCCCCTCCAACATTTATTACTTTCCTTTTCTGTCATATTGGCCAATCTGCTAGGTGTAAGGTGATATCTCAGAGTTGTTTTAATTTGCATTTCTCTAATCAAGAGGGATTTAGAATATTTTTTCATATGATTATTGATAGCTTTAATATCTTCATCAGAAAACTACCTATGCATATCCTTTGACCATTTATCAATTGGAGAATGACTTAGTTTCTTATAAATTTGACTTAATTCTTTATAAATTTGAAAAATTAGACCTGTAGAAGAGAAATTTATTACAAAAATTTTTCCTAGTTTGTTGTTTCCCTTCTAATCTTGGTTGCATTGGTTTTGTTTATACAAAACCTTTTTAATTTAATACAATCAAAATTATTCATTTTATATCTTGTAATATTCTCTTTCTCTTGTTTGGTCTTAAATTTTCCCCTTCTCCATAGATCTGACAGGTAAATTATTCAATTGTCCTCTAATTTACTTATATCACCCTTTATGTTTAAATTATATACTCATTTTGACCTTATCTTGGTATAGAGTGTGAGATGTTGTTCTAAATCTAATTTTTGCCATATTCTTTTCCAATTTCCTAGCAGTTTTTGTCAAAGCAAAGCAAGCAGTTTCTCATCCCCAAAGCTGGGATCTTTGGGTTTATCAAACACTAGATTGCTGAGGTCATTTACCCCTAGTCTATTCCATTGATCCACCCTTCTATTTCTTAGCAAGTATCAGATTGTTTTGATGATCACTGCTTTATATTATGGTTTAAGATCTGGTGCTATTAGACCATCATCTATCACATTTTTTTTTTCATTAGTTCCCCTAGCACCTTTTATGAAAGAGCCAAAAAGCTTTCATAAAAAGTATAGTTTTTGTACTCAATGATCCAGTAAAAAGGAACTTTTCTTTTCTGTTCCCTGAATAAACATTTTGCTTTGCTACCTTTGTCCTTTTGTTCCTGCTATTCTCCTTGCTGAGATTATCCTTAGTCCTCATTTTCCCCTATTTAAAGCCAAAGTTAAATGTTACCTCCTCTAGGAATTTTTCCTGATGTTCCCATGTGTTAATGTTGTTTTCTTCCTGTGGTTCTCACATAAAATGATTTTGTGATTCTCTAATGGACTTATCACTTACTTCTTTCTATTATAATTATTTGTGTATGTCATATCCCCCTACTATACTATAAATTCCTTGAGGAGTGATACCTTGTATTACCTAAACTTCACATCTCCTCTAGTATCTAGGATGAAGATGTATGCAAAACAAGTGCTTAATAAATGTCTCAAATTACATTAATGTGAAATAGGTTCAGCCTCAGATGGGAAAATCAGTGATTGCTTATAGGCATTGCCTTGGAATATGTTGTCTCATGGCGAGAGTTGTACTTTACCCTCTTTATTCCAATGATTCTGCCATAAATCTGTACATGCACAGGCTCTGACCTAAATAGCAACCCCATATTTAATTGCTGCACATAGGATTGACCTTATGCCTAGGCAGATGAGGAACAGCTATTTTTTTTTTTTATGACTTGAGAGATTCTAAAAAACAGACTTACATTCAAGATATTTTCTACCAGGTATTCTATGGGTTTTGCCTGGAACCATAACAACATTAATGTAATAGAACAACAGGAGAGAGAGTAGACGAGGGTATGGCCAGCATAAAAGAATGCCTTTAAGGGTGAAGAAAGTACAAAACTGAATCACTATTTGGGCAGTATCTACCACTCCATTCCATAGTTCATTATTCATAACTCCATGACTTTCTTCAGCTTTCTACTGTTGCTACAAACTCCTCCAGCCTTCTACCAATAACTCCTTGGATTTGGGTGTCCTGTGGACTCCTGGATGGCATTTTCCTGCATCTGGTAGGTATAATAGAGAACTCAGAGACAGAGAGTTTAAACAACATTTTTTACTAAAATCCTATTCCAGTGTCCTCAAGGAGAAGCAATTCTCAAGGCAGTTTAAACACAGTCCAGAAGGTAAAGACAAATATAACCCTCCTGCAAGAAGGTTTTTTAGTTTATTTTACTTTTGTTTTTAAGGCAGTCAACAAAGAGGTTCCCTAAAGTCTTAGGAGCAATTTGCCAAAGTTTCTTTTTTTTTTTTAATAATATTTTATTTGATCATTTCCAAGCATTATTCATTAAAGACAAAGATCATTTTCTTTTCCTCCCCCCCCACCCCCCATAGCCGACGTGTGATTCCACTGGGTGTCACATGTGTTCTTGATTCGAATCCATTTCTATGTTGTCAATATTTGCATTAGAGTTTCGTTTAGTCTCTCCTCTGTCATGTCCCCTCAACCCCTGTAGTCAGGCAGTTGCTTTTCCTCGGTGTTTCCACTCCCATAGTTTATCCTTTGCTTATGCATAGTGTTTTTTTCTCCTAGATCCCTGCAGATTGTTCTGGGCCATTACACCACCACCAATGGAGAAGTCCATTACATTCGATTATACCACAGTGTATTAGTCTCTATGTACAATGTTCTCCTGGTTCTGCTCCTCTCGCTCTGCATCACTTCCTGGAGGTTGTTCCAGTCTCCATGGAATTCCTCCACTTTATTATTCCTTTTAGCACAATAGTATTCCATCACCAACATATACCACAATTTGCTCAGTCATTCCCCAATTGATGGGCATCCCCTCGCTTTCCAGTTTTTGGCCACCACAAAGAGCGCAGCTATGAATATTTTTGTACAAGTCTTTTTGTCCATTGTCTCTTTGGGGTACAGACCCAGCAGTGCTATGGCTGGATCAAAGGGTAGACATTCTTTTGTCGCCCTTTGGGCATAGTTCCAAATTGCCCTCCAGAATGGTTGGATCAATTCACAACTCCACCAGCAATGAATTAATGTCCCTACTTTGCCACATCCCCTCCAGCATTCATTACTTTCCTTTGCTATCATAATTTGCCAAAGTTTCAAGAACTACTTTTATACTACTATTGTGCAAAGAACCCCAAACTGAGTTCCAGATCTACCCTCTTGGGGGAGAATGTTAACTCCAGCTGCTCCAGATCTGTACCAAAACTTCTTTGCCTGCAACAGATGATGTGGGAGTACGTTGGAGGTGGAAGGAAGGGGTTAATTCACAGGTTCCACCAATATCCTGGCCCATAATTACTCTTGTCTATAATATTTAGAGCTTCAATCTCTTGCCCCCTAAATCCCATTAATTGGTCCCTAATCACTACCACACCCGGGCTTAGTCCTTTCTTATTGGGGATAGGTAGGGATTTGTAGGCATTATCTCAAGTGCAAACTAAAAAACAAAACAAAACCAACTTTTCCACATTTGGCTCATATAGTGGCACAATTGGCTTTTTTTTCTGGGTAGCATTTGAATTCTTTCATAAAACAAAGAAGTGGTTTCAAAGGTGGAGAGAACCAACTTCCCTCTGTCAGTGGTCAGTGAATTTCCTGTGTCCTTTCACTTAATAGGCAGAAGATCTCCTTGAGTTCCTTCCCCAGTGTAAAAACCACCACCAACAAAAACCAAAACCTTTGAACTCCAATAACTGAGTGAGGGTAAAAATATCTTTTGGAATATATCTTGTGGTAAGGCATTCTCACCAGAAAATTTCCTTTTGGGACAATGTGGAAAAGTTCCTTTAAGTCCTAAAGGAGGTATCAAATATTCTCCTTGAATTCCTAAACTTAAGACAACTATTTGAGATGCCCTTTGATCAGAAATTTTTAGCTACAACAGTTACTGCCTCAGATTGGGTCAAAGGATCAGATACTATTTGTTAACTTCTTCTGGATCCTGAATCAGTGTTGTTATTGGGAGACCTTCAACCTCAATATCTATGGAAGTTTTGTTGAGAGAGTAGCTATTTAGTCATTTGTCCTTTTTCCTTTCTTCTTTTTAACTTTTTTCCAGATTATATATTGATATAATTTTTAACATCATTTTCTGACAATCTGCAATCTATTTCCTCCCTCTCCAAGAAGGCAGATAAATATTATATAGGTTGTAAATGTGTTATTATACAACATATATTTCCATGTTTGTCCTGTTGTAAAACAAGACACCTATTGCTTATACTAGAGAAGATTTCATGGAGGAAATAAAGTGAAGGATGGTATGCTTCAGTCTACATTTGGACTCTATCAGTTACTCCTATGGAAGTAGGAAGCTTTTTTTTGTTGTTGTGAGTTATCTTGGATTCTTGTTTTGTTGATAATAGTTGTCATTTGCAGCTGATCATCATGCACTATTGTTACAGTATGCAAGGTTTTCCTGGTTCTACTCATTTCACTTTGCATTATTTCATTTGTCCTTTATTTTCTTGGAGGATAAATGATCTCATGGAATGATGTTTTGACTGGACATGAATTGGATTTAAATGAGGCAGTTGCACAAAGTCATTAGCCTCAATCTCTTTTCGAGAGCTATCCAAGTCCAGTGTCAAGACAAAAGTCAGGATGGTATTGGAGATGAGGATGCAGTGGATGACCTTTGTGTCTTTACTGTCTGACTAGGTGCTCCAGAGTGTGCTTCAGCTGCCTTCCTAGTCACTGGAACAAATTGTTTTCAAGTTCTCCCTCTGTTGGGGAGAAGTCTTCATGTGCTTGGAGTAGACACCCCCTGCTAACTCAGGTTTAAGGTCTGTAGCTGTTTCATGGATGATGACTAGCTGTATTTTTGCCACTGGGAGCCAAAGAGAGTGCTCACCAAAAGCTAGGTGATATCTCTGAAAGGGAGATCCAAAACTGTGGATCACAAAGCTCAGTTCCAAATATAGAATTGAGTCTAAAGGTCCCATATATTTACTAGGTGTGTCTTTGCTCTTTGTTTATCAACTGTCTCCAGAGAAGGAAATGATGGAGTTTGAATGTGGATTGAGGTGGGACATCATTCATTTTATTTTCTTCATGGGTTTTGTGTGTGCATGTTTGCATGTGTCTTCTTTCACAACATGAGGAATATAGAAATATGTTTTGAGAGCCAAGCCTGTGGACTCTCAAAGTCGAGGTTCCTTCTGACTAGGTGGAGTGGTCAGGCAAAAAATAAAGAGGTGAGAGAAAGTTGAGTGCTCAGACCTGTGCTTAGGCATCATGAAGCTTTTCTTCCATTGCACGGAATTTGCATTTATTTTATAGCTTCAGTGAATACATGATTTTTTGGCACACAATTTCATTCTCAACATACAAAAATGCGAAGCCTAAGGAGATAGTCAACAAAAAATTGTTGCTAAGTGCAGGGTCAAAGGGTAGAATCAACATGACCCAGATATAGGTTGGGGAATTCAGAGCACATATTTGCCAGAAGTTTTTATGCCTAGAAAAGAGGGTCCTATCTAAGTGAATATATGAGAATCCTTAGGCTTAATTTTGCAAGTGGGATCTCCAGGTAATATTCTGGGGGCACAGAATGGGACATCTGTATTAACCCTGAAAGCATGTTGTTCTGATCTATTTTTCCTGTGGCTAAGTAAGAATAATAATGATAGCAATTCCAATAATAAGGGGATGTTAATAAGGAAAGTCATTTAGGGGGGTTTCAGTGGGTGTTTCCATGCTTTCTGGGAGCTGCTTTGTAGTCCATAGTTTCCATGTGTGACTGGGTCAAACAGTGTGGTCTTTGATGGCTCCTGGGAATAACCACTATATATATCCATTATGGAGTGAGGGGAGAGAATGTGAAATTCAAAATGTTAGAAAACTAATGCCAAAAATGGGTATCTGAGGACAAAGGACCTGTTATTAAAGGTGAGACACTTGAAGCCAAGACCCAGAAAAAAATGAGAAATAATTCTTTTTAAAAATTTTTTTATTTAATTTTTTTGGTTACAATACTCACTTTATTTCCCTCCCTCCCCTCCACCCACCCATCCTGCATCCAATATGCAACTTCATTAGGTATTACTTGTGTCTTTTATCAGAACCTATTTCAATGATGTTGCTTGCACTAGGATGTTTATTTAGAGTCTACATCCCCAACCATATTCCTTCAACCCATGTTTTCAAGCAGTTGTTATTCTTCTGTGTTTCTACTCCCACAGTTCTTCCTCTGAATGTGGATAATGGTTTTTCTCATAGATTCCTCCAAGTTGTTCAGGATCACTGCATTGGCATTAATGGAGAAGTCCATTACATTCCATTGTACCACAGTGTATCAGTCACTGTGCATAATGTTTTCCTGGTTCTGTTCCTCTCACTGCATCAATTCCTGGAGGTTGTTCCAATCTCCATGGAATTCCTCCACTTTATTATTCCTTTGAGCACAATAGTATTCCATCACCAACATATACCACAATTTGTTCAGCCATTCCCCAACTAAAGGGAATCCCCTCATTTTCCAATTTTTGCCACCACAAAGAGCACAGCTATGAATATTTTTGTACATATCTTTTTCCTTATTGTTTCTTTGGGGTACAAACCCAGAAGTGCTATGGCTGGATCAAAGGGCAGACAATCTTTTAGCGCCTTTGGGAATAGTTCCAAATTATCCTCCAGAATGTTTGGATCAATTCACAACTCCACCAGCAATGCATTAATATCCCAACTTTGCCATACTCCCTCCAGCATTCATTACTTTCCTTTGCTGTCATGTTAGCCAATCTGCTAGGTGTGCAGTGATACCTCAGAGTTGTTTTGATTTGCATTTCTCTGATTATTAGAGATTTAGAGTACTTTTCATGTGCTTATTTATAGTTTTTATTTCTTTGGCTTAAAACTGCCTATTCATGTCCCTTGCCCATTTATCAATTGGAGAATGGCTTGATTTTTTGTACAATTGGTTTAGCTCTTTACAAATTTGGGTAATTAGACATTTGCCAGAGGTTTCTGTAATGGATATTGTTTCCCAATTTGTTGCTTCCTTTCTAATTTTGGATGCATTAGTTTTGTTTGTACAAAACCTTTTTAATTTGACGTAATCAAAATTTGATTTTATATTTTGTGAATTTTTTCTAGCTCTTGCTTGGTTTTAAAATCTTTCCTTTCCCAAAGATCTGACAAGTATACTATTCTGTGTTCGCCTAATTTGCTTACAGTTTCCTTCTTTATATTAAGGTCATTCACCCATTCTGAGTTTATCTTGGTGTAGGGTGTGAGATGTTGATCAAAATGAATTTTCTTCCATACTGTCTTCCAATTTTCCCAGCAGTTTTTATCAAATAGTGGATTTTGGTCCCCAAAAATGGGATATTTAGGCTTAACATAGACTGTCTTGCTGAGGTCATTTACCCCTAGTCCATTCCACTGATCCTCCTTTCTGTCTCTAATCCATTACCAAAATTGTTTTGATGACCATTGCTTTATAGAATAGTTTGAGATCTGGGACTGCAAGTCCTCCTTACTTTGCATTTTTTTTTCATGATTTCCCTGAATATCGTTGATCTTTTGTTCTTCCAAATGGACTTTGTTATGTTTTTTTCTAATTGAGTAAAAAAGTCTTTTGGTAGTTCAATGGGTATGGCATTAAATAAGTAAATTAATTTGGGCAGGATTGTCATTTTTATTATGTTAGCTCATCCTACCCATAAGCAATCAATGTTTCTCCAGTTGTTTAGATCTAGTTTTAATTGTGTGGAGAGTGTTTTGTAGTTGTGTTCATATAGTTCTTGTGTTTGTCTCAGCAGATAGATCCCTAAGTATTTTATATTGTCTAGGGTGATTTTAAATGGAATTTCACTTTCTAATTCTTGCTGCTGAAATGAGTTGGAGATATATAGAAATGCTGATGACTTATGCCCATTTATTTTGTATCCTGAGACTTTGCTAAAGTTGTTGATTATTTTGACTAGTTTTTTAGTTGATTTTCTAGGATTCTTTAAGTAGACCATTATATCATCTGCAAAGAGTGATAGCTTGGTCTCCTCATTGCCAATTTTAATACCTTCAATTTCTTTTTCTTCTCTAATTGCTACTGCTAGTGTTTCTAGTACAATCTTAAATAATAGAGGTGATAATGGACATCCTTGTTTCACTCCTGATCTTATTGGGAAGGCTTCTAGTTTACCCCCATTGCAGATGATGTTTGCTGATGGTTTTAGGTATATACTGTTTGTTATTTTTAGTAAAGACCCTTCTATTCCTATACTTTCTAGTGTTTTCAATAGTAATGGGTGTTATATTTTATCAAAGGCTTTTTCTGCATCTATTGAGATAATCATGTTATTTTTGTCAGTTTGCTTGTTAATATGGTCAATTATATGGATGTTTTTCCTAGTATTGAACCATCCTTGCATTCCTGGTATGAATCCTACCTGGTCATAGTGACTAACCCTTGTGATGACTTGCTGAAGTATTTTTTCCTAGTATCCTGTTTAAGATTTTTTGCATCTATATTCATTAGAGAGATTGGTCTATAGTTTTCTTTCTCTGTTTTTGACCTGCCTGGCTTTGGGATCATTACCATATTTGTGTTGTAAAATAAATTTGGTAGAACTCCTTCTTTGCTTATTGTGTCAAATAGTTTGTATAATATTGGGATTAGATGTTCTTTGATGTTTTTTAGAATTCATTTGTGAATCCATCTGGACCTGGGGATTTTTTCTTAAAGAGTTCTTTGATGGCTTGTTCAATTTCTTTTTCTGATGTGGGGTTGTTTAGATAATCTATTACTTCCTCTCTTAGTCTAGGCAATTTATATTTTTGTAACTATTCATCCATATCACCCAGATTGCAATATTTGTTGTCATATAATTGGGCATAATCGTTTTTAGTGATTGCCTTAATTTCCTCTTCATTAGAGATGAAGCTTTCCTTTTCATCTTGGATACTGTCAATTTGGTTTTCTTCTTTCCTTTTTTTAAGTTAGACAGACCAGTACTTTGTCAATTTTATTTGTTTTTTCAAAGTACCAGCTTCTAGTCTTATTTATTAAATCAATAGTTCTTTGACTTTCAATTTTATTAATTTCTCCTTTGATTTTTAGGATTTCTAATTTAGTCTTCACCTGAGGATTTTTAATTTGTTCACTTTCTAGTTTTTGATTTGCATGTCCAATTCGTTGACCTCTGCTCTCCCTAATTTGTTAATATATGAACTCAAGGATATAAATTTCCCCCTGTGTACTGCTTTGACTGCATCCCATAGGTTTTTGAAAGGATGTCTCATCATTGTCATTTTCTTCAATGAAATTATTGTTTCTATGCTTTGTTCTTTGACTAACCAGTTTTGGAAAATTGTATTGTTTAATTTCCAATTAATTTTTTATTTACCTTACTAATTATTATTTTCATTGCATTGTGATCTGAGAAGGTTGCATTCATTATTTCTGCTCTTTTTCACTTGTTTGCAATGTTTTTATGTCCTAATACATGGTCAATTTTTGAATGTACCATGTGCTGCTGAAAGGAAGGTGTATTCTTTTTTGTCCCTATTTTTCTCCACATATCTATTAACTCTAATTTTTCTAAGGTATCATTCAATTCTCTTACCTC
Organism: Monodelphis domestica; assembly: GCF_027887165.1. Lineage (NCBI taxonomy): Eukaryota > Metazoa > Chordata > Mammalia > Didelphimorphia > Didelphidae > Monodelphis > Monodelphis domestica. The sequence goes on from NC_077227.1 coordinate 267,829,090, forward strand.
TTTCTTATTTATTTTTTGGTTTGGTTTATCTAGTTTGGATAGAGGAAGGCTCAGGTCTCCCACTAGTATAGTTCTTCTATCTGTTTCATCCTTGAGCTCCACTAGTTTCTCCTTTAGAATTTTGGATGCTATGCCATTTGGTGCATACATGTTGAGTACTGATATTTCCTCATTGTCTATACTGCCTTTTACCAGAATGTAATTAACTTCCCTATCTCTTTTAACTAGATTTATTTTGACTTTGGCTTTGTCAGATATTATGATTGCTACTCCTGCCTTCTTTGTATCAGTTGGTACCCAATAGATTTGTCTCCATCCTCTTACTTTCACCCTATGTGTATTTACCTTCTGCATGTGTGTTTCTTGTAGACAGCATATGGTAGTGTTTTGGATTCTAATCCACTCTGCTATTTGCTTGTGTTTTGTAAACCTTAAAATTTCTTAGACTTATAAATGTTGGAAATTTCACCATTGGGAAATTTCATACTTGGAAAATTTCTTACTGATAGTCTATTGGAATGTGAACCCCATTGGCATGGGAGGTTCCTCCTCCTCCCTTCTTAAGATTACTTTAGGACAGAAACCTTTTGCTGAACAATGGAAAGGGCTGCAGCATAGATCAAAATTTAATTATTCCAATCTCCACCCTACTCAAGGTAACAGGATTTAGGAAGGGCTGTAGCAAAGGATCAAGATTTAATTATTTGAGAATATGACCTTCAACATGTGCAAAGCCACAGACCTCTGGGCGGTCCTGGGTTAAGCTAGAGCCACCATTGGCACAGGGAAGACATGGACAGTGATTGATAGATGTGAGAACTGAGGGGAGGGAACTTGGATGCTTTCCTTAAAGATAGTGGGGTCTGAGGACTAGAGGTGTGGTTGGTTGGAGAGGTTGTGCTCTGAGAAGCTTGCTCTGAAGGAAGCTGGAGGTGGAGGCCCCTGAGACTGTTTCTCCATTTTGGTCACATGAGTGATAGGGATTGATCTCTTTTCTTTACCTCAGCTATCTAAGGGCTTGGGCCTTTTGGCCCAGCCTAAACAGAAGGGGTATTTAAGCCCTATTCCCTTCTCTCCCCTTTCTCTCTCCCTCTCTCTCTCTATCTCTAACACCTTTCTTCCTCCTGTTTGTAATTAAACTTTATAAAAGGTTGACTGCTGACTTGAGTTTTCATTTAGGAATTACATAGCTGAATTCCTTGGTGACCTTAAATTAATATATATCAGTCTTTTAAAGTGATTTCCTTGTCACAGTTTTATGGGTGAGCTCATTCCATTCACATTCAGAGTTATGATTACCATCTGTGTATTTCCCAGCATTTTTTGTTTCTACTCCTAGTCCTGCCTTTTCTTCTTTCACTATCTCCTTCTATACTAATGTTTGTTTTTAATCAGTCCCCCTTATTTTACTTCCCTTTCTACCCCCTCCCTTCTTATTCCCCCCTTATTTTCTTTGAAGTCTTTTTAAAACTACCCCCACCCTCTCCATCCCCTGTACTGCTTCCCTCCCAACCAGTCCATTTCTTACCCTTCTACTCCCCTATAGGGTGTAAATCTATTCTCTGCCCCAATGGATTGGATTGTTCTTCCATCTTTGGGTCAATTTCAATGCATGTAAGATTTGAGTATTTCCCATATCCAACCTCTTTACCCTTCCAGTTTATTGATGTTCTCCCCACTTCCACCATGAGATTCTTTGTGACAGATAAACTTACCCCCCTTTTCTTTCTTTCCCCATTTCTTTTTGTATTAACCTCTTTTTTTCCCTCTAATTGTATATATATACATGTATATGTATTTATACATACCTATATCTATATACCTATTTATGTCTTGTTATTTCATCCTATTCAGTTTGTCACTGTTCCCTCTAAATGTAATTCTTCTAGCTGCCCAGGTGATGACAACAGTTTTTAAGATTTACCAATGATCTCTTTTCTTATAGGGATACATATCACTGTAACTTATTGAGTCTCTTAAAAATTTTTTTTGTTGTTGTTTTGTTTTTTTTTGTTTGTTTTTCCCCTCTTTTTAAATTACCTTTTGATGATTCCCTTGATTTCTGTGCTAGGACATCACATTTTCTGTTCAGGTCTGGTCTTTTCTTTACAAATTCTTGGAATTCTTCTATTTTGTTGAATGACCATACTTTCCCCTGCAAGAATATAGTCAGTTTTGCTGGGTAGTTGATTCTTGGTTGTAGACCTAGTTCCCTTGCTTTTTGGAATATCATATTCCATGCCTTTTGGTCTTTCAGTGTGGATGCAGCCAGATCCTGTGTTATCCTCACTGTGGTTCCATGGTATCTGAATGACTTCATCTTGGCAGCTTGTAATATCTTTTCTTTGGTCTGATAGTTCTTTAATTTGGCTATAACATTCCTGGGTATTGTCAGTTGGGTATTAAGTACAGGAGGTGATCTGTGGATTCTTTCAATCTCCACTTTTCCCTTTTGTTCTAGAATATTGGGGCAATTTTCTTGGATAATTTCCTGTAGTATTATGTCCAGGCTTTTTCTTTTGTCATGGTCTTCTGCTAGGCCAATGATTCTTAAATTGTCTCTCCTCAAACAATTTTCTAAATCTTCTGTTTTGTGAATAAGATGTGTCATATTTTCCTCAATTTTTTCATTCTTTTGGTTTTGTTTTATAATGTCCTGATGCCTTGTGAGGTCACTTAATTCTAGTTGTTGTATTCTGGTTCTTAAAGACTGGATTTCATCCCTGGCTTTTGATCATCCTTCTCCTTCTGGTCTGATTTTCTTTGGAGGTCATCTTTCATCCTCTTTGCCTCATCTCTCATCTCCTTTGCCTCATTTTTCATCTTCATTGCCTTATCTTTCATCTCCTTTGCCTCATTTTCAAGCTGGTTGATTTTGGCTTTCAAGACACTATTTTCTGTTTCCAGATGACTTATCTTAGTTTTTAAGTTCTTTCCCCAATTGTCTTCAGTCTCTTTTAATTGTGTTTTGAATTGCATTTTGAGTTCTTCCAAAGCCTGTATCCAATTTGCTGGGATTTTTTATTTATTTTTTGCTGATCCCTCTTCCTCTGTTCTGTATACTCTTTGCTTGTTGCCTGTGTAGAAGCTGTCTATTGTAATTTCTTTCTTCTTTTTCTGTTTTTTGCTCATATTTACCCTTCTTTGCTCCCCGTATTTGTCTGTGTTCTTACTCCTCTCATTTTTTTTTTGGTTTTGGGGGTTTCTCTCAGTCTCCCCTCTTGAAGCTTTGACAGAAGATCTCTCCCTGCAATCTGTGGGCAAAGGGTGTTGGAGTTTGAGCTTCCCTGTCCTCTGGAAGCTTTTGATTGGATTAAATTAATTTTCAGCAGTTTGTGAGGGAGGGGTGTTAGAATTTGGGCTTCCCTGACCTCTGAAGACTTTTGATGGGATTAAGTTCAGCTGGGTTGGGCTGGATGTTCCATGAGGCCAAAACCTCCTAGAATGCTGGAGCAATATGGAGGGTCTCAGCCTCTATGACCATGCTGTCTGTTCTTCACTCCCTCTCCATCTCCCTTCCATGCTGCCTGTGGTCGACAGTCTGAACCTGGCACAGCTCTGCCCGCAAGACTCCTTCAAGACCAGAGCCTTTCTCCCCCTAGAGATTCCCTCTGCCACTGTAGGGTTAGTGCTCTAGGTGGTAGAGAGGGAGGGGTCCTGGGACCTTCCTTCTGCCTTCCCATTAAACCTGAGTATTCTCAGATTCTGGCTTTTGGGGGGCATACCTTTTGGATTGAGTCTAGCAGGAGGGTTCCTTTGCTCTGTCTTGCTGTTAGGTTAGATTTTGAGTCCCCTAGGAGCATTTAGTTTGTGATCAGTAAGGAAGGGTATTGAGAGGCCTGAACTTTTGCTGCTTCTAAGCCACCATTTTGACTCTGCCCCAAGAAATCATTCTTTAAGAGAGGGGAAAATCAGAAAGTTGTTCCAGTGGAAGGTTTTGCTGGTTCCATGGCTGAGACAATGACTGTTGCTTTTCTAAATGAACTATAAAAAGCCTTGAGGCTTTACACTGAAAAAAGAATGGCAGAACTCACCCTTTTCATAAGGAAGACATAGCTCTTTAGCCAAATACTTCAACTGAAATTAGAACTTGGAAACTGAGAAAACTTCCTTGATATGAGCCCAGTGGGCCCAAACTAGAAGAATATGGCAGATAATACATGACAAAAGAAACAGTATTAAAGGAAGGCATTTCCAGCAAAACATTGTCTGGGGATGCTAGACTAGAAAACCACATGTTTAGTGAGGCTATTTCCACTGGTTTCTATGTTTTCATCAATTACTAAAGTGTCTCAGAAAGATAAAGTACCTGTTGGAGAGAAGTGGATGCCAGCCTTTGCAATATTTCTTAAATACTCTTTATTCTCTCCTCTAATACTACCACCACTCTGGTTAAGGTGATCACCACGTCACACCTGGATTGTTTCAATAGGCTGCTGGTCAGTTGGCCTGCCTTATCTCTTCTTGCTCCAATTCATCTACTCATCCACCAAAGTGATTTTCCTAAAGTATAAGCCTAATGCTGTCACCACTCTATTCAGTTAATTTCAGGGGCTCCCTATAACTTTCCAAATCCAATATAAAGGCCTCTAATGGCATTCAGTCTTTCTTAACCTAGCTCCTTCCTACATTTCCAGACTTCTTACACCTTACTCTCCACCACATACTATTTGAATCAGTTTCAGTGGCTTCTTTGGTATTCTACAAACAAGATATTACCTCCAGAGAAAGAACTGAAAATAGAAAGAAGCAAAACATAATTTTATATATACATATATCTTTTTATCAAATGATGCCTTCTGTAGTGTGAAGAGGGGAGGGATAGAGGGAGATAGATACTAGTAAACTTTAGTTTAACAAACAAATAAATAAAAAATTTTAAAAGACATTTAATCTCTCAGTTCTGGATATTTTTTATGACTATCTCCCCTAACTCACTGATGGGTTTAGGTCTATCCATTACCCTCAACCTGATTTAGTCTGTCAGCCAAAATGGTTTGTAACTGGAGTGTGGTTACTGGTATGCTATCAATGACAGTTGGGTGAAAGAAAGACACCAAAAGTAGATAAGCAACTCTGAAAAGGGTTGGGCAAATCCTCACATCAGAGTCCTCCCTAGACACTCCCATTCTTTGGCAGAAAAGTTACATAAGAGAAACTGTTATCCTGCCAATAACTACCATTTCCATTTGCAATGTGTTCTTGTATCAATGACTTCTCTTACTTCAGATTGTGAAATCCAAGCCAAACCAAACCAAACCAAATATACCTTTTCCTATCTTTCGACTTGCCTTGTATTTGGTTATTCTGTGAACTTTGGTTTATCACCAACTTCTGGATATTGCTAGAACCATGTCCCTGCCTCTAGATCATTAATGGATCTTTAATCACTAGCACATGTCAACTCCATAGCATCAGTAGGAGGGTAAAAATTTAATAGCATCTAAAATTCCCACTATTATTGTTACATATTTGCATTTAGGCATTCTTTTCCCAGAAGACCTTATTTAAAATGCAAATATGTTGCCTGGAAGAGGTAAAACAGTAAGCATCATGGACTCAGAATAATTTAGTTTATTTGATTAGTTAATCAGCTAATTAGTAAGGAACTAGACTCAGAGGGAAGGGGGAGGAGAATGGAATAATTTTTTTTGTTTGTTTAAGAAAGGAAAGAGAATAGGTATCTGGAAAGGGTACCTGAGAATCTAAAGTGAAGATGTACAGAAAGCCATACAGTGCTGAACTCTGGGCAGCAAAGTTTCATATGGCAGATACAGAAAGGCTAGTATCAAGGGGACTGCATCCAAAAGAGATGGTTAGGAAATGTATATGAAGATAAACATTACCTATTCCAGTTTTCCTTAGGGCCAACCTTGGCATCAAACATGATTGGTTTTTCTGCCAACATTATTTCCCAAAAGTCAATGATTTTATTGTATCACTTGATACTGCCCATTAAAGAACCACTTCTATCTGGTGGATAAACCTTATTTTTACTTTTTTAGTGCAATAAATGTCTCAAAAACATCCACCCTTAGCTAGTCAGTCTTCTGACCTCAATACAGAGCACCCATTTTACTGTATAATAAAATGTCTGTCATATCACCACCTCTCTTCCAAGGATGACGTCATAAGTACAAATCATTTCTTTAACATTACTCTGCATGTGGGTGTGCTAGGCACTACATAAAGCATTACTCAGATATGGTGACTTCATCCTGAGATTTTATACTCTACTAAGTCCAGCCATACTTAAAATAGAATAATTATAGTTTTCACATTGAAAGGACCATAGGACTCATCTAGTCTAATCTCCTAAGTTTATAAATGAGTCCACTGAAATCCAAAGAAAAGAAGAAATACAGTTTCAAACACTGCAGCATACATGGAGGTAGTATGAGATAGTGGATGGAAGGCTTCCCTTGAAGTCAGGAATACATCAGTTCATGTTTCAAAGATGAAGTGTGAAAAATAACAATAATAGAGTATTTGTAGAAAATTTGAGTATTTTGAAAAACTCATTAATATAATGTTCTCTTAATCAAGTTCTGATAATAATAATGATGATGATAGTATTCATTTGGTACTTTAAGGTTTACAAAGCACTTTACAAACTGAATCTCATTCAATCTTCACAACACTAGGAGTTAGATGCTATTATTATTATTCCCCTTATGGAAAACAAAATTCTGAGAGATAGCATTCTGAATATTAAAAAATAATTTATTCACTAGGCTAACAATAATAAAAAAATCGATGGTCAGTGGTCTCTCCTGGGTGTAGGGTCCTGGGTCCTCTTAAATGCTCCTGATTTCTTACTGCCAGTTCATTATTAGGTCCTTCCCTGAAGAGAAGAAAACAGCTCTCATTCTTAATGAGAAGCTGCTAAAAGCTCTCAGCCTTTCCTGATGACTACATCATTGAGGGGGAGGAGGTCAGCTGAGAAAGGTGGCCAGCTCATGAGATTTCAGCAGCCCCCAGTGATCTGACCAAGAAAAGCCACACCATTCTGATTGAGTTTCACCTGCATGAACCAATTCACCCTAAATTTGTAGAACTCATCACCCCTGGAGAGAATCTGGATCATGCTAGGTTTTATTTACAGCATGTGTTAGATTTAAAATGGTTGCGGTCAAACTGTAGTGTTTAAAATAGTGGAAGATATAAATTGTGATAGATATAAGAGAGGGTGAGTAAATTTGACTGCAGAAAATATGTTTCACTACAGTATCTTGGTTTTTTAAATCAAATATAAGGTGGTCACCAGGGAAATATTCCCAATTATTCAAATACCCAAGTCAACTGGGTTTTATAGAGATTTTAATTAATACAAATGTGGAATTAAAGAAAAGAGAGGAAGAGAGAAAAAGGAAATAAGTATGAAGGGACTTAAGCCAACATGGCCTAGACCTGAGTCTTAAGAGAGAGAGATCAGTCAGTCAGTCTTTTAACACTCACCACAAGGTCTGCCTAAGCAAGGATTCTAGTGACACCAGGCCAGCATCATCCCAGCTGCTTTCACCAGCTCCCTCCTCCATCTGAATGTTTCAGAATCAGTCCTTCCTCAATCTGAATGTTTAAGAATGATTCCTCCTTAATCTGAATGTTTCAGAATCGACCTCCTCAATCTGAATGTTTCAGAATGACTTCCAGCTCTTCTCTGAGCTGTTATTTTTAAGGGCAAAATCTCCTATGTCACCTCCCCTAAGTTCTTCCATCTACCAATCACTGTAGATGTTTTCCAAAAGACAGCCCATTTTGAATTCACAGCTGAGTAGATTAATCTCTTTAGTAAATCAGAAAAAAATGCTGCTGTGTTGACTAATTTCATTAAGAGAAAACCTCTAAGTTTTCACCTTTTAGGTCTAAGTAGTTTACAAGTTGCCCCACCTTTATAGGCACTTAGCATCCCATTGTATCAATTCCAAAAATAGGCATGGCTCAAAGAACTTTCCTTTATAAGTATGGTTTTCAAGTACTTTCATTGTTTAGCAAGGAGTTTTCTGCCCTAAAGCATTCTTAAGTAGGGATGGGGTAGAGATCCTCCCATAGCAAGGAGTTTTCACATTCAAGTAGAGTTCTCACTATCTGGTAGGGAATTATTTCAAGTAGGGAATTGGAGGATTCCTCAATGTGGAGTAAAATTTTTAACATTCATAAGTCTGTGAAATTTTAAGGTTTACACATGCAAGGGGCTCATTCCCAGTTGGGTGGGCTTAGCACTATCTGGTTTTGAGCAAATGCAATGACATTCCTAGAATTGTCAGGGAAAGTGCATCTTTTTTTTTTTAAACCTTAGTGTAAGATATTGTCTTTTGACAGAGAAAGGAATATTACAAATTGATATGAATAATCAAATGATGCAATACTTAAATTAATTTCCTTGCTCTTTTATAGATGAGGAAACTATGACAAAGTGCAGTTCAATGATTGGAACAGGGTTATAGAACTAGGGTCCGAGGATGGATTTGAATTCAGGCCTTTTTGATTCTAAGTCTAGGATTCTAACCATTGCCCCACATTAACTCCGCACTAACAATGATGTTTATTAGCTATGTGACTCTAGGAAAGATAATTTATCCTCTCAGTACTGATAAACAACTCTAGAAGATGACATGTGTTTCAATCAAAACACTTTCCATTCAGAAAATTTCTTGGATAGATATGAAAGGTGAAGTACAAAAAACAACAATAACATAGTAATTGTAGAAAATTTGAATATATTGAAAAACCCATTAATAGAATATAAAATAATAAGTGGATATATTGGAAGAAGAGAGTTGAAAAGTCATGGGAATCAGGGAGGAAGTTTTTATTGTTGAATTGTGTTTGACTCTTAGTGACCCCATTAGGAGTTTTCTTGGTAAAGATATTGAAGTGATTTGCCATTTCCTTCTCCAGCTCATTTTCAGATGAGGAAACTGAGGCAAACAGGGTTAAGTAATTTGCCTAGATTCACACATCTACTAAGTGTCTGAGGCTGGATATGAATACTTAGGTCTTCCTGACTCCAAGCCCAGTGCTCTATCCAGTGCTCTACATAGCTGCCCAGGATGGTGTAGTATGGCATAGGGTAAAGCATACTGAACTTGGAATTACTGGAACTTACTTCAACCCTTGGCACTGTTACTTATTACCTACCTGTGTGACCTTGGGCAAATCTCTAACTCCTTTGGGCTTCTATTCCCTCATTAGAAAAATGAGATGGTAGAACTGACTTTTCCAGCTATAAATTTATAATTCTATAATGATATTTTTCTTCAAAAGATCCATGGAGAATTTGGTTTTGTGCCCCTTATAATCATGCTATCATTCCTCCCCAATTAAAATTTTTGTGGGTGGTTATATGGAAATTGCAAATAAATAAGCAAATTTATAAGTTAGAACCCAACATTAAGTAACAACCTTTTCCTGAAGCCAAACAATCAGCTTACCCATCCAAGGTTTTTAACTTCTGTAAAAAATAGACTCGAATACAGGACTACAATCCCCACAAGCCTTTGCTCCACTTCCCCAGAATGCCTTGTAATCTCACCTGGGCCGAGATCGAGAAGGTATTTAAGCTGATTCAAAGGCTTTTGGAGGGGTTTGGGCTCTTTTTGGACTTCCGTTTTGGAGCAGGCGGTCTCTTGCATGATGTGAGGTTATTTTGTCTAGGCCTCTGGCCTAGGCACGTGTTTCTTACTTGTATATTCTTTAATCTTTATCCTTTAATAAACCTCTAAAAAATATAATACTCCTTGCAGAGAGAAACTCATTTCTACCTGCCTCAGTCTCCCCATCTCCCCTAAATTTTAACTGTTACAGATGGCGACCACTAGATTGGATGAGAACTTCTCAAAATTTTTTTTAGCCTAGAGAATTTTTTGTAAAGCCAAGGTTCTCCGAGATGCTCTTTAGAAAACCATCTTGATCAGCTCCTGCCTGCGGCCCTCTCCGGCTCCTGCTTCTGCTCCTGGCCTCTCACCTGGTGCCTGAACTGTGCTCCAGCTCCCGGCCCGACCCACCCTGGCGGTCTGCCTCTCACCTATCTGGCCTCCGACGCAGCCGGCTCATCACCCAGATCCTTGGAGCAGATCGCTCAGGACTCATTGCCACCAGCTGGTAACAGTATTGGCCACGTGGGTGGAGGGGAGAGACGAGAGGGAAAGGAGACCCAGTAATTTTCCCTTAGGCTAAGCCTCCACGGATGGGGGTATTGGCCACAGGGGTATCAGAGAGGGGAAAGAGAGAAAAGACTAGAGATCAGAAACAGACTTTTCAAACAGAAACCTAAAAAGTAATGGGTTTAAAAGGATTTTTGACTCTTCTGTCAATTTCATTGATTTTACCTGCCTGTCAGGGAGCAGACTCAGCCCAAAGATTCAACTTTAACTTTGGGGAGGAAAATGGGTGGCCCAGCGAACTGGAAGCCAGGCCCAGAGCCGGGAGGTCTCTAGTTAAAATCTGGCCTCCGATGCTTCCCAGCTATGGGGCCCTGGATGGATCCCTTGAACCCCATAGCCTAGCCTTTACTACTCTACCTTTGGACAATAGACATTTAAATGGATAACTAAAAACAAACAACCAAAAAAACCCCAAGGAACTTTGAAGAGACTAAAGGCTATATTCTAAGGCATTTCAGACTCCAATGGTTTATAAAAAAGTCTCTGTATTCTATTGCATTGTTTTGTTTAAGATATAACTTTGTGATTTTAAATTCATATATTACTGGATTGAATATTATTCTGTGAACTGAAGGTTGATTGAATTTATTTTGAATGTACTGAGTTTTGAAATTCTGTTGTTTTTTCCCCTATAACTGTGTTGAACAAATATTATTGTGAATAAGCCCATATATGAAAAAACAGCTTTTTTCTATTTTGCTGAAGATAGATGGACTTCAGAACTGGTTATAATTGTATTAACAACCTTTGGAATTTTAATGTGCTAAATACCTCAAATGATTTGATTTTAAGGGTTTTTTAAATATGATTTTTGGAATTTTTTTTAACAATCTGGTTATTTTTGCCTGCCCCTACCACGAGGTAAGGTCCATTAGCTGAAGTGAAATACATTTTATAAACCCCCAACCTTCCCACATGTGAATGGAAGTTGGGCAGTTAATCTCAGGGCATTTGTACCCTTAAAAAGCCTCCAAAAGGAGCATCCCTTTATTTATGCTCTTCAGCTCACTATTTTACTTTGACCAGAATGATATATAGATTTCTTGATTATGTTCTAAACCCAAGATGAGTTTTACTTTGTTTTAAAAAATATGTTTAAATACCAAGGTTGAAGGATTTCTATGTTTGTAAAAATTGTGACAAATGTCCATCAATTCATAGGTTTTAAAAATGTTATACAGCAACTTAAATGAAATATGAAAGTGTGTTTGTTTGCTATTGTAATTAATTGGGCTATTGAGAATTTTGGGGATTTTGATATCTACATATTTGTACTACTGTATTTTTAAAGATGAAAAAATTGTTAACCTTGTTCAATTCATTTGCCTTCTACTCACAGTGATCATGGCCAGATACAAAGAGGAAATGGATCTCATTTTTTGGTGAGAAAGCCTTGCATTTTATATTTTCTTAGCTGACACAGATTGTCAATGATTATAAGCTATATTTTTGAATTTTTTAAAGCTCTTTTATTATTATATTTTTCTTGCATGCGCAATATACTTTTTCAGTTTTTTTATTATTTTTTCTCTCCTTTTTATATTTGAAGCACATGTCACCAGTATTAAGATTTTCTTTAACATTTTGATTTTCAGTGCTACAAGTTTAAGATACATTTGCTAATACATGCCCTAAAAAGCTTATGATTATGAAAATGATGCCACTAATTATTTAAATAAATTATGGGACTTTGCTTAATGATTCTGTCTGATTCCAGGACAAGAGATACACACAAGAGCCATTTCATAGGGCCAAAGAAAGGCCAATCTAGGATGGATTGATGCACTTCTAGGCCAATACAAAGGTCTTGAACCTAATGTGAAGACTCGAGGTTACTATATTTAACATGTGTTAAGACATAGGCTTTCCTTGTATCCACACTCACCCTGAAGATACTCACAGAGGAGTATCCCACAAACCTTGGCTCCTATAATCTGGTCCCCTTTTCTGCCTCTTAATGTGTGCTACCTTTCTGTAGTCCTGGCACTGATTGGGTAAATGCATCATTACTTAGATCATTTTGATTGGGCCCTGATTGAAGGACCTGTTATAGGTTTATTTTTCTTCTACTTGGAATTTTTACAGATAAGACTTTGATAGTCTATATTTTCATCCAGAAATTTTTCTTTTGGATTTTCTGATGTCTTTTTAATATCTCTTGCCAATTGATTCATATACCTCATACCTTAGCCATGCATCCCTAACTGATTCTGAATCTTTCAATCACCCACAACACGGGGGAATGTAAAAAAAAATCATTATTTAAATTGCAAAGTTTAAATTCCTTTTGAGAAGAATTTTAGGTAAAGAAGATGCTACCTCTCTGAATCCAGAACTGTTGGAGAAGCCACCATGAAGAAGCCTCCAGACCACAAGTTGCACAAAATTGAACTTTGGGTGTGGTTGATTGAACATTTATTTGTATGTATACTTTTATGCCAAAGGGGACTGCCCCCTAACGGCTTTTTGTCAATGTGTTCAGCAATTATTGGTTTTATTCTTTTTTCTCTTATCCTCACACTATTGTAATCTTTTAAGTTTATTATGTTTTTATGATCCTTTTGGGGAAAAATTAATTTTTCCAAAATGATCACACGGGGGTATGTAAAAAATAGACTCTAATACAGGACTACAATCCCCACAAGCCTTTGCTCCACTTCCCCAGAATGCCTTGTAATCTCACCTGGGCCGAGATCGAGAAGGTATTTAAGCTGATTCAAAGGCTTTTGGAGGGGTTTGGGCTCTTTTTGGACTTCCGTTTTGGAGCAGGCGGTCTCTTGCGTGATGTGAGGTTATTTTGTCTAGGCCTCTGGCCTAGGCACGTGTTTCTTACTTGTATATTCTTTAATCTTTATCCTTTAATAAACCTCTAAAAAATATAATACTCCTTGCAGAGAGAAACTCATTTCTACCTGCCTCAGTCTCCCCATCTCCCCTAAATTTTAACTGTTACACTTCTTATCTGGGTCTACCATTCCATATTGTTTCTGTTGCTAATAGAATATGGATATAGAGAGATTCAGTCATGGATATTCTGGACTGGCCCTTTTTACTACGCCTTTGCTTTGCTTTTGTTTGCTTTTCCTATGTTAAGAAAGAAGCTTTGCAAATGTTGGTTTGTGATGGGCTAGCAATTATTTGGGAAGAAACACCATAAGAAGTGACAATAAGAGAACTCACTTTCTCCTACAATGGAGGAGGGATGAACTAGAAAGAATCTAATATGAATCAGAAAAGACATTTGGCAACTGTTTCCTCAACTGTACAAGAAGGGCTAGTTTAGAAATTCTACAGTCCTTGAATTGATGTGATATATATATATAGTTGGAGTAAGTGATTGTAAGCATAAAGAGGAGAAAAGATATAAGCAAAAAGGGAATTAAGAAAAGAAGCAAGAGAGGTGCCAGAGAAGCTAATTTAGATTCAATGGCAATGAAGAATATCTCAGGAAAGAATTTAAACATCTAAACTAAAAATATTACTCCTGGCCAAGGGTGTGAAATAGTTGACCAAAATCACAGTTGAGTCTGAACTTTGGGTTTATGCCAGAACAAAGAACTAGAAAAGACTTTATATTTGCTAGGACCAGGGAAATGGCCATAAATAGTCTTGGCTGGTCTTGGGCTTAAGCTATGGAACTAAAAGAAGAAATCATGTTTCTTGAATGCTGAAGGAAAGGAGATCTGGTGAACATACTCTAATTACATTGTATATCTACACTCTGTCTCCTTTAACATGTTTATTTTCCAGGCTTCCTTATACTGTAGTAGTTTCTTGCACTCTATGTAATGGACTGTGTGACTTTTGGATTTCCTTTTGAGAGAGAATACTAGAAAGGAATTAAGAAACAGAGTCACATACCTGAAAGAGGAGACTGCTTTTTATATAATGCCTTTAAGTCATTCTATCCATTGACAGAAGCAGAAGGAAGCTTCCTGTTTGGGACAGGCTAGAACATTTCTTCACAGGCTCTCCTGCCAGAGGAACCTTGCTCAGTAAGTTCTCAATACAGGAAGATAACAGAAGCCATTCCCTATGGGACCCCAAAAGACAAGGGACAATTTCCTTTACTGGAAAGAGTACATTGAGAAAGGCAGAGATCATACATAGTGCAAATGGGGGTGGGGGAGACGCCCCATACTTCATTTATTTAGGCATTTTTCCAGGAATAACTAATAATCTGGTATTCATGAAGGATTCTTTTCTTTTTTTTTTTAATCAGTCAGCAAATATTCAGAGATACCTGGAATTCCTCCAACCTAGGCTGCTGTGAAGCAGGGAATAGTATAATTTTGGAGTTTGGTGCCATGGAGTTGGGAAAACCTTGTAAAGTGTTGCTTGAATAAGGAAAAGTAGGGTTGGTTACTCAGCAGTAAAGAACAAGAGCCACCATAGAAGACAGGCTCTACTGGATTTTTTCCCTCTTAGCTCCTAAAAGACATTCTCTGTTAGAGGTAAGGATGTGGTTGAGTAGCTATTGAAAATATGTAAAGCCATAGAAAATAAATTGGGTTATATGTATTAACTCTCTGTTCAGAATCTTGGAAATCACACAATCACAGAATTTGAAGGTTGAGTGGAACCTTAGCTGCCAACTAATCTAAAGAAAGGAAAACCTGCTACAACATACCCAAAGAGTGGTTTTCCAGCCTCTGCTTAAAGACCTCTAAGGAGTGGGAACTCATTATGTCTTGAATTAGCCCATTCTACTTTCAGACACTTCTCATGCTTGGGAAGTTTTTTTTGTAATTATAAAGACTAAATTGGCCTCTTTGAAATTCCCACCCGTTGCTTTTGGGGACAAACAGTCAAGTCAAATTCCTTTTCAGGATGACAGATACTGGGCCATAGATATCATGTCTCTCTCTAAGTTTTATCTACTCTAGGCTAAATATCCCTAGAACCTTCATATGATTTTATATGACATTAATTCAAAGCCTTTCATCATGAGGTTGACTTCCTCAGTATACTCTCTGGCTTATCAATTTTTGTCTTAAATTTTGGATGCCAGAACTGGACACAATATTTCAGATGAAGTCTGATGAGTACAATGGTACCTTCATCTCCTTGCTAATGAAAGCTCAAGGATCACAATAACTTTTTTGGCTGCTACATCACACATATTGTACTTGTCATCTAAAACCTTCAGAAGCTTTGCCTCATATCCATCAGATTATCAAAGATGATAGAAAAAGGAAAATGAAAATCAGAGAGGCTTGGGGCAAATAGACACATTGGTGATTAGTGAAACAACAGGTAAAAATGATATAAGGCATTGTTTCAGAAAAAACTTGAGATTTGTATGAACTAAAGAATAAAGTGAACAAAACAAGTAGAGTAGTTTATACAATAAGACATAAAGATAAATAGCTTAAGAAGTCTAACTAATACATAATTCAAGAGGACCCATGACATGATACCCTGTTCCTGACAGAGAAGTGATGGACTCAAGCTGTTGAATGAGAAATATATTTTGGAGATGACTAATATGTTGGCACTTTATTTTCTTGACTATATTTATTATATATGGTTTGTTTTGTTTTCTGTTTTATTTCCCCTTTTTTATAGTGGGTGTGAAAGAGGGAAGGCAGAGAGAGGGGAAATATTTGTTAACTGAAACAAAATACCAAAAGTTTAAAAAATAATCAGCCTAAGAATTTCTCCAGGATTAGAAGTTGACCTAACTGGTCTATAGTTTGCAAACCATTATTTTCCTCTTTCTGAAAATGGAGATGACATTTACCCTTTCCCCAATTTTGTGGTACCTCTCCCATTTTCCATGATCTTTCAAATATTATTGTCAGCTCATCAATCACATCTCCCACTTACTTGAGAACCCAAGGATATAATTAACCTGGCCCAGATGACTTCAATTTATCAAAAGCAACTAGGTGCTGTCTTGCTATCTCATTACTTACTCTGGGTATCAACTTGATGCTAGTCATTTTTTTGTTGTCACTATCAAGACAAATGTCGTTCTCCCTGGCAGAGAAAACAAGCAAACTAAGAAGGAAGTGGCTCTGCCTTCTTTCTGTTGTCAATTATCATCTCATTCATTCCAAGCAAAGGTTAGATGTCTTCTTTAATCCTTCTTTTTCTTCCAGCATAACTACAAAAATGTTAGCTTCATTTTTACAACATCAGGTTATGCTCTCATATTTATTCTCAGCTACTTGGCCTTATTTCCTTTTCTTTATATACCTTTTAAAAAATGTAAGCTGATTCAGAGTTCCCTATGCATTCACATTGAACGAGTCCCTTTTTTCTTTTTCATTGTGGTTGTTTTTCTTTGTGTCTTCTGAATTTTGTTATTGATCATTGTGAAGATTGGATTTCACTATTTCTTGTTTGTAACAATGAAGATACTTAGTTTAACAAAATCAGGAATGTCTTGGGATCTCTAAATTACTCCACCCTAGTTAGACCATACTTTAGGGGAAGATAAAATTGTAATCTCCTGATTGAACAATGAAGGTACTTAGTTCTCTTATAAGTCTATTTTTAGATCTTAATACAAAAAGGTGTTAAGTAACTATAAAGGTTAAATTAATCACAAAAATGTCAAGTAACACAAAAGGTGAACTTAACAAAGAAGTGTTAAGTAACCCTAAAGATATAATCAAATCAAAGAAGATGAGAACTAAAAGTATGGGCAGTCCTGGAGAAAAGCCTTTGATATGATTGGTAGATGTGAAAATTTAGAGGAGGAGACACATGGGTGAAAGGTCTATGTATTTGGGATTTTTGCTCACTCTGGCACCTTGTTGGCAGTGGAGAGTTAGCTGAGAGCAGCGTGATGAGCCTTCCGGCATCTTAGCCTGGCTACAAGCTATTTGTCCAGTTTGGTGGTGAGTTTCTGGCTGAGTTTCCTCCTTTACTTTTCTAACTTTATCCCCTTAGAAGCCTCTAATCTTCTTCAGAGACCTAGAGGCAGGACTTTTAAACTCCCCCTGGCACAGACCAGGCAGGAGAAATTCTATGTCCTCTTCCCTCCTTCTCCTTAATTTTCTTCCCTCTATATTAATTAAATTACCATAAATTTCCAGACTTACTTGGGTATTTTATTTGGGATTTTCCCCAGTGACCAATTAAATCTAGATTTTAAGTCACAACCCTAAAATTATCTTGACAGCATCTTTGGTTGGTTTCTCCTGTAGGGAGGTCCATGGGATCCTACCTGTCTCCTCTAAATAATGTAACAAGTTCTGCTTTCCCAAAATCTACAGTGCATATCAGACTTTGCCTGGCTATTCTCTCCTCTACTACATACTCATTTCTATCCCAACTATTTCCTCCCTGTGACAATCAGACCCAAAGCAGAATTTGTCCTTTTTTCTTTTTTTTTTTTTTCACTTTTAAAAAAGAAACCCTTACCTTCTATCTCAGTATCACATCTAAGACAGAAGATCAGCAAGGACTAGGCAGTGGGGGTTAAGTGACTTGACATACAGCTAGGAAATGTCTGAGGCCAAATTTGAATATAGTTCCTCCCAACTACACTCCTGGAACTCTATTCACTGTGCCACCTTGTTGCCCCCTCCTTCACTTAAAAAAATAATTCTTACTTTCTGTTTTAGAACTAATTTGTGTATTGGTTCCAAGGCAGAAGAGTGGTAAGGGCTAGGAAATGGGGGTTACATGACTTGCCCAGGGTTACACAGGTAAAAAGTGTGTGAGAACAGATTTGAACTCAGGACTTCCCATGTCTAAGCCTGGCTCTCAATCCACTGAGCCATCTAGCTGCCCTTTCTTTCCTTCACTTTTTAAAGGACAAACTCATCATTAAGGTAAGCAAAAATCATATTATCCACTTAATTTTTGTTAGAGAGATATGGTAGATATCTGCATATAAAATCCCCCATCACTACTATAGAATGCCTCTGTGCCAGATGAGATCTATTCCCAATCTCCTAATATTTATTCTAGTAGCCCTGAGTATACTAGAATGACAAAATTACTTCTGTTTCTTTTCCTGTTGACTTTCACACGAATACACTTAATTAATGCATCTGTTCTCTGGTTTCTACATTTTCTCATGTAATTATACTTTCTTAATATATTGTTTCATTCTACTTTTCTTTTTGTCCTTGAATAAGGGACCAAAGCCATTGTCCAGTCATGGACTTTTTCCTCATCAAAATTCAATGACATATATCTGCCCTTTTGCACTGAGCCCTCTAGTTCCTCTTGTTTCTTGCCTAAGTTTTGGATATTTGTAAATAGACATTTGAGACCATTGATTTTACTAAGGATTCCTTTCTTAGATTTTTATCTCCTGTGAACTTCAGGGTATCTCAAATATTCTTCTTCTTTGTATCTACTTTGTCTGGAATCTAATGTGAAGATGTACACATAGGCAATCTTTGCTTTTAACTTTTAGCTTTAAACTTTTTTGACTAAATTTGCAAGACATCTAGTAAATTTTTATGAACCTTAATGAGGCATAATCCATTTTTGGCTAGGATTCTGTCCTCTGAATATAGCCCTGCCTTGTAAAGCATACCAATCCCATAACCCACAGCAATGTACTAGTTTGGGAAAAATCCTGAGAGAGAGGGGCCAGAAGGAGGAGGAGGAAGCCACTACCTACAGTATAAAGTTTGGTTACCTCCATCTTGAGGCCATGTGGACTTTGTTGAATCAAACAGCTAGTTATTTTGGTATTTGTGCTTTCCTTTTTTAAGAATGAAAGAAGTAGTTATTAACTTTCCAGAAACTATCTTGAGGAAAATGTAGATGAAGCAAGGCAAAATGAATGACTGTGAACTGAAGCTAGTGATGAGGTTCATTAAGATAACCCCTCTTGCCCCTAAAGAAAATTTCTTCCTCCCATGGTTCTGAGTCAGGGGAGAAAGCAGCTGCCCTTAATCACCCCACTCCTACAGTGTTCATATTTCAGTTCTTTCCTGTGAGCGGAAGGAGTTAACACAGGAAAGCACTAGTTCTTTCCAAAGCTGCCAAGGCAGGCCTACACACATAACTTAAGCCATGGTCCTGTCCTGATAATCACCCCATTAGCCAGCTGCTCATTTCTCAAATTAATTTTTCTCTTTTATATCTCTTGTCTTCAGTGAGTGACAGTGAAGAAAAACACAACTGATATCCTTATCATCTCTAGTTGTATCCCCATCTGTCTTTTGGACACCTCAAAGTAGATATCTTATAGGTGTATTAAATTCAACACGTCCAAAACTTATCTTTTGTCCCCAAATCTACTCCCCTTCCAACATTTCTTATTATTGTCAACAGCACCACTCATCCAGGTTCACAAACTATTGTCATCCTTAATTCCTCATCCTCTCTCACCCTCCATATCCAATTTGTCTCCAAGTCCTATTGATCCTTCAGCACATCTCTCATATGAGCCTCTTCTCCTCTGACACTGCCATTGTTCTGGTGAAGGCCTTTACCTCATGGCTAGACTACTGCAATGGCCTGTTTATTGGTCTTCCTGATTCATCTTTATCCACTCTAGGCCATTCTTTATTCAGCTGTCAAATCAATCTTCCTAAAGTATAGATCTAACCACATTACCTCCTTAGTCAGTAAGCTCCAGTGACTCCTTATCATTTGCAGGATCAAATATAAAATTCTCTGTTTGGCATTCAAAGCCCTTCACAACTTGCCCCTAAGATTAAAATTAAATATCCAAATACTCCAAGTATTATTTTATAATATTTATTAATAATAACTTGAAGTAAAGGGAAGTAAAGTGAGAGAAAGGAAGAAAAAGACTCCAAGGGCATGGTTACAGAAACTTTTAACAACCAAATGATGTACAGGAAAGGATTTCTGGGAAATACTAAATGAATTCTGGGGAATGTAGTCCTGGGGTACCAAATTCCAATGGCACACCCCACTTCCATGTTTCCTTTTTTCTTACATCTTATTTTCCACTCCATACTTTGTTATCCAATGAAACTGGACTTCTTTTTGTTTCTCTAACAAGGTAATTTCTCTTGACTACAGGCATTTTCACTAGCTTTCCCCAATTCCTGAAATGTTTCTCTTTCTCATCTCCACTTATTAGCTTCCCTGAAGTCCTAGCTAAAATCCCTCCTTCTATAGGAAGCCTTTCGCCACTCTCTTAATTATAGTGCCTCCCTCTCTTAATTATTCCATTTGTATCCTATCTGTAGCTTGTTCATAGGAGCAACTAGGTGGCACAGTGGATAGAGTGCTGAGCCTGGAGTCAGGAAGACTCATCGCCTTTAGTTCAAATATGGCCTCAAACACTTACCAACTGTGTGACTTTGAGTCAGTGACTTAATTCTATTTGCCTCAGTTTCTTCTTCTGTAAAATGAATTACAGAAGGAAATCCAGTATCTTCTCTGAGAAAACCCCAAATGGTGTAATGAAAAGCCCAACACAACTGAAAATGACTGAACAACAACAACCTTATTCATTCATACTTGCTTGCATGCTGTTTCCCCCCATTACATCCCAAATGTTCATACGATGGGTGTTCCATTTGTGTCTGATCTATGGTAAAGCCTTCCAAGCTTGTATTGGTCTGATCAGCCTCAGTCATACCTTGACCCTGACGTAGTGATATCGTTTTGGTCCTCTTCAACTACAAAGAACAACAACCACCGACCTAATTTTCTACCCCCAATCCCCATTAGAATGTGAGCAGGGACTGTTTTCCTTTTTTTGGGTATCGATAGAGCTTAGCACAATTCCTGGGACACAGCAGACATTTAATACATGTTTATTGCTTGACTATGGCTATTTGTAACACTTTTTAGACAACTTCTGACAGTATTATTTGTGCTTAGGGGAATCATCACAAGAGTACTGGTGTCGTTTCTATTTGTCTTGAAAAGACTTGTTAATAGATTGGCTTGTTTATTGACTGATAAATTAAAAGACAATCTCTATGCTTTATTGTATCATTTTTTAGAAAGTAAGCAGCTTCTTCCTCCTGAGAACATCTGATTCTCTCACCTCTTCAGAAAGAGCCTGATTGTATGTTTTGAAGTTCTAATTGTACAACTGTCCATTTTCTTTCTCTTCCCCCTTGTGTAACTTCCATTCTCTGACATTCTGACTATGTTCAAATCTCTCTTCTTCCATCTCACATTCCTTTCCCAAGGTGTCGAAGTCTCTCTTTTACTTATTTTGAGAATATTCCAGCCTTTTTAATAACCTGGAAAATCTAGAAAGGCATTCTTCAAGCTTCTTCACCTTTTCTTCCAGATGGGAAATGGGGCAAGAAGAAAGGGAATATAACTTATAGCACTCACTATGTGCTAGGCACTGTGCTAAGTGCTTTACAAATATTGTCACATTTAAATATTCTCTCATTTAGGTAGGAGATCAACCTACAGAGGAAATACAAATAATAATCATTTGATAGTGCTGGAAATACAAATATTACTCACTTGATGCAAGTTACTATATCATTTCTCCTGCTCTCCATTCTGGTTAAGATTTTTCAGCCTTGTTTTTGAGCCTTGTTTGTATGTGCTTATATCTCAACCATAAGCACCTGGTTAAAACTTTAATAGCCAATTGTTACATCTTAATAAATTAACAATGCCACTCATTTTTCTTTCTTTAGTTCAATGATTCCACCTTCATAGCCATCTTTCCTTCAGCCTTGCAACAATCAATTTTTCACAAATTTAACCCAACTTCCACTCTATCAATTTGTATTTTCCTTTTCTTTTCTTGCCAATCACCTTCTCTTTTTCTGTTTTGAATCTCCTGCAGGAGAACCTTCTTCAAGTTCTACTCCCTAATACTTCTTGACCTTTCTTCATTCTCCTTATTTATTTGTAATATTCCTTGGATACTCTACCCAACTTGCTCTCATGGATTAAATAATCAGAAGATAATTGATGCTTCAAGCTCCAGAGACAACTCTGTGGGTCTACACTCTTAGCCGTATAGCTCTTGAGCCCCAACTGGCATGCTTACCATTAACAATCAGCCAATAACCTTAAGTAACTTTTAGCAATGGTATTTATTAAGATGATTTAGTAAGAATAGTGGGTACAAAACATTCTTTCTAAAACCTGGGACATCTTACTACTACTACTACTACTACTACTACTCTAGCTGGCATTGATATTACACTTTAACATTTAAAAAGCATCTTATACATATTATTTCATTTGATCCTTATAACAACCCTAAAGTGTAGTTACTATTATTATCCCCACTTTATAGCTGAGGAAGCTGAGGCAGACAAATGAAACAAAGGTAGACAGGGGTTTGCCTAAGGCCACATGCCTAAAAATTTGTTTGAGGCTGAATTTGAACTCAGATCTTCCTGACTCCACATCCATTGCTCTATCCTCTATACAACCCAGATGCCTGTGGGGCTATTCTCCACAAATATATATATAGTTTTTGGGAAGAGTCATCTCAATATGAGAGTATAAAGATAGCAAAGCATACATGTAGGACACATGAATGGAAAAAGGCAACTTACAACTCTTGATACTTCATGGCATGGAAATTCTCTTTCTCTTTATAGAATCCTCTTATGGCATCCATTGGGTAAATTGTCTTTTTTGGGGTGGACCACCTTACTAGGTTGCCAAGGACTATTCCTTCTTGACTCCACAGCCAATACTTCTCTGTTGTGAGGTTCACACTCCTTGAGGCTATCTCTTTGGTGACTATCTCTCTGAATACATATTTTCTGTGTGTCTCCTTTTGATTCAGTAGCTCTGATGACCAGGCCATTGGTCAGGGTATGGTAGGGGAAGAAGAGCAAAGTCTTCTCTCCACCTTCCCTTGCTGCCATCTGGTACAAGTGAAAGAGGTCTGCCTCCACCAAGCACTCCTAAACTTGAACTCTTTAGTTCTTAAACTAGAACTGCTGAAATTTTTGTCACTATTGTATTTAAAAAAAAAAGATAAATGAAGGGATGTTTTGTACCCAATTGGGAAGTTTGTACCATGGTAGGGACCTTGGACTTTTGGTATGGCGAGGGGGAAAGAGAGGAGAACCCCCTTCTCAAAGCGGAGTTCAAGGGAGCCAGCAGATGTAATGGGTTGGCTCAGAGAGAGGAAAGGGGGTTTGAAGATTTTTCTCCTTCTGCCTTCCCTCCTTAGCTAAAGCTGCTCTCCCCAATTCGCTCTTGTGCCTCTTGTCCCCCCTCTACTACTCAAGACCAAAAGGTCTACCCTTGATCCGTTCACTCACACTCAGCTTGGGGAACAGATAACTTTTAATATTAACTCAATCAGGCAATACAAAAGGAATAATGGGCAGGGAAGAATGGGAAAAGGAAAGTGGGGGAAAGGGGTGCCTGTCTCTAAACCCTTTTCTTCCCTCCTCGAGTTTGGGGGGAACTCAGGCCTTGGCAGCCTGAGCCCCTGAGAGAAAGTCAGGTTGACTCACCCCTGGGCAACAGGAGCTGAGGTAAAGTCTGCTCAGGTTTCTCTTCAGAAAGTCCCTTCAATTGGGAAGTGTTGGGGGAAAGATTTCCAGTCACCAGCAGGAAAAGTGGTCAACCCTCAGGACAAAATCTTTTTCCCACCTTCTCTCTTTGGAGTGTCAAGACCAAGAGCCCACCAACTTCTCTCCCAGTCAGTCTTCTCTCCTCAGGATTCCACTCCTGGGACCCCTCCCCCATCAAGGTGATCAATTTCACATACTCTTCAGCCTGGCACTTTTTCTCTAGTGCCACTATTTAAGGTATGACTTTCTTATTTGCTCAGCCAATCAAAGAGATTCACATTTAATAAATGGATCAAAGGGCATAGACAAATTTTATTCATTAAAATTCCTACTTTGAATACTTCTTATTTACCCATAATCCAGCTGATCTTTCAACCCAGAAATAGAATCTATACCTATATATGTGTCTGGAGATTCTTCTTCTTCAAGTTTTTCTCAGTTTCCCCCAAATTTCCCCTCCATAAATTCCACTTCTGAACTAATTCATTCAAGCCTCTCCAAACCACCTATGCTATTTCCTCCTCTATTATTTGACTTGTCTTTTTTTCTTCTTACACCTCCCACAATCTTCTCCCACAGAAGCCAGAATTTAAATCAATACTCTATTGATTATTGAGGCCATCTTGGGAACATCAATGTATTTCTGGCAAGGGTCAAATATCAACCTTTGCAAGTCAAATAAACAAGGGACAACCACAACAAAAAAACATACTATAAGTCTGAAAAGAATCATCTAAGCCAGAGATATGTAATTTTGTTCAAAGCACTACACTGTAAACAACAAAAAATGCTTTGAATAAATGTTTGCTAATAGGAATGTATTATTATTTTTTAAAGTTACTTACATGCATCAAAAGCTAACCTGACTTGGTGGGGAGAGGGCAATTGCATGGCTCAGTGGATTGAGAGATAGAGATGGAATGTCTTGAGTTAAAATTGGACCCCAGAGATTTCCTAGCTGGGTGACCCTGGGTAAGTTACTTAACCCCTACTGCCTAGCCCTTAATGCTTTGCCTTGGAACTAATATACAGTTTTGATTCTAAGACGGAAGGTGGGCTAAAAAGCTAACCTGGAACTTGTTCTTTTGTTGTTATGTTCCACCAAAGACTTTTGTCTTATATGTTAATTCCCAGTGGGTTGGTTTCTTTACTTCTCATTATATTGTGAGCATAGTTGAACTCTATATTGGTCAAGAGTTTATTGTCATGTTATGTCCAGCCCCTTATACAGGAAATGGAATTTTCAACTTAAAGAGCTTAAAATGAGACCAATATTAAACTTAATCTTGAGACTCGGGGACAGCTAGGTTGCTTAGGGGATAGAGACCCAGGCTTGAAGACTAGAGGTCCTGGGCTCAAATCTGACCTCAGATACTTCCTGGCTGTTTGACCCTGGGCAAGTCACTTAACCCCCATTGCATAGTCTTTACCACTTATATGGCTTAGAACCAATAGATAGTACTGATTCTAGGATGTAAGGTAAGGGGTTTTTTTTTTAATTGAAAAAAAAAAAACCCTTCACTTTCTTATTTTAGAATCAGTACTATGTATTTCTTCCAAGGCAGAAGAGAGGTAAGGGCTAGTTAATGGGGGGTTAAGTGACTTGCCCAGGATCACCCAGCCAGGAAGTATCTGAGGACAAATTTGAACTGAGGATCCCCTGTCTCTAGGCCTGACTCTCAATCCACTGAGCCCCCAGCTGCCTCACGAAGGTTATTATTTTTTAAATCTTGAGATTTATGTACATTCTTTTTTTCCTAGTGTAGGTCCATTTGTGCTGATATTTTTACACATTGTCAGTCTAGGCTTGTCATCATCATTTGGTGAGCTTGAATTAGGTTCATTTATGTTGTAGCATACAGTATTAGTAAATAAACAAAGGCTAGTCAGGCAGGCCTTGTATAGCTGCAAACTACTGAGTCAAATCGTTTTCTAAACATCACTGGATCATATATCTATGGAGATTCAAAGGAAACAAAATGTTAAGAAGAGATAAAACATAACAATGACAGTAGTTTACTGAGTTACTTTGGGCACATATCTCCTTTCATGGCTAACATTTTTTAACTATTTAGGGGATACCTTTTCACAAAACCATCTTTGTTTCATATTAGTGTCAGCACTTGTGACAGGGGTGACTTTTTTCCTTGTCAAGGTCATCCCTTCTACATATGTACTTCATCTGATCTTTTCCCATGTCTTTCAGAATATTGCATCTTCATTCTCCTGAATCTTCAACCTATGCTGATCAACTGATTCCTTCCCCACTGATTTCAAACATACCCAAATCCCCCCTCCTTAAAGAAGAGCCTTTCCTAGACCCTCACTATTATTTTATATTTCTCCTTTTTATTGTGCTCAAACTCCTCAAAAATAGCATCTTCAATCATCGTCTTTTCTTTCTCTCCACTTATTCAATCTTCAACCCTTTATAATGAGGTTTCTGAACTGAATCAAAGTTTCCAATTATCTTTTAATTACCAAACATTATAGTCCTTTCTCAGTTCTCATTCTTGATATAGATGCTTTACGTGACAATGTTGAAAATCTTTTCATCTTTGATATTCTTTTCGATTTTGGTTTTTGTAACACTACTCTCTCATAATTTTTCTGACTTATCTGACAACTCTTTCTTTGTCCCTTTTGTTGGCTCATCATTTAAATTAGGTCTCCTAAATCTGGGTGTTCTCTAAGGCTCTGTCTTGGGTTCTCTTCTGTTCTTCCTCTTCTTTTTGCTGTGTTGTTTTACCATCATGTTTACCATGTTGTTGGAATGCCCAACACACACTTGTCTAAAAGATTGCTTTATGGAGGACTTGCACCAAGCAGGTGCTCACATGGAGGTCAGAAATGCTACAAGGACATTCTAAACATGTCTCTGAAGGTCTGTGATATGAATTGTGAGTCATGAGAGACACTGGCACACCATAACATAAGGAATACCATAAATGGTGTGCTTATATCAAAGAAGGCTCTATGCTCTATGAGCAAAGCATTAACTCCGAAGAAATGTGAGATGCACAGATTTTTAAGTCTTCTCCATCCCAAATGTTCATATGAGCTATTTGTGCCCCATTTTTAGTAGCAAAAATTTTATTTTTTCCAAACTTTTATTATTCTGATCAGCCAAAGTTGAGACACAGTGTACGTACATTGATCCCAACACAGTGATGTCATTTCGTTCTCTTCAAATATGAAGTATAATAATGGATCTTGGTAATCTCATGGTCATATCAGCACAAACTATCACTGCTATGTAAATGACTTACAGATCTCTATATCTAATCTCGATCTCTTTCCCTAAACTGCAGACCCAAATTACCCATTGCCTGTTGGACATTTCATCCTAAATGTCCTGGAGACATTTTATACTTAACATATTAAAAACTTTATTTATTGTCTTCCCCTCCTTCTGCTCCCAAGCCTTCCTGTCTTCCATAATTCCTACTTCTATCAAAGGTACCATCAACCTTCCAGTTCCCCAGGTCTATAATCTTAGCACTATCCTGGATTTTTCATTCCTCATTATCTCACATATCCAATCAGTCACCAAATCTTGCTATTTCTGTGTCACAACGTCCCTCACATTGGCTTCTCTCCTCCATTTTGCTATCCTCTTAGTTCTGTCCTGTATTTGCCTGGATTATTACAACAGTTTCCTAATTGGTCTCACTGACTTAAAGCTTTTCCCACTCCAATTCATCCTCACACTGATGAAAAAGTAAATTTCCTTCATCATAGATCTGACTGTGACTTCCTATTCAATTGCAGCGAATATTGGAGGGTTATAGCTTCCATAGAGGAAAGCAGGTGCCAAGGCGAACAGCCTAGATGAATATCGTCCCACTGTCCCCAGTTCCAGGAACAGATTTGCTGCTCAAGTGTACATGAGTATGAGTTCTCTGATCCAAGGCCATAAAGGCACACAAGGCTTAAATTTATATAAAGTTTTAGCAAAGAGCTGACATGACTCTAATAAGTGACTTCCCTGTCCCTTTTTAGTGTATATAAGGCAAGGCAATGGGGTAATCTGAACTGCCAAAGTTAGGGGGGTTCTGAGTTACAGAATAAAGAATGAAGAATATGGGGCAAGTATCCAGAAAACTTAACTTTAACTGTACCACAGCAAAAAAAAAAAGTGACTGGGGAGGGTGAGAATACTTAAATTCTGGCTCATATAAGTCTTAGCATACGTTCATTCTGTTTTCAATGCAATCAGTTTTCAGTGGTTGACATCAATGAATTCCAGAGGTTTCCTATTGTCTTTATGACATGTGGCAAGGGACTATCCCCTCATATGTAGCATGGAGGTGCCATTGAATGGTTCAAAAAGAGGAAGAATAAACATCTCTAGCCTCTTCTCCCCCACCTTCTTCAAAGGAGATTTTATTTCCTTCCAGGAAAGAAAGAGTAAGAAACTGGATCCAGAAACTTGGCCATACTGCTCTCTTTGGGGGTGGGGTGGGGGGGATGGGGGTAGCAAACTAGAATTATATCTATCTGTTCTTAGTCTAGGGGTTGTCATTTCAGGTTCAAACTAATTTCTAATCACTGTTTTATTAATGAAGGAAAGAGGCACCTCAAACTTTGTATTCAAGGCTTGATTCCTCCCTTCTCCTTCCCCAGTGAACACACATAGGAATACAAATAAACTAATTTATCCAATTTGGTAGCAAAATAGAAGTCAAAGAAAGCATGCATATGAGAATATATACCAAACAACAGTGCCTGAAAGAATTCTCCTTTGGGAGTAAGATAATTCAGCTTAATCAATAGAGAGAAAGTCCTTGATCTCACTCAAGAGGAAGTTCCCTAAAGTCTCTAAGAGAGAGAGATACAATGGGGACTGCTAGCTCTTTCTATGTCAGGCAGAAATATTGGATATCTTCATCATCATTATAAACATTTAAATATCATTTATTTTGTACCAGACACTGTGCTTAGTGTTTTGCAAATATATTAGCTCACTTGATCCTCACAACAATCCTAGGAGTTGGGTGATGTTATTATCCTCATTTTGACAAATGAAGAAACTGAAGCAAACAGGTTAAATGATTTTTTCCATATAGCATTCTTTGTATGTTGCACAGTTTACTAATAGCTACATTTATTAAACTAGCACTTCACAAGGACAGTTTTCTTGGATTTATCTTCTGGCTGTGTAACATTGCTTGTAGTAGACTCACCACAAGGAAGCTAGAAGAGAAGGAAAAGTCTTCACTAAAGTGGTAAGGACTTCAAACACAGCATACTCACTCATTTTCTTCTAGGCTTATATCCTGCTTTTTCTTTTTTCCTTCTCAGATGCCTCTTGTTTTTCTTTGCTGGGTTTGATTTTATGCTGTGTTTTTTCTCAAAGTAACTTGTATTTCTCATGCCAAATGACTCAAACTCTTCTTCAAAAACCAAGTGGATTTTCTTCCCAATATAGTTTTAGACAAAGTATGATCGAATATATTAAATACAAAGGCATTTTTTCTCCAAGTCCCCCATAGTGGGATTTCCCTCTTCTATTTTACTGTCTTTGTTGCCCATTCATTGCCGTCTCAAATCATTCCAAAATGTAACAAAGATAATGCTTTGTTAAAGTTGCTTTTGATCAGTTTGTTCTTTTTTTTTTTTAACTGGAGGGTGAAGATATTTAAGGAATCTTTATAATTTGCTGATTGTTCTTAGTTTCAGAATCAGGACACCTGTATATATTTTCTAGTTTCATCTACTGTGAGTATGAAGCAATTTCTTATCATTTTAGGTTTGTTTCCATACCAGTAAATTAGAAAATAGTACATAGGCTTCAAAGGATCTGAACAACCAGTTCCCAAGAGAAGAATTTCAAACTAGTGGGAACCAGATGAAATATTTCCAACAACTAATATAAGAGAAATACAAATCAAACAGTCCGAAAGTTTCATTTCACCTGCTACAAATTGGCAAAGATGACAAAGGATGGGAATATTTAATGTTGGAAGGGTTGTAGGAAGCCTGGAACATAGATATATTGTTGGTAAAGTTGTGAATTAGTACAACCACCATTTTGAAAAAGCAGTTTGGAATTACACAAATTAGCTGATTAAAATGTCCACACTCTGACTCAAAGATTCCACAGCTAAACTTAAACTCTAATCCTGGAGGGACATTGAAAAGAAGAAAGTATCCATATGCATTAAGTATTTATGGTAGCACTTTTTGTGATAGCAAAAAATTTAAACAAAGTAGATACCCATTGATTAGGGAATAACAAAACAAATTGTGACATATGAATGTAATGAGTAGTGACATGGTAATATTTACATGAACTGATGAAGAGTGAAATTACCAGAGCCAAGAAAACAATATATACATGATTATAAAATACAAATGCAAAGGGAATAGCACAAAACAATTAATAACAAATGATATAAAATTACAAAGAACAAGAATGGCTCTGAATAGAAGAAATAAGAAAACATTTGGTCCTCCGACTTTGCAAAGATGAGAGGTCATAAGTCTTGACCATTGCATATATTTTTAAACATTTTTTGTGTATTATTTAATTTTACTTTTTTGGGATCTTTTCCCTTCTTTAGAACCTTATTTATCAGATAGTTCTGAGGGGAAGGAGAGAGGTAGAATATTGGGATAAATTCTGATCATAGAAAATAAACCAAAATTTTTTTCTTTTTTTTTCCTTTTAAACATTATTTTATTTGGTCATTTCCAAACATTCACTGGAAAAAAAAGATCATTTTCTTTTCCTCCCCTCCTCCCACTACCCCTCCTGTAGCTGACATGCGATTCCACTGGGTATCACATGTGTCCTTGATTCGAACCCATTTCCATATTGTTGGTATTTGCATTAGGGTGTTCATTTAGAGTCTCTCCTCAATCATATCCCCTTAACCCCTGTAGTCATGCAATTGCTTTTCCTAGGTGTTTTTACTCTCACAGTTTATCCTCTGCTTTTGGATAGTGTTTTTTCTCCTAGATCCCTGCAGATTGTTCAGGGACATTGCATTGACACTAATGGAGAAGTCCATTACGTTCGATTGTATCACAGTGTATCACTC
Source organism: Monodelphis domestica (assembly GCF_027887165.1). Classification (NCBI taxonomy): domain Eukaryota; kingdom Metazoa; phylum Chordata; class Mammalia; order Didelphimorphia; family Didelphidae; genus Monodelphis; species Monodelphis domestica. Next base: position 267,859,720 of record NC_077227.1, read on the forward strand.
TCTGTGTACATTGTTCTCCTGGTTCTGCTCCTTTCACTCTGCATCACTTCCTGGAGGTTGTTCCATTCTCCATGGAATTCCTCTACTTTATTATTCCTTTTAGCACAATAGTATTCCATCACCACCAAAAATTTTTTAATATATGACTTTTTCTATGTCACAGGTATTGTGTGAAGAGAAATGTAATAATAAGTGTGAAAGTGCTTTGAGATTTTAGAAGGAAAATCTGTAGCAAATTTTTAAGTTGTTGTACATAAAGCCATGTTCCAACTAGCAGTCCATAACAATCAAGTTTCACCTATCATCTGATGAACTGCTCAAATTCAGTATAATTCTATTCAATAAATGGATCAGTAAACCCTTATTATACACCTGCTACATATTGGAAACATGTTGGGCCTTGGGCATATATATAAAGACCAAAAAAAAAAAAAACCACCACATCCCATGCAATCTTTGCCCTCAAGGAGTTAACATTCTATTAAAAGAGACAACATAAAAATCTATAGGTAGATACTGAATAAGCATAAAATAAACACTATTTTTTTAAATACAAGGTACTTATGGAAAAGGAGCACTTATTGCTTGGGGGATCAGAAAAAGCTGCCTGTAGAAGGGGAGTTGCATCTTGAAGGTGAGGCAGTCTATGATTCAATTCTTATTGTCATCTACTAGAAATTCCTTGAATTGATCCCCTCCTCTACCTCACAGAATACTATTATAACTAATTGATTTATTAATTTAAATATACAATTTTAAATTAAAATAATTTAAAGTCATTAAAAATAAACTCATTTAATTTAAATAAATTAAATATATCTATTTAGTATGTGAAAATGTTATAACTGGAGCATGAATACCAAAAGAAAATACAAATCAACAAGAATTTACTAAAACTAATTATGTGCCAGGTACTGTACTAAGAACTGGGAATACCAGTACCTGAGGAGCTTTCATTCTGTTCTCATGTATTTCACCCATAAAAGAAAGCTAGAAACTAAGGGTGGGAATGGGGGTGAGGAGAAGGTATCCTAGGAGGTATGATGGAGAAAGAAGACTGAAATGTGAAGAATGGAGCACAGAATGTTATAGAAAATGACTACAGTTATCCTGGGTTCATCTTGAAAATATAGGTTCTGTGAGGCATCTAGGTGGCTCAGTGGACAGAGAGTCAGATTTGGAGATAAGAGATGCCATCTTGTAGTTATAGTTGAATTCATAGTATCCTAAGATTTGGAGAAAGAAAGGATCTTAGAGAATGTCTAGTGCCTGGACTCCTTTGATCTATTATCAAATGCTTTTAAGTCTTTTTTTTTCTTCCCAGTGGTCATTTTCATTTTCCAAAAATTTGATAACTTTGACCACTTGAAATAAATCCTTTTGAAAAATGCTAGTATGGGAAGATGATGGAATGTCAAAACTGAAAGGAGTCCAGATCTCTTTAGGTTCAAATCTGACCTCAGACACTTCCTACCTATGTGATCCTAGGGAAGTCATTTAACCCCAATTGCCTAGCCCTTACCACTCTTCTGCCTTGAAACTGATGGGTAGTATCAATTTTAAGACAGAAGATAAGGGTTTAAAAAAAATAAAATAAGATGTAGGTTTTAAAAGGAATTAGTCATAAAAAAAAGTTACAGGGGGCAGAATGATCTTGCAGGATGAGAAAACTTCTGGGTAGAGTGATTTTTCAGGGTGAAAAGGTGACTAAGATGGAAAATTTTTCCAAAGTGAGAAGGTTGCTGGATCATGGTGGAGAAAGACATCTGGAGAGTCACCAAAGAAAGGGGGTGATCCTTGAAAGCTCAGGATCTAAGATGAAGGATAGAGTAAATACAAGGGCATTTATACCCTCAGAGACCAATTCATTTAAGTATCTCTGTACTAGGAACTTCAGGCATATCCACAGCATAAATTGCATTGAAGATGCATGCACACTATGTTCTGCATGTTAGCAGAACAACACAAGAAGCCAAGGCAACTGTGGACCCAGTCATACCAGAGTCCTGGACTCATAGGAAGCAAAATGTCAATCAACAGACCATGATCTGGGCAATATAATGCATTAAAAGACTGGAGCAGGGAGCTGTTATTGCTAAAACCATGTGTACTCCTGAAACTGTCCTCATTCTACTTCATCCCTTTCTTTCCATTATTCCCAAGGGGATCATGCTTGGCTGTGCAACTTTTCTCCATCTTTTAAGAGTTTATTTATCCTAACCTGTCTTTAATGGTGTGTTTTATGGTAAATGTATGTGTCTTGTATTGTATGCCTAGAGAAATGATGGGATGACTGGAAGGGGAGATAGATTTATAACTGCAGTATTTTGTCAAAGTGATTCTTTCTGGCTATGGGCTTGGGAGAAAAAAAATTACTAATTGATCCATATTAAAAACATCCCAAAATAGGAAGGAAAAAGGAACTACAGTGGAACTTCCCTAGGCAATGAATGAGTCAGCAGTTTAGCAGACTGTGACTACTATAAGGACATGGTCCCTAATAAACAGAGAAAGAGGGTCACCAAGGTGTTAAATTAACTATAAAAATGTTCCAGGTGACACCTTTATGAAGTGTGAACACCTTTCTCTGATGGAATTAAAGGAAACGTGGTCATTGGACAAACAAAAAAGTCAATCATTCCTCTGAGAGCCATTATAAGTTTGAGTTGTTAGCTCTGTGGGCAGTCAAAGCATAATGTAGAAGAACCAAAGAGCTGGTGGAAAGAAAAGTCTTGAAAAAAAGCCATATGGAAGTGGGAGATTCCATTATTTGATATCTTCTTCAACTTGGGACTTTTCTCTTTAATATCTCCATTTCTGTCTCTTCTTTTCCATCTTGTGTTTAGGAGAACGTTTATATTGAAAAGACTCCTCTTTTTTGGGTAGGTATTGGGCTTAGAAAGACAGAGTTCGGGGGCAGCTGGGTAGCTCAGTGGATTGAGAGCCAGGCCTAGAGATGGGAGGTCCTAGGTTCAAATCTGGCCTCAGCCACTTCCCAGCTGTGTGACCCTGGGCAAGTCACTTGACCCCCATTGCCTAGCCCTTACCACTCTTCTGCCTTGGAGCCAATATACAGTATTGACTCCAAGACGGAAGGTAAGGGTTTAAAAAAAAAAAAGAAAGACAGAGTTCATCTTCAGAAGTTTTATTTTTCCTTTGGGTTTAGAAGAACAAAGTTCACTAGCATAATCTTTATCTTTTTTGGATTTAGGAAACCAAAGGACATCTGTGGAAACTCCTTTCTTTTGGGGGACGTAAAAGAAGAGGTCCATCTACAGAAGGTTCTTCTTTCTTGGTTTGGGGGAGAGGTTACCATCCTTAGAAGGCCTTTTTTTCCTTCTTTACATTTTTGAGGCTTAGGAAAAATGATTTCTTCAGGAAACTTTTTTTTAACCTTTTTTCAGCTTAGATGAATCAAAATCCTTAGTCTCTACCTGTGACTTAGTTTTGAGTTTGTCATGCTTTGGTTTATTTATTTATTTTTCAATCTTTCTTGTGATTTGGCTTCCATAGTCATTTTGTTGCTCCCATTGACTACTCTGTCTTTGGCCTTAGGAGCTTCCTGGACTTCTGCTTTCTGCCTTGAATTCAGTCACCTAGTAGCAACTCTGTGGAAAAGAAACACCTACTTCTCCACCCATTCTCTAGATTCTAGCATTTTCTTCATACTTCATAGGGAACTGAGTTCCTCCTTGAGTTCGGCTTCTGCCTGGACTCTCTGAAAAGCTAGTAACTCAAACTTTAATTGGTCCTTAGAGGCACGGCTAATTTTTCTGTTCTTTTTTTGCTTATTCAGTCCTTTAATTCTGACACAGAAAGGTTTCCATACTTTACAGATGTAACCTCATATGGCCTTATTTTTACTGTTAATTTAAAACAGTTGTTGCTAGTTCCCTTCATGTGATTAGAAGGTGAGCTTCCAAGAACATTCATACTATCTGGCTTTGAAAGAAGAAAAAAAAAATTCCTAAAGTATTCAGAAGTTGGGAAGAACTAGCCTTTTTTTCTCCAGCTCAACCTAACAGCCAAATTACTACCACTATCCTGCTACATCTATACTATATATATATATATATATATATATATATATATATATGTATATATATATATGCATATATATATATATATACCCTCAAAAATCCTTGACCTCCTAGTTCTTCAAATTCTTATATTTTCATGACTTATACCTTTAACTCTACTTAACCATAGATTGGAAGGGCATAACCTTAATCTGACAGTCCATAATTCTATAATTCCTTTTGCTATTCATAACTTGCTATCAAGCTATTTTTCAATCTACAGAACTTTTCCAAAATCTATTCTTTTCCCTCACTGGAAACTATAGTCAATGTTCTTCTAGGCCAATTTCTCTGCTCTGCCTTTGCTTTCTTCTCTTCATAGTCTTGACTATTGCCTAGGGCCAAATCCCACCTATTCCCTATTTTTGTATAGCTCAAAGCTAAGAAATTCTGTTTTGATGAGAGGTTTACAAAAACATACAGAAGGATTTGGTCTTCAAGGCTATAGTTTGCTGTCCCCTGATAAATGATTGGTTCTATCTAACCTTATCCCCTCTTCCTGTTGTCACTTATTCCTTGAAAAAATTTCTCCTTGGGTTACTTCCAGGAGCATGCTAGAGCCAGCTCAAACCAATATGTAAAAGCTGATTGTTAAATTTTCAATGTGATAATTTATCAGAAACTGATTATTTATGCAAATAGATAGAATCCAAATTCATATATCCAACTCCATTCTTTCTCTTGAATTCCATTCTAGTTTTGCTACCTACCTGACAGAAATGTCTATCTGGATGTCCAAAAGGCATCTCAAATTCAATATAAGCAAAACCTAACTCATTTTCTTTCCCCATAAACCTGTCCTTGCTCCAAATTTACCTATTTTTTTTGAGGGCATTGCCATCCTTCTAATTATCCAGAGTTTCAACCTCGCAGAGGCCTCATCATTGACTCTTCCCTCTCTCATCTTAGCATTCAATCATTTTTATAGGTCTTATGATTCTGCCTCAACAATTCTTATATCTGTCCTCTCCACTCTCACAGCCACCACTTTGGTTCAGGTTCTCATTGTGTCATGCCTAGATAATTACCCTTAATTATTCTCCATGTTTTCAGCTTTCTCCTCTCCAATTCATCTTTCATACAACAACCAAAATAATCTTCCTAAGACACATCTGAATATATTTCTTCACCACTCAAAAGTCTTCTGTGGCTCCCTAGTACCTTTAGGAAAAAATATAAATTCCTCAGCCTATTTGAGTTTGAGATGCTTTTAGACATCCGATGGAGATATCTGATAGGCACCCTTCACAATATGCTTTCTGCACAATGTTTTATGCTTATTTTATATTCTTCTCCATCATGTCCCACTCTATTCAAGCCAAACTGGCCTGTTATCTGCCATGCTTGGTTCCATCTTTATGCCTTCACAGAGCCTGTACCCATGCTTGGCATGTGCTCTACTCACTTCTGTCTTTTTAAATCCATGTTTTTCTTTAAGATCCAGACCAGAACGTTCTTCTTCTGCAAGGCCCTTCTTGGTATTCTTAGTTATTAATGTGTTCTCTCTTCTCTTCAAATTATCTTATTATTCTCTAATTCATTTTACATTCTATGTCTTCAAGCAGAATGTAACCTTAAGAGAAAAGACAATTTTTCATTTGTTATTCTGTGTCCTTTATGTCTTATACATATTAGAGATCAAATGCATTTTAAAAATTGAATTAAATTGAAATAGGAGATTTCAGTTGTATCTGTAGTTCAGTTAGCTATGAAGAGAATGGTTTCAATCTAAGACCAGAGGTAGAAGAGACCTGGCGTCAGAGATATCAGTAGTATCAATGTTGTTCATTCAGATAAAGAACAAGGATTAACAATTAAATATCCTAGTGGCCAAAACCAGGAACCTGACCTTATTTTCATTTAAAAGCCTATGACTACTGTGGTGAAAGCAATATCCCATCTCCCCAATCTTATGCAAGTTAGGTTATTTTTCCTTAAAAGGTTTTGAAACCATGCTTATGAATTGGCTCAAGGAACTAACAGCTCGTGCTGATTACATCACCATCCAATTGCCCAAGTACAAAAAAGCTATAAGAAGCTTCAGGTGTGATCTGATGCATTCTTGGTGGACCATGATGGGCCACTGAGATTCAGGGGAGCTGTGCTCAACTGAATAAACTGAGAGTATGCTCAGTACTTACTAAATATCCTCTTGTAATGGGTTAAGTAAAATTATTTGTGTTTACTGCTGAATAACCTACAAGTGTGTCATTTCATCCATTAGCAAACTGTTATATAGTATATCAAATACTAGAGGACTAGCTTGAATCATGCTTAGATCAGACAAGTGCCTTCACTAAGTTAACCAGGCTCTTAGATAGAAGTTAAGGAGGAGCATAAAAAGTATGAGTGAGTCCATGTAATTAATTTTGGGAACCTCATGATATTTGGAAGAAGATTCCACTTTTGCATATCCTACCTAAGAGCAGCAGAAATTTACCCAAGAAAATTGGGATTGGGAACCTGACTTCTGGATCTACTGACTAGGGACTCCCTTCTTTTATCACATTGAAGAATAGGAAGTTTAAATTTTAAATTTAAAACTATGGGTCTTACAGATAATTTAAAAGAAGGCATCTTTTTCTAAAATTTTATTAAAGCCTTTTGTTTAACCATCATAGTTATTTCTACATATCTTTCCTCTTCTTCCCATCCTTTGTGAACCTTCTCTTATAACAAAGAAAAATAAATTAAGCAAAACCAAAGGATCCATTTATTGTCTAATAAAGAATATCTAGATTGCACAGTGAATAGCAGAAAAACTTATTTCTCTGAGTACAATCTGACCAAACATTTACTAGCTGAATGACTATGATACTTAACCTTGTTTGCCTTGATTTCCTCATCTGTAAAATGAAAAAGAAATGGCAAACTGTTCCAGGTATCTTTGAAAAAAACAACTCACTAAGGTCACAAAGAACAGATATGACTGAATAACAACAAATCTTCCAATATGCATACATTATCCAGCGCCCATTCCATACCTCTCTAATGAAAAGATAGAGGTAATTTTCTCATCTCTTCTCTAGGCTCAAGATTAGTTATTATAATTATACCACATTTAGTTTTACTTTGTAATTCTTTTAATTTACATTCTTGTAGTAATTGTATTATTGCTGTAAGTAATTCTATTTCCTGATACTATTTACTTCATTCTGTATCAGTTCATGAAAACTGTTTCATATTCTAAGTTTCTCATTTTCTTTTGTATTGTTTCTTTTGGTTCAATAATATTCCATTGCATTCATCAATTGCAATTTGTTTAGTCATTTCACAATTGATAAACACTTGATTTTCTTTCCAGTTCTTTCCTACAACAAAAGTGCTGCTGTGAATATCCTGATATATATATGTATATATATATATTATTTTTTTTAATTATGTATATGTATATATAATGTTGTAATTAAAAAAAATAATTCCATCCTTCTCCCCACAATTGCCAGGATCAGTTCTGACCTCCATTAACAATGATTGGTGACTGTGCTTGTCTTCCCATAGACACATGGAAACAAGACAGAATATTTCTGTCTTGTTAGCCTTATTGTTAGTTCGCCAAATCTGAAGAGAAACCTTAAAATTGTTTTAATTTGCATTTCTATTGATAGTGATTTACAACAAATGGTGAGGTTGAAAATTAAAAAGAGAGTAATTGATCGTGGGAAGCAATCTAGATTTCTGGAGAAGTCAGAAAGGGAATTTGTGGAAGTCCTGGATAAGGAAAAAGGTTACTTCATTATCATACTCTAGAAGAGAGAGGATGGCATTAAGGGATTTTGAAGTGTGTGTGCTAAGAAGGCTGAGAGCAGACTTAAACTTTACATTCTGAACTACACTGGGGTTAAACATAGAAGTGGTTACTGAATTTCTAAGGTAGGCGACCTAGCATGGTAGATACATCAATGAGACTTCCAGTCTCTGGAAAGGAGATTGTAGAGAGTGGAAATGTAGTCCTAGGGAAGACTATAATATAGAAATTCTGAAGGTAGGAGGGAAAAAAGAAAGGGCGCACTTTTTACTTTGGGTTAACTTAATTTAACTAACTCCTACATGACAATGCCATCTTCTAGCTATACTTGATTTCCTAGTATTGCAAGATTGAGAGACTCAAAGGACCTTAGAGAATATTTAGTGCCTGGAATCCCTGTGATCTATATGTCAAATGCTTTTAAAGCTTTTCTTTTTCCCAGTTAGTTTTCATTTTCCAATTTTTTTTTATAGCTTTGACCATTTGAAGTAAATGCTTTTGCAAAAGACAGTTGCTAATGTGGGATGATGTTGGAATGTCAGAGCCTAGAAGAGTCCAAATCCCCCATAAATATTCAAGTAAAGCTCTAAAAAATATACCAGGAGGAACTATGATAAAGGAAAAAAGAGGGGCTGTTAGGTAGTTCTGTGGATAGAGAGCCAGGCCTGGAGATGAGAGGTCTCGGCTTCATATCTGGTCTCAGAAACTCCTTAGCTGTGTGATTCTGGGTAAATCATTTAATCCCAAATGACTAGCCCTTACCGCTCTTCTGCCTTAGAACTGATATATAGTATTAATTCTAAGATGGAAGGTAAAGGTTTAAAAAAACAAACAAGAAGAAAGAGAATCAACTATAAACTTCTCCAACCAGGCTAGGCCTTCAGGAGGAAAAAAAAATGCAGAATACTACAAAAGTCTTGAATAGCTTCATGTCCCATGCCACATCCAATACCCAGTCAACCCAATCTCAACCCAACAACCAGGGAACCTGGTCCTGAACCACAGTAGAAGACAAGACCAGGCTTAGCTATAACCACCACACTCAGGATCAAGCAGTGTCTGCCTACAACATCCTGGAGTACAGAAGTAGAATTTGACATAAAGAACATGCCAAATACATTGAAGAAGCACCCAAAACAGATTCCTATGGGGTAAATTCAGAAGAGAGTAACTCCACAAGAAATCCAAGGAAAGCTTCTGAAAATAGAATGTTCTGACCACCAGGAGTGTAAAAGCATTTAGAACAGTGGTTCTCAACCTTTCTAATGCCCTGATCCCACAATACAGTTCCTCATGCTGCGGTAACCCCCAAACCAAAAAATTATTTTGGTGGCTACTTCAAAACTGTAATTTTGCTACAGTTATGATTCGGAATGTAAGTACCTGATATGCATTATGTATTCTCATTACTACAAATCAAACATAATTTAAACATAGTGATTAATCACAAAAACAATATTTAATTATATGTTGAGAAATATTAATCCAGCAGGAGGCAGCCTGAGCACTGGGGCGGGAGGTAAGTCCTGCCTGGGGAGGGGGTCCACAGATGCTGCCTTCTTCCTGTCATCTCCCTCCAGCTCGAGCTGAGGCTTCACTTTGCTGGAGTTACTCGGCTCTGTTATCCGCTCCAGGAGTTATCCGCTCCAGGACTCGTTCTTAACCCCTCTGGAGCCAGCACCTGGATGCTCTCTCTGGGTCTCTGTTTGAGTCCGGTCTCCAAGCAACAGGGTAAATCCATTGTCCTTCATAGGGGAGGGCTGCTGATAGGTAACTAATACTAGTACAATGTGTGGGCAGCAGGGTCCCCATTCTTTCTGAGATCTTGCTGTAAAGTAGCTCGATTTCTCAGCGGCTAAAGCCATCAGAAATATGTATTTTCCGATGGCTTTAGGTGACTCCTGTGTTTTGGTCATTCGACCCCCAGGTTGAGAACCACTGATTTAGAAGAAATGACTTAAGAAATGTAATATAGAATAATTAGGGAGGTAAGAATGGCAAGGAAAATTAATACCTGAAAACAAATGGTAGTAAACTTTATCCAAGAATTGAATTCTTTACGAATTAGAATGGGACAAATAGAAAACAATGAATCAATAAGAAATATTAGAACAAAATTTAAAAATTGGAAAAAAACTAGAAATAAGTATATGAAATATAACATAAAGGACAAATGGCCTAGAAAATGAGTCAAGGAGAAAGACTCTAAGAATTATCAGATTATCTGAAAATTCTAATCAAAAAGTAATTGCTTAGACTGAGACTGGAAAAAAATGAAGATCTTTGTTATTCACTTTGTTCTGATGGGTTTTCTGTATTATAAAAACTGAGGTGAATCTGAGTAGTTGGGTTTTTGCAGGGAGTTGTCCAAGAGGAGCCTGTGCTTATGTATTGCTCCTATTATAAAAGCAAGTTTTAAGTCTTATTTATATGTAATCTCTTTTAAGGTTTCTATGGCAACTGTAATAGGAATTTAGTGTGTTCCTTTCTTATTCTCCATTCTGAGTCTTTCTGACTGTGGAGTTGTCTGGAGGAAAGTGTTAATCTAAAAAATATAATGAAGCCATTCTGATCCACTTAGGTGATGTAATAGCAAGGCCAGAAAACATTTCTTGATACTAGGCTTTCACTAGAGTTTCCAGGTATGGAAAATAACTGATGTCCCCTTTCAATCACTGTGAAAGGTAGCAGAAGGGCAGATTGCCTCACAAGCCAGTAAGCAAACACCATATGCCTTCTGGGCTAATCCTTTATCAGGCATTATAATTCAGGATTTATTTTGCTTTGGTATTTTTAGGAACCAGACAGAAAAATTTCTGATGTAAGTAGAAAGATCATTAACCTAGGAGAGCTATATTCTAGACCTGGCTCTGCTTTTCCTTGATTGGGTAACTACAGACAAATCACGCAGACTCTCTGGTCCTCAACTTCTCTATCTGTCACATGTGGGCAGAGAAGAAACATGCTAGTCATCTATGGATTCCCCTATCTTCCCAGGATCAGCTCTCTTCTTAAATTCAATTAGAAATTATTAAGCTCCAAGGGACTCATGACGAAGAAGGATATTACTGCCCTAGAAGGAACAGATGGAGTCCAAATGCAGATTGAAACATCATTCTTCACTTTTTTCCTCCATGAATTTTTCTTTTAATGTGAGCAACGTATGTCTTGTTTCACAACATGATGAATAGGGAAATATGTATTATAATATATGTACAACATATCATATGGCTGCCTGCCTTCTTTGGGAAGGGGGAAGGGTTAAGGGGTGAGGAGAATACAATTTGGTTATATACCTTTGCTTGGAAGTTTTCCACTTGTCTGTTACCTTTATGTTCCCTAGTAGATTTTTGTTATATATAAGGCAATTAAAAGATTTTAGAAAAGAAAATATAAAAAACACTCAATTAGATGGATCCTATACTCCTAACAAAATGTCTCTATGTATTATTTTTATATTAATGCAGGTACTGCTAGTGTGATATTTTATACTTTATAAGTCTATAATATACACACACATTAATAATGCTAATAGCTCACACTTACACAGACAGGGCTTTACAGTTTTACATTTTCCTAGAGGCAAGGATCATATTTTATGTGTATCTGTGAAATTCTACAAACACTGAAGGTGCCTAGAAAATTTTTTTTTAAAACAGGAGCATATGTTGTTTTCTCAAACTTGCCTTCAGGGTTCAGAATATTAATATCCCAAGCATCATATTCCAGGGCTCCCAAGGTTCCCAGAGAATTAGTGTTGGGAAGTCCTTAAGCTTGTGAAGTAATTCCCACTGCTAGAAGTGGGGAATGTAGCACGCAACTTGAATTTTGTGCCATATGTTGACAAATGCTACTTATTAGCTCAATTGCTTTTTTTTTTCTTCATATTCCAACACCTAGCAGAATGCCTGACATTTAGTAGGCACTTAATTCATTCTTGGTGCTTCACTACCTTGGACCCTTCTCCAGACCTCACTTTTCTTGCCTGTATAATGAATAAATTGAATTCATACATGGATGTGTCCTCACCCACGCTTTTATTCTCTTCCTTGTGCACTTTGCAGAACAGAGTTAAAAGAATGAAGGCAGTCACAGACTGATCGTTTTTGATGGAAATTTATATAGGCTTATAGTTTTGGCCACTATTGTCCAAATTGTTCCTGAGGATATATGGATGCTAATTATTCCTGAGGGGATGCATTGTTCCTGACCTTTGCCCCTTTTTCTTGATGGGCAGCAGCTGTGCTGCTGGTAAATCCGGCATTGGTTGACTCCATCTCTGGCCTCAAGTTGAAATGGTTTTCCTCAAAGCTAATTGTACATCAGACTCTATTGATACCCTCTAATCAGAGACTAGCCGTCACCTTGTCCTTGGTCCTAGACTTTCATCTTCTTTCTCAGTTTCCCCTGGTTGAGTCTTCTATCCCAATTCAATTCACTCCAATAAATACGCATTAAATACTTCTTATGGGCAAGACATTGTGCTAAGCAACCCAAATACAGATCCCCCAAATGAAAACCAGTCCTTTCCCTCAAGGAATATTTATTCTACTGGGGAATGTGGTATGTAAAAGAAATGAGTGAATAACAAGCTAATTTGAAGAGAGAGAAGATGCAGTAACAACTAGGAAATGCTCTGCATAGGAGATAAGATCTGGGATGAGCTTTGAAAGAGGCTAACAGGAGAGGGCACATGCCAGGCATGGAGACAGACTCTGCTGAAACATTGGTGGTAGAAAGTTGAGTTAAGAGGATAGCAAACAGGCCAATTTGAATATTACAGAGTTAATGATGGGGAGAAATAGAAAATAAGCTAGACCTATGAAGACTGTAAAGTTCTAGATTAAAGAATTTTTATTTATCTCAGAGGCACAGATCATCCCTGAAGATATTTGTGCAGAGGAAAGAAGGGAGGAAGGAAATGTTTATTAAAGTGCCTATTATGTACTAGGCAATGTGCTAAGCACTTTGCAAATATTATCTTATTTGATCCTCATAAAACTCTGGGATGCAAATGCTATTTTTATTATACAGTTAATGAATTATTATACAGTTATGATTATTTTACATTATACAGTTTATACAGTTGATGAAACTGAGGCTGATAGAGGCTAAGTGACTTACTAAGAGATACAGCTAAAGGGGGCAGCTGGGTAGCTCAGTGGATTGAGAACCAGTCCTAGAGACAGGAGGTCCTAGGTTCAAATCTGGCTTCAGCCACTTCCCAGCTGTGTGACCCTGGGCAAGTCACTTGACCCCCATTGCCTAGCCCTTACCACTCTTCTGCCTTGGAGCCAATACACAGTATTGACTCCAAGATGGAAGTTAAGGGTTTAAAAAAAAAAAAGAGACACAGCTAAAGACTGGCTGAGGCCAGTCAAATTTGAACCAGACCTTTCTGACTCTATATCTAGTGTTCTATCTAGCCACCTAGCTGTCTATGACAGGCAGACCTGTGACATGTTCAGACCTGTATTTTGTGGGGATTATTCAGTCAATTATCTGGAAGATGATTGGAGAAGGAAGAGACTAGAAGCAAAGAGTCCAATTATTTGCAGTAGTTGATGGTTGTGTGAGTAGAGAGGAAAGGAATCATAAAGACTTCGTTAGGGTGAGAGACTAGAATCAAGGAGGCCTCTGAGGTGGCAAATTTGGGCAACTAGCAGGCTGGTGGGACCTTCAATAAAAATTGAGAAGTTTAGAAGAGGAACAGGTTTAGGGGGATAGATAAAGCTGTAGGGTTCTTTGTTGATGTACAGTCTTTCACTGATGCCATTTTGAATGCTGAAAGTCCATAGCCATTTTACTTTACTCTTATGGAAAGGAAAACCCAAGTGTTACATGACCTGCAAATTTGTGAAGCAATTCTGTCTTTTTCCTCATCTCTGTTTCCTAGAATCCTTAGTTACCTTCTTTGTCCCTCAATCCCATGAATTTTTTTTTATTCCTCCAGTGATTTGAGTTCTTTGTACCCCCAGTATATGAAATTTCTTTTCATTTACTCTGAATACTTTTGTAGTTACTATTTGTATTCATATATGTATATAAATTATGTACATGTATATAGAAATACTCTATGTATTTACTATATAGATACATCTGTATCTACATAGATAGATAAGTAAATCCAAAAGTATACAAAGTATATTTTAATATATAATGTATACATGTATATATAATATCCTCATAGTATAATACATGTTCCTTGAAGACAGAAATTGTCTCATTTTTGTCTTTAGCTCTTAGTTCCAGCCCTAGAATAGAATTGGTGTGAAATAAATGCTTTTTGAATTAAATGAATGATGTTGAGAAAATAAAGCCTCTGCTTGTGACAGAAGGAAAATGATTCTGAGTTTTTAAGGGATGAAATAATTCCAAATCTTTATGGACTTTGGCTGGGATGGGGTAAAGTTTGGTGGAGAGATTGAAAGTTTATTTTGAGAGTCATATGTGTGTTTTCTTCTGTAGATGTTGATAAACACTCCTTAAGAATCCTTTCGTCCCTTTGAAGGGTCCTCAGTGGAAGGAAGCGACATGCCTCATCTCTACTGAGCTTTGGATGGTACTTTGCTTTGTTTATATTCACTTTTAAAAGTCATTTATGTGTCACAGGGGGAGAAAAGAGAAGTGCTCTAGAGGGTTTTGCTGATGGAAGCACCATTTCTCCTACCTCATATTTTACGAAGTCCACACCCAACAATTAAAAAGTCCACTCAACAAATCTTGCAACCAGCTTTGAAGAAGTATCCACATCAGGCAGATAGTCAGCTGGCTATGAAGAGGCAGTTTGAAAAAATGTATTTCGTTTTCTGGGTTGTATTTTATGTTCAAATATCAGGTAGCAATGGAGCTTAACCCTAAAAACAGAGAGTCCACAATTGTACTCTCTCAGTCAGCTCCTTCTTAAACACTGTTCCTTTCAGTTCCTCGAACTATTCCCCCAGGAGTTTCTACCCTTCAAGTAATACACTGCTCTGCTTGTTTTCATGCTTCTGGTATGCTGCTCCAAGGTTTCTTTTTTGAAAAAATATTCAAGTCGTGTTAGTTGCTTTCAAGTCCTCTGAGATCTTTCTCTGCCCTTTTCTGAAACACAGAAAACAAGTGGTCTCCTAATCCTTCTCTGGTTCACATTTCCACTTCCTGAGGTACAACCTTTCCATTCTAAATCATGAGCCCATGGCTGGAGGCACCCATTTGATTTATCAGCTGGAAAGTAAATGACTATTGGAAAAAGACCGATAACACCAGTAGGAACACCCTGTTGGGAACTATTTTATTATTTGAAATTTTAAAATGAACACTGCTGAGCAGAAGCAAAATTCCAAATGTCTGTTCACGTGAGGGCTAGTAATTCTCCTCTTATTGTTGAAATCTTCTTATCTATTTCATGGATTCCATTTTCTGTTTCCTGCCTCATTCTTTACTGAGCCACTTCCTTGTATCATGAAAGGGAAACAGTTATTAGAATACACAATGAAACTAGAAAACTAGAATAAGAAATGAGCAAAATGGAGCTCCCATGAGTAAGAGAATAAGAATTTTGCAATTCCCTCCTCTCAGAGAATGAAATCTACCTCTGTTCATATGTTGTTTTTTTCTTTTCATGAAATATGTGGGAATGGAATAAAGGAATGGAAAAATCAAAATAGCTTGTACAGGAAGAATGGTAAATTTTAAAAGAAGGAGGCAACAATTTGGGGGCACATAAAGGCACGCCCTAGTTCACAGAGCGTATCCCTCCCCAAATTAAATATAGTCTGTGATTCTGCATTCCGTGAAAAAACGAGCCCCCACTGATGTGTTTACTTTTAATAGTCAGGCAAAGATTACAATTAATTCAAAACAAAACTTAATGAAATAGCATGATGAGAAAAGTAGCAACAAAAATTTCTCCCTTAAAACAGAGATATTCTCTCACAAATAAATACAGCATCAGTGGGAAAAGTAAACATATATAGAGGGACATCACATGGAAAGGCACATACATAAGGGACATGTATGACTAGGGCATGTATAGAGTAATGCAGGCATTGGGAATCCATATGGATAAGATGCTTATTATAGATCACAAACACATGTATCTAAGGCATGTATATGGGAAAAAATAATTTATACCTTTAACCTCATAAGGCCACTGAAGCCTATTAGTGATGTTATAACATGTTCTTACTAGGGCATCGGTTCATAATATTTTGGACAGGTCAATTCCCTGCTAATCTTGTAGTCACTGTACATGCTACTCTTGCAGGTAGTTAAGGGAGTTAGTGGATTGAAAGCCAGATCTAGAGACAGGAAATCCTGAGTTCAAATTTAGCTTCAGGCACTTCCTAACTTTGTGACCCTGAGGAAATCACTTAATCCCTATTGCCTAGCCTTTACCATTCTTCTGCTTTGAATCAATACCAAGTATTGATTCTAAGATGGAAGGTAAGGATTTAAAAAAAAAAAATTCTATGCTCTCAAAGAATAAACAGTCATTTTTCTTTTTTGCTAATTTTGCCAATCTCATGAATATGAGATAAAACCTCAGAGCTATTTTAATTTGAATATTTCTAAGGATTGATTTTGAGCATTTTTCATATTTCTTGGTAGTTTTGTTTTTTTCTTTAAAAAAAAAAGTCTATTGAATTCTGGGTCATGTGAGCAGGAAGATGGAAGACTAAACATTTTCTCCTATCTTCCTGACTTCTTGAGCCTCTCCAAAATGGGAATTGTACATGAGAGATTAAGCAATTTCAGCTACCTCCATTATCCAAGATATCAAAAACCCTAATGAGGTAACAGAACTAACAGAAGAAAAGGCCAGTCATCAATGTGTTCACTCAACACATTCTCCCCCACCAGCTATCATGCCCTGGCAGGGCTTCACAAGCTGACATGCAAGTTTGCAATTGAACTCAACTTTTCTCTTCTCTGTGTCACAGAATATCAAAGGGCAAAGGCTTGCTCTGATTGGGACTATAACATGGAAGCAGTCTGAAATTGAACAGAACTCAGCCAGGGAACTGAGGAATAGAGGGAACTGGAGAAGTACACCAATATGTGTATGTATCCGCTAAGCCTGAGGAAAAGGGGACTAGATTACAGATGGGAACAGTACTGTCCTCTCAGAAGTCACTTGGGGACTCCAGAAAAAAAAAGGCTAGGGTACAAACTACAAAATACATAGTGGTTAAATTAAATAATTCCAGCAACAAACATAAATTCTGTAAGCAACCAAAAGAAAGATTCGTAAATATAGGGAATTTCAAAAGCTTTGCTAGCTAATAAATAAATAAATAAAAACAAATGCACTGTCTTTTGGCATATTCTATAAAAAGGAAAGAAAATTCAAATAAAACAAAATTATTTTCCATCTACCAGAAAAAACAGGATAATGTGCTCCAAAGTGCAAAGGGTCCTCATTCCAAAATGACATGTCCTTAAAATTATTTTTTTAAAGAAGTTGAACAATCAATAAAAAAAAGAGGCATCTAAAGCATTCCTACAAAGAAAACCAGATCTAAACGAATTATTTGCTTTTTAAGAATCCCATACAACAAAAATACAAAGAAAGGTAAACAAATACAGTCACCAAGGACAAGAGCAACCAAATACCAGAGAGACCACAAAGGGAGTTCTTTCTAAAAGTACAAGAGAAAAGAGTTAAAGTACTAATCAAATAGAACAGAGAGAGGAAAAACAGCCTTGCAACACAGACTAAACCTCACAATATCCTGTCTACAGGTAGATCCATGTTTTGTTTTTATTTTTATTTTTTGGAGAGGAGAATAAATTTTGGAAAAAGAAGGTTCTCATCCTTTTTGGTCTTACATTTTTCAAAGAAGATCAATGACATCATGGGGTTCTATCTTGACTTGTGCATGAATTGGATTTGTGAGGCCAAGTTGTACAAAGTCAACCTCACTATTTCTTCCAGAGTCATCAAAGTACATAAAAGAATTTAGAGGAGGAAGAAAATAGAGACTCTGATCCACTGTAATCTAGTCAAAGGTTAACAATGAAAGGAAAATAACTCTAGTAGTCTCTTAGAGAGACAAAGGCTACAAAGAGACAAAGGGAGGGATGAAGGCGGAATGGGTGAAGGAATTAAATCTTATTTCAGTGGATAGGACAGGGATAAGGGAGAGAATAAAGGAAGGTAAGGGTTTAAAAAAAATTCCTTGCTCTCAAAGAATAATCATTTTCCTTTTTTTTGCTAATTTTGCTAATCTGATGAGTATGAGTTAAAACCTCACAGCTATTTTAATTTAAATATTTCTAATTATTAATTTTGAGCATTTTTCATATAACTTGGTATCTTGGTTTTTTTCTTTTAAAAAAAGTCCACTGAATTCTGGATCATGTGAGCAAGAAGATGGAAGACTAAACATTTTCTCCTATCTTCGTGACTTCTTGAGCCTCTCCAAAATGGGAATTGTACACAAGAGATTAAGCAATGCTTAATGCTTCTATGGAAGAAGAAAGATGTTTTATAAAGAGAATAAGGACCTTTCAATGAGTTTGGTACCTAGAAAAACTATTCTTTCAGAGCTCTTTGGAGTAACTGACACCCAGAAGAGTGGAAGGGCATGGATTTAGGGAAGAGATTTCAAGGCAAATGGAAGAAAATTGCCAAGGGTAAAGAAAAGAATAATAATGAACTGTACACATTTCTGTCATCAGTAGGAATTGATATTTCTAAAGTGAAAAACAAAAAACAAAAAAGAAAGAAAAAGAAAGAAGGAAAGCCAGAGGAAAAGATCTACAAAGTAATAACATTAAAATTGTGGAAAAGGAAACCCAAAATACCTCAAAAGTTTTAGTTCCATGAAGTATACAGAGACTTAAGAAAGAATGCATGGGTGTGGCATGGGAGGAGACTAAGATTAAAGGGTCTTGAATCAAAAAATGAAAGTTATAGAAAGAAAGAGAAGGTATTCTTTCCTACCTGGCTACTCTCCTGGACTTCATCATGATATCCAGAACACCATCCTGAAGAATAACATCAATTCTGAAACTCAAACCTCTTTAGCATCCCTTGGCCCTGGGGTTTCTCCTTCCTTCTGATAGAAGAGGGTAGGTAGTTACAGACATCAGAAAGTCCTTCTCAAGCCCTCAATTTTTGGAGAGAGCCATCTCATGATTTTTCACTAGCTGTAGAACTTCAAAGTCACAGAAAATGAAATTTAAAAACTAAAAACCAAAACACTTTTAAGGTAAATAGGAGAAGTATTTTATTAAACTACTTAACTAGGAGGAAAAAATAAGAATTATTAGCTAAAAGGAAGAAATAAAAAGGAACTAATAAGTTATAGAAAACTATAAAACTAAGAAAAGGAAAAACAAAGGGGAGGGAGGGATCAAAGGCAGCCAGTAGGGAAGCAGATCCTAATAATGAGGGGGACAAAAAACCAATACAGTTTTAGAGACTATAACAAACCCAAATTTCACAACTTTAAGTGTGAATGAATTAAGTAAACCAACTAAATGGGTTTTAAAAAGAGTAATAGATTTGATAAGAAGGCGAAAAACCACAATCTATTACTTATAGGAAACATAGTAAAAAAAGAAAAAAAAAGAAATACACAGGGAAAAATATGAGCTCCAAACAATATTTCAGGTAAAACCAAAATAGCAGGAATTGCAATCTTGCTATGGACAAAACAAAAACAAAAAATTCACAATACAAAAACAGATAAAAATGGAAACTATATTATACTGAAGGGAACCATAGAAAACAAACCAATATCAATAATATATTTGTATTCTTTAAATGCATTCATTAGCAGCTAAATTCTTAAAGGAAAAATTAAGAGAATACAAGAAGAGATAGCAAAACAAAACTGACTGTCCCTTTCTTGGTTTTGTACAAATCTAACAGAAAGAAAAACAAAAGGCATAATATAAAATCTAACAAATTTCTAGAGAAACTAGAGCTAGGAGACTTACTGCATGTTCTAAACTAGACTACTAAACATGTATGTATTTTTCAACACCCTCATGGAACTTTTATAAAAATTGAACATGTAATCATAATACATATATATAGATATAATGTAAACAAATGGAAAAGATACATATGTGTGTATCCTTTTTAGACCATTTATTACAATAAAAATAATAATCAGTTCAGGAAACACAAATAAACCCACAGGGGACTTAATGAAATCCTTAATAATGAGTGAGTCAAAGAAGAAATTATACCAAAAATTAGTTAATAATAGCATTAAATAATAATTGTGTGGAAGAAAATTACAATGATAAATCAACAAATCAAAATTTCTGGGATTTAACTTAAGTAGTTCTTGGGGAGAAATCATATCCATACAAATGTAAACTAAAAATGGAAAAAGAAGGATTGCTGAACTGAATATACATTTTTTAAAATTAGAAAACAATTAATTTAAAATAAAAACACAAAAAAGAGATATTAAAATCACAGGAGAAATTGATAAACTAGAAGCCCCCCAAAGTATGGAAATGGTCAAATTAAGAGCAGGTTCTTTGAAAAGACTAATAATATTGATTAATATTTAGTCAATCTATTTAAAAGAAAAGCATCAAAAACCAAATCAACAAAATAGAAAATTAACATGGTGCTATCATATCAAAATTAGAAGAAATAAGAATGGTCAGAATCTACTATGCATAGTTAAAAGTTAACAAAAGTATAAAATTAAAGAAATAGAAGAATGCTTTCAGAATATGAACTACAGAGGACCAAATAGAGATCTTAAATAATCCCTGTCTAGAAAAGAAAATACAAGTAGCTTCAACTCCCAAAGGGGGTGGGGTTGGGTGGGGCAGAACAGACCTCCTAGCTTTGAGGAGAATTCAATCAGACTCTTAAAGAACAATAAATATTAATGCAGACAAATTATTTACAAATATTAGGAAAGAAAGCATCTTATTAAGAGGCTTTTTATGAGGTCAGTATATCTCTAATACTTAAATCAAGGAAGGATAAAGCACAAAACTATAGATCAATATCCTTAATGAATAATGTTTTAAAATTTTAAAATAAGATACTGTCAAATATACTGATTAATGAAAGAAATATTCATCAGAACAAAATTGAATTTATGTGAGGCTGGATCAACATTAGGAGAATGATTATTAAACATATTAATATTCAAAACATCCAAACCACATGATTATCTCAATAGACATGGAAAGAACCTTTGACAAAGTACAACACTACATTCTTTTATGCTAAAAATCCTACAAAGTATAGGCCCTGAGGAACTTTTTTTTAATATCATAAAGAGTATCTGTCTGAAACCAAAAGCAAGCATCATATTCAGGGAGCACTTAAAAAAAAAGAAAGAAAAGAAAAGAAAAATAACATAAAAGTGTAAGTATCTAGAAACCAGTCTATCAAAGTACCCAAAAGATACATAGATTCAATTCCAAGTGCTCCTTAAAGAAATGAAGAACTACTTAAATAGGTGGAAACATATTCAACACTCATGGCTGAGCTATGCTGATATTATTAAAATGATAGTACTCTAAAGTTAATTTATACTTTTAATACTATCTTAATTGAATTATCAAAAGGATGATTCATAAAACTTGATAAAACTTTTAGAAATCATTTAAAAACAAAAGGCCTAGAATATGAAGGGAAATGATGAAAAGAAGTATCCACTAGCATTTCCAGACCTCAAGCTATATTTTAAAGCCACCATCATCAAAACCAGAAGACCCACTGCAAATTGCAATCAATCAAAATCACATCTACACCACATGTTAGACCACATGAACTAGATCATTGAGAATTGAGACCTTGATCCTAAAAAAAAAAAAAGGTGGAGGAGGAAAAAAATGTCTAAGATTTCTGGCCTTTGTCCAACTCCCCCCCTTTTTTTTCTTTCTCCTTTTATTTATGGTTATTGTCTGGTATAAGAGGAGACTGGGTTTCCCCCCTCTTTTTAGTACTACTTAATAACAATATTAACAATAGTTACAATTTATAGAGCACTTTAAGGTCTGTAAGATGCTTCAAAAATATTTCATTTTATCTTCACAACATCTTTAAGAAGTGGATACTGTTGTTAGGATTAAATTATTTTGAGAGACTAATTTTGAGTAAGAATATAAATATAACGATTAGCCTGGCATTATAACCTAGAAAGTGATAGGTCCTAGAGGGTCACTCTAATGACCAAAAATCCCTCATATAGGCAGATCTATAAATAGAGTTTTAAGAACTCATTATTCAGTCCCTCCCTTGACTATCCCAACACATCTCTACTTGGTAAATAGCTAATTAGGAGGTGGTCCATCAAAAGCTCACTCTTCTCCATATAGATCATATAGGCAGGAAGAGAATTATTGTTTCCTTTATGAATTAGCTAGATTTTATTATAAGGGAGACAAACATTCCTGGGGATTCCTGAGAACAAAGAAAATGTAAACATCCATAGACTGGATAGTGTCTTTGATTCAAAACCATGGAATATCAACTCACTCTAATATACTGGAATTGAGTGGAGCCTTTCTAATCCAGGGCCCTGATGCAGGAATGAATGCAGTATATGAACAATAAATTCTCACACTATTATTATCCCCATTTTTATAGATGAGGGAACCAAAATAGAGAGATATTAACTGATTAGTCCGCTGCTGAGTCTGAGATCAGATTTAAATGCAGGTCTTCCTAAATCCAAGTACAGAAAGCTACCTATTACTTGGCTAGGAGACTTGTCCAGTAAAAACCTTGAAAGTATTTAAATGGTGGCAAATATACTTCTGATCCTTAGGACCTTACAACTATGGGACTAGTATGTGATTGGACCAACGAGTATTAAACCAAGAAAGTGTGGTGGCTCTTAAGCCAAGAAAGGAGAGAATAGCAAAGGGGAGTAAGTGGAAAGCAGTGTCAAAAGCTTCAGAGATATCAAGGAGAAGTAGGGATGAGAAAAATACTGGATTTTATGGGTAAATTTGATTTTTAGAAGTGAATGAAAGTTATTTGAAAACAAGAATTACATGGATTATCAGATTCAAGAATGTGAATTTTTCTCTAAAAATTATGACTACAAAAATAATAAAATTGGTTTAAGCTGCCTAAGAAAACATTTGCAAAAGAATGCCCACATTCTGGATCAGTATCCTAAAAACTGCTTCTTTTTCCCCCAAGAAAATAAGCAATATGGAAAGTTCTTTTTTTCCCCAAAAATTTGGTTTTCTTTTTTTTATCTGTATTTTCTGTCTTAGAATCAATACTAAGTCTCAATTTCAAAACAGAAGAGTGCTTAGAGCTAGGCAATGGGATTAAGTAACTTGCCCAGGGTCACACAGCTAGGAAGTGTCAAAGGCCAGATTTCAATCCAAGACCTCCTGACTCCAGGCTTGGCTCTCTTTCCACTGAGCCACCTAACTGCCCCTCAATTTGGTTTTCAGTGGTGATCCTGTTGCCTCTGCTACTCAAATTGTCTCCAATGAAAAATTATCTTTAGGAAATAACTGTACAATTTTGTGATAAAAATACAGTGTAGTAACCTTGTAAAATCCATTATTTCCATCTATGGCCTGAGGGAGACTGACCTACTAAGAGTTAAACATTTGCTCCCTACCAGTGAATTTTAGGAGCTCTTAATTTTTCTCTCTCTCCTGTCTATGAATTATACTGGACAGAGGGGGCAGAAAATCCTTTGGGCTGAAGAAAATTTTAAATTGCCCCCTTAGTTAGGGTTTTTGGTTGGTAAGAGCCCAGAACCCTCTTCTCTTTACCTTGTTCAAAGAGGTTAAGTTGGCCAGGGTATGATGAACAAGAAATGAACCTTCTTGGTTATGCTAATTTACCAGATGTGTAGCCCTTAGGGTGTTGAAAAAAGGAAGAAAGTTTCCTAGGCATTATCCAGGGACACAAGGAGAGGCTGACCTTGAGTTTCTTTGGAATTTGAACATGCATTGCATCTTTTGCAAGTGGGTGGTCTAATGATCTTTCTAAAATTTAACTCCTCAGGACTTTTGGCCCTATACCATACATAATAGTTCAAAGGTGACCTTAATTCTGGACAGCTTTCTGGAGGCAAAACCTCAGAGTCAAAAATTATCTCATTAAAATGGAAAAAGGCAGCCAAAGCTAAGGCCTCAAAGGGAATCGTTTTCCTTGCAGAAATAGTCTATGTAGCAGTTATAAGTACACAGCATCTCAGTCTCAAATTCTGATGCTTTTCTTCTGCTCTCCCAAATTTTCAATTGATGTATATTCAATATAAATGTGCACATGTATATGTAAAATATTGTTAGCATGTGCACATTTTATATGTGTACTCATACACATGTATACATATGTAATATGCATATATATATATATATATATATACATGCTATATTTCAGTCATGCCCAACTTTTTGTAACCCCATTTGGGATTTTCTTGGCAACTGGCATAATATGCCATTCCCTTCTCCAGCTCATTTTATGTATGAGGAAACTGAGGCAAACAATAAGTGACTTACCCAGGGTCACATAACTAGTAACTGTCTGAGGCCAGATTTGAACTCAGGAAGATCAGCCTTCCTGACTCCAGGACTAGCACTTTATCCACTGAACCATCTACTACTACTACTACTACTACTACTACTACTACTACTACTACACACACACACACACACACACACACACACACAGTTTTTGTTGTTGTTGTTGTTGTTTGTCTTTTGTTTGCAAAGAGGACCAATGACACTTTGAGGTGATGTCTTGATTTGTTCATGAATTGGACTTAAGTGAGACAGAGTTATACAAAGTCATCAGCTTCACCCTCTCTTCCAGAGTCAACAAAATCCAGTGGCAAGACAAAAGTCAAGATGATTGGTGATGGCCGAGGATGCAGTGGATGACTTTGGTGTCTTCAATGTCAGACTAAGTTCTAAGCATTCCATATTCCTTGATTTCAGCCTCCTTCATGGCCTTTGGAACAAATTGTTTTTATCTGCCCTCTCCACTGGGGGGACATCTTGACATAATGGGGTAGACACCTCTGATACTCACCAATTGGCTACTACCCTCAACCTGGTTTAGTCCATCAGCCAAGATGGTTTTACAGGCATGTGGCTGCTGATCATGTTGTGGTTTGTTGGACCCACAGGTGAGTGTTGAGTGTCCAGTGGACACCAAAGGTGGATGAATAGCTGAGAAGAAGGTCCAGCAAGCCTAAATTCCAAAGATTCTAGTCCTCTTTGAATACGCACAAACTGAGAGAGAGAGACAGAGAGACAGAGAGAGAGAGAGAGAGAGAGAGAGAGAGGGAGGGAGGGAGGAAGAGGAAGAAAGGGAGAGAAAGAGAACAGTACTATATAATAATGGAAATGGACTTTATTACTATATTATTATTGCTATATTTAAAATGAGTAATATCTTACTGTGTATTTGATTTATTAATTAAATTATATATGTGTATTGTATTAAAAAATCACATTATATTTGAGTTCAGCAGGTATTCACTTATATCCATGGTTTCAAACATCTGAGATGGGTCTTAGAATGTACCTCCCATGGATATAGAAAACTTACAGGGGATGTATGTGTCTGTGTGTATAATGTGTAAGCATGAACATTCTGGTTCCCTCATCTAGAGACAGGCTCTTGTTATCTTTAAAATGCCTTAAGGATATCTTGAGAGGTTTTTGGGGTTCTTATGCTCTTTTGGCTTTAGCTCATGCTCTTACTGCCTGTGTTCCCCAGCAAGTTCTTTTTTCAGATGTGGCATGACTACTGGATGAGTTTTCATCTCAGCTTCTGCCAAATGAGAGTCCCAAAGACCATTCCCAGAGATCACTCTTTTCTCCTCTGGGCATTAGTGCTTCACTAGCTCGGAAACCTAGATTCTAGAAATGCCCTGTGGACCTTTCCATGGCCTCACCTAGAAAGAACACTCCAAATACAGAGACTAAGACCCAAGAGAAATATCATGGCAGCCCTGTCCCCAAAGGCCTCTCCTTACAACATCCTATCAGATGCATGAGCAAAGGAGGCCAAGAGGAAGTGATAGCCCTTCAGAGGCAAAGGCCCCTCAACCAATTCAAGAATCTTGTTGATATATTTTCTTTCCATGCTCTCATGACTTTCCTGGAAGCAGTCTCCCCAGAAATTCCATGGGAGGATTCATCATCCAATCCAATTGATAGGATATCTGTAGGTGTCAAACTTGATTTATATCAAATAATGAAGTTGGTAGGAAGAAGGAGCAAATAAAAAGAGGGAATTCAGGAGAGGGAATTGAGTATCTCATCTCACTGTATTAACTTTACAGGAAAAAGCAATAACTATTTGACTATGGTGCTCAGATGACTATATCCTAAATTATTAAGTCCTAGGGAAAAGACTATGAATTGATGAGGTTTCCTGATCCATCAGAGGATAAAATTTTCACAAAGAATAAAATGGGATAAGCCCCATATTCGGATCTTAGAACCTTAGATTTAGATTTTGAAAATATTCTTAAAAGCAGGTAGTTTATATAGGTGTGGCACTTCTCCTTTTTGCCTAATTTCAAGGACTTAGAAACTGAATTGCCTAATTTTCAATAGGACACACACATATGCATTTTGTAGAGAGAGTTTCATAGAGGGGATAAAATCCTGTCTTTGAAGAAAATAGTGTTCATTAACCTTTTGCTACCAGAATTAAATACTTTCCATTAAAACATGGTTGACTATTAAATTGTAAGTATCCTCTTTGAAATACAGATTGCTTTTATAATAGAAATATTAAAATTATCTCTAATAATATAGCAGAAGTCAAAAGTTGAATGAGTCACAGTGATTGGTACAACTTTGTGACCTTCCTTAAAATGATTCCAAAATAATTAGGCTGAGTCATGTTATAGAGAGGGTCAGAAAACTATTGTTCTTTAAAAATTATAATTTTGCAAAAGTTAGGAATTTAGATATTAATTTTAGAAATTCTATATGTATTTTGAAGCCCAAAGTTATCAGTCTAGTAACTCAAGAAAGATTAAATCTTCTAATATGGTCAAATAGGAAATTCTTTTAAAATTCTTTAGCAGAACACATTGGCTAAGAGCATTGTATTTGGCATCAGGAGACCTGGATAAAGTATGACCTTAAATAAATCATTTGCTACCTCTCAACTTCAGTATCTTCATCTATATCAAAAGAATGTTGAACTAAATGATTTCCAAGATCCATCTCAGCTCTAAATCCATAAATACTTTCACTTTAAAGATGAAGAAACTGAGACCTAGAGAAATAGTCAGGATCCAAATTCAGATTCGTTGCCTCCAAATGAAGTAGCTAGATAATGTGATAGCTAGAGCACTGGGTCTGAAGTCAGGAAAACAAAAGCTCAAATCTGGCTTCAGATATTACTAGCTGTGTTATGAAATTGGGCAAAGTCACTTAACCTCTATTTGCTTCAGTTTCTTCAACTATAGAATGGAGTTCACAATGGTAGCTAGGTAGCTCAGTGGATAAAGTGCTGGACCTGGGAGTCAGGAAAATCCAACTTTCTGAGTTCAAATCTGACTGTAGACAGTTACAAGTTGTGTGACCCTAGGCAAGTCACTTAATGTGACTTGCTTCAGTTTCCTGAAATGTAAAAGGAGCTGGAGAAGGAAATGGAAAACCACTCCAGCATCTTTGCCAAGAAATATCAAAAGGGGGGGGGGTGGAGCAGCTGGGTAGCTCAGTAGATTGAGAGTCAGGCCTAGAGATGGGAGGTCCTAGATTCAAATCTGGCCTCAGACACTTCCCAGCTGTGTGACCCTGGGCAAGTCACTTGACCCCCATTGTCTAGCCCTTACCACTCTTCTGCCTTAGAGCCAATACACAGTATTGACTCCAAGATGGAAGGTAAGGGTTTTAAATAAAAAATTAAAAAAAAAAAAGAAATGTCAAAAGGGTTGGCAATAAGTCTGACATGACTGAAAAATAACAACACAAGATGGTGAGAATCAAGTAAGGTTTTTGTAAAACACTTAGCCCACTGCCTGGCACAAAGCAGACCCACAATAAAGGCTTATTCCCTTTCCTACCTTCCCCAAATACAGAGGTGTTTTTTACAATCCTTAAATGAAAATTTTTCTTTTATTTCCAGAGTTAGTATTTTATAAATTCAGTAAACATTGACTAAATTAAGGGTTGACTCTTTCGATGAGACACTTTGGTGTAGAACTGAATAATGTAGTATAAAATATAATTTTTTTCAAAAAAAGCATATTATTTTTTAAATTTTCTGTCATTTATATTTGCTTTTATGTTCTCTCTTTCTTCCTTAGGTAACTGACTCTTTGACATTTACTAAAATCTTCCTCTGATTCCTCCTCTTGGCCTGGAAACTAATCAATGTTATTCATAAGACAGTCTATTGATTCTCTTCTTTATAACTGTCTCACCTAGGTGTATGGCTGGTGAGTGCTAGCCTCACTTTTTGCAAACCTCTAAGTCATTATTATATCAGCTGACTACCATGATCTTTTTTAAATGGGTGGCTTTTAGGACAGATTCTGGCTGTGTGGATTTATGGGAGATGCTGGTGTTTTCATCCTTCATTTCAGAAAGGTCCTTTGACATCAAAAGGGTTGTGTCTTTTTTTGGCAGGTGAGTTGGATTTAAGTGAAGCAAAGTGGCACAGTCCTCAGCTTCACTCTCTCTCTCCTAGTTATCGAAGTTTGGAGATAAGGCAAAAGTCAGGATGACTAGCAATGGCCCAGGATACAGTGGATGACTTTGGAATCTTTGATGGCTTGGCCAAGGTCTAAGTGCCTACTTCAGATGCCTTCACGCCTAACTCATGATGGGGTTTGAGGTCTATTGGTTCCCCTTAACTGGTTTTAGCCCATTTTCTGGGAAGGTTTTACTGAGGTACAGCTACTGTGCATGTTATATCTTATCAGAGTCACAAGTAAGAATTGGTGCCAGGTGGACACCAAAGGTGGAAGAGCAGCCCTAAAAAGGTGTTGAAAAGTCTTCATACCAGAGCTGCTAGTCCTCCGTGAACACCCCATATACTCCTCCTGGGAGATAGGGTCTAAAGGAGACTGACTTGTCTTCCTACTCTAGAACACATTTGAGGACTTTCATGGAAATACTACTTGGAGACAGGGACTTAGCAGTGATGAACACAGAAAAAAAGGGTAACTGTCTGCAGAAGCCATGGTAGTGGCTCTGTAGTGTGGAAAGAGGAACTGCAGCCAATCCAGCACCAGGTCTACTGGCAGATTCATTGCACCAGGGAAGATAAGTCAGTGATGACCAGGAAAAAGAGAGTATGTATCTGACTATTGGTGAACTTTTCCCCCAAATAAGAATCCAGTTAGC
Source organism: Monodelphis domestica (assembly GCF_027887165.1). NCBI lineage: Eukaryota > Metazoa > Chordata > Mammalia > Didelphimorphia > Didelphidae > Monodelphis > Monodelphis domestica. The sequence continues at coordinate 267,888,817 of NC_077227.1, forward strand.
TAGAAAAGCTACATTTCCCTCTTCTCCCCTCCCCTTTCTATCCAAGGAGATGGATGTATATTCCAGAGTTCTCTATTGCTTAAAGTTGTTTATTTGCTGGCCTAAGTAGAAATTTTTTAAAAACTGACTCACCATAAATGAAATCTGACCTATTTTAACTGCTTTTGATTTGTCCATATCCTTAATTGCAAAAAGAAGATGCAAAAAGTGAGCAGTGGTGTTTGGTTTTGGTGTATAGATAAAGAAAGAACCACAGTATAAACCTTGGTCTAAAAAAAAGTACCAGGCTTTCTCTTGGTTGAAGGAAAGAATTAAACTGAGAGAGAATCTTATGGTTTGGATTTATTGATTTTGGCTAATCTTACCAAAAATAAACTAGATCTGGGCCTTTTGCCTCTCAGGCTAAAGGGAGTTAAAGTGTCATTTTTTCATTTTCCTCTGACTAGAGGGCTTTGTTACTGGCAAGAGTTGGGAAAGGAAGGGAGTTTGGAAGGTTTCTCCCATTTGGGGTGTTTATGCAAAATTATTTTTGTCTTTAAAAATTCAGTCTTTTTTCCCCCAACCAATGTGAAAGAAGCAGGATTTGTGGTCTTGGTAGAACAAGCCCTTCCTTAAATATTTGCAACCCACCTCAACCTTGAACTTGAACCTTCCCTTCTAAGAGCAAGAAAGAATTTTATTCTGTTAGCTATTTGATGATTCATTTCTTTCATTTTTTTCTCCTAAAACAATTTGCATTATAAGTGCAATAGCATTAGTAGCAACACTGACTTCCTTTTCAGCACTTGTGAATTTTTTATCTATTAAAAAAAGTAATTCTCAGATCAAAAAAGGGGATAGGACCTACTTGTATAAAATATTTATAGTTGCTCTTTTTGTGGTGGAAAAGACTTGGAAAATGAGATGTCCATCAACTGGAGAATGGTTGAACACATTGTGGTATATATGATGATGATGGAATACTATTGTGCTGTCAGGAATGAACAGGATGATTTCAGAAAGATCTAGAAAGACCTACGTGAACTAGAATAAGAAGAAACAAGAAAACATTGTACACAGTAACAGTGAAATGACCAACTGTGACAGACTTGGCTATTCTCAGCAATACAATGATCCAGAACAATTCTCAGGGATTTATGACAAAGATGTTGTCCACCTCCAGAGAAAGAACTGTTGGAATCAAAATGCAGAGGAAAGTATATGATTTTGCACGTTTTTATTTGGGTTTATGTTTGGGGGATTTGGTTTCATAAAATAACACACAAATGGAAAAAATAAAGAGTAATTCTCAGCTCTTGCCCCAAGTATCTGTAGCTAAAGGCCCCAAATGCTCTTATAGCTAACATTCAAAGTAGTTAAAGCCAAAGGACCCTGAACATGAATTGATCCTTGCTGTTTATGCTAGTCACCCTTGAGACCCTGAAATGACAAAATATCATTAAAAGTCTTTTTTCCCCTTTTGGGCACAGTGGCTCATTAATCCATTATCTGACATTCCAGGAAACTAAAAGAGAAAAGAAAACATGCAGTTGGAACCATGGGCTACTTGCATAGCTTAACATTTGTGACACAGAGAATTTAAAAGGAACAATATTTTTTCTTCGAGCCATTGTTTTGCTTTTATAAATGAGAATAAATTCAGGGAAATTCTATAATTTTGAAAGCATATAGAAATATCAGCAAAGCTACACAGATATAGTTCATTATCTATACATATTATTTTATGTTTCTTGAAAACATCACTGGGAACCCTACAAATTGACAGAGGACAATAAACAGAGCATGGGTTCAAATCCTGACTTTGCTACGTACTTTGATCCTAGATAATCTCTTTGAGTCTTTAAATAAGAAGAATCTAGAGGAACTTTAAAATCCTTTTTAGGCCCTTCTATCAGTGAATTGATTAGGTATTCCAAAATCAATCAATCCATAAGCATTTATTAAATGCCTACTATTTGCCAGTTGTTATTTTCAGTTGTATCTGAGTCTTGTGACTCCATTTGGGGTTTTATTGACAAAGATATGGGAGTAGATTGTCATTTCCTTCTCCTGCTCATTTTACAGATGAGGAATTGAGGATTAAGTGACTTGCTCAGGGTCACACAGCTAGTAAGTGTCTGAGGCCAGATTTTAATTCATGAAGATGAATCTTCCTATTTCCAAGCCCAGTGCTTTATTTACTCTATGCCATTATATGCCAGGTACTATGCTAAGTGCTAGGGATTTATAGAGAGGCAAAAGATGGCCCTTGCCCTCAAAAAGTTTACAGTCTACTGGGGAGAGACAACATACAAAAACAAATATATGCAAAGCAAGTTATATTGACTGATTGATTAAAGCATCAACTCTATAGTCTCACAAACATTTATTAAGTTCTTACATTGGGCCAGGTACTGTGTCGACAATCCACTTACACTAGAGAAAGAAAAACCAAACAAAAGAAAATAGAACCCAAAACCACCCTTTACTCTCAAGGAGTTTATATTCCATCATAGGAGACATGTCCATAAATAGGTACACATGAGATATATACTGAATGGGTGGGATATAAGCTTTGATGGGAAGGCCCTAGTGGATGGGAGGAGGAGGAATGTCAAAAGACTCATCATACAGATTGTTAGAGCTGGGGTAGTGTAAAAATTAAATTAGTTTCTCTACTAAAAGTATTATATTTTATGGGGTTTATTAAAGATTATTAGAAATCAAGGATAAAGAAATACAAAATAAGAAAAAACACATGTCTAGGGCTGATTAGCCCATTCACATTTCACTTACTACATCTTGCATGTCCAGTAGAGAGACATGTGTGCTTAGAAGCGGAAGAAGAGCACGCTTGGGAGGCAGAGAGCCCTTTAAATACTAAATTGTGTCCTCGCATTCAGGTGAGGACTCAGGTGAGATTATAGGGAATTCTGGGAAGTACCAAGGACTTCTGGGGATTGAAGTCCAGGGTTCAAATCTCCATTTTACAGTAGAGTTTAGAGATCATTCAGTTCAATCTATTTAATTTTAGAGATGAGAAAAATGAAGTGATCTTTCTAAGGTACTACGACATTTTTTTTTTAACCCTTACCTTTCATCTTAGAATCAATACTGTGTATTGGTTCCAAAGCAAAAGAATGATAAAGGCTAGGCAATGGGGGTTAAAGCACTGGTCCAGGGTCACATAGCTGGGAAGTATCTGAGGCCAAAATCTTCTGTCTCCAGGCTTAGCTCTTAAATCCTTGAGCCACCTAGCTGTTCCTGCCCACCACTTATTAATTGTGGAATCAGGACTTGAGTTCTAACTAATTCAATTAAAGTCAACTAAATTTTTTTCCATTCATAAGTTCACCTGATAAAAAGCTATTATACACTTAACTTTTTTAGCATTATGCTAGATACTAGAGAAGATACATAGTTTAACCAAAAAACTAAAACTAAATGAAACAAAAAACAAAAAAAAAGTCTTATGGAAATTAGGAGAGAGAGGATATATATACAAAAATGACTTATTTCAATGCTTCAAGGATTGGAGATTCATAGCAGTGTGGCTACTTCCTTCTTCAAGGCAGTCTGTGAATCCTCTAGCCTAGAGAATTGATGATGCCCCCAAATGGACCATCTTGAGGCCAACCTGGCAATGAACACCTCCCACTTTACTAGCTTGATTCTTAGATGATAGAGATAAGAGTTTTTCATTGGGCAAACTTTTCCATATTTAGTCCTTCCCCATTGTTAGAGTTTGTGTCCTAGGGGCATGGCCTTTGAGAATCAAGGTTACCATTTTGCTGTGAAAAAGAATCTAAGGGGGACTTTGATCCAATCCAGCCATCATGTATTAAGTACCTGCTTGTTCCCAGAAAAGTGCTTGGGATTCAATGAATAAAAAAAGGTATTTTTTTTTCCCTTAATGGATTTATAATCCAAAGAAGGGAAGGATGATAACACACAAAAGGAGGCAGGAAAGATGGGAGATTTCTAATGGGTACCCATTGCAGGGGCATCTTGTTCCATGGAGTTAAACCTAGGCAGAGGAGCAGATGCAGAGCAAAGTGAGCCCAAAGGTCTAGTTTGATACTCTACTATCCAGCCCTTCAATCAGAGGGGAGAAAAGGCTGAGAGAGATGGTGTCAGTAAAGGTTTGAATTTTCGATGATAAGATTAGAAGTGAGGAGCTTAGCCTGAGGAGCATCTTGTTCCCTGGATTTTAGTAGAAGCATGTTACTCTTTTATACAAACACTGGAACTATGATAGGAAAAAAGTAATAAAAGTTTGTTTTAAGCTTTATTGATGTCTTTTGTCTTTTTATCAGTTATTTCTGAAAAGGCTGCACCCAACAAAGTTGTAATATGAACAATATTTCCTAGGGTCTTGCCACAGAGTCTGACCTGGCTTTTTCTAAGGTCCAGCAGCCTAGTTTTTTCTTAAAAGGCGTTAAAATCATCCTCAACATTTAATTAGCTAGGATGACTAAGTCTTGACATAGATTCCTGTTTGCCTGAGTGCAGAGGGCATGAGTAGTTCCAGCTGCTTCTTCAGGCTACTGACCATCAACCATCACATCCAGAAAACTAGCCAAGATAACAAAACAGAGAAAAGTCAATGTTGGAGGACTTGTGGGAAGTTTGGTACACTATCCATTGTTGATGGAACTGTGAATCACTAAAACTGTTTTAGAAATCAATTTGGCATTATGGAAATAAAGTGACTCAAATGCCTAAACCCCTTGAGCCAACAATTCCACTACTACACACACACACACACACACACACACACACACACACACACACACACACACACACACACACATATATATATATATATATATACTGATAAGAAGAAAGTCTACACATATATCACAATATTTATGGCAGCATTTCTAGTGGTAACAAAGAACTGAAAAAAAAAACCCTCCAAGTCAGTTGATATATTAGGGAACATTTTGAGCATAACTCAGATTTCAAGTTTGCTTCTTCCTTGAGAAATAGTGAGGATGCAAAAGAATCACACCATTTCACAATCACTCATGAACTTCAACCCTTCCAACGCCCACTTCCACAAGCAACCTTCTGGTTTTTGTCAAAGTAAAATGTCATATTTTAAAAATATGTTACAGTAAGAGCTATGAGAGGCAAGTCTGTAACACCCCTACCCCAACCTCTTCCACCATGGCCTGGAGCTGTTGGTCTACCCAAATTGTGAGGCTGCGAAGCAGTACAAGGCATCATCCAGTACTTATTGTAGTATTTATTTCTTATCCACTTAATGTATAAAAAACTATGCTATCATTTCAATTAGGTTCCTACCTTTAAAAAAAAAAACAAACCTCTTACCTTCTGTCTTATAATCAATACTATCAGTTCCAAGGCAGAAGAGCAAAAAGCTCATATCTAGGAAGTGTCTGAGGCTAGATTTGAACCCAGAATCTCCCAGCTGCAGTCCTGGTGCTCTACCCCCTGAGCCAAGTAGCTTCCCCTGTTTTCCTCTTTTTTTAATGGGTCACTGATGAAGGTTTGAGGTGTTGTGCTCCTATCACTATTTTTTACATAAGCTCTGTGTTTATTATTGCTTGATTTTGCATAGCATGGTACCACCTGAGAATGCATATGTAACAGAACTGACTGTACATGAAAACATTATCCTGTCTATAAGGCTTCTCAGGTAGGATCACTTTTGAGTCAACTTACAAACTTTTGTTTTGTTTTTTAACCCCTTGCCTCCCATCTTAGAATCAATATTGTGTGTTGGCTCCAAGGCAGAAGAGTGGTAAGGGCTAGGCAATGGGGGTCAAATGACTTGCCCGGGGTCACACAGCTGGGAAGTATCTGAGGCCATATTTGAACCCAGGACCTCCCATCTCTCCACTGAGCTACCCAGCTGCCCCCCAAATGCAAATTTCTATGACAAAACATCCATGGGAAAATAGCTTTATATGTCTTCAAAGACCCTCCATTGGATTTGTGAATTAGCCAATAGGTTACATGCACTTTAGATATAATTATGTTGTAATAGACACCTGAAGATTTCTAAGAATGTACAATCATCTCCCAGATGTTTTACTCCTTTTTGTATTACAATCTGACTCCTAAATAGATGCTGTAATATTGGCAGATAGAATTACCACTGCTATTGGGGCTCTAAAAGTCCTTTCCCTTTCATTTTGTACTTAATGATTACTCCTCCCATCTATCACCAGGCATCATGGTTTGCTACAAAAATCTATAACTTGGAGTCTGAAACATCCCAAGGGGCCAAGTCTGAATAATAGCTTCTCCTCTGCCCTCGGGCCACATTTTCCTGATAACTGCTGGGTTCATCAAGCCCTCAATAATCACACAGACATTTTTTTTAGCTTGATCACACTCATTGAAATTTAATTTGCATTGTGGGTGTCTATGTAGGGGAATTAGGGGCCGGGGATATGGTACTTGCAAGTGTGCTATGACTGCCATTTTGGAACTGAATGTCTCTTTCAGGGAGGCTTGTATAAAATTACTGGACAGGAAAGGGTGCCTTCTGACCACCTCTCTCTATCTATTTCAGACTGAATCATATGGAAAACCTTTCTAAACAGATGCATAGAGAGACCTCCAGAAACTAGCTAGCATCAGCATTCTAAATCCCTCAGAGATCCCTCTTTAGACAGTGACTCAGAGACCAGAGAGATAAGAGGAAGAGAAGGAATTCTAGGATTTAAGTAGAATGTTAGGGAGGTCTAGGATGCTTAAGATCTAACTGCAAGAATGTACTATGGGCTAGTTAGACCTAGTCCCTGAATCATTGCCCAAAGGTCTACACTACAAATATTGAGGTGAGGCAGGATGCTTCCATTAGGACAGGAACTTCTGACTTTCTTTGTATCATAGACCCCTTTGGCAAATTGGTGAAATTCAAGAATACTTTCTCAGATTAGTGTTGTTTTTTTTTTTTTTAAACCCTTACCTTCTGTCTTAGAATCAATACGGGGTATTGGTTTTAAGGCAGAAGAATGGTAAGGGCTAGGCAATGGGGGTTAAGTGACTTGCCCAGGGTCACACAGCTAGACAGTATCTGAGGACATATTTGAACCTAGGACACCTCCTGAATCTAGGCCTGGCTCTCCATCCACTGAGTCACCCAGCTGCCCCCTCAGATTAGTGTTTTTAAGTGCATAAAATAAAAGACAAGACTGCAAACAAAGAAAAGGAAGGGATGATAGGGGAAATAGTAAATGAGTAGAAGGGTTGAAATGGAAGTCCTTATGAAATCAGGGAATAATTGCCTCTATTATCTCAGTAATAATTAAGGGGGGCAGTTAGGAGGCAAAGTGGATAAAGTACGGGGTCTGGAATCAGGAAGAAGACCTGAGTTCAAATCTGAATTCATACTCTTACTAATTGTGTGACCCTGGGAAAATCATTTAATCCTATTTGCCTTAGTTTCCTCATCTATAAACTGAGTTGGTGAAGGAAATGGCAAACCACTCCAGTATCTTTGTCAAGAAAACCCCAAATGGGGTCAGAGAGTCAGAGACAATTGAAACAACTGAAAGATAATCACACAGAACAGTCATTGTGCTTTATATTGTATTTGATGCGAGTCAGGTCTGATTTTAAGCTTCCTTATTTAATTATAACTACTGTGCAAACTAACAATTGAGCCTTTAATAATTCCTTCAGCTTTTGGTGAAATTATGACTTCACAGGATAAAGTATTAATTATCTTACAATATGAAATACTTAATAATTAATTATTATATTAAATAATTAAAATTATTTTTTTTATTTTTTTTTATTTTTTTTATTTTTTTTTTAATTTTTTTTTAATTTTAATTAAAAGAGGTCATTGACCCAATTTGTTGATTACTGCTAGCCCAACTAATAAATTGATCATGATTAGATTGTTGTCTTTCAGTTCACCTTAATTTTTAAATGTAACAGTTAGGTTAGTTAAGCAGAGAAAATAGTGCCAGACCTGGAGTGTGGAAAATATCTTCCTAAATTCAAATCTGGCCTTAAATATTTATTAGCTATGTGACCCTAGAAAAATCACTTATTCCTATCTGTTGCAGTTTCCCCATCTGTAAAATGAGCTGTAGATGGAAATGGCAAACCACTTCAATATCTTTGCCAAAAATCCCCAAAGGGGTCACAGAAAGTTGGGCACAATTTAAACCACTAAGAACAATAACAACAACAAAAATTATATATATGTATGTATATGTATGTATATATGTATATACATGTATATATATATGGGGAAGGCTGTGGCTCACTTGTAGTGTGAGGGTACAGTTTGGGGACTCAGTCTCTAAAAGGATCACTATCACTGGTATAAAAGAAGGAAGTAGGTGAGATCCAATGGCCTAAAACTCTTTTTATTTTATTATATTTAATTTTTTTTTATTTTCCCCATGGCTACATCAGTCTTGTTGTATTCCTCTCCCTTTCTCCCCCCTTCCAGAGTTGACAAGCAATTTCATTGGATTATACATATATTAACACTCAAATCCTATTTCTATGTTATTCATTTTTGTAACAGAGTAATCTTTTAAAGCCAAAACCCCAAATCATATGCCCAGATAAACAAGTGATAATTCATGTTTTCTCCTGTGTTTCCACTCCCACAGTTCTTTCTCTGGATGTGAATAACATTCTTTCTCATGTGCCTCAGCATTGTCCTGGATCACTGCATTGCTTTTAGTAACAAATCAATCACATTTGATTGTCCCACAATGTTTCACTTACTGTATATTCTGTGTATGCTTTCCTGGTTCTGCTCATTTCACTTGGCATCAGTTCATGTACAATGGCCTAAAATTCTGAAAGGAAGGTCATACCAGGAAGGGGGGAAAGTCATCTACAAGAAGGTAGGAAACCCAAATTATGCCAAATTAGGTCTTGAAATAATTGAGTCAAGAATACTAAAGCCCAGCAAGAACTATTGCTAAAAAAAACAAAAACAAAAACAAAAAAACCCCCTAAGGATAAAAATAATTATCTGACAAATAAATATTTTATATTTTAAAAGTGGTGGTCTTAGATGGTTATATACATTTTAAAGAACATGTAAAAGTAAGAAAATCACCCAAAGATGATATTCGATGGTTATTTTGAAGCTTACTGACTGACAAGTATTTCATCTTACATATTGATTCTTTAATTGATTTTTGAAATGAAAAAAGGATGACATTTATTCTTTTTAAATATTTTATTTTTCTAAAACAAAAGAATGGCAAGGTCTAGGAATCAAAGTTAAGTGATTTCCCTAGTATCTAGGGAATTCCCTAGGAAGTGTCTGAGGCTAAGATTTGAACCCAGGTCCTCCCAACTCTAAGTCTGGCTCTCTTATCCAGTGTGTGCTACCTAGCTTCCCCTCAAGATACTAGAGTGGTTTGTCATGTCCTTCTCCAACTCATTTTACAGATGAGAAATTTAAAACAAACAGGATTAAGTGACTTGCCTAGGTTAGCCCAGCTAGTAAGTGCCTGAGGTCAGATTTGAACTCTGGAAAATGGATCTTCCAGACCCCATATCCAGCTGTCTGCCTGTTGTGCCATTTAGCTGCCCTGCTCAAATTTCTTATGCATTTCAGAATTATGATTGGAACAGGGTGGCCAGGGCTTCATCCCAGGGTGCCAACTTTTTGGTGGGAAGGACACTTTCCTGGAGCAGTAGCCCAGAGACTACTATCCATCATTATGCCTCACATTTCACAGACTGAGACCTTGTGCCTCTTCAGGGGATGGAACAAAGGTTGTAAGTAGAGGCTAAGGAAAGAGGAATTTGGAAGGCAACAATGAACTGCTGCTGCCTCACCCAGCCAGACTTCTGTGGAGGGACTATTCATTAAATATAGGATTCTATGCCACCTGATACTTTCTTTATTCCTTTCCCCCAATACCTCTCAAATGTCTTCTCCAGTGAAAAAAATTCCTAATTCATTTCTAGTGTATCTTTTTTTTTTTTAACCACAAAGAAGTATAATTTTTACTGCTGGAATCTTTTTTTTTTGTTTCCTCATTGCTATAAAGAATACCAAAAAGGCTGCCACAATTAGTATCCCAGATGTTAGAACCTCAAGTGCTCTTATGTTTGGGACTTAGCCTGATTGAGAAGAGCTCTTAGTGACCTGAAGGAAAAAACATAGGCTCCTTGCTAGAAACATTTAAAGTATTGTTCCAATATACACTGCAGCCAGAAACATTCTCAAAGTGGAAGGAGCCAGATTAAAATTAAATTGGAAGGAGGCAATCATTAGCCTGATTCTTCACCTATGGAAATGGGGTCAATAAAGTATACATTGAAAAATGAATTTTCATTTAGAGCAAATTAGACTGTAGAAATTCTAGGCCATTACAGAGACTTTCACTACTGAATATCTTGGAGGCATTATTATTAGGCATCTGCCAGCTAAGTGGTTTAGCAGATTGAGAGACAGGTCCAGAGGTGATAGGTTCAAATTTGGCAGTAGACAGTTCCTAGCTGTGTGACCCTGGACAAGTCCCTTAGCCCTCATTGTCTAGCCTTTACCAATCTTTTGCCTTGGGACCAATACGTAATATTGATTTTAAGACAGAAGGTAAGAGTTAAAAAAAGATATAATTGGGAAACTATTTAATCAAATAAATAAAAAACCCCACAGAGCATAGATAACATTAATATATGGTTTTCAAAGTCAATATTTAACCCATAGGGATTCTTATGAACACTTTAGTGCCCCTCTCTACCCTTTTCTATTTATTTAACACTGCTGATAGGGGACAGTCTTTTCAGGGCTCCTCATTCACCTTCATTTGTCCATCTTTCACCCACTCTCACTCATAGCTCTAAGAAGCTATAGCACTGTGATGGCAAACCTATGGCATGGATGCCAAAGATGGCATGCAGAGTGCTCTATGTGGGCTCTTCACCACAGAGTTCATTTTTAAAAAGGCAGAGGAACTTGATGACATTTTTACATATCCCCTACACCTCTGCTCAACAGCCAATGGGAGCTCACAGGGGGTAAGGCAAGTGGCTTACAGGGGGCAGAGGTGGAGGGGTACAGAGTGCTCAGGCCACTCTCCCTCTCCTTCTCTACACTCACTGAGGATATGTCTCACTTCACCCACCTCTTTGCCTAGCAGCCTAATGGGAGCTCTTTCTCCCTCCCCATGTGGGGTAATGGCAGGGGAGGGGAGGGTGCACCCAGCACTTAGTGTGGAGTGTAAAAATTAAAATTAATCATCAATAATTTAAATATTATATTTTAAGAGATTTATTAATGATCATTAGAAATAAAGGAATAAAAGGGATACAAAATAAAAACCACATGCCTATGGCTAATCAGCCTGTTCAAAACCCCCCACACTGACCAACACCATGCTTTCCAGGAAGGCAAAGAGGCACAAAGCTAAACTGCATAGTGCCTATTGAACACAAAGTCAGAGACCAATCCCGGTGGGATTGATGTAATTTTGAGCCAAGTCAAGAGGATTTGAACTTGTTTGGGGTTCAAGGTTGCAGCGGTTTTGACATATGTCAAAGGCAGTTCTTTCTTGTCCCACATTCTACCAAATATCTCAATTCTGGCTCCATTATGGCTCCCATTTGCTGCTAAAATGTAGTCCCTTTCCTGTCTTTCATAGTGTGGCAAACTTTCTGCAGGCCTGGCTACATGCATAATTGCTTAAATCGTTTTAATTGTGCCCTGATTCAAGGACCTGTTTTAGGTTTATTTTTCTCTTACGAAGAATTTTTACACATAAGACTTTGATAGTTTAGATTTCATCCAGAAGTTATCTTTTCTCTTTTATTTGGATTTTTTGATGTTTTTTTAATTTCTCTTGCCAATTTATTCATATACCTCATAACTCAGCCATACATCCCTAAATGATCCCTGTGTTTTTCAACATCTTCTTCAGGGTGGGATTTTAGAATAAGAAATATGCTACCTCTCTGAATCTGGAGAAGGTGCCATGAAGATGCCTGCACAGACCACACACTGCACCAGAAGATCCAGAGTGAACTTTGGGATGTGGTGATTTGAACATTATGGAGTTGAATGCATTTGTTTTAGTATGTATACTCTTGTGCCGAAGGGGCCTGCCCCCTAACTGGCTTTTTGTCAATGTGCCTAGTAATCATAGGTTTGTTCTTTTCCTTTTTATCCCCAAATTATTGTAATTTAAAAATTGATTGTATGAAATGATCAATTGGGAAACTGAGTCTTCCAATGATCATCAGGGGGGAATGTATAATTGAAAATCTGTTATCCTAAAAAAACTACATTTCCAGGGAGCCCACTGACTTCCTATTGTTATGTACTTCCTATAGACAGGGGATAAATTCAGGGGGCAGTCCTGCTTGGGCTCTTTGGATTTCTGGCAAGGATGGTAGTAGTAAGCTCAGGGGGTTTGAAAAGGGACTACATTTTAGCAGCAAATTGGAGCCATAATGGAGCCAGAATTGAGATATTTGGTAGAATGTGGGACAAGAAAGAACTGCCTTTGACATATGTCAAAACATCTGCAACCTTGAACCCCAAACAGGTTCAAGTCCTCTTGTCTTGGCTCAAAATTACATCAATCCCACCGGGAATGGTCTCTTTGACTTTGTGTTCCATAGGCACCATGCAGTTTAGCTTTGTGCCTCTTTGCCTTCCTGGAAAGCATGGTATTGGTCAGTGTGAGGTGTTTTGAACAGGCTGATTAGCCATAGGCATGTGGTTTTTATTTTGTATCCCTTTTATTCCTTTATTTCTAATGATCATTAATAAATCTCTTAAAATATAATATTTAAATTATTGATTATTAATTTTCATTTTTATAGGGGGCAGCACTGCACCTGGTCTGGGGGGGAAGAGACATGGCACTCAGTCTGGGGGGTGTGGTGGGGTATGGCTTGACACTCTGTCTTTAAAATATTCACCATCACTGCTATAACATGTGAAGTTGCCACACTCTTGACACCTAGTAGGATCTATATAAATGCTAGCTATTAATATTATTAAGGTGGCAAAATGGATAGAGTGCTGGGCTTGGAATTAGAAAATCTTACTTTCCTGAGACACTCAGGAGCATGTGTGATTCTGGGCAAGACACTTAACCCTGTTTGCCTCAGTTTCCTCATCTATAAAATGAGCTGGAAAAGGAAATGGTGAACCACTCCAGTGTCTTTGCCAAGAAAACCCCAAATGAGGTCAGGAAGAGTCAGGCATGTCTGAAACAACTCAAAAACAAGAAACTGAGATAGATAATGATATAGAATAATGATCCTGAGATGGATGTGCTCAATCATAGAAGGAACCTTGAGAGTTCAATAGAATGGAGAACATAGGTCCCTTCATGCTTCTTGGAAGAAGGAAGATCTGCTTTAGAAAGGATACCACTGACTGGGGAAATGAGTTCAATCATTGATTAGGTTGATCTGAAGACATGAACCTGGAAGGAAGAGTTTGAAAAACACAGAACCAAAGTGGAGTGTGGAATAGATATTCAACAAGCCAACACACTTCATCATGTTTTCGTGTTTTAAGTGTCAGCCTTTTAAGTGTCTCTACTCTTGTTGCTGCTCATTAAGTTTTCTATTATTCACACTTCTGAGAGTCTTATGTGTTTAAAATTTCTTTTGTTTGGATGAAATAAATATTCATACCATACATGTAATGCCTTTCTACTCTCCGTTTTGGGGAGATCTCAGACACGAGCCAAAATCTAAGCTTTAAAAATCTTTTCACAGGGTGCGGGTGATAACTAGCCAAATGATATGAGAAAAAAACAAACAAACCAATCTTTGTTGGTCAGATTTCCTTAAAACTGAATAGAATCCAGACTGCAGGTTCAAAGCATTTTTTTTTTTTTGCTTAAAAATGTTTTTTAATTACTAGAGAGAGGGGTTTCTCGCCTTAGCTTCTTGATCCCAGAAGTAATTCTGATTGTTAGCCTATGGAGATAGGGTCAACAAAGTATAGGTCGAAAATTGAATTTTCATTTACAGTAAATGAGGCTGTAGACATTCCTGGCCATTACAGAGACTTTTACTACTGAATATCTTGGAGGCATTATTAGGCATATGCCAGTTTAAAGTAGAGGATTTAAGACCAGTAAAACTTTTGGAAAGTAAATAGTAATTGACAAGATGACATCATTAACATCAAGTAATTAGAGAAATTTCTAAGGCCCACCTTCCTAAATATTGTACAAAAAGAACAAAATAGGGTCATTACTTTTACTACCTTCTTTCATAAATTGTTGCATATGAGTGTGAAGGTGATTATTACCCTTAGAAACTTCCCACCAGATTACCCTGTATTTTGACTATATGTAGACTGTCACCTCCATTTCACATGCCTAGCTGTTCAGGGTTTCAATACTATTGTGTTGTATGTGAGTCTATGAATCAGACTGTTGGCTGACAAAGTTGTTTGAGGCACTAAGGAAGTCAGAAGAACACAAGAGGATGATCAGCAGCTGGAAAGGTTCCCAGTACACATCAGAATCTGAAAAAGAGAGCTTTAGGAATAAGTGTTTTGGCATTCCCACAGCAACAGTTTACTGATGGCACAGAAACTGCATTTTTCAAGGCTCCTATTGTAGATACCTTCCAGCTGTTTTCTGCTCATTTGCCTTTGTTCTCTACCCATAGACAGCAAACAATATTTAATAGGTATTTTTCCTTCAAAAACAAAGCTCTTTTTAAAAAGTTTATTCTAAATCTATTATACCTTTCCTTTTGACTCTATCCCACTCTAAAGTCACGCTTCCAAACCTTTTCATCCCTTCTCCGACTTCCCATGGCTCACTCTTCCCCCTCCCCTCCAAATCTCTTAACTGAGAACTTTGACTTATTTTGCAGGAAAAAAATTTGAGGCCATTTACTGTGAATTCTTTCTTTTCCTCTATTCCTTATCTTCTACTTAGGTGTCACTGGTAACTTTGTCTTCCTTAGCTCCCATTTTACATGACAAAATGGCCTTACCCCTTACCAAGACTAACAGTTCTAATTGTTTATCCTGTCTTCCAACCGATTGACCCTCTCTGCATATATCTTTCATTTATTTTCAGTCTCTTCTCTATTGGTTCATTCCTTCTGCCTACACATATGTCCATGTTTCCCCCATCCTGATAAAATCCTTGGTTGATCCTTTCAACCCTGCTAATGATTGTCCTATATCTCTTCTGTTCTTTGTACCTTAAAAAGACCATCTACAAAATGGAGCCTCCATTATCTTTCCTCTAACACTCTTAATTCCTAACAATTTGGCTTCTGACATTTTTGTTCTACCAAAACTTTTCTTTCCAAAGTTATTTATTAACTCTTAGTTGCCAGCTTAAAAAGCCTTTTCTCAGTCTTCTCTACAGCCTTAAACACTGTAGATCACTCTTCTCTTTGACACTCTCTTCTCTCTAGGCTTCCATGACACCATTGTTTCCTGGTTTTCCTTCCATTCCTCTATCCTCTTCGCTGGATCTTCCTCTAGATCACATCCTCTAATATAGGTATTCCTCAGGATTAGGTTTGGATCCTCTTCCCTTTTCCCTTTATACTGCTTCACTTGCTGATCTCATCAGCTCCCATGGATTTAATTATGATCTCTATGCTAATCACTCTCAAATCTACCTTTTCTATACCAATATCTCTACTGACATAATCTCACATCTCCAAAAGAACTAATTTTTTCTTCTAAGCACTTTCCCCATCTTCCCTATTACTATATAGAGTATAAAACCATACTCTCAGTTCTTTGGGCTCACAACCTAGGAGCCATCCTGGATTTCTCATCATCATCATTCAATCTCCATATCCAAGATACTGATAAGGCCTGTTTTCAACATCTCTAGAATACCTCCTACCCCCTTATTACCTCTAACAACTGCCACTACTATTATTAAAGTCCTCAACACATCAAGTTTTGATTATTAAAATAGCCTGCTGGTGGGGCTTCCTGCTGTGAGCCTTTCCTCACTGCAATCCATCCTCCATTTAGCAACTAAAGTTGTTTTTCCAGGGCCAATCATGTCAACCCCATACTCAATGAAGTTTAATTGTTCCTTATCACCTCTTGGAGAAAATACAGAATATTTTGTGTGGCATTCAAAATCCTTCATAACCTAGACCCGTTTTGTCTTTCTAGGCTTCTTACACCTAACTTGCCAACATGTACTCTTTTTATCCAGTGACATTGACCTCCTATCTGTTCCATCCTTTATGTCAGGGCCGTTTCTCTGGCTATCCTCTGTGCCTAGAAACACTCTAGGAGTGTTTAGGAGTGTCTGAGAAGGAGGGAGGGAGGGAAGAAGGGAGAAAGGAAGGAAGGAAGGAAGGAAGGAAGGAAGGAAGGAAGGAAGGAAGGAAGGAAGGAAGGAAGGAAGGAAGGAGGGAAGGAAGGAGGGAAGGAAGGGAGTGAGTGAGTGAGGGAGGGAGGGAGAGACGGAGGGAGAGAGGGAGGGAGGGAGAGAGGGAGGAAGAGAGGAAGGGAGGGAGGATGGAAGGAAAAAAGGAAGGAAGGAAGAGAAAAGAAGAAGGAGAAGGGAAGAGAGAAAGGGAAAGGGGAAGAGGAGAAGGAAAGAAGGTAAAGAAAGAAAAATGTCCCAAAATCTTATTTCTGATACCTTTTTTTTATTTTTGGAAGGTAGAGAGAAAATAGTTTAGGAATAGTTTGCCCTTAGGTAGCAAAGTTAAGGGGCAGATTACACATATAAAAATGTTCAAACTATACGAGTTGCATTTGTCTTGTTTTCCTGGGAACCATGAATATACTTGAATTTTCTGATTATATGTTGTTGTCATAGTCTCTTGGTAACCGAGGATGACGATTGACTTTGTGCGTTTTTGTGCACAAAGACACCTGTGCATGAAGATTTAAGTGGAAAAGTCGATGCACAGAGACAGTCCCACTCTCTCGGCATTGGAAGCCTGGGTCCAGTGGCACGAAAAGTCATTACACCTGGAGACTTCCTCAGCTGCATTGGATGGCTGTGTTGTCTTTTGTGCTCCAACACGCCCTTAGCACTCCACAGTGCTTTGCTGTGTCGCCATCTCAGCCATTGAACCTTCTTGCTGGTTTCTTCAGCCTGTTCCGCCAAAGCAGTCTTCACATGCTGGGTGAGCAAAGCCCTGGTTCACCAGGGGGTCTACGATCCGATGGCTACCCTCACAAGGTTTAGCCAGCCTGTCGAAGCCGTTGCCCGGGGTGTGGCCGCTGCCACATGCTGGCAGCTCCTGGGAGCCACAAGTGAGATTATAAATACTGCTTATATCAATGAATAGTTTTTAGATTAAATTATTAGTGTCCTGGGTGTTGTCAAAACAATTGGACAAAGGGGCATCTGGGTGGCTCAGTGGATGGAGAGCCAGGCCTAGATTCAGGAGGTGTCCTAGGTTCAAATCTGGCCTCAGATACTGTCTAGCTGTGTGACCCTGGGCAAGTCACTTAACCCCCATTGCCTAGCCCTTACTGCTCTTCTGCCTTGGAACCAATAAATAGTATTAATTCAAAGATGGAAGGTAAGGGTTAAAAATTAATTAATTATTTAAAAATAATTAGATAAATACCTTTCTCATGTTAAGATGATCCTATGCAAGGATATTTGGAATATATACAATCAATGTATGCAAATAATAATAACCCAGATTAAGAAGGTGTAGATAATTGTGACCAGTATTATTAGAAGGAATATCCCCATAGATGAATTTATAGTTTATATATTTGATATTAAAGTCAAATGAATAGAAGAATTGTTATGAGTGCAAGGAACATATGAAACTGATGTAGTAAAAGATTGAACCTTTACATTTTGCTTTCTTAAAGTTCTAATTTGATTCTTCCTCTTTGGGGAGAAGTTGAAATTCCTCTAAAAAAGTCACAAAACCATTTAGATCCTTCATTCTTTTTCTTTCTATTTCTCCCCTATAACTCACCATCTGTGGAGACCACAAGGAGGGAACCAGTTGTTAGTGGGTTTTTCTGACTGGGTTAATGAAAGGAGATTAGGACAGAGATAGAACTATGCCTATCCTTTGACCTAGCTATACCACTGCTAGGTCTGAGTCCCAAAAAGATAAAAGGAAAAGGACTTATTTATACAAAAATAACTATAGTAGTTATTTTAAGCGGTGGCCAAGAATTGGAAACTGAGGAGATACCCATCAATTGGGGAAAGACTGAACAAGTTGTGGTATATGACTGTGATGGAATACTATTTTGCTATAAGAAATGATGAAGGAGATATTTTCCAAAAAGTTCGAAAAGTCTTTCATGATCTAGTGCAAAATGAAGAGAGTAAAACCAGGAGGATATTGTACACAACAATATTGTAATGATGCTCAACTGCAAAAGACGTAGCTACTCTGATTGATATGATGATCCATGACAGTTTCAAAGTATTCATGATGAAAATGCTTTCTACTCTTCAGAGAGCAAACCGATGAACTCTGAGTGCAGATTAAAGCATATTTTTCATATATTCATTTTTATTTCTCTTTATTTTATATATGAATAATATGAAAATCTGTTTTGCAGACTTCACATCTATAATGATGTCATATTATTTACCTGCTCAATGAATAAGGGAGGAATTGGAGGGCAGAGAAAATTTGGAACTCAAAAAAGAATGTTATATACATATACATTTATTATAGACATGATATATATGTGTAAATGTAAAAGTATGTGTATGTATATATGTGTATATATATGAATATTTTATATACACGCATACATATATGTATAGCAGTTGGGTGGCACAATGGATAGAAATCTAGTCAGGAGGAGCTGAGTTCAAATCCAGCCTCACATAATTCTTGTGTGACCCTGAGCTTTTCATTTTTTGCTGCAGTTTCCTTATCTGTAGAATGAATTGGAGAAAGAAATGGCAAATCACTTCCGTATCTTTGCCAAAAATACCCCAAACAGGATCACAAAAGTTGGATACAAATATATATATATATGTATGTATTTTGAGACAAGGTTAATTTCTAGGAGCTTCCATTGCTGCAGCAAAATGTCTGAAGCAAGAGATAGGAAAGAGGAACATTTAAATCAATAGAGAAGGGAATACACAGAGGGTGAGGAACTGAAGAATTTTTCTGATCATTTTCCCCTTTCTATCTCAGGTTCTAATTAAATAAAACAGATTATTGAGAGCCAAGAAAATTACATATTTGTGGCTATAAACTCCTCCTTTTGGTTTCTTTCCCCACTAAATTCCTTTAGTCATTTTGATGTAAGCACCTGTGTGTTGGAAATGAGGGATTTAGTAAAGGGGGAAAATACTTTCCATCTCTGGATTGCAGATTTTCATGGGGATGGGGGTCTCATAAACATTCAATACAGCTCTTATGTATTAGAGTCATAAAGTACAGTAAATATACACACAGCTCATTTATGTTTGCTCTGAGAAGTATGCCTTAAAACTAGAATTTCAAAGCAGTCTCCTATAGGACATGTAATTCCACATGGGATTCTGGGCACCATGAGGCCTAATGGAGCCTCAGCCAATGTATGTGCTTTTGTATACCAAATAGCCACAAGGCAGGAATTCATAGCATACCAATTTACTCTAGTCCCAATAAAAATCATAAACACCTAGGACAGCTGTAGAATAAGGGCTTCATTTATAGAAGGAAAGCGTGATATAAAGTGATACTCCCTTGCAAAGAAACAGCTTAGATAAATAAATGCATGATGACAGCAGCTCGCTGGAGTGTTTCTCTTCAATTCTGGGCTATTCTCTAGTCATAAAATTGGCCAATGAATTTGCTTCACTTACTTACTCTTCCACGTTAATAGTAATCAAATTCATCTCCACTCTCGTAAAGAGACCTAGAAAAGAGATGCATTTCAAAAACAGGATTGTCAACTCACTTTCTTTGATTGTGTATACATTATACTAATTTGTGCCATATTTTAAGTTGAGAAGAACAAACAAATAAATCCATGTATCACTTCAAAATTGGGTTGGTAATTCAGATTTTTGTAATGTTTCAACTAATTGGCCCTTCTTGAAAGTGCAGGATAACTGGCAATAATCCAGCACTTCCAGCATGCCTATGCTTTTAGGATGAGGGTGTTCTTCCCCTCTCCTATTATTCTCCCCAGTGATAATTTCTCCTCCACTCTTTCATAAGTAACAGTCAAAGAAATTCGCACGTGATTCCTATGAGATTATAAAAAGGACCGCTGTGGGGAAGGTGGGGAATAAAAGGGAAAGGGGGAATACATTCTGCTACTCAGTAGAAGAAACAATTGCCTTCAGCATGATCTAAATCAGCAGCCACTCTGCATATCCCAGGGTGAAGGGAAATTACCTCTCAATGGAATACCCAAAGGCATGTCGTGTGTTGGCCCGTGACTATTCCCTCTTTATGAGAGCAATTGGAATGATGCTGAGTAAGAGGCTATTGTGAATTATGCATTGTCTTCATAGAGGTTCCAGAGTGAGCTATAAGCTGGATAGCCTGGAGTACCTCTAAGAGCCCTGAACGTGAGCTCAGGAGAGGTCTGGGTTTGAAGGCGAATTCTGATCCTTGCCAAATGCATGCCTATGGGTAAAGTTACTTAACCTCTTTGGGGCCTCAGTTTCCTGAAAAGTAAAAAGGGAATATTGCGACTGGTATGGAGTACCTACCTCATAGGACTGTTATAAAGATCAAGTGAACTAATGCTTGTAGATCAAACCTTAAATCACTATACTAGTGTCTCAAAAATAAGAATATAATTTTAAGATATTTAAAAACAACAAATCATCCTTTAAACATCACTGAAACTTTGATATGCCTTTTATTAATATCATGGGATCTTAGCTATAGATCTGAAAGTCACTTCACAGGCAATCTAGTTTAGTCCCATCAAAATTTCATAGATGAGGACACTGAGGTCTAAGGTGGCTAAGTAATTTGGCATTTCATAAAAATAACAAGTTTCAGGAAATATTTGAACCCAGGTCCTCTAACTAGAGAATTAGTACTCATTCTATTCTGCTTTGCTGTCAATTGTTATTATAGGAAATTGATTAACAAACATTTATTAAGCATCCAGTATGTGCTATGCATTAGGAATGCAATGACAAAAACAAGATCATCTCCATGTTCAGTTAAATATAATATACACACAGTTAACTATGAGACACACATATATACACATATAAATTACTTATAGATTATATATATACACATACACAATTATTACTAATCAACTGGAAGAATCGCAAACAACTGAAAGAATCAGAAACAGTTTCTTGAAGGAATGCTATAACTTGAGCTGAGCTTTGAAGAGAAATAGGGATTATAGGAAGCAGAGGTCACAGAGTATCAAGGAGAATCAAGAGAGAGAATGGCCCATTCAGAGAATGACAGAAAATGAACCTGTCTTCTTTCCTTCTCTCCTCTCCCATTTATTTCCTTTTCCTTTCCAATCCTTTATCCTCTCCTCTCCTGCATTCTTTCTCCTCCCTTTCCCCCTCCTCTTCTCCTCATAACCAGCAATTTATTTCCAATTTGATTTATTACCAATTCAATTCATTTCCATCAAAAATTTATCTTGAATTCAATGGAAATAAACATGAAGGCTAAAATTGATTCAAAAATAGCTCCACAGGTACAGCTAGGTGGCTCAGTGGATAGAGGACCAGATCTGAAGTCAGGAGGATCTGAGTTCAAATTTGGCCTCAGACACGTCCTAGCTATGTGACTCTGGGTAAGTTACTTTTAACTCCACTTGCCTAAGGCTTGTCCTTCTACCGCAGAGTTGTTACTAAAACAGAAAGTAATGGTTTAAAAATAGGGAAGACATGGATGACAGTAGTAATTTTAAAAAGGACTTGGAGGTCTTAGTGGACTCATTATAGGTCATCAGTGTGTTATGGCAACCCAAAAAGCTACTGAAGTCTCAATACTACAGACAAAGAACTTCTAAGAATGAAGGGGGAAGAGTCCCTTTGTACTCTGCCCAACCAAGACCTTATCCAAAATAGTGTTTTTGGCTCTGGGTAACACAGTTTATAGATACTGGCAAACATGAGTATCCAGATGAGGTCAAACAGGATTGGAAGGATTGGAAATCCATGTCCTATTGGGATTGGTTGAAGAGACTAAGGATGTTAATCCTGCTATAGACATGTGTTTCTTTGGGTATGGAAGAAAGAAAACCATACACATACAGGCACACATTTTTATTGTTCAGTCATTTTTCAGGTGTGTTCAACTCTTCAGGATCCTACTTGAGCCTTTCTTAGCAATGATACTGAACTGGTTTTTCATTTCCTTCTCCAGATCTTTTAACAAATGAGAAAACTGGGTTATGTGACTTGCCCAGGGACACACAGTCAGAAAGCATCTGTGGCCAGCTTTGAATTCAGGTCTTCCT
Source organism: Monodelphis domestica (assembly GCF_027887165.1). Lineage (NCBI taxonomy): Eukaryota > Metazoa > Chordata > Mammalia > Didelphimorphia > Didelphidae > Monodelphis > Monodelphis domestica. The sequence continues at coordinate 267,911,126 of NC_077227.1, forward strand.
GAGTCCAAGCCCAGTGCCCTATCACCTAATTTCCCCCATTGTTTTTTGTTGTATTTATCCATTTTTTAGGCATGTGTTACTACTTGTGATCCCTTTTGGGGTTTTCTTGGCAGAGATACTAGAATGGCTTGCCATTTCCTTCTCCAGCTCATTTGACAGATGAGGAAACTGAGACAAACAGGGTTAAGTGATGTGCCTTAACTCCTTAATTGCTCTGTCCTTCAGTTTCCTTAACAAGGATAATAATAGGAATTATGTCATAAGGTTGTTATGAGGATGAAATGAGATAATTTTTGTAAAGTACCTTGCAAACTTTAAAGTGTTATATAAATGCTAGTGATTAAAATTATTTTGAGCTCAGAGCTACAAATCTGAGCTGCAGGCTACACATACTATTATCATTTCTTTTTTTCTTTTTAAACCCTTTGGTTCTAAGATAGAATGGTAAGGGCTAGCAATGGGGGTTAAGTGACTTGCCCAGGGTCACGCAACAGTACTATACTTCTTAAAGCAGCACTGATAATGAAATGTTCTAAAATTGGAGACACATCTGGGAGGGAGCATCAACATGCAACAATCCCATATGAATAAATAGACATGGTTTCTTAGCAACTCAGATATAACATAGGCATTATGATACAGTGGATAGAGTGCCAGAACTGGAGTCAAGAAGACTTATCTTCTTGAGTTCACATCTGGCCAGAGATACTTATGAACTGTGTGTCTATGGGCAAGTCATTTAACCCTGTTTGCCTCAGTTTCCACATCTATAAAATGAGCTAGAGAAGGGAATGGCAAACCACTCCTGTATCTCTGCCAAGAAAACTCCAGATGGAGTCACAAAGGATTGGACATGCCTGAAAAGGCTGAAGCATGGTTCACCTTGGGTTGTTGGGGGTGAAGAGGCTGCAATCAACAATTCCACCCATAATCAGCATGCTATTTCATATGTTTCATGCATTCTCTACATTTTTGCCACAAGTGGAAACACGAGTTTTTGCCATGTGTTTGGCATTGTTTTTTACATATGCCTAGCATTTTTTTAAACCACATACACAACTGCTGAGTCTAAGAAGCTGGAGTGTTCTACCCACTCCTTTTCCACGAAGGGGCCCTTCTCAACTTGGAACCCAACCCCATCATCTAGACTAGGTTCAGTCCAGGGGCAAGCTTGGCCTATTCTAAGGGGAGTTAGGCTTCACATTAATTAGCTCATTACACCCTCCCACTTTGATGCCTTGGAGGATTACTTAGAGCTAAGATTTGGGGCTCATGTCTAGGTGAGTAGAAAGATGCTCAATATACAGTGTGAATCAGGGCAGTGAGGTGGCTTGGTAGATAGATACTGAGTGTTCAAGATCAGAGTTCCTGGGTTCAAATCTGGTGTCAGACACTTCCTAGCTGTGTGACCCTGGGCAAATCACTTAATCCTATTTGCCTAGTTCTTGTCACTCTTCTGCCTTGGAACCAACACAGTATTGGTTCTAAGATAGAAGGTAAGAGTTTAAAAGAAAAGACAACTAGAAGTTAAAAAAAAAAAGACAGCTATACACATTGTTAAAACTTAATGAATCAGTAACATAGCCACTGTTACAATCCGCTACAAAGTTGTCATAGCTTGATCACTTGGGTTGATGGGGATATGATTGGGGATGTGGACTCTAAATGATCACCCTAGTGCAAATAATAATATGGAAATAGGTCTTGATCAATGATACATGTAAACCCAATGGAACTGCTCATTGGCTACAGTAGGGGATTATGGGGAGGAAAGGGAAGGAACATGAACCTTGTAACCATAGAAAAATATTCTAAATCATCTAATTAAATAAAATTAAAAAAAAAACAAAGTTAAATCATAAACATTGGGATATGAAGTTATTTATAGGACATTAGACATTTTTCATTTTACTTCTGCTTTTCACTGTGTTTCTCAGAGTTCGTATTTTCCAGCAAATCAGGCCAGGGATTACCCTCATCTCATCCCCGCAGTAGTTGCAGTGGACACCTTATGAAATATATTTGTTGTTCAGGGGGGACAACTCTTCATCACCTCTTTTGGGGTTTTCTTGACAAGAATGCTGGAACAATTTACCATTTCCTTTTCCAGTTTATTTTATATATAAAGGACATGAAGCAAACAGGGTTAAATAACTTGCCCAGAGACACACAGCCCTTGCCTGATTTGAATTTATGAAGTTGAGGATACTGAATTTGGTCCAGCACTCTATCCACTGTACCAACTAGTTGCTCTAAATATATAGCTGGTATAGACTGAGGGGCCAGGATTTCCAGATCTCTTCAATTCACAATACTGGCCCCCCAATCCTATATTTGTCCATTGCAGAATCACTATTCACTCATCTAGAACTGGAAAAGATGAAAAAACAAAAGAGACAGCTCCAAAACCACTATCAAACTCACTTGGGCAGGGCACTTGCTCAAGGTTACCTGGTGCCTGTGGCGGGAATAGTATGCACTGCTATTCCTACCATATTTCATGTAGACAAATTAAAACAATTCTAATACCTTCCACAACTGGAAAAAGAAGAGAAAGAGCCAAGAGCAGAGTCACTCCCTTTTCAAAGGTTCACTAAATTATTAGCTCTTCCTGTTCAATCACTAATCAGTCAGTAAACATTTATTTAGCATCTACTATAAGGTAGACGTTATATTAGTGGCTGGCAAATCAAGAAGAGGGAAAAGATAGGTTTTGCCCTCAAGGACTTTACGGTCTAATGGAGGAGACAGCATACAAATAAATATATACAAAGTAAGCTATATACAGGATAAATGAGAAGTAATTAAGAAAAGTGGGGGTGGGGGGGGCAGCTGGGTAGCTCAGTGGATTGAGAGCCAGGCCTAGAGACAGGAGGTCCTAGGTTCAAATTTGACCTCAGACACTTCCCAGCTGTGTGACCCTGGGCAAGTCACTTGACCCCCATTGCCTAGCCTTTACCACTCTTCTGCCTTGGAGCCAATACACAGTATTGACTCCAAGACAGAAGGTAAGGGTTTAAAAAAAAGAAAAGAAAAGAAAAGCAAGACACTAGATTTAAGAGAGTTAAAGGAAAGCTTCCTGTAAAAGATGAGACTTTATTTGGGACTTAAAGGAAGCCAAGAAGAAACCTGCTAGTTGGAGTGGAGGAGGGAAGTGTTCTAGGCAGGGAGGACAGTCAGATAAAATGCCCTGAGACAAGAAATGGAGTGCCTTGTTTGTGGAAAATCCAAGAAGACAATGTCACTGGATAGTACATGTTGGCAAGTAAGGTGTAGAAGAAAGGTAGGAAAGGTAGGAGGGGGCTACTTTGAATGACACACAAAGCATTCTGTACTTGCTCCTGGAAATGTTAGGCAGTCCCTGGAGTTTTGTTGAATAGGGGACAAACATGATTGAACTTGTATTTTAGAAAAACCACTTTAGTGGCTGAAAGGGAAAATGGATTGGAGTGGGGAAAGCCTTGAGGCAGGTAGACCCAGCAACAAGTTATTTCAATAAATCAAGGCCTGAGGTGATGAGGACCTGCACTAGAGTAGTGGCAGGATGAGGAAACATAAGTTGATGTGTTCTAGAGATGTTGCAAAGATAAAATCGACAGGTTTTGTCATTTTCTTGGATTTGGGGGTAGAGAGATGATCAGGAATTCAGGATGGCTCCTAAGTTGTGAGCCTGAGATTGGGGAAATGGCATTATCCTCTACAGTTAAAGGAAAAGTAAGATATGGGGACCATTTAGAAGGAAAGATAATGAGTTCTGTTTTGTACATATTGAGTTTAAGATGTCTATTGGGCATCCGGTTTGAGATATCTGTAAGGCAATCGGAGATGTGAGATTGGAGATCAGCAGAGATTTGGGGGCAGGATAGGTAGATTTGATAGTCATTATTGTAGAGATTATAATTAAGTACATGGGAGGTGATGAGATCTCCAAGTAAAGTAGAATGGAGAGAGAAGAGAAGGACCATGACAAAACCCAGAGGGATAGCTGTGGTTAAAGGGTGTGATCTGAATGAAGATTCAGCAAAGGGAACAAAGAAAGAATGGACAAATAGGAGGAAAATCAGAAGAGAGTGTTCTCCAGAAAAACTAGGGAGAAGAGGGTCATGTAGGATAGATAGTGTGACCAACAGTGTTAAAAGGTTGCAGGAGGTTTAAGAAGGCTGAAAATTGAGAAAAGCCCATTGAATTTGGCAATTAAGAGATCAAGAGTAACTTTGGAGAGAGCAGTTTCAGGAGGAAGATGAATTTGGAAGCTGGGTTGTTAGAGGTAAAGAAGGAATTTTTTTCTTTTTTTTCCCTTTATTAATTTAGAATATTTTTCCATGGTTACATGATTCAGGATCTGTACTTTACCCCCCACTCTTCCCTCCCCACTCCTGAAGCCAACAAGCAGTTCCAATGGGTTATACATGTATCATTGTTCAAAACGTACTTCCATGTTATTCACATCTGCAGTAGAGTGATCTTTTAATATCAAAACCTCAATCATATCCCTATCACACTATGTGATCAATCACATATTTTTCTAATGCATTTGAAGGAAATATTTTTTAAAAGAATGAAATATAGATTTTTGGACATAGATAATGTCAAAATGTGCTTCTCTTGGATAAGCATATTTATTATAATTTATTCCATACTTATGACAATCATGTGTATTATATTATTATTTTGTTATATATTATATTAAATAAAAATAAATTTAAAATGATAACTACAACAAAAATAGGGATTTTGCACATGGGATACTTCAGCCATGAAAGGAGTAGTGTAGGTTCTTAGAGGGAATTTTCTCTTTGTATCCTCAATGCCTACAACAGTGACATATCTAGGGAATAAAGACTGGGTCTGTTGGTTCATTGGATCATTGAGCTCCTAGTGAGGGATTTCCTCTATAGTAGCCATCAGAGGCAACTTATAGTCTTAGAGAATTGCCTAGAGCATAATAAGATAAATGACTTGTTCAGAGTCACACAGCTAGTATGTACAAGAAGCAGGCCCTACCCAGCTTTTCCTGTCTTTTAAGCAGGCTCTCTATCCATTCACTCACATATATAGTAATATGGTTAATAAATGGATAAACAAATAAAAGTAATAGTTTGCTAAAGATGAATAGGAAAAAAATAGGTAAGGGGGCAGCTAGGTGGCTCAGTGAAAAGAGAACCAGGCCTAGTGTTGGAAGGTCCTGGGTTCAAAAATGGCCTCAAATACTTCCTAGCTGTGTGACCCTGGGCACATCATTTAATTCCAGTTGTCTATCCCTTACCACTCTTCTGTCCTGGAACCAATATTTAGTGTCAATTCTAAGACAGATGGTAAAGTTTAAAAAAATAGATAAGACCTGAGCATAATTATGGGAGTCAACAGAAGTATTGAACCTATAATATAAGGAATCTATACTATAGATGTTCTTCCCTAAGTATTCTGTCACCCATGTCTATAACTTCAGCATCCCTGTTTCATCCCTCACTCTTTCACATCTCACATATTCAATCCATTGCCAAATCTTGTCATTTCTACCTTTAGAGCATCTCTCTTAGGCATTTACTCCTCTCTACTCACAATCCCAAGCATTTATTTACTAAACACCTTCTATTATGATGCCAGGAACTATGCTAAGTGCTTTTAGAATACTCATAAAATCAGGATGATTTTTTTTTCTCTTTTTTCCCCTTCTTCACATGCGTTGTCAAATATACTTATTTCAAGTCAATTAGCGATAGAAAAACACTTTCACCATTTTCTATTTATGGCATTATGTACTTTTATAATAAAGCTAGGCCTTTCATGATTTCAGTGAATGAGAATGGCAGGAAGGGGGCTGATGGAGATGGAGAACAAACTGGAAAAAAAGTACAACTCCAAAAAAAGTGATACAAATAAAAGAGCAATAGCAATGAGAGATATAATCATTTGAATTGGGTCAATAAGGTTCAAATTTCTGGAGGGCAAATAAATCTGTAATGCATATATGTGTATGTATATTTATGTATATATGTATGTATATATACACATACATACCCATATACCCATGGGACAGCTAGGTGGTACAGTGGAAAGAGTGCAGGTCCTAAAGTAAGACTCTTTCCTAAGTTCAAATCTGGTCTCAGACACTTAATAGATGTGTGACTTTGGGCAAGTTACTAAACCCTGTTTGCCTCAGTTTCTACATCTATAAAATGAGCTGGAGAAGGAAATGGTAAACCACTCCATTGTCTGTCAACAAACTCCTAAACAGGATCACTGAGAGTCTGATACAATGAAAATGACTGAACAACAAATATATATATATATATGTAAATATATATGAACCCACACATAAATACAAATGTATATATACAGATACATGTATGTAAAGTATAAATACGCATATTATATATAACATAAATGTGTATATACAACATGTACTATATCTACACACATTTTTATAAATGTACAAATGTGTGTCACTATTTTTAAGTTATGTTCTAGATTACCATTGGTTAGGTTCTCCATATAGAAGAAAATTGTTTTTAGAATAGCAGTGTTCCAGGATAGACAAAGAAGAGGACTGAAAAGGGACCATTGGATTCATTTAAGGTCATTAATAATCTTGAAGAGGACAATTCCAATGGAGTAGGAGGGTTGAAACAAGTTTTCAAGGTTTGGAGGAATAAGAAAATGACTGTAGTAAATACTGTTGATTTTTCATAGATGTGTAGCAATAAAGTAGAAGAGACAGGATTAGAGTTTGATATGGGTAGCAGGGTCAAGGGAACTGATTTTTTCCTTAAAATATAAGGCAGTTTAGGGTAGGAAATATTTTTTTAAAGGGCTAGGTAAGACCTGAGCATGATTATGAGAATCAACAGACGTACTCAACCTACACTATAGTGTGTTATAAACCTTAACATGCCACAGAAATGCTAACTAGTAATGTTTTTGTCACCATTCATCAATGGTGACATAATGTTTTGTCATCATTCACTGCATACACAAAAAAAGAAAGGGAACAATAGCCCAGAGGAAAAGGTTGGATTAGATCAAGAGCAAAGGAAGAGGACTAGAAAGGACTTTCTCCTAGTCTGAAGAAGGAGTGGTGGGAAGAAAGTAAATGGGTGAGGAAAATAGGAGTGGAGTTGACAGATGTCCAGTTGTATAAATTATAACTTTTTAGATAACTGTTATGGGCTCCTGCTAAGACTGAAAGGGAATGGAAAGAGCATAAAGTTGGAAGTTGAAGAAAGAAAAATTGTAAAACCCTCATTGTGGGTATTGTGATAGAAAATCAATTAGAAATGAATAAATAAAAATTACCATAGTGGCCGAAGAGCTCAATTGAAGTTAAATAGCATATGCCATATTTCCTATATCTCGAGATGCTTTTGTCACATTTTTCATTATACATTCATATTAATTAAGATTGAGTTGGATCATTTTCATATCCTGGACTTTAGTTTGGTTCTTGATTACTAGAAATTTTATTTAAAGTGTTTCCTTTTTATTCTTCTTCCTTCTGTTCACTAAGATGACCCTCTTTACTGAAAAATATTCATTTTCCAAAGGTTTTTTTATCACAAGTCTCTGATAGTGGTATGAATACAGCTTGATGTTATCAGTTTTACTTCACAATCAAGTCAGTTTTTTAAATAAATATCTTTCTGGTTGACTATTATTAAAGCTGACCCTACTAAATAATCAGCCAGAATAACAGTATTTACCTATAGCATCACATAATATTATCTCTGCCTGCGAAATCCTACCCATGTTTCAAAGATTGGGTCAAATGCCATCTCTTCTACACAGATTTCTCTGATCCTACTTGCCCCTAGGCAGTAGAAAACACCCATTCTCTTATTTGAGCTCATAGAATTGTGTCCTTTGCACTTATATTTTAATTTCTATTCCTTTGTACATGGGGTGTATGTGTGTTCAAGGAGGACTAGCACCTCTGGTGTGAGGGCTTGCGGAGCTGCTTTCAGATAAGCTCATCCACCTTTGATGTCCACTCAGCACACAACTCTTATCTGTGTCTCTAAGAAGCTGTAGCATGCACTGCAACCACATCCTAATAAACCATGTTGGCAAGTGGGTTAAACCAGATTGAAGGTAACTGATAAGCCCCCAAACTCATGAATGAGTGAGGGAATGTCTAACCCAAGTATGTGAAGACTTCCCCCAGTGGAATGGGCAGATGAGAACAATTTGTTCCAACAGCCATGAAGATAGCTGAAGTAGGTGCTGTTAAGGGCTTAGAGCTTGGTCAGACAATGAATACACCATGGTCATACATTGCTTCCTGTTGTTCTGTTCTTTTGTCTTGCCACTGAACTTCAATGACTCCAGGAGAGAGAATGAGGCTGATTACTCTAAGCAACTCTGCCTCACAAATTCAACTCATGCACAAGTCAAGACATTATTTTGTGATGTCACTGGTCCTTTTCAAAAATGAAGAATAAATAACAATAACTTTGTGCAAGGATTTTTATCTTTCCTACTTTTCTTGTCTCTCCTTTTCTTTCATTTTCTGTTATATTCTGTTATATATTATAGCATACTTGAGACAAAGACTATATTTAATTTATCTATGTACATCCTAATACCTAACAATTCTTTGAACACAATATAAATTTAAAGAGAAAAGAAAGTGAATAACTATTCTTAAAATGTTAATAGGTATAATTATGCCTAGCTTGGACAGTTATTAGCTATGTGGCTTTGGACAAATCACTTAACCTGTCTCAGCCTCAATTTCCTCATCTACAAAATGAGGAGGTTGGACTAGATGATCTCTTAAGTTCTCTTCACCTCTATCCCTCTAAGACTTGTTATTATTTGTGAGGTTTGTGGTAGAAAAATTTTTGTTCAGGTATAGTTTGGAATGGATGACCTCTGAAGTATCTTAACATCTCTGAGATTGTATGAAATATTGTCATAGAAATAGGTAATTAAATCTTCTTCCTCCATTATTTTTTGTTTTACCAATTAGAGATTTAGTGTATCCTTTAAATAGGTTATCTAATTATATGATAACTTTGATTATTATACTACATTATACTGTGCCTTTTATTATTTAAACTTTTGTTAGCTCATTAAGGAATCCATCTTCACTAAAAATTTTAATTGCATTCATTCATTTATTATTTATTTATTATTTAATTAATACATATTATATATTTAATCATATTCATATACACAGTTATACACATTATGCATTATTTAATGCATATCTATTGTGCCTTCATTATTTGTTTAATTTTTAAAATTTTGTTAATATACTGTTGTACTCAAGCACTGGACTAGGAGTTGATGGGAAGGACATACAATTAAAATGAGATATAATTCTTGCCCTTCTGGATCTTACCCTACAATCCATATTGGGAAAAGAATCATGGCTCTGGGTCTAATGTCAAGCTTGAAATTAGAGATAATTTAGACAGTGAATTCAAACAATGCACTTCACTTTAATGGTGAGACATGATTCTGACTCATAATACCACAGAAACATAGATAAGTGTTATACACATGATTATATGATAAATATAAAACCAACAGATGGTTCCAAAAGATCAGTCACTCTTTACTCGAGTTGCAGAGGAACTCTGTCTTCTCCACTTTTTATGGGGATGATATTTTCTTAGTAGCTTATTCCCTTTCAGGGGTGTGGTTTTTGGTTCAAACTCAGGGTGCCAATATGGCTGCCCAGCCTTGTTCTCTTAGCTACTTCCATATTCCCTCCCACCCCAACCAGCTCTCATTCAGGAGAATTTGGTTCATAGAATTTTTCTCTCTTTCCCTCCAAAACACTTTTATCTCAGTGAAATATGTAACTCATGAATTTCCAACAAGATTGCTCTGGCAACTTCAACTTAAATGTTCAAATCTTCAGTGATTTAAATCTGTTCCTGTTTGAGTTTCCTCCTTTCTTCCCAAGGTCCTGCAAAGACTCAAGTAAGCTGAGTTGGCACAGATTTCCATAGCTATCCAAATGAATGATGAGAAAATCTAAAAAATAGTTTTGAATATGGCCACACAGGTTGTAAGCCACAAGGAGAGAGGGGAAGAAAAACAGCATGACTAACTTTCTCCTCATCCTGCTCTTCCCTGAAAAATAGGCAAAAGTGAAGGAGTGGATGAGGCTAAGGTAAATGAGAAGAGAACAGCTATCTTCTTTCCTTGGGAGATTCCAAGACAATCTTACCAATAGACACATGATTCAGAAAATCTGATTAAGTTCTAAGAAGGTCTAGACAGTCCTTTCACCATGAAATCTCTCTGGCCCATGGGGCTCTTTCTTGGCATGGGGAACAAAATATTTTTGGACTGCAACTCAGCCTACATTAAAAAAAATTTAGTATTGAAACCCTGACTGGGATGCTGGCTTGGCTCTAGCCTCCACCATTCTCCATCATTCTCAGGGTCAAGTCTTTTGGCTATTGCCTTCGTCTTCTTAGACCGGAATTTGTGATTCTTTCAAGAAGAGTAGTGGGAACAGAATCCTTCTGGTTGAAAACACCAAAACTCTCTGACCAGTACCCAGACCTCCAACATGCTTAATATTCTCAGTCTTTGAGAGAAGTGATACAAATGTTTATGTTTTGGTCCAGACCTGTGGTTTCATTAGTTTAAAGAATTCTTAAAAGAAAAAGAACCTATTGGTACAAAAATATTTATAACCTCGTTTTGAGGTAGCAAAGAATTGGAAACTAGGAAGTCTATTTGTTGGTGAATGGCCGAGCAAGTTGTGGTATATGATGGTAATGGAATATTATTATACTATTGTTAGAGCAAGCAGGATGATTTCAGAAAAATCTGGAAAGACTTATATGAACCCATGCAAAGTGGAGTGAGAAAAACTAGAACTTTTTATATAGTAACAGCAATATTGTATGATGATCAACTGTGAATGACTTAAATATCAGCAACACAATGATCCAAGACAACTCCAAAGGGTTCATGATGAGAAATACTATCCACTTCCAGAAAAAAAAAAAAGTTAATGTAGTCTGAATGCAGACCAAAGCATGCCATTTTAAACTTTATTTTCTTCACAGGTTTGGATTTTTTTATGTGTCTTCTATAACATTATGAATATGAAAATGTTTTGCACGATAGCATATGTATAACCAATATCAAATTGCTTATTGTCTCAGAGATGGAGGAGGGGCAGGAGGAAGAACATTGGGAACTCAAAATGTTCAACAGAGGATAAAATTTATTTTTACATTTAATTGAGAAAAAATGAAATCTTACTGAACTTTTAAAAAGGAATTCTTCAGGGAGAAAACTCTTTACTAATAGATGTTTGTAAGAGTTCTGCAATTTATAATTCTAGAGTGTTTTCCTGGATTAAAGAGGTTAAATTACTTGACTAGGGTTACAGAGCTTGTATCTATGAAAGTTGGGAATTGAACTCAGGTGTTCTGACTTCAAGGCCAGCTCTCTATTCACTTGGCCCTGCTGCATTAGAGTCACAAAGGAAATTCTATGTTTATTGTGTCCTCACTTTGTCAAAAGCTCTTCATTCTTGATACTGGCAAACTTTGGTCCTAGTACTAGGGAGGAAAGTTAGCACAATCTTTTCAAATCATAAATACCATGTGAGTTGATTTACATTCCAGGTAAAACTCCAAACTGTTTCTCATTTATTTGAACTTTCTTGACTATTTTAACTATGAAGTCAACTGGCAGCCATTATGTAAGCAGCTGAGGCAATGTTATCAAAATGTCTCTTGGGTAGGAGTGGAGGGAAGATGAAGATATTAAAACGTTCAACATGCTGTTTTTCTGACTCTGTGATTGCAATCACCACATTCCAAAGTGCACAGATTATCCAATTTCAGTCTCACAGAGCTAACATATTATCTTTACATTTTCCATATCCTCTGGAGTTGGAAGATACAGTGGAATGCAAACAGTATAACATTTATATGTAGGTCAGAGGTAAGCAAAGTAGGCAGGGAGGTAACCTTTATCCTGAAAGCTATAAGGGATCATTTAAATTTAAATGTCATTGGTTTGGGTTCATTTGGTGCAACTTGTATTTTGTAGGAATCTCAAATTTCACTGCAGATTGTGGCCAGACTTTGGGTGGTATTGAAGATAATATTTTCTGTTTCCTGTTTTTATAATGTAGTGCTACAAACATTAGTGTGAACAGTTGGGAGGAAGTTAGAAGGTAAGTAGACTGTAGATTTGTAGTCTGTATTTCCAGCTGTTCAATCTGGCTCTTAGTTCCTGTTTCTAGGATTATATTTATGCATGTACCACTGTGAGGAAAAGAATTATCTAAACACATGACATCTCTTGGGTCTTTCCATTTTGGCTGCATAATTTCTGTTCTGTTGACAGCTGCTTGTCATATTCCTTTCCCACTTGGGTGGTCTGATTTGAATGAAGAAGATTGGCCAGGATTAGTATCTACATGATGGCCTTTGGGTGTCACTTTAATTGTCAGGAAATTCTGACCATTACAATTTTGTGTTCCACTCTTCTCACTTCCTTGGAGATCAATGATCACTATAGAGCTCTAATGAATATGATCTCCTGTTGCTACCAAGCTTTTGGAGACATAAGGTTGACTCTTGACTCATGGCAATGGTAGATATTTAGGAATGGAATTACAGAGTCTGATGGAACATTAGAGGTAGAAGAGAACTTGGAGGCTATCTGGTCTAACCCATTCATTTTATAGATGATGGAAACTCCCTATAAATTCAAATTTAAAAGATTCACATTTGATCATAAAATGAAAAGGCAAACCAAAATTATCTTGCATCCCAATTATCTTTGTGCTTAAAGGAAAATGACTGTTTTAGGAATGTGGGGGGGGGGGGAGAAAACAAGACTGATAAATTGAAATTTGTACTTGAAGCTGAACTCACAAACTTTTTAATATTTCCTTATATAAAATTTGTGCTTTCCTCTTGTTCAATCATTTTCAATTGTGCCCAATTCCTCATGATTCCATTTAGGATTTTCTTGACGAAGATCCTGAAATGATTTGTCATTTCTTTTTCCAGCTAATTTTCCAAATGAGGAAATTAAGACAAACAGGGGTAAATGACTTACTCAGGGTCACATAGCTAGTAAGTATCTGAGACCATATTTGAACATAAGAAGATAAGTCTTCTTGACTCCAGGTTTGGCATTCTATCCACTGTAGCACCTAGTTGCCCATTTCTCTCATTAAAAATATTAATTAAAGGTTATATGTGGTCATGGGGAGTTGAAATATGTTGCAAATCTGGCTAGTATTTGCTAAGAACATGTTGGAGCAAAGATTCCATTATGCTCCACTAACTAAATACATGAAGCTAAAAGTAAATAGTTGATGTTGGATATAAAAGTAAATCTAAATTCTCATGATATCATGATAGATATACTTTCTATTTTGTTCTTACTAACACCTATTTTTTACACAAAAATAAGATTTAATATTAAAATTGATTGGTTGAACATCTTTGCTACTTATACAAATACTCGACACTCTCTAAATCTCTAAATTTCTTGTATTCATATTTCCCAAATACCAAAGACTACTCTTATGAGATAATGGGAATAGCCCAATATTATCTCTCCCTAATAATGGAAGCCAGATTGCAGTAATCAAGGGATTAGAAGCATTTGTGGATTTAGTCCCTGAAATTCTACAGAGTTGCTAATGGGGGGTAAGGAAAATTTCCAAAGCCACAGCCAATGTGTTAATGTCTTTAGAAATCCTGAGATAATGGCAATTCTATAGAAATATATCTGCTTGCTCCAACCAATCATTTCATTAAAATGCTGTTAATATATTTTAATCAAATCCCATCATGATGTCACAAAACTTTAGTATAATGCCTTTTGGCTGATTACACAAGAGAAGAATAAAATAGTCTAACTGTCAAACTACCTGCTCTTTGTAACACCATTCTAACAAACTTTATATTTTGGAGACCCAAGTAATGGTGGTAGGGGACAAAAGACCATATAAATCAGAGTCATCAGGTATAAAATTAAAAGGTCAAGTAAACACATAACTCCTGAAAAAAAATCTGTTTATTAAGTAGAATGATCTTTTAATTCAAACTGACAAAATACAAGGTAAAACCCCCTACAAATGTGAAGAAATTCTTTAGTTTGTCATGTTTTTCAAACTTAGCTTGATGTGTTTGAGATTAGTGTAAAACATTCATGCTTTCATTGTCATTTGGTAGTATGACTGAATTGGAGAAGTTAGAAGACAAAAAAAAACCAAACACAAACAAAAAAACTTGCCTTCTTCTATGTACCCATAACACCATTGTGCAATTTTCAATAACAGGGTTTTCTAGCATAACTAAAAGACACATAAATCAGTTTTCTTTAAGAGCTACCTGTGACATCATTCTTTTTCTTGCCCATAACTGAATCATAACAAATTCTTGTTTTCACCTAAGAAAATGTTTCCTCAAAAGTAACTGTAACTCAAAAGTTACAAAAAGTAAATGAGTATAAGAACTGGCTGTTTATTTTTCTCCTTTTTATCAACTCTCTAGTTTGGTAGAGTTACTGATGAGAACTTTAGATTCCTTCTCAGGATGTGCACAGATTTGTTGGCTTCTTGTGGTGGAAGTCATTCATATTTTGTTTTCCATTGCTATGTTTCAGCCTGGCCCTAAAAATCCCCATTTCAGAGTTCTACCTCTTCATTAGACTGAATAGTCTGAATTTATCACCTAAATTAGTTCTAATTTCAGGCTTGACACTAGATCCACAGTCACAGTTCTTTTCCTACTCTGGAAAATTGTGTCCATGGAGTAGAATTCATATGGCACTTGACTTTACACAAAATATTTATTGAACTCAACTAAAAATGAGCTGATTCCTTTCACCCTACCTCCTTCCTGCTGAAATGAAACTTTAAACATATTACCATCTGCTCACTTTTGTGATCCATCCATAACTGTATCATGTAGCCAACTCCTCAAGCCTAGGCAGTTTTAAATGGTTAAAAACTCCTCACTAAAGGAGCATCTTATTTTAAGTCTCAGGTTGTAAAAATTCCCAAGGAGGTCTGTGAGCACCCACTCATTCAGAAAGAGAAACACAAAGGCAGCACATTTCAGGATCAAGGCAAATGAAGTCTTTCTTCCATGCCAGAGACTTGTTTAGAAGATTGTTAGAGGGAAAAATGCAAATAAAGCAGTAACTCTTTGTGTTCACATACCCAAGAGACAGCCAGATTTAAAGTACTATCTCTGAGTACTCACTTGTGATACAAAGAAAGTAATCATGATCACTGAGGGAATAGTAAGATGGTGTTCAAAACATTTAGTATACAATCTCAATTCCAAATGCTATGAACGGATTTTGTTGAGGTGCATGATTAACTCAGTAATGTTAATCAATTAATTAATCAATAAGTATCTACTGATACTAGAAGATACTGTGGTATCAACTGAAACAAAATTTTACCATAATTTTACTTGAAAATTTTTTTCTTCCAATATTTTCATGTAGTTTGGTCCTTCAAGTTATTTTAAAATTCCAGTCCTTCTATTAAATGCTTGATCTAATATTATTTGAACATACCATTTTTTAGGAACAACTAATGAGGGTGGATCCTATGTAAACCATAGCAAGAAATGAACCGCCCAGAATTCTAGAAATGTTCCTACTATTACAAGTAGTAATGGTAAAATATTAGACTTGAAAAATTGCCATCACAATAGTAATTTGACATTCATATCCCAAAGGAAAAATGCAGGGTAATGATTCAAGCTAGGATTCAATGGAATTAACAATTAAAATGAGGAATATCATTGATGTGCTGAATGTTATTAGTCGGTTATACCGAAACGTTGATTCTACAGAAGAGCTTTGTTAGAGTATTTTTCCCATGCATTTTGTAGCCCCACATAGTTTACATTGTTGATGTTTCTGAACACATCAAAGTGATCCTTCTCACCAAGGCCAACCTGTCTACATGTAACCTTGATCCTATCTCTTCTCATCTTCTCCAGCAGATTGCAGTTTCAAATAGACCCTCTGCCAAATTTTCAACCTTTCCTTATCAATTAGTTCTTATATTTTTGCCTTCAAATATGCCCCATTCTCCCCCCCCCCATCCTAAAAAAATGGAACAAAAAAAAAACAGAAAAAAGAAAACATTTTCACTAGATAGACCATAATGTCTAGTCCAAAGTCATAGTGACTGGAGCTACAGAATGGAGAACAGAGAAAAAGTGAATTTTGCTAATCTGCTAAGTTTGGGAGAGGAGATAATGTTCAAGAAACTGGAAACATAGATTGTGGCTATGTGGTATAAGGCTTGAAATTTAACAGAGGAGTTTGTGTCCCTATAGATAATAAGTAGTCATAAGAGTTCATTTATTAGGGGAGTGATATGGACAGAGCCATCCTTAATGAAAATCATTTTTTTCCGAAGGATGAATTAGAGTGGGAAGAGACTTGAGGCAGGGAGGCTAATTAGAAGGCTATAGTGATAATTTAAGGGAGAAGTGATGGGGGCCTGAATTAAGGTGGTAATTATGTGAGAAAAAAAGAAAGAGTTGAAGGAGAAAGATATTTTATAAGTAGAAAAGCAAGATTTAGCAATTGATTGGATATATGGGATAAGGGAGAATGAAGAGATAAGAATAAAGGCAAGTTAAATAAGGGAGACCATAAGAATTGTATAGATTAAAATTAATATTCGATACTCCAAGTATTATTTTAATACTATTTATTAAAATCAACTTAGAAGAAAGAGAAAGTATAAAAACTAAAGAAACCTAGCCAGCAACTCCCTTCTTCCATGCCAGTACAAGCCAGAGAGAGCTTCCTGGAAAGCTCCTTGCCTGATCAAAACCAAACTGAATACCCAATTAACCAATGACTTATGACAGGAAAAGGAAAAAGGGATTGTAGGAAATGTAGTCTCTAGGGTTCAAGATTCTAAATCAACACAGGATCATGGTGACTTGAGAGTTTGGGGGTAAGGTAATGAGTTTTGTATATGCAGAGTTTAAGATGTCTCCAGGACATCCTGTTTGAAATGTCTAATAGGTAACTGGTGAGATTGAAGCTCAAGGGAGAGACTTAGGACTAGATGTGTAGATCTTGGAATAATATAATGAGGTTACAAAGAAAGGAAGAGACAGAGACAGAGAGACAGAGGATTTAAAGAAAAAAATGAAGAAAGTCTAGGAGAAAATCTTGGGGACCACCCATTTTAAATGAGCATGACATGAATAATAAGCCATTGAAGAAGATGGAAAAGGAATATGACAGATAGAAAAATATGATAATTTGTTCTCATGGAGGGTTAAAGTTGGATCTGGGACAACCTTAAAGTAATGTCACAAAAATCCAGAAAGAAAGAAGTATATAGGAGAAGAGAATGGGCAACAGTATCAAATGCAACAGATGGGTCAATAAGAAAATACTATCAGATTTAGTAAATTTGAAGAGAGAAGTTTCAGTTGAGTGATAAAATCATGAGGCAGATTGCTGAAGGTTTAAAAGAGAGTGAGAGAGGAATAGGATTGGTGAATATATATGTAGCTTTTACAAGGAGTTTGATTGAGAAAGGTAGGAGACAAGATAAAAACTTGAGAGAACAGAATGCTCTAGTAAAAGGTTTTTTTTTCCTGTTATTTTAATTTTGTTTCATTATTTGAGGATGGAGGAAATTGGGCATGTTTGAAGGCAATAATATAGGAACCAACCAGTGAGGAGAGGCTGAAGGTTTGACAGAGGGGATATTTGAAACTACAATCTGCTGGAGAAGATAGGAAGAAATAGGATCAAGGTTGCACGTAGACAGGTTGGCCTTGGAAAAAAGGGTTACCTCATTGTCAGAGACTTTAGTTTTCTCAGTAAAGATCTCTCCAAGCTAGAGGAATGAGGAGATAGCTAGAGGAAGATTCCATACTTAGGGTTTTGGCATTTGGTGTTAGGAGATCCCAAGCCTTCAGCTTACTGGTTGAGAAGAATAGCTCACATTTGCATAACACTTTATGATTTCCAATGTATGATCCTTATTACAGTTCTATAGGGTGGTTTAATTATTACTGTCCCCTTTTTACAGATAAGGAAAATAAGTAGTCTTTCTCTTGGAAATGAAAGCTGAAATGAAATAGTCATTTGTTGCAGAGATCATGGAGGGAACCTTTGACTAGGTAATAGCTGGACTAGTTGGTCACTAAGGCTTTCTCCAACTTTGAATTTGTGATTCAGGAAGATCGCAGGGATGGCTCTAGAATTTATCAGAATTTGTGATACTTTGAAAATACAACTACAGGACAGTTAAGCAACTCAGTCAATTGAGAACCAGGTACAGAGATGGGATTCAAATCTGGCCTCAGCCACTTCTTAGCTGTGCAACCCCAGGCAAGTCACTTCACTCCCATTGCTTAGCCCTTATCATTCATCTGTCTGGAACCAATATACATACAGTATTGATTCTAAGATGAAGGTAAAGGTTTGAAAAAAATAAAAATAATGAAACTGCAAGAAAACATGTACTTGCAGAGAGCCAAATCCAAATGAAGGGCACTACTATACTAAAACGCACATAATCCTAAGGAAGTTGAAGCCTTTTCTGCCTCACTGACTCTCTTAATGAGTGGCCTGCCTGGACAGATTTTTGTTGGTATCCCTAATTGGGTCTGCTTTGCTGTCATTAGGGCATGATGAATTTGTTCATTCTTCCCTCCATTCTTCCTCCCTGCTTTATCACTGTCTGGCAAACTGGCATAGCTTTTTCTTGGCAGTTTCTTGCTCTCTTCTTACTACTAGAAAGCAAGATGGCTCAGTGGCTAGTTTGTTGAGAATGGATTTGTAGTGAGGAATACCTGAGTTCAAATCCAGTTTCAGACTCTTCATAGTTGTGTGACCCTGGGCAAGTCACTTATATCTGCCTCAATTTTCTCCTTTAAAAAATAGGTATAATAATAGCATTTACTTCCCAGGGTTGCTGGGGGAATAAAATAAGATAATATTTCTAAAGCACTTTGTAAATATCAAAGAATTGTATCAGTTCTATCTATTATTTAAACTTTATTTTCAATCTTTTTTTAAAATAGTTTCTATGTCCAGATAAAGATTTATATTGCATTCTGAGCTAGTATTTGCTATAAAGGAGTAAACCAGTCAATGAGCAGGAGCAATAGGGAACCCATGAGACTAATAGATTTAGAATTAATTATGAGTTTATCAATACCATCTCCATCTCCCACACTCATCCTAATGAAAGCACTATTGGACATAATCATACATGGACCTTTGTGCAACATTGCTATTCCCTGAACCCCTGGACCCACTCTCTCTTTCTAACCATAAAACCCAGACAAAGTTGAGTGAGTGAGTGAGTGAGTGAGTGAATGAATGGAAACCATTTATTAAGAGTTTACTATTTGCCAGATGTTGAGATAAATGCAAGGGAAACATACAAAAGTGAGATAGTCACTGTTTTGAAGGACCTTCTATTTATAAGAGAGATAAAAGATACAATGAAGAATAGTAGTCAGGAAAGTGTTTTTTAGACTGTAAAGTCACAGGAATGACTGGTAGGTAGAACAGTTGATTGATATGACCTTTCCAGAAATGATGGTGATCACTGTTCCTGTACAAAGTAGTGGAAAGTAGGGGTAGATGGACCATAGATATTTCAGGAAGTTAGCCAGGATGCACCTTGGTCAAGAGTATAAGGTTAGCTAAATTTAGTGGACTATGTGAGTTTGCACTCTTGTACTCACCAAAAAAGATAGCATGACCTCTGGTTGGAAATTCCACAGCTGAATGGCTGAGTAGCTTAGTTCCTCCAAGTCTCTAGAGGTTCCTTCAGAGGGTGCAGCAGCAATAGCAATGGTATCAACACAGACTGAGAAGGACTTCCCTGGGGTCTTGTGTGGACTGCCCAATCCAGAAACAATCATTTGTTAAGCACCTACTATATGGCAGGAACTGTGCCAAGAACTTTACAGATATTTCACTTGATCGTCCCAGCAAAATTGGGAAATAGGTGCTATTGTTATCCCCATTTTACAGTTGAGGAAATTGAGGTGGTGACTTGTCCAAGTTCACTTAGTGAGCAAAATGTAAGAGATCTCTGATCTTCCTGGACCTCAAGTCTAGTGGTCTTTTCACTACACCACCTAGTAGCCTCTCTACCTCTCACCATTCCTGAAGATGTCTTTAATTGTATCACAAATGATGATTCAAAAACTGACAGCAAGGTGGTATTGTTGGAACTGCATTTAACCCACTCACACCAAATTTCCACTTCTTTATGCAATCCTATCCCTTATGCCACTGACTGCTAGCATATACTACATTTTGAATTCATAGCTAGGTAGTGCAGTGGATAGAGCCCTGGGCCTGGAATGAGGAAGACCTGAGTTCAAATTAAGCCTGACATACTTATTAGCAGTGTGACCCTGGACAACTCACTTCACCCCATTTGCTTCAGTTCCTCATCTGTAAAATGGGGATACACTGGAGAAGAAAATGGCAAATCACTCTAGTATCTTTGCCAAGAAAACCCTATGGACAATGTCATGTAGAGTCGGACATAAGTAAACAGCAGTTAACAAGCGTCCTTTCAAAATCTGACCATCCCCAATCTAGATTGGATTCTTATAAGACTTCTAGTTTTTCCTATTGAACCTGTCTACAATGGGAGCAGGTAATTCTATCTGCTCCCTCCCATGTGGATTAGAATCCATAATTCTATCAAGTCCTATCAAGTCTTCTGAGTTGAGATAGCTCCACAACTACCCCTTCATAATGAAACTACCCATATGATAAACCAACTGTAGGTATGAGACCTGACAAAAGTACTTTTTAAAACTGTTCAGAGCTATAGGGTGATCGTATGCCAGAGACTATAGAGATCATCTCTCTCTTCCTGCATCAATCCTTCCTTTGAAACTTTCTTCTTTCCTTTCCCTATCCCAACCAGTTTCCCTCTTAAGATAAATGTATTACTCTATCAAATCCTTTGTGTGTGTCTGTGTGTGTATATTCTTTCTCTATATTTGTATATTTTTTCTTCTTATTTATCCCAATTATGAGATATAGTAAGTTCTAGCAGTTTCTTTCTTATTTGTTCACTAATATACTCATCTCTTTTTCACTGATTACCATAAGATTTCCAATGCTGAATGAAGCCATTGATAGAACTTATGCTTGTCTCGTTCATACACTTTGGCTTTTGAAGTTACTAGGATTTTAAAAAATCACTTGCCTCTCTTCCCCTCACAGAATGTAAGAAATTCATCAGCATTTAGCCCTTTCCATGTCTTTGTAGGTTTCTCTTGACTCCTTGTTTTCATTTTAATGTTTCTAATCATCTCTGGACTGTTTGTTTTTTTTTTTGTAAAAAAAGACTAAAAGTCCTTTATTTAATTAAATATCCATTTTCATTTTGTAGGATTATACTGTCATACAGGATAAATTATTCTTGCTTATAAACTTTTAACTTTTGCATTGTGAATTATTTTATTTCAAGATTTTCCTCTTCTTTATGGTGGTTACTGCAAAATCTGGTATGATCCTGACTATAATTCCTTAGCATCTGAAGTTTTTGTGGATGTTTGTGGTATTGTTTCACTGACCAGGAAGATCTGGATCTCGCCATTGCTGAGAGTTTTTGTTTTGGAGTTTTAGATGGTACAGAGCAATTTTTTTCTGTTTTCATTTTCCCCTCTGGTTCTAGGTAATCTGGGTAATTTTTATTTGTGACCTTGAAAAATGATAGCTGGGAGTTGGTTTTGGTCATGGATTTCAGGGAATCCAATAATTTAACCTTTACTTTCTGTCTTAGAATTGATATCAATTGGAAGAAGAGCAGTAAGAGGGCTAGGTGGTTGGGGTTAAGTGACTTGCCCATAGTTCCATAGCTAGGTTCACATCTGTCAGATGTGAACCCAGGATCTCCCATCTCCAGACCTGCTTCTATATCCCTTGACCTAGCTACCCTGAATCAAATAGTTCTTAAATTAACTTTTTTCTAACCTTTTTCCTAGGTCAATTTTAAAAGATATTATATTATTTTATGTTGATTTATTTTGTTACCTTATAATATGCTATATTATGACATCTTGTCACATTGCCATATTGTGTTATGTCATGTTATATTATCAAATATAATATTATTGTATCATACATTATCTATTTATATTACATAATTACATGTTGCTATGATTATATTGTAAAAATATTTTTCAACCTTTTGATTTTGTTCAAATAATTTATGTTTTCTCATAAAATTATTGGTTACCATTTTTCCATGCTAATTTTTAGACAGTTTACTACTTGAGTAAGATTTTCTATTTGCTTTTCTAAATTATTATTTTTCCTCCCATTTTTTTCTCCCATCTAGAACCCAATTCCATTATTTTTTCTTGTTTTATTTCTTCCAGATACACTTAAAATCCTTCTGGCCAAACCTGTTACCCCATCAATATCTGTTAGTAGTGGTTTCACAGTTACTTTTTTCTTCTAGGTTTTTCTTGAGTGGGGAGGTGGGAGAGGAATAATGTCTCTTGATCCAAAACATTTCTTCATAGAATTTGATATTTTCCTTAATACATATTTCCTGCCTTATTTTCTGATATGGAACTTTGTGCCTTTCCTGAACTCTTTGATAGATCCAGTTGGTTTCTGTCTTTGACTTCCCAGAGTCTTGCCTCTGACTGTCTCCTCTTGTATATGGGTTCAATCTGCTGACAGATTTTGGTGCCTCCAATCAGAGCTCTGTAGATTGTTGTCAGGAGGACATTACAGTGGTCTTCCATCCTTCCTTACTGTTGTGATTTTTTATCCTGCCTGGGGTTTCTCTGGTCCAGAAACAGCCTCAATCGTCTGTCCTGTTCACCCAAATACAGATGAGAATCATTGGCAGATTCTTTCTGCAGTACTCTATAGTACAGTACTCTACCTCTTTTTATCTAATTCTGGACTGGATGAAGGATGTTGCTAATGTTTCTAATTGTTGGATAATGTTAGATTTCTTCATATTCTTTTGATATGATGCAGTTTTAGGATTGTAATATATGTAGTATATGTAATATAGAGGAGCTAAGTTTCTCTTCATCTTTGTCTTAACCGGAACTCCTGTAGAAAGTTCCAGGCCAGCTATGTTGTTTTTGACAGTAGATACTTTATATGTTATTCTAATTTTTCAATCTTTCAGTTTTGTTCTAATACTTTCTATCTCCTGAAGTCATTCAAGCCTGATTTTTTCCATTCTATTTTTCATAGAGTCCACATGTAAGTACGGATTTCCACTTTCTTTTCCAAACTTCTTGGTTTCTTTTCAGTCTTTTTTGGAACTCTACACTCTTCTAAATCTTGCTCCATTTTTTTTTCAAACTGTCTTGGAGTGCTTGTGACCAAGTCATTATTTTTTCTTTTCTTTCTTTCTTTCTTTCTTTCTTTCTTTCTTTCTTTCTTTCTTTCTTTCTTTCTTTCTTTCTTTCTTTCTTTCTTTCTTTCTTTCTTTCTTTCTTTCTTTCTTTCTTTCTTTCTTTCTTTCTTTCTTTCTTTCTTTCTTTCTTTCTTTCTTTCTTTCTTTCTTTCTTTCTTTCTTTCTTTCTTTCTTTCTTTCTTCCTTTCTTCCTTTCTTCCTTTTTCTTTCTTGGCTCTACCTGTCCCTGTGGAGTTATGCTCTTCTGTTGTGTTTGCCCCTAAATAACCTGTAAACACATAAAATTTTTCATTGAATTTAGAGTTTTCTTATCTTTATTCCTATCTCCCGCCTTAGTATGGGATTAGGATTTGGAGGGCCAGACTCCATTCTCTCCCATAGTTCCATAGGGGAAAGAAAGGTCCTATTTGATCCTGCCCCCTTTGTCATCCAGATGCTATTGCCATTGCAGTTCTGGATGGGATTGCTGGTATTTGGTTCTGTCTCCTTCCCCTTCTCTTTAATCTCTCTTTTTGAGTTGGTTTTTGTTGAGTTTGGTCAGCTAGGTGGCATGGTGTATAGAGTTCTGGTACTGGAGTCAAGAAGATTCATCTCCCTGAATTAAAATCTGGCTTTAGTCATTTACTTAGATGTGTGACTCTGGGCAAGTCACTTAATCTTGTTTGCCTTGGGCTTCTCATCTATAAAATGAACTACAGAAAGAAATATCAAACACTAGATATGATAGCTTGTAGTGACTTCTTTTCCCCTAAAGTGTTCATATTCCCAAAGGCTTTTTACCATCTTACATGGTCTTAAATTGAATGGAATAATTTTCTCATGCTTCTCTTTGAATTTCTTGATCATGGTACCATCTGGTACCCCTTTTGATAGCTTTGCTAGGGATTTATGGAGGAGGTGGAATCTCTTAGGACCTCTAAAATCACCATCTTACCTGAAAATTCTTCCATCCAAACAATCATGCTGTTTTATCTTAATGGTTCTCCCTTTTTCTCTTCTTTCCTTCTAATAAAGGAACCCAGGCCATTGAATTCCAAGATTTCATTTTTACATTAGTTTCCTGGAAGCAAAGCTTCAACCAAAGAGAATGAGGTGAAGTTGAGAATTTTGGGCACAATGTATATTTGGGTTCAAATAGGTTTTCAAGAGTCCTCTAACCACCTTTCACTATGCTTCCATCACTAAATGCCTCCTTCACGGGAGGACAGGAACATTCCCAAAGCTCAGTGATATTGCCACCAGTAGCATAGTTATCACAGTACCTATCTCATCTTTCTTTCTAGTGAGTAAAATATATTGTTTGTCCTTTGTTTTCAGAGATGGGCAATGAATGAGTAAAGTCTATGAGGGCAGACAAAGAGTATTAGCAGAAAAGAGACTGATGGGTGGCACTCTAGCCAAACAAATCCCCCTCATTCCAACTAAATAGTAATTCCCTAAATGCTTGTCTCATTACTAATGCAGGAGGTAGCATGGCATAATGGAAAGAGACCAAATAGCCAAATCCTCTGGGTGCTAGGACCAGCTGGGTCACTACTAAATCACTGTCTGTCTTTGAGCAAGATACTTCATGACTCTGAGCCTCAGTTTTCCCATTTGCAAAATTAGAGATTGAGTCTAAATGTTTCATCATGTTCCTTCTAGCTCTAACATTTTGTATACATTCTTTGAAGCAATGGTACTCCCTATGCAGGAAACTTCTGAATAGCTTCCTTTTCATTCTAAGCAGAGTCAGGGATTCCCTTTCCTTAGATGGCATTTTTCAACAGGACTAAGGAAAAAACAAAGAAGCCTTTTCAAAAATAAGGTCAAGGCTCCCAAAGCATTGAATCTTCCTTTCAATATCATTATTTGGGCCTCTTTCCTACTGGATTGTAAATTCCTAAAGAATATATCTTATCTTTGTCTTTAGCTCCACAATAAGCATTTACATGGGTGCTATATATAGCACCCATATAAATATATATATATATATTTATATATATATATATATAGAGAGAGAGAGAGCTGATATTCAGTTAATGTTTTTAGAATTGAGAAAGTAAATTATTCCCTTCTGTTTTGACACTTCTCTTTTTTTCAAGAAACTGTGTAGTTAAAATGGAAAGAATATCATCTCCAGAGTCAGAGAATCTAGGTTCAAACATTGCTTTTGCCACTATAGTTCTGGGCAAGACATGAAGCTTGTCTGGGCTTGTTTTTTTGGTTGTAAAATGAAGGTTTTAGACTAGGTGGCCTTCTGAGGTACCTTAGGATCTTTTAGTTCCTTCTTTACAATTCTCCATAAATAGCATCTTTACTTGAGATGGTTATTTTGGAAGTGCCATAACCTTTTCCTTGGGGGCCATATAGTCAGCCTTTCATTTTCATGTAGGGCATTATCTGCTTTGATTGTGCTTAATATACTGCTATAAAGGGGGAAAGCACTGGATTTTGGAATCAGAGGGTGTGGGGTTCACGTTCTGCCTTTGCCAGTTACTAGCTTGGAGAAGTCAATTAATCTCTTGCCCTCCTTTAAAACTTTAAAACGGAGATAATGTTTGCAGTACTTACTCCAAGGGGTAGGGATAAAATCCCTTGGCAAACCTGAAAGGGCTCCAACAATGTGAACTCAACCCTTTAATCATGACTGGAGTATTATACAAATCGCATACTCAATACAGGTTCTTTAAAACATGTAAATATTAATTCCAGCAGTACCTATGGAAGCGTCTCCATTTCACAGAACAAGCAGATTGCTCAGAGACAGGAACTCTAGGTTAAAACTATTCTGTGGGTGCTCTGAAGCTACACTCTCATCATGATTTCTAAATAGACTTAATCTGTTCTGTTCAATTCTGATGCAATAAAACAAGTTTGAAGTAAAGGATTAAGAAGTTGCCTTATTTAAGGGTCAATGAGTGAGCGCAGGAACCTAGGCTTCCCATTGTCTACAAAGGTGTGTACTCATTTCTTCCAGTAGACAGACATTCAGGGAGAAGGTTCATTCCATCAGGTCTCTCGAGGACTTCAGGGTCAGCCCTTGGAGGGGATCCCTGCACTTCAGATAACCATTCATCTGAGTGCGTGTGTCTGTGCCACAGATCATGTGTCTGGTGTCAGCTGTTCCCAACCTACCACAATCAAACCCATGACATTAATCAAGTCCCCAGTAACCTGGACAGAAAGATTTACTAATCACGAGGAATAGGAGCTGAGCCCCCACCCCCACCTGGAATGAAATATTTCATCCCCATAGCATGGTGCTTGGGTCACTGTCTCTATTTGGTGACTGTTCAGTAGGAAGGGAGGGGGGGGAAGGAAATAAGCAACATCTACTATGGGATAAGTACTATGCTAATGACTTTACAAATATTTTCTCATTTGATCCTTACAACTCTGCAAGGTAATTATTGTTCTTATTATCTCTTTCCTACAATTTAGGAAATGGAGGCAAACAGAATTTAAATACCTTGTCCATGATCACATAGCTAATAAATGTCTAAGGCTGAATTTGAACTTAGGTCTTCCAGATTCTAGGTCCAGTGCTCCACCTACTGTACCACCTACTAGCCATTTGGCATTTGGATTGAAAGAAACAACCTGTACACAAGAGTAGTTGGAAGAAAATATTTATTATTTTGGGAAAGAATGTCCTCAAAACATATTCAGAGTGAAGGCAGATAGGTGGCTCAGTGGACTGAGAACTAGGCCTAAAGATGGGAGGTTCTAGGTTCAACTTTGGCCTCATATACTTACTAGCTGTGTGATCCTGGGCAAGTCACTTAACCCCCATTTCCTGGACCTCACCACTCTTCTGCCTTAGAAACCAATACAGTACTAATTCTAAGGAAGGAAGGAAGGAAGGAAGGAAGGAAGGAAGGAAGGAAGGAAGGAAGGAAGGAAGGAAGGAAGGAAGGAAGGAAGGAAGGAAGGAAGGAAGGAAGGAAAGAAGGAAGGAAGGAAGGAAGGAAGGAAGGAAGGAAGGAAGGAAGGAAGGAAAAAAGGAAGGAAGGAAGGAAGGAAGGACAAATGGGGAAGTTACAGCACACTGGGTGCTGCTCTGCATTAGGTAAACATGTATTCCTGTAAAGGCAATAGAGGAAACTACCATATCCAACCCATACCTACTCAGTGCCCTCTCTACTGCCCTTCCTATTGACTGCAGGCCAGGGAATGGCCCTCTCCCTCCTTACATTTTTCTTTCTTTATAGAGTGGCCTGTCAGTTTCCCTTCAGTCTTAGATAGAAAGCATTTCATCTTCAGTAGGAGATTCCTTTGCCTCAGGCACTAAATTTGTTGGGCTCAAGAATAGAGTTCTCTCCACTAGTCAGTTCCTTCAGGTTGAATATTTTCCTTTGACTAAATCTTTTGGTCCAAGGGTTTGGGTCTGTCTGTCAAGGACCTCATTTAAATAAGTGAGTGTTCTATATATATTCTAATTGTAATTATAACCATTCAAAGCCTAAAGGCTCACTCTTACATTCTTTTCTAACTGAAGAGGGCTGCCAACATTACCATTTAATATCTCCTTCCATCACCTCATCTGTATAGAAAGATGACATTCCTATGCATAATGACTCATTTCAAGGTCTGTAACATGGGAAGTACTCCACATTTTAAATATGCCATCGAAATCCCTCAAGGTATGTTGGGTTTCTCTTGCTCTTGCCTTCTGCCTGGAAAATCCCCAGTCCCCAAACACTTGAATTTCTCTGCTTTCTCCCATCCCTATTCTTTAAATGTGCTCTATTTTACAATTATTTCTACAGAAGATTGTACTTGGAGGAGAGGGAAGAGGAGGAAAAAAACGTGTTATAAATCTCAGCATTTTGAGAGCTAATACATTTAATCTCAAAAGTAAAATGTATCTACATATCAAACACTTAACATCTGATTTGGTATCTCTGAGGCTGCTTTGAAAACAAAAGCTCAGATTCCCCAGTAAGTGGCAATCTTGGATTCTTGCTTAGAAATACCAAACATCAGCTGTATTCCCAGAGGCAGTAGGAGCCTCATTTTGTTCCCGCTAAATACTATTATGTTTCACATACGTTGTACACTAATGCACCTCTTCCGACATGTCTGCTGGCTGCATTAGGAAATCAAGGGTTTCTTTCTCTTTCCACTTTTCCTCTGCTCAGGGAGAGTGATCCCCCTGGCAACAAAGATTATGATTTTTTTTTAGATGGAGGTCTTAGAAATAGCTCCGTCCTTGGATTCATCAGCCTCTCAGCCTCTAAGGTCAGGAGCTAGTATTAGCTCTTCATTTGATTGACAATCATTGGGTGTCGGAGATCAATTACTCCTTTTTCATCTAGTAGCCAGCAACATCGGCTGAGAGCTAACCCCCTTTTAGATGCCACTTTAATAGGTGTGGGCCAATTTGTCCAGTCACTTTATTTTTTAGTGGTTTCCATGGACACCAAATAACGATGATTTCTTTTCCCTTACGGATAAAAATGTCTTTGAATCACTCTATTTCTGAATGGAGAGGGTTTCAGAAAATGGCATTCAATCTTCTTTAATCGTTTTGAGAAAATTTAAGAAAAAATACTAAGTTAATTTTAGAGGGAATCAAGTGGTTTTGAATTTTAGCAGAGTATGTCCATAACTATGGTCTTAAATGAAATCAATGGTAAGCATTCTTCTTTCTCACTATTTTTCAGATAAACGTATTTGACAACTAATCTAAGAGTTTATACAAGATCATTTTTAAGTACAAGAAGCCTATTCAAGCATTTGAGGGGAATAATCATTTGATATACAGCAATATCTTTTCGAGGAGAAAATTAAGCTAACGACCTTTACTCCTCCACGCTTTAGGAAGCCTTCGTCCTCAGTTGATTGAGTTGATGCTGACATCTGGAGGCAGAGTTTGGATATTACATGATCAACCCAAAAGGATTTCCAATAGAATTCATCATCATTATTACATGTCAGGAAAGAGATATGAGGGATAATTTAGCCCAATGCCCTTCTTTTAAAAAAAAAAAAAGATGAGGTAACAGATACCCATAGAGTTGCTGAATTGATCAAAGTCAGATAGCGAATTAATATTGAAAAGCGAGAACCAGAATCCAGATCCTTGGATTTTAAATCCAATGTTTCCCCCACTACATTCTGTCTCATACAGATGTTTCTATTGTAAATTGAACCAAGGACACCTCAAAAGTACTGGTACAGGAAAGAAGACTTGAGACATGTATGAACTATGGGATAAAGTGAATAGAGCTCTAGAGTCAGAAGTCCTGATTTCAAATTCTGTCTCAAGCATTTGCCAGCTATGGGGACCAGGGATGGCATTTCCCTAGGCTAGAAGCTTCTGAATAGTTCCCTTTCATTCGAAGCAGAGTTAGGAATTCCCTTTCTTTGCATGATATTCACCTAAAAGAACCTTTATTAGGAGTGAAATGGGGAGGGGAAGATTCTGTACCATATTGCCTTTATTGAGTATGGCTTACCAGATGCATGTTTGTATTTTGTTTTGTTTTATTTTTTAGCATCTGTAAAATTATGTTAATAATAACATCTACCTCCCAAGGTTGTAGGGGGAATCAAAGGAGACAGCATATGCAAAACATGCAAAATTTAAAGTATTATATAAATGTTAGACATTATTTCTTGGTCTTCTTTATCCTGCACACTAAGAAATATATTTTACAGAGTAATGCAACTTAAAAGCTGTAATAGCTCTTATTTATGTAGCAATTTAAGGTTTTATTGGCAAAAGTCCTATAAGATAGTGCAAGTTTTATATATAAGGAAACTGATCTGATAAGGCATGGGACAATGTTCATAATCATACCACCCCACCCATAGGTGGCATTATCGATAAAATGCTGAATCCAGAATAAGGAAACCTCAGTTCAAATATTGCCTCAGGTAGCTTACAATCTGTGTGGTTGTGAATAAGACATTTAATTGTTTTGTCTCAGTTTCTTCATTTGTAAAATGAGAATAATAATAACACTCAACTCCTGTTGTTTTTTTTTTTTTAGAATTAAATGAAATATTATTTGTGAATCACTTTGCAAAGATAAATGCAAAGGGATTATTGTTATCATATGTCAATGCCAAAACTCAGATTCAGGTCTCCTGGGGTCTAGTATTCCTTCCACTGCCAGGTGCCTTTCCTATTACCTCATTTTATATCCCAGGAAACTGAGGTCTAAAGAGGTCAAGAGACTTTCTGAAAGTCATTGTGCTAGTCTGTGTTTGAGCAAGAACTTAAATTCAGGTCCTTTGGTTCTCAGACCAATGTTGTATTCACTATAAGTGACTGCCTTTCTAGTGGGAACTGTTTTTTGTTGTTGTTGTTGTTCAAAGATATTTTATTTTCCCAATTACATGTAATAAAAATTTTCAACATATATTGTCCAAAATTATAGGATACAAATTTTCTCTCCTCCCTTCCCTCCCTCCTCCTGGAGATGGTAAGCAATTTGATCTGGGTTATGCATGTATTATCGTTCAAAACATACTTCCATATTGGTAATTGTTGTAAGAGAATACTCAGAACCAAAGCCCCAAAACAAAACTATAAATAAACTAAAGTATGCTTTGATCTATATCTGACTCCAACAGTTCTTTCTGTGGAGCACTCTTTGTCATGAGTCTTTCAGAACTGTCCTGGATCATTGTATTGCTAAGAGTACCTAAGTCTTTCACAGCTGACCAACTTACAATATTGATGTTAGTACAATGCTTACAATATTGTATAATGTTCGCCTGGTTCTGCTTATTTTGCTTTGCATCAGTTCATATAGATCTTTCCAGTTTTTTCTGGAATCATGCTGTTCATCATTTCTTATAGCATGATAGTATCCCATCACCAACATATATCACAATTTGTTCAGCCATTCCCCAACTGATGGACACCCCTTAATTTCCAATTGCTTGCCACCACAAAAAAAAAGCTGCTATAAATATTTTTTGAACAAGTAGGTCCTTTCCCTTTTTTATGATCTCTTTGGTATACAGACTGTAAAAATTAGACTTGAATACAGGACTACAATCCCCACAAGCCTTTGCTCCACGTCCCCAAAAATGCTTTGTAATCTCACGGGAATTCTGAGGTGGGCCGAGATTGAGGAAGGATTTAAGCTGATGGCAAAGGTTTTTTTCGGGTCTTTTGGACTTCCGTTTTGGAGCAGACGAGTCTCTTGTGTGATGTGAGGTTATTTTGTCTAGGCCTCTGGCCTAGGCACATGTTTCTTACTTGTATATTCTTTAATCTTTAACCTTTAATAAACCTCTAAAAAATATAATACTCCTTGCAGAAAGAAACTAATTTCTACCTGCCTCAGTCTCCCCATATTCCTAAATTTTAATCTTTACAAGACCTAGTAGTGGCATTACAGGATCAAAGCATTTTCATAGCCCTTTGGACACAGTTCCAAATTGCCCTCCAGAATGGTTAGAATAGTTCACAACTACACTAACAATTCATTAGTGTCTTAATTTTGTCACCTCTCTATTAGGAACTTTTAATTAGAATTAGACAATAAAATTATGAGCAATGAAAATATTTTCTTTGGAAGCAGAAGTGAGATTAAAAAAGAGATCAGGGTGTATGGTATTCTCATAGGACATAAAAGATCAAAACAAACTTCTGGAAAAGAAAATTGGGAGAAGAAAAATAAGTCGATTTAAAATTTTTTTTCTATTCACTTGAATTGGATAGGTGCATAATATCCCAATTCAGAAGAAATTGAAATCTTGTCCAGAATGATCCTTTTCAGGAGTGCAATGGAGTATGGAAGGGTCTCTTTACTATATTGCCTTTACTAAATATGGCTTACCAAATCAATGTTATGTGGAAAGCTTTCATACGTTAAGTGCATGTTCAAATTTGGAGTAAACCACTCCTAGCATTAGAAATGTTAGAAGGGACCTGGCAGGGACTGCCACAACTGCCTTCTCTACCATGAAATAGTACAAATAGTTAATATAGCCCTTAGCATATAGAAAGTGATTAATAAATACTGTTTCATTTATTCACTCACTGGTTTATTTATGTAGGATCTTGACAGTTCTTTAATAATAAACAGAACATGGGCAGCTAGGTGGGTCAGCTGGTTGAGAGCCAGGTTTAAAGGCTGAAGGTCTTTTGTTCAGATCTGACCTTAGACACTTCTTGGCTGTGTGACCCTGGGATTAACCCCAATTGTCTAGCTCTTACCACTCTTCCACCTTGGAACCAATACTTAGTATTAATTCTAAGATGGAAGGTAAGGGTTTAAAAATAATCAGTAGAACAACTTCAAAAAGTTAAAAACAGGTTTAGTGCTCAAAGAGACATTAGAGATCATGCAGTGCAAATCCTTCATTTGAGGAAACAAAGGCCAGATCAAGTCAAGTAACTTCCTAAAGGAAGATAGCAAACTAGAGGCAGCAACTCAAGAGAATGGGTTCATCCAACATTTCCTTCCAAACAACTTTAAAATAATACATCAAATGAAATTCCGAAGAGGCATAGCCAACAAAAGGTCAGGGTTACTGCCCCATCCCAAGACAACTTGGGAGGTTGGAAGGGTAGATCTGTGACACCAGGACACGGGACCGACCTAGAACTTATGCTATGGCAACACCAGGGGTGGACCTTGAGGGCAGACACAATTGTAGGAGTAGCTTCAGAAATTTTCCAACAGAATACATTCCAGGACAAAGAGAACTAGTGCTTATGGCTGCAAGAGAGGTAGAAGCCCTTCCTGGGTATAGAGTAGAGATCAACCAAGAGAGCAGATCCTCTCTCTTGGACCATGCTGTAAAAATTAAGTTCTCAATAATAAAAAATATTATAATTTAAGGGATTTATTCATGATCATTTGAAATCAAAGAATAAAGAGAATACAAAACAAAAACCATATGCCCATGGCTGGTTAGCCATTTTTCAAAATCCCCACCTTACCACCATCACCACTGATTGCTGCATCAAGCCAAAGAGGGTGTGGGAGGAGTTGTCACCAGTTAAACACCAATAATGTGATCTCAACAATGTGGAGACACAGGAGAGATTATAGGGAATTTTGGGAAATACTGAAGACTTCTGGGAAAAGAAGCCAAAGGTTCAAAATCTCCATTTATACATATTGAGACTGAAATTTTTACAACACAAACTTGGAATCACTGTAAATGTACAGACCACTCCTCACTCCTGCTGAACTAGCTTTGAAAACAATAGTGCAAAAAAAAAGCCTAAAACTTTTCACAATGTTTCTCTACCTCAAGGTGAGCAGAGTCCAAGTTTAACATAACATTTAAAGTCAAGAAATAAACCATAAAAATGAGCAAACAATAAGAAAAAAGAGCCTGATCATAAAAATTCAATATGATGTCAAGAAAGCTCAAGATGAAAATTCAATTGGGGCAGCTGGGTGGCTCAGTGGATTGAGAATCAGGCCTAGAGATGTGAGACCCTAGGTTCAAATCTGGCCTCAGCCACTTCCTAGCTCTGTGACCCTGGGCAATTCACTTGACCCCCATTCCCGAGCTTTTACCACTCATCTGCCTTGGAACCAATATATAATATTGATTCCAAGAGACAAGATAAGGGTTTATTTTTTTAAAAAAGATGCAAACTCAGAAGAAGACAACAATATATAGTTACAAGCAAAGTCTCAAAGAAAAAACTGCAAATTGGACAAAAAACCAATAAGAATTACTGGAAGGGCTAAAGAAAGAGATGAGTAGTAGAGGAAAAATTTGAAAAAATAAGTGGAAGTGATGCAAGAAAATAACTAAAAGAAGATTAAGGGTTTTATTAAAGATGCATGAAAAAAACCCAGGTAAACATGATGGCAATGTAAACCCAAGACTCTTCCTCTCCTCACAACCTACTAATATAGACTACCTCAAAAGTACAAAAACCCAAATTTGTATGAATAAAGGGACTCTACAGTATGGCACAGCATTGAAGGTATGTGGGATTTGGCCATTTCTACACTATAAGGGTTCCAGAAAATTAGCTTCCAGAAAATTCGAGCTGATCAACCCCTCCCCCCCACCTGCAGAGCCAGAGTCAGAGCCAGTGTGCTAGAATCAGTGAGGGAGTGAGGGGAACCTCTATGTTCTTGACAGCTGACTAAGATAATCAAAGACCTATCCCTGAGAGCAGATACAAATAAGACCCCAGCAGGCAGAAGAGTGCAGACCTTAGGCACCCACTCAGAGATAGTGCAGAGAAGGGCAGTAACAGTAGAAGCTTCAGAGACTTGAGAGGTGGCCTCAGGCAAAAACCACACTCTTTAACTCCATACACAGAGAGCCTGCCTTCTTCACACAGACTTTGGACTGTTAAAGGAAGGAAAAACCACCATAGTGATGGCAAACAACTCCCAGGAAAAACAAGAAGAAGGCATTGACCCTGGATTATTTTTATGAAGGAAAAATCCAGACTACAGAGGAAATAGCAGAAGAGGACATACAAGTAAATGCATCCAAACCTTCCAAAAAATGGAAATTGACCACAAGCTCTTGAAGAATTTAAGTCAGAGTTTATAAAAATGATGGAAGGAATTTGACAAGAAAAGTGGGAAATAGTTCAAAAAGAAAATAACAGTTGAAAGGACAGGAACTGCCATTTGGAGAAACAGCTGGAAGCCAGAAAAAGCAGGATAAATCAAATTGAAATGGAAAATTAAAAGATTATAGTGGAAAAACCAGTGCTTAAAGACCAGAATTAGGCAACTGGAAGCCAATGATCTTGCAAAAGAGCAAAAATTAATAAAGCAAAGTCAAAAGACTGACAAAATAGAAGAAAACATAAAATATCTCACTGACAAGATGATAGATCAGGAAAACCAGTTTTAGAATCATTGGTCTACCTGAAAACCCAGAAATAAACAGAAACCTTGACATTAAACTACAAGAAATTATCCAAGAGGGGTTTAAAATAGAGATCATCCAAGTAAATGCCGCATGCTATAGAGAGCATTTCTCTTTAGGTTCACATTGGACTAGATAATAACTATGGACTTTTCTCACTGTTAGCTTCAATGACTCTTTGGAATATTTAAATGCTTTTTTGGGGGGGAATTTTGGTTTTCTTTTGTTATTCAGACTTCAGGATCATTTTTACTGCATATTTTGTTTAATTAAAAGCATCATAATATTAATCTCACCTGACAAAAAAAAATTATCCAAGAAAACTGCCCCAATGTTCTTGAACAAGGGGCCAAAATAGACATTGAAAGAGTTCATAGAACACCCTTTACACTAAATCCTCAAAAGACAACCCCAAGGAGTGTTATGCCAAATTCAAGAGCTTATAAGCTAAGGAGAATTTTTTACAAGAAACCAAAAAGAGACAATTCAGATATCAAGGAGCACCAATCAGGATTATACAAGATCTGGCAGCTTCCACACTAAAGGACCACAAGGCTTGGAATATGATATTCCGAAAGGCAAGAGAATTGGGTCTTCAACCAAGGATCATCTACCCATCAAAACTGACTATATACTTCCAGGCAAAATATGGGCATTCAACAAAATACAATATTTCCAAGTATTTGTAAAGAAAAGATTAGAACTAAGTGGAAGGTTTGATATCCAAACACAAAAATCAAGAGAAACATGAAAAGGTAAATAAGAAAGAGAAGGAATAGGGAAAAATGTCTTTTATTTAAATTTTCTTCTTTA
This sequence comes from Monodelphis domestica, assembly GCF_027887165.1. Taxonomy (NCBI): domain Eukaryota; kingdom Metazoa; phylum Chordata; class Mammalia; order Didelphimorphia; family Didelphidae; genus Monodelphis; species Monodelphis domestica. The sequence continues at coordinate 267,947,124 of NC_077227.1, forward strand.
AGGGCTTCAATAAGAACAAATTGTTTATATTAATATATGGAAAATGTTATTTATAACTCTCAAAAATTATTTTCACTATTATAGTAATGAGAAGAATCATTCACAGGTAGAGATTGGGGTAATAAGTGATATAAGATTATATACAAAAAAAAGAAAAAGGAAGGGGGAATAGAAGATGGCACAAAAATAAATTTGAAGTAATAAAATAAATAGGAAAATCTATATCACACAAAGAAGCACATGGGAAGGGGAGGGGAAGAATATTATTAAAAGAAGGAGAAGAAGAGAGTGCTAATAGGTAATACTTAAACCTTAATCTCAGTGCAATCAGTTCTGAGAGAGAAGAGCATCTAGAACCATTGGGGTATCGAATTCTATCTTAACTGACAGGGAAAGTGAGAAGGGAAAACCAAGGGGGGGGGGCTGGGGCAGGGAGTACAAAAAGTGAGAAAAAGAGAGGGGTGAGGGAAATTAACAGACCCTAAAAAAATAAGAATAAGGGAACAAAAAGGGAGGGGGATGAAAGGGAAGCATAATAAAGGTGGGAATTAGGGGGACTGATTAAAAGCAAACCACTGGTTTAAAAGGATATAGCAAAAGAAGAAAAGACAGAACTAGGAGAGGATATCAAAATGTTGGGGAATACACAAGTGGCAATCATAACCTTGAATGTGAATGGAATGAACTCACCCATAAAATGAAAGCAAATAGCAGAATGGATTAGAAACCAAAATCCTATCATATATTGTCTACAAGAAACACACATGAGGCAAGTAGACACTCACAGGGTAAGAATTAAAGGTTGGAGCAAAATCTATTAGGCCTCAACTGAGAAGAAGAAAGTAGGAGTCGCAATCATGATATCTGACAAAGCCAAAGTAAAAATAGACCTGATTAAAAGAGATAGGGAAGACAATTACATCCTGATAAAAGGCAGTATAGATAATGAGGAAATATCAGTACTCAACATGTATGCACCAAATGGTATAGCACCCAAATTTCTAAAGAAGAGACTAGTGGAGTTGGAGGGAATATATAGTAAAACTATACTAGTGGGAGACCTGAACCTTCCTCTATCAAATCTAGATAAATCAAACCAAAAAATAAATAAGAGAGAGGTAAGAGATGTGAATGAAATCTTAGAAAAATTAGAGTTAATAGATATATGGAGAAAAATAAATAGGGACAAAAAAGTACACATTTTTTTTTAGCGGCACATGGTACATTCACAAAGATTGACATAAAAACATGGCAAACAAGTGCAAAAAAGCAGAAATAATAAATGCAACATTTTCAGATCAAATTGCAATAAAAATAATACTTAGTAAGGGGTCTAAAAATTAAATCTCAAATAATTTATTTCAAATATTTTAGGAGGTTTATTAAATGATCATTAGAAATAAAGGAATAAAGGGATACAAAAATAAAGACCAGGTGCCCATGGCTGAACAGCCACTTCAAATGCCTGCCTTACCACCACCAAGTTTGGTACAGGAAGTAAAGATTTGGGACTCTCCACGTCCCCACCTAATTTCCCCTGACTACAGGAAGTAGGAAATGACAGGAAGTCTGTGGGCTCCCGGGATATGGAGGATTTTTTTTAGGGTAACAGATTTTCAATTATACAGAGTACATAGAGAAATAAATAAAAAATTAATTGGAAATTAAATAATAAGATTCCTCAAAATCAGTTCGTTAAAGAACAAATAATAGAAACAATAATTTCATTGAAGAAAATAAAAATGATGAGAAATCTTTTTAAAAATCTATGGGATACAGCCAAAGCAGTACTCAGGGGGGAATTTTATATTCTTAAGTTAACATATTAACAAATTAGGGAGGACAGAGGTCAATGAATTGGACATCCAAATCAAAAAACTTGAAAGTGAACAAATTAAAAATCCCCAGATGAAAACTAAATTAGTGATCCTAAAAATTAAAGGAGAAATTAATAAAATTGAGAGCGAAAGAACCATTCAATTACTACACAAAACTAAAAGCTGGCATTAAAAAAAAAACAAATAAAATAGACAAAGAACTGGTCAATCTAATAAATAAAAGGAAAGAAGAAAACCAAATCAACAGTGTCAAAGATGAAAAGGGAGACCTCACCTCTAATGAAGAGGAAATCAAGGCAATCATTAAAAACTACTATGCCCAATTATATGGCAACAAATATGGCAATCTAGGTGATATGGATGAATACTTACAAAAATATAAATTGCCTAGATTAACAGAAGAAGAAATAGAATACTAAAATAATCCTATATCAGAAAAATAAATTGAACAATCCATCTAAAAACTCCCTAAGAAAAAATTCCCAGGGCCTGATGGATTCACAAGTGAATTCTATCAAACATTCAAACAACTAGTCCCAGTACTATGCAAACTATTTGACAGAATAAGCAAAGAAGGAGTTCTACCAAATTCATTTTACGTCACAAATATGGTACTGATCCCAAAACTAGGCAGGGCAAAAACAGAGAAAGAAAACTATAGACCAATCTCCCTAATGAATATAGATGCAAAAATCTTAAATAGGATACTAGCAAAAAGACTCCAGCAAGTCATCACAAGGTTTATTCACTATGATCAGGTAGGATTCATATCAGGAATGCAAGGATGGTTCAATGTTAGGGAAACCATCCACATAATTGACCATATTAACAAGCAAACTGGCAAAAATCACATGGTTATCTCAATAGATGCAGAAAAAGCCTTTGACAAAATACAACACTCATTCCTGTTGAAAACACTAGAAAGCATAGGAATAGAAGGGCCTTTCCTAAAAATAATAAACAGTATATATCTAAAACCATCAGCAAACATCATCTGCAATGGGGATAACCTATTGGGAAACATTCCCAATAAGATCAGGAATGAAACAATCATCACGTCTATTATTTAACATTGTACTAGAAACACTAGCAGTAGCAATTAGAGAAGAAAAAGAAATTGATTGTATTAAAATAGGCAATGAAGAGACCAAGCTATCACTCTTTGCAAATGTTCTTAATTAAAGAATCCTAGAGAATCAACTAAAAAGCTAGTCGAAATAATCAACAACTTTAGCAAAGTTGCAGGATACACAATATACCCACATGAGTCATCAGCATTTCTATATAGTTCCAACACATCCCAGCAGCAAGAATTCAAAAGAGAAATTCCATTTAAAATCACCCTAGACATTATAAAGTACTTAGTAATCTATCTGCCAAGACAAACACAAGAACTATATTGAACACGACTACAAAACATTCTTCACACAATTACAACTAGATCTAAACAATTGGAAAAACATTGGTTGCTCATGGGTAGGACGAGCTAACATAATAAAAATGACAATCCTAACCAAACTAATTTACTTATTTAGTGCCATTGTGAATTTTAGATTTACTCCACCCAGCTTAGTCTAACAAACAGGAATGTTTACACCCCTACTTAAGGATTAAGTGCTGAGAAGAATGGCCTATGACAGACATGTGCTAGCAAATGACAAATCAGAAACAACTGACAGACCCCCTGGGCTGCCTTAAGTCAAGCTTAAGCTGCCTACCATTGGTACATGTGAGACACAGGAAATGATATAAAAAAACGGTCTATATATTTCACGTCACTTCCTCTTTCCGGTCTCTTTTCTCAGAGAGGCGTCTCTGGGTCTAGCTGGGGCAGCAGAGGCATCTTGGCGTGTCTGCAGCTTTTGTCTGGGTCTGGTGGTAAGCGTCCTTGATGAGGTAACTAGGAGAATCTTAGTAGCATAGTTCAGGTGAGGTGTCTACCCTGAGCTCTCTCAGAATTTAGGCTGATTCCTTTTTTCCTTTACCTTCCCTAAAAACTCCATCCTCCTAGGAGGCCCCTCATCACAGAGGAGGCCTTGTAGCTGGAAGTTCTCTCAAACTCCCCTTGGCTCAGGCTAAGCCAGAGAAATCATATACCCTTTCCCCTCTCTCTTCTTAATTTCTTCCCTCTATATTAATTAAACCACCATAAAATTCCCAAACTGACTTGAGTATTTTTATTGGGTTTGTATTGTCAACATGGAAATCTAGATTCTCAATTTATTTAGTAGAGAAGTAGAAACCACAGGTTTTGACCTCGTCACAGAGAGGTTTCCCCCTGAGGGAAGGTCCCGCCTCACCAGACAATAGACATCCATTTCAGGTGGGAGGAAGACCCTATCTGAAGTCAAGTAGCTCTTTTGTCTCCAGAAGCCTTTCCCAGTATATCACTTTCTGAGGATTGAACTTGGGACCTTCAGCTTGGAAGACTAACACGTTACCTACAGTGCCAAAGCTGAAGTGGATGTCTATTGTCTGGTGAGGCGGGACCTTCCCTCAGGGGGAAACCTCTCTGTGACAAGGTCAAAACTTGGGGTTTCTACTTCCCTACTAAGTAAACTGGGGATCTCTAGATTTCCACGTTGACAGTATTAATCCCTGGAGACCATAAGGATAATATATTAGTCCAAAACCCCTAAATTTACCCCTTACACCATTCCCACTGAACTACCAAAAACTTTTTTACTGAATTAGAAAAAAACATAACAAAGTCCATTTGGAAGAACAAAAGATCAAGGATATCCAGGGAAATCATGAAAAAAAAATGTGAAGGAAGGAGGCCTCTCAGTACCAGATTTCAAACTATACAATAAAGCAGTAGTCATCAAAACCATATGGCACTGGCTAAGAGACAGAAAGGAGGATCAGTGGAATGGTGGTAGTAGTCTCTCAGTAAAGGAGGATGACGATTGTCTTTGTGCGTTTTCATCTATGGTGTATAGATGAGTGTGCACAAAGACACTTGTGCATGAAGGAGATTTAAGTGGAAAAGTCATTGCACAGAGACAGTCCCACTCTCTCGGCGTTGGAAGCCTGGGTCCAATGGCATGAAAAATCGTTACACCTGGAGACTTCCTCAGCTGCATTGGATGGCCCTGTTGTCTTTTGTGCTCCAACACGCCCTAAGCACTCCACAGTGCCTTGCTGTGTCTCCATTTCAGCCATTGAACCCTTTTATTGGTTTCTTCCTTCTGTTCCGCCGAAGCAGTCTTCGCATGCTGGGTGAGCAAAGCCCTAGTTCACCAGGGGTCCATGATGACCTGATGGCTACCCTCACAAGGTTTAGTGGAATAGACTTGGGGTAAATGACCTTAGTAAGACAGTATATGACAAACCCAAAGATCCCAGATTTAGGGACAAAAATCCACTATTTGATAAAAACCACTGTGAAAATTGGAAGACAGTATGGGAGAGATTGGGTTTGGATCAACATCTTACACCCTACACAAGATAAATTCAGAATGGCTGAATGATTTGAATATAAAAAGGAAAATATAAGTAAATTAGGTGAACAGAGAATAGTATACTTGTCAGATCTTTGGGAAAGGAAAGATTTTAAGACCAAGCCAGAGTTAAAAAAAAATTACAAAATGTAAAATAAATAATTTTGATCATATTAAATTAAATAGTTTTTATAAAAACAAAAGCAATGCAACCAAAATTAGAAGGGAAACAACAAATTGGGAAACAATCCTCATAACAAAAACCTCTGACAAAGGTCTAATTACTCAAATTTATAAAGAGCTAAATCAATTATACAAAAATACAAGCCATTGCCCAATTTATAAATGGGCAAGGGACATGAATAGGCAATTTTCAGATAAAGAAATCAAAACTATTAATAAGCACATGAAAAAGTGTTCTACATCTCTTATAATCAGAGAGATGCAAATCAAAACAACTCTGAGGTATCACCTCACACCTAGCAGATTGGCTAACATAACAGCTATGGAAAGTAATGAATGCTGGAGGGGATGTGGCAAAGTTGGGACACTAATTCATTTCTGGTAGAGTTGTGAATTGATCCAACCATTCTGGAGGGCAATTTGGAAGTATGCCCAAAGGGCTATAAAAGACTGTCTGCCCTTGGATCCAGCTATAGCACTGCTGAGCTTGTACCCCAAAGAGATAATAAGGAAAAAGACTTGTACAAGAATATTCATAGCTGCACTCTTTGTGGTGGCCAAAAATTGGAAAATGGGGGGATGCCCTTCAATTGGGGAATGGCTGAACAAATTGTGGTATATGTTGGTGATGGAATACTATTGTGCTAAAAGGAATAATAAAGTGGAGGAATTCCATAGAGATTGGAAAAACCTCCAGGAAGTGATGCAGAGCAAAAGGAGCAGAACCAGGAAAACATTGTACACAGAGACATTGTGGTACAATCGAAGGTAATGGACTTCTCCATTAGTGGCGATGCAATGTCCCTGAACAGTCTGCAGGGATCTAAAAAACACTATCCACAAGCAGAGGATAAACTGTGGGAGTAAAAACACCGATGAAAAGCAACTGCTTGAATACAGGGGTGGAGGGGATATGACTGAGGAGAGACTCTAAATGAACACTCTAATGCAAATACCAACAACATGGAAATGGGTTTGAATCAAGAACACATGTGATACCCAGTGGAATCGCGCGTGGGCTATGGGAGAGGTGGTGGGAGGGGGGGAGGGAAGAAAAGAAAATGATCTTTGTTTCCAATGAATAGTGTTTGAAAATGACAAAATAAAAATAAAAAAAAAAACTATCATTTAAAATAAATCTAGAAGTTTTCTAGTATGTTCATCAAGGAAATTTGATTTCTATCTGACTTTTGTCCCAGAATTAACCAGCAGAATTTTTTTATTACTAGTCATTGAAGACTTCTAACCTTTGCTTCTCCAGACAGCTGTGATGACAGCATGATTTCTCTGTCATATTTCCAAGTCATTTGTTCACTTCTATTTTTTAAGTAGTGCCTTGCCACCACCCCTACCATTAGTGGTAGACCATAAACTTGATAAACACAATGTTCATTGCTACCTTATTGCTGTGGTTTCTAATCCATCCATTTCAAGGCTAATTTTACTTGGGCAATGGGAGAGAATTGTGCTCCTATTAAGAATTCGAAATTAGTACAGGGCATTAAAGATTGGTTTTTGTCTGGGCATTTTGAAAAAGTCATTAAATTTAATAGTTTCAATAAGAGAGAACTTCTGGTTCTGGGCCATTTTGCTAAATGCCAAACTTTAAAAAGAGGCAATTAATTTAAATGACATCTTAGATTAAAAGAACTGATCTGAATTAAATACCACATGGCCTAACATGAGGAAAGGAAATGATATTTTCTTTTTAAAACATTCTTATATTTTTGCTCATTAGACTATCTAAAGACCAGAGAATTCTTCATATCAGAGCAAGTAATGGCAGCATAAAAAATATAAGTATGTATATGTTCTGTGCACAAATATGTATATAAGGGACTTACAAAGAAAAAGGATATTCATGACTATAGAAGAAATGAAAGGAGTCTGAAGGCAGACTGAAGTATATCATTCTTCCCTTTATTTCCTCCATGAATTTTTCTCTAGTGTAAGCAATATATATCTTGTTTTACAACATTACAAACAGGAAAATATGTATTATATGATAAAGCATGTAAACCTATGTCATATTACCTGGTTTCTTGGGCAAGGGGGAAAGGTGGGAGGGAGGAAAAAAGAATGATACATAGATTTTTGGACATAGCCAATGCAAGAATTTGTTTCGTTGGGATAAGCACGTTTACTATAATTAATGACATATTTATTACAAATAATATATATAGTATTATGTTTTATATATAAAATATATATATATATATATATATATACACATATATATATATATTTAAATCCTTACCTTCCATCTTAGAATCAATAATGTGAATTGGTTCCAAGGTAGAAGAGTGATAAGGGCTAGGCAATGAGAATCGATTGACTTGCCCATGGTAACAAAACCAAGAAATAGCCGAGGCAGATTTGAATCCAGGATGTTCCAATTTTAAGCCTGGCTCTCAAACCACTGAGCAACCTAGATGCCCCCTGTGAAATGTATTTTAACATCTTTTACATATATTTTAACATAGTTTTTATATATTTTAACATATATAACGTATAAATAAATATTTTTATAATTTTTATGATTGTATAATATATAATTTTATACTATATATTTTAAATGGTAACTTTCAAAAGGCTATATGTATACATATATACATATGAATGAATGGATATATACATATATGTGCTATATATGTATATACATGTATATGTCTATAAAGACTATATATATATGTATGGACACATATCAGTGGATATATGGATGATAGATGGATAAAATGGACTAAGACTTAGAACTTAAAAATACAAATTTAATTTTAGCATAGTATTTGGAGACATAAGCAAAATTGATTGATTTTGTTCCTCTCCAAATGTAATTATCCTTTTTTAGTGCTATCTAAACTTTCAATTATTGCTCAAAAATTTCTGCCTTTCAAACACCACTCTAATATTCCCTGAAATAACTAGAGTGAAGCAGAAGTAAATCAATATTACAAACTGCGATTTCTTTAGCAAATTAGAAATAAAAGGTAAACTCATTTCTCTCTGCATTAAATTCTAAGGTAAAATAACATTTTAAGAAAATGCAGCTTCTTCTGGTGATATGAAAAATGACTGTAATCTTCTCACATAAAGTGACAGGCAGCATTTAATTTAACATTGACACAGAACATTTCATTTTCTGCCAAAGCATAGGGCTAGACCAGACACTCTCTTGAAATTGCTTCTGATTCTGAGATTTTGTGATTCTATACTCAGTTAAATTTATCATGTGTTCTTTCTATCCATCACTTTATTTATTGTGTATTAAACATTTAGGAGGAAATAGAGTTCAGCATAATTCTATTGCAATTTGTTAAAATATCTACATTCAGAAGACAAAAGGAAAGAGAAATTTTGGATGGGTTGTGGGAAAAGAGGTAAATTATTAACATACTATTTGTAGACCTGTGAATTGGTTTAGCCATTCTGAAAAGTAATTTGGACCCAAGACCTGAAAGCCCCTACCTACTGATGACCAATACCAATACCTATAATCCAAAGAAATCAAAGAAAAAGAAAGGGCCTATTTGTATAAAAATATGTATTGCAGATTTTGCAGTGGCAATGGAAATTAATGTCAATTAGGGAGTGGCTGAATAAATATAATTAAAGACTACCATGCTACAAGAAAGATGAAAGGGATATTTTTAGAGAAACCTGGGAAGATTTATCTGAAAGAATGCAGAGTGAAAGGAGCAGGACAATTTATATAAAAGCAATACTGAAAAGACAAACAACTTTGAAAGTTTCAACTCTGTTCAATACATAAACCAACTACAATTCCAGAGACTCAGTGATGAAGCAAACTGACCCACTTCCTGACAGAGAAAAGACAGATTTGAGACAGAAAAAGATATATATATTTTGGACAGGATAATGGAGGAACTTTTTCTGATTGACTATACATATTTATTAATTTCTTTGTCTTTTTAACAGGGATGGGTGGGAAGGAGAGAAAATAAATACTTGCTAACAACAAAGTTTTTAAAAGTACTTATATGCCAAGACAGAGATTTCATCAGGACCATGTTAGTGCAGATATGAAATCTTAATACTCAGATTGTCATCCCTGAAGTTTTTCACATAAACCTTGGCTCCACTTTAATGTCAAAACTCTCAGACCAGTTTCAGTGTTGGAACTAAATGAGACACTTATGAGTCATTGAACATTTACAAAGAGAGGTTAATTTTGCCTTAATCCAGCAAGGATATACAAGAAAATACACTTAGCTGCTCTAGATGAACCCCCTCGTCTCTATAGAAATGAGCATTCCTATAGAAATCAGCAGTTTAAGGCAGGGTGATTTAAATCACACAGATTTTAAAAATCCACCAAGTCAAATGGGTCTAGGTTCCATGTGGCTGGGACTTTCTTTGCCCTTAGGTAGCCAGAAAGCTGCATCAGGAAAGCTATGGCCAATCAAGTCCCAGAATAGTTTTGTCCTAGGCTTACCTCTTGTTGGCTAGTGAATTAGGAGGTGGGGGCAAGGTGTGGAAGAAAATTGAATCAGGGAAGTTGGGACCAATCACATAAGCCAATTTGGAACCCAGGCATCTTTATCTTCTCTTAGGCAAAGAATGTTGTCCTAAGGAAGAAAGAAGCTTTGTCAGGGAAATGCTAGTTTTATTGTGGACTTAATCCTGAGATCTTACAATTGACCAGACACAAATATACCAGAAAGACATACTTAATAGTCTTTTTTTTAATTTGTGATCAATAGTCCTTTCTTCCACCAGATTTTCTGCCAAATGTATCTTTGTTTATGTGCCAAGCAGATGAGTTCCATTATTTCAGCTTGGAAAGGCAATATGGGAGCAATATTTTAAAAGTTGGAAGATTTAGGTCCATCAATTACTACCAAAGTTATGATCAAGTTATAGAAATTTGCTGGGTCTCAGTTAGCTTACCTGTAAAATAAGAATGTTAGACTATATAATCTCTAAAGTTTTTTTTCTATGTCTAAATGCTATGATTCTATGGTCCTTTCTTGGCTCTTACACAGCAAACTAAGAGCAAAGGAAGATGAAAATGGGGAATAAATATTGTAAATTTATATTAAAGAGGCATACTATGCTTTTAGTTATTTTAAATATATACACAAAGGATGGTCTCTTAATGGTCCACTGGCTCATGTATGGAATGTTCATCATCCTGACACTTACAATTGCAAAGCAATAAAGTAAATTAAATTAATCATTTTAAGCTTAGGAAAGTTGCCTGGTTGTGGACCAATGGAATGCCACTATATCTATTAGCAGTCCACATTTTACTTTCTTTTCCTATTATGCTTCTTAATTTCTCATGTAGAACTTTACTCAGATTTAGACAGTTAAGCTATACATTTGGGAGACCCGACTGCTCTTCTGGGATGTGAGTTGTCCTTCTGGGGCCTCAAAATCTGGGAAAGGCCTGGAGATGTTTTCAGAACTTTGCTTCTGAGAAAGTCTTTGTGCCCGGAAAACACACACTCTGATCACTAGTGAGTGGTTCTGAACAGGAACCAATAAGGAAGGGATGAAAGTCTAATGTGTTTGGAAAGCTAACATGTTGATGTTTGTCCTACTTGGCAAAGCCCCAGGAGCACTTGTGAGAAATGTCTAAACAAATATAATTAGGAAGTGTCTAAAATTTTGAATATTTTTTTTCTGTATTTCTCAGGGACCCCAAACCTCAAACCTTTTGTTGTGCAATGAGGAAGTGCAACTCAGAAAGTATGAGATCATGATTCTATTTCTGGTTAGAAGGATAGATGGATTGGGGTGGTAGAGGGAGACCAGTAGGGTGAAAGGGGAAGAGATGCAGAGTTAAAAAAAAATCTAATCCAAGGTCTCTTAATGACTTTTGCCTTTCTAATGAGAATTCCTAAGTAAGATGTTTCTTTTTTTTGTTTTTGTTTTTGTCATTTTCAGAACTTTAAGGCTTTCTATGTAATAAGAAAATGGTGTCATGTAAGGGGAGCAATTAGCTGAATGGATAAGTGCCATGTATATGAGCTCAAGTAAAAATATTGTTCACATTTGTGACACTACAATACCACAAAGGTTTTCTTTATCACCTCAGCTTAAAGTCCTTTTGATGACAGTAAGAAATATTAACAAAACAAGGTAAAAATGTGATCCATGTTAAAAGAACAATAAGATTATAAGTTAGCATTAAAGTAATGGTTCCAATCTATGAAAAACCAAGAGTTGGTTACATTTAACAAATAAATATAAATAAATTCAATTTAATAAACATTTATTAACATAATAAACATTTATTAAGATTACTCACTTACAAAAATGAAAAACATGGAAATCTGTTTTGCAAGATAATACATGTATAACCCAGATTGAATTGCCTACCAGCACCAGGATAGGGAAGGGAAGGGAGGGAGGGAGGGAGAAAAGTTAGATCATATGTCTTAGAAAAAACTTATTTAGAAATTTGTTATTATATGTAATTGGTAAAATTTAAAAATTATAAATAAAAATAAACATTTATTAATTGATTACTATGGATAAGACACTTGATTACTTCTGGGAGCACAGATTTATATATACCCTATTCTAAGGGAGCTACCAACCCAAAAGACATATAACTCTAATAAAAAGAAGCTGAATTCTTAAAAGGCAGGAGTAGAAGTGAGAGGGAGAGAAAGTAGAATTTTGCTACTTGAAAAAAAATTCAATTAAAAATAATTAAGGGAGATTCAAATAAGTGAAAAGAATTCCAGGAAAAGTACTTCAATAAAGTTGAAGATGAGTGGAAATAGGCAGGGAAGGCTTCATTATGGAGGTGGCATCTGGGATAAGCATTGAAAGAAAGGAAGATGAAAGTATTCTTTGGGTAAAGGAGGCAGTTTCTTCCTTTTTTTTTTTTCCAAAAAACCCCTTACCACCTTGGAGTCAATACTGTGTATTGTGTGAATTTTAGATTTTCTCTACCCTGCTTAGTCTTAGAAATTTAGCAACCAAGGGATGTATACACCCCCACTTAAGGATTAACTGTGAGTAGGATGGCCTATGACCAACATGTGCTGGCAAGTGACAAATAAACAACTGACAGACCCCTTGGGCTGTTCTAAGCCAAGCTTAAGCTGTCATTGGTACATGTGAGATGCAGGAAGTGATGTAAAGAATAGTCTATATATTTTCACGCCACTTCCTCTCGCTGGGGGGTGCTCGCCATGCCTCTCTCTTGGGGAGATATTGGGCTCCGCTTGGTATCTTGGCAGTTAGGTGTTTGCAGCTTGCCGGTGAGGTGACTGGGAGAAGTTCTTAGCATGCTTGGTGAGTGGATTAGGCTGATTCCTTTTACCTTTACCTCCTAAAGTGCTATCCTCCTAGGAGACCCCTCATCTTGGAGGAGGCCTTGTGGCTGGTAGCCAAGCTAGACTGAGAAGGCCCCTTGGCCAAGGCCTTTGAACTCCTGCCTGGCTCAACCCCGGGCTGGAGCAATTTAAATTCTTTTTCCTCTCTCTCTCTCTCTCTCTCTCTCTCTCTCTCTCTCTCTCTCTCTCTCTCTCTCTCTCTCTCTCTCTCTCTCTTCTTCTTCTTCTTCTTCTTCTTCTTCTTCTTCTTCTTCTTCTTCTTCTTCTTCTTCTTCTTCTTCTTCTTCTTCTTCTTCTTCTTCTTCTTCTTCTTCTTCTTGATTTCTTCTCTCTATTGTAATTAAACCACCATAAAAATTCCAAACTGACTTGAGTATTTTACTGGGATTTAATTAATCCCTGGTGACCACTAGTATAATATATTCAGTCAATAACCCCTAATTTTACCCCTTACAATTGGCTCCAAGGCAGAAGAGTGGTAAGAGCTAGGCAATGGGGATTAAGTGGCTTGCCCAGGGTCACACAGCTAGGAAGTATCTGAGGCCAGATTTGAACCTAGGACTTCCTGTCTCTAGGCAGTTTCTTCCTTATATTGGGGGTGGCATGAGCAAACACAAAGGCATGGGGATAGGTTTTTAAAAAAAAGAACAGGTGCTGAAAAGTAAACAAATATGGCTTTAAAACAGACTGTGAAGGGAGGCTATATAATATAAGACTGGTCAGGTAGAATGGAGTCAGAGTAACAAAATCTCTTTCTCAGTTACCTTATTTATAAAATTAGAAAGTTGGATGGATTAAAAATAGATACTTAGTATCCAGAGGATTTTGAGTAGAGGGATGACATGATCACAATGTGTTATGAAGGTTATTTGAATAGTGCTTTGGAGGGTGAATTGAAAAGGATTTCAAGGATAGAGCCAGACACAGGGATGGGAGGTGTTTTCAAATGTGGCCTCAGACTCTTCCTAGCTGTGTGAACCTGGGCAAGTCACTTAACCCACATTGCTTAGCCCTTACTGCTTTTCTGCTTAAGAACCTGTGTATTACACAGAATGTTCTAAGACAAGATAAGGGTTTAAAAAAAGAAAGAAAAAATACAAAAGTATTTCAAATGGAAGTGAGAAGACTATTTTAAAAGTATTTATGTAGTCTAGGTGAAAATTGATAAAGACCTGCCCTAGTATAGTGATGAGCAACTAGATAGAATAGTGGATAATGTGGAATGCTGGGTCTAAAATTAGGAATATTCATTCTTCTGAATTCAAATCTGGCCTCAAGACTTTTCCTAGATATGTGACCCTGGACAACTTGCTTACCTTGTTTACCTCAGTTTCATCATCTGTAAACTAGAGAAGAAGGAAATGGCAAACCACTACAAAATCTTTGCCAAGAAAACCCCAAATGGTGTCATGAAGAGTTGGACACAACTGAAATGACTGAACAACAACAAAAAGTATAGTAATATTTAACTTGCCAAGTATTTATTTTGCACTACAGAGAAAAAAAAGAAAAAAGAAAAACCATCTCTTACCTCAAGGAGATTTTACTCTACTGGAGGATACGACATGAACACATATAAGTGAATACAAAGCAATTTGAAGAGGGAGAAAGCATAAGTAATGGGAGGATCAGGAATGGTTTTGAAGAGAAAGTGATAGTTGAGCTAAGCTTTGAAGGAAGCTAAGAGTAGTCTGTCTATGTATGAAAGGATGGAGGTAAGAGATACAATTCCAAACTTAGAGTACATAAAATGTGTTTTTGTTTTTCAGTTGTTTTTCAGTCATGTTTGACTGTTCATGACTCCATTTTGAGTATTGTCTTGACAAAGATTCTGAGTGGTTTGCCATTTCCTTCTCCAGCTTACTTCACAGATGAGGCACTGAAGTAAATAAGGTTAAATGACTTGCTCAGTCATACACCTCATAAGTGTTTGAGGTTGGATTTTAACTCAGGCATTTTTCTAATTCCAAGCTCAGCACCCTATCCATTGTGCCACCTAACTGCCCCATGCAGAATATAGGAAAGAGAATAAAAATATGCTGTCTGGAGAAGTAGGTTGTAGCCAGATTGCAAAGGGCTTTAAATGCTGGGTTGAAAAGTTTCCATTTTTTTCTAGATACCACAGGAAAACTCTGAAGATCTTTTGAGTAGGGAAATGACATAGTCAGCCTTATAATTCAGGAAGATTATTTTGTTAGCTGTGTGGGAAAAGGATTAGAAAGGGTAGAGACTGGAAGCAGAGAGATTATTGTAAAATCAAGGGAAGAGGTGAACTAGGGTGGTGGCTGTGTAAGTGGAGGGAAAGGGACAAATAGTAGAATTAATGTGAAGGAAGAATGGATAAGAGTTGGTTGCAGTGGAAGTGGAGAAGAGGAGTCAGATTTGTGAGATTTTGCTGAACACTGAGTCTTGGAAATTCATTGGGTAAGTAACATGTGGGAACAAAAAAGTCAAAGATGAGGTTGAAGAGAAGGGTACATCCTAGTGTAATGAACAGAAATAGGAAAGAGAAGAGAAGGGGCAACTTTAGTAGGGGGGAAAGAATTTTGTTTTAGACAGGCTAATTTATAGATGGAGACACTCAGCATGTTTTTGGAAATTTAGTAGAGAAGAGGTTTGAGGTTGAGATTTTGATCTGAGTCATCACCTGAATAGAAGTGATAAATTGAGGTGGTGGGATTGGAAAATTTCACCAAAGAATAGACTGTAAGTAGAGAAGACAGAACTTTATGAAACAGCCATGCTTATAGAGAGGTGTGAGAAAGAGGCACCAGAAAGAGACAGAAAAAAAAAAGCCATTTGGGAGAATGGTGAGAATACAGTGACATAAAATCCCTGGGAAAAGAGGAACACAGCCCTCAGTGTCAAATACCACTGAGAGATCGAGGAGAATGTGGATGGAAATGAGGTTGTTGAATTTAGAGATAAGATTGTCATTATTCATTTCTTTCAGGTGTTACGTCATTTTATAAGGAGCTGAAGACTGAATGCATGGCAAGAAAGTGGAGAGTGAATGTAGCTTACCCCTTCTAGGAGTTTGGTTGTTAAGAGGGAGGAATAAAGTAGGAAAATCTTTTGAAAGGCTGGAACTGTCAACAGAAGGGTTTTGTTTGTTTGCTTTTTAATTTAGTAAGAACTTGAATTCCCCAACACATCCTTCTCCTTCCCCACTCCCATACAGGAGGCTGGGGAAAAGAAGTCAATTAATAGAGAGGGAGAGATGAAATTACATGAGAAGAGAAGGATACAGGTAGAGAGGTTAACTTTAGTAAGAAGGGAAGCCACATCTTCCTGAACCTGGCTGAAAGGTTACATATGGCAGTGAGGGACAAAGACTCTGGTTATCTTTTCTGCCCAGGGCTCTCAGAACTCTTGGAATGACTTAAATTTTCTTTTCTCCTTTTTTTTTTTATTAACACATTTTGTTTAATTCATCAGAAACTTTTCAATAAGCAACCCATTCTACAGTACTTTTGTATTAAAAAAAAAAAAAGGCTAAACGAAATCATCCAGTGTAGTAATTGAAACTGATAATACATGTAATTTTTCTTTTTTTTTTCTGTAGTTTACCTCTTGTCAATTCTAATTTAGACCCTCAATACTTTTTGCTCAGATTTTTACAACTGTCTCATAATTGACTTGTTCCCTCTTTATTCCATCTTCCATACAGCTGCCAATTTGATGTTACTAAAACACAGATATCACCATAGAAAGATTCTTAATTTCAAAAAGAAAATCTGATTCATTTTTCTGGGCAGCACTCTAAGGCTGAATTTCTCCACAGCAAAACCACCTCATTGAATATTCATACAATTTTCCTTTCTTTTTTTTATAGCCTTACTCTCTTAGTAACATCTCTAAGACAAAGTGGCAAGGTCTTGGCAAACTGGGTTAAGTGACTTGTCCAGGGTCACCCAGGTAGGAAATGACTGTGATCAAATTTGAACCCAGGTCCTCCCAATTCCTGGCCTGGTGCACCATCCACTGTACTACCTAGTTGTCCCTACAATTCTTTTTCTTAAGGAGCAGAGGTATCTGCACCACCCCCCCAGCCACATTTGTGTGATTCCTTTCCAACCAAGGAAAGGGAGATAGCATTATCCTTTCCCTCACCCCAAATCCACCCCTCATCTTTGTTCTCAAGACCTTCTTTTCTCCTTGGAGCTCCCAGGTCCCTGGGACTATTTGCTGACTTTCAAGTTGTACTTTTGATTTGTGGGGATAATGTACTATATAGGTCATTTCACTTTTAAAAGTAGTTTTTAAGAGGTGAGCAGCTAGGGACCATATATAGACCACCAAACATCTGATTTTTCTGTGTTCAGAGTAAGGTGCAGAGAAAGCAAATGCTTTGAACATTTACTGGTTTTGTAAGAATGTATTGAAATGACATAATTCAATTGATCCCACAAAATCAACAATCTTCAAACTCATTTCCAGACTTGATAATCACAATTCAAATACCTTAAACAACTCTTTATTTGGCCCATTTTGCATAAGTAGAAAAAATAAATCATCACAGGAAGTCAAAGAGAAAAAAAGGGGAAAAGGTCATTTGAGTATTCAGGGGGTTAGCCTTATGGTTGATAATGTCTTTCCTACAAATTAAGCCTTAAGTGGCTTAGTACTTTAGGGGATACCATGATGGCCTGATGGTGTTGTTCAGGCCTGTATTTGATTATTGCATTTAATTCCAGGCTCTATTTTAAAACAAGTAGAGGATTCAGCAAAATGTCAGCAATGACCAAAAGATTGGAAATTAGAACCCAGGGCAAGTGTACATCTTTTCTTATGTTTCCTTTACATTGACACAGAGGCTTCAAAGTATTTTAAGTGGATTTCTTAATTTTGGAATCATTAAATTTGGAGCATAATGATGACATTAAATGCTTGCTTAATACCTTCTTTCAGTGATGTAAAGGATTATTATAAGGGAATAGTAATCAGGTATTTTTCATCTTTTATCCATGCAACATAGACAGGACAATAGAAAATGGGCTTAAATTTCAGTAAGTACATCTAAATGTATTTATTTACCTTTTAGATTTCTCCATTGCCTTTTTAAGTTACCTTAGATGAGACTGAGTTACTGTTAGCCAGGGAATCCTTGTACTTGGGCAAATTCAGGGTGGAATGGAAACATACAGAGGTTAATTCAATCATTGTGCTGTCACACAAGAAGAGGAGAAAGTCTGTCTTTCATAGAATCAAAACTGCATGCATAAAAATCCCAGAAAAGGGGTAGAATGGCAACAGAACTCTGAGCATTGCTGTCCCCCCAGAAGAATATAAATCCCTTGGGGTGGGGAAATTTCATTTTTATTTCCCTATCACTAGAACCTAGTATGGTACCTTATATGTAGCAGGCAAATAATAAATGCTTATTGAGTTGAATTGAATGAGGATCTACATTTGAATTATAATTTTGCCTTTTATCTGTTTTATTTTAGCCAAGTCACTTAGTTTCCCTGGTACTCAATTTTCTTATCTATAAAATGAGGATGCTAGACTAACTGATTTCCAGTCTCTTTCGATGATATTAGGACACAAAGATGTGACAAAGCTAGACTACTATTACTTCATCTATAAATATTTG
Organism: Monodelphis domestica; assembly: GCF_027887165.1. NCBI lineage: Eukaryota > Metazoa > Chordata > Mammalia > Didelphimorphia > Didelphidae > Monodelphis > Monodelphis domestica. Next base: position 267,965,497 of record NC_077227.1, read on the forward strand.
GCACTCAGAAGAGCCTCTACTTCAGTTGTTAATCTCCAATTCAAAAATCCCAACAGTTTCATATATATGAGTTTTCTTCCTTTGTAAAAATAATAAAGTATAAAAGGAAAAAGATTATATCTAAGTACACCCAGTAGAATTGAGTCTTGTCAATTACACACAGAATCATGTTTGCCATTGCAACTACAGAAGCTTATTGTAAAAAGTTTTAATTAATTAAAAGAAATGAGGTTCCACAATACTGTTTGGTTGTCATTTTCTCCTGAAGATAGCCTTTTACAAAAGATACCTTGCCAAACATGACAATATAATTTCGGTTGAAGGGACATCATAAGACAGGCTCACAAAGAGAGCTGGTTTTTTTTATTTTTCTTCATTGTTCTGTTCTGCTCTTTCGCAAATAAATTTCTGAGGATCCTCTTCAGTGTTTACTGGTGATCTCTCATGATGTTTTGATGGGTTTATACTCTCTCTTCCTGCTTTACTTATTCTGTGGATGTCCTGAACTATTTTTTTTTCTGTCTCTTCCAAAAATCTGGCTAACAAATTAAATAGAAGAGCAATCCAGGCAAGACCAAAGAAAATCCAAACTGCCATCAGGGTTCGGTAATAGGGAAAGTATTTTCTCCCAGGCTGTCCACCTAGAAGTAGAAAGTAAATCATATGCAAATCAACAAAAATTGATATTTGAGGCTATGTTTCTTCCTTTAAATACATACCAGTTTTCAATCATAGTAAACCATCTACAATGTTTATTTAATGAACAACTCAAGTAACTCATTTTTAGGGAGTGGGTACAACCCTTCCATGATTTGGGATTTATTGGATTACTATGAGTGAAAATTATATCCCCTGTCCCCAACCAGATAATGACCTCTCCAAGACTTAGCAACTATTGTCCTCAGATGGCATTCAAAGCTCTTTATAATCTTCAAAAACACCCGCACTTTTCTAGTCTTCTTATGCTCTGTGATACTCTACTACCACCAAATACTTTGGCCTTGTTGTTATTTCCCATATCTTCTGGATGTCCCTCCAGCCTGAAATTCTCATCCTCCTCATCTCTGCCTTCTGGCTTCCTTCAAGTTCCAGCCACAAGAAGCCTCTCCCTTAGAATTTCCTAATTCCCTAAGAATTTCCCTTAATTCCAATGCCTTCCCTCTGTTGATTACTACTAGTTTATATAGTAGATAGCTTGTTTGTACATAGTTGTTTGCACATTCATTAGACTGTGAGTTCCTTGAGAATAGGGTCTTTTACTTTTCTTTGTATTACCAACTGTTAGTATTGAGTAAGTGTTTGATAAATGTTTATAGGCTGACAGACTCAGGTGACCAATATGCACTGTATCACCAGACCAAACCTGTCCAGGTTCTTAGGATCTGCCAGAGTTTATGCCAACATTGGTATAATTTCAAGAATCCAGGAGCACCTTTACATTCCAAGGCATTAGAATAGGACTTAAGTACCTATTTAGAAATGCCTAACATAAAGATTATTGATTGACTTAATCAGAGACTTAAAGAAAGAGAAGAGATTTTAGAGATTATTTTTCATATGATGAAACTAATTCTCAGAAAAGTCAAATGACTTTCCCAAGGCTACACTATGAGTTAGTGATATGATCAAGATCATGGCCCAAGTCTTCCAAATACCAATCTGTTTGGTTGTTTTACATTTGAAGACCAATCAGAAATGAAGAGGAAGTATCTAAAACAAAAAGTCTATTAATAAAAAAATACAATTCAGTTTATAAAAATCAAATTACCCACAACTTGAGATTAGGTACAACTGTCTCTTGATTCCTAGGTTCAAAAGCTTCCTCAGAATACATTGAACCCAGCTGCTAGATTTTGGGTGATCTTTTTTCTGGGCACCCCTAAAGAATACAACTAACATTTTAGATACATATCAATGTGATAATTAATTTACTATTACCATTACCTGCCTAATTTTTAAATTAGAAATTAAATAGATAAATATATCACACAAAATTGCTCCAAAGGAGATTCATGCTATGGGAAGAGTAATAGAGCCTTTCAGCTGGGTATGATGGATAGAGTGCTAGAACTCAGGAAGACCTAGGTTCAAATCCTACCTCTGCCACTTACTAGTTGGCAAAAATCACAATCTCTGAATTTCCATTTCCTCGCCTATAGGGCAGCTAGGTGGAAGAGTGGATGGAGTGCTAGGTCAGGAATCAGGAAGACTTATTTTCATGGGTTCAAATCTGTCCTTGGACACTAGCTATGTGACTTTGAGAAAATCACTTAACCCTTATTTGCCTTATCTTCCTCATCTATAAAATGAGATAAAGAAGGAAGTGGCAAACCATTCCCATATCTTTGTCAAGAAAACCCCAAGTGGGGTCACAAAGAGCTGGATAAAGATATGAAAAATGATTGAACAACAAAATGAAGATAATAATGCCTTTTATCCCCCATCTCACAGGGTTCTTAGAGAGTTCAAATGAGAACATCTATGTACAGTCTTTGGAAAATTTTAAAGCTCTTACACAAAATGTTTCCCGAAAACAAGGTATATTTAATAGAGAAATAGCCTTAAAGACCTGGAATAGAGGCTTTTGTCTGACATATTGGGTATGTGTCTTTGGACAAACTGATTGATCTCTCAGAGTTGGAGGCAATTCTTTAGGACTATAAGCTGCATGTGGTCAAGGATTTGCATTGGCAAAGAAAGTTTTTTCACTTAGGAATGTTCCACACAGATGAAATAATAGATTCAGATCCATTTCCATTTCTATATAAATATTGGTAATCATCATCAGCATTGCCCTGCATTCCTAATAATTGTACTCATTTGTTCTTATACGTTCAGTCAACTTTGGATTTAGCACCCCTGCCTCACTTAGTATCAATGCAGATATAAATGACAAGGGATAATTTGGTTTCCACAGTTGCTGAAACATTATGTTGCTTCTTGTGATCTCATGAAATAGCTAACAATACAATTACACATGTTTTATTTCCCCGCTCTCCTCCCTGGGGCCTTTAGTATATAGATTTTATTGTCAGCAAGAGCATTAACCATCCAGAATATGATTTAGGAGGCTACCAAAGACACAAAGATATACGTGGAGTCCTGAGGCTTGTCAAGTCAGAACACGTCCACAAAGTCTATTTATGAATCATTAACACAGAGTCTGCAGGACAGTCTAATTTTGATTTCTTACAGTTATTTAATGAACTCATTTCTGGGGGGAATAAGTTGGAAATCCTGTTTTCATACAAAACAATTGCCTATTAACAGTCTATTCTGGTCAGCTGGTGGGAAACTACAATTTAATTGTGACTTTCTCAAGGCCAAGGTTTTTTAACCCTTGTCAATAAGCTGGGGTAAAAAAAAAAAAACTTAAATAATCAGTGATTTTTTTTCTTAAAACAACAGAACACAACTTGCAGTCTTCTAAGCCAATATTTTTAGACAGATGTTCCATATGATACAAGTAATGTACAGTTGCATACTTGCCATTTAAGTAAACTGTATCATATAATACAAATACTTTAATATCTCCCTAAGTTGCATACCTGCTATTTAAAAACCATACCATTTGGTCATCCATTAAAATAATCCATTCTCCAGTGAAGTGTGAATGATTGTGAGTCTAGTTAGTTAAAAGTGTTTGTAATATAATGTATCTGCAGTACATGTTGGATCATGAACATTGCAAAATGTGGAAATAAAAAAGACCTAAACATGTAATACAAGAATCTTGGTTTTGATCCTCACTATAATCTTTTAGTATTTCTGTATCATAGTGCTTTTTTTTATCTGAATTGGATTTTTAGAAAACAAGTGATTTTAAGTGTCATTGTCTCGATTTTGTAACAGATAAATGAAGTGCAGAGCAATTTATCTAGTATCTGCAAAAGAGATAGCAGTAGAGACTGGAGGACAGCATGGTGAGTCATCTGGGTCATTGACATTTCTGTCCTCTAAGACCTAATTTGTAGAAAATTTCCCACCCCATCTTACCAAATACCTTCTCAGTGTATATGTAAAAAAGACATTTTTTTCCACTGAAACCCTAAAGGTTGAGCTCATCAGTCAGAGAGAGTTCTTGGGACTTCACTTCTCTATCATTGGCCTCTTTATTAGCAATGAAGTTAACGATTGATTTCTTTTTCTTATTCTGTTTTTGGCTTTAGAATTTTGCCGATTTTAGGTTATACCATGTGGGAAATATACTTTCATGGATTACTTGTTCATCAGTTATTGCTGTGCCTATTATAGGCATTTTCAAAAAGGCCACCATAGGGAGAAGAACAATTTATCCTCCAGCATCTGTTGTTAAAGAGGAGATGAAGAACTTCTACCAAAAGCTTGGTAAAAAATTCTAAATGAAATATACATATATATATATACATATACATATGTATTCTAACATAGAAAATAAGGGTTTTATATATATTTTAATCTAGATTTATATATTATATATAATCCTTACCTTCTTATATATATATATATATGTTTGAAGATATATATATATATATGTTTACATATATATACACACACACATAAACATATAATCTTTATTTTCTGTATTAGAATCAATATTGTATATTGGTTCCAAGACAGAAGAACAGTAAGGACTAGGTAATGGGGATTAAGTGACTTGCTCAGGGTCACATAGGAGGCTAGATTTGAACTCAGGACCCCATGCTTTTAGGTCTGGCTCTCAATCAACTAAGCCACCTAGCTGCCCCTAAAGTAAATATATATTTTAATATTGAGTGACTTCAGTGTAAATGTGGGCATAAGGGAAAAGAGCAAAAATATATTGATTTATAAAAATAAAAAATAAAAGTTGTCAAAAAAATGTTTATATCATAAATGCTCTCTTTAAGAAAAGAAGGAAATGCTATATATGGGAGGAAATGAAAAAACATCACAATTTTAAAAATTATTTTCTGACAGTTCTGAAATCACTAGTTTTAAAATGTGGTTGTCATTTCTGAACCAGTGATATGGGTATTACCAAATTGGATAAGATGAGAAGATTCTAAATGGAACATTGGTGATTCCAATTTGACTGACTTAAATAAAGTTTTAACTCTGGAAAAAATGAAAAATAGTTAAAAAAATAATTTATATTATTTTATATATATACATTATATATATAAATATATATATAATAGTTTAAAAAATAGCACAGACTATCACCATTTTCTGAGAAAGTCTAACAAATGTAAATCAATCACTAAAAAACAAAGACAAAAACAAAAAAAACAAGAAAATCTGTTAGCAAATATGTAAACTCAATGACAAGCAAGAGTTAGTACTTGTTTAGAATAGAAATCCACTTATAATATTTAACAGAGGAGAATGAAGGAAGATTCTGAGCAATATCTCCTCATAAAACAACTAGAAACAGTGTAAGGAAAAACAATTTTTTTTTCCTCTTAAACTCTTACTTTCTGTCTTAGAATCAATACTAAGTAAGGAAACAGGATTGAGTGACTTGTACAGTGACTTACACAAGTAGAAAATGTTTGAGTTCAGATTTGAACCCAGGTTCTCTTGACTCTAGGCCTAGTGCTCTATTCACTACCTAGCTGCCCCCAAAATTCTTTTTGTTGAACCACTCTCTGATTAGTATTATTTTTTAACCCTTATCTTCTGTCTTAAAATCAATACTAAGTATCACTTCCAAGGCAGAAGAGTGTGAATGGATAGGCAATTGCAACTGGTCAAGAGTAGCACAACTAAGAAGTTTTTATGGTCAAATTTGAACCCAGGACCAAGTTTCTGATTATTAATATCAGGTGAGACATAAAACAGAGAAGCTTATGTTTGCAACAGATATTTCCAATTCTCATGGTAGGTGTCCAGGGAAGAGTACAAATTAAAAAGAGATTCTTTTACACTCCAGATACTACTTTTTGAAAATGATATTATACCCTGGAGCACTGCTGTTCCATTCAAAAGAGTCCTATAATCATTCAAAAGAGTTCAACCTAACTATGCACACAAGAACATACAAATGGATGAAGAATATCTATTGTACAATGATATTCGGTTGGATGGGCATCCAATAGAGTTGGACTATCTCTGTCTGTCTTCTTTTCTCTCTCTACCTTCCTCCCCATACATACAAATATAATGCTGTATTAATTGCTGGGCCAATTAACTGAGTTAAGGACTATCTCATTTGCATTTGGGAAATTATTCATTGTTTTAATGATCCTAAGCTTCTTCCTGAAACAAATGTTTATCTATCATTATCAATATTACTTTCAATGATGACCTGTATGTCTGCAAATCATTAAATATCAGTCTCTAAAGAATTAAATTTATAGGTCACACCACCCAAAGGACAATGGAGAAGTGCAAGGTGGTTGTGAATTAACTGCTGCATTTTTTAACCCTTGAAAAATTACTCTTTTTTTTTTTTTGAGCAGCTCTGCCTTTTTTCTTGCTCCATTCCCATCATCCCATCTGCCCCAGGTGTTCCCATCACTTCTTTCATCCCCTCCCTCCCTCCCAGCAAAGCTAAAAAAGCCTCAGGAGTTTTCTTTGGAATTTCTCCCCAGCTTCAGTTACTTCTGAGCTACATCATCCCTGACAATTCCTCCAGGCTTTGGTCTTTCTTTGCAGGCATCTTCCGCTCTTTTCTCCTCCTCTGTACGTGCCTTTCAAAAACGAGGATTCAGTGGCACTGGCACATTCACGTTGGTTGCTCCCACGGGTTCAATAGGTTTTCTTTTCTTTTCTTTTTTTTTTTAAATATATTTTATTTGATCATTTCCAAGCATTATTCGTTAAAGATCATTTTCTTTTCCTCCCCCCCACCCCCCATAGCCGACGCATAAGTCCACTGGGCATTAGATGTTTTCTTGATTTGAACCCATTGCTTTGTTGATAGTATTTGCACTAGAGTGTTCATTTAGAGTCTGTCCTCTGTCATGTCCCCTCAACCTCTGTATTCAGGCAGTTGCTTTTCCTCGGTGTTTCCACTCCCATAGTTTATCCTTTGCTTATGAATGGTGTTTTTTTCTCCTGGGTCCCTGCAAGTTGTTCAGGGACATTACACCGCCACTAATGGAGAAATCCATTGTGTTCAATTGTACCACAGTGTATTAGTCTCTGTGTACAATGTTCTCCTGGTTCTGCTCCTCTCGCTCTGCATCACTTCCTGGAGGTTGTTCCAGTCTCCATGGAACTTCTCCACTTTATTATTCCTTTTAGCACAATAGTACTCCATCACCAACATATACCACAGTTTGTTCAGCCATTCCCCAATTGATGGGCATCCCCTCGTTTTCCAGTTTTGGGCCACCATGAAAAATTACTCTTAACAGTCATATAAGTCATCTTATTAGAGATATATAAAGGAGCTGGGATAGTCACATAAAAAGAGAGAAAGTAATTTAAGAAGCAACAGATGTAACCACTCATTTCCACCCAATGACAAGACATCTTTAGGGAAGCCCCCAGAATTTTGGTTGGATACCTGCCCAATAGGACAATAATTATGCAGAGTAAGCAGGCAAGGAAGGGTTGTGATATGCTCATGTTGGTGAGATTATACATCCATCAAAATATTGAAATAAACTGTAAGGTGCCCTCTTTGTAGAAAGTCAACCTTAAGAAAATCTACAACATAGGAAGAAATGAATTTACAATTAAACAAAGATATAAAATGCTTTATATGGTTGAATTCAAGGTTTAGAAATCCAGTTTTGCCTATGGAGAAAAAAAGTAAATGTATTTATTTTCTGTTTATAATATGTGGAAAATCTGGTTCCCTCTAACTGTAATATTTTTTGGTTGTGAAAAACTTCCCAGATGAAATACTGTTATATTGAAGATCTTTTTATATTTCATAAACCAGCTTCTGACTAGGGACCTACCATATAATAAATTCTGATATATAATGAATAGTGTTAAAGTGAGTTTCAATTATAGTAGTGAAACTTATTTCTGAAGAGGAGTCCACCAATTGGGAAGTGGCTACCCAACATTTGTATATATTGGATGAATCAATCAATCAACCATTAAAATTTTACTAAGTGCCTCTTGGGATACAAAAAGAGGCAAAGACAGTCAATGTCTTCAAGGCACTTTCAATCTAATGAGGGAAAAAATACAAATGAGCAAATACAAAGTAAGCTATGTTCAGGATAAATAGTAAATAATTGAGGGAAAGGACTTAGAAGTAAGCAGAATTAGGGAAGGCTTCATGTAGAAAGTGAGATTTTAATTGGCATATACAGGAATACAGGGAGGTCAGTAATCAGAGTGAAGGAGAAGACAGTGTTGCAGGTATAAGGGACAGCCAATGCTCTGAGAAGAGAGATGAAGTATCTTTGCAGGAACAGTCAGGAGGAATGGCATGTGATTAAATATTATTGTACTGTAAGAAACAATGAAGGGGATGACTTCAGAAAACATGAGAAGATTCATATGAACTGATGCAGAATGAAATGAGTAGAACCTAGAGAACAATTTATACAATAGCAATAATATTCCAAAGACAAACAACTTTGAAAGATTTAGGAGTTTTGATCAATACAAAGACCAATTGCAGTTCTAGAGGACTCAAAATAAAGCATGCTTCCCACCTCCTGAAAGAGTGGGGTGTTCGACTCAGAGTACAATTTTAAACATATTATTTGGTTGCAGATGGGAATGGGTAGGAGTGGGGAAGACATGGCCAGTGTAGGAATCTGTTTCGTTTGAGTATTTGTATTTGTACCAGAGGTATTATTTTTCTTGCTGCCTCAAATAAGGGAGGAGGCAGAGGGGTTGGCAATTGAAGAGAGAAAATATAGATCTGAAAATTAAAGAAAAAATTAAACCTATCTACCAAGTCTTACCAGAGCAGTAAAGTAATTCTTTTTCATTCCCTAACCTTCCAAAATTTTAACTTGATCATCAGAATACTGATTCACTTAGTACAACACTACTATGACTATTACTACTGCTGCTGCTACTGATTATCATTATAATTAATTATAGAGTAGGTAGGTGGCACAGTAGATAGAATTTTGGGCCTAGAGTCAAGATCTTCCTGAGTTCAAATCTGGCCTCAGATATTTTCTGTGTGACCCTGGACAAAACTCTTAATCGTATTTACCTCAGTTTCTTCATCTGTCAAATGAACTAGAGAAGGAAATGCCAAACTACTCCTATGCCTTTGCCAAGAATACCCCAAAGACTTGGACACACCTGAAAATTACCAAACAATATTTCTCTCCCAAATCTATTTGAAACAAACAGCTTTTATTATGATGATATGAGCTGTCACCCCAACTGTAGGTTCCTCATGTACTTTTCTAATAAAAAGTTGCACCCTGCAGGGATACTGTGGCAGGAACAGCTTGTGAGTAGCATGCTTGACCCATCATTAAGGCAGAGGAAACACTAAAGGAAATTCAGCACAAGAACATTTTAGTTGTGTTTACACACAGCATGAAAACTAACAAGAACAAAATATGTGTCAGATGTAATAACCATGTGCATCTAGTTTCAGTGGCATTTCATCTGGCAAAACTGAAACCAGAATTCCTTTCATCCATTGCAAAAATAGTAGAGAGGCAGTAGATTTGAACAGAAGACAATACATTGGCAGGAGGAGGGGAGGAAGTAGTCAATGGCACAACAGGTATGCCCAGAGCATAATACTAAGGCAATCCCTCAGGGGAGCTAACTTATAAGGATGGAGAGGGTCAAGCAAGGTGGGTGGCCCTGGCAATAGAACCATGGAGAAGTTAGGGTAAGAATCAGGGTCTCTTTGACTAGTAGAGAACTGGGAAACATAGAAATACTCATCTCTAAACTGTGAGAAGATGCCGACACCTGTGGTAAATATCTGATTTTCATGCCCTAGTTAATGGCAACTGCCATGTTTTCTCTTTTTCATATACTGATATCAAGTAGGGAGGTGTCACAATGGCTAGAGTTCTAGGTCTGGAGTCATGAAAATCCGAGTTTAAATCTGGTGTCAGACACTTATCAGCTGTGTAAGCCACTTTACCTAGTTTGCTTCACTATTCTTATTTGTAAAATGAGCTAGAGAAGATAATGGCAACCCACTCCAGCATCTTTGCCCCCAAAAAACCCAAATGGGATCACTAAGAATTGGATAAACAACATTGGAATCTATCATGTAACTACTGAAAAAACATAATTGCTCAGCCAGTTACTAACTAATTGTGTGATCTTGGGAAAGTCTCTTCTCCTTAGACTTTAGTTCCTTATTTTCCCCCCTTTTTAATTTAGAATATTTTTCCATGGTTACATGATTCATGTTCCCCTCACCTTGTTCTCCCCTCTCCACTCCCAAAACTGACAAGCAGTTTCAATGAGTTATACATTTATCATTCTTCAAAATCCATGTTATTCATATTTACAGCAGAGTGATCTTTTAATGCCAAAACCCTAATCATGGTTTCCATCTAACTAGGTGATCAATCATATGTTTTTCTTCTGTGTTTCTGCTCCCACAGTTCTTCCTCTGGATGTGGATAGTGTTCTTTCTCATAAGTTCCTCTGGATTGTCCTGGGTCATTGCATGATTAGTAGAAAAGTAAATTGTGCCACAGTGTATCAGCCTCTGTACAATGTTCTCCTGTTTCTGCTCCTTTTGCTCTGTATCAGTTCCTGGAGGTCTTTCCAGTTTGCATGGAATTCCTCCAGTTCTTTATTCCTTTCAGCATAATAGTATTCCATCACCATCAGATACCACAATTTGTTCAGCCATTCCCCTATTGAGGGACACCCACTCATTTTCCAATTTTTTGCCAACACAAAGAGCAAGGTTATAAATATTTTTGCACAAGTCTTTTTCCTTATTATCTCTTTGAGATACAAACCCAGCAGTGGTATGGCTGGGTCAAAGGGCAGGCATCTTTATAAGGTCCTTTATGCATAGTTTCAAATTGCCCTCTGAAATGGTCGGACCAATTCTCAACTCTACCAGCAGTGTATTAGTGTCCCAATTTTGCCACATCCCCTCCAACATTTATCACTTTGCTTTGCTATCATATTGGCCAGTCTGTTAGGTGTAAGGTGGTACCTCAGAGTTGTTTTAATTTGCATTTCTCTAATCAGGAGTGATTTGAAACACTTTTTCATGTGCTTATTGATAGTTTTGATTTAATCATGTGAAAACTACCTACTCATGAACCTTGACCATTTATCTATTTTTTTGTAAATTTGACATATATTTGGGAAATTGAACCTTTGTCAGAGAGTTTTACTATAAAAATGGTCTCCTGGTTTGTTGCTTTCCTTCTAATTTTGGTAATATTGGTTTTGTTTGTACAAAACCTTTTAAATTTGATATAATCAAAGTCATTCATTTTATATTTTGTAATGTTCTCTATCTTTTGCCTGGTCTTAAATTCCTTCCTTTCCCACAGTTCTGATAGGTATACTATTCTATGTTCACCTAATTTATTTATGATTTCACTTTTTATATTTTAGTAATTTATCCATTTATCTTGGTATAGGGTGTAAGATATTGATCTAAACCTAATTTTTTCCATACTGTGTTCCAATTTTCCCAACAGTTTTTGTCAAAGAATGAATTGTCCCAAAAGCTGTGTCTTTGGGTACATCAAACACTAGCTTGCTGAAGTCATTCATCCCTAGTCTATTCCACTGAGCCACCCTTTTGTCTCTTAGCCAGTACCATATTGTTTTGATGATCACTGCTTTATAATACAGTTTAAGATCTGGTACTGCTAAGCTCACGTCCTTCGCATTTTTTTCATTATTTCCCTTGATATTCTTCATTTTTGTTCTTCCAGATTAACTTTGTTGTAATTTTTTTTCTAATCTGTAAAATAGTTTTTTGCTAGTTTGATAGGTATGACACTGAATAGGTAGATTAATTTCAGTAGGATTGTCATTTTTATTATATTAGTGCATCCTACTCAGGAACAATTAATGTGTTTCCAATTGTTTAAATCTATTTTTAATTGTGTGGAAAAATGTTTTGTAGTTGTGTTCATATAATTTCTTTGTTTACTTTAGCAGATAAATTCCTAAATATTTTATATTGTCTAGAGTAACTTTACATGGAGTTTCTCTTTCTAACTCCTGTTGCTGAGTTTTGTTGGAAATATATATGTGTTGATGATTTCTGTGGGTTTATCTTGTACCCTGCAACTTTGCTAAAGTTGTTAATTATTTCCACTAGTCTTTTAGTTGATTTCCTGGTTTGTTTGTTTTTTAAGTAGACCATCATATCATCTACAAAGAGTGATAGTTTCCTTGTTGCCTACTTTAATCCATTCAATTTCTTTTTCTTCTTTAATTGCTATTGTTAGCATTTCTAGACCAATATTAAATAATAGAGGTGATAATGGGCATCCTTGCTTTACTCTTCTTCTTATTGGGAAGGCTTCTAACTTGTTCCCATTGCAGATGATATTTGCTAATGATTTTATGTATTTTTTTATTTTTTATTTTTTAAAACCCTTACCTTCCATATTGAAATCAATACTGTGTATTGGTTGTAAGGTCTAGGCAATGGGGGTCAAGTGACTTGCCCAGGGTCACACAGCTAGGAAGTGTCTGAGGCCAGATTTGAACCCAGGATCTCCAATCTCTGGGCCTGGCTCTCAATTCACTGAGCCATCCAGCTGCCCCCTTGCTGACAGTTTTAAATATATATTGTTTATTATATTTTCAATAGGAATGGGTGTTGTATTTTGTCAAAGGATTTTTCTGCATCTATTGAGATAATTGTGTGATTTCCATTAGTTCAATTATTGATGTTTAGTTCCTTCTATGAAATTATGGATCTGTTTCAAATGACATTGAAGTTACCTTCTAGCTCGAAAGACAAGGATCCTAAGGCAGGAAAGGTTCTGCTGATTCAACAAAACAACCCATTTCCTTTTAATTCGTCGGCAAAGATGTTTGTCAGAACAATTTCTTGGAATGTCAGGGCCCTCTATGAATTGTTTTTTATTTTCATTTACTAGAACTTGGTTCTTCTATGTCTGACAGTGCCTGGTAGAAGAATATATTCCTGCAATCCCAGGGCTATATTTCTGGGGAGCACACCAAAAATATAGTGTTAATCTTTCCAACAAGTATGAGTAGCAATATTTTGTAAATTTCATCATAGATTCTTTTAGATGAAAAAAATTTTTTCAACCTGGATTATCTTTTATTAATATTTTCTCCCTTCTCTTATTAGTGAGTTCCTTCTGGAGCCTGCATTTTGTGGAAAAGCCCAAGCTAGCCTTCATTCTTTGCCTGGTCTTATTCCTGGTTTCTAGACTTCAGAATCCCTGCCATCAAGTACTATTCCTGCCCCCTCATGCTTTTTTAGCAGTGGACAGAGTGACAGGTCTGGAGTCAGGAAGAGTCATCATCCTGAATTTAAATCTATCCTCAGACTCTAACCACCTATATGACACCTTGGGTAAGTCACTTAACCCTGTTTGCCTCAGTTTTTTCATTGGTAAGTGAACTAGAAAAGGAAATGATAAACCATTCCAATATCTTTGCAAAAAAACAACAACAAATAGGATATGATTGGGGATGTACACTCTAAATGAACACTCTAGGGAAAATATTAATAACATGGAAATACACCTTGATCAACGACACATGTAAAATCCAGTGGAATTGCTCATTGGCTAGGGAAGGAGGGTGGGAGGAGGGGAGGGAAAGAACATGAATCATGGAACCATGGGAAAATATTCTAAATTAATTAAATAAACATTTTCAAATAAAAAAAAAAGAAAACCCCAAATGGAATCATGAAAAATCAGACATGATTGAAACCACTCAACAACAACAACAACAACAACAACAACTTTCCTCATTAAAATGTAAGCTCCTAGAGGGCAGGACTAACTTTCTGTTTATACTAATATCATTGTGCTTAGCAAAATGCTAAGCATTTAGTAAGCACTTAATAAATAGCTTCCTTCTTTCCTTCCTTTTTTCTTTCCTTCCTTTATTTCATTTTCCCATGAGAAAGAAAGCTGAATAAAGAAAATTCAGATAGAATAAAACTGACTATATGCTATGAGAAGTTTTTTAATATTTTAGTGTATGTATTTAAGCTTTAGCATTTCTCTACTCCAATAGAGACACATGATGCATCTCATGCTGACACTTTATTTCAAAAGCTATTTCAATCTGCTGCCTTAAGTAAGAGAACTATTTCAAATATGAACACGAGACTCCTTACCTACTACATAATCACCAAAACCAACAGTGCTTAGAGTGATGAATGTAAAGTAAAGCCCTTCATTATAGGTCCAGCCCTCTGTTGAACAGAAGACAAATGGTGGTAACCCAAAAAAGATGATAATTCCAGACATCAGGAAAATCAGAAGTGTCAGAAACCTGCTTTTTTTCTAGAGAAAAACGAAAAGAGATAAAATGTTAGTAGATATACTATGAACCTAGAAATGAATCAAACATGATACTCTCTGATAAGGAAACAAGGATTTGCATTGAAGTCAATAAGATTTCCACTTTAGATCTTACATTTCACTCTGAAATATTTAAGACCTAATTGGAAAAACAAACAAACAGACAAACAACTTTAACTTTTCTAAGTCTATAATTGGGATATCTGTCTTAAGGAAGTGCTTTTTACTTACTCTATGGTGAATCAATGTTTATGATACATTTATTCATAGTCCTAATGATGGGTCAACCAAGTGCAACCATTATCACTGGCCATGACTAGGGAGCGTGGGCTTGGCATCATGTTAGGGGCTAGGCAAACGTGTATTTAATGAATGTTGTTCATTTTAGTGGTCAAATGTCATTTTCCTGATATGTCTCTTAGGCTTTAAATTATTTTTTTCTCTTTTTCTGGAAATACAGGTAGTAGATAGGACATGGACAGAGCATAGAACTTGAAGTCAGGAAGTTCTGAGTTCTTATCCTGCCTAGTCACTCCCTAGTCGTGTGATTCTTGGCAAGTCACTTATTCTCTCCATTTATGCCTTAGTTTCTTCATCTATAGAACAGAGAGAATAACAGCTTCTATCTCCGAGCATTTTAGTGAGGATCAAATAAGATAATATTTGTAAACACACTTTGTAAACTATAAAATATTATATAAATGTTAGTCATAATTATAATTATTATCATTTACATAATAAGGAGGGAAACAATGTAAAGCCTTTTTTTTTCCAATTGATTCCTCAGGTACAAGCATTAAAAACAAGAAAAGGGGAAAATGACCTATTTGTATAAAAATATTTATTGCTGTTCTTTTTATAGTAGCAAAGAATTGGAAATTGAGGGTATAACCGTCAATTGGGAAATGGCTGAAAAAGTTGGTGTATATGATTATAATGGAATACTATTATGCTATAAGAAATGACAAGCAAGATGATTTTAGGAAAACCTGGAAAGACTTACAAGATGTAAAGTGATGGGAGCAGAATCTAGAAAAGATTGTACACAGTAACAACAATATTGGACATTGATCACCTCTGAATGACAGCTATTCTCAGCATTGCAATGTTCAAAGACAATGTCAAAGAACTCATGATGAAAAGTACTGTTCACCTCCAAAGAAAGACCCAATGTAATCTGAATGCAGATAATACTATTTTTCACTTCAATTTTTTTTCCTGTTTTTGTTTGTGTTATAGACTTCTTCCACAACATAACCAATGTGGAGATATGTTTTGATTGATCATACATGTTTAACCTAGACAATTTTGCTTGCTGTCTCAGGAAGAGGGCAGAGGATGGAAGGAGAGAGAAAAGTAAGAACTCAAAAATGAATATTAAAATTATTACATGAAATTGGGAAAAATTAAATATATTAAAAAATTTAAAAACACAGGCAAGAGAGAAAATATTCAAACTTATTCACCTTCACCAAAGACTAAGAACAAATCACTAAGCACTAAATTTTCCCATGAAGGTGTGAACTGCCACTCAACTATGAGATCATTATATAATTTTCTTTATTTTTTAATTTCTAATTATAGGTGATGTACTTTTTTCGCATTATTTTATTTATTTGTTTTTAGAATATTTTTCCATGGTTACATAACTCGTATTCTCTACCTTCCCTCTTCCCTTCCCCCCTCCTGGAGCTGAGAAGCAATTCCACTGGTTTATACATGTCTTATTACTCAAAACCCATTTCCATATTATTCATATTTGTAACAGAGTGATCTTTTAAAAGCCACAACCCCAAATCATATACCCATATAACCAAATGATAAATCATGTTTTTCTTCTGTGTTTCTATTCCCATAATTCTTTCTCTAGATGTGGATAGTATTCTTTATCATAAATTCCATGGGATTGTTCTTGATCATTGCATTGATATTAGTAGCAGATCTATTACATTTGATCATTCCACAATGTTTCAATTTCTGTGTACAGTGTTCTCTTGGTTCTGCTGATTTCACTCCACATCAGTTCTTGGAAGTCTTTCCAATTCATATAGAAATCAAACAGTTCATTATTCCTTATAGCATAATAGTATTCCATCACCATCAAATACCACAATTTGTTCAGACATTGAAGGACACCCTCTCATTTTCCAATGTTTTGCCATTTCAAAAAAAAGTACAGCTATAAATAGTTTTGCACAAACTTTTAAAAATCTCTTTAAATCTCTTCTTCTAATTTTGCCACATCCCCTCCAACACTTATTGTTTTCCTTTACTGTCAAACTGACCAATCTGCTAGGTGTGAGGTGGTAATTCAGAGTTGTTTTGATTTGCATTTCTCTAATCAGGACGGTTTTAGAACACTTTTTCATGTACTTATTGATAGTTTTGATTTCATCGTATGAAAACTGCCTATTCATGTCCCTTGACCATTTGTTTATTGGGGAATGGCTTGATTTTTTGTAAATCTGACTTAGTTCCTTATATATTTGGGAAAGTAAACCTTTGTCAGAGAGTTTTGTTATAAAAGTATTCTCCCAGTTTGTTGCTTTCCTTCTAATTTTGGTTGCATTAGTTCTGTTCCTACAAAACCTTTTAAATTTGATATAATCAAAATCATTTATTTTATATCTTGTAATGTACTATACCTCTTGGTCTTAAATCCTTTCCCAAAAATCTGACACCTGTCAGACACTGTTCTATGTTTACCCAATTTATTTATTATTTCACTCTTTATAGTTAAGTCATTTACCCATTTTGAACTTATCTTGGTATAGGGTGCAAGATATTGATCTAAACCTAATTTTTCCCATACTTTTTTCTAATTTTCCCAGCAGTTTTTTGTCAAATAGAGAGTTCTCATCCCAAAACCTGGGGTCTTTGGGTATATCAAACACCATCTCTGAAGTTATTTACCCCTAGTCTATTCCATTGATCCACCCTTCTGTCTCTTAGCCAGTATCATATTTTTTGATGATAACTGTTTTTTGTAGTACAGTTTAAGATATGGTACTGCTAGACTCTGATCCTTCACAGTTTTTTTTGCCATTAATTCCCTTGATATTCTTGATCATTTGTTCTTCCAGTTGAACTTTGTTATAATTTTTCTAATTCTATAAAAAAGTTTTTTTGTAGTTTTATTGGTATGGCACTGAATAAGTTCATTTGTTTTGGTAGTATTGTCATTTTTATTCTATTACCTCATCCTACCCATGAGCAATTAATGTTTTTACAATTATTTTGGTCTAGTTTTATTTGTGTGAAAAGTGTTTTGAGTTGTGTTCATATTATATTATATAGTTTTCTGATAAAGAGCTATGCTCTGTAAGAATCCTAAGATAGGAGCAGTTTCAAATGGTGGAATCTTGCTACATCTGGTACAATGTCAGTGCAGGATATAGAGTAAGCTGCTTCACTATTTTTTTCTCAATTTCCCGATTTGCAAGGTAGATTCACAATAAATCAATGAATATATGTTTATTGTTTACTATGATCAAGGCAAGCGGAAGTATGGTATAGTAGATCAAGGGCCAGGCTTGAAATCAGAAAGGCTAAGTGCAAGCTCTCCCTCTGACATATACTGGCTAAATAGTCTTAGATGAGTCCATTAACTAACCAATTCAACTGCATGATCTGGACAAGTTTCTTAACCCTGTTGGGCTCAGTTTCCTCATCCTCCTTTATCTTTGCCATTCCTCCAGTATCTTTGCCAAGAAAATTCCAAAAGGGGTCATGAAAAGTAAGACAGGACTGAAATGACTAACCAGCAAAATAGTGAACAATAATAACTACAACAGTAAGTAGCAGTGTCAGAGTAAATTAAATTTCTCACTAATTCCTTAAGGATGTTGAAGAATTATGAAATGTCTATAAAGGATAAACATATTAGTAGGAAAAAATACTCTAAGCAGAAAAAAAACCTTTGTAAGTAATCTGTAAAATATAGGCGTTGGGAAGACATTTACATTTTCCATTTTGAAATATCAATTTTTAAGCTTACTTAACTTACAACTTACTTTTTCATTAGTGTATGTACCTACTACTCCATTTCAATTCTCTGTGTGTCCTCACTTGTACAATTCTTGCCCGTAGCTTCTTTTTAATTTCACCAACCTATTAGAAGCATTTCTCTGGTTTCCTTCAGGATCTCAGAATAGCAACATATAGGGGGCAGCTGGGTAGCTCAGTGGATTGAGAGCCAGGCCTAAAGACGGGTGGTCCTAGGTTCAAATCTGGACTCAGACACTTCCCAGCTGTGTGACCCTGAGCAAGTCACTTAACTCCCATTGCCTAACCCTTACCACACTTCTGCCTTGGAACCAATACCCAGTATTGATTATAAGATGAAAGATAAGGGTTTTAAAAAAAAGAATAGCAACATATATTGGAGCTGTCTATCTGTTGTTGTTCAATCTTCCTACATTACCAGCCACCTCCTTTGACTCTGCTATCAGTCCCTAATGATGACTTCTGCACACTTCTAATGAATCAGTTATTGTTGGGAAAAGACATCTGAGATCAACTAGGTGAATACTTCCCCTTTTCAAAGGATGAAATTAAGGCCAAGGGAAAATAAAACTACTTATTCAAAGACCGTAGAAATCATGAAACTATGGATGGATTTGAACCCTGGATCTTCTGACTCCCAAACCAGTTTCTGTTGTACTGTACCACTTTGCCTTTTGTCTTTTGAGTGCAATGATAGTACCATGATTTTTATCTTCCAAGATCTTAGTGCTTCATGATTTGCCACTCTATAACATTGCTAAGAAAGTAGCAGTGTTAAGAAGATGAACTTTTTCAGAAATGAGCACTTTGGGACAATAAAATCACTGCAAAACTTCCCAAATGTTATCCTCCCTGATCTTTTAATACTAAAGAATTCTGGGCCAATATTGCTGTTCATCAATAGTACCTATTCAAAATAGATACAAAGCTATATAGATAACCAAGAAGTCATCAGCAGCTATTGACTTATATGCCTGATTTGTGCAAATAAACTCTTTGTGAAAATGTTTCCTAAAACACTTAGAGGGCATCACTGACTAAAATATGAAATTGAAACACACAGGCTTTCACAGACAGTCTTCTATAATGGATGATGATATCTTTATGATACACAAACAATCAAGAAGGCTAAATCATAAAAGATTCCTCTGGCTCTATCTTTTTCTATATTGGTCTGAGTTCATTTCAAGCAGGGTGCAATACATGGAGATATATGCTTATTATGGAAATTGCTCACTAGTGTCATGAAAAATGCCAAAGGGCAACATATTAAATTAGTGTTGCTCCTTCCCTTCATTCATTCATTTCCTTCATTCATTCATTTGTTTATTCCTTCCTCCCTCCTTTCTTTATTTCCTCCTTCCCTTCCTCCTTACCTTTCCTTCCTTCCTTCCTTCCTTCCTCCCTCCCACTCTTCTTTCCTTCTTTTCTCCCTCCCCCTCCCTTATTTCCTTCCTTTGTTCTTTCCTTCCTTTCTTCTTATCTCTTCCTTTCTTTCCAAATTCTTCTCTCCACCTTCTGTAATACTTTTGGAGATCACTACAATCTTTCTATATACTCTATTTGCTAGGATTTCATCCTCAATTCCTCACTTTCACATCTCATTTTCATTTAGTTGTAAAATCTTGTAATTTCTACCTTGTTAAAAATCTCTTGTATCCATCCTTTTCTTTTCTCTGGCACTGCCACCACCCTGCCTCATCACCTTGGATGATAGCCTTCTGGTTATTTACTTTGCTTCATATCTCTCTATTCCAATCCATCTTTCACTCTGCTGTCAAAATGATCTTGAAGTACAGGTATACCCATTTGTTAAACTATAATGGTGCTCTATTGTTTCCAGGATCAAATATAAAATATTCTGTTTAACTCTTTAAAAAAAAAAACCCTTACCTTCCATATTGGAATCAATACTATTTATTGGTTCCAAGGAAGAAGAGTTATAAGAGCTAGGCAATGGGGGTTAAGTGACTTGCCCAGAGTCACACAGCTGGGAAGTGTCTGAGGTCAGATTTGAACCCAGAACTTCTTGTCTCTAGACCTGGCTCTCAATCCACTGAGCCACCCAGCTGCCCTGCTGCTTACCTCTTAATACCCTTCAAAACTTGGCTCCCCTTTCACCTTTCCAGTCTTTTTGCTACTTCTCCTGACCTACATGTTCTGTGATTAGGTGACACTGGCCTCCTTTATGTTCCTCAAATATGACATTTCATCACTCTATTCTGAGTTTTATTACTGGCTGTTCCCTATACTCATATGTTTGTCTTCCTTTGTTGTCTTTAATTTTAATGCCTTCCTTTTGAGACTGTTCCCAATTTATCCTTCATATACCTTGTTTGAATATAGTTGTTTGTATATTCACCCCCTTTAGATTGTAAGCTCTTTGAGAGCTGGAACCAGAGATTTGCGTTTTTGTGGAGGTTGCCTTTCCTTATAGTCCAGAACTTAGTACAGTGCTAGCCCATAATAGGTTATTAATAAATGCTAGCTACCTGTCTGATTGACTATCTCTCTACCAAAACAGCTAAAGAGATGTTGGAGGGGATGTGGGAAAATGGGAACACTAATACACTTGGTATGAATTAATCTAACCATCTTGGAGAGCAATTCAAAATTACCCCCTAGAAAGTTATAAAACTGTATGTATACTCTGAGATCCAGCAATATTGCTGGGTCTATTTCCCAAGATCAGGGAAAAAAGGAAAAGAACCCATATGTTCTCAAAATATTTATAGCAGCTCTCTTTGTGGTGGCAAAGAATTAGAAACTGAGGGGAAACCTATCAATCAGGGAATGGCTTAACAAATTGTGGAATGTGGTTGTGGAAGAATACTAATGCACCATAAGAAACAATGAGCAGGCTAATGTTTTTTAAACTTGTAAAGAACTATATAAGGTAATGAACAGTGAAGTGAGTAGAATGAAAAGAATATTATACATAGCTATAGAATTAATGCTGGAAGAATAAACCATGAGTTTTACCTCCAGAAAATGAACTGGAAGGTAAAAAAAAAAAAGATTTAATTTATATAAATTTATCAGTCTCCCGGACAATACCTTTCATGATGCAGGGAGGTTGGGAAGGGTCTGGGACACTTGTGGATGGAATTTATTATGTAGATTTGAAGAAAAGTAAGCTTAATATATAAGATATTTATGATTTCATTTATGTACAATCTTATTTTGTATGTAGAAAAGCTTGTTTTATTTGGTTTTGCAAATTTTGTAATTAAAAGAAAAAACCGCTATAGATATATATTTGTATTTCTAATGTGGACAGTAGACAAATGGAGATATCTTTAGATACCTAGAAAGCATTATCGAAATATAAAATAAAGGCAATATAGATATGAATAAAGACATCTTATGCACTACTTTAATGGTCTGTGACATAGGCTTTCATTATGCATTTTTCATCCATGTTGTATTTAAATAAATGTGGTTATACAAATCTCTGTTGCATTATTTTGTATTTCTGTGGCTTCATAGTATTCCAAGGCTGAGTACACAATTAGGGTAATGCCAGTACAAATAGAAGCATTCAAGAACTTCACAATATAGAATCTTTCTTTCCATTAGACTCTGCAAAATATCTCTCAAGACTCCAGTAAGGAACTTATATGCTTGTTTTCCCTGTTTTATGCCTTGCCAGAAATGAATATTCTATAAAAACTTAACAAAATATGTAGACAGCTGCCTGTAAAACAATGACTCAGAGAAGTACAGTGACCACTGAAGTGTATACTTGCTTAAGAAACTTGTACCAACTCAAGCTCTATAAAGTGTAAAAATGAATAAGAAGTTGATATCAATTTTATAACATCCATTTTGTTTAAAAATGTAGATTTCCCTGATTCACCCCAATTGGAATGCAAATTTAAAATAAAAAGGCAGAAACTGCAGATATTACTAATAAATGATAAAAAATGTAAAATATTATAAAATATTTTTAAATTGGTTTAAAGTCAACATTTTAGGTGTACTTATGAAAATACAAAAGTAACATAGAGAAAAAGAGACAGTTAATACAAAAAAATTGGTTATGACAGTGTACAAAGATATTATGTTCAATATTAGGATAATGTTGATTCTCTTCCAAGTTACTGAACAGCCTCTGTACCATTGTCAGTAATCAAGCTAATGTTAGTGGAAATTTAACTCCCAACAAAATTGTTAACCCTTTTCCTGTATGAATTGGAAGAATTGCCAGATAGGTTAAGATTGTTAGTGAGTATTGAAACTTGGAAAAAAACTGGAAAATTATCTTTTTAAAAAACCCAGAATGATAATATAGGTGTCACTGTTTTGTTTTTATTTACACAGGAAATGAACACCTACAGCAGAGAACCTTTCAGGAACAGCCAAATAAGAAAAAATCCAGATGACTATGCCAAAGACCTGAGTCATCAAAGCCCATGATTTGGAGACGAGCCAAAAGAACAGTTCACAAGGCAGAACAATCCCTGGAGTTGGCAAGCCTCCCCCAGACTGATCAATCTTAACTATTAACCCCAGCCCAATTATTACTATTGTTGTGGTTCAACCACCTTGAAAAATGTAACTTATAATGATGTACAGCCTTGTATTCTGATATTAGGTATAATTATTTCTGTATCAAATGTAAGTTTTCAAAGTGTAAGTTTTCCCCTTCGATTAGCTCAGTCTAACCTCACACTTATTCCACCAGAAGATAGCACAGCATAATAGAGCCACACTTAGCAAGACTTAGCACAAATATCTTATACCAAACACTTATTACAGATTTGATTAGGAAAAAGAAGATACATACCAAATCCTAGTATATTACCCTGTAACAGAACATAATCCTTAGCAGCATAATAGCATGAACACTTAGAAATTAAACAAAGTTGACTTTTAAGTAAAGGAGAAGTCAGTATTTACCTGGCTTATGGAACCAAGACTTGTATGCTAACAGAATCAGGTCCAATAGCTCTCTTTATGATAGGTGATGCTTGTCATAAAGGCAAAAGGACATTGAGTCTCAATGAAAGCCATTGCAAGCCTAACAATTCAACTAAAGCTATGCAAAAAGTTCACAGGAAAAGCTTTGACAGGGGAGGTTGTCTTAGTAACACTAGGATTGGACCAGTTGATTTGGAGGCCAAGAAAGACCCCATGTGGAAGCCATCTTAGGTCCTATGCTAAAGCCATGGAGAAATGTCTGCCTATGACAAAACACTATGGTCAGCACACACAACATATTGTGAGACATCCTCTGAAAAAAGACCCTAGTAAAAAAATGAAATTTCATCCATTTCCAAGCAAATAGAATTGGAATTTAGCTTTCCAGCCTTACACAAGCCATACAAATCATACACTCTATCTTGCCTTCATTTGTTAAATTTAAATTTTAAAAAGAGCAGAGGTAACCCTCAGTAGTGAGAATAGGTCCCAGCAAAACCACAGCCTAATAACCTTGAAGTAGTCAGACATGTAGCTTCCCCACCCCCCAGCATGAAAACTTAATCCAATTCCTTCCCAAATACTAAATATCCTTCCAAGAAATCACTGGTGCAAGAATTCTATGAGAAACTCTGTAGATGACTACACATTGACATATTAATTTATTATCCTATAGAAAACTCTTAAGTTTCAGTGAGGTAAATAAGTCATTGTACTAAGATTACAAATCATTATTAACCATTGCCCATGTAAAAAGCTTACCTAATCCCTTAGCCTACATCACTTTCTCTATAAAATACTAGCTGTGATCAATAAACCTTGCCTCTGATTGCTATCAGCTTCATTGGCCCTCCTGACGCGTGTCATCCTTCTCCCCTTGTCTCATTCTTCTCACCCCTTCACGACCCCCGAATGTTTGTCAGTCACCTGACAAGGATAGAAACATTTTGGATCATATAACCTCAGAAAACTTATGTGGAAAAATTGTTATTGCATATAATTGATAAAATAAAATATCTTTACAAAAAAAAGAAGAATTTGCATGCCATCCATACTTACTACAAATCTAGTTCAGCCTATGACTCCCCAAATTCCATCAGCCATCCTCAAGCTACCAATGTTCCCCCTCTACAATCTCTTCCTTTGATTGACAAATTCACCCTTGGGCCACAATTTGAGGAAATACCTATGCCAATCATACTTATTTGAGGGCAGGATTATCTTGGTTTTTGCAGATCATAGAGTCCTTGATAAATCTCTCTCTCTCTCTCTCTCTCTCTCTCTCTCTCTCTCTCTCTCTCTCTCTCTCTCTCTCTCTCTCTCTCTCTTTTTCTCTCTCTCCCCATCTTATTTTCTTATTTTGTTTTACTCATACAAGTTATTTTCTTTTATCAAATCACTGAGAAATATGTTTAGGGGGATCACATAAAATCTAGGCTACTCAGTAGGCAATGTAACCAACCATAAAGATATCATCTGTTATAGAAACATATCTGCAAAAATCTGCCTGTTCTCTTCTATTGTCATCAAAGATTCCTCTAATACATGCACAAAACCTCATAAAGATTTTATGGAGACAAAAAGCAGGCATAGGAGTCAGTAGTTGCTCATGTCTTCTTGGTTGCCTTTTCTATGTTAAAACAACATATGTTTTCCATTCTTTTTAGATCTTTCTCTCCTTTAGAGATGCTGAAAATCTATTCCCTAAGTACCTTTAAAATGATATTGTCTTTATCATAGATTTCTTTTGTTTGTATTCAACAAGATCCAGCTATTCTTCCTAAATTAATATTTTAAGTAATATTAATTGACACAGCACTGGATACTGAAATGGTAGAATCTCAATGTGGTGGCACCACTATCATTACTTATGAGAAAAGAACATTACAAAAATGCTGGCAAATCTGTTCCATGTTGCTATACTTATTGTTCCCTTTCCAGAGTTATCCACAAAAGTTCTTGGCTTTTTTATGTCTCAGGTTAATCTCTTTATAATCTTATTTTCTCTTCAACTACTTCCCATTGTTTTGTGAAATAATATTGTTCATAGTTTTTCAGCACTATGCCCTGTGATACCTTGCAAAAAGCCTATACTCTGAATCAATGTTGCCTTATCCACCATACCTCTATTTGGGAAGGAAATGAACTATTTGTTAACTAAGATACATTCTGAATTCTTTCAGCCTCAGTGTCTTTGATTCATTAATTAAATGTCTTTAATAGACAGTGATAGTCCAAAATTATGCCTTTCAATTAACCATTTCTATTTTACCAACTGTCTATTTAAAATTATAATAAAATCTTTCCAGATTGCATGTCAATCCAATTGTAAATAATCATTTTCTGATATTTTGCAATCCATGTTCTCTCTTTCCTACTCCTACGCCCTCCCCTAGAAGGCAGATAGTATGATAAAGGTTGTACATGTAATATATATCATGTTCATCATGCCATGAAATTAAACATATATTGCTTACAGTAGAGAAAAGTTCATGGAGGAAATAAATTAAAGAATGGTATATTTCAATTTGCATTTGGTCTCCATTCCTTCTTTGGTAGTGAATATCTTTTCTTTTTTTGGTCATAAGTCTTTTGGTGTTGTCCTGGATCCTTGCCTTGTTGATCCAACTAACTCCTGATTTGAACATAATAGATGGATATTGGGGCGGTTAGGTGGCACAGCAGATAGAAAACCGAGCCTGGAGTCAGGCAAAACTGAGTTCAAATTTGTCCTCAGATAAGTACTGGCTGTGTGACCCTAGATAAGTCACTTAACTCTGTTTCCCTTAGTTTCCTCATCTGTAAAAAGAGCAGAAGAAGGAAGGTGAACCACACCTGTATCTTTGCTAAGAAAATTTCAAACAGGTTATGGAGAGTCAGATATGACTGAAACAACTACACAACAAAAGATCAACATTGCTGCAATTGCACGCAGTATCTTTTTCTTGTCTTTATCCCATATAACCTAGTATTACTTTGACCTTTGCTGTCACTCAAACACATGAACAGCTGACTTTGAAATTCCATGCCTATTACCAGTTATCTTTTTGTTTCTATCAGCTAATTCTTGCTAAAGTGAGCTAGTGAAACTCATTTTGATTAGTTTAATCATAATTACTAGGATGAATTGTGACAAGGTTTAACTGACCTAGGAGACCTGGGCCATTTGCCTTTATCTTGTGGCACAGTCACTCTTAAGTTTCCTGATTCCTCATCCCTCGTTTCTAATAAGGAATAAGACAATTCAGAAAATAGTCATTGCAGTGGTCCAAATAACTCTCCACTGCCTTGACTAAGAGATGACAAGGGAGTCTCTTTTTAATGTCCCATCAGCCCCTTGTATAAAAACTCTATGTAAGTTTAAATAACCCTGAGTGGTTTTAAGGGGTTGTCAATCAGATTACAGATCCAGCTGCATGTCTGAGCCATCAATATACATTGCTAATGTGGGCATCCCATCAAAGTTGCTCCCTGATGACATCTACTGTCCTTCCATAACTACCATCCCTATGAAGCAATATTGCTCTTCAAGAATAGCTACCTCCCCTTTTGCAATGGAGTTAAAATATAGCCATTTTTTTTTTAATGTAATTTCAGGTAGCTAAGTGGCTCAGTAGATTGAGAGCCAGACCTAGAGAGAGGAAGTCCAAATCTCATCTCAGACAGTTCCTTAGCTGCATGACTGAGGGCAAGTCACTTATCCCCAATTGCCTACCTATTACTGCTCTTTTGCCTTGGAACCAATGCCTAGTAATGATGCCAAGACAGAAGATAAGGGTTTAAAAAATTATGCCATTCATTTCTTGACATATCTAGCATCTTCTGATGTTCTTAAAAGTTATTCATGTTGGACAAGCTGGAAGTCTTTGAGTAATCTCCAAATCATTGGCCTCTTTTGTTTCTTGATCCTGAATGTTGTTTTTTTTTTTCCCAATAGAACTTTCACTATCCACTTATTTTTAGAATATCACCAAGTATATACTAACTTCATTTGGAGAATCCTGAAGTCTTTTTTTTCTCAACATATTCCTTCTCCACAAGAGAAAATGTTACATAAACTACAATTATATCCACAGTCTGTTCCTTCCACTGTGGTTGATTCATTTGTGCTCATCATGAATATTGCAAAGTGAGATGATCAAGTGGCTCATTAATTGAGGTTCCTAATTGATTTGGGGACAATGAAAAAGTGTTACCCATTCCTTTCTTTGCTTTTCTTGGGAGATTTTGCAAGCTGTCCTTCCATTTATCTACAATTGGCTTATAGCTTCTGGTTTCTTTTATAACAAGATTAAGAGGGTGTGATTTAGCTACTCCAGTATATCAACTTGATCATTGGATAAAGATTACATGTCAGTGCAGTAGCAGAAAGGATGATAAGACTAGCAACAAAATGTATGCACTTGGGTGTGTCTCATTTTCCTTCTAAGTGTGTCTTGACTCCTCTTTCATATTCAGTACTAAACCTCCTTATTCACTCTTGTGACCTGGTACACCATGTCACCACCTCTTCAGGTAGCTTCTGGAGGTGAGGGGAAAAGCAACACTATTCCTTTAAGGTAGCCCTTGTTTAAGTCTATAGGTTTTAATAGACCAGAGATTGGTAACTTGGGTGTCTATAAACTTGCTGGGGAGGAAAAGAAAGAGAAGGGGAGACAGAGGGAGAAAGAGACAGAGATAGAGACAGAAATAAAGAGAAATTGTATTTTTTAAAAACTCTTACCTTCTCCAACCATTCTGAAGGACAATTTGAAATTTTGCCCAAAGGGCTTTAAAAGACTGCCTGCCCTTTCATCCAGCCATACCACTGCTGGGTTTGCACTCCAAAGAGACAACAAGGAAAAAAGACTTGTACAAGAATATTTATAGCCTCACTCTTTGTGGTGGAAAAAAATTGGAAAATGAAGGGGTGTCCCTCAATTGAAGAATGGCTGAACAAATTGTGGTATCTGATGGTGATGGAATACTATTGTGCTGAAATGTTATGAACTGAAGGAATTCCATGTGAATTGGAACAACCTCCAGGAATTGATGCAGAGTAAAAGGAGCAGAACCAGGAGAACATTGTACACAGAAACTGATACACTGTGACACAATCAAATGTAACAGACTTTTCTACTAGCAGCAATGCAATGATCCAGGACAATCCAGAGGAATTTATGAGAAAGAACATTATCCACATCCAGAGAAAGAACTGTGGGAGCAGAAACATAGAAGAAAAACATATGATTGATGGGGATATGAGTGGGATTTTGGCATTAAAAGATTACTACAAATATGAATAACATGGAAATAGGTTTTGAACAATGATACATGCATAACCCAGTGGAACTGCTTGTCAGCTATGGGAGGGGGACAGAAGAGAGGTGGGGAAAACCATTCATCATGTAAACATGGGAAAATATTCTAAATTTTTTTTAAAAAGAGAGAAAAAACTCTTACCTTCTATTTTAGAATCCATACTAAGCATTAGTTCCAAGGCAAAAGAGTGGTAAGGGCTAGGCAATAGGGATTAAGTGGCTTGCTCTGGGTCACACATCTATAAAGTACATTAAGTTGAATTTGAACTCGGGACCTCCTATCTCCAGGTCTGGCTCTTATCCACTGAGTCACCTAGATGCTCTCAAGAAATTGTATTTCAACATATTTGATTTGAAGGGGTCTGTGGTTTTTACTAGATAACCAATGGAATCCATGACAAAACATTAAGAACCCCTGCTAAATATGCTAAGAAATGTACATCCAGACCTCCAAATCCTGTGGAATTTTTATTCCCAATAGTATTTGTCCTTGGCAGAGGGACCACAGGGTCTACATGCAAAATGAAGGATCTCTCCAGCTTCAGAGGTCTCTCCCCTATAGATTGATGATTCTGTAAACATTCAAGTCCCCAGGATCCTACATAGTCCAAGGCTCATAGTAGGTAATTAACAATTACTTATTAAATTGAATTAAATAATAATAGAGATTGGAAACTGTGTTGTATGGTCAATCAACAATTAAGATCTTACTCTGTTGAGCACTGTAGTCAGCACTGGAAATACTAAAAAAGGAAAAAGCATGGTCCCTCTTCTCAGGGAGTTCATATCCAAATGGTTGCAGCATTATACAACTAAATATGTACAGTAGAAATAGAAGGTCCTCTGAGGGGAAGGGACTAGCTGTACTGAGAAGGGACCAGGAAAGGCCTCTGAAGGAGGTAGATTTTGAGTTAAGTCTTAAAAGAAGTTTTGAAAGCTCAGAATCCAAAGTGAGAATAGAGAGCATTGCAAGCCTGAGCTCCTCTGGGTTTTTTTTTTAAATATATTTTTATTATTTTTCCCCAAATGCAAGTAAAACCTTTTAATGTTCATTTTTTTTATTTTAAGTTCTAATTTCTCTTCTTCCATGCCCTCACATCTCCCTGAGACCATAAGCAGTTTGATATAGGTTCTACAAGTACAATCACACAAAACATATTTTCTGGGTCTGTTTTGAGCATTCCCTGTTGGTCTAGCATGGAGCCCTATGTCTTCTCTGTCATAGATAGGGTTGCTTCCTTTGGTTGATCACCTCCATTTTTAAAACTGGTAAAGATCAATCCACTCATCCTTTTCTGGAAGTGTTTCTATTTTCTTTTGCCTGTTCTCTTATCAATCTTTTTGCAACTCCTATGTGTTCTGTCCAGTGTACATGCCATGAACTGAACTGGGAAGAGAAAAGGGATTCTCCTTCCCCTGCTTACTTTTCTTTAGCCTCAGCTCTAAGGAATAGATCTAGGGGTATTTATTTCTATTTGGGGGTTGTCTAACTTGTTTTCTAACTGAGGGACAAAGTGGAAGAAGACTAAAAGATGAGGGGGACCAAGTTGTAAAGGACCAAACAGAGCATCCTAAACATTTGATCCTAGAAGTAAGAAGGAGTCATTAAAGTTAACTGGGTCAGTTAACAGTTAGACTTGGGCTTTAGGAAGATTTCTTTGGCAGCTGAGCAGCAGATAGATGGGAATGGGGAAAGACTTAAGGCAGAAAGACCAGTTAAAAGATTATTGCAATAGTCTTGGCAAGAGGTAAAATAGGCAGCTGTTTGTCATAACAAATAGTGTACTGGGCCTGAAGTCAAGAAGACTCATCTTCCTGGGTTCAAATTTGACCTCAAGCACTTCCTAACAATGTGACCCTAAGCAAGCCACTTAATCACCTTTGCTTAGCTCTGACCATTCTTCTGCCTTGGAACCAATCAATATACAGTATTAATTCTAAGATAGAAGGTATGAATTAAAATAAATAAAATAATTCAGGACAAGTGTGAATTTTAATAATAATTAGTAGTAATAGTATCTGATAAAAGTTAAGGATTAATGAGGAAAGTATTCAATTTTATTTTAGCTCAATAGATGAAAATACAATTGATGGTAGCTTTGCACTTCTGCTTCTCATGCCCTTCTGCCCTCCCTTTGAAACATTTGTTCATGTTTCAAATGGTGAGACATAGAGAAAGAAATACAAATGTCCATGTTCATTATGTTGTGAAAGAAATCAACTAGCATTTCTTAAAGAAAACAGAATGCATAGAAATAGTGAATAATCATTACCTCATTCATTTCCTGCCTGTTAAGGCATTTCACAAGCTTTGCACTTAACCGGGAAAGCGCCTTACCCACATGCTGGAGGAAAATGATATTTAAAGGGATTCCAAAAAAAGCAAAGATGACACAGAAAAGCTGCCCACCAGTTGTCTTGGGACATAGAATCCCATAACCTGATTTAAAAAAAAAAGTGACAAATTGAATGTCTCTCAGTCTGTCTGCTGCCACAAGTCTGTTATTTCAATGTTAGTCTTGGCTATCAATGAGCAAATATTATTATTCTAAGAGCCCTACCATGCGCACAGTTCTATACACTAAAGACTGAGAAAATGAACCAAATTTCAAATGTCCGGAAGTATGCTGACTAGCATATTGTCTGAGCTAAAACCTTCTAAGAATATCATTTGAATTTTTCAGGTGCAAAAAGTAAAATGCCTTTGGGATAGTTCATTGCTTAGTCTGGAATATTTTTTCCTATACCAGTGCTCACATGGATCACACATAAATCTTCTCTCATTGAATATTCTTACAAAACTTTGTCTGGAATTCCATTATCTCCTGCCTTGAAAGTATTTGTGCACATGTCTTATCCCCCTTGTTATATTATAAACTCTTTGAGAGCAGGGACATAATACAGTACCTTATTTGTTAAATTGATAAAAGAGCAGCAGGGTGGTACAATGGAAAGAGCTCTGAGCCTGGACTCATACAAGAAGTAGTTCAAATCTAATCTCAGACATTTATTAGCTGTGTAGCCCTGGTCATTTTATTTAGCCCTGTTGGCCTCAGTTTCCTCATCTTTAAAATGAGCTGGAGAAACCACTCCAGTATCTTTGTCAAGAAAACCCCAAATGGGGGCAGTTGAGTAACTACTCAGTGGATTGAGAGCGAGGTCTAGAGAAAGGAAGACCTAGGTTCAAATCAGATCTCAGACACTTCCCAGCTGAGTGACCCTGGGCAAGTCACTTAACCCCCATTGACTAGCCCTTTCCACTCTTCTGCCTTGGAACCAATTCCAAGACAGAAGGGAAGGGTTAAAAAAAAAAAAAGAAAACCCCAAATGAGGTTACAAAGAGTTGGTCACAAATGAAATGACTAAACAACCCACAACAGATAATATCTAAGAGGTTATAAAAATTCAAGCATGAACTACCTATTACAATTGAATCAGGAGATCCCTATTCCTGGAACTCAATTCCATTTTTGCTTTGTGGTCACTTCTTGTCATACTATGGCCTTGGGGACTGATTGTTATCTCACATGTTACATGACTAACTGAAAGCTCTTTTCTCTGAACTGTGGATTTGGCATTGCTTGTGGGAAAAGTGCTCCAAATGCTATTTTTTTTCCCTTTAACTTATTGACTTAAAGAACTAAAATCCCACAATTCCCTCCCTTCTAAAAATTTATTTTCTGCCATCAGTGTCCCTGAGGGAACATTTATCTTGAATGTTTGGGAATAATACAACACACTTTAATGTTTTCATAGATGACTGTTTACCCAAAGCATTTCATGGATTTTACATCCTGGCTAACTTGCTCAAGTATATAGCCATATGCTTCTCATAGGAATCTCAGGGACTGCTTGATATGTCACGGGCACTCATGACAATTTTTTAACAATAGTAACAATAGCAAATAAAAAATTAGTTTCCATTTGAACCATATTTTTACTCTCTATATGTAACACCATTTACCCATTCTGGCTCAGACAGATCCCTTTAATAAAGATCCCTTATGACAAAATGACATAGACTGGACTATGATAACATTTCTTTCTTTAATTCTACTGGTATCTTTTTTTTTTAAACCATACCTTCTCTTTTAGAACCAATACTATATTGGTTCTAAGGCAGAAAGAGCAGTAAGGACTAGCCAATGGGGGCTAAGTGACCTGCCTAGGATCACACAGCCAGGAAGTGACTGAGGGAGATCTGAATCCAGGACTTCTAGTTTCTACATCTGGTTCTCAATCAACTGAACCACTAGCTATCCCCTCTTTTGGCATCTTAAAGTTCCCCAAACAACTAAAAAAATCTCATAATCTTTTGCAGAATCATACATTAAATTAGTCAAAAATATTATTGATGTTTGGCAGAGAACTAACTAATTAATCTTTGGTTAAACCAAAACGCTAGGATTCAAGTCAGGAAGACCTGGTTCAAAATTTGCCTCTAATCTATACTATAGTGTGTCCATGGGAAAGTCATTTGACTTTCACGTGCCTTCCAGGTAACTCTCTAAGATTACAAGTAGCAGACAAGCTTCCCCTCTGTAAGGGTAGGGAGACTTTTCATCTTGGAATTTCTTCCTCGTTGATGATGGTCCATAATTAAAAAAACATTACTATTACAATTTCATAAGGAATTAGATGCAAGTATCAGTTTTCATGAAATACATATTAATGACTAAAAGAAATGTTTGAGT
Source organism: Monodelphis domestica (assembly GCF_027887165.1). Lineage (NCBI taxonomy): Eukaryota > Metazoa > Chordata > Mammalia > Didelphimorphia > Didelphidae > Monodelphis > Monodelphis domestica. The sequence goes on from NC_077227.1 coordinate 267,998,788, forward strand.
TATCATTTTGGGGACTAACTTTTGTTCTGATATCCATTTCCATTTCCCAATTATTAACATTGTTGAAAATAATAATTTGTCAAATGACTCAAACAATTATTTTTATGGTACTTTGTTGTTGATTTATTTTCAAAGAATCCCAATGACATCATCAGGTGATGTCTTGATTTGTGAGTGAATTGGATTTAAGTGAAGCAGAGTTACACAAAATTGTCAGCCTCATTTTCTTTCAAAGTTATCAAAGTGCAGTGGCAAGACAAGAGTCAGGACAACTGGGGGTTGTCCAAGAATCAGTGGATGACCTTGGTGTCTTCAATGTCTAACCAAGCTCTAAGCACTTCACTAGTTCCTGCTTCAGCTACCTTCATGGAAGCTGGAACAAATAGCTCTCATCAGCCAATTCCATCAGGGAAGTCTTCATATGTTTGGAGTAGACATCCACCTATTGGTTACTCTTACCCTGGTTTAGTCCATCTCTGGCACTTTATGAATTATTGTCACTGTGGTCACAAAAAAGATGGATATTTCTCTTCACTCCAGCTTTTCTTTTCTTTTCTTTTAAAAAAAAAAACCCTTAGGTTCTGTCTTAGAATCAATATTTGTATTGGTTCCAAGGCAGAAGAGCAGTAAGGGCTAGGCAATTGGGATTAAGTGATTTGCCCAAGGTCACACAGCTAGGAAGTGTCTGAGACCAAATTTGAACCTAGGACTTCCCATCTCTAGGACTGACTTTTAATCTACTGAGCCACCTCCCCCCATCACCCCAGCTTTTCTTGAAAGTTTATCCTTAGAATTTCTAGAGTAAAGCAAATTCAGATAGTGTTCTCATTTAAGAACACTGAATTTAAGACAGATGATATGAAATCAAATTAAGCCCCTTCCACTGTCTACCAGCAGGACTTTGAATAATTCACTTCACTTAAATTTCCTTAATTATAAAGAAGGTTTGACTATATGCATTCTAAGCTGTTTTTTTTTTTTAATAGCTCCCACCCTATGATTCTGTGGTCCTAGAGAAAAATCTCAGAATGTTTGGAAAATAGGTGTAATACCCACCTATTGTTGATACAATGGAGCCCACAAAGAAAAGGGAGTTGACAAAGTCCCAATTGGTATGGTGGTCTGATACATTTCCTAGGGGAAATATTCCATTTCGAGCAGCACGAGTCATATTCTGTAAGTTTAAAAAAAAAAAAGAAGCCATATTTAAATTTATGTCTATTTGTGATTTTTATAGGAAATCATGTGAGCATAATGAAAGGGTATTGAATTTGGAATAAGGAGATCTGAATTCAAATTCCACCACAAACCAATCAGAAGTCATTTAGCTCCTCTGTACTTCAACTTTCTTTTTTGTCAAATGGGGATAACAATTTTACTACTGACCTCACAGGGTTTTTGTGTGAAGTGTCATTTGCAAAACTTTAAAGAACTACATACATAGTATTTTTGTTGCTGCTGCTATCTTTTCTTCATAATAATAATAGAAAATTAGGGTCCTTGTTAAATAAAAGTCAAATCCACATCTTGAAATGGACTCTGGGAAATTGGGTTGAGGGTAGTTAAAAGTTGAAATAAAATGCAAGCAATCTTTCCGACCTCAGGGGAGATGACCCTAGAAAGAATTAGGTATCAGAGTAAAATGTGGTAATGAGAGTAACAAGGTTTGTGAGTGGACTTTTATTATTAAAAGACTGTGAATAGATATGTGTAAATTTTGTGAGAAGACTAACAAATTGGTAGGTCTAGTCCTTTGCAAGGGTAATTTGGAGTCAGCCAAAGAAATGGAAATCATTTTCTCAGAAAGCCCCAACTGAATTAGAGCAAGCTTTTTGCAGTCTGGTGGAACTACTCTGCTTTCTTCCAAACATCATTTAGAACTATTGTTGTTCAGTTGTATCCAATTCTTCATGACCCCATTTGGGGTTTTCTTGGCAAAGATACTTAATTGAGTAGCTTGCCATTTCCTTCTCCAGCTCATTTTATAGATGAGGAACTGAGGCAAAAAATGTTCAGTGACTTGCCCAAGGTCACACAGATAGTTAGTGTCTGAGGCCAGATTTGAACTCAGGAAAATGAGTCAAAAAAATGAGTCTTCCTGACTTCAGGCCAGGCACTCTATCCACTGCACCAGCTAACTGCCTGTATTTATAATTAAATTGTCCTTAACATCTACCTTTAATTTAACATGACTGAAAAACTTGAAACAGAAATGAAAACAAAATTTTCAGTTATCAAAGTCCAATTCATGTTGTTTAAATCTCAGTATGCATTTTAGATTTGTAGCCCATCCCCTCCCTAATTACCACCAAATATAGGAACCTGAAAGCTATACCCAGGTTGAAGGGAAGCTTTGGGTCAATCTCTACTTAAAATCAGACCATGACATCTCAATCCCTGCAACAAATGTTTTCCTTATATGCTAATGCAAAGCACAAATATTATATTAACAGGACAGTAAGGTAAATAACCATGGCAACTCCTCTTCCCACATACACAGAGGTGCATCTTCCCACAGATTCTTATACCACTAGTGGAAGAAAGAACATGAATAGAGAGAATTCATAGCCAGAGGACATGTGTGAGAGAGAAAACACACACAGGGAACTCACATGGGAGTGAGAACACATGCATCCACAAAACTTCTATAGCTAAAAAGCACATATAAGAGAAAATGCATGTACCCTAGGCAATTCATACCCCTAGGACTGTGTTACAGCTGGAATAGTTCTTTGCCTCCAACACTGTCACATTACTTTCTCATATGTAGAATTACTTATATCATCAGCTATTCTAACAATGCCATCTGCCTGCCTTTATCCACCAAGGTGCTTTCTCAGCTGTGCTCATTAATTATTAGTGCTATCTGCTGGGCTCTCTTCCCATCTGCATAGTCATCTATACTGGTTTGTGGATGAATGATGTGGGCTATGTGGTCTCTCTATTACATAGCAGTATCCAGAACTATTTTAGCTCTTTTGTGAGTCATCCTCACAGCCATACCCATCCACCTATCAAAAGCTATTAGGACAAGACTGTCTTTAATGGCTTTGCTTGTGCTTCATTTCTCCTGGTGCCTCTCTTCTCTCTATGTTTTTGTGACATTGCTTTTTCCTGGATCTCCTATTTTTTTTCTCTGCTGATTTTGCTAACAGTTTGGTCCCCCAAGTCCTGGGACTTTTCCTCTTCTCCTTTTCCACTATTTCACTTGGTGATCTTATCAACTCCCATGGTTTTAATAATCATTTCTATGCAAAAGACTTTCATATCCTCTTGTCTAGCATTAACCTCTCTCTCAATTTCCAGTCTCACATCTCCAGCTTTTTATTGAGGGTACTTCCATCAACCCAGTAACCCAAGTACTCAACCTAAGTGGCATTATGACTACTTACTCTCTTACCTCTCATACTTAATATTGATTTAGGTGCCAGGATCCAAGTATAAGTTATCAAATTTATATGATACAGAAGTTAGTGACTAAAAGAAAATCTCCAAGATCTTTCTTCTCCCTTGTTCCTTATCTCATATCACTCATATACCTTCTGTCACCATCTTCTCCTTTATCTTGAACATTCATCCAGAGGTCTAGTCCTCTCATTTCTACCTTTGTTACATCTCTCTTATGTGCCCTCTTCTGTCAGTCAGTCAATAAATGCTTTTACTAAGCAACTATTACATGCCAGGCACTATGCTACATGATGGGGATACAAAAAAAGAAAAAGTCTTTGCCCCCAAGAAACTCATAACTTAATGGGGAATATAACTAGTAAACACTATTTACAAATAAGTTATATACAGTATATATTTTTATTTATTATATTTAATTATATTTATAATTAAGGAAGGGAAAGGACTAGAATTAAGAGGAGTTGGAAAAGACTTCTTTTGGAAGAAAGGATTTTAGTTGGGACTTAAAGGAAACCAAAGAAGGTAGAAATGAAGAGGGAGCGCATTCTAGGCATATGGGATAGTCAGAGAAAATGTCTAGAGCCAAGAAATGCATAGAGTATCTTGTCTGTGAAGTAGCAAGGAGGACATTGTCACTAGATTGAAGTATACAAATGAATGTGGAGAGGAATAAGGTGTAAGGAGACTAGAAGAGTAGGAGGTTAGGTTTTGAGGGACTTTAAATGCCAAACAGAATATTTTATATTTGATCTTGGAAGTAGTAGGGAGCCACTGGAGTTTGTTGGGGGGGGGGGGTGACTGACATGGTCAGACCAAAATCACTTTGATGGCTGAATGGAGGATGGATTGGAGTGGGGAGAGATTTGAGACTGGCAGATTCCCCAGCAGACTATTACAACAGGCAAGGTGTGTGGTGATGAGGGTCTATACTAAGGTGGTGGTAGTTGACAGAGGGAAAAAAAGTAATGTCTTCAAGAGGTATTGCAAAAATGAAATCAACACTTTGTCAACAGATTGAATGGAGGTAGAGTGGTTAGAGAAAGTAAAATCAAGGATAACTCCTATTTTTCAAGTCCAAGGAACTGGGAGAATCCTGTTTCCCTCTACAGTAACTGGGAAGGTAGATGGGGAAAAGATAATGAGTTGTTTTGGACATGTTTAGTTTAAGAGGAGGAAGGAGGCCATTGCAAATGGCCTCAGTTTTTTTCTATAAATGAAACAAATAGGAGAACTATGGAAGGCTCAAGGAGGGTCGAAAAGGTTCCAAAGAGCTGCTGTGGAGAACTGGATAGTGAACTGCTAAGTCAAGCATAGAATTTCCTATCAGCAATGAGGATTCATTTGAGGTTGGGCAGCATAAATTTGTAGTGGACTCTGTCAGAATGGTTGCATGATTTTCTTCACTTTTATTTAGAAGCACATGTATAGGAATAAAGGCAACAAATGTTAGAAGTAGAAGGCTGAGACTTAACAGGACACAATAGGCAAAATGATAAGAGGGCTGGAGACTAAAGACAGGAAGACAGTATAGAGTGGTCAAAAGGAAAGGAGTGGCTAGTGCAGGGGGAGAAATTTTCTAGGAGAAAATTGAAGGAGCCAAAAGATTGGAGATCAAAGTGCAGGCAAAGATTAGAATTTTGTAAGGGAAGGTAAAGGAAGAGGGAAAAGCCAAAAGATTATGGTCAGATAAGATTAGATAAGAACTCTTTTTTAAAGTCTATTTAATTAATTAATTTAGAATATTTTCCCATAGTTACATGAATCATGTTCTTTCTCTCTCCTCTTCCCATCCCCTTCCCATAGACAATGAGCAATTCCACTGGGTTTTACATGTGTCATTGTTCAAGACCTATTTCCATATTACTAGTATTTGCATTAGGGTGATCCTTTATCCCCATCAAACCATGTGATCAAGAAGTTCAGGTAAGAACTCTTGAGCATGGAAGTGGCACATATGTGAGTGATGGCAAGATTAAGGGCGTGACTTTATGTGTGGTTAAGGTTGAAGGAGTAGGCATAGGAGGTGAGTAGGTTGAAGAACTGAATGGTTTAGGGAGATTGAGAAAATCTCTATATCTATCTATATATGTGTGTATACATACACACACATACATATATATGTATATATATATATATATATATATATGTTGAAGTCTTATAGTATGAAAGCAGGAATTGAAAAGGAGAGAAAAATTGTGAGCCATGTAACAAACTCATTGATGAAGGAGAGGAAGTGACCTGAGAGTCTATAGATAAAAACTACAAGGGTTTTGATTGGGTACTAGATATGAATAGTATGAGCCTCAAAAGGAGGTGAAATTAGTTATTAAGTGATGGAGGTAGGGAGAGAACTTGGAATTGGCAATGGGGAGCAAGGAAACAACTCTTTCCTTAGCTAGTGAGCTGTAGGTGTAGCCAGTACTGGAAAGGGTGACCAAAGAGGGTGTGCCATCATAGCTATTAGATGAAAAGAATGAGAAAGGAAAAGATTTAGGATAAAGGAAAATGTGTTGCCTTATGGATTCCCTGGTTTCTTTAAAATCTCAGGAGAACTTCCCCTTTTCTGAAAGAAGCTTTTCATAGTCCTCCATAAACATGACTTTTCCCTAAGATTACCACCAGTTTATCCAGTATATATCTTGTATGCATATAGTTTCATTTTGTCTCTCTGACTGTGAACTCCTTCAGGGTAAGAACTGCATTTCCCCCCTTAATTGAAAATACATTCTGTGTCAAATATTTCCACTAAATGCACCCATATCCTGCAGTATTAGATGGAAAATGCCAAGTGACAATTTTAGGTCAGTTGTTTTATGATGAACACTTACAATGAACAAATCTATCTACTACCTATGCAGGACAGTATGTGCTCTTAGATCTCTGTGAGCTTAGTGGTAAGGACTAGCTGTTTTGGGATTATTTCATAGTGCTTCTGGAGATCCTTAGGGAAGTCCCAAGTGTCAATTATAAAGTGGAAACCATGACTTCAACATGTCCAGACCCAGAAAATATCTATAATTTTTGCACTGACTGGGACCAAATCTAGAAAGACTTGAGGTACTGGCAAAATATATAAGCAAAGATATGGGTGTGTTTGTACTTGTACAAGTATCTATCTGGTAGTAAATATTTAAACATCCCCACAATCCATTCTACTTCATGAAAGCCTATAGGAAGACAGAATATTATGGTGGCAAAGAGCATCAAATAAGCCCTGAGCTGTCCAATTCAGTGGTGAATACTGAGTACTACAACTTAGAAGACACTCTAGAGCCTAAGGGATAACACTAGAAAGATTATGATTATCTGAGGAAGAAACTCATTTGTGCATTCTTACTATGAACAAATATGGCTCATATCCAGAAATCAATGCATATAATTCACTTCAAAAAGTCAACCCACCCCATCAGTATATTCAAGATAATTAAATGATTTGGCCATTAGCTGACAGAAGCATGACAGAAGTTTAAATGAATTCATTTTCTATAAACCAACCAGGGAGGTAGGCTGGAGATTTTTTATTGAGGTAGCATTGGCAGAGCTTGTTGGATAAGGAGATGCCCAAATAACAAAAGAGATGACAATAGTGATTAGCTTTCAGGCATGTTGACCTGAACAAACTCATAAAAGATTAGTAATACCTCATTTAAGGAAGAACAAGTCATGGGAGAAGATTATAAGTGGTGATCATAGATTAAGCACCCACAACAGTCAATGGCAGTCACACCTTGGGAGAGGAAAAAAAAATGACTTCAGAGGAATAGCAATCAGAGAGGCAAAAATAAAAATGTGATGGAGCTATCTATGAAAAGGGTTTCAGGCACAATGCAGCTTTTCATTATCTAGGAGATATCTGACAAGTGTTCCCTCCTTTGCATCTTTATGTATTGAGTAAGGTGGAGTTATGGGAACAGAATGGAAAATGATTTTGCCACTTGATTTCCCCTTGATGTTTACTTTGCTATCCTGTCCTAATTAAGTATTTTCTTTTGATTTATAACCTAGTCTATTGGCAGAGAAGATACTATATGCAGTTGTATTTGTATAGTCATAATTAGCTAAAGACAACATGGTGATTTGGGAGCTGGCCATCTTGGTTCAAGTTCCTTCTCTGACAATACTGGCTGTATGAACCTGGGCAAATCATTTAACCTCTCAGTGTCCCAAGCAACCCAATAAAACTGTAAGTTGTAGAGAAGGTGTTGGCAGTAGAAGTTACTCACTAGATGTTCTCTGTGCCCATTAAATAATTGTTAAAATAATAATGATAAGTATAATAACATTAGCTAACATTTATATAATATTTATTATATGCCAGGCACTGTGCTAAGTGTTTTACAATTATTATTTCCTTTCATCCTCACAACAAACTTGGATTCCTATTATCATCCCTAATGTTCAGATTAAGAAACTGAGGCAAGCAGAAGTAAGGTAACTTGCCCAGTGTCACACAGCTAGTTAGTGTCTTTGAACATTTGAACTCATCTCCTTAATTCCAGGTCTGCTGCATATGCACATATAAGCACATACATACACATGTATATTTATATTCATACATACACATACATACATATACATATATAAAATCCCTGAGAATCTAAAATAGCAAAGGATTAGAGTTGAGTGGAACCTTCATGTTAAGTAACAGGTGTCATAGTAGAGAATAGTTATTCTTCTCAATCTTATGGATATGATACACTTCCAAGATTCTCTATTATATTTGTACCTTACAGCTGTGGACATCCCTGCCCAATTTTTGTACATATGCTAGTGTAACACTACTCTAGGTATGTGTGTTAAATAGATATTTTAAGAAAATAGTCAAGGGGTGATAAACCTTTCCCATTTCCCCTTCAAAGACATTTTCTCTTTCAAGTTTTTTGTCTTCTCTTCTTTCCTTTGGCTGACAAAGATAGGCTTAAGGAAAGTTTAACATAAATTGTGTCTTAGAAATCTTAGTTGTAAAGGAAAACATGATACACTAATATTTATGTGCATTACATAATAGTTCTATTTAACTAGCTATTAAGAACATTTCATTTTGACTAGGTCTGGAAGGGTGGCAATTCCTGCTTTGTTTATTAATTAGGATAAGAGAGCAAATAATCCAACTTGTCATCAACACTCACATTTCTGTAGCACTTTCAGGTTTAAAAATGCTTTTCTTATAACAACTCTTTGAGGTAGAGTAGTATATGCTTTATCTCCATTTTACAGATGAGGAAACAGCTTTAGAAAGATTAAGGTTTTATTGAAGATCATATAGCTGGTCTTCTCCAGGTCTTCTAAATGCAACTCTCTTTCAGCCATGCCACCTGGATTCATTCAAACATTTGATCCTATGATACTCAATTTCCCGGTTATAGCTCAGCTTCCTCCATCCTTGTAATATCAACATTACTTGGAATTGGAGAAGGATTGATGAATGCACAATGAGACGGAAATTGGTCATTTATTATTATTAAATGAGATAAACTGCTAAAGGTCTATCTTATTCCTATCTCCCTTGATCAATCTCCATTATCTGGGGCAGCTAGATGGCACAGTGGATAAAGCACCAGGCTTGGAGTCAGGAAGACTCATTTTTCTGAGTTGAAATCTGATTTCATATATTTACTAGATGTGATCAAGTCACTTAACCCTATTTGCCTCAGTTTCCTCATCTGTAAAATGACCTAGAGAGAGAAACAATAAACCACCTCAGTATCTTGCCAAAAACTCCAAATGGAGTCACAAAGAGTCAGATGGAAAATAATTATTCCCTTATTCAAAGATGCCACCTGAAATATCTCTACACTACTACTATCTTATATTAACTTTTTTTCCTTAGTTCTCCTCTCCACCTCCTAGTTTTGCCATCTCTCTCCTGTTGGTCACTTTACCTGGCATTCTGGGTAAGGTGATTTGAAATTAGAATGATTTTCATTTGAACCTTACTCTTTTCCTGAAATAACCAAGTGCTATGTTTACCCAAAACAGTACAAAAAAGTGATTTCAGTTAGATTTAGATAGCAGACCAGCTGAAGAGAGTTTCTAAAGACAAAAAATAATGCATTCTCTAGAATACAGGACTCCCCAGGGTTGCCCAAGGCACCTGACAAGGGGCTATAAGAGGAGAGCATCAGTGTTAAAATAGTGTGTCCAGAATTTATTGCTACATCATCCCAGAAATTAAACAGGAACAAATTCTACTTCCATGGCACCCTTAAACCTCCCTTCCTTTTAGAACATCAAGACAGTCTCAGATGATGAGACCAAGCAGAAGTGAGTTGTTCCTGAGGGAAGAACTCAGAATTACTTAAATTCCCAATACCCCTGAAAGTCTGTACTACCATCTGTCTCTTCCCCAACTTCATCCCTGTCACAATTTTAGATTTAAAGATAGAAGCGACCTAATAGGTCATCTAGTCCAATCTCCCACCCCCCACCATTTTACTGATGGGAAAGCCAAGGCTTTTACTTCCTCATCTGTTTTTCTTTGGGTTTTCTCCCAAGCTTCCCCCTTCATTTTAATATTACTACTACTACCACTACTTCTTCTACTACTACTACTACCACCACTACTACTACTACTACTACTACCACCACTTCTACTAATTCTGCTGCTGCTGCTATTTCTGCTACCACCGCTACGACCTCTCTCCAACATGTTTAAATCCATTGCTCCCTCTTCTCTTACCTTGACAAAGATTTCAACATCTTCTGCTGTTAGATTATTAATTTTCCTCAGGAAAGCAGCTTTTGTTTCATACACTGATGTTATCATATTATTCTCAAAGTCTGTCTCCAGGGTTTGGAATATCAAAGATCCCAATATTAAGTATGTAAAATAACAAGCCAGCATCAGTAGGTTGTTCTGGATTTTTAAATTATCCATGGTTTTCTACAGAGCTGGTTCCAGTGGGAACCAGGGACAGAGTCTCAAATCTCTTTAATGTAAAACGGCTTCCTTCCCCAACCCCTTAAAACACACACATACACACACACACACACACACACACACACACACACAATGAGGCCCAAGAGGAGAGGCTGCTCTGGACCAAGGGTCTAAATGATTTTTTGTCTTCAAGTATAACTTTAAATAAATATACAAAGGAGATTATTTTCATAATATTAATGGAAAAGGAAAATTGAACTCTTCCCGACCAGAGACTTCCTTCACTCTGTGAAATATTGAATTTCTCACTTCCCCTGGCAAGTCAGTGTGGGTAAAATTGGGGGAGGGAACTTGGCGCTTGGCCATAAAACCAGTTCACATAAACTAGTTGTATAGACTTGATAAGAGACTGAAGGATATGAATATTGTGGCTGCTCTTGGGCCACTTTCCAGGTTTATTTTTTAAGAAAGAGAAGACTATTGTTTTGTTTTCTGGATTGGATGAGTTGAGGCCAGCTAAACAGGGGCCTAATTTGTGACCTTCATTTCTAGAATTCTGCTTTGATGGTGTAAGGGAGGGGAAAGGGAGTTAAGAAAAAACCTTGTGGTCGGTAAGATAAAAATGGAACTATTTTCATCAAGTCTGAATTTGACAAGAAAACAGAGATGACTTTTTTGCTCTACAGCTAAAAAATTCAAAGGGGGTACATGCCCCAGTGGCTTCTCTAGTAATATAATAAGATTAGTCTCTTTTGTAATATTTACTTAAAATTAGACTTGAAGATAACTTATTTAGCCTGGGTCTAGAAAGGCCTCTTCCCTTGGGTCTTGTTATCTTTTTAGAGGATTGGAGGAACAAGTTTACATTAAAGTGGTTTGAGAGGCTCTGCTTAGGTTCCCACCATTGCCTGGCTCTGTAGGAAGTCATGGGCAGTGAGTGCCAAGTGGCTTAAAATCTGGGTTTTGAGACCTAATCCAAATACAATCTCAAGGATTTTTCAAATCAGTTGAAGTCCTAAGAAGCCAGTTCAAGTCCCTCTTCTTTTCTATTTTGCTCTTTTATCAGGAGCATCCTAGGGATTCTGGGTCTTCTAGATCTCTGAACACTATGTGGAGGGTATCTATACCCCAAGGAGCCCTGTCCTACCGAGATCCTCTGATGCACACATGATCCCAGTTAAGCTAGACTCTTCAGGTACTTTAAAATGCCTCATATTTTCACCCTAGTACAAAGGCTTGAAGTTAGTCTGAAGGTGGCCCTAATATTTTGCATTGTGACCCAGTGACACATTATGACAATTTTAGAAAGCAGCACTCCTTTGTTTGCTGTTGGAAACTTGTCAACCCTGTATGTGTGATGTGAGCTGATGCTGTATGTAATATATTGTGTGAAGTAAAATATCTAGGGGGTCTCCATCCCATCTTTGACCTCTCACACCCAAAGGACTCAATGTAGGAATAGGTCATATGGCTGATGCCCTGACACTGTGCCCCCAGAACAGCCAGCAACAGAATCAGCACCAGCATCCCAGCATCTCCCAGGTCAGGCATGAAGTCACATGACTTTGAAAGTCATTAACCTAAGACGTGAGGCTGGAAGGAGTGATTTTTTTTTTTTAAAAGCCCGCTAGAGAAGTGGAACACTCTCATTTTCTCTGGACTTGTTTCTTAACTAACTGGCTCCCCTAGACTGGCTCTTTCTCTCTCTCAATCTCTCTATCTCTATCTCTGTATCTGTCTGTCTGTCTCTCTCTCCCACCCTCATTCCCTCCCTCCCTTCTCTCTCCCACCCAACATTGTATTCACGGCGCCACCTAGCTGCCTAAAATTCAAACTTATAACATCTCACACCCAATACCAAGATAAATTCAAAATGGGTAAATAACTTAAATATAAAGAAGGAAACTATAAGTAAACTAAGTGAACATAGAATAGTATATCTGTCAGATCTATGGGAAAGGAAATAATTTAAGACCAAGCAAGAAACAGAGAATATTACAAAATGTAAAATGAATAATTTTGATTATGTTAAATTAAAAAAGTTCTGTACAAACAAAAACAATGCAACCAAAATTAGAAGGGAAGCAATAAATTGGAAAAAAAATCTTTATAACCAAAATTCAAACTTATTCTATTGAATTCAATCCAATGGTCTAACTCAGTAATGGTGAACCTTTTAGAGACTGCTTGCCATATCCCCCACATCCCAATGAGAAATCATGTGCTGTGCTACCCCTTACCCCAGATGGGGGTGGGAAAAAGAGCTTCTGGGCAGAGGGGTGGGTGAAATGGAAAAAAATGTACTCAGGGTTAGGGTCAGAGTTAGAAAAGAATTTAGGGTTAGAGTAGAGATAAGGTAGGTGGGTCATAGGAGGCAAAGCTGGAGAGGAGTGGAACCCTCAGGCCACTTCTATGACCCACCTACTTTATTGCAGACAGAGGAGGGAGTAAGCTCTCCCATTGGGTTGCTGGGCAGAGGGATAGGTTGAGTGAAAAAAATATCCTCAGACCAGTGGAAAGGAGGAAGAAAGCAGTTGGAGGCAGAGATTCTATCCTTATTGAATAGAAAGTTAAAAAGTTAAAAAATAAAACTGAAAACTTCAGGGCCTATATGGCTATTCTGTTTTGAGATATAGGTTCCTTGGACAAGAAACCTCTTTTTTAGAAAGAAAATACCAATTACAGCCAAGGATCTGAGAACTAATGAAATTTCTTTATGAGAGAGAAAAGACCAAGCTTCTTTGTGCCATGGCCTGGTTTCATCCCAAACCACACTCTTGGATGGAGTAGGTAGACCCTACCTGGCCCTGCCCAACTCTGCATCCTTGGCTTCTGTCTCCATCATGGATCAGAGAGGATATGGGTCTCAGCATTCATTCTGTCCCATGCTATGACTTTGATAGAAAATCAGAGATTGCAGTAGTCTCAGAACCCCCAATCTCCTTCCTTAGGCAATCATTCTGGGGGAGCTAGCCCTCTCTCTTGCTAGAACCCTTGATAGTAGTGTCAGTTTTAAGGGTTTTTCAAGAACTCAAGGTGTGCACAAATTCCCTGACCCAGTCTGCTGAAACACAGTGGTGTAGAAAGGTGTTGTTTCAGTTCCAATAGGCTAGGACTATGTTGGAGAATCTATGGCAGGCATGCTGGAACATGTGAGAGAGAGCTACTCCCTTCCCCATCTCCACCACCTAAAGATATTTCTGACATGACCCATCCCTTTTCCCCAGTAGCCCAGTGTGAGTGCTTCCTCCCTCTCCTGTCTGGGGTCCTTAAGGGGATGTCTCACATCCAATGTGAGGGTTGCAGTTTAGGCACTCAATCTCTAAAAGGTTCACCATCACTGAGAGTCAAGATCCTCAGGTTTTATATCCCATTTACTGGAGATTGGACTAGTATTGGGTACATTTAGGGCATTGGCATGTCCTTGCTCAGACTTCTGGTCACTTTCTTATGTTGTCCTGGACTGGCTAGGAATAGTATTTCCTCCCTTCAGTTTTTGTAAATCATTGTTTCACTTAGTGAACTTTTATTTTAAAAAGTTGGGAAGGTTTGTTGGAAGAGCTGAGCTCATCTAGGAATTTCTGTATTTCCATATCAACTAGAAGTCTCAACATTGATTTCTTTCTTTACTTGGTCACTCTTTAACTCTTTCCAAGCTTCCACAATCTAAATGATCCCCTCTTTTTTCAAACCAAATGTCCTCTCACAAAATACCAACTCCCAATTTATGCACATTCCATCACCTCCAAGGCCATTTTCTAAACCCCCATCCATCTTCCCTGTGAGTTCTTCCTAAGCTCTTTCCTAGACCCAGTGAGTAAACTGGCAGCTGTAGTACCTTGTGGTCTGGGGACAGAAATCTTTCTCTTTTAAACCCTACTATATCAGAAACCCTATAGTTTGGGGAACAGTGAGGAGGCCACTAAGAAGGATGTAGGTATAAAATATAAGAAGATTGGTTATGAAGGGAACAGGTTATGAAGGACTTTTAAAAGTTAAAATAGTTTTAATTGATCCTAGAAGTGATAGAGAATTTATAGAATTGGGAATTGGGGTGGGGGTTTGGAAGGTGACATGGTCAGATTTACTCTTAGGGAAGAAAAAGCTGAGTATAGGATAGTTTAGAATAAAGGGAGCTTTGAACCAGGTAGACCAACCAGAAGACTAAGGCAATAGCCCAAGATGTGGAGTGAGGAGGGTAGGGACAAGAGTGGTGGTACTGTCAGAAGGAAAAGGAATATATATCAGAGAAACTATGAAGGCAGAAGTAGGGGCATCTGGTGGTTCAGTAGGGAGCCAGGCCTGGAGACAGGGTTCAAATCTGGTCCTAAGACATTTCCTAGTTGTGTGACACTAGGCAAGTCACAACTCCAATTGTCTAGCTTTTATCATTCTTCTGGAACCAATATTTAGTATCAATTCTGAGAGAAAAGGCAAGGGTTTATTTTAATTTACATTTATTCTATTTTTTATATGTTGACACAATTTTTAGTAATTGTTTTCTTTTTTTCTAAAAGATTCATTTATTTTCAAGACTGTTTATTTGTACATAAGAAGATTCTCAGGGGATGTTTCCAACCCACTTTTTAATCTTTGTATTATTTATTTTATTTATGTGCTTATTTTTCAATTTTTTCCATGGTTCCATGTTTCATGTTTTCTCCCTCCCCTCATCCCTCCCTCTCCAAGAGTTGACAAGCAGTCACTTGAACCCATTTCCATATTATTCATCCATATTCATTTTTGTAAAAGAGTAATCCTTTAAAACCAAAATCCAAAATCACATACCCATATAACAAGTGATGAATGTTTTATTCTGGATTTCTACTCCCACAGTTATTTCTCTAGATGTGGATAGCATTCTTTCTCATAAGTCCCACACAATTGTCCCATATTATTGGATTGCTATTAGTAGCAAACTCAATTACGTTTGTTACAGTTTCTGTGCATAATGTTCTCCTGATTCTGCTTATTTCACTCTACATCAGTTCATGTAGGTCTTTTCATTTCTTATAGAAATCCATCAATTCATCATTTGTTATAGAACAATAGCATTCCCACCATCATATACCACAATTTGTTCAGCCATCCCCCAATCAAGGGAGATCCCTTCATTTTCCAATTTTTTGCTACCACAAAGAGTGCAGCTATAAATATTTTTGTATAAACAGATCCTTGTCCAGTTTTTTTAAAATCTCTTTGGGATATAAAACCAGTAGTGGTATTACTGGGTCAAAGGTTAGGCATTCTTTTAAAGCCCTTTGGGCATGATTCCAAATTGCCCTCCAGAATGGTCAGATCAATTCACAACTCCACCAGCAATGCATTAATGTCCCAATTTTGCCACATCCCCTCCAATATTTATTACTTTCCTTTACTGTCATATTGGTCACTCTGCTTGGTATAAGGTGGTACCTCAGAGTTGTTTTGACCTGTATTTCTCTAATCAGGAGGAATTAGGAACATTTTTTTAATATGATTATGTCCCTTGACCACAATCAGTATATGTCTGAGGTGGGACCTCTTTCCTTCAAAATCTATTCTATCAGTTATACCTACTTTTAAAAAAAGTGTCCCTACTTTAGAGTCAGACCACGCCTCTCCTGTCCCCCAAGTAAAAATGGCCTTGCTTGTTAGATTAACTGGTCTGTTTCTCTGACAGGTGACTGTTATCAGAGAAATATTTGGTTGATCCACGTGGGGCAATTTCCCAAAGAAAACAAAACCAAACCTATTTTGTAGAAGAATCTTTGAAAGCTGGTGGTGCCTTTGACCTGAGTAGTCAATCCTTCTTTCTTAAATAAAATGAAGAAATAAAGGAAAAAGAGGGGTTTTTCCCCAACATATTCCCCCGTACGCTTTTTAAAAACTTGAAATACACATTTTCAGGCCACTACCCTGCAAGCTTTCATTTTCTTTTCTTCTACAAAAGGGTAGCATTGGCAAAAATATATTCCCTTTCACATATATAACCAGGCAGTTTCCTTCTCAACTGCTAGTAACATCTGTTATCTCTCCAGGGTCTATTTTAGGGCTGTAATTATTTATTCACTATGTTAATGATTGTGGATCTTTCATTATTTTGGGTTTTTTCCCTGCCACTGCCAGACTTTTGCATCTCTACTGTTGATGTTTCATTCCAAGAAAAAAAATACAATTCCTCCTTTGCCTTTCCAAAATGATACTCATCATTCTCAAGAATGGTTCATAAATGACAATAAATGGTGATATTTTTAAAAACAAATGCCTGATAATTGCTTCTCTCTGAACCATTTATTAGGTTTTCTGCCATCACAATTCCATACTTCCATGTAGGACCAAATGACCATGTAGGAGGAAAATGGATGATAAGCCACTTTCTCCAAACCACTTTAACTCTTTATCCCTCTCCCCACTCCAAAAAAGAAATTATATGTTACATGAGCAGTGATTATACATAAACCCATGGAAAAAGAAGAGAGAACTCCCAGCAGGATAAAACCCTTATGAATTAAGACCTGAGAATTCTAATCCTCAAAACCCTCATTTAAAATCCCATTCCCCATCAGCCTCCATGCTCCCATGGCAAGGACACAAGCTGATTTACAGCCTTGTGCCTGGGACCCACTGAGTTACCACCTCCACCAAAGAGACTCTGGAAGGACAATTTTGCTCCATCATCCTACACAAGTAGCAAACAGTGATTCTGTAAAGATTATAATGAGGAAGAGGGGGAGAGAAGCTGAAAACATCCTGTGTTATGAATATGATCAACCTCTGGGTTAGGAACTCCCAAAGGTAAAGAAAAACTATATGAAACACTATTCCCTGTGGGCAAATATTTTATTCTATTGTTTAGAAAATCTCATTAATATAGTTTGAATTTAAATTTATATGCCTAAAAATGTCCAATTTATAGATTACTGTAGAGATTTGGCTGACTTCAGTGATCTCCAGGAAAGTTGGTTGATTTGGAGAAAATGCTTAGATTCTACCCAATACTTATTGTGGGTCCGATCAGGTCATGTTTTTTGGTTCATCTGAACCTTGTGTTTTGGGTTCCACAAATTATATTAAATGTTTATCCTTACTAACTGCTATAAATCTCAAATTTCCCTTTTCTGGAAACTATCTCATGCTTATGAGGGGATAATCAGGGATTTGTCCTTATACACTTTGCCTAATATCTATATAATGTAGCCTCACAAAGACTAGAGGAGGGAACTATACCTTTTCCAGATCTGTCTTTTACTAAATGACTTGATAAAATTTTTCCTAAAACTATTCCAGTTTGGGGGGTTGGTTCTGAATACCTCCAACCCTTCAAAAAGCAGTAAAGATGTATTTAATCTCATCATGGGAAAGAAAGGAAATGAGCCAAAGAAAGAACTGAGATGGGGATGACAGGTACAAGCTTGTATGACTATTGTAGTCCTGAAGGAAGAGGGACTCAAACCTTGAGACCAGACCTGTTCCTTATCTCTGGAGGCTTTTCATAAGAGGTTAGGTGAGCAAACCTTATATCCATGATAGCGAACCTATGCCATGTGTGCCAAAGATGGCACACAAAGCACTCTCTGTGAGCACACCCTCCCCCCTCTCCAGAGTTAATTTCTAGAAAGGTATGGGGACTCAATGGATCTGCTCCCCTCCCCCACTCCCCCACACCTGACATTGGGTAAGAGGGGGTGGGACATGCATGGCACAGTCTCTAGGGACATGGCATGAGGTCTCTAAAAGGTTCCCCATATATACTCAAAAGATACTGCCTTATATACTCAAAAGTAAAGAAGAATTCACCAACCTACAAGGTCTAACCAAGAGTGGACTCATCAACAAGAGGGAAAGAATGATGAGAAAATATTACCCTTCAAAAGGGGATTATTATCAATATTAACAATAATTTCAAAATTCATAAAATCTAGAGCACAAATCAAAAGAGAAAATCCTAAAAGAAGAGGAAGGATTGGTGAAAATTAAATCCTCAAAGAAAATGCAATCTGCAATAAAAAAAACAGAAACTACCTCTACAAACCATCCTGTTACAAAAGAAAAAGATTTATAAAAGATTTATACCATCTGACTCAGAGGGAAAAAGCTAAACATATATCTGCATAAAGATATATAATATACACACATACCTGAAAAACCTGTAAAGACAGTGCTCTGTTGTCTCATTCTTTTTTCTTTTCCTTAACAAGCTTTAGAGCAATGCTGTTCCTATAGGCTTTCTTTTCCTCACTGTCAGGCCCAGCTCCAATTTGTTACTTGCTTTCTTCATTTTCAGAGTTTTATTTCACTTTTTTAGTTCTTCCTTTCTTCCTTTTATCTGCTTATTTAAATTGTTGCTATTTTCTCAATTAAGTTAAATCCCCCTTTCTCACCTCCCCTTCAATTTACTTTGTTATGGTGAAAAAAAAAAACATTTTGTATCTTTTTCTAAAAAGGATTTCATTCTCTATATCTTCATTGATTCTATTTCCTTTTTTGTCTGTTCTAGTCTTTTATTCTTTGAGTCACAATCCTTATGTTTATTTTTTCTCTTCAGCCTATATTTCTCATGGAATTAAAGCTTCTACAGTCTATTTTTAGATCACTCTTCTACACAGTTTCAGGGTTGTGTGGAAGAGGCATGCATGCAAAGAACAGAAGCTGGAGATGGGTCAGCTGTCAATCAAAGGAAAATTCCATTTGGAATGTTACGGGGAAAAGCAGTTTGGAGCCAAGCCAACGGGGACTGGTTTTAAAGGGTTTTTTGACTGGTGGTGGTAACTGAAGGAAGAAGCTGGGTTTATCTCTGGGACTTGGGATAATCAAGTTGGAGGTGGCCTGGCTGATTTGAAGGCAGAAGAAGAAGGACAATAGTCCATTTATCTCTCTCTGACTGGCTCTGCTTCATGCTAGTGATTGAATTGCCATTTTTCTCAATATCCTCCAACCTAACATTCACTGTAAATAATAGGGAAATCCCACATCTCTTACCTTATCCTCCATCTTTCCTGTTTTCCCCAATAAACCCTTACTTGAGATAAAGAAAAGAGTATTTCCTCTGAAACATCATAACTCACCCTGAGTGACTTAGAAGGAGGCTGAAGAAGAAGGGAGAAGGGGGAAACTAAAGGGAAGAAGAGGGGAGGAAGGGAGGTATGGAGGAAGGAGGGTAGGCAAAAAGAAGATAGCTGCCTGATCTATTAGTTATCATCCATCAAATATACCCCCCAAAATATCATCTATTACAGTTGTCATCTTGTATAACATACCTGGCCCATATTTCTCTCATGACTCCTAAAACAAAACAAAACTTACTATACATCAGGTGAAAATTTTAAAAAGTCAATGTTGCAATCAAACCATTAGGCAAAGAGAAACAAAAATTTACAATAAAACAGAGACAAACAAGGAAATAACATTATAATAAAAAGAATAACAAAGTAACATCAATATAAAGGTTATATGCCACAAATCCTTTAAAACCTAAATTCATGAAGAAAAAATTAACTGACTTATAAGAAAATACAGAAAGAAATATAAAATTAACAGAAAACTCTACTGTTGCTCTCTCAGTTTTAGATGTAACTTAACAGAAAGATAAGCAAAGGGGGGAAATATAATATTTAATATATTTTCAGAAATATGTATTTTATATATTTTAGACAAATATGTTTTCTAAATGAGGCTGTGACAGAATATATATAGTTAATTTTTTGAAGTTGACAAAGTGTTAAACCACAGAGATATTTCAAATAAGAGTAAAATGGCAGAGATGTTCAATATATCCCTTACAGATCATAATGCAAGAAAAATAAAATTAGTTCAAAGAAGACAAAAAAAAAGACCCAAACCAAGATGGAGACTTAACAATGAAATCCCAAATAGTGAATGGGTCAAAGAACAAATAACAGAAATAAATTAATAATTCTGTGAAGGAAAGTGATAATGATGAAACAATATATCAAAATATCTGCAATAAAGCTAAAGCAATCCTTGGGGGGGGGGGGTAATATCCTTACCAACATAAATTAATAAAATAGAAAAGGAGAGGATTAATGGACTGAATATGCATCTTTACTATAGAGATAGCAAACCAAAATAAAAGTGATCTTTTGAAGAGACTTAAGATTTTCAGATCTTTAGCCAACCTGATTAAAAAGAAGAGGCAGAAAATCATTCAGCAAAACATGAAATAAAATGAAAGAAGCCCCCCCAAAAATTCATGCCACCAAAATCCTTAGCATTGTCCAATAATTCAATATCAGAAGTGGATGTTTTTATCAGTGGAAATGACATTAAAGAAGAAGTATTTCTGTATCTGTATCCCAAAGGATATGAAACTTTACAATCTGGCTTGCAGTCAAAACCTTCCCTATGTGTTGTCTTTCCCTCTTAGAATGTCAGCTCCTTGAGAGAAGGAATTGCATTTCTCTTCTATTTTTTATCACTAGCAGTACTCTACACATCACATGTATTTAATAAATGCTTCATTCAATCATTCAGAATTGAAGGATTAAGTTAGATGGAATGAAAAGAGAGATATCAATCCTATTGAAGATCATTCCTATGAGTATGTGACTGCTAAGGGAGATGAAGAACTTGTAATGGATTTAATCTAGGGGAATAAGGTACATGAGGAAAAAAAGAGATGGTGGGGCAGGATTTGTGAGAGTAATAACATAGAAATTGGTTAGAAGGAATTCAAATGTCAGAATTTTTCAGAAACTTTAGCAATATAAGAAACTCATGGAGATTAACAAATTTAGAGACCATGAACTGGTAGGAAAGATTAATGAAGGGAAGAAAGCAAAGAAAGACTTCTCAGGCAAAACTGAAATAAAAATAAAACTAAACTAGAAATCATAAAAAGTTAGAGAGGATAAAAAAGGGGAGATTTTTAATCAATCACTTAATTGAGAAGGAAAAGAGAAGGAACAAATGAGGAAATGAAATGTTAAATTAAAAAAGGTAAAAGAAATCATTAATGTAAAATAGGAAAAGTGTGAGTATAGACAAACAACCGAAATGGTGCAGGGGAAGGGGATACCTCAAGGAGTATGTTAGGGAGAAGATGTCACTTTTCTCCATGGAGGGTGCTAAGGAACTGCTTCTAGAAGAATTATGAGAATGTTACTCAAGTGCCTTGGAAAGATAGACTAAAGAGTATACAAACAGTTTCTGATCAACTCCTGTTAGCTAACCATATGATGAAGAAGAGGCTTTTTGGGGATAGCTAGGTGGCTCCATGGATTGAGAACCAGGCCCAGACATGGAAGGTCCTAGGTTCAAATTTGACCTCAGATATTTTGTAGCTGTGTGACCCTGAGCAAGTCACTCAGTCCCCATTGCCTAGCCCTTACCATTCACCTTCCTTAGAACCCAAACACAGTATTGATTCCAAGACAGAAGGTAAGGGTTTAAAAAAAAAAAAGAAATAGAAGAGTTTTGTTTGTTTGTTTGTTTGTTTGTTTTATTGGCCATGGAGTCATTCACAAAGACATAAAATTTTTCAGCTTCTTTCTCTTTTTATCATGGCACTCTTGGAAGGAAGTGGGCCTCCAATTTGTGAATCTGAAAATTCCAGAATGCTCCTCAGCATCCTAGAATTCCAGAATGCAGATTTCATAGAGAGTAGAGCATTGATGCCCCCAGGTAAGAAGAGGGTATAGCCTCCCTTGACATTCCATTGTTGCAGAGTGTTTCAAACCCAGGGCAGTAATGATAACATAAGAAGTCAGGAACAACTTTTGGGAGTGACCCTCTGAACCTCAATACAGTAGTAGCTGAGACATAGTCTTATCTGGGAATTATGGCGATCTGGATATGAATTTGATGGTACCAATGTTATGTAGGAGACAAGGCATCTTAAGCTTACTTTCTCCAGACCACAGTGGTGTAGGGAAGTATATGCCTCTGTGGTATTTAAGGAGCAGGGGGAAATGTTAACATGTTTAGTTTTGGTATAACTTTGAAGAAAAGGTAGTTTTATAAAAGTTAATCTGATGTTAATTGATTAAAAAGAACTGGGGGTGCTAGTTATGAGACCTCTTGTCAAATGGGTGGAACACAGTCAGTGACTGATGAAGTCAATGGTAGAAGATGAAAAGACACTCCAAGGCTCTCTTTGTAAACTAAAAATCCTCTAAGTTGGATGTAGCCTCTCTGACCCTGAGTAAAGAGAGAGCATAAATGCAACAAAAATTAAAAATTAGTAAGTTAAAATCACAACAAACCCAGAACAAATAAAAATAATTATCAGAAACCCTTTATATATTGCTCTATGCCAGTAAAACTAATATTCAAAAGAAATAGAGAATGATCTATAAAAATATAAATTACTCAGATTAATAAAACACCAACTATAGATTTAAATTAATCCAATTTCTTGAAAACAAAATTAATTAGTTATAAAGAAACTACTAGGGGATCAGCTCTCAAATTGAAAGCCAGGAGTAGAAACAGGAGGTCCTGGGTCCAAATCTGACCCCAGACACTTCCTAGCTGTATAACACTGGACAAGCCACTTAACTGACATTGCTTAGTCCTTTCTGCTCTTCTGCTTTGGAATCAATAAGCAATACTGATTCTGGGTTTATAAAAAACTATTAACAGAAAAGAAATCTCTCTTTCAGAGGGATTTAAAGGAAAAGTTTTATCAGACTTTCAAAGAATAATTAATAAATATGTTGCATGAATTATTCAGAAAAGAATTGAGAAACATAGAATTTTACAAAATTGTAAATATAGAGAATTTATTCATAAAATCAAGTTAGATTTATATTATGAATATAAAGCTGGTTCCACATTAGGAAAATAATTAAGCATATTAAAAACAAAAACACCCCAAACCATATGATTATATCAATAAATGCAGAAGATACTTTTGACAAAAATATAACATTTATTTATGCTTAAATCCATAAAAAATGATCATATTTATGATAATTTTAAAAATTTATAAAAACAAAAATTAAAATTAAATGTAATGGGTTGACATCCAGTTCATTTTACAGATGAGAAAACAGGTCCACGCGGTTAAATGACTTGCTCAGGGTCACATACCTAGTAATGGTCAAATCTGAACTCAGAAAAATGTTGTCCTGACTTCAAGCCAGTGGTCTATCCACTGTACCATCTAACTGCCAATAACATGGAATGGGATGTTTAATAGATTAGTCAAAGAATAAGAAATAGTTGTATTTAACCAAATCTTTTGATAAACTCCTAAACACCAATTACGTAAGAAATAACTTTCAGTATGTCAATAATTTATGGGAAAATCAGAAAACAGTATGGCATAGATTAGGTTTAGACTAATACCATAGATTAGGTTTAGAATAATTATGCCATAAACTATAATTATTTCAAATTAAACATATGGCCTAAAAATAGAAACTATAACCTAAGTACATAAGACCAAATGCCACATGTGGAAAGAATTTAAAGAAAGAGCCCTCAAAAGAAGAATTTCAAATTAATATCATATGAGGGAATGTTCAAATTAATTAATTATCAGAGAATTGTGAATAAAAAACTTAAGATTTTACCTAGAAAATCAGCAAAGAAGACAAAAGATAAGAGTAGTCATTATTGGAGAGATTTCATTAAAAAAAAAAAGAGAGAGAACTAACATTGTTGGTAGAGCTGTGAATTGGTTCAACCATTCTGCAAAGTAATATGGAATTATGTGAAGCAAGTAACTAATATGTCCACATCTTTGATTCAGAGATTATACAAGTGGGCACATACCCAAGGAGATGAATGTTAAAAAGAAAGATTTCCTATGTACATTTAGCAAAACCTTTTGAAGTAGCAAAGAATTGAAACAAATGGATACCCATCAATTGGAAAATGCCCCAAAATATGATGCAATGGAATTTGGGAGGTAATAAAATATGAATATAATAAATATGGATAAGCATGAACATATTGTAAGTAACCAGAACAAGAAAAATATGTAAAATAACTATCATAATATGTATGGAAAGAACAATTACAAAACATTGAAAACTAGATGGGTAATTATGATGAAAAGTAACCCCAAAGAAGAAATTTTATGAGGTACATTCCCATGTTTCTTTAAAGCTGTAGAGTACTCTGTGTCTAGAGCACTGCATATGATGCCAACTTTTTCACTATATATGTTGACTAGATAGGCTTCTCTGTTTTTATTTCTCTTTTTTAATTCTTTTTTATATGTGATTACTGAGGTGGGAGGCAGGGAGAGAAAGGGGAAGGAGTACATTTTGAAATGTAGGTGATATAAATTGAAAAATATTAATAAGAATTTATTTTTTAAAACAATAATTCTTTGCGGATACCAGTTTTTTTCTTTTCAAGATATATTTGGAAGTTAAGACCATGAAAAAAAGCCTCACCAACAAAGCCTACTCTTTTGGAGAGCCAGGAATTTAGCAACAGACCAACTGTTGTTGTGTCTCCTATCTGTGTATTATCTTTCTATTGGCAAGGAAGTTAGATTTTCATCTCCGGTTCTCTGTTCAGAAAGATATCTGGCCATAATAATAACTGAGAAGTTTAGCCTATCTAATCATTTGGTCAAACTTCCCCTTGGCACAGGAGGGCTGTTCTTCATGCATGACTAGTCACTCTCCAAGTGAGCATCAGAGCAGCCACCTACAACCATGTAACTATTTATTATGCTTTAGAGAAGTTTTCACCAGTATCAAAAGCCTAGGGAAAGAAACCAATAATTAGTGTTTACATGAATGCATGTCATTAACAAAGAACATCCAGATGGGAAATTTAGCATCTCATTGTTATTAAGATTAAGGGGAAGGAGGTGTGCATATGAGCATCCCTAACTTTGGGCATATCAAAATTGCAAATAGCAAACTACCTCTGATTCATTAATTAAGTCACAGGGACTTATCCAGGATCACACAAGTGTCAGTGGAATTATTAGAATCTTCCTGACCCTAATCCCAATATCTCTATTCACGATGCCTCGCTATCTTTTTTGTAACTGTCCAGAAAAAAAGGTCTTTTCCTTTAAAAAAAAAAAAGTAAAGGAGATATCTCTATCTTGCCCAGGCTAGAAGAGCAATGCCATTTTTCGATCCAATCCAAGTACCAAGACTTTTTTTCCCCAACCAACTGGTTTATTCTTCCTTTGGCAGTCTGATTGTCCTTTGGGCTTATCATATTAGTGCCAGACTTAATATTGACACTCCATTGGCTAGAGACCTACTTCAGCTCAGAACTCCCAAATTAAGTGATCTATATACTGGCAGCAGAAATCACAGGTGTACCTATGCCACCATTCCCAGTCAAAAAGCATCTTCCTAAAGCACAGGTCTGACCATTTTTACATCCTCACTCTAGAACTTTTCATACTTCCCTTTTGCCTCTTCAAACAGAAACAGAAACACAAATACAATTTCTTCAACTTGTTATTTACAATCTGGCTCTAATCTTCCTTTTCAGGTTTATTTCATAGTATTCCCTTTCATTCAATCTACATTCCATTTCTAGGATTCCTTCATCATTTCTATCTTTTGAATTTCTAGTTTCATTCAGGGCTTAGATTTTCTGGTATGTCTTAGAGGAAATCAATGGGAGTTATAAATAGGCCATCCCTCCTCAACTTGTCATATACGGGGTAGGTCATATTTATGGGTGTTCAGGAAGGACTGGTACCTTTGGTGTGAAATCTTGCCAAGTCTTTTTTAGGGATGCTTATCCACTTTTGGTGCTTACCTCTTACTCGTCTAAGGGCCCAAGAAGCTGTGGCATGTGCAGTGGCTACATCCCAATACAACTGTCTCTCAGTAGATGGTTGAGAGTGACCAAAAGGTCTCAGACATATTGGTGAGATAGGTGGATGTCTACCCCAAATATGTGAAGACTTTCCCTATCCAGAATGGGTAGATGAGAACAATTTGCTCCAACAGCCATTAAGGCAGCAAAAGTAAGCATGGTGGAGAGTTGAGAGATCAGACATCAAAGACACTAAGATCATCCACTGCATCCTGGACCACTGACAATCAACTTGACTTTTGTCCTCCATGGAACTTTGATGAGTGGAAAAGAGAGTGAGACTAACAACTTTGTGCAGTTCTATCTCACTTAAATCCAATTTGTGCAAAAGTCAAGATAACATCCTATGATGTCATTGGTCCTCTTTGAAAACAAAGTATAAACTGTTTTCCTAGGAACTCAGAGATAAGGGAAAAGGACCTCCCAGTCCCAAAATATTTTTAGCAGCTCTTTTTGTTCAAAAAATTAGAAACTGGAGGGCTGTCCATCACTTGGGTAATGGATGAACAAGTTGTGGTGTATGATTGTAATGGAATACTATTGAACCATAAGGAACAATGAACAGGATGAGTTCAGGAAAATTCAGAAGACTTATAAGGCTGATTCAAAGTGATGTGAGCAGAACTAGGAGAACAATGTATACAGTAACAGATACATTATATGATGATCAACTGTAAAGGACTATACTATTTATCAGCAGAGCAAGTCTCTAAGATAATCACAATGGAGTTATGATGAAAATGATATCCATAGCCAAAGAAGGAACTGTTAGAATTTGAATGAAGATCAAAGCATGGCATCTTTTCTATATTTCCTTCATGAAATATTTATTGTATGTGTGATATGTCTTGTCATAATATGAGGAATGTGGAAATACATATTATGTGAAAGTATAACCTATATCAAACTATTCATGGCTTGGGGCAGGGGGAGGTTAGGTAGGGAGAAAATCTAAATTTTAAAATGTCAAAAATAGAAGATGGCAGCTGAGTAACAGTGAAAGCTGGAACCATTCAGAGAATCCTTCTAAACCAACCTTAAAATAGAAATAGTGCCTCAAAACCACAGGAGTCACAAAACCAAAAACAAGATAGAAGGAAGGGGCTTTCCTGTGGGAAACAACTTGAAAAGTAGGCAAAGAGAATTAATTTTCATGGGATAAAGGGGAACTAGAAATAAAACTATACACAGTGGAGTGTGGGCTGATCACTCCCACCTACTGCTCTAAGTGCCAAGCCTAGGCATAGACCATATTTTGGATTCCAGGACCTGCCTAAGCCAACAGCAGGGCACCCCACACCCCACACTCACCCCTTGATGTACAAAGCCCTGGCACCAGCCTAAAGTCCCTAGGCATTGGCCCTTTAAGCCTAATCTGTGGTGACACCCCTAGTGCAAAATAGCTCACAGTGCTGAGTTCTGCAAGTCATCAGCAGAAGAGATATAAGAACTACCAGTTCATAGTATATATGCCAGTTCATAGGCAAAAAAAAAAAGGCTGGAAAAATGAACAAACAGCAAAAGAAACACTTAACCATAGAAAATTATTATGGAGACAAAGAAGAGAAAGGCACAAAGTCAGCAGGGAACAGTGAGAACAAAGCAACCGCATGCAAAACTTCAAAGAAAAGTGGAAATTGGTCTTAGGCACTGAAAGAGCTCAAAAAGGAATTCAAAAATCAAATAAGAAAGATGAAGGAAAAATGGGGAAAAGAAATGAAAATAAAATTTCTAAAACAATTGTCAAACTGTTGCTACATGTAACAAAAAAAATAGACATAGGAAAATTTAAAAAAATAATGAAAAATAAAGAAAACAAAGGATAAACAACAATATTGAATATATTTTTATCTGTATCTAAAATGTATCACACATGGAGAATGAAAACTCCTTAAGAGAAAATACTATGTTCATTTTGTCTTAACATTTACAAGATCTAGCACATAGGAGTCATGTAATAAATAGTTATTACATTGAATTGAACTTCTTCTTTTCCTTTTATCCTTTGAAAATACAGATACTTCTGAGAGGACTAAAAGACATTATGCCTGAGATTAATATGAACCAATTATTCAAAGCAAGAAGCAGAGTTCCAGGGGCAGCTGGGTAGCTCAGTGGATTGAGAGCCAGGCCTAGAGATGGGAGGTCCTAGGTTCAAATCTGACCTCAGACACTTCCTAGTTGTGTGACCCTGGGCAAGTCACTTGACCCCCATTGCCCAGCCCTTACTACTCTTCTGCCTTGGAACCAATACACCAGTATTGGTTCCAAGATAGAAGGTAAGAGTTTTAAGAGAAAGAAGCAGAGTTCCAAGGGGCTCAAGTCAACATGAGATTCCTCTGTATAACATGCTCTATACAAATACCAGAGGGACTTGGGACAAGTCCTATACATGTACCAGAATGGAGTAAATAGGATGTAACATTGACATAGTGAAAGGAAGTCCAGCAAGCAAAGACTAGAAGCACCAAAGACAACCTTTGTTTTATAGCTTTAATATCATTCATCTAATATCACTAAATGACTATAAAATCCATATTTCTCATGACATTAAATGCTCTCTACTATTTATCTCTATCTTATAATCATATCCTCTCATATAATCCTCTTCACAAAGATGCAAACTAGACTAATTGCTATCTTCTAAATACGTTCTTTTCTTTCTCTGTTATGTCTTTGCTCATGTTCTCTAGTTCTTTTATACTGTCTTCCATATTGTCTCCACCCCAAGCCTCTCCCTGAGGAAATCCTATATATCCACCATTACCAGCTCAAGATGCTATCCATCCTATGAAGTCTTCCTTGATCCTCCCAATTCAGAAGTGATTTCTTCATCCACTAAATTTTCTTAGCACTCTGTATTCCTCTTAATCATTTTTAATTTTTAAATGATTATTAACTTGACAAATATCAAGAAAAATTAAAATTTCCTACACAAAGAAGAAAAAAGAGAGAAATACATATGCCATGAATTCTCATTACATGTACTTAGTGGTTTTTTTCCTTTTTTTTTGAGGGGATATATTTAAATTTTAACATGATGTGTACAATACTCCCATTTGTCTATATCTGTTTCTGAACTTTCCTCTGCTTTTCTTAAATGTGGTTATTTTAATGAATCTTTTGTGATCTTTTTTTCCTTCTTAAAAAAGTATTAATATTACAAGATTATAAATCTAGGAAACTGGAGTTATGATAGTACCTTTGGCATAAATAGAGAGGTTTGGAAGAGAAGTAGATTTACAGGGAGAGACAATGAGTATTTTGACATGTTGAGTTTGGACACATTGAGTTTGAGATGTCTTCAGGACATCCAGTTTGAAATGGCTGATAGGCAATTGGTGATATGGGATTAAAGCCAATAAGAGAAATTAGGACTAAATATATAGACCTGGGAATCATCAGCATAGAAATAATAATTAAATCCAAAGAAGCTTTGAAAAAATCACCTGAAGAGAAAATATCAACTGATGGAGCTTAACCTCTTGTTGAAGTCAACCTCTCAAGTTGAGAATTAGCTCTGCATTTGGGATAGTAGTCTCATAAACCCCAGATCCTAAATTTCTCACTTACCAACATGTATTCCATGTAAGTGGCATTATGGTGGATTTAGAATAAAAAGACCTAGAATTAAATGCTTTGTTGTTCTTCAGTCATTTCATTTGTGCCCAACTCTTCATGACCCTATTTGGAGTTTTCTTGGTAAAGATACTGGGGTGGTTTGCCATTTACTTCTCTGGTCCATTTTATAGATGAGGCAACTGAGGCCAACAGGATTAAGGGACTCCCCCAGATAATAAGTATCTGAGGTCAGATTTGAACTCAGGTCTTCCTGACTCAAGGCCCAGTACCCTTTTCACTGTCCCACCCAGTTGCCCTTAGATTTGCTATATTTTTAATATTTTTGTGCCTTTGGGCAAATTACTTTCCCTCTGTGATACCCTATTTCTTTATATATAAAGTGAAGCTTGCCTAAATTATCCTTAATGACTCTGTCAATCCCTAACTGGTATATTTCTATGTGGCATATGTACTTGATGGATAAGTTGGAGGAGAATACCAAAGATTCAGTAGAATGAGTAAGTTTCTCCAATTAGAGACCTAAATCTGTAGTTCATTCAACAAATTCTCTAAATTTCCCAGGATCATTTATGATGACAGTTGGGCGGTGGCACTTCATCCTTTTTCGTTAGTTTTTTGCCACAGTATAAATGGAAAGAGTTACTACTTCACTCCATAACTGACCTATAGGCA
The DNA here is from genome assembly GCF_027887165.1 of Monodelphis domestica. Lineage (NCBI taxonomy): Eukaryota > Metazoa > Chordata > Mammalia > Didelphimorphia > Didelphidae > Monodelphis > Monodelphis domestica. The sequence goes on from NC_077227.1 coordinate 268,029,080, forward strand.
TAGAGGCCAGCACACTAGGGAAAATGTATGGATTATGAGGTGCCTGTGTTTGCATTTAGATTTTAAATCAGTGATAAATTATTAGCTATAAGCAATTGTAGATAAGGTGATAGACAAATAGGTATAATTCTTCACCTAAGAATCCTTGGGTACTGTAATAAATTAGCATGTTTCATATACAAATGAAATGTTACTTATCCAACATTACATATGACCAGGATAGACAACCCAGATGGGTCATTTTTAAGGAGAAGACTCAGACTAAAAATGAGGAATTTGGAGTTTCAACAATTTTTAAAGCTTGTTGTTGAAAATAATTATGAAATTTAAGAATTGGAAAGGACGTTAGAGAACATTTAGTCCAACCTATTACTGACAATATTTGTTGTTTTTGTTGTTCAGTTATGTCCTGCTCTTCATGACCCATGGACTATCCATGAGGTTTTTTGGCCAGGATACTCAAGTATGTCATTTCCTTCTTTACTGGATTCTTTTGTCAGGCAATCAGAGGTTAAGTAACTTGGCCAGGGTCACACAGATAGGAAGTGTTTGAGGCCACATTTGAACCCAGGATCTCTCATCTCTAGGCTTGGCTTTCAATCCAAGGGGCAGCAGCTGCCCCCTTTGTTTACTTTTGCTAACTGGCAGCTGATGACAGTTGCAGATTTGACTTTAAAAAAATCAAAACAACCCCTGTGGCCAAGAAAAAGAACTTAAGTCTATCTCCTTATTGAGGAAGAGAATACATAGCAGATGGAAGCAGAAAGGAGCACTGGTCCCAGTAGAAGTATTAGCAGATCAAAGCACTATGGAAGACCTGTAAATGTTATGAAAGCAGAGCAAATATCTCAACAATGGGTACAACCAGCTGACCTGATGACATCATGAGATTAGTAAATAACATCAGCAGATCTTGTTGGGGTGGGAGAGCACAGACTGATAGCATGATAAGCAGAGAGGGATCCTATCAGACAGGAAGCTATAGGAACATGGTTGTTCATGTTCTCTATCTCTGAGCCCTTGCTTCTGTGTTCCTTTTCCCATCCGTCATGTGGGAATTTAAGGGGTTATTTACAGTAGTGTATATAAAGTAGGAAGGGATTTTTCCTTTCTTTTATTTTCCTATATAATTTACTTAAGTCTCTTATGCCTATAGCATTCTCTTAGTTTGTTGTTCAGTTGTTTTCATCTGTGTCCAACTCTTCCTGACCCCATTTGGGGTTTTTCTGGCAAAGATACTGAATGGTTTGCAATTGCCTTCTCCAGCACATTTTGTAGTTGAAGAAACTGAGGCCAACAAGGTTAAGTGACTTGCCTAGGTCATACAGCTAGTAAGTATCTAAGGACAAATTTAAATTCAGAAAGATGAGTCTTCCTGACTCCAGGCTTGGCACTCTTTCCACTTTACTATGTAGCTGCCCCAACTTTTAAAAAAAGTAAATGATGTTAGTTTGGCATAAGTTGTCATTGCTGAAGCTATTCTGACCTTTAGTGCTAAACAATCACTTCCTTTTCCAAGTGATCACAAACTCTCCTAGCAATAATGAATTTTTAAAACTTTACCAATTCTCAAATTTATAAGGAGATATGAACAGGCAGTTTTCAGATAAAGAATCATAACTATCAATAAGCACATAAAAAGTTTTCTAAATCTCTCATAATTAGAGAAATGCATATGAAAATAACATTGAAGTACCACCTCATACCTAGCTGATTGGCCAATATGACAGTTAAGGAAAAAAATAAATATTGGAGGGGTTGTGGCAAAATCAGGACACTAATACATTGCTGGTAGAATTGTAAAGTAATCCATCCTTTCCAGAAGGCAATTTGGAATTATACGCAAAGTGCTTTAAAAGAATGCATACCCTTTGATCCAGCAATACCACTACTACTAGGATTGTACCCCAAAGAGATAATAAGGAAAAAGACTTGTACAAGAATATTCATAGGGAGCAGCTGGGTAGCTCAGTGGATTGAGAGTCAGGCCTAGAGATGGGAGGTCCTAGGTTAAAATCCGACCTCAGACACTTCACAGCTGTGTGACCCTGGGCAAGTCACTTGACCCCCATTGCCTAGCCCTTACCACTCTTCTGCCTTGGAGCCAATACACAGTATTGACTCCAAGACAGAAGATAAGGATTTAATAAAAAAAAAAAGAATATTCATAGCTGCACTTTTTGTGGTGGCAAAAATTGGAAATGAGGGGCTGCCCTTCAATTGGGGAATGGCTGAACATATTGTGGTATATGTTGGTGATGGAATACTGTTGTGCTTTAAGGATTGATGATCTGGAGGATTTCTATATGAACTGGCAGAACCTTAGTGAACTGATGCAGAATGAAATGAACAGAACCAAGAGAACATTGTTCACAGACATTAAAACACTGGAACAATCCAATATAATGGACTTTGCTACTAGTGGCAATGAACAAGCAAGTACACTCCTAAATGACTGCTTTATGGGAAAGAATGCCAACCACATTGATAGAAAGAATTATGGGAGTAGAAATACAAAAGAAGAACTATATGGCATCACTTATCGCAGGTATATATGGGTATGTGAATTGGGATTTAGACTTTAAAAAGATCGCTCTATAGTAAAAATGAATATGGAAATAGGTATCAAGTGACAACATTTGTACAACCCAGTGGAATTGCTTGTTGGCTTGGGGCGGGGGGGGGGGGGAGAGGGAGGGAAAGAAAATGAATTATGTAAACATGAAAAATATTTTACAAAAAAATTTTTTTTTAACTTTACCAAGAGAAAAAATTAGTTTATAGACTGAAAATTATCATTTAGTCTTCTCTAATCTTGAAGGACCACTCTATTCTTTAAAACCTTTCAAATATTATCACTAACTATTAAACAGCCAATCCTTTGTCTTAAAGCAGCAACATCTAGTCTGTTGCTTTGTAATTTTCTAAAATCTAAGCATTGTAATGTTTCTTTAAAAGCATTTCCTTCTATGCCCTCTGCTGGATATATGGAGTGGTTGCATGCTGCTCATCAAAATAATTTGTTAAGCCCTCCTAACACATATATTATAACTGGTTTTATTTTGTAATGGACCAGAAGTGTTAGAAGTTAGCTGATGTCGTCTTGGGATAAATAATTTAAAAATAATTTACATTATTAGGGCAAAGTTGAGTTTATTTATGTTTAAGATTGGTCTAACTTAAAAACACCAAAGAAAAACAACTGCTTGAATACATGGGTCAAAAGGATATGGTTGGGGATGTAGACTCTAAATGAACATCCTAGTGCAAACATCAACAACATGGAAATAGGTTCAGATCAAGGACACAAGTAACACCCAATGAAATTGCACATAGGCTGCGGGTGGAGGAGAGGGAGGGAAATAATGTGATTATTATAATCAAGGAATCATGTTCTAAATTGACTAAATAAAGTAATTCAAATGGAAAAAAAAAGATTGGTCTAACTTCCTTGCAAGCTAGTCCTTAATTTCTTTCTGTGAAGATGAAATTGTTTATTTTGGTGATCAATATACAAACTTTAGAGCCATCCTTCATTGCTGACTAATAGTAATGGAAATGGCAATCAAGATCTCCCTTAAGAGTTGTTGCCCCTATGAAACCATTTTTCAATAATGATAATTTTATTTTTCAGTAGTGTCTTACTCTTCATGATTCTATTTGGGGTTTTCTTGGCAAAATACTGGAATAGTTTGCCCTTTCCTCCATCAGCTCATTTTACAGATGAGTAAGTTGAGGCAAACAGGGTTAAGTGACTTACCCAGGGTCAGACAGATAGTGTCTGAGGTCATATTTGAACTCAGGAAAATGAGTCTTCCTGACTCCAGTACTGGCACTCTATCCCTTGCAACAACTAACTTCCCTTACCAGCATTTATATAGGTCAGGAGTGTGGCCATTTCACCTGCTATAGCTTCTTGAAGTTACAGGTGAGAGTTGAGTAAAAAGTGGACATCAAAGGTGAATAAGCAGCTCTGAAAAGCGTTCAGCAAATCCTCATAGTGGAGGTGTTAGTCCTTCCTGAATGCCCTATAGACATACCCTTTGGCAGGCAGGTGAAACCAGACTGAGGGGAACTAGCAGGCTTCAAACCCATCCATGAATTAGCAGGATATCTACCCTCAGTGAGCTGGCAGAATGGGCAGATGAGAACAGTTTATCCCATGATGACATGAAAGCAAATGAAGCAGACTCTATGAAATACTTAGAACTTGGTTGGACATCAAAGATGCCAAGGTCAACCATTGCATCCTGGGCCATTGCCAGTTATCCTGACTTTTGTCACGCCACTGGACTTCCATGACTCTGGAAGAGAGAGTAAGGCTGATGACTTTGTGTAACTGTCTCACTTAAATACAATTCATGTGTAAGTCAAGTCATCACCCAGGCATGTCTGATCCTCTTTGAAATGAAGGATGAACAATTCAAAATACTTTACAATCATCTTATTTGATTCTCACACCAACCTTAAGAGGTAGATACTATTTTATAGATAAAAGAAATTGAGACAAAGTTTAAATGACTTGCCCTGCGTCATAATAACTAGTAAAGTAGTGACTCAATTTGAAATCAAACCTTCCTGACACCAGACCCAGAGCTCTAGCCAATATACAATTAAGCTATAACCTTGCTGGTTACACTCTAATAGCAATGTTCACATTTCCGCAATGGTTTAAGAACTTGGAAAAAGATGCAATTTCCATTTAAAAAATTAAATATCTACTATCTATATCCCCTCCTATATGTCAATGAATGCCTTTAACCAATTTACCAAGGAATCTCTAAGACAGGGAGAGCAGAGAAAAAGGTACAATTTTGGCCTTGGAATATATCCAACCCAGGAGTTGAATATGGTCAACATAACCTCCTTTTCTCTTCATTCCATCTCTGCTTAACTTCACTCCATAAAATAAATTCTCCTTTTAGGAATTCACTTATTTAAGGGCCTTTGGAGGCAGTTTACAAGTCATGCAAGAAAACCAGCATTATTTTATTGGAGTTATACCTCATTTTGACAAAAAGAGCACTATACAGCTTTATAAACCATGCTTCAAATGGCTTGGCTATTTCCAAAAGTTAAGGATGAAGATCTGCCAACACCAAGGATATAGAGAAGAATGTACTGGAAGCACTAACTGCAGCATTTCCAAAAGAAGAATTGCAAAAATGATTCAAGAAATAGTGGCATTGTGAGAATGAGTATGCAGGTTCCCATGGGGACTACTTTGAAAGGGTCAACACTCATTTGGATGTAGAACTGCAGCTACTTTTGTTAAAAAAAAAATCAGTCTCGTCACTCTATAGTTATGTCTCACACCTAAGAATAAATGAAGAAACAAGGACTATAACTTTCCAGTTATAAAATTCCCATCCAAGTCAAATGGAAAATGGCCCCCAGACTACTGTTAACATTTTTAAATGTAGTGTCACATGGCATAACAGTGCTAGTATGAAACATGAAAGTTCCCTTTCCCTAAGGATCTATAACCATTAGGCAAGAAATATGGAGGGAGCTTAATTATTAGGTATCAAAACTAAATAACAAAATTGGGAATTTGGGAAGCTATGTTAACCTGGGCAGATTACTTAACACTGTTTGCCTCAGTTTCCTCATCTGTAAAATGACCTGGAGAAGGAAATGGCAAGCCACTCCAGTATCCTTGCCAAGAAAATCCCAAACAGGATCAAAAAGAGTCAAATATGACTGAAAAATGACTGAACTTGAGCCTAGACTCAAGAAGAGCTCAATTCAAATCTAGCCCCAAACACAAACTGTGTTACTCTGGGCAAATCACAACCTCTGTTTGCCATCTGTAAAATGGGCAGCCAAAAAAAAAAATACCTCCCAGGATCGTCATGAGGAATAACTGAGATAATAATTAGAAAGTGCTTAGCATAGTGCTTGTACACAGTAAGCACTTTATAAAGGTTAACTATTTAATGTTTTTTGGCTCTGTCTGGGGGAAATTGCCTTAGAGAGAGAAAAGTCACATATGAGAACATCAGCTCCCATTGACTCTAACAATAGCCCAAGTTAATTTTTTTTTACTATAATTTTTAGGTTGAGATTCCTTGAAATCTGAAATCTGTTAGCGTTAATATAGTACAAGTCTAGAAATCAAGATCTGTCTCTGTCACTAGCTTCTTATTTAATCTTAGTCTTCTACCCCAATCCCCATATCAGTGCCTGGGAGAGTACCAAGTAGGTACTGAATAAATGCTTGTTGAAATTGAGTAAGCTATATGATTTCCAGCAGGTCATATCTTCTCTGGATATCAATTGTCTCATCTACAAAAGTAAGAATTGGATTAGGCAATCCCTAAAGTAATAACAATAGCTGTGGCTCAGTGGTTAAGAGACAAGTTCAAATCCAGTCTCAGGAACTTCCTAGATTTGTGACCCTGGACAAGTCATTTAACCTCTGACTGCCTGACAAAAGGAACCACTACAGAAGGAATTGGCAAAGCACTCAACAGTATCCTTGCCAAGAAAACCCCATGGATAACTATGGTCCATAGGGTCACAAAGTATCAGACATGACTGAAAAACAACAAAGTAATAGTAATAACTATGTTATTACTTTGCTTTCATTGTCCCCTTCTGTGTCTGTGCCTTGCTCTGTCTCCATAAAAATTCTCTATAGTTAGGTGCTTTTTTTGATGTCTGCTCATTCTCCCAGCTTTTTAAAAGGTAGCTCTGTTCTTTAGGAGGTTAGGGCACCCTTTTAAACTTCAGTCCTTTCTTGATGCTACCTTATTTCTGGGTTTCTGCCAATAATATCTATATTATTATAAATTTATAGCTAGAGAAGACCACAGAAATCTTCTAGTCCAAGCCTTCTTCCATTTTACAAACAAGGATCAGAAAAGTTCAATGACTTATCCAGAGTCATTTATTTCATCCCTTCATTCCAAATCTGTCCTTCTTTCCACTCTACCATGCTCCAAACCTCCCATGAATCTAAGATCAATTAACAGATAAGCAAGGTTACTTTCACTTGGATAGCACACGAGATAGCAATTTTGAGAGCTCATTTCTCTAGACCTAATAAAACTTGACAGGGATCTCTTTACAATAATTATCTATTCTCCTTCTCCAACCCAATCTCTTACTCCCCCATTTTTCTCCTTGAATCAAACAACTTCATGGTTATGTTTACAAGTCAAACAGGATAAAAATTCAATAAATGCAACCAAAAAAAGTTTAGCTGCTGGATCAGATCTGAACACACAAAAATGTAATGGGTTTTAAATAGAAGTCTATGGACAATGTTTTGGATGCTTTCCCTTTTAACTTCCAGTGTCTATAAACCAAGAAAACTCATCCCCAGGCTTCAAACTTGCATTCATTCAAATTACCACCTGATATAAGCTCCTTTGAAATTTAGTTTGTTAAAAAGCCCTTGAGCCAACTGATTCGCAGTTCCTGACATGGGCAGCAGGCAACAATAGATTAGTTGGAAGTAATCTACATATCTACCAGAAGATGGCAGAATTAGATCTCAAAAATCTCATCGAGCAGGAAAACCGGTCATTATAGACATGGAACTAACATGTATTTTTGAGAAGACTTCTAGCCCAATTCCATCATTTTACAATAGAGAAAATGGTGTTTCATCTGTCCAAAGTTACATAGCTAATAAGCAGCAGGGCCCACATTCAAATTTAGGTCCTCATAAGTTCTAAAATATTGAATTTAATCTATAAGAATTCCATTCTAAATTATATAATATTTCTGTTTTGATATAACTCAAACATATTTAAATTTAATGTACTTGATATAATTTGTATCTTAAATAATATAAATAAAAATATAAGATAACTATAGTAATTCTTTTTTTTTTTTTTGTGGAGAGAAGCCTTCATTTGAGGCTTTGGATTTGGACCCCGGCTATGTTATTTTTATTGCCTGTGTGACATTAAACAAGTAGTCACCTCATCTATTTGGGCTTCAGTTTTATCACCTATGAAATGGAGAATTGGTTTCTTGTAGCTCTAGATACTCTAAAACCAAATCAAACATATTTGGGGCATTGACTTTGTACAAAGAAAGCATTGAGCTAATGTGCCCCCAAAACACTTATAATTCAGTTGGGGGACAAGCAGAGACAAAACTAGCAATTTTTGCAACTGGGACAAGCCAATTAAAGTGTAGTCCTCAATTCATTTCAGATGAGGTGGGAAAGAAGGTCAGCAATACCTCTGATATGCTCCTTGGGAGGCTGCCATCATAGGGACTGGAGGGAAATTTGGGACAGGCAAGGGAGGAGCTCACATAAAGCATAGCTAGCTGAACTGGAAAGAAATCACAAATCTGAGAGATTTTTGTCTTTCACGTAAGTGCTAAAGGAAGGTAACCCAGGGCTCAAATTCATTTGCATAAGACTCATTATTGATAGAGATAATTTACTCTAACCTCTCTGCCTTCCTGAGAGACAGAGTAGGAAGTCTGGGAAAGGATTATTCTTCTGGCTTCCAGCTTTGAGATGAAAACATGAAGGAAAATTACGATCAGTCCTCAGATTTCATGTAGTTCAACTCCTTCAATGTACAAATGGAAACAATCTTAGGAAATTGAAGTGACTTGCTCTCGGTCATATAGTAAGCACCATAGGAGGGATTCAGTCTTGGGTCCTCTGACTAGAGCCAGTATTCTTAAAAATAGAGAACACTAAATAATAAACTAAATGGGTTTTTCAGATAAAAAATTTTATATATGTGCAATTAGAGACCAAAAATCATTGGGGACTTTCCTTTTAAATGAGAATTTCAGTCTATATCTCTCTATCTCTTTCTGGTTCTTCCTTTCCATGGAAATATAACATGTGATAATAATAATAATATATGTAATAGATATAGTCCTTCACCATAATGAAGTATTTATGAAAAGTAACCACAGTGCTCTCTCACTTTCTTTTCCCATTAATTCTCTACCACTTCCTTTATCATATTTTTCTGAGTAATTTAAAATATATCAATATTTCATCAATCATATATTACATTTAAAAGCTTTTGTACAAATAAAATGAATGTAATGAAGATTAGAAGGGAAATAAACTGGGTGGGGAATTTCTCTGATAAAAGTCTAGTTTTGCCAATCTTTAGAGAACTAAAACAAAATTGTAAGAATACAAGCTATTCTCCAATTGACAAATGAGCAAAGGATATGAACAAGCAATTGTTAGAAGAAGAAATCAAAACTATCAATAATCATATGAAAAAGTAGTCTAAATCACTCTTGATTAGAGAAATACAAATTAAAACAACTCTGAGGTACTACCTTACACCTATCATATTGGCCAATATGACAGTAAAGGATAATGATAAATGCTGGAGGGATGTGAAAATTGGAACATTAGTGCATTGTTGGTGGGGTTAACTGGTCTAACCATTCTAAAGGACGATTTGGAACTATGTTCAGAGGCTATAAAATTGTGCCTACCCTTTGATCCTGTAACACCTCTACTGGATCTATATCTGAAAGAGATAATAAAAAGGGGGATATGACCCATTTGTATAAAAATATTTATAGCCGCTCTTTTTATGGTGGTAAAGAATTGGAAATTGAAGGGATGTCCATCAATTGGGGAAAGGTTAAACAAATTGTGGTATATGTTGGAATACTATTCTGCTAAGAAATGGTAAGCAGAGCAATTTCAGAACACCCTAGAAAGATCTGCATGAACTGAATGTAGAGTGAAATAAGCAGAATTGGGAGAACGTTGTATGTAGTAACAGCAATAGTGAATGATGATCAACTATGAAAATTTGGCTACTCTCAGCAGTGCAATGATCTGGCTCAATTCTGAAAGAATTATGATGGAGAGAATGTTTTCTACCTCAAGAGAATATGGATCAAAGCATGCTACCTTTTATATCAGTGTACTCAGTGTTATTTTGGGTTTTGGGTTTGTATGAGTGTGTTCTTACAACAATAACCAATAAGGAATTGTGTTTTACATGATTAGACATGTCTGGCCCAGATCAAATTGTTTACTATCTCTGAGTAAGGGGAGGGAAAGAAAGGAAGGAGAAGGTTTGGATCTTATAATTTTGGAAAATGTTTCTGTTGAAAATTGCTATTAGATGTAATTGGGATAAGAAAATATCTTTAAATTTAAATGTTTTGTTAATCATGTGGGTTTTTAACTTAGTGAAGTGGGAGTATCTGAGATCAGCAAGGTCCTGATTCTTCTATACCCTCATGGCAGCTGAGGGAACATTTCTCCCACTCTGAGCACCAAAAGAATTTCCAGATCTGAGAAGCGATGGCATCTTATTTAAGCCCTACAATTCTCCTAGGGCTCATTTGCCAACCTATTAGTTCCCACAGAAACCCTAGTAGTCTGACCACACTTGTCAGCAAAGGCTATAAAAAGGGCTCATGTTACTTACAACCTAAACACTTTCATGAAGTACATCTCTGGACACTTACTATTATACAATGAGGGAAACCATAATTAATTAGAAGTTCACTTAACTTGGTAAGCTAGAAACCAAGTACATATTTTAGCATTATATCCTTGCTCTTCAGAATATTAATACTATTGCTTTTCCCCCTGAAGAGTGAGTAAGGAAGCTTAAATTAAAGGCACACCATTATGACACTGTTTCTTTACACCATGACTCTCTAATATTCTGTAAATGTCAGTCATATTGCTTATATAATTGAAATGGAAAGAATAGCAGGTTATGTCAGTTTGCAAGCAAGAGAAATAGCACAGTCAGGGGTGTCATCCTTAAACAATTCTTTTCTCCTCCCTGTTATACCTTAGGTCTGGGATTTTTTCCTGTTTCTTTTGTTTCTGTAGCTCAAGATTCCTAGTCAAAACGCAATAGCAAGTGTGAAGAAAAACACCAGGTCAGCAAGTGACTAACTCAAACAATACATGGCATAGATCCCCTCTTTCACCATAAGTGCATTTCAAAATAAGTTGTGTTTAATTAAGGAAGACGTAGAGAAAATATGAAAAGGACAAAAGAAGAAAACCACTCTATTAAAAAAAATTACCCTCTCTCCATTTATTTTTTGAACCCTTGTCTTCTGTCTTAGTGTCATTTCTAAACCAGAAGAGATACAAGGGCTAGACAATCAGGGTTAAATGTTGCCCAGGGATACACAGGAAGTGTCTGATGCCAGATTTGACTTCAGCCCTGGCTCTCTATCCACTGTGCTCCCTACTTCCACCTAAACATAAATTTTTAATGCAAAAATTCATGAGAACTTCCTTTAGTTTTTTTAATGTTCCTTTATTGGCTATTTATGATGTGTCAAATTTGAAAACATAAACTTAATAGGAAAGACAGAGACTTAGTCACTTTTTTTTAAAAGTCTCATTCCATTATAAATAAAAAGAAAGGCTATTATCTGACTAAATAACATGATTGTGAAAGAAATTATCATTAAAACCTGCATATTTGTGTGTGTGTATACACAAACCAGAAGAGCTGTTAGGATTCAATGCCAAGAACTCAAGCCATATCTGTTTCCTCCTGGTCTTTCCTTCTGTAGCAGCCCTTGCCATTGTCAGAATTTGTCTGTATCTGGCCAATCATTTTCCTCTTTCTTCTTGTCTTACATTCCCCTATGGATGATATTCTGCTGGCCTCTTTTTTCTTCTTCTTTTCTCCATCGTGTTGTTTAGTTTGAATGTGTCACTATCATTTGGAATGTGAACCTAGACACAATAGGAATGTAGGAATAATTAATGATAAATGCCATCTGGCAAGGGATTAGAACAGAATTAGGTCAGACAGAATGGAAAAGGGAAGGGCTGGAGAAACCCAAGAGTGAGACAAGCTACCAGTGTATTGAGTTCTTAAATATTGAAATAGAGCACAAAGCTAAACCTCTCTAGTGGGAGTGTCCATTACCTTAGAATGAAATGATATGACATTCCCTAGGAGAACATTAGAGGTGAATTGTGCTCTCATATAGTCAATGTCATATTAGGATTAAAACACACTAGGAAACAAATGTCTTCCTCTGCTAGTCCAAAACTTTCACTTAAATGGCCCAGCCAATTGGCTGCATTCAGAACAGTATGGGCACTTGCTATAAAACAAAATTAAGCACTGGGGACAAAAGGGTCCTCCAAATTCAAGCAATTATTTAACAGCCAGGTGATGCGGGGGACATAGTATTAGATCTGAAGTCAGGAAGATAAGTCTAAAACCTGCCTCAGACATTTACCAGATGTATGAAGCTGGACAAGTCAGAGCCTCTGACTGCCTCAGTTTTATCATCTGTAAAATGGAGATGATAATAACCTGATAATAACCCCTATCTCCCAGGATTGTTATGAGGATACAATGAAACTATTTTTTTCTTTTTCTTTTCTTTAAAAAATTTTTTTTTAATTTAGAATATTTTTTCATGGTTACATGATTCATGATTCCTCACTCACATGGTCCTTGCTCCCCTCCCAAAACTGAGAAGCAGTTCTACTGGGTTATACATGTATCATTGTTCAAAACCTATTTCCATGTTATTCATATTTGTGATAGAGTGATCTTTTAGCATCAAAACCCCAATCACATTCCTATTAAACTACATGATCGATTCTTCTGCTTGAAATATTTCCAAAGCTATTTGCAAATCTTAAAATGTTATTATAAGAAATAGGGATAGGAACTGAACCTAGTAAATTTTCTCTATGAATACAGAAGGATGACATCTTCTCTGCCATATTAGAGATTCATATAGAGCATGCAGGGGTTAAGGGACTTGCTCAGAGTCCCCCTGCCAGAATGTGTCAGAAGTGGGATTTGAACCTGAGTCTTTCTGGCTTCAAGTTTGACTCTCTTTCTGCTACGTTATGCTGACTTAAATCCTCCCTCTTCATATTCTTAATACATTTCCTCCTAGCCTTGAATTTCAAAGGCCGCTTTGGATCTTTATGCATTATTTTTTTAAACATTATTTTATTTGGTCATTTTCATACATTGTTCATTGGAAACAGATCATTTTCTTTTCCTCCCCCCCCAAAACCCCCCAACCCTTCCCTAGCTGACGCGCGATTTGTCTGGGTATCACATGTGTCCTGGCTCTGAACCCATTTCCTTGTTGTTGATATTTGCATTAGGGCGCTCATTTAACTTCTCTCCTCTATCATGTCCCCTCAACCTCTGTAGTCAAGCAGTTGCTTTTCCTCAGTGTTTTTACTCCCTCAGTTTGTCCTCTGCTTGATAGTTTTTTTGTTTTGTCTTATAGATTGCTGCAGGTTGTTCAGGGACATTGTAAAGCCATTACTGGAGAAGTCCATTACGTTCTCTTGTACCACAGTGTATCTGTCTCTGTGTACAATGTTCTCCTGGTTCTGCTCCTTTCACTCTGCATCAACTTCTGGAGATTATTCCAGTTCCCATGGAATTCCTCCAGTTTATTATTCCTTTGAGCACAATAGTATTCCATCTCCAACATATACCACAATTTGTTCAGCCATTCTCCAATTGAAGGGCATCCCCTCATTTTCCAATTTTTGGCTAGCACAAAGAGTGCAGCTATGAATATTCTTGCACAAGTCTTTTTCCTTATTATCTCTTCGGGGTACAAACCCAGCAGTGCTATGGCTGGATCAAAGGGCAGATAGTGTTTTATCGCCCTTTGAGCATAGTTCCAAATTGCACTCCAGAATGGTTGGATCAATTCATAACTCCACCAGCAATGAATTAATGTCCCTACTTTGCCACATCCCCTCCAGCATTCATTACTTTCCTTTGCTGTCATGTTGAACAATCTGCTATGTGTGAGGTGATAACTCAAAGTTGTTTTGATTTGCATCTCTCTGATTATAAGAGATCTAGAACACTTTTTCATGTGCTTATTAATAGTCTTGATTTCTTTAACGGAAAATTGCCTATTCATGTCCCTTGCCCATTTTTCAATTGGAGAATGGCTTGATTTGTTGTACAACTGGTTTAGCTCTTTATAGATTTGAGTAATTAGACCTTTGTCAGAGGTTTTTGTTATGAAGATTGTTTCCCAATTTGATGCTTTCCTTCTAATTTTAGTTACATTGGTTTTGTTTGTACAAAAACTTTTTAATTTGATGTAGTCAAAATTATTTATTTTGCATTTTGTGACTCTAAGTCTTGCTTGGTTTTAAAATCTTTCCCTTCCCAAAGTTCTGACATGTATACTATTCTGTGTTCACCTAATTTGCTTATAGTTTCCTTCTTTATATTCAAGTCATTCCTCCATTCTGAGTTTTCTTGGTGTAGGGTGTGAGGTGTTGATCCAAACCTAATCTCTCCCACACTGTCTTCCAATTTTCCCAGCAGTTTTTATCAAATACTGGATTTTTGTCCCTAAAGCTGGGGTCTTTGGGTTTGTCAAAGACTGTCTTACTGAGGTCATTTACCCCAAGTCTATTCCACTGATCCTCCTTCCTGTCACTTAGCCAGTACCAAATTGTTTTGATGACCACTGCTTTGTAATATAGTTTGAGATCTGGGACTGCAAGGCCACCTTCTTTTGTATTTTTTTTCATTATTTCCCTGGATATCCTTGATCCATATTCTTCCAAATGAACTTTGTTATGGTTTTCTCTAATTCAGTAAAATAGTTTTTTGGTAGTTTAATGGGTATGGCACTAAATAGATAGATAAGTTTGGGTAGGATGGTCATTTTTATTATGTTAGCTCATCCCACCCATGAGCAATCAATGTTTTTCCAATTGTTTAGATCTAGTTTTAATTGTGTGGAGAGTGTTTTGTAGTTGTGTTCATATAGTTCCTGTGTTTGTCTCCGCAGATAGATTCCTAAGTATTTTATATTGTCTCAGTGACTTTAAATGGAATTTCTCTTTCTAATTCTTGCTGCTGAACTGAGTTGGAGATATATAGAAATGCTGATGACTTATGTGGGTTTATTTTGTATCCTGCAACTTTGCCAAAGTTGTTGATTATTTCGATTAGCTTTTTGGTTGATTCCCTGGGATTCTTTAAGTAAATCATCATATCATCCACAAAGAGTGACAGCTTGGTCTCCTCATTGCCAATTTTAATACCTTCAATTTCTTTTTCTTCTCTAATTGCTACTGCTAGTGTTTCTAGTACAATATTAAATAATAAAGGTGATAATGGGCATCCTTGTTTGACTCCTGATCTTATTGGGAAGGTTTTGAGTTTTTCCCCATTGCAGATGATGTTTGCTGATGGTTTTAGGAATATACTGTTTATTATTTTTAGGAAAGGCCCTTCTATTCCTATACTTTCTAGTGTTTTCAATAGGTATGGGTGTTGTATTTTGTCAAAGGCTTTTTCTGCATCTATTGAAATAATCATGTGATTTTTGTCGGTTTGCTTGTTTATATGGTCAATTATGTGGATGGTTTTCCTAATATTGAACCATTCTTGCATTCCTGGAATGAATCCTACCTGATCATAGTGGATAACCCTTGTGATGACTTGCTGGAGTCTTTTTGCTAGTATCCTATTTAAGATTTTTGCATCTTTATTCATTAGGGAGATTGGCCTATAGTTTTCTTTCTCTGTTTTTAACCGGCCTGGCTTTGGGATCAGTACCATGTTTGTGCCATAAAAAGAATTTGGTAGAACCCCTTCTTGGCTTATTCTGTCAAATAGTTTGTATGGTATTGGGGTTAGCTGTTCTATGAATGTTTGATAGAATTCATTTGTGAATCCGTCTGGACCTGGGGATTTTTTCTTAGGGAGTTCTTTGATGGCTTGTTCAATTTCTTTTTCTGATATGGGGTTGTTCAGGTAATTTATTTCTTCTTCTTTTATTCTAGGCAATTTATATTTTTGTAAGTATTCATCCATATCACCTAGATTTCCATATTTGTTGCCATATAATTGTGCATAATAGTTTGTAATGATTGCCTTGATTTCCTCTTCATTAGAGATGAGATATTCCTTTTCATCTTGGATGCTGTTAATTTGGTTTTTTTCTTTCCTTTGTTTAATTAGACTGACTAGTACTTTGTCAATTTTATTTGTTTTTTCAAAGTACCAGCTTCTAGTCTTATTTATTAAATCAATAGTTCTTTGACTTTCAATTTTATTAATTTCTCCTTTGATTTTTAGGATCTCTAATTTAGTCTTCATCTGAGGATTTTTAATTTGTTCACTTTCTAGTTTTTTAATTTGCATGCCCAATTCATTGACCTCTGCCCTTCTTAATTTGTTAATATATGAACTCAAGGATATAAATTTACCCCTGAGTACTGCTTTGGCTACATCCCATAAGTTTTGAAAGGATGTCTCATGATTGTCATTTTCTTCAATGAAGTTATTAATTATTTCTACGATTTGTTCTTTAACTAGCTGGTTTTGGAGAATCATATTGTTTAATTTCCAATTAATTTTTTATTTATCAATCCATGTACCCTTACTAATTATTATTTTTATTGCACTGTGGTCTGAGATTGTTGCATTTATTATTTCTGTCCTTTGGAACTTGTTTGCAATGATTTTGTGCCCTAGTACATGGTCAATTTTTGTGAATGTACCATGTACTGCTGAAAAGAAGGTGTATTCCTTTTTGTCCCTATTTATTTTTCTCCATATGCCTACTAACTCTAATTTTTCTAAGATTTCATTTGCTTCTCTCACCTCTTTCTTATTTATTTTTTGATTTGATTTATCTAGTTCGGATAGGGGAAGGTTCAGATCTCCCACTAGTATAGTTTTTCTATCTATTTCATCCTTGAGCTCCTCTAGTTTCTCCTTTAAGAATTTGGATGCTATGCCATTTGGTGCATACATATTGAGTACAGATATTTACTCGTTGTCTATACTGCCTTTTATCAGGATGTAATTACCTTCCCTATCTCTTTTAACTAGATTTATTTTTACTTTGGCTTTGTCTGATATCATGATTGCTACTCCTGCCTTCTTTTTATCATTTGATGCCCAATAGGTTTGGTTCCATCCTCTTACTTTCACCCTATGCGTATCTACCTTCCTCATGTGTGTTTCTTGCAGACAGCATATGGTAGGGTTTTGGATTCTAATCCACTCTGCTGTTCGCTTGCATTTTATGGGTTCAGAGTTGTGATTACTAACTGTGTATTTCCCAGCATTTTGATTTCTACTCCTGGTCCTGCCTTTTCTTCTTTCACTATTTCCTTCTATACCAATGTTTGTTTATAGTCAGCCCCTCCCCATTCCCTCCCTTATTTTACTTCCCTTTCTACCCCCCTCCCTTCTTATTCCCTCCCTTATTTTCCCCTGTAGTCTTTTTAAAATCTTCCCTCTACCCTCTTCCTCCCTTGTACTGCTTCCCTCCCCACCAGTCCGTTTTTTACCCTTCTACTCCCTTATAGAGCGCAAATCTATTCTCTACCCTAATGGATTGGGTTGTTCTTCCCTCTTTGGGTCAGTTTCAAAGTACATAGGAGTTCAGTATTTCCTACCTCCAACTTCTTTACCCTTCCAGTGTATCTATGTTCTCCTCCCTCCCGCCATGAGCTTATTTGTGACATATAAATTTACCCCCATTTGTTTCTTTTCCCATTTCTTTTAGTCATAACTTCTTTTCTTTTGTGGCTCTAGTCATGTATATATATACATATATATACATACACATGTATATGTATTTATGTATGCATATATCTATATACCTATTTATGTCTTGTCCTTTCATCCTATACAGTTTGTCACTGTTCCCTCTGAGTGTAATTCTTCTAGCTGTTCAGGTGATAGCAACAGTTTTTAAGAGTTACCAATGACCTCTTTTCTTATAGGGATACATATCATTTTAACTTATTGAGTCTCTTATAAAATTTTTGTTGTTGTTTTGTTTGTTTGTTTTTTCCCCCTCTTTTTTAATTACCTTTTGATGATTCTCTTGAGTTCTGTGGTTGGACATCTAATTTTCTGTTCAGGTCTGGTCTTTTATTTATGAATGCTTGGAACTCTTCTGTTGTGTTGAATGACCATACTTACTGTAAGAATATACTCATTTTTGATGGGTATTTTATTCTTGGTTGTAGACCTAGTTCCCTTGCTTTCCGGAATATCGTATTCCATGCCTTTCGGTCCTTCAGTGTGGATGCAGCCAGATCCTGTGTTAATCTCACCAAGTTTCCATGGTATCTGAATGGCTTCTTCTTGCAGCTTGTAATATCTTTTCTTTCATCTGATTGTGTTTGAATTTGGCTATAACATTTCTTGGTGTTGTCAGTTGGGGATTAAATACACGGGGTGATCTGTGGATTCTTTCAATCTCCACTTTTCCCTCTTGTTCTAGGATCTCGGGACAGTTTTCCTGGATAATTTCCTCTAATATTATGTCCAGGCCTTTTCTTTTGTTGTGGTCCAATTATCATGGTAGTCCAATTATTCTTAAATTGTCTCTTCTTGAACGATTTTCTAAATCATCTGTTTTGTGAATGAGATGCTTCACATTTTCCTCAATTTTTTCATTCTTTTTGTTTTGTTTTATAGTGTCCTGCTGCCTTGTGAGGTCACTTGATTCTAGTTGTTTTACTCTGGTTCTTAAAGATTGGATTTCATCTCTGGCTTTTTGGTCATCTTTTTCCTTCTGGTCTGATTTTCTTTGAAGATCATCTTTCATCCTCTTTACCTCGTCTTTCATCTCCTTTGCCTCATCTTTCATCTCCTTTGCCTCATTTTCCAGGTGGATGATTTTGGCTTTCAGGATACTATTTTCTTGTTTTAGTTCAAGTGCCTCTGTTTCCAGATGACTTATCTTAATTTTTAAGTTCTTTTCCCAATTGTCTTCAGCCTTTATTAGTTGTGTTTTGAGTTCTTCCACAGCCTGTATCCAATTTGCTGGGATTTCTGGTTTATCGTTTGCTGATCTCTCCCCCTCTGTTCCATTTGCTGAGTAGTAGCTGTCTATTGTAGTTTCTTTCTTCTTTTTCTGTTGTTTGCTCAAATTCACCCCTTCTTTACTCCCCGTATTTGTCTGTGCTCTTGTTCCTCTCATTTTCTTTGTTTTGGGGGGACTTCTATCAGTCTCCCCTCTTGGAGCTTTAACAGAAGATCTTTTGGTGTAGTCTCTGGGGGAGGGTTGTTGGGGGTTTGAGCTTCCCTGTCTTCTGGAGGCTTTTGATTGGCTTAAAGTCCAGCAGTCAATGAGGATGGGTGGGGAGCCTGGGCTTCCCTGCCTTCTGGAGACTTTTGATGGGATTAGATTCAGGTGGTTCTTTCAGAAGACTCTGCTCTCTAAGGGGGGAGGGGTCATGGCCTCCCTGGGCTCTGAGGGCTCCTGATGGGATTAGGTTCAGCTTGTTTGTACTGAATGAGCCCTAAAGCAAAAAACATCCTCCTCCACAATCTGTGTTGAATGCCTGGAGACTGGCCCAGGTTGCTTTCAAGGTAAGCCCTTCACCGGCCCTGTTTCTGTTCTTTCAGAATCTCTGAGGGCTCCTGATGGGATTAGGATCAGCTGGTTTGGGCCGAATGATCCCCTGAGCCAAAAAAAAAAAAAAAAGAAAGAAAGAAAGAAAGAAAGAAAGAAAGAAAGAAAGAAAGAAAGAAAGAAAGAAAGAAAGAAAGAAAGAAAGAAAGAAAGAAAGAAAGAAAGAAAGAAAGAAAGAAAGAAAGAAAGAAAGAAAGAAAGAAAGAACCAACCTCCTCCTCCACAATCTGTGTTGAATGCCCGGAGACTGGCCCAGGTTACTTTCAAGGTAAGCTCTTCGGAGCAACACCTTTTCTGGCCCTAAGATTTCTCTCCTTTCAGTAGCTCTGAGTGCTCCTGATGGGATTGGGTTCAGCTGGTGCCCTAAAGCTGGGACCTCCCTTGAGACTCAGTTGGAAGGACCCAGCCAGGGGTCTACAGGCTTCCCCCTTCTCTCTATGCTTCCCTGCCATCTGTGTTGGGTGCCCCGGACACTGGCTCAGGTTGCTTTCAAGATGAGTCCTTCAAAATAGCCAGCCCTGGGGCCCTTTTGCCGATCCTGAAGTTCCTGCTATTGCCGTGGGCTCAGCACTCTGCGTTGGGGGGGATGGGTCCTGGGACCTTCCTTCTGCCTGCCCCTTATATCCGAGTGATCTAGGGTTTTGGCTTTTGGGGGGCCGTACCTTTTGATCCAGGTCCAGGAGGAGGGTTCCTCGGGTCTTTCCTGTTGTTCAGCTTGAATTTTGGTGTACTAGGAGCTCTCAGTTTGCGATCAGTAAGGAGGGGTTTCTGAAGTCTGAACTTTCGCAGCTTCTAAGCCGCCATCTTGACCAGAAGTCCCATGTTTAATTTTTTTCCTTTCTGCATTATTAAGAGGGAAGAAGCAAGCTTTTACAAGCAATACTTGTGTCCTGTTCCACTGTTGATCTCTGTTCACGTTCCAGGTCTCTGTTCTTGAGGGATGATTTTGAGATTTTTGCTATATGACTGAGGATAAAGCTCTGGGTAGTTATAATATATTTGTTCAATGTTTTTCATTTAATATGGAGCTCAAATTGCTTGCCTTTGTAATAAGAGAACTTGTGAGAAATCCTGTAGACATGGGACTAATCATGGTGTGACTCAGATGATCCCCTCCTCAAAAAGAAATAAGCAGCTTCACAAGTTCCCTTTTGAGTGGTACAGCCTTCTCTAATTAGTTTAGTTCTCTTAAGCATGTTTAGAAACTGTTCCCTTTGTCATTTCTTATGGCATAATAATATTCCATTATGGTCATTAATGATAATTTGTTCAATCATTCTCCAGTTGATGGGAGAATCTTAATTTCCAGTTCTTTGCAACTGCAGAGAGAGAGAGAGAGAGAGAGAGAGAGAGAGAGAGAGAGAGAGAGAGAGAGAGAGAGAGAGAGAGAGAGAGAGAGTGTGAGAGAGAGAGAGAGAGAGAGAGAGAGAGAGAGAGAGAGAGGAAGAGAGAGCTGCTGTAAGTATTTTTGTGCATGAGTCCTTCACATCTTTCTTTGATCTCTTTAGGGTATAGACCTGGTAGTGACAGCAATAAGTCAAAGGGAATAAGTTTAATGACCTTCGGGTAAGAGTTCCGAACTGCTTTCCCAGAATGACTGGATCAATTCACATTGTCCCAGCAGTATGTTAGTAAATGTGTGTTTCCGCAGCAACACCAACATTTGTTATTTTCTTTTTTTTTTAATCAACTTTCCAATCCGATGAATATGAAGTAGAACCTCAGAGTATCTTAAATTTTCATTCTTATTATGGTTTGGAGCTTTTTCCCCCACATGACTGTTGATAGCTTGAGTTTCTTTCTTTGACAGATTCCTGTTCATCTCCTTTAACCACTTATCAATTGTTCTGATAAATTTAATAAGTTTCTAGTATATCTTGGGAAAGAGATATGATATTTTCTGCAAATATTTTCCCCTTTTAACTTCATTAGTTTTCTTTGGGGAAAGACTTAATTTTATGTAATCAGATGTTTATTTCATCTTTTATGATCCTTTCTTTCCCTTGTTTGGTCCTCTTTCTATAAATCTGAAAGGAAATATCTTCCTTACTCCTCTAATTTATTAATATCATTTTTAGCTTGAAGTCATGTGTATATTTAGAGCTTATGTTGACATATACATTTCTGCTAGACTTCTTCCCAATTTTCCCAGCAGCATAGTGAGTCCTTGGGCCCTTAACTTGGGTCTTTTGACTTATTGAACACTAAGCTCCTAGGCTCATTTGCTTTTGTCTGTTGTGTATCTAATCTGTTCCACCAATCAACTTATTTATTTTTTTTTTAGTTTTTACCATATGGTTTTTATAATTATTGAATTGAAGTATAGTTTGAGATCTGGTACTGCTAGGCACCAATTCTTTTTTGGCAATGTCTCCTGCCTTTACATCAAAATCATTCAAAATTCTTTGATGATATCAAAACATAAATATTCCTGTTTAATTACCTTGATATATTATTGTTACTAAATATTATTACTATTTATCCTTGCTAGTTGCATAGTCAGAGATGAGTGTTTTCATTTAAGATTGGAGTCCCCCAAAATCTCAAGACCATTCTTTTAAAAACAGGTGACATAAGAAAATGTTTTTTAAACTTGACCCTTACCTCCAAGTCTAAATAATGTAGTGACAGTAAATGCCCCAAAGTGACAAAAATGCCTATATCCATTGACAGAAAGATTAGATCACTATTACATTACTAAGAAAGCCATTAATAAGAAGAAAGTTCCCATATACACCAAAATATTGATGAATGTTTGCAGTAGCAAAAAATTAGAAACAATTAGATGCCTATGAGTAACAGAAAACCTAAACAAAGTGACATATAAATGTAATAGAATATTACCATGGTATAAGAAGTGATAAATGTAATGACTAGAGAAGCATGGAAAAATCTACACAAACTGATGCATATCAAAGTAAATATAGATAAAAAATACAATAGACACAACAGCTTAAATGAAAAGAATAACTACTTACTCCTTTATGTTGCAAAATTACACAGATTAAGCATGACTCAAAAGAAGAGATACATGAAGTCATTTTCATCCCACTTCCTTTAAGAGGTCAGAGGTCCACAAATGGTACCCTCTACATATTTTCAATTTTTTTTTTGATGTACTGATCAGCTATCTTGATTTTTCTTTTCTTTTAAAAATATTTGTTACAATGACACATGTAAAACCCAGGGGAATTTCGTGTCGGCTATGGGAGGGGGAAGGGGGAAAGGAGGAAAAGAATATGAATCATGTCACCATGGGAAAATATTCAAAATTAATTAATTAAATAAAAATTTCAAAAAAGAATAAAAGAAAAAGAAAAATATATTTGTTACGTAGAATGACTCGGGGAAGTAATAGTAGAAGTATGCTAGAGAAAATTTTGGTGATATGAAAGAAGCAAAATGTATAAATAAAAATTTGATTTTCCTTTAAAGAAAGTAAATAAGTAGGGAAATTTGGGAGGAAGTGACCAGGCCATTTGTAAAATGAGTGTGACTAGAAAAATGACATACACAGGAGATAATACATACAAAATAACTTGCAAACTTGAAGTCCTTATAGAAATATCAACTAGTGGTGGTGATAGTGGTACTACTTTATAAGGATTTGTTGAAGGAATTACTAATAATTTCTTTAGAAAAGAACAAAATAACTCTCTTCAAGTCATGTGCTGCTCAATCTTACTGGGAAGAACCAAATCAGAAGTGAAAATTCCTGATTTGGAGTTAATACAAAGCAAAAAACTTACTGAGTAGAGCTGTCCAAAAATGAAAAAGATTCTATGGTAGTGAGTTCCTCCTCATTGGAGGTCTTCAAGTCAGGGCTGGATGACCCATAAAATTAAAATGGAATAGAATATTACCATGATATAAGAAGTGATAAATGTGATAACTAGAGAAGTAGAGAAAATCCACATGAACTGATGCATAATGAAGTAAGCATAGCCAAGGAAAAAATATATACAATATATATACAGCTTAAATGGAAAGAATATAAAATGTTGGTGAAATTAAAAAAAAGATTTTCCATTGCATATGAATTGGATTAGCTTACATCTAAAGTCTCTTTCAAATCTGAACTTTTATGATTCTATGGCTCAATCAGACAATGCAAATACCTGGCTGTTGTTATTCAGTCATTTCTCTTCGTGACCCCATTTGGGGTTTTCTAAGCAAAGAGTGGTTTGCTATTTCCCTCTTCAACTTATATTACAAATGAGGAACTGGAGCAAATAGGGTTAACATAGCTAGCAAAGCTAGATTTGAACTCAGGAAGATGAATTTTCCCGATTCTAAACCCAACGCTGTATCTACTATACCAATAAAAGCCAAAACTGGATGTTGGATACAATTCTCTTCAGAAAGCTTTTGCCTTGTTTTGGTTCCCCCCTATTATCCAGTGTTTTCCATCTTCCTTTTAAAGATACTTTCCCAAACTTCCCTACCTATCCATTGTAGATACTAGAGTATAAGAGGTTATTACAGATTTTTGTGTTATTGTTTGATATTGTCATAGTATTTCCATACTTCAATGAATCTATCATTTTCATTAATGGGACTTCTTCTTGCAATGTCACAGATCACAAGGCACTCAACTTTTCTTCTTCAGTGTGATTCTTAACTTTATGCTCCCACAAATCCTACTTAGGAGTAGTATTCATTATTTTCTGGGCCTTAATTTAGATATTTTGGTTATCCATCCATTACTCCTCTCTCATTATGCAACTGGCACTCCTGATGTTCTAGTCATATGTTACTTTGATATTTTTTAGACCATTGTTCACATGCAATATGCTATTCAGATTATGATGTAATCCATTTGTGTGTCTTTGCTTTGCCTGTTTTGATTCCTTGAAGGCTGTGGAATTCTAAAAATTTTGGTATAAAACATCTCTGGAAGAATAAGGGTACTAAATAGTAGGATTTTTCTTTCAGAGACAAGAGCAGCCATTTAAAAAGCACAATTCTCAAAGACAATATGATCACTCTCTTTCTCCTATTCAATTACAGACTAAGTTTATCTTCCACCTACAGTGTCTGTCAAGAAATATATACTTAGAGGACAGTTCAATGGGCTATTAATTCAAATGTATATAAGAGTCTGGGCCAGAGGTTGACAAACTATAACCTGTCAGCCAGATCTGATCTCAGTCTATTTTTATGCAATGTGTGAGCCAAGAATCCTTTTTCTGTATTTTAAAATGGTTTATTTTATTTTAAAATGTAAAAATATGTTCTTCAGTTGTGGGGAGTATAGGAAAAGGACTGAGATTTGGCCTCAGATTGCTGACTCTCTGGTCTAAACAATAGGCATTCTCCATCCACTTGATTTTTCCTGTGTGGATGCATTCTCCATAGCTGAAGCAAAAATTCTATTCAGCTTATCCTGTCTTTGGTAAATCATAAATATTTCTCCTTACATAAAAGTCCTATCAATGAGGCAGAGAAACCCATCTTTAGCTGTCATGTTGACTTCTAAAAGCCACCTAATTTCTTGAGAATTTATCATCTCTTTTAGTCTTTTTTTTTCTTTTTTTCTTTTTTTTTAAAATTTTAATATTATTTTATTTGGTCGTTTTCATACATTATTCACTGGAAACAAAGATCGTTTTCTTTTCCTCCCCTCCCCTCCCCCCCCCCCCGCCTTTCCCTCGCCCCCCCCCCCCCCCCGCATCTCTTTTAGTCTTAGCAAACTAGTTATGGCTAGTAATAGATCAGTAATTACATTGCATTTTTCAACATACATTTTATCTTTTTTATGAAAGGCTCTTTTCTAAATTATAGGTTGCTGTACATCTCCTTTTTATGATAATTGTTTTGTTCTCTTGACTGTGGGTGGTAGTTTTGCAGTTAAAAGGATGTTTGAGTTACAGACTTTCTTCAAAAACTGCATGTAGATTTTTAAGGTTTTATATTTATAAAGAGAAAATTGAATGACCTTTATTAATGATGCACTAACATCCAAAGCCATGAAATCCTTGTAGCTTTCTTCTATTATAAAAATGTCATTTTTCCCCCTTCCGGTCAGGGAAAGCAGTGTATATAATAAAATAACCTTTGATTTGGAGTCAAAGGACCTAGGTTCAAAACCTGGTTCTGCTACCTTCAATCTTAATGGCCTCGAAAAAGTTATTTTACCTTTCTGGGCCTCAGTTTCCCAATCTGAAAAATAAAGGAATTGAGTCAGCTAGTCCAATCAAAGACTCTTCCAGCCTTAAATCTAATCCTAAAACCAGTCTCTCAAGCCCCTTCCCTGGATCAGTTTGATTCACTCTAAAATGAAATCTATTCATCATAACTAATTGTGCCTCGGGATACTCAAGCAGACAGTGACTGTATGTTTTGTGGTTTCACAAGCAAAGGAGATCTTGCAGCATTTGTTTTATTAATAGAATCAATAGTAACTTCAAAGGGAAAATGCAGTTCAGAAATGAATCATTCCTTAGTCATCAGCTGAGATTTATAACAACTTCAGAACCATTGCAGAAATGAATTGGAGATGAATTCAAAGTAAAATGTGCAACTCCTTTCTAAAAATATAGTTTCGGAACACTTATGTTATTTTATGGGACTTGAGAATTTAGAATAATGTTTAGTAAGCAACAACTCCACTTCTGATTTAGAAGTGCTGTTAAAGAAAACTACGTGAAAGAATGCTCATTACTGGCAGCAGTTGTATTAATGATATATGGGTAATAAAAAATAAATATATTTTTGAGTGGCTACAGTGATCTAAAATTCTTTGTTTTGCATTATACCTCTGCATACAAGGACCAAGGACTCCCAAGCAGCACATTTCAAAGCTTGGCTCTCTGTGGTTTGCTAGAATTCTTAGCAGTAACACTCCCTCTCCCTGAAGCATTTAGGGTTACTACAGTGTGGTGTGTTCAGGAGTCTAGATTTGGAGCTAGAGGAAATGGGTTCAAATCTCAATTTTGCCACTTAATAGCTATATGACCTCAGAAAAAACATTTAACCTCTTTAGCCTTCAGTTTATTCATCAATGAAATGAGAATGCTAGTCTAAGATAACCTCAGAGGTCCTTTTCAGTTCTAAATCTATGATCCTATGATCTCCTGTGGCTTCACTTTCAGATCTAAAATAACGATGGTGGTAGATCAACTCCACCAGCCCCCTCAATCATATCTCATTCCTTTCCTCTATCCCCTGCAGCTTTATCTAACACTCCCTCAACCCTGTCATTTGGTATGACTGTCAACTTGACAACAATGAACTAATTGATAGAGTCTCAGAGGTGGGGCAAGGCAATGATGCCCACACTCTAATGGTGCAAATCTATAAGTTGACCTAATTTTACCACTCTTACCAGGGTAAGAAGGTTGCTACTGTATGATACAAGAATACTATTATATAGCACTGAGGCAATGAACATGAAAGGATTTCAAAGCAATTCATGAAAATGGAGAGAGTGGTTAGGAGGAAGGACAACACCTTCATCAACCTAAAGCTGATGCCCTGAGTCAATGTCCATTCATCTCCTGCTAGTCCTGGCTCTGTCAAAATATATCCTGTGCTGCCAATGGAAAGTGGATCTTTTCCTCTGCCTCTTGCTAAGGGACCATCTGCTCCTCTTCCCTTGAGGTAAGACTTTGTTTAAGGTGATAAACCTTCTGGCTCTCCTGTCCAATGGCATATAAGGGCAGGTAGGACACACAAGAAACTTCTTGGGAGAGAGAGAAAGAGGGAAATCATTTTCCCTAGATCTCATGGGTTTGGAGCCCAGTCTTCTCCGGGCTCTCTTATTGGGTTCTGATGGTACCTAATCAAAATGACTTCTGTCACCTCCCCTGCTTTGTAGCCAACAACTCAAGTGAGAAAAAAAAGTTTAATTATAGTTTCAAATGTTGACTGCCCCATACTAGACATCAAGAGCATTATTCAAAGGAGATCTTAATCACAAGAAGGTGGAGAATGTGGCTTCAGGAACATATGACTCATTATGGGAGAGAGAAGAAAATCAAGCCACACCTTGATGAAGGAGAAACCAGAAAGGCATATTGGGAAAAGAACAATAGGTTACAATGACCTATATATGAATCTCAGCTTGCATCTACACTTATTTAAGACCTTAGTAAGTCACCTCTTTTGGGCCTTAATTTCTCCATCTCTAAAATGAAGGATACTGGACTAGAAGCCCTTCTAAATCTAGATCCTCTGATCCTACTATGAAATCTGCCCTCCTCATCATATCCACCAACAGACTAATGTTCCTTGATTCAAATACATTTGCAGACATTTACTAGACCTTGGCAAGTCACTCAACTCTGCCTCAATTCCTCATCTATAAAATGAGCTAGAGAAGGAAATGGCAAACTAGTCTAAATATGCTTGCCAAGAAAGCCCCAAATACAGTCACAAAGTGTCAGACACAATCAAAAATGACCGAACAACAAAAATGCACATGACTATCAGTTCTATTTGTCTATTCTTAATATCTCTCCCAATCTCCAGTCTTGCACATCCAATTGCCTTTTTGACATCTTGAACTGGATATCCTATAGGCATGGATATGTTGTAGATAGCTCTAACTGATTTCCTGAGACCTAATTGTTCAAATTTTAGTATAAAAGTTACACCTTCTACAGTCAAGGCTTGATTTACAGTTGTGTTGATTGTCTAAATTTAAGAAAGTGATAAAGAAAAAATTATGTTTTAGAATGGTACCAAGGTGGCTCAGAGAATACAGAGCCAGGTCAGGAGATTGGATGCTCTGGGTTCAAATTGAGCCTCAGATACAACCTGTGACCCTGAGCAAGTCATTTAACCCCAGTTGCCTAGCCCTTATCACTCTTCTGCCTTGGAACTAATAGTATACTTTCTAAGATAGAAGGTAAGGATTTTTTTTTAAACTTTGTTGTAGGTACTTTTTTTTGAGAGACAGCCACTTATACAACATTGCCACCATACAATACAAGATGTAAACCATCTAATTTCAAAATGTGCAAACCTAAATTCATTGCCTTCCATCCCAAACCCTTCTTCTTCCATATTTCCCTGTTACTGTCTAGAGCACAATCATCCTCCTATGCATCCAGACTTGTTATCTATATCATCCTTGATTCTGCACTCTTTTGTTCCACCACCAAGTGTTATTTCTACCTTCATAATCTTTCATATTCACCCCATTCTCTCCTCTGGCACTGTTACCACTCTCATGTTGGTCCTCCTGACCCCAGACATGTTGGTCTTTCTAACTCAAGTCTCTACTCACTCAAGTTGTTCTTCCTAAAATGCAGGTCTGATTATATCACACTGTCTCCCTCCCCCACATTTGACAAGCTTCAGTGGCTCCCTATTATCCTGAGTAGTAATATAAAATCCACGGTTTGATTCTAAAAACCTTTGACCCTTTCCTACATTTCCAGTCTTCTATATATTCCTTCTTTCCTTCTATGGACTCTGTCATAGGAAGACTATCACCTCAGCTGGGGTGGAGGAGCCTTGCTGAGCCCTTTTCAGAGCTGCTCATCCACCTGTCACCCAACTCTGACTTGTGTTTCCAAGAAGCTGCCACACCTTGACAAAACCATCTTGGCAGACAAGCTGAACCAAGTTTTGGGGGTAACTGATACATCTCAAATCCATCAGTGAGTCCAGACATTTGAATATCTCCTCCCCCACCCTCCAAGGAATGTGCAGATTAGAACAATTTGTTCCAATAATCATGAAGGCTACAGAAGCAGAAGTTGTGGAACAGTTAGAGATCAAAGTTGGAAGTCAAAGATGCCAAGGTCATCCACTGCATCCTGGACCATTACCAGTCATTCTAACTTTTGTCTTGCCACTGTACTTTGATGACACTGGAAGAGAGGGTGAAGCTGATGGCTTTGTGCATCTCTGCCTCACGTAAATCCAACTCATTCACAAGTCAAGACTTCACCCTGTGATGTCATTGGTCTACTCCAAAATAAAGGATCAACAATTAAGTGAAAGAGTGACTCAGAATACCTTATTGTCCTTCACCCAAGACACTCTATCTCTAGATTTAGAATATTTTCGCTGGATGTTGCCCAGGCTTAGAATGTTCTACCTTCTCATCTCCACCTCCTGGCTACCCTGGCTTCCTTTGAGTCTCAGCTAAAGTTCCACTTTCTTCAAGAAGCCTTCCCAATTCTTTTTTAAAACTTTCTTAAATTAAAAATTGTATTAATAGAATTTATTTCCAGTTATCTCAGCCCTTTTCTTCCTTCCCTATACCATAGAAAGCATCATCTGGTCAATAGATATGCGTATAGAGAGCATTAATTTCATGTTTCCATTTTTCCAGTTCATTCTGTCCTCTATATTCCTCTATATTCAAATATAAAATCAACAGCTGTACATAATGTTTTCCTGGTTTTGCATTTCACTTTTCATTACTTCATATCAATCCTTCTTAATCTTAGTGGCTCCCCTCCAAAAGACTCCCACTTATTCATCCTGTGTGTATCTTATTTGTATAGTTGTTTGAATATTGTCTCCCCCATTAGATGGTGAACTCCTTGAAATCAGGAACTGTGTTTTGCTTTTCTTTGAACTCCCTGGCCCCTCTAGGCCTAGCACATTGCCTAGCATTTAATAGCTGCTTAAATGCCAGTTGACTGACTCCTCTCTATTCAAGAATTTTACCACTAACCCCCTGCTTCATCCCCTCCCTTTAGTTATCTAAAAGGACTTGAAAACTAGCTCTTCCTCATATGAAAAAAACGACAAAAGAAAAAAAGAAAAATGTGTGGAGTTTAGGCAATTGTCTGAATACTTCATACCCCTAGTAATTAAGAAAGGTAGTAAGGAATGATTTGTCTGAATTTTCTGGAATGATGCCCAATCTTGCCCAACTTCATTTTGCCTGCAACTATCCACTACTGACAGCAGACTTGAGAGAAGATAATTTTAATAAAAATTTATATTTCCCCAATAAACTTTGTGGAATTTTTTAAATTTCCAATAGAATTTAGTGTTCCTCGAAAAAGAATAAACCCTTACCTTCCATCTTGGAATCAATACTATGTATGGGTTACAAGGCAGAAAAGTGGTAATGGCTAGGCAATGGGGGTCAAGTGACTTGCCCAGGGTCACACATCTGGGAAGTATCTGAGGCCAGATTTGAACCTAGGACCTCCTGTCTCTAGGGTTCTCTATCCACAGAGCCACCCAGCTGCCCCTAGATTTAGTGTTCTTATAAGTGAAACCATGGCAGTGTTCTAGTCTTAGGTTATTTCTCTTCCCCTAATGGAATCCATCATCCAATATATTGGTGATATTCTTATATATGTTATCCATATTGTATCCCTTTTTACTTTGTAATTCAACACTAAACTCTCAGTGTTATTGTGAGGATAAAATGAGATCATATTTGTGAAGTATTTCATACAGCTTAAAGCACTATATAAATAAATGCCAGTGACATGACACAGATGCAAACAAAAGTTAGAATAGAAAAATGATTACTTTGGACAAAGGAATCAATCAAATATTTACAGGAAAAGTTGGGTGTGACTTCAATCACTTTATTTTATTTGTTTTATAATGTCTTATTGACAATTCTTTTTATCATTGTCATTTTCCAATGACTCCTCCCTCAATAGAATATACTCATATAACAAATAAATACAAGGAGGCAAAAAGAAAAAATCAACATATTGCCTGAATCTGAAAATGTACACCTCATCCTACAACTATAGCTAGTTTGCTGTTCTTGTTCAATCATGTCCAACTCTTTGAAATCATGTGGTCCACACTGTCCATGGAGTTTTCTTGGCAAAGATACTGGAGTGGTTTGCCATTTCCTTCTCTAGTGGATTAGGCAAATAAATGGTAAATAACTTGCCCGAGGTCACAAAGCAAGTGAGTGTCTAAGGCTGGATTCAAACTCCGGTCTTCTTGACACCAGACTCAGCACTCTATTCACTGAATCAACTAACTGTCCTTAAGCCAGTACATCTCTCAAAAGAGATGTGGGAGAAATGTTTCACCATTAGTCTTGCAAATTCATATTTGGATATTTCATTAATCAGATTCCTGAAGAATTTCAATGCTGCTTTACATTATTGCAATCAGTACATAAACTGTTCTCCTCCTACTTCCTTTTTCTCTGCATTAGTTCAGACACATCTTCCCAAGTTTTTCAAAGCTCTTTTTCTTCATTTCTTAAAGCAAAAACATTATATTCCATTAAAATCCAATAGTTTGTTCAGATGTTCCATAATTTATGTTTGCTCGCTTTCTTTTAACTTCTTTACTGTTACAAAAAGTATTGCTGTTAGAACAACTAAGTAGCACAGTGGATAGAGTTCCAGACTTAGAGTCAAGGACCCGGGTTCAAATCTAGACTCAGATACTTTCTAGCTGTGTAACTCTAGGCAAGTCATTTAACCTTGATTGCATAATCCTTGCAGTTTGTCTACCTTAAAATTGAGACTAAGACAGATGGTAAGGCTTATAAAAAAAAGTATTGCTGTAAATACTTTTGTATATGAGAGGTATTTTTATGTAGTACAGTAGATATAGTACTGGGTTTGGAGTCAGGAATAGTTGAATTCAAATCCAAATCCAGCTTCAGATTATTTAACTAGCTTTATGACCCTAGGCCAGTCATTTATCCTGTTTGCCTCATCTTCCTCAACTATAAAATTTGGATGATAGTAGCACCTAATTACTTTAATGATGTTTTTTGGTATAATTCCAAAATTACGTCCAGAATAGTTCATCTAATTTACAGCTCTACCAACAGTGAATTATTATGCCTGTCTTTCTGTAGTCCAAGAAATATTTAATCATAAAAATTTTTTTTGGTCTTTGCCATTCTGAAAGGAACAATAGCTTTAGAGTATGAGGACCTAGATTCGAACTCACCTTCTCCTTTGACCTTGGATAAGGGACTTAATCTTTTCAGACCTGAGTGTCATCATCTATAAAATAGAAATGGTAGACAAAAAGCTCCTGAGCATAATAACACCAGTTGCAAATTTATGATCCAATGATGCATGTGAGAGGAAACTATGGAATTGCTTGAACTTGAATTAGTACTGATTTGGAGCATTCTTTCTTAGAATTTTTTTGAGAATTGCTGGTTCATATATTCTTTGAATTTTTATGGATTAGGAAATTGTCTTTCTTTTTACATATTTATATAAATCCTTTCTATATCTTTGACATCAGATATGCATTAGAGATTCTACCTATGAAGATATTTTCAAGTTTCCTAATTCAATGGGCATTGATTTTGCTTATGCAAAAGCTTTTCAAGTTGATAAACTCAAAATAGACTATTTAACTTCTTCATTCTCCTCTATTCTTTTTGGCTTCTAGACCTCCTCCTAGTCAGAGTAGTACAGTTTCCCTTAATTTCTCCTGTTATACACCTTAATTCTTTTATGATATGATCTCTTATATTTAAGTCATCTAGAACTTATTATAGTCGTAGTCTCTCGGTAACCGAGGATGACGATTGTCTTTGTTTGCACAAAGACACTTGTGTGCGAAGGAGATTTAAGTGGAAAAGTCAATGCCCAGAGACAGTCCCACTCTCTTGGCGTTGGAAGCCTGGATCCAATGGTACAAAAAGTCGTTACACCTGGAGACTTCCTCAGCTGCATTGGATGGCCCTGTTGTCCTTTGTGCTCCAACACGCTCTAAGCACTCCACAGTGCCTTGCTGCGTCGCCATCTCAGCCGTTGAACCTTCTTATTGGTTCTTCCATCTGTTCAGCCGAAGCAGTCTTCACATACTGGGTGAGAAAAGCCTTAGTTCACCAGGGGTCGACGACCCGATGGCTACCCTCACAAGGTTTAGCCGGCCTGTCGAAGCCGTTGCCTGGGGTGTGGCCACTGCCGCATGCTAGCAGCTACTGGGAGCCACAAGTGAGAGCTGGGTGTCAGGTGGGGGTCACAGGCTGGAGAGCTGCCCTAGGAGGGCACGACAAGCCCTCTATACCAGAGATACTACTCCTCCCTGAGCACCCCACATACCCCAGAACTTATTCTATGACTTAACACAACAAATAACTTAACAAACAGAATTTGGGTTTTCTACATTCTTAGAGTATAACAACCTGGTTACCATAGCAGATCACTTTTGAGAACTACCCATCAGTCCCTCTTAGAAACACTTTCTCTCTCTCCTCGAAGGGTGAAAACTATTATTTCTTTTCCTAAAAATGAATATCCAGGTAGTACGCAGGGAAAAAAGGAAAGTGAGGATCTCCTGAGCTTATTGAATTACAGGACATATTACTTCTGGTTAGTGAATTAAATTTAGTTCTGAAAACCATGAAGTTAGATCATTCACTGCTTTCAAGCGGATGTTAGTTTCAACACAACTTTTCAGTGAGTTATTACTATTAGAAGTGTTCAGAAAAAGGAGAAAAATAGATATTTGTGTACATATAGAGATATATACATATATAGTTATGTGTACATCTCTCCCTGGAGAGAAAGACAGAGACAGAGGCTAAGAGATAGGGAGATAGAGATATTTACTGCACCACCTCCATTAGTAACTTAATATTCAACCAAAGGTATCAGTCGATAGAGCTTTGAGCTTGAAGACACGAGTTCAAATAGTCTCAGGCACTTAATAACTGTGTGACCTTGGGCAAATCACTTAACCACTGCCTCAGTTTCCTCAACTATAAAACAGGAATAAAAGTAGCACCTAGTTTTCTAGTGTTGTTGTGAGACATTTATAAAGCACTTAGCATGGTACCTGGCATATAATGGCTGTTTAATAAATGCTTGTTGCCCAAAGGACTATGTAATTGTGCATACCTTTTGATCCTATAATGCCACTACTGGATCTGTATACCAAAGTGATCATGAAAAAAGGAGAAAGGGCCAACTTGTACAAAAATATTTATAGCAGCTTTCTTCATGGTGGTAAAGAATTAGAAATTGAGAGGATGTCCATCAATTGGGGAAAGGCTGAACAAATTGTGGTATATGTTGGTGATGGAATATTATTGTCCTGTAAGAATTTATAAACAAGATGATTTCAGAAAAAGCTGGAATGATCTACATAAACTGATGCAGAGTAAAATAAGCAGAACTGGGAGACTGACGTACACAGTAATAGCAATATTGTACTATGATAAATTGTGAAAGACTTAGCTGCTCTCAGCAATACAATGATCTGGTACAAATTTGAAGAATTTATAACAAAGAATACTATCCACCTCCAGAAAAAGAATGGTTGGACTCAGATGCAGATCAAAGTATACTATCTTCCATATTAGTTTATTTATGGTTTTATTTGGAAGGAGTTAGTTTTAAATGAGTATTCTCTTACAACTATGACCAATGTGGAAGTATGTTTTGCATGATAATACATGTGTAATCCAGATCAATTTGTTTACCATCTCTGAGAGGAAGGAGAGAAGGAAGGGAGGAAAACAATATGGATCTTATATTTTCAGTAAACAATTGTAAAAAGTTGTTATTGCATGGAATTGGGAAAATAATATATCTTTGTATAAGAAAAAATAAATGCTTGTTATCTTCTTTCTTTATGATGATTTCAACCACAAAAATGTCCACCCCAAAGAAGACTCCTATAAATCATACCAAGACCAAGGCAGACAAGGGATGTCAAATTGAACTAGAGTTCTTTTTCTATGATGAGATACTTCACATGAACCAGTTCTATCACTCAGGAGCATCTCCTAAATTTTAATTTCACTTTGAAAATAGTGGCTTGAACAGATGGTAAATGTGAAAGAAACAAACACATCTGACACAAGGAGAAAGAACACCATCTTTATGACCTAGATGTTATCAACTACTCTTGAGTCCAGACGAGATCATTTTAAAACCAGGTGAACTTCCCCTGTTTCTGATTGGCTGGTGTATTTGTCTTCCCCTGACATATTTCTTCCTAGAATCAACAATACTTCCCAATATGGTCTGTTTCTGTTGCCCAAGCCAAATGGATTTGTCTGTTGAAACCTGTTCCTTTGAAAACTATAGCCTACGTTCAATAACCCATCAGTAGCTCTTCCTTTTCCTCAGGGAATTAAATTTTATTTTGAAAAAAGTGAGAATTCTGAGTTCTTTCATTTCAATGAAAAGGCACTGATCACCAATGGCAGATTTATTTTTTTTTTATGTTACCAATTACATAATTTTACTTTGCTAGGAAATTATGGAGCCCACTTCTCATAACCACTTGATTTTTAAAGGCCCAGGAATTCTGATCCATATTAAAGAAACATTATTCAGCCTCTGATATATGTTCACTTCCTTTTCCATGTACCACCCCTATGGCCCAGGCAGATGTGTCTTGCTCAAAGCAAAGATTACCTCATCTTAAATTGATTTGAACCTTTCTTTTTTGTGCTATAAACTATAAACTGTGCTATAAACTATAAATTTATCCATTATTTTAATGGATAAATCATCTAATCTGCCCAAAGGAGGAAGCAATGTGACAAGTACTTAAAGGTAGGAGTCAGATGGGAAGACCCCCTTCTGACATTGGTAAGTAGTTCTACCTCTCAAGTTTGTTAGAAATGCTTATGGGAAATCTTGGAATTCCATCCATATCTAATAACTCCTGAAAAATAAACAAAATTAATCTTTTGGTATGTAAAGAAATATTTCTAACCTAAAACGAACATGAGAAATTATTGTATGCCCACATGCCAAGACACCAACTTTAGATTTCATAGGAGAGACCAGAGTAACTAAGGATTCACAGATACAGTGCA
Source organism: Monodelphis domestica (assembly GCF_027887165.1). NCBI lineage: Eukaryota > Metazoa > Chordata > Mammalia > Didelphimorphia > Didelphidae > Monodelphis > Monodelphis domestica. The sequence goes on from NC_077227.1 coordinate 268,065,135, forward strand.
GTTCCATAAGGATTAAGCATTATGTTCAAGTGATGAGATATAACTCTGAATACATCGGATCTCATACACTTGGAATGATTTATGACTGCAGAGCAATTTCCAAAGAATTTATCTGAAAGTGAAGAGAGATGGACGAACATCCCAATAAATGCTTGTAATCCCCTGCTGGGGGTGGGATGTGCTCACTGTTAACAGATAAAGTCAAACAAATTAATATTTTTATCCTTGATTAGCATTTAGAATGGGAAGATCAACCCTAAAAAGACAGCAATTTACTTTGTAGCAACCTACTTCTAAATTTAGGACTTGCATTGCAGGGATGCATTTGTTAAAGTTTAACGAAGGCTTCTCCCCAAAGCGGAAGTTATCCTTTGCCCCATAGACAGAAGGTAAACTGAACACACATCATGAACTAGCCAGATAAGGTAACTATGGAACTACTTTCTTGTACTAGTTCATAACAGCAGATGGAAGCTATTGGCAAAATGTTAAACCACAGCCTTTGACCTATCAATAAAAGAGAAGATTTATTGGAGGAGCAAGAAAGGCAAGAGATGAAGAGAGAAAAGTCATGAAAAGAGAGAGGAAAAAAAAAGATGAAAAGAGTTTTCAAAAGACTTTAAAAGGCCAGCATCAGAAAGTCGGAGGGATTTTTAAAAGTAAGCAGAGATAAAAGACTTTTCATTAATATCTACTTAAATAAAACCTTCCTGGGACAATAGTGGACTAATAGAGTGTATTAAGTGTATATTTGTATATGCACATATATTTATGTATATAAATAATAACTAGGATGAGACAACCAGGAAACTTAGGACTCTTATTCTTAAGCAACTAGAAATAACCAAATTTTGCACCTAGTCAGCAAGACAAAAATTTAAATTAGGAATCTACCAAATAACATTCTTCTTCCCCTGCCCTGTTCCCAAATTGAGTTTTTCCCAGGGTTAGGGTTGACTTGATCTTATTCTTATACTAAAGGTGACCGTCTCAGCAGAAGCCTTGAGGTAACCTTGGGGTCTCTCTGGATTTCACCTACCAGCTCTACCATCCTCAGATGACTTTGCCTTAGGAAAGATGACTTTTGTAATATGTGGTACTTGCCCTCAAAACCAGAACTGCTAACTGCTTGCCTTGATGAATTTTGAAGTTTGAGTCATTTTTCAGTCTTGTCTGACTCTTCATGATCCCTTGTGAAGTTTTCTTGGCAAAGATACTAGAATGGTTTGTCATTTCCTTCTCTGACCAATGAGGCAAACAAGGTTAAGTGACTTACCCAAAGACACACAGCTAGTAAGTGACTGAGTCCAGATTTGAACTCAGGAAGTTGACTCTTCCTGATTATCTATTGTGCCACCTGGCTGATGAATACCTCCTGGAATCTTTTTTTCCTTTGTTTGTAAATAGACATAATTCATTCTTTACATATTTTATTCATTAAATGTAATCCATATACATGCCATCCCAATAAATATCCTTGAGACACTCTTTTCTACTTCATAGCAAATTCTTTTAGGAATTGGGATATTTGCTGGTGTGACATTTTAATTTCTGCTTCCTTAATGAGGCATAAGGGGAATGATTATCTTTCTTGACTTTTAGCTTTTCTTTGTTCAGAGTTTTTGGTTGCATTATGTGCCCAGTGTTGGGCTTTATAATATAAAAGTTTCTGAGGTAACATGTCACACCTATCAGACTGACTGACATGACAAAGAAAATGAAAACTATTGAAGAGAATGTGGGAAAATTGGGACACTAATGCACTGTTGGTGGAGTTGTAAACTGAACCAAGTATTCTGAAGAACAGTTTGGAATTATGCCCAGAGGGCTATATAATCGTGCATACTCTTTGATTCAGCAATATTACTTCTAGCTTTGTATCCCAAAAAGAACAGAAAAGAGATAGAGAGAAAAGAGAGAGAGAAAAACTGATTTGTACAAAAAAAGTGGTTAGAACAGAACTTTTTTTTGAAGGCAAAGAATTGGAAATTGAGGTAATGTCCATAAATTGGGGAATTACAGAACAAGTTGTAGTATATGATTTTAAGGGAATACTATTGTGCTATAAGAAATGATGAGCAGGGTGATTTCAGAAAAACGTGGAGAAGCCTACATGAACCAATACAAAGTGAAATGAATAGAACTAGGAAAATAGTGTACAAAGTAACAGCAATATTGTACAATGATGGCTTAGCAGTTCTCAGCAATATGACAATCCAAAATAATTACAAAAGATTCATGATTAAAAATGCTATACCTCTCCAGAGAAGGAATTGATGGAGTCTAAATGCAATCAAAGCATACAATTTTTCACTTTATTTTCTTCCTGTTTTTGTTATTTGTTTCATATTTGTCTTTTCCTTCAGCATGACCAATATAGAGATATATTTTGCATGATCACATGTGTATAACCTAAATCAAATCTGATTACTACCTCAGGGGAAGGTAGAGGGGAGAGAGGGAATGAATTTGGAACTAAATTTTTTGAAAAAATGAATGTTAAAAGTTGTTATATAAAATTGGGGGAAAATATGTACAATGTAAGAGTTTCCTCTTAAGTCATCTCTGAAGTTTTGTCAAAACTAGTTCACAAATAAATGACATGAGTTAGCAAAGTCAGTTTCACTGTAGTAGAATCAGACTTAAGAGCAACAACCCAGATAATTCTGCATAAGTTTGGGCCTTGAAATTTTCTTTTCCTAAAAAGTTTTAGCAACATTTACATGTATTTTTCAGGAATTTGAGAGCTATGTTTACTTTCACTTCTTTCTGTGGAGGCAGTCAAAGGAGATAGAGCAAAGTTGTCACTTTAAATGCAAAGTTTATGTTTTGTATCAAACCTAACCATAGAAAAGTATCCAAAATCTTATTTATTAGCTGAGTAGAAAGCTTCATGACATTAAACTTAAATTATAGACGTATACTACAAGAGGGCCACTTAGACAGCTGGGGAAAATATTTACTATATAAAAATATAAGCTTAATTAATTAATAAGTGAGCATAAGACTAAAAAACTGCAGTACAGCTGATAAATAAAAACCTTGAAAATTATTTATGAGAAAACAGATAAATGTTGAAAATATACAAAGATCAAGCTTGGTGCCAAAGAAGATAAATGAAAAGAGACTTTCCCTAAACTCCTTTGCAGAAGTGAGAGTTCAAAGGAGTAGAATATTGTATGTGTTGGCAAATTGTTTTTATGTACTGATCACTGATTATTTTGTGCATTTCTATTTCCCTCTTCCTTGTTTAAAAAAATGTTATAAGTGGTAGCCCTCTGATATAGGGAAAGGAGAATGATTTAGGGGATCGTTGGACAACATAAGAAAAAATATACAAATAAAATTATTTAAGAAATTAAAAAATTATAGTAGTCCCTCAAGTGTTCTATTATGTGTTATATATTACATATGTTTCATTCTTACATCCTATCCCACCATTCAACAATACACCCAGATCATCTTGCCATCTTTCTGCCACTACTTCTCTTCCTCTCCCCAACTGAACCAATGTCCTCCTCCTGAGACCAGGACCTCTATACCTGGGCTCTAGAATCCATGCTCTTAGATCCTTGGAAAAATTATCTATTTATCTCCTGTGTTCCTGCTTAGAATCCAACCCTTTTGATCAGTGGCATTGTGTGTACAAACTAGTACACTATATTTATTAGTTAGCCCTAAACATATGCCTATGCTTTATCTTCGCCTTCCATCAAGCCATCCATCCACCCAGTGCATCTTGCTATCTGTCTAGAGAGTTCCGCTCCTCCCACTGTATTTCTATCTTTTGCTCTAGAATAGTGATGGCAAACCTTTTAGAGCGGTGGATGATGTGAGGAATGTCTTCAGGAGAGTAGGAGGGGAGCAGCCCGGCCCCATATCCCTTTTCCTTTCTAGTAACAAACTCTGGCAAACTCTGTGCTGAGACAATGGCAAATATGCCCACAGAGAGGGCTCTGAGTGCCCCCTCTGTTGTGCATGCCATAGGTTTGCCACCATGGCTCTAGAAATTGCAATCCAAACAGTAGTACCATTATTTCTGGGGGAAAGCATGTTATATATATATCAACTCACCATCCTTATGACTCACCAGGCCAGAAATTTTTCCACTGGCCCCCTCACTGCCCTATGTTATCTTGTCCTATTAGAATGTGCCTTTGCAGAGCTTGTTTCTCTGTTTGTATCTGTATCCCCAGACCTAAACATAGTGCTTTTCAGGACTATTTTCAATTTTCAATAAATTTTTAAAAATTCATTTATTTATTGTTCATGTTTGGTCATTCAATGTGCTATTTTTATCGTATTGTGCTTGAAAATCATTCTCAAATCAACATCTTGGAGGGCCCATATAAAGGGAAAACCTGCTTCTACTGGGGTAATCCTTCCCTCCTGATCTTAGGTGCCCTAAACTTTTCTCTATCCCTAGGCCATCACATAACACATGCAGAAAGTCAAGTAGTGGGAAAACACTCTATGGCCAGAAATGTTTTGCTTTCCCTTCGCCTCCCTATGTTTAGAACCCTTCCAGGATACTTGACTACTTAGCTTGATTGAATGAAATAAGATTCACCAAATCTATTTCTTCTAGAGAGAAAGAAGACCATAAGATCTTATCTGATACTGTTTCATAGGATACTGTCTCATACTTACCATCTGCTCTGTGAATTCCTTGCCCTATAATCTGACCTGAGCCTACATGACAGGACACAGAGTTTGAAAGAGCCAGGTAGCTTGGTGGGGATGGAATAGAAGTTGTAATTAGGTATGTAAGGTAATGTCTCAAACATTTTTTTCAAGGAAAAGAAGGAAGAGGAGGAGGAGGAGAAGGAAGAGGAGAAGATGATTCTGTCTTATAATGAAAATGAAATACCATAGGAAGCAAAAATATATTACATAAAAATATATATAAGAAGACATTACATGTATTTATAATGTGCCATTGCTTTAAAGAAGCAATCAGCTCTGGAAAAATGGGAAACAGACTTTAAAAACAAAAACAGAGACTTTAATCATTTCCTAGAAAAAATTACTTAATACCTATGAGTAGCTAGATTATAGAAGTTGAAAGATTCCACAAATTGTCTTAGCTAGCAAAATTTTATCTCTACACTAAGTGATGAGACATAGCATTTCAGGCAACCAGGTTTAGAGTACCAGATTGTTTGCGAAATACTACAGAAGAGGATGATGGTTAAAAAGAGTATTGCCTCAAAAAATGGTGGAAAGCAGTTGAGAAAAAAGAACCTGTTTGGCATAAAATCTGGCTAAACTCCATGATTTCAAAAGAATTGTGGATGAACCTGGGAAGACAACAGGCATGAAATGGAATAAATTCCCCATTGTCATCATAGTGTTCTATTTATATCTGGAGCTATAATGTAATCATTCCATTTGGTCTCTCCCACCTCTGTATCTAATATGGTATGGGAAGAAAGAGATAATAGTGAAAGATGAAATTGTGAAGAGTGAAGGAGCCGAGCCAAGTACTTATAGCTAAAATCTGTATATGAGGTGACATAATTTTAAAAGCACACAGGCAACAACTTTTAAGATATTTCAAAGTGGAAAAGATCACAAATGGAAAATATCACAATTGGTGGGGATTTTTTAAGTCTCTTGAGAAGATACCGGCAACTATGGTTTTATTATTGTGGATTGTTCAATTTTTCTTTCTCTTTAAAATGTCCTATGCATCAAGAATATGAAGAAAATATGAGAAGACACTAGCTAGGATCTTGAAGGTAATTTTTTTCAAAAGATTACATCCTTCCAGAAACTTAAATGACTGAGAAATTTGTAGTATGTAAAATTCCATTATGTTTATTTACTAAATTCAAAAAAATATTTGTTCTAATAAAGAAAAAAAAATCCCAGCTTTATAGTTTTCTCCTTGGGCAAGATGTGTGTGTATGTGTATGAACATAGATCTCCAAAATATTCCACTTAAAAAAATAGTTTTTTCAATTGTCTGTTGAGTGTTTACATCAAGTAAGTTTTAAAGATATGTGTAGATAGACAGATATTTATTCACATGTGTATATATACATTTGTGTAGTATATATACAAACAAACATGTTTACAAGTATCATGACATACTATATAAAGAAAAGAAAATTTTCCTATTGATAGACAAGAAATGATAATAATAGTCAACAGGAAGATGATTGGAGTGGTATACAGATACTGTAAGAATGAGAGGATGGTCAGTAGCTTGTTCTTTGGGTCTTCTTTGGAGGATCTTTGGGAAAATGTGGGCAAAAACTAGAGACAATAAAAAAGCTGTGAAAGGATTATGATTTGTGTCAATGTAGAGAAGATATCTGCCAATGACATCATGGACCTGCAAGCAAAAAATCCATAAAAAAAATTCTTAAGAGGTCAGTAGAATTTAAACTCTCTGAGGGTGGAGACAATTTCATTTTTGCCTTTTTTACCCCCAAAGACTCCTCATACATCCTAGTAGATAAATTGGTTAAAGACCTTCTAATATGTAGATAAGACACAGAGACTCTGGGAGAGCAAAGGATTTAATATATACTAAAATGCTTTGTATATATATGTGTGTGTGTGTGTGTGTGTGTGTGTGTGTGTGTGTGTAAAGGTGTAAATATGTGTGTGTGAATATGCCACAAATGTTTGTGGATTTGGATCTTTTTAAATAAGTGATTAAGACTACAAAGGGTAGAGCCAAGATGGTGGAGTAATCCCTCAGCAGCTCTGTGTCACCATGAGAATCCTCCCCAACCAAGATTAAAATAAAACCACAAAATGAATACTAGAGTAAAAGAACCACCAAGGAGACAGAGTGAGACAACTCTGCCCAAAAGTTGGGCAATTAACATCTGGGGCACTGGGTTGAGAGGGGAGCAAATTAAGCAAGAAGCTGTAGCAAGGAGGGAAGATCAAATCAAGAGCAAGCCACACACCCCCAGCTCACATCTGCTGACAGAGGTTCAGGAACCTATGCCTGAGCCAATGTCCAAATCCTGAGACCCTGCCTGAGCAAATAGAGGTAAAAGCCAACCCATACCCCCTTGAGATTTCAAACCTATGGAGAAGTCCAGAACACCGGCCCAGGGAATTCTAGTCTGGACTTGGGGCAAGGATTTAATTCGCACCTTGGGGTGGATGATAGTACTAAGTAGTAAGTACTGATCTTTTAGCCTAAAGCTCAGGACAAAGCTCCAAGACAGGACAATCAAGGTTGTGCCTGATTGAATCATATACACAGTGAGACCAAAATCTTGAGACTAAGTCTGAGGCTAGAATTTGATCAGTCCCTGACCTATCAAGATCAGAGTGAGATCAAAAGTTTAGACCTAAGCCTGGGCAAGTCATTAAGATATCAGCATCATAAGAACCAATTGAATCAGCAGGAGGAGAGGACTCTCAGAGCTCTCAGCCCTCAAACCATCACATAATCTCCCAAGCCTACCTATAATTAGATAGGAAAAAATGAGCAAACAACAAAAAAATCACCTAACTCTAAAGAATTTTTATAAAGACAAAGAGCAAGGTACAGACACAGAAGGAGAAAGTGAAAGCAAAAGAAACATACCCAAAGTTCAAAAAAAAAATAGGGATACCAATTCTGGAAGTTCAAAAATGACTTCAAAAACCAATTAAGAGATTCAGAGAATGAAAGTGATGCAAGAAGGCCAATTGAAAAAGCAGAAGCAAACATTGACAGAGAAAAATCAAGCCTAAAAAATCAGAACTTACCATCTAGAAACTCATGAGATATCAAGAAACAAAAAAGCAGAATCAAAGGAATGAAAAAATAAAGGAAAGCATGAAATATCTTCTTAAAAAAAACAACTGACCTAGAAAATACTAGGAGAGATTATTTGAGAATTATTGAACTACCTGAAAGCCATGACCAAGAAAAAATCTTGGATAACATAATACAAGAAATTATCAAAGATAACTTCCCAGGAATCCTCAAGCAAGAAAATAAAATTAAAATTGAAAGAATTCACAGATTATTTCCAGAAATAAATCCTCAAATGACAATTTCCAGGAATGTAATAGCTAAATTCAAGAGCCACCAAGCCACAGAAAAAATATTTGAAGCAGTCAGAAAGAAGCCATTCAAAAACCATGGAGCTACAATCAGGATCACACAGGACCTAGTGGTTCCTACATTAAAGGATCAAAAGGCATGGAATATGATATTCAGGAAAGCAAAACATTTGAGTTTACAACCCAGAGTCCCTCTCCAGCAAAACTGAGTATATTCTTTCAGGGGGGAAATGGTTATTCTATAGAAGATAGAAGATTTCCAGGCATTACTGAGGAATAATCTAGACCTAAATAAGAAATTTGAAGTCCAAACATGAGACACAAGAAAAGCCCAAAAAGGTAAATAAGAAAGAGGAATTTTTTTAAACCCTTACCTTCTGTCTTAGAATAAATACCGTGTATTGGTTCCAAGACAGAAGAGTGTTAAGGGCTAGGCAATGGGGGTCAAGTAACATGCGCAGGGTCACACAGCTGGGAAGTGTCTGAGGCCATATTGGAAGCCTGGCTCTCAATCCATTGAGCTACATAACTGCCCCCAGAAAGAGAAAATTTAAGGGACTCATTATGGTTAAAATGTTCATATGTCTACATGGAAAGAGAATTTCTCTAATTCTCAAAAATTACTCTTTGTAGTAGAGAAGATAGAAGGAATTTACTCAGAGGGGGGAGAAGTAAGTTAATTATGATGATATAATGTATATGTAAATGTCATGTTATGGAATATGTATGATATGATATGCATGCATATGAATGATATGTAAAAAAAATCAATCAAGGGCTAAAAGAGAGGGTTGCACTGAGAGAAAAGGAAAGGGAGAAATAGAATGAGGTAAATTATATAACATAAAGAGGCGTGAAAATTCATTACAGAGAGGGGACAATAAGGATGGTGATGGGCAATGCTTAAACTTTGTTCTCACCATAAAGGGTTCAGAGAAAGTAAAACAAGTTTATTCAGTGGGCTATAGAATTCTATCTTACCCTACTCAGTGGGGTACAGAATTCTATCTTACCCCACAGAGAAATAGAAGAGGAATAAGACAAGGGAAGAGAGAGGTAATTAAAGGGAAGGGGAAGAGGGAGGAGATGACAAAAAGTAAAACCCTGGTGAGGAAGAAGATTTAAAGGGCATAATATGATAGAGGGCAATACACAGTTAGTAATCATAATGCTAAATGTGAATGCAATGAACTCACCCATTAAATGGAAGAAGATATCAGAGTGGATTAAAAGGATCCTACTATATGTTGTTTACAGGAAACATATTTGAGGCAGAGTGGCACACACAGATTCAAGGTAAAAGGCTGGAGCAGAATATATTGTGCATCATCTAAAGTAAAAAAAAAAAACAGGAGTAGCAATCATGATATCAGACAAAGCTAAAATAGATATTGATCTAATGAAAAGAGATAAGGAAAGAAATTATATTCTGTTGAAGGGTAGTATTAACAATGAATTAATAGCATTACTAAAAATTTATGCACCAAATGGCATAGCATCTAGATTTCTAAAGGAAAAATTAAAGAGCTCAAGGAGGAAATAGATAGTAAGACCATATTAGTGGGGGAATCTCAACCTTCGTCTTTTGGAACTAGATAAATTGAACTTAAAGAAGAAAGAAGGGAAGTGAATGAAGAGCTAAAAAAAATAGAGTTAAAAGACATCTGGAGAAAACCGAATAGGAATAAAAAGGAATATATCTTCTTTTCAGCAGTATGTGTTACATATACAAAAACTGACCACTTACTAGGGCATATGCAATAATTAAAAATAGGATTGGCAAATATAAGAATTAAAAAAATATTGTGGTCACTGTTTGTAAAATTAACCCTTAAGTCAAGAGATTGTTAGGAGCTTTAGTAACTTTATTATAGCAGGGTAGAGATAGTAAAGAGGTAAATGTAGGAAGGTGATAGGGAAATTGTCTAGCCTACCACTCTAAGTCTGTTCCAAAGAAATCTATCTTACTCCCTGACAAAGTTCCAATCTCCAGCCAGAGGAGCAGGAGAGTCTTAGCCTCCAAAGCAGAAGTCTTCCAATGCAGAAAATCCTCCAATGCAGAGACACCAATGGAGAGATCCTCCCTCAGCAAGAGCCACCGGGACAGCAGAAGCAGAAGTACCTCAGAATGCTCTTGACTGGCTTTTATAAGCAGTTTTCTCCATGTCATTACCTGTCTCTCTGGTTCCTCCTTCCTTTCACTGTGGGCTGGTCTATCACATATCAAGAACCAATCAAAGTCTCTCAATTTGCCCAGCACTGCCCAGGTGTCAATGTCTGTGGGATACACCTCCTGTCCTCTGAGGGTGTGAACTCTTATTAAAAGTTCCTGACTGATTATGTTAAAAGCGTGAAGCACTCCAAGTACTTGATTAAGTTAAGATTTTTAAAAATCCCTTTCTGCAAACAAATGCAGAAAAGCAGAAAAAATCAATACAACCTTTCCAGGTCATAATGTGATAAAAATTATACTTATCAAGGATCCATGGAAAGACAGATGTAAAATTAATTGGAAACTAAATAATCTAATTCTTCAAAACAGGTGGGTCAAAAAAGAAATCAAAGAAACAATTATCAACTTGATTGAAGAGAATGACAATGAGGAGACATCATATCAAAATCTATGGGATAAAACCAAAGCAGTACTCAGGGGAAATTTTATATCTATGAGTGCCTATAGCAACAAAATTGAGATGTAGGAGATCAATGAAGTGGTCTTGTAACTTAAAAAAATTAGAAAAAAGAATGAATTAAAACTCCCTAAATAAAAACTAAATTGGAAATCCTAAAAATTAAAGGAAAAATTAATCAAATTGAAAGTAAAAGAACTATTGAACTAATAAATAAGACTAGGAGCTGATACTTTGAAGAAAAAAAAAACAAATAAAATAGATAAAGTACTGGTCAACCTAATAAAAAGAATGGAGAGAATCAAATTAACAGCATCAAAGATGCAAAGGGTGATCTCAATTATATGGCAATAAATATGACAATCTGGGTGAAATGGGTAAATATTTACAAAAATATAAATTGCCTAGATTAACAAAAGAGGAAATAGAATACTTAGATGATCCCATACTGGGAAAAGAAATTGAACAAACCATCAAGGAACTTCCTAGGAAAAAATCACCAGGGCCAGATAGATTCAAAGTGAATTCTATCAAACATTTAAAGAAAAACTAATCCCAATACAATAAAAATTATTTCGAAAAATAAGCAAAGAAGAAGTCTTACAAAATTCCTTTTATGAAACAAATACTGATTCCCAAACCAGGAAGACCAAAAATAGAGAAAGAAAACTACAGACCAATCTTCTTAATGAACATAGATGCAAAAATCTTAAGTAAAATAGTTACAAAAAGACTATAGCAAGTTATCATGAGGATTATTCACTATGACCATGTAGGATTTATACCAAGAATACAAGAATGGCTTAATATTAGGAAAACCATTCACATAATTGACCATATCAATAATCAAACCAACAGAGATCACATGATTATCTTAATAAATGCAGAAAAAACCTTTGACAAAATACAACACCCATTCCTACTGAAAACACTAGAAATTATAGGAAAAGAAGGACCATTCCTCAAAATTAATAAACAGTATATATTAAAACCATTAGCAAGTATTGTAATATTTATTGGGAAAAGAAATGGGGGGATTGGAAAAACCGGGGGATAATGGGAGGTTTTTATGGGGGTATGGAGGAGTTGAGGGGAGAGAGGGAATATTGCTTGGTGATGTAAAGGAGAGAGATGCCCCCTTCTGAGAGGGAGCATCAGGGGTTCAATAAGGTCTGTTAGTCTTTGAATGACTGAACTGATGTTCAGCTCCCTCTATGCCCAGAAAAGATAGTCCACTTATCTGACTGTGAATTCAAATAATATCAAGTTTATTAATCATTTGGGATTGGAGTTTTTTCTCAGCTTCAGAGCTGAGGCCAGGCCCAGAGGCTGGCAGAGGGTTTCTCTCTATATCAGTCCTTGCTTTGTCTAATTCAGAATCTTAGCAGTAGACAGAAAGCAAACAAGAACAGATCTGACCTTCAGAAGTGATTGGGCCTGAATCTTCGGGCTGAACCAAGAAGAGGCACACCACACCAGACTGGGCTGAACAAGCTCCTCCTTCCTCCAACACCAGAAAGAAGTCAAACTCAGCCAGAAGGAAGTACTAGTCACAAGACCCAACTGCCAATCCCAGCAGGAAGGAAGTGCTAGTCACAAGACCCAACTGCCACTCCCAGATGCCCCTTCACCCACCAACTATCAGTCTACTTTCCTTTACACAGTATCATCTGCAATGGGGACAAGTTAGAAACCTTCCCAATAAGAACAGGAGTGAAGCAAGGATGCAGATTATCACCTCTCTTATTTAATATTGAACTAGAAATGCTAGCAGTAGCAATTAGAGAAGAAAAAGAAATTGAAGGTATTAAAATAGGCAATGAGGAAACTAAACTATCATTCTTTGCATATGATATGATATACTTCAAGAATCCTAGAAAATCAACTTAAAGACTAGTAGAAATATTTAGCAACTATAGAAAAGTTGCAGTTTATAAGATAAACCCCACATAAGTCATCAACATTTCTATATATTTCCAACAAAATTTGGCAGCAGGAATTAGAAAGAGAAACTCCTTTTAAAATCACTCTAGACAATATCAAATATATAGGAATTTATCTACCAAGAATTATTTGAATACAGCTACAAAACACTTTTCACACAATTAAAACTAGATCTAAATAACTGGAAATACATTAATTTCTCCTGGGCAGGAGAAGCTGATATAATAAAAATGACAATCTTACCCAAATTAATCTACTTATTCAGTGCCATATCTATCAAACTACCAAAAAACTTTTTTATAGAATTAGAAAAAAATTATAACAAAATTCATCTGGAAGAACAAGAGATCAAGAATATAAAGGGAAGGGTGCAGCTGGGCAGCTTAGTGGACTGAGAGCCATGCCTAGAGACAGGAGGTCCTAGTTTCAAATCTGGCCTCAGATACTTCCCAGCTGTGTGACCCTGGGCAAGTCACTTAACCCCCATTGCCGAACCCTTACCACTCTTCTGCCTTGGGGCCAATACACAGTATTGACTCCAAGATGGAAGGTAAGGGTTTAAAAAAAAAAGAATATAAAGAGAAAAAGTGAAAAAAAAATGTAAAGGATATGGGCCTAGCAGTACTAGATCTTAAACTGTACTATAAAACAATGGTCATCAAAACAATATGGTACTGGCTAAGAGACATAGAGTGGATCAATGGAATAGACTAGGGGTAAATGACCTCAATAAGCTAACATATGATAAAGCCAAAGATCCCAGCTTTGGGGACAAGAACTCACTCTTTGAGAAAAAACTGCTAGGAAAATTGGAAAACATTATGGGAAAAATTAGGTATAGATCAACATTTTACACACTAAAGCAAGATAAATTCAAAATGGGCAAAATAATTTAAATATAAAAAGTGAAATTATAAATAAATTAGGTGAACATGGAAAAGTATACCTGTCAGATCTTTGGGAAAGGAAAGAATTTAATACCAACCAAGAGATAGAGAACTTTACAAAATGTAAAATGAATGACTTTGAGTATATAAAATTTAAAAGTTTTTGTGCAAACAAAATCAATGCAACCAAACTTAGAAGGAAAGCAACAAACTGGGAGAACATTTTTATAACAAAACTCTCTGACAAAGGTTTAATTTGCCAAATATATAAAGAATTAAGTCAAATTTACAGAAAAAAACAAGCCATTTCCCAAAATACAAATGGTCAAGGGACATGAATAGGCAGTTTTCACATAATGAAATCAAAACTATCAATAAGCACATCAGAAAGTGTTCTAAATCCCTCCTTATTAGACAAATGCAAATTAAAACAACTCTGAGGTACCACCTTACACCCAACAGACTGGCCAATATGACTGCAAATGAAAATGATAAATGTTGGAGAGGATGTGGCAAAATTTGGACAATAATACATTGCTGGTGGAGTTGTGAATTGGTCCAACCATTCTGGAGGGCAATTTGGAACTATGCGCAAAGGGCTTTAAAAGAATGACTACCCTTTAATCCAGCTATTCCATTGCTGGGTTTATATCCCAATGAGATAATAAGAAAAAAGACTTGTACAGAAATATTTATAGCCACACTCTTTGTAGTGGCAAAAAAAAAAATGAGAGGGTGGTCCATCAACTTGGGAATGGCTGAACAAATTGTGGTATCTGATGGTAATGGAATACTATTGTGCTGAAAGGAATAATGAACTGGAGGAATTATATGTGGACTGGAAAGACCTCCAGGAAAGGAGCAGAACTAGGAAAACATTGTACCTAGAGACTGATACATTATGGCACAATTAAATGTAATAGACTTTTTTTCTACTAGCAGCAATGTGCAAGAATTTACATTTAGGTTTTATGCTAAATATGAGAATTCTAAAGTAATATTGTAGTCACTGATTTAAAAATATTTCAACTTAAGTCAAAATGACTTTTAGCAGATTTATTTACAAAGAGGTGGAAAGAGTAAAAGTGGGAAAATGTACATAAAGAGATGGATTCTAATAAGCCTAACAGCCCTTCTCCTGAGAAGACAGGCTCAGCCCCAGCAAGGCTTCCCCAAGACTCTGTCTCCACAGAGATTTTCCTATAGTCCTCAGTCAGAAGTCTCCATAGTGTCTTCAGCCAGGGCTCTACCAACATAGCCTCCTCCAGGAAAAGAAGACCTCTCTGGAACTGATCTCTCTAGAAGTCAGGAAAAGAAGGCCAACTAATCACCCAGCAAGTCAACACAAGATCCAGGGAAAGAGTCTCCTCCTTCCTTCCAGCTCACCGATGTAGAGTCTCCAAAGACAAACTCCAAAGGAGGAGAAATTCAAAGGAGAAGTCCCTTGGACAGGAAGTTCAGGAGTTTTTATAATCCTTTTGTCAATTCCAGTCCTTTTCCCACTTTACAGGAACAAATCTCAGTCTTTCAAATTGCCTAGCACTGACCAGGGGCAGGGCAGTGGTCTTTGGAGTTCTCACTCACTCTAGACTTGGGAACTCTCTTACTTAGTATCAAATAGAGGTACTTTAAGTTCTTGATTTAATTAACCTAAAAATAGGCAAGGGAAGAGTTAATCCTGTCTTCACAAATGTAATGATCCAGGACAATCCAGAAGAACTTGTAAAAAAGAATGTTATCCGCATCCAGAGAAAGAACTGTGGGGACAGAAACACAGAAGAAAAACATATGATCTATTCCATAGTTTGATATGGATATGATTAGGGTTTTGATGAAAGATCGATCACTCTACTGCAAATATGAATAACATCAAAATAGGTTTTGAACAATGATACATGTATAATCCAGTGGATTTATTTGTCATCTCCAGGAGAGGGGAGGAAAGAGGTGGGGAAAATCATAAATCATGTAACCATGGAAAAATATTCTAAATTTTTTAAAAATTAAAAAAAATTAAAATGAGTTATTAAATCAGAAATAGGAAAGAACAGATTTCCGGATCCCCTGGAATTTACCCGCCTCCCTCTTTTTTTTTAGGAACAGATAAACTAGTTGATCAGTTTAGAAATATAGAATTTTGGTGATTTAAAGCATATTTTTCAGAAGTATAGATGTGACTTCTAGGTATTATAGAACAAAGGCCAATATTTATTTTAAGGCACAATTAACCTTGTTGTTGACTAAAATCAGAATTACTATGTAGAGAGTATTTAGCTGTAAATAATATATAATCATAAAAAATGTGAAGGAGCTCTTTGAACCTAAAAAGTTATTTGTTTGGGAAAGTTGGTGGAATTATATTCAACAACCACCATTTAGACAAAAGGGAAACTTTTCATTCACATACCAGTACTACAGACCCTCACTGATTAACAGCCACATGACAGCCAAATGGGTTGACTTTTTAAAAGCATTACTAACAGCAATGGTGTGTGGTAAAGTTAGATTGGAGCACTAGATGAAGAGTCTAGAGTTTCTTCATAGCTTTACAACTTAATTACTTAAACTCTCCCAAGTTTCAATTTCCCCTGCTATAAAAATAGGGATAATGGCACTCTTTTAGAAGGATTTGAATTCAAAGAGAAAAATATGACCAAGAACTAGGTTTAGTTTTGAATTAAGGGAAGGGGATGAACTGATAGAACCCACAGTCCTCTTTTCCTGTCTGGTAATTTTTTTTTTGATGATGATGATGATAGATTTTTTAAGAGTAGAGATGGGGGGGGACAGACTGACTCTTAGTCAAATTCAAGAGAATTTCCCATTCATAAAACTAAATCTTCACTTATGCCTGGAAAATATGATTTCAGGTTTACAATTCTCTAAAAAACCGGAACAAATTGCTTCTCAAAGGATACTTATATCATTGTACATGACCATTCATAAGAAATGAAAGAGAAGTGGAGTCAAGATGGTGGCATAGAGGCAGCGAAAGTTCAGACCTCTGAAAACCCTTCCTTACCCATTACAAATTAAATACTCCTAGGGAACTGAAAGTCAAAGCTAACAACAAGACAGAGCAAAGGAACCCTCCTGTTAGACTCAACTTAAAAGTTATGCCCCCCAAAGCCTGAATTTTAGAACACTCAGGTTTAAGGGGAAGGAAGAAGGAAGGTCCCGGGATCCCTCCACCACCTAGAGTTCTAAGCCTCCAGTGGCAGCTGGTCTGCAGGGAGTACCTTTCAGGCAAAGCTGTGCTAGGCTCAGAATGTAGAACAAAGGTGGTGGGGAACCAGTTAGAAAAGAAGAAGAGAGCTCAGAGTGGGCAACCTAGTTGCATCAGAAGAGACACTCCATATTGTTCCCCCCTTCCTGAGTTTTTAGCCTCAGGGCACATCCATCTCAACCCAGCTGGACTTAATCACATCAAAGCCCTCAGAGGGCAGGGAAGCTCAAGCTCCAATACCCTTCCCCCCACAGACTACAGAGAGATTTGCTGACAAAACTCCCAGGGTGAAGACTGACAGAAAGACCAAAACCACAAAAAAAATAAGGGGAGCAACAGCACAGGCAACTGCAGGGAGTAAGAAGGGGGTAAATATGAGCAAACAACAGAAAAAGAAAAAAGAAATTACAATTGGCAGCTTTTATACAGGCAATGAACAATGAGCAAACAGAACAAAGAAGGATGAGGGAACACCAAGAAAAAAACCAGAAACCCCAGTGAATTGGATACAGGCTGAGGAAGAATTCAAAAGACAATTAAGAGAGGCTGAAGACAACTGGGAAAAGAACTTAAAAAGTAAGATAAGTCATCTTGAAACAGAGGCACTTGAACTAAAACAAGAAAATAGTGTCTAGAAAGCCAAAATTAACCAGCTTGAAAATGAGGCAAAGGAGATGAAAGATGACCTCCAAAGAAAATCAGACCAGAAGGAGAAGGATGACCAAAAAGCCAAGGATGGAATCTAGTCTTTAAAATCCAGAATACAACAACTAGAAGCAAGTGACTTCACAAGGCAGCAGGATGCTATAAATCAAAATCAAAAGAATTTAAAAAATGAGGAAAATATGAAGTACCTCATTCACAAAACAGAAGATTTAGAAAATCATTCAAGGAGAAACAACTTAAGAATCATTGGTCTACTAGAAGACCATGACAAAAGGAAAAATCCTGGCTATCATACTACAGGAAATTATCCAAGAAAACTGCCTTGATATTCTAGAACAAGAGGGAAAAGTGGAGATTGAAAGAATCCACAGATCACCTCTTGTACTTAATCCCCAACTGACAATACCCAAGAATGTTATAGTCAAATTCAAGAACTATCAGACCAAGGAAAAAATATTACAAGCAGCTAAGAAGAAGTCATTCAGATACTATGGAACCACAGTGAGGATAACACGGGATCTGGCTGCATCTACACTAAAGGACCAAAAGGCATGGAATATGATATTCTGGAATACAAGGGAAACAGGTCTACAACCAAGAATCAATTACCCAGAAAAACTGACTACATTCATACAGGGGAAAGTATGGTCATTCACCAAAATAGAAGAATTCCAAGCATTTGTAAAGAAAAGACCAGACCTGACCTGAACAGAAAATTTGATGCCCAAGCAGAGAACTCAAGAGAATCATCAAAAGGTAATTAAGAAAGAGGGAAAAATGAAAAACAAAACAAAAAACTTTTTTTAAGAGACCCAGTAATTTAAAATGATATGTATCCCACCTATAAGAAAAGAGGTAATTGATAACTCTTAAAAATTGTTATTATTGCCTGGGCAGCTGGAAGAATTACACTTAGAGGGAACAATGACAAACTGCATAGAATGAAATGCCAAGACATAAATATGTATGAAGATATATGTATGTATAGATATATATGTGTGTGTATATACATATATATATATATGTATATATATATATATAAACTAGAGCAAAAAAAGAGCTAAAAGAAATTGGAAAACAAACAAAAGGGGGTAAATTTATATGTCACAAAGAAGCTCATGGCGGGAGGGGGGAGAATACACTGGAAGGGTAAAGAGGTGGGAGATAGGAAATACTCAACTCTTGTGTGAATTGACATTGACCCAAAGAGGGAAGAACAATCAAATACATTGGGGCAGAGAATTGATTTGTGCCCTATAGGGAAGTAGTGGTAGTAGTAGTAGTAGTAGTAGTAGTAGTAGTAGTAGTAGTAGTAGTAGTAGTAGTAGTAGTCTCTCGGTAACCGAGGATGACAATTGTCTTTGTGCGCTTTCATCTGTGATGTAGATGAGTGTGCACAAAAACACTTGTGCGTGAAGGAGATTTAAGTGGAAAAGTCGATGCACATAGACAGTCCCACTCTCTCAGCATTGGAAGCCTGGTTCCAGTGGCACAAAAAGTCGTTACACCTGGAGACTTCCTCAGCTGCATTGGATAGCCTTGTTGTCTTTTGTGCTCCAACACGCCCTAAGCACTCCACAGTGCTTTGCTGTGTCGCCCTCTCAGCCGTTGAACCTTCTTATTGGTTTCTTCCATCTGTTCAGCCAAAGCAGTCTTCACATGCTGGGTGAGCAAAGCCCTCACAAGGTTTAGCCGGCCTGTCGAAACCGTTGCCCGGGTTGTGGCCGCTGCCGCATGCTAGCAGCTACTAGGAGCCACAAGTGAGAGGTGGGTGTCAGGTGAGGGTCAGAGGCTGGAGAGCTGCCCTAGGAGGGCACGACAAGCCCTCCATACCAGAGATACTACTCCTCCCTGAGCACCCCATACACCCCAGGGAAGTAGTAGGGTAACAAAAGGACTAGTGGGAAGGGAATCAGCAAAAGGGCAGGAAAGGGTGGAGGTATAGTATAAGACTGTAAAGAAAATAAGAGGGGAATAAGAAGGGAGGGGGTAGAAAGGGAAGTAAAATAAGAGTGGGAATTAGGGGGACTGATTAAAAACAAAACATTGGTATCATAGGAAATAGTGAAAGAAGAAAAGGCAGGACTAGGAGTAGAAATCAAAATGTTGGGGAATTACACAGCTGGTAATCATAACTCTGAATGTGAATGGAATGAACTTACCCATAAAACACAAGTGAATAGCAGAGTGGTTCAGAAACCAAAACCCTACCATATGCTGTCTACAAGAAACACACATGAGGAAGGTAGACACACATAGGGTAAAAGTAAGAGGATGGAACCAAATCTATTGGGCATCAACTGATAAGAAGAAGGCAGGAGTCACAATCATGATATATGACAAAGGCAAAGTAAAAATAAATCTAGTTAAAATAGATAGGGAAGTTAATTACATCATGATAAAAGGCAGTATAGACAATGAGGAAATAAGTACTCAACATGTATGCACCAAAGGTAATAGCATCCAAATTTCTAAAGGAGAAACTAGTAGAGTTCAAGGATGACATAAATAGAAAAGGTATACTAATGAGAGAACTGAACCTTCCTCTATCAGAACTAGATAAATCAAACCAAAAAATAAATAAGAAAGAGATAAGAGAAGTGAATGAAATCTTGGAAAAATTAAAGGTAGTAGATATGTTGAGAAAAATAAATACAGACAAAAGGGAAAACTCCTTCTTCTCATCAGCACATGGTACATTCACAAAAAAAATGACCATGTATTAGGGCATAAAAACATTGCAAACAAGTGCAAAAGAGCAGAAATCATAAATGAAAACTTCTCAGATCACAATGCAATGAAAATAATAATTAGTAAGGGTACATGGAAAAGTAAATCAAAAATTAAACAATACTATTTTCCAAAATCAGTTAAAGAACAAATCATAGACACAATAATTTCATTGTAGAAAATGACAATGATGAGACATTCTTTCAAAATCTATGGGATGCAGCCAAAGCAGTACTCAGGGGGAAATTCATATCCTTGAGTTCATAAATTAACAAATTAGAGAGGGCAGAAGTTAATGAACTGGGCATGCAAATTAAAAAAATAAAAAGTGAACAAATTAAAAATCCTCAGATGAAGACAATTAGAGATGCTAAAAATCAAAGGAGAAATTAATAAACTTGAAAGTCAAAGAACTATTAATTTAGTAAATAAGACTAGAAGCCGATACTTTGAAAAAGCAAATAAAATAGACAAAGTACTGGTCAATCAAAAAGAATCAAAAACAGAGAAAAAAATCTATAGACCAATCTCCTTAATGAATATAGATGCAAAAATCTTAATAGGATACTAGCAAAAAGACTCCAGCAAGTGATCATGATGGTTATTTACTATGACCAGGTAGGATTCATACCAGGAATGCAAGGATGTTTCAATATTAGAAAAACCATCCACATAATTGACCATATTAACAAAATCACATGATAATCTCAATAAATAAAGAAAAAGCCTTTGACAAAATACAACACTCGTTCCTATTGAAAACACTAGAAAGCATAGGAATAGAAGGGCATTTCCTAAAAATAATAAACAGTATATGTCTAAAACCATCAGCAAACATCATCTGCAATGGGGATAAACTAGAAACCTTTCCAATAAGATCAGGAATGAAACAAGGATGCCCATTATCACTTCTATTATTTAACATTGTACTAGAAACACTAGCTGTAGCAATTAGAGAAAAAAAAGAAATTGAAGGTATTAAAATAGGCAATGAGGAGACCAAGCTATCACTCTTTGCAGATGATATGATGGTCCACTTAAGTAATCCAAGAGAATCAACTAAAAAACTAGTGGAAATAATCAACAACTTTAGCAAAGTTGCAGGGTACAAAATAAACCCACATAAGTCATCAGCATTTCTATTTATCTTCAACCCATTTCAGCAGCAAAATTTAGAAAGAGAAATTCCATTTAAAATCACCCTAGACAATATAAAATACTTAGGAATCTATCTGCTGAGACAAACACAGGTACTATTTGAACAGAACTACAAAACACTCTCCACACAATTAAAACTAGATCTAAACAATTGGGAAAACTTTGATTGCTCATGGGTAAGATGAGCTAACATAATAAAAATGACCATCCTACCTAAATTAATTTACTTAGTTAATGCCACATCTATTGAACTACCAAAAAACTTTTTTACTGAATTAGAAAAAAATCATAACAAAGTTCATTTGGAAGAACAAAAGATCAAGGATATCCAGGGGAAATCATGAAAAAAAAATGCTAAGGAAGGAGGCCTTGCAGTACTAGATCTCAAACTATACTGTAAAGCAGTGGGCATGAAAATAATTTGGTACTGGCTAAGAGACAGAAAGGATGATTAGTGGAATAGACTTGGGGTAAGTGACCTCAGTAACACAGTCTATGATAAGCCCAAAGATCCCAGCTTTTGGGACCAAAATCCACTATTTGATAAAAACTGCTTGGAAAATTGGAAAACAGTATGGAATAGATTATATTTGGATCAACATCTCACACCAAGATAAACTCAGAATGGGTGAATGACTTGAATATAAAGAAGGAAACTATAAGCAAATTAGGTTAACACAGATTAGTATACATGTCAGATCTTTGGGAAAGGAAAGACTTTAAGACCAAGCAATAGCTAGAAAAAAATCACAAATTGTAAAATGAATAATTTTGATTACATCAAATTAAAAAGGGTTTGTACAAACAAAACCAATGCAACCAAAATTAGAAGGGAAGTAACAAATTGGGAAACAATCTTCAATAACAAAAACCTCTGACAAAGGTCTAATTACTCAAATTTATAAAGAGCTAAATCAATTGTACAAAAAAATCAATCCATTCTCCAATCGATAAATGGACAAGGGACATGAATAGGCAATTTTCAGTTAAAGAAATCAAAACTATTACATGAAAAAGTACATGAAAAAGTGTTCTAAATCTCTAATAATCAGAGAGATGCAAATCAAAACAACTCTGAGGTATCACCTCACACCTAGCAGATTGACTAGCATGACAGCAATGGAAAGTAATGAATGCTGGAGGGGGTGTGGCAAAGTCGGGACATTGATTCATTGCTGGAGGAATTTTTAATTGATTCAACCATTGTGGAGGGCAATTTCGAACTATGCCGAAAGGGTGCTAAAAGACTGCCTACCTTTTGACCCAGCCATAGCACTGCTGGGTTTGTACCCCAAAGAGATAATAAGGAAAAAGACTTGTGCAAGAATATTCATAGCTGTGCTCTTTGTGGTGGCAAAAAATTGGAAAATGAGGGGATGCCCTTCAATTGGGGAATGGCTGAACAAATTGTGGTATATGTTGGTGGTGGAATACTATTGTGCTCAAAGGAATAATAAACTGGAGGATTTCCATGTGAAGTGGAACAACCTCCAGGAATTGATGCAGAGGGAAAGGAGCAGAACCAGGAGAACATTGTACACAGAGACTGATACACTGTGGTACAACTGCATGTAATGGACTTCTCCATTAGTGGCAATGCAGTGATTCTGAACAACCTGGAGGGATCTACAAGGAATAAAAAAAAACTATCCACATTCAGAGGAAAAACTATGGGAGTAGAAACACAGAAGGAAAAACAACTGCTTGAATACATGGGTCGAGGGGATATGATTGGGAATGTAGACTCTAAATGAACATCCTAATTCAAACACCAACAACATGGAAATAGGTTTTGATCAAGGACACATGTAATCAGTGAAATTGCGCATCAGCTATGGGAAGGGTGGGGTAGAGGAGGAAGGGAAAGAATATGATTCTTGTAACCAAGGAATAATGTTCTAAATTGACTAAATTAATTTTAAAAAAAGAAATTAAAGAAAATGCAGAAGAAAAGAAAAACCAGTGAATGTTCCAGAAAACAGAAAATGAATCACAGTCTTCAGGGGGAAATGTGGAGGAGAACTATGGCAGAATATTGTATGCATTTATTAGATATGGTCACTATATCATATGCTTGTGTTAAATTTGTTTTCATTGTTACAAGAAAAAGTCTGGGAGTTGAGGGAGAGACCAAGACAGAAACAGAAATATGGAGTCAGAAACACAGAAACACACACACACACACACACTGAAATCAAAATATATGTTTTTGGGCTTCAAAATGTCATAAATATTAATCAACAATCCTGTTTTTTCCTCTCTGAGCCCCTAGCCCAAAAGAAAGCTTGCTAGCAGAATATTGCTATTTCTCTTTGCACTGCAATTGTGCACATGGAATTGGAATGCAGTGCTTAACCATGTTTATCATAAAAGCCTACTTTAAAAACAGGTAAGGTGAAAAATAAACTAATTCTTAAGAGACAGAGATAAGTTTCAGTAAGACAGGCATATTCTTCTAGAAGAGACTAGGAAAAGGGATGATGAAGCTTCATTCTCATGGGGCAATATAGTTTCTGCAATGCAGCTCTGCCCTGGCCCTCGTTATGTATTAGTTAGTCACATAGCCCCAGTTCTTGTTTTGGACATTTTATAGTTCTGCCCCACTACCCTCCTCTCTTTCTTTGTCCATTCTTTCATAGAACTTCCCTTGGCAAGACAGGCTTTGACTCCTCAGTCAAAACATCTTTTGCATTGCAAAAATAGCACTTCAAACATAATCCTACAAATTTTCCATGCCCCAAACCAAATTTGTTGTTCTCCCTCCATAAAAATTGCCTCTACCCTTAACTTCCATGATCCTCCAGGCTCTCAGCATCATCATCAGGTCTGCCCTTTCCCTCTCTCTTACATCTGATGATTTACTGAATACTATAAATTCTTTAAAAAAAGATCCTTTACTTTCTATTATTTCCAAGGCAGAAGAGCAATAAGGGCTAGGCAATTGCTGTTAAGTGACTTGGTCAAGGTCACAAAAGTAAGAAATATCTGAGGTCATATTTGAACCCAGGACCTCTTGTCTCCAGGCCTGACTCTGTACCCATTGAACCACCTCACTGCCTCAGTACTATCAGTTCAACCCTCACAATATCTCACATTTGTCCCCTCCTTTCCACTCCATTGCAACCATCCTAGTTCAGTTACAATCTTTGTTACTTCTTTGAATGGGAAAGCATTTGTAAAGCACTTACTATGTGCCAAGAGGGGAAGTCAAATTATGCAGTAGATAGGGCACTGGTCTGGAGTCAGGAAAATCTGAGGCCAAATCCAACCTTGGATACTTGTCAGCTATGTGACACTGGGCAAGTCAGTTAACCCTACTTAATCATTTCCTTATCAGTCAAATGAACTGGAGAAGAAAATGGCAAACCACTCCAGTATCTTTGCCAAAAAAAAAAAACAACCCAAAATGAGGTCACAGAGAGTCAGACAGTACTGAAATCGCTGAGCAACAAATGTTCCAAAAACACTATAAGTATTAAGGATACAAACAGAAAGGCAAGATAGCCTAGCTCTTAAAGAACATATTCTAAATAACAGAGACAGCACATACATCACGGTTCTCTACAAAGCAGATAGAAAAGGGTAGATAAAAACACAGTGATATCTAGAGGACATGGTGATGAAAAAATGGTAAAGCCTAGTGGAACTCAGGGAGCAATAGTAAGACAAGTTCTAAGGCCTAGTGATGTACTTACCTCACTGAAAGATTGGAGTTGGTGACTCCCTGCTCATACAATAATGGGAATTCACATGACCCCCACAGTGGGCAAGAGGGTAGTGGTTCCAAGGGACTAAGTGGAATAGTGCTCTTGGTTACCTCTAGATTAGGTGGAAATGAATGGATAGGTCAGCATCCAGCTGAAAGAAGACATTCAGAAGTTGATGGGAACTGAACCTGGAGCAAAAGGAAAAGGATTCCTCTTGTTACAATTGGGCACTCAACAGTCATTGGTATCTGAGTTGCTCCTATATATGGGCTACAGCTAGATGTGAGAAGATCCTCTGTAGCTCCTATTTGGATCTTGATGGCTAAATTTTGGTAATCTCTTCCAAATCACTCTTTCTGCCTCCAGTAATCCCAATCCAGTCTGACAAGTATATTGAAGACCTTTCATGTACAAGGAACTGTGATAAATTCTTACGAAGTAAATATGAAAATTCCCTGCCCTCAAGAGGTTTAAAAGGGAAAGTCAAGATATAATCCCACCTTCTTCAAGAAGCCTCTGGTTTTTCTCCTCTCCTACCTCTTTCTTTTCCCCAACTAATACTCTCCCTATGAGATAACCTTCCATTTTCTTTGTATTCATCTTGTATGCATTACTTGCATGTTTTCTCTCCCATTTTAGAATATGAAGCCAGGTCTATGTTTTTCCCATACATTGTATCCCAATGCTTAGCAAAAGGATACACTAAACAAATGCTTACTGGTGAACTATTGTAACTAGTCTTTTTTGAGGATAGTGAGAATGAACACTAGTATCTAAAAGGATGGGAAAAGTTTCCAATAGGAAATATACATTGTTCCTTGTGTCTTCTCCCTAAGGTACTACTCAAATCATATTCTCATCAATGTAAAAATCCTTCATGGATCTCCATTGCATACTAAGTAGAATATAAAGTTGTCTGGGGCACTGTGAGAGTAGCTCCAGAGTTCCATTGTTGAGGAAAGAAGGAGAGAGAGAGAGACGTAAATGGTTAGGTATATAGAGAGATGAAGAGATAAAGCAAAGACCAGACAGGGAGGCATGATGTCCATGAACTCCATTTATTATGACAAAGAAAAAGACTATTATAGAGAGTAGAATACCAAGAATTACAACATTCTGGGGGGGGGGGGGGCTGTTACTTTTTCACAGATAATGTTTGTGAAAATGACCTCACACAAGAATGTAACCATAGTTGCTATTACAGACATAAGCAAGTTGAGAAAGAGTGATAACTAATCTATTTTACATACTTAGGGAAAGTCAGGTTTGGTACTTTCAGTCATCATATTACAAAGACTTTTTTGCTCTTCAGAGTGAGGGGGGACTCAGGGTTTAATGATGAGCAACAGTGCCTTTATGTGAGAGGTTGGGACCTTATCAGCAACCTCGGGCAAGCATGGCTGCTTTGCTCAGTGGGCCTGACTTGTCCTAGGTATTCCATATAAACTTGTGCTTAAAAAATGCTTATTCCCTTTCCCTTATCCATTTTCTTATAAATGCAAAGAAATGGAAGAATTTCTTTAAGAAACAATGAATATAAAGAATTCAGAGAGGCAGTTAGGTCATTTAATGGATAGAGTGCCAGGCCTGAAGATGGGAGGTCCTGGGTTCTGTAGTAAGGGACTTTAACAGTGACAAGCTGACAACAAAAGATCCTGCAAAGCAACATTCCACACAAAACTCTCAGGAGCTGGGGAACTGAACACACAGGCAGTTTCTGGGAGCAGTTGGTGAACTCCTCTGGGATAGAGGCTGCTGCTTTTTCCCTACCAGTCAGAAGAGTCAAGAGGGTTTCTGTTTGGTATTTCTGGGGTAGACCCAGAGAGCCAGTGATTCCCTCTTCTTTGGCTTTCTTGATATTCTGCCTGTCCTTGCTGCTGTTGCTGCCAGTGCTGCTGCTAGCGATTGGATTTCAACAGAGCTATTACTGGGACTACTGCTTGACTCAAAGAGGACTCCTAGTTATGAGTTTCTTTGGCCCTTGTCCTTTTTCCTACAAAACCCCTTAACCTTAATTACTACTGTAAGAACCAATGCAATTTAGTTTAGAATAATTATAGAAGGTTTTAATCTCTGTTTTTGGCTAGAACTTAGGTATCCCCTAATTCCATTTTTGCCCTCCTCCCTTTAGCTAAATAAACCTGTATATATATATATATATATATATATATATATATATATATATGCTTAATTTTGAATCCTTCTTTTAACCCACCTATAGCAGTTCAAAACTGAACTGACCTCAGATACTTCTTAGTTGTGTGACCCTGGACAAGTCACTTAATCCCAAATGCCTAGCCCTTACTGCTTACCTATCTTGGATAAAAATGGAGATTTTGAACCCCAGACTTCAATCCCCAGAAGTCCTCGGTATTTCCCAGAATTCCCTATAATCTCATCTGAGTCTCCACCTGGGCAAGATCACAATTAGTATTTAAACTGGAAGTAGTGCCTACCACTCCCTCTTCTATGCTCTTTCTTCCATTGCAATGATGTAGTAAGTAAGCTAAGCATGGGGGTTCTGAATTGGCTAATCAGCCATGGCCACATGAGTTATTATTTTGTATCTTCTTTATTCCTTGATTTCTAATAATCCTTAATAAACCTCATAAAATATAATATTTTATTACTAGATACTAATTTAATTTTTATACTTGTAACCAATGAAATTCTAAGAGAGAAGGTAAGGATTTAAAAAAATAAACATTCAGGATAATATGGAAATCCCCATAGAAAATGATGCAAAGTAAAGTAAACAGAATAAGAAAACAATATATAACAGTGATTATAATAATTGGAATTTTGGGTTGTTTGTTTTGAGCTTAAGTTATATTTAAAAGTTTAAAACTCCACTGCTCAGTACCTTCAAGGGCACAATAGAGAATTCTATCAGATGTCACCCAGAAATAGGTGATATGATGCTCCATTCCTAAACTAAAACCAATTACTCACTTAAGAAGTAAAGTTGTATTCTTGTTTTCATAAAGAGGAGAAAAAGGAAAGAAAAGAAGAAAGCACAATTTAAGTGTTGTCTCAGGTATACTACCCTTAATCCTAAATGAGAGTAAAAGGAATTTTCTGGTTAAGTATATTTTTATGGAGGTAATTCTTCATTGTCTTACTGTGCCTCAATTCTCTCAACAATTATATTCAAACAAAAGTAATATGATAAAATTACAAGAAAAGACCAAGGATATTAGTAAAATAAAGGAATTAGACTCAGAGACCTTTATGGTCTTAAAGGACTAGAAAAGATTGAAAAAAATGAACCTCTCTTCCTTCTGTATAGAATTAGATAACTATTTTTTAAAGCCTTACCTTCTGTTTAAGAATCAATACTAAGTACTTAAGTCATCAGCATTTCTATGTATCTCCAATACATCTCAGCAGCAAGAATTAGAAAGAAAAATTTATAACAGTCTGTCCAGTGGCTGTTATAAAAAGAATTTTCCTTTGTGGGTTTGGGCTCAAGAAGGAGCAAGGAGTCTGAGAAAATGGGTGAAGAATAAGGGACACAGACAAGTCAATATCTAGCAAGGGAAGGCGTGAATCCCTGAGGACATTTTCTTTGGAAAAATAATTAAAAGAAAATGTGAGGAGTAATGCAGACACGTGGAAGTAAGAATTCTGAGATAGAAAACACATGGCCAAGAGTGGCCTTAGTAAAGAGAAAGACAGTAGTGAGAACTTCAAGGTTGCAGGAAATAAGAGTTCCTAGATAGAAAATAGGATGAGAGTATCAAGTATGAGAATGCAAAGTCCAAGAGAGAGAAAACACCCAAATTTATTTCAGTGTGGCTTGGGAGGTGCTCAATGAATACGTAACAAAGCATAGTTAATTCAGATTGGATGGGATGGCAATGATGACACCTTTTGGGCATGTCGACTTCATGCTTTTACAAAGGAATTTGACTCCAGGCTTTTGACTCCAGGCAAAATGTTAATGAGTTTGCCTTGAACAAAGGTAGCATGGCTAGGTCAAGAGTCCACCCACAAATATCAGAGTTTAATCCTGTGTCTGATGACACAATATCCATACATCATTTATATTTCTTAGATGTGAATATGCTTAAAATGCTTCAAAATTCCATTTAAAATCACCCTAGACAATATAAAATACTAAGGAATCTATCTGCTGATACAAACACAGGAACTATATGAGCACAACTACAAAACACTTTCCACACAATTAAAACTAGACCTAAACAATTGGAAAAGCATTAACTGCTCATGGGTAGGACAAGCTAACATAATAAAAATGACCATCCTACCCAAACTTATTTATTTATTTAGTGCCATACCCATTGAACTACCAAAAACCCTTTTTTACTGAATTAGAAAACACCGATAACAAAGTTAATTTGAATCATGAAAAAAAAATGCAAAGGAAGGGGGCCTTGCAGTACCAGATCTCAAACTATAGTACAAAGCAGTGGTCATCAAAACAATTTGGTACTGGCTAAGAGACAGAAAGGAGGATCAGTGGAATAGATTCGGGGCAAGTGACTTCAGCAAGACAGTCTATGACAAACCTAAAGATCCCAGCTTTGGGGACCAAAATCCACTATTTGATAAAAACTGCTGGGAAAATTGGAAGACAGTATGGGAGAGATTAGGTTTGGATCAACACCTCACACCCTACACCAAGATAAACTCAGAATGGGTGAATGACCTGAACATAAAGAAGGAAACTATAAGAAAATTAGGCGAACACAAAATAGCATACATGTCAGGCCTTTGGGAAGGGAAAGACTTTAAAACCAAGCAAGAGCTATAAAAAATCACAAGAAATGGGTAACATACAATGGTTTTTACTGAACTTTTTTTTGTATTTTTGTAATTTGTAAATGAATAAAATTTTTAAATGAATAAAAACATTTGTAAATGAATAAAAACAAAAAACTAGTAAAATGATTTTTAAAAAGAACCCACTTTGACTTAGATTATAACAAATTTCTATAGCTTTATAGTTGACAAAGAACTTTCCTTTGTGGTTGTCAATAACTACGAGGAAGATAGATCAGATAACATGCCCATTTTATAGGTCAGACAAGTAAAAATTCCAACAGAAAAGTAACTGGTCCATAGTCATATAGTTCATAAATTGCAGGATTACAAGCAAAAGCTAATCCTGACACTTATCCAATTCTCTTTCAAATAGGGATACTATCTTTTTTTTGGTTTCTTTATAAGTATAAATGACAAATATAGATCATATATATTGGAGAATAATTGTCCTCAGGGATGAATAACTTTAAGGTCTCTTTCAATCCTAAATTTGATGATCTCATGCTTCAAGATTTTGAGTCAAGATGTGGTTTACATTACTCACTTAATTTGATATATCTGGAAAGAGATCCAGCATGTTAGGTTTAGAAGTAAAACCTTTGGATACTTCGTTCGACACATTTGCAAAATTTAAGTTTCCAGTATAAATCAGATTTAACTGTATTCAAGCATTTTTCCTTAGGCTTTCCTTGTTGTTCCCCCTTTTATGCCAATTAACAAGCAAGTCAACAGGTCTTCAAGCAATAATTAATTTTCCTGGTTTAGTGAACCAACAGCATTTTCTCCCTCAAAACAACACCCTTAAATTCTTACCAAGATTTCTCTTAAGATGCTGATGCTGTTTGAATGTAGTTTGTACTAATTTTAGACTCTATATACTTCAAGGTTTTTCCTCACTGCCTAGGTTCAAGAACTCCCACTCAGGAAACCCTGGGAAAATGTATACATGGGTTCTTTTAGTATATAGTGACCAGCTCCCTGATTGTAACTAATTTAATGTTATTACAAAACATAAAGTTTTTACTAACTGTAAATACTATTTTTATTAATAAGTTTTAGTAATTAAATTTTAATAATTAAATTATGTATACTATATAATAAGCAATAGTTGTGTATTATATTATATTTTAATGCATATTAATAAAGCTTTTATTAAAAGGAAGAGAATGAGGAGTACTTGAGAAAGCATTCATCCTAAATACCAATTATAAATCTCCAGAGTCACTTACAGTATTGTGTATGAGGGTTCCTTTGGCAGAGAGCCTTCCCTACTAGTCCTATCTCAGTTCACTCACTGCTCCCTATACTTTTAATGTTTCTCCTTTCTTTTCTTTCCATGATTTCTCTCCCTTCTATTCCCTTTCCCTTTCCCCTCTCTGTTTGTCCTCCTACCCAGATCCTCTCTCTGTCTCTTTCTCTCCCTTCCTTCCTTCCCCCCAATCCCACTCCCACATTTCAAAGTTCTATTGTACCCAATGCACTATATTTGTCTGATCAGGCCCAGTTGAGTATCTAGAATCCTTCCAGCTGGGCAATACAATCTTCCCAGTGAAACATAGATACACTCTTAAAGATTCTTCTCTTCCCTACATTGCCTCTGGTTTTACACCACAGACCTTCCTTCTTCTCTGCCTTCTTCATTCTCTCCCAGTTACCAGACCTATGCATCCTTTATTTCCCCAGTTACTAAAATAGGAAAGGGAGAGAAAAGGGGGAAATAGCCCAACTCATACTAAATGAGCATCTGCCAGTTCTAAGAATATTTGTTAGATCAAATGATTGTTCAGCAGTCTATATAGCAGTTGCTTTGACCAGGGGCCTTTAGGAAAATTGTAAAGATATCTCTATCTTTGCCCTCTTACCTTCTCAGCAATTTTTACACTTTTTGACTTCCTGCTCCCACCTTGTCACCAACTCAGTCTCCCCAGGCCTCTCTCTGTCCATCCAAAGTAGAGCCTAGACATATATTATTCCTCTTACCCATGGATCCTCTTACCATTCCTCTTACCCATGCTCCTGAATTACCCTTCTTTTCCTTTCCTATCCCAATCAACTAATGGTCAGATGTTAGAGGAAAGAAAGCTAACTTCTTGGGCAATATAATTCACACTAATATATAAATAATCCCAAAACAGAGGAAAGCAAGTTTTTGTTTTTATTTTTCCAAGATGCTGATGATGCTTGTGTTTCTATGTGCTTTATAATAAGCTTTCCTGTAACTGGCTAGTGCTACTTTCTCTAATATGAACATAATTTTTATTAGATGATGACACTGTTGGAAACCCAGGGTGTGTCCAACTCCTAACTATCACTATGCCTCAGGACACCTTCCAGGTGCCATCTCAGAATCCAATGTACAGAACACAGTGAGAACTTGGCTGCATTTTTCATTTTTTGATGATGCCTAATAAACTGAGTGTATTGATGCCTTTATTTTTCTAGATTCTAGATATAGGTTGAGGGGAGAAAAATTCATAGAGAGAATACATACAAATAACTGCTCCCTTCTCTTATTTATAAGCATGCTTGAGTTAAACTACGTCCTTGCAAGGCATTGTGGAAAACAGAATTCCTATCTTGTAAATGTTTGTGGTTTCTTGTTGAATTCAATTCAAACAATCCCATACCATGTAACAAGTTAGTATTTGTTTGCATGAAGCTATGAAACAATTTTGATTGAGCAGATTATAGGGCATTATCTAAAGGACCAGGATGTGGGGGCTGGGAGTTGTTGGTTTTTTGTTTGTTTTTGCTATTACTTCTGTTTTAGTGCAAATTTTGTGAGTCAAGAAGCTGTCTGATATCCTTAAGATTGCTCGTTCACCTTTCATTATGACACAAAAGAATGGATTCATATTTTAAAGATATGTCTGGCTCTATGGGAAGGGACTAATACAACAAAATCAAGGCTGTGGTTTGTAGCTCACTTATGGTTCATATCACATTAAACTTTGCAGCCCTACCTTGTTCTTCCACCTCACCCAGACTGGAAGCTCCTTGAGAGCAGGAACTGAGTCTAATTTATTAATTAATGGATTCAACAAGCATTTGTTAAATCTTTATGTTCAAAGTATTAAGCAAGGGCCTAAGGATACAAACAAAAATGAAACAGTTGATGACCTCAAGGAGCTTATATTCTATTGAACATATGTGTGTATGGATATGGATATGTAAATTCAAAGTATAAATGAAGTAAGAACAAAATAATTTCTGAGGGCCTAACAGCAACTAGAAAAATTGGGAAAGATCTCTTGTAATAGTTGTCATTTGAACTGAGCTTTAAAGTAAGCTAGAGATTCTAGAGAGCAGAAAAGAAGAACATTCTGGGCATAGGGAATGGCCAGAAATAGGAAATGGAG
Organism: Monodelphis domestica; assembly: GCF_027887165.1. Lineage (NCBI taxonomy): Eukaryota > Metazoa > Chordata > Mammalia > Didelphimorphia > Didelphidae > Monodelphis > Monodelphis domestica. Next base: position 268,098,252 of record NC_077227.1, read on the forward strand.
GAAAAACAAATAGACAAGTTTGATTAGAACTTGGAGCACATAAGGATGAAATTCTATTATAAGCCAGAAAAGTAGGCTGGACCTAGACTGTCCCTCCAAAGAGAAGAGTCTATATTATTATCCTAGGAAGTCATTGAGACTTCATGAGAAAGAGCATAAAAAGAGTATAATTGTGCTTTTGGAATACAGTAGGACCATATTTTACTCAACTAATGCATTCTAAGACCTTTTATGTAAGTTGAAAGTCATACGTAATCCCATTATTTAATGAGTATTTCTTACGTGAACATACCTAGGCACTTTGTGACTTTTCTTAGGCTTATCACTACTCTTGTACTTTGGGGCCATTATTAAAAACTAAACAGCATTAAAGAAACAAAGAGAAGCATTGCTCTGATGAGGTATGACTTGCTACAAGGGAAAACTCTGAACAAAGACTGATGCCAGAGCTAATATTTGGCATAAAACAATGTAATGACTCACATCACTTCTCCATGTGAGATTGTGCATATTTGGGTGACCTGATGTGAGATTTTTCTGTCACTTGAGAAAATGGTGCAGATTTAGCAGATTTTTTTGTTTTATATATTTTTCTGCCTTTATTTTTTTAATGCCAGTTGCATACACCTGAATTGCCATGTGTTGAGTTCATGTAAAATGAAGTTTTACTATGTCAATTTGGAGGGGTAACTAGGTGGTATAGTGCTATAGAGAGAAGTGCTAGGCCTGAAGTCAAGAAGACTAAATTTTATGAATTCAAATCTGCCTCAGACACTTACTAGCTATGTGACCCTGGGAAAGTCATTTAACTGTTTGTCTCTGTTTCCTCATCTGTAAAATGAGCTAGAGTAGGAAATGGCAAACCACTCCAGCATCTCTGCCAAGAAAACCACAAATGGGGTTTAATAATAACTATGTGGAAAATGCATTGGAAAAAGGAGAGGCTACATAAAGGGAGACCAACTAGAAGTATATTGAACTAATCCAGGAAAGCTGTATATAAGGTCTAAACCAGAGTGGTGTCCATGAAAAGAAAAAAAGGGACAAATGAGAGAAATAGTGTAGAGGTAGAATCAACCAGACTCAGTAACTGATTGGATCATGTGAGATGAGAGAGAGTAACAGATGAAAAGTATTCTGGGGTGGCGATGTTGGATGGAAGGATAATGTTGCCTTCATACAAACAGGGAATTTTGGAAGAGAGTTGAGTTTAGAAAGAAAACATCTTTCATAGCAATTACCACATATGCTTTACATATACTCAGAGGATCTGTGATTTCCTTCAGCTTATGGAAGAATTCCATTTACCATTGCAGATTGCAATCCTTTGGCTTTAGTGGTTAATGTCTGAGAAACATAGAAGTTAAATGATATGTACAGATTCCTATATTCAGGACTTTCTAGGAAGGAAGGAAGGAAGGAAGGAAGGAAGGAAGGAAGGAAGGAAGGAAGGAAGGAAGGAAGAAAGGAAGGAAGGAAGGAAGGAAGGAAGGAAGGAAGGAAGGAAGGAAGGAAGGAAGGAGAAAAGAAACCATATTTTAGCCTCTAAAGAAAAAAATAATCCCAAACTGGCTGGGCTAGTTTACACAAGTACTAAAAATCTTGTTTAGCAAAGTAACAAATTAGCCCTGTTATATATTAGAGTTTATTTAAATCAGGGCATATCTAAACAATCTCTTCAAAGCATCTCACTTTCATCTACCCCCACCCTCCACATATATACCCCAATTAAAACACCAGTAGATTTCTGTTCCTGATTTGATACTTGATTTGAGTGACATATATTCAGTTTATATCCAAATGAAGGCTAAGAGAGAGTAACCATGAAAGGACTATAAATTTCACTCATGTTAGAGAGGCCGTGAGATAAACTCTGCATCGGAAGTTAGATGATATCAGTTCTATTCATGAATCTCATATCTGGATATCCAGCCAGTCAACGCTAGTGGGAGCCAGGATAGTAGCCCTAGAATATGTTATAGTTGGAACTGCAACTATATCAGATACTTAGTAAATATTTGTAAATATTTTTTATTATTTTTATAATTATATAATATATGTTAGATATATATTTTTATGTTTTATATAATAATAAATAATTTTATTATTATTTTTAAATTTTTTGTAAATAAAAATTTAATTTATGATTCTATATCCAGCACTCTAGCCACAATACCATATTGTAGAATCACACAGATATAGCACTTGAGTATTGGAAGGGATCTCTAATCTGACTAATCTAAAGCTCTAATCTGACTCATACTCAAAAGGAATCTCCACCATAATATGTACTCAAGTAGTCATCAAACCTCTGCTTGAAAACCCTGAATGAAGGGAAAACTCTTCACCTTTCTAGGAAGCCTCAGCCATGTTAGAAAGTTTTGAGGATCTCTCTCCTAATATCAATCATATCTATATCTATATCTATATAATCTTTTTTGCAACCTCCACCAATTGCTATTAATTCTGCCTTCTGGACTAAACCCCACCCCAAAAAAGTATTTTTGTTATTTGGGAATTTCAGCAATGTCTGACTCTTCATAATCCCATTTGGGATTTTCTTCTCAAAGGTACTGAAATGGTTTGCCATTTTCTTCTTCAGCTCATTTGAAAGATGAGAAAACTTAGGCAAAAAGGGTTGTTACTTGCCTAAGGTAATACAGGTAGGAAATACCTGAGGCTAGATTTGAACTCAGATCTTCCTGACTTCCCAGCACTTCATTCACTGTGCCACCTAGCTGCCCTCAAGGTTATAGTCTACCATAATCTATTGTAATATAACATATTTTCTAGCCCATGGGACACTATTCATCTTTTGCCTGCAAACTCTTTGAAATCTGTTTTCCCAGGAGGCAGCTGGGTAGCTCAGTAGATTGAGAGCCAGGTCAGAGATGTGAGTTTATATATTCAAAATCTGGCCTGAGACACTTCCTTGCCGTGTGACCCTGGGCAAGTCACTTAATACCCATCAACTAGCCCTTAACACTCTTCTGCCTTGGAACCAACAAATATATAGTATTGAGTCTAAGACTGGAGGTGAACAAAGAAAGAAAAGAAACCTATAATGACAAAATCTGTGGTATGTATTAGACTAGAACTAGATTTTCTCTCCTATATTACACACACTAGGAAGGAGTGGTCTCTTCATTCCAGGGTTCCCATCATTTTCTTTGAAGTGATTGATTTGTCTGTTAGTGAGAACAAATTAGAATGTTCCCCCCATCTTTTGAAGAATCAGATTAGTTGCTCTGCTTTCAGAAGAAGGGAAATGTCACATTTGTAATTTATTTCCCAACCAGTCAGTGGAGATATGAATTGGGCTAGTTAGTCCCCAATAGGTATTACATATATGAGTGGTTAAGGATAGAAGTGAATGACAAATAATAATAGAGTATTCTCCTTTCCAATTCTCTAGAATCTAGTCAAATTTGACATCCCTAATCATTTCTAGAATATATTTATATATATAATAATCTTTTCTAGTCAAAATTCCATTCTTAATTGAAGCTTTTATATTGATTTTATGACCTCTGGGAAGATTTCTTTTATCTTCTCAGCTAAAAATTTTCCTTCTCTTCCCAAATTTTCCTAAAGAACTTTGAACTTCTTCATTGCCTCCTTCCTGTAAGCTACTGAATAAAGAAGACAGTCTCAAGAAAACAGGGGATGTGATCAAATAAATTAACCTCACTTCTTTACTCTGAGAGCTTCCCCAGTCAGGAAGCCAGGGGCCTCCCAACTCATAAAATCGCCTTTGCTTTCCTGGCTCAACATATGCATTGTAGTTGTGGGTATATGTCATAGCTTCAGGACATATAGATAGTGGGTACATTTTAAAAAATGTATGATGTGAACCTCCCTCTGTGGGAGGCATAGTGGCAAACAAGTCCTTTGCATGCCATGCTACATAAAAATCAAATGAAGAGTAAGCTCGAATATCCAAGGATCAGGTTACAGGTTACCTGTTTCCTGAAAGGCAAGTTGGATGTTTTGTGTTTAGTGTAAAAATCTCCCACTCTTGGCAGTCAGAGAGATCAAGGAGATTTGCAGTTCTTAGAAGGATTCATAATATTCCATGTAGTTCATATTTCAAAATGGCTAAACTGCTAGTTGATGTCATCCTGTCATCAGAGGTTTTCTTTTACTATGTAGCTTTTTAGAAGATAATCAGATCTTCACAGTTTATCTCCCATAACTTATCCCATTGCATAAAAAGCTTTTTGTTGGACTTGTACAGCTAACATGCGTTTTCATTCAGTAGTTATCACATGATCTATTTACAAAGAGAAACAAAGATTCTTCACTAACAAAAAAAAATCCCCATATATAATCAGAATTCTCAATCTTCCTCTCACCTACCTTCAGCATTGACAGTGTTAAAAAAAAAAACCCTAAGAACACCAAAAAGCTTTTGATGGACAATTAATTGAATACAATGTCCTAGAAAATTGCATACTATCTACATATGTGTTGCTCTATGTGACTGAAGTATGGTTGATGATTTTGTAAATGCTAATATAACAGCAATCATTGGATATCACATCTTTATTGAGCATTTTGCAAGGTACTATGGGAGATACAAAGTAAATTAGATAAAGATAAAGTAGATGAAAGTATGACTTGAGAATCAGGAAAACCTAGATTTGATCCTGCCTTTGAACTTAACAGTTGATTATAGGGCCATCTAGGTGGCTCAGTGAATAGAGAGTCAAGCCTGAAGAATGGAGGTCCTGCATTAAATTTGGCCTCATACACTTCCTCACTATGTGACCCTGGGCAAGTCACTTACCCTCCATTGTCTAGCCCTTACCACTCTTCTGCCTTATAACCAATACACAGTATTGACTTTAAGATGGAAGGTAAGTGTTAAAAAAAATAATTAAAAGGTAGGAGGGGGACTTGATTATAAAGGGCTTTGAACACCAAACAGAGGATTTTGTATTTGTTCTGGAAGATAAAGGGAACCATTGCGGCTTATTGAATGTGTCTATGTGTGTTTGTGTATGGGTAGAGGGGAATAAGGAGAAAGGATGATATCAAACCTGCACTTTAGGAAAATCATTTTAATGGTAGTGGTTAAATGAAGAATAGTGGATATCTCTACCTTGGAGAAAGGGAGTACTGGAGTGGGGAGACACCTGGGGCCAACAACTAACAGGATGACCTCAGTGTCCATCTAGTCCAACCACATCATTTTACATTTAAGAAAACTAAAGTCTAAGAACTAAGTGATTTAACCAAAGTGATACAAATAGTACCAGAAACAAGATTTCAACCTAGTTCCAATGTTCTTTGTATAAGAATTCCTGGTAGAGGAACTCCTTTCCCCAATATAGGACCTACAATATTTGAATTTGTAGATCAATTCTACCAAATTACCAATTTTCCCATATACTTTTCCCATATACTTCCCATATCCCTAGTACTTAGCTCAATGCTTGAAACATAGTAGGTTCTTAATAAATGCTTCCCCTCCTAGATTACTGCCCTATTGTGTGTGGAAAAGAGAGAAATTATAAGGCATGCAGCAAGACAAGAAGCAATGGTTGGTGGTTGATCAGCTGTCAATCAAAGGAAGATTCCATTTGAAATGTTACTGGGATACAGTTGAAGGCAAGAGTGAACTGCTGACTGATTTCTGGGTTTCTTGACTGATGGTGGTGACTTTGAAGGAAGAAGCTGGGTTTATCTCTGGGACTTGGGATAATCAAGTTGGAGGGCCTGGCTGATTTGAAGGCAGAAGAAGAAGGACAATAGTCTCTCTCTCTCTCTCTCTCTCTCTCTCTCTCTCTCTCTCTCTCTCTCTCTCTCTCTCTCTCTCTCTCTCTCTCTCTTTCTCTCTCTCTCTCTGTCTCTCTCTCTCTCTCTCTTTCTCTCTCTCTCTCTCTCTCTCTCTCTCTGTCTCTCTCTCTCTTTCTCTCTCTCTCTCTCTCTCTTTTTCTCTCATATATATATATATATATATATATATATATATATATATATATATGACTTGTTCTGTTTCATGGCAGTGACTGAATTACCATTCCTCTCAATATCCTCCAAGCTAAGACTCATTGTAGATGATAGGGAAACCTCCAACCCTCTTACCCCCATTCTCTACCCTTTCCTGTTTTCCCCAATAAACCCTTACTTGAGATAAAGAAGAGAAAACAATATTTCCTCTGAAACATCATAGCTCACCCTGAGCGGGGGGGGGGGGGGGGGGGGAGGGGGAAAGAGGCTGAAAGAGGAAGGAAGGGAGGTATAGAGGGAGGAGGGTAGGCAAAAGAAGATAACTACCTGATTTATTAGTTATCATTTACCCACCAAATATACCCCTCCAATATTATCTACTACATGTGGCAGAGGAACTTGTGCAGCTCAATGAAACTTTGAGCTATGGTGTGCAGTTACCTAAGATAGACAGATCATAGTGGAGAGTTTTGACAAAAATGTGTTTCAATGGAGAAGGAAATGAAATGCCCATGGACAATATTAAGTGATAAAAGATAAACTACTAGAATATAAGTCCCTCAGGTCAGAACTACTCATAAGTAGCTCCAGAAAAAAATAAAGTAGCTGAGCCAGCTGAAAGAAAATTCAGCTGTGGATGTATCTGGTGATAAAAATAAAGTCAGATACAGATCAATATTACACAGGAATCCAGAATGTAAGATCTATGAACCGAGGTAAACTGGATTTGGTCAAACAAGAGAAGAAAGGTTAACATCAACATCGTGAGTGTCAGTGAATTTAAATGGATGAGAATTGGGTGATTTTATTTCAGGTGACTGTTATATATACTATTTTGGACAAAAATTCCTTACAAGAAATAGAGTACTTCTCATAGTCAATAAGAAGGTAAGAAAGGCAATACTGGGGTATAATTTCAAAAATATCAGAATGATATCTGTTCAATTCCAAGGCAAACTATTTAACATCACAATGATACAAATCTATGCTCCATCCAATGATATGCCAGAAAGGAGAAAGTTGCTCAGTTCCATGAAGACCTACAATATCTTCTAGAAATAATATTAAAAACAAAGACATCAAATTCATCATAGGGCATTAGAATGCTAAAGTAGGAAATCAAAAGATAATTGGAATAATGGACTACTAAAGTTTTGTTAAGATAACTCTCTGGTTATAGCAAACACTTTTTCAACTACCCAAAAGGTGATTCTACACATTGATGTCACCAGATAGACAATACTGAAATCAGATTGATTATATACTTTGTAAACAAAGGTGAAGAAGTTCTATACAGTCCATTAGAATTAAAGCCTAACGTTTTAGATCAGTGATAGGCAACCTTTTGAGGTTGGTGTGTCAAAATTCACCAAAAAACCAAGCATAACTCAAGTGGTATGTCACTTCAAGAAAAAAACCATAATTTCATGATATTTATAGTTTAAATAACAAAAATGTATAATTGTAATATATATAACAGTATTTAATAAACCAAAAACCAATTATTTAACTTATCTGTTTAATTACTTTTGCTTATCTGTCAGTCAGTTTCTTTTGTCAATCTTCATATTATTTAACTTGTGTGGAGTGCCTTGAACTAAGATAAGTGAGGGGGAGGGAGAATTCTTTAACTAACCAGCCTATTAGTGACTTTTTTGTTGCTGAATTTCATTGGATAAATCTTCAATTGAAGGTTGGTATTTTTACACTTCAAGTCCAAACAAGTGCTACTAACTTCATCTGTCAATCTGTTTCTTTTGTTGGTTCTGATATTATTTAACACTGAGAATAAGGTCTCACAAAAGTATGTAGAGGGGAAAATTGTGAGTAAAGCCATTGTTATATTTTTCAGGGTGCTAAAAATGTCTGGTAATGGGTTCCAGGCACTTCTCAGTTGCATGTGGGCCGGAGCCCTGCTGGTCTTCCACTGGCCCAGCCCCACCCCTTCCCAACCCTCCCCAGCTGGCTGATCCAGGGCCCCCAGGGGAGCCCCACCCCCAGCCCCACCCCCAGCCCCACCCCCTTGGCTAGCCTGTGGAACAGCCCTCCCTCAGGCTGGGATGGGGCATGGCCATGGCCACAGCTGCCAGCATGTAGCTCCTCAGGCGACCCCTGGACCCTGAGGCACGTTGAGCCTACATGCAGCCACATGCCATCAAAAATGACTTCGTGTATCAGTGCTGACATGCGTGTCATAAGTTCGTCATCACGGGCTTAGATCATGAGTTTCTTATTGCAAACTTCAGACTTAAATTGAAGAAAATAGAAGAAACCATAAAACCATATGGGTATGAAATGGAAGTGATCAAATAGATTTAAAAGATTAGATCTAGTAGATAGAATGACTGAAGAATTTTGGATATAGTGGTAGTCTCTCGGTGACCGAGAAGGACAATTGTCTTTGTGCATTATCATCTATTGATGTATCCTCAGATGGCTTTGAAGTCCAAAGACTGAGGCGCAGAGTTTGTAGCACATGGGGCATGGGACGCCAGTTGTTACGGGAGGTGCGGTTGTGATCTGGTGTCGGCATTCACACGCAGCACCAAAACATCAATGTTGCTCATCTTCAAAGGTGGTGGCGGCGTGGTTAATGTGGGTTCGCCAGCTGCTTCTGTCAGAGGCAGCAAGTTCTAGTTGCTTTGGTGTCATGCCAGCCCACTTCAAGTTGGACTTTAGCTGATCCTTGAATCTTTTCTTTGGTCGGCCTTGTTTCCTGAGTCCAGCTGACAGTTCACCATAGAATACCTGTCTTGGTATTCGCTGTGGGTCCATGCAGATGACGTGTCCAGACCATCGTAGCTGGGTTTTGAGGACCATGACTTAGATCCTGGTGGAGTTGGCTCTGTCGAGGACTTCCTGATTGGTGATTCGGTCCTGCCATCGGACCCTCATGATTGACCGGAGAGAGTGTTGGTGGAATTGCTCCAGCTGTTTCATGTGCTTCCGGTACAGTGTCCATGTCTCGCAGCTGTACAGGAGCAAGCTGAGGACCACTGTGTTATACACTTTGAGCTTTGTTGCAGTGCTTACACCTCTGTGTTGGAGGACTTTGCAGTGCAGCCACCCCAGTGCCTGGCTGGCCTTTTGGATCCTGACATTAATCTCGTGGTCTAGGGACCCGTCGTTGGCGATGATACTGCCCAGGTACTTGAAAGTGTTGACGTTAGAAAGCTGCGTGCCGTCGATTGTAATACACGGCTGGTTCGTTGGCCTCCCTGGTGCAGGTTGGAACAGCACCTCTGTTTTGCTGAGGCTGATAGTCAGGCCAACAGTTTTGTTGCGGTGGAGAACCTGTCCACAATGGTTTGGAGATGATTTTCTTGGTGGGCCATGAGAGCACAGTCATCTGCAAAGAGAGCTTCCAGGATGAGTCTCTCTGTTGTCTTTGTTTTTGCAGTCAGGTGGTGAAGGTCGAATAGTGAGCCATCCAGTCGGTATTTGATGTAGACGCCCAGGTCTAGATCTATCACAGCATGTCGTAATACTTGGGTGAAAAATAGGTTGAATAGTACCAGAGCGAGGACACAGCCTTGTTTCACGCCATTGGAGATGTTGAAGCAATCAGAAGTCTCTCCACCAGATAGGACTTCCCCTGTCATGTCGACATGAAAGAGCTGGATCAGTTTGACGAATTTTGCTGGGCAACCGAGCTTGCTGAGGATCACCCACAATGTGTCCCTGTTCACTGTGTCGAACGCCTTTGTCAGGTCTATGAAGACAATGTAGAGACTCAGGTTCTGCTCAAGGCATTTTTCCTGCATTTGCCTCACTGTGAAGACCATGTCGATGGTGCTGCGATCTGGTCAGAAGCCACATTGTGATTCAGGCAGGTTCTGCTCTGAAACAGATGACAGGAGTCGGTTGAGTATAACACGGGCGAGGATCTTTCCAGCAGTGGATAGTAGTGAGATTCCTCTGTAGTTGTCACAGGCTTCTCGTGCGCCTTTGTTCTTGTATAGGGCTATGATGGAGGCATCTCTGAATTCTGGGGGCATGTCTTTCTCTTCCCATATGCTGGTCAGCACTATGTGGAATGCCTGGAGTGCCTTTCCATTTAAGGCCTTGTACACCTCGGTTGGGATCCTGTCTTTACCGGGTGCCTTGCCTGCACTCATTTGTTTAATAACTTTTTGGACTTCCTCTATTGAAGGAGGGACGTCAAGTTGTTCAATGGTGCGGTTTTGGGGGATCTGGTCAAGTGCGCTTTGGTCGACTGAAGAGGGTCAGTTGAGAAGCTGACTGAAGTGTTCTTTCCACCTGTTGCTGATGCCTTTTTTATCTTTTATGAGAGTGTCACCATCAGAGGATAGCAAGGGAGTGGTGGTGGGTTTTAATGGCCTATAGACAGTCTTGAGGGCACTGAAAAATTGTTTGTAGTTTTTTGTATCAGCAAAACACTGAATTTCTTCTGCCTTTTTTTTCCCACCATCGGTCTTGTATCCTCCTGATCTCACACTGCTCTGTGGCTTGGAGAGACTTGAATCTGTCCTTTTTAGGAGCAGAGTTTGGGTTATTTTGCCACTCCATAAAGGCTTTGTTCTTTTTGCCCAATAGGTCTTCAATAGCAGTGTTGTTCTCATCGAACCAGTCCTGGTGGTTGCGTTGTTTGGGACCTACGACTGCCTTTGATGTTTCCTTCACTGCGTCTCTGAACTGGTTCCATTTCTTGGTTGAGCTTCCAGTGAGTGGTCCCTTGGCAGACAGCTTGTCGTCCAGGCAGGACTGGAATGTTTGCAAATAAGATGGATCTCTAAGACTACTTGTAAAATGCCGGAATTGTCTAGGCGCATTTTGGATGGTGAGGCACAATGCGCATTTGAAGAGTTGCTCTAACCAATCGGTGGTCTGTCCAGCATTCAGCTCCTCTCATGGCTCTGGTGATCTGTACATCCTGGATATATTGCCGGCGAACAATGATGTAGTCAATGAGATGCCACTGTTTTGATCGTGGTGCATCCACGTTGTTTTATATTTGTTCGCCATTCTGAACACAGTGTTCGTGATGGTGAGTTCGAACTCTGAGCATTTGCTGAGTAGCAGTAGGCCGTTGTTGTTCATTTTGCCCACACTGTGTTTGTCAAGCCCTCCTTTCCATCTTTCATGGTCCTGGTCAACACGGGCATTGAAGTCTGCCAGTAGTATCAGCTTGTCATTTGTGGGCACTGAGTGCAGGATGGCACTCTGGTCAGAGTAGAACTGCTCGATGGTCTCCTCTGTGCTGGTCAGTGTTGGGGCATATGCGCTGATGATTGTGGCATACCGGTCTTTGCTGAGAGGCAAACGGATCTTCATGAGCCTCTCGCTGATGCCCACAGGCAAGTCTGGAAGCTGTTTGAGCAAACTGGTCTTGATGGCCAGGCCAACACAATGGATTCTGTCTTCATATGAGGCTCTACCTTTCCAGAAGAAGGTGTATTCAGTGGTGGGTTCGCTAAGTGATCCCTCTTCTGGTAAGCATGTTTCGCTTAGAGCTGCGATGTCGATGCTATAACACGCCAGTTCTTTATCGATTAGAGCTGTTCTTCTCTCAGGTCTTGGGGTATTCTCTCTGTCAAGTAATGTCCTGATGTTCCATGCCCCTAGTAGGAGTTTCTTTGTATTTTTTCTTTTATTTCAACCGCTTAAAGGGATGACCCACCAGCCGTGGTGTGCTGGCCGGGTGTTTGTAGGGCAGGCAATGTTTGGGACACCTTTTCTTGTCCCCTCCCTTGATTAGGGTGAGCAGTGCTGTCCTCGAGAGGGCTGCTCAGTCGCCCAGGATGCTGCCGAACATCCCTACTGCCCTACAGGGCCGAGTGACCACTGGTCTGTGGGCCGCCTACGTGCAGGGAGGTGACTACAACTGCCAGTGGTCACCTCCACCTGTCGCGTCACCACTCCCCCATCGCCGCAGGTCTCGAAGAGAGTGGATGGGGTTAGGATAGATGAGTGAGTGTACACAAAGATACTTGTGCGTGAAGGAGATTTAAGTGGAAAAGCCGATGCACAGAGACAGTCCCACTCTCTCAGCATTGGAAGCATGGGTCCAGTGGCACAAAAAGTCGTTACACCTGGAGACTTCCTCAGCTGCATTGGATGGCCATGTTGTCTTTTGTGCTCCAACATGCCCTAAGCATTCCACAGTGCTTTGCTGCGTCGCCATCTCAGCCGTTGAACCTTCTTATTGGTTTTTTCCTTCTGTTCAGCCAAAGCAGTCTTCACATGCTGGGTGAGCAAAGCCCTGGTTCACCAGGGGTCGATGACCCAATGGCTACCCTCACAAGGTTTAACGGGCCTGTGGAAGCTGTTGCCCGGGGTGTGGCCGCTGCCACATGCTAGCAGCTACTGGGAGCCACAAGTGAGAGCTGGGTGTCAGATGAGGGTCAGAGGCTGGAGAGCTGCCCTAAGAGGGCCCGACAAGCTCTCCATACCAGAGATACTACCCCTCCCAGAATTATGGATAGTGATTTGCAATATTGTATAGGGGGCAGAAACAAAAAACATCCCCCCCCCCAAAAGGGCAAAAAATCAAAATGGCTGTCTGATGATGTTTTAAAAGTGTCTGAGGAAAGAGGGAAGGCAAAAGGTGAAAGAAAAAGTTAGCAAGAAGAGATAAGGTCTTCTTAAATAATCAATGCAAAGAAATAGAAGAAAACAATAGAATAAGGGGGGAAAAAACAAATGCTCTCCAAGAAAAGTAAAGCTACTAAGGGAACTTTTCATATAAAATGAGTATATAAAAGACAAAAATGGTAGAGACTTAACAGAAATATAAGAGATTAAGAAAAAGTGGCAGAATATACAGAAATATTCAAGAAAGATCTTAACTTCACTATAACCATCTCATGTAGTTATTGATGCAGAGCTATACATCCTGGAGATGGTCAGGTAAACCTTAAGAAAAACTGAAATCAATAAGGGCTAGTGGAGGTGACAGAATTCCAGCTGAGCTATTTAAAATCCTAAAAGATGTTGTTAAAATGCTGCACTCAATATGACAGTAAATCTGGAATAGTGGCCATTATATTGGAAAAGATCAGTTTATGTTCCAATCCTTAAAAGAAAAGGACAATAACAAAAATGATCAAATTACTTAACAATAGGGCTTGTTTCACATACCAGCATGGTTACAGTTAAGATTCTTCATGCTAGGCTTCAGCAATATGAGAACTGAGAATTACCAAAACAGCAGAAAAGACAGAGAAACTAGAGACGTAACAGAAAGGGAGTTCCGGAAAAAAAAATTTACTTCTGCTTTATTCACTACACTAGAACCTTTGACTGTCTGAATCACAACAGAAAGTGACAACTCCTTTAAAAGATGAGAGTACTAGATCATCTTACTTGTCTTCTGAGGAATCTGTATGCATATCAAGAAATAACAGTTTAAACCAAACATGGAAAAACAGATTGATTTAAGATTGGGAAAGAAGTACAATAAAGCTGTATATTGTCTGTATATTGTATCTGTATATTGTCATCTTATTTATTTAACTTAAATACAGAGTACATTATGTGAAATGCCAGGCTGGATGAATAAAAAGCCAGGATTAAGGTTGCTGAGAGACATATCAACAATCTCAGATATGCAGACATATCACTCTGCTGGCCAAAAGTGAAGAAGAGTTAAGAAGCCTCTTGATAAGGGTAAAAGAGGAGAGTGCAAAAGCTGACTTGAAGCTTAACATTAAAAAGAAAAAAAAAAGCTAAGTTTATAACTACTAGCCTCATCACTTCCTGGAAAATAGAGGGAGAAGAAATAGAAGCAGTTTTAGAATTTATATGCTTGATCTAAAAATCATTGAATATAGTGACTGCACCCATGAAATAAAAAATGTACCTTCTCCTTGGAAGGAAAGTGATGGAAAACTGGCCAACATACTAAAAAGCAGAGACATCACCTGGTCAATAAAGGTCTGTATAGTGAAAGTGCATGGCTGTGAGAGCTGGGCTAAAGCTAAGAACTACAGAATCAACACTTTCAAAGTGTGGTGCTAGAGATGACTTTTGAGAGACCCTTAGACAAACAGCAAGGATATCAAATCAGTCAATAATTAAAGAAATTAATTCAGACCATTCATTGGAAGGCCAAATAGTGAAGCTGAAGCTTAAATACTTTGACTACATAATGAGAAGATCAGAGTCAATGGAAAGGACCCTGATGTTGGGAAAGATTGAAGGCAAAAGGAAAAGGGGACAAGGGAGGGTGAGGTAGATATATTGTGTCATGGAAGCAAAGAACATAAACTTGGACAAATTTTGGGACATAGTAGAAAAAAGAAGAGCCTGTAGTCTGTTGGTCCATGGAGTCACAAAGACTCAGACATGACTGAGGTACACAGAGGCATGTACAGCATCACACATCTATTAAGTGTCTAAAGTATGATTAAGTCTTCCTACTTCCTACTCAAGGTTTTCCATATTTAAAGCCCAGCATGTGGATCATAATAATCATGAATTCTAAAATATAGAAGCCAGTTATTATTATTATTGTTATTAAAAATATGACAGAACTTATGAATCAGTAAGATAAAGCATTGTGAACTGTAAAATGGATAAATTTTGAATTCACTAAATTGAAGAGTCTTCATAAAAATAAAACTAATTTAGCCATGATTAGAAGAAAATCAATAAGTTGAGAAAAAAAAATTGTGGACAGTTTCTCAAATAAAGATCTAATATCTAAAACAGAGAGAACTTTGTCAAATATATGAGTGTAAGCCATTCTCATGTCTAAAGACATGGCCAGGTTTTAAAGCTGTACATAACTTTATGAAAAAATTGCTCTAGATCATTATTGATTAGAGAAATGCAAATCAAAACATCTGTAAGGTATCATTTCATACTTATCAGATTGGCTAAAATGATAAAAGAACAAATGACGAATACTGGAGGGGATGTAGAAAAAGAGTCAGTGGAACTGTGAATTGCTCCAACCATTTTGGAGAGCAATCTGGAATTATACTGAAAGAGTTATAAAACTATTAAGTTCATTTTATAATGTTATCAAAGTAAAAGGAAAAAGAAAATTTATGTTCTGAAATATTTATAGCACCTTTTTGTGTTAGAAAAGAAATGCAAACTAAAAGGATATCCATCAATTGGGGAATGACTAAAAAAGTTGCAATATATAATTGTAATGGAATACTATTGTACGATAAGAATTGCCAAGCAAACTTGGAAAGGCTTAGATGGAGTGATGCAAAGTAAAGTTAGCAGAACCAAGAGAACACTGTACACAACAACAACAATATATGATGATTAGCTGTGAAGGACTTGACTATCATCAACAAGGCAAACAAAACTCTGGGACAACTTCAAAGCACTCATTATGAAAAAGGATATCTAACCACCATGAACAAGGAAATATATATTATATGGCAGGAAGCAGAGGGAGGGAGAAGGATGATACAGATTTTTGGACAAAACTAATATGAGAATTTGTTTTTCTTGGATAGGCATATTTATTATAATTTATTACATATTTATAATATGACATATATTACATTATTATTATGTTACATATTCTATTATGTTATATATAAAACCAAAAATAAATAACAAATAATATAATAAATATGCTTACTGAAACACACAAAAAAAAATGAGCTTTACTTTATGCATACTTGCTATTGAAGGCAACATAATGCTACTGAACTGATATGAGTCTTAGTTTCTGGCTCTAAGCCATGTCACTCACCAACCTCGGCAACTTCACACTAATCAATTCAGTAAGCATTTATTAAGCCCACAGCTAAGTAAAAGGCACTGTGCTGGGTGCTACAAATACAAAGAGGGAAAAAAGGAAACAATTGAAGCAAGTTTACATTCTCCTTGGGGGGTGAGAGAGTAATGTAATATGTATGCAGAGAAATATATACAAAGTATGAGGAGGAAGAGACTGTGGGATGGGCCCAAACAGAGAAAGAATCCTCAAGAGGAGAAGTTCCCTGAACCAAACTTAGAGGAAGATGAAGCTTCTGGGAAGTGGAGAGAAGTGAGGCAGGGGCAACAGACTTAGGATAAACAGCTTTTGCAAATTGACAATACAGAGACATGGGAAGTTAAGACTAAGGAACATTTAATAGTCTGGTTTGGTTGGGACATAATATGAAGAAAACTTATGTGAAATTAGTCTAGAAAGATAGTTTTGTAAAAGTCCAATTTAGTAGGACCATAGACGTTAAAGAAATCATCTCCCTTCTCTATGCTTCAATTTCTTCATCTGTAAACATTCTCCAACTTCTGAAAATGCTGGAGGTAGAAAATAACAATGTGTGAAAGCCATTGCCTATCCATTGAGATATAGATAATGGATTTCTTTAATATTTATTCTGCTAATATTACTTTCTGTCCTAGCTATACCAGGTAGGATTTGGTTGGGTGCTATATGTGACAAAACACACCAACTTTCACCTCTCTGATTTGTGAATTAGCCCCAAGGAACCTCTAATTGAGAATTTGGTTAGATTACAATAATACTAATTATACTATAACTGATGTTAGAATGGGTTGAAATGAATCCCTCCCCCAAAAACAAGGGCTGAAAACCCTGGAGTTTGTAGGTACACCCTTTCCTCTTGGAATTTTTCCTCCTCTTCCTAGCTTATGAAAAGATGGAAGAAATGTTGTTCGATTTGGATTGCACTGGAAAGGGTTATGTAACCCCATGGGAAACTGAATTTAGTGTGAAGGAGAAAATGCAGCTGGAGCAGTGAGGAGAAAAATGATGAGCAGTAGCAGCTGGTGCCTTCCCTTCCCTGGCACCTGCTTAGTAGAAGAGGAGACAGCACTGCAGATGGGAAATATAGAGACAATCAAATCATGAAGCTATCCAGTAGTGTACTGATAAATGTTTAACTACTGGCTGGGGTGGGGGAGGTGGGAAGTTGGTTGAATATAGATTTGACACTTTTAAACTTAACTGAATTATTAAACTTTTCTCTATCATTTATAGGTCTTCAGAGTCAACAAAATAATGAATGTTAGTAACATCCAGTTTCTGAGGTGTTGATGCTCTCATGGAAAATTTAATAATCTGCTTTTAGGAGGCATTATGAACTAGTACCAATATACCTCTGGCTATACCTCTTCAGGAAAAGTAGACAAACTCAGTTAAACAATTCAAAAAAACCCACCAAGTTTCTTTCTCTCTGTCCTTCCCCCATTATATGCTTATTCATTATAAGTTGTTTGTTTATGATTAGTTTCCCTGTTATATTCTCAACTGTTCTTTTTATTCTGATTGTTACTCTTCACATAAAACACATATGGTTGACCCAAAAATTATATTTCCTGGGTGTATTGTGGTTGCCTCCAAAGAAGACAAATAGGGAAACATTTGATTATTTGACCACACAATTCAACTGTTTAAGAAGTTACTTCCCATCTTGGCAGTTAGGTGCTATCTTGGGGGCATGATAACTTATTTTTTTAATGATTCTATAAATTTCCATGGGTAGGACTTAAGCAGAATCTGTAGTTCTTTTACTTCTGGAGCACTGAGCTAATATGGATATGACTCGCTAAGTCTCCAATGTAGGAGAATAGAAAGAAGGAGGAGAGAAGAATCACTAAGGCAAAAAGTCTCTTCCTCTCACTTGAAGGGAATGGAGGAGAGGGAATGAACCCCATGTGCAATAGGAATAGAACATGCATTTACTAAGACAGGGCAGCTAGATGGTGCAATGGATAGAGTACTGGATCTGGAGTCTTCTCTGACTCAGGTCTTTCTGAGCTCAAATCTGACCTCAGAAACTGCTGAATTATGTGAGCCTGGGCAAGTCACTTAACCCTTTTGGTCTCAGTTTTCTCATGTATAAAATAAGCTGGAGAGGAAATGGCAAACCATTCCAGCATCTTTGCCAAGAAAGCCCCAAATGAGGTCACAAAAAATTGAACGACTGAAACCACTGAATAACAACAAAGTACCAACCAGGCGCTGTGCTCATTACTTTACAAATATTTTCTTCTTTTGAGCCTTGCAATAATTCTGGGAAGTAGATGTTATGTTGGTCTCCATTTTATAGTTGAGAAAATGAGGCAAATAGAAGTTAAGTAACTTCTCTGTGGTCAGACTGCTAGTGTCTAAGGATGTATTTGAACTTGGAGTCTCTTGAACATCAGATCCACAATTTCAGAGCCATTTAGATGATTGCCAAGTACAAGACAATGGGCATGATTTAGAAGGATTCTCTGTTCTTTCCCTTTCCCTGGAGAAAGAGGAAGAGAGGAGTAAGATTACTTTGTTCTCCACAATGACATCTCCAAGTGAAAATATCTTTACTGAAAATTAGTAGAAGACATAGAAATCAAGATCCATGGTACAAAATTGGACCCAATAAGAGTTGCCTTAGGATAGAATGCTTTTACCTCCCTAAAAGGCTAATTCCAAGTTCTAATAACAACATGAGTTGAGTTAGGTCAGTGTAGTCACAATCCCCCAGCCCTCCCTGCCATTGCCTTTATCCCTCAAAATGGGATGTTATGTCAGCCTTTGTGTTGCTCAGGCATTTGTCAAAACAGGGTCTCCAGGATTTAGGACTAGCCTCTGGATTCTCCCCCTCCATTTTTTCTGGACTCCCCCCCCCCCCCCCCACTTCAGTCTTGTTTTTTTGCTCTTACCTAGTTAAATTCTTACCATTCCCATTGCCCTTGGGGTACTTCCTCATCAGGATCTATGTACAGCAATTGAGTCTTAGCAGGGGTTGTAGCAGGGTCTGGCCAACTCCCTCTTGCTTCCTTGTTATGTCCTTCTCAAGTTTCAAGGCAGTCTTGGAAAGTACTAAAAATCCCAGAAACCTTCTAATGAGATTGTTCCCTCCCTAACCCATTATGAGCCAGGAGAACTCTCTTCTCCCTTTGCTTTAGCTTCCCTTTCTTTCCAGCTCAGTACTTACTTTCTCTCCATCTCCAACTATGCACTTCGGGGTTTTGAACAGAAATCATCATCAAGTGGGCATATATTTAATAGTAGCTTTAAATAGTATAGGTGTACAGCTATTGTAAGCAAAGCAGAGGACAGGAACGATGTTTCCAGAAGCAGACTCCGGTGGCTGCAGGCAGGAATTAAATGTCTTATGCCTTTTCCACCTCCTCCTTACTGGTTAGAAGGAAACAGGTAGAAAGCAGGCAGTAAGGCAGACAAATGGAGAGCCACTTCCATAGATATTACCCTTGGGAAATTGGTGGGAGGGTAGCAGCAGTGGGAAGGGGATTTGAGAGAGGGAAGAAAGATGCTATAAAGTGGATTCCATCAGTCTATCTGTTGGGTTGGCCTAATCTACTCTGCTTCATTCTGCTCGGGGAACTGTCCAAAAACAACTTTTCTCAGGCAAGGACAAAGCAGTCCTGTCCCCTTTCCCAAACGTGGCATAAGGATGAACCTGGACACAGCCCTTCCTTATCCTCATCCTTTCTGTCCCGGCAGCATGATCTCTCTACCCCTCAGCCATGTAGATTGTCTCCTAGAAGGAAGTTCCTCCCAAGGTCAAAACTCCAGAAGGACTTGGGGCACTTTGGATACAGTGCAGGGCCCTGGCACAGACACTCCCCTCATCCCAACAAATCTCAATGACAATTTCCCTGGGGCAGGAAGTTAAAAGAAAAAGTTGTTCATTCATCCTAGAGAGGGAGACTTCTCTATGAGTGCTCTTAAATTGGTAATCATTTACATCAGGAGAATAGAGACTGTTCAGCTCTTTTATCTTGCGGTTAAGTTTGAGGGAGAAACATTTCCAAATATCAGGGTTGTTTTCTTTCATACTATAAGCTTTCCTAAACTGAATTTTCCCAGCTCGAGAAGGAATTCAGTAATATGGGAATTAAGAGTTTTTATTGGATATTTAGAGGTTGTACTGACCACTAAGGACCATATGCTTAATAATGTGAAGAATAATGTGAAAATTTTATAATAATGTGAAGTTTTCTGGCTCAGTGTGAGACCTTTCCTTTTCTACACAGAACCTTCCAATTCTCTCTCTTTAATCTTAGCCTATAATCATATAACAAGCTGTATGTCTGATCTTTTAAGAACAGGGAGAAAGGATACTGATGTAAATTGCTACTCAGAATGATGCCAAGTAGGCTAAAATATCAAGAGTATTTATTTAGGTCATACTAAAAAGTAACATAAATATAAAACTTGAAAATGGGACATAAATGTAAAATACCCCCTAATTAAATTAGTTTGCTAAGGTGTGTCCTGCTTAATATGTCAGAAAATGACTGTGTTCAATTCCTCATTCAGGGCCTGTGGATTATTAAAGTCAGATGGCCAATTATAATTCATTTGCAATTCCAATTTAGTCATTAATTAAAATCCACGTCCTTGACTTGACACCAAATGCCATTGGAGCTAAGAAAGAAAATACTAGGCAAAGCACTCCTAAAAAAAAGAAAAAGCTTTCATTTTTAACTTCTTTGAGAAAGCCTTCTAGGTAACTATAGTAACTATATTTCAGAAACAATAAAGAAACAGGGGGTTAACATGGTAGATCCCTCACTCTTTAAGGTCTCCCAGCTATGTGTGTTGTTGGATAAGTGTGGAAAACAAGCAGTGAACCAAAGTCTGAGGGAACAGGTTATGTTAGGTTCACTTGCCCTCTCTCCTAAGAGAATCTGTGACCAAAGGAGCTTATCTTTTATTCTTTTTAAATTTTGTTTGTAATTGGAATTCAAAATGTGTGGGTCTTAGTGTTTCTCAAATCAAATAAGACAAAGTCCTGGAAAGATTCTGGTGATATTGTCTGACCACTGCTGAAACTGAATCCTTTGGTCTTCCTAGAACAGTTCTTAAACTGGTATTCGGAACCTCAGTTTTATTTTGAGTATTTTGACTATTACATTTCAATAAAATCCATTTCCTTTGTAATCCTATGGATTTTATTTTATACAATGAAAAATATTCTGAGAAGTAGCCTATAAGTTTTACCAGACAATCAAAGAGGCATCATTGGCAAAAAAAAAGTTAAGAATCTCCATCCTAGAGAGAGTAAGACTGTTCATATAGGAAAAACTCCTACTGCATTGTTATAGGTCAGTGATGGCAAACCTTTTAGAGACCAAGTACTCAAACTTCAACTATCACACTACATGTGAATCCCCACCATCCCACCCCCACTTTACTCCAGAGAAGGGAGGGAGGAAGTGTTCCCATTGGGCTGCTGGGCAGAGGAGCTTGTAATGAGAGAAATGTCCTCAAGAACACATGGAGAAGGGGTTGGGGGGCATCCCCTCCAGCATGCATGCCATAGGTTCACCAATGTAGTTATAGGTGAAATTTAGCCAAAGATACAAGGAATTTTGGGATTGGAAAAGGGCCTAGTAGGACATGATAAATTTTCTCCAGATTCCTTTTTGTAATCTCCTGACACACTGCAACTGTGGAGGGCTTCTTCTCTAGATGGGCAACTCCCTCCCTGGAATGGACCTTCCCTTCACTCACAGTCTCTCTCTCTCTCTCTCTCTCTCTCTCTCTCTCTCTCTCTCTCTCTCTCTCTCTCTCTCTCTCTCTCTGTCTCTGTCTCTCTGACTCCATCCTTACCACCCACATTGTCACATTGTTTTCTCTTTTTCCATATCTGCTTCCTAGATCCAGCCTTATATCTTCTCTCTCCTTTAGAATGTAAGCACCCTCAGAGTAAAGACCATTATGTTTGCTTCTATTTATATCCCTTGTGCTTAGTCCAGTATCTGACAGAAGGTAAGCACTTAATATATGTTCTCTTTATTGGATATTTCATATATCTTCTTTGATGGCACAAGACAAATAGGTGGAATGGACAGGAAGTAGAAAGTCTGCAAAGTTAAGGCTTTATGTCAGGAGTAACTTCTTGACAATTAAAGCTACCCAAAAGTGAAGTAGTTTGCCTCTGGAGGTAATGAGATCCTCCTCATTAGAGGTCTTCAAGGAATGACTGAATAAACATTTATTAGGTAGGGTTCGAATTTTTCTGGTTTTGTTGGTGATGGTGGTGTTTTTTGTATTTTACTTATGGGCTGGACTAGTGACAATAGTATGTTTTCACTTGTGAAATTGCGATCCTATCTGAACAATTAGCTCCAACCCATTCAACATATAAGGGGAATAAAAAATGGACCTATTCAATATTACAACTTTGACACTAAAGCAACCCCTCTGGGAAGATGGCATGGGAAAGTTTCAGTAATAACTAGACACTCACTAACCCTGAGAGAACTGTCCTCAGGTAGGAGACACACTAATGTCCAGGTGCTTTAAATTCTCATCAAAAAGCTAAAAAAGGATTGAGGGAAGTAATGAATTATCATTCTGGGCATTTACAGAGGGGAAATAAGGAAGCTATAATTTTTGTTTTTATATAAAGGTGAAACTAAAAATCATAATAAAAACACAAGTTAATTTCATTACAGAGACAATTTCTTCAAAGAGGAAAGATTAGATTACCATTTCAATATCAAAATAAAGTCATTTCTTCATATCTCTTGCTTTTCAATGGGTGGGGGGAGGATTTGGAAGGAGAAAGAATTTGGAACTAAAATTTTTAAAAATTTTCAATTTAAAAACAACAAAGAGAAAATCATTTGAACATAGAGATAACAATTTAGGAACTGCTAGATGAGTTAGTTAGTATTATATTTTTCAGTTGATTCATGAAAGGTTTTCCTTGTCCCCTCAATGAAGAGAACATCTAACAAAACAAAACCAAAAAGTACTTTGAATTGTCATGTGCAGCTTTACAATACACAGGGTTTATGACATCTGCCTCTTAGCTGAATGACAAATTAGCATTTCCAAGAAAATCTTATAATAGGATTTAATATTTTGATCGATAAGCATTTCTTAAAAAAATAAAATAAAAAGTGGCATTTTATATAGTTTTCCCCTAAGGAGGAAAAAGTATTTTATGATGAGCTAAATTAGGTGATAGGGAGCGAGAATATGTTTACTTACTGTTTGGGGGCTTCTATGCTGTTCCTAGTAAAAAGAAAATTATATAATTATCATGGAAGAGCTAGAAGAAAACTAATCAAACAACTTTATACTATAAATGAAGAAACTAAGTCTAGAAAGGAGATTTGATACCTTAGGTCACACTCAGTGAAAAGCAAAGCTGCAATAAGAACTCAAATTTTTTGATTCTCATTTCAGTATTTATCCCATCATGATATTTAAAAGCACAAATATAAAGTCCCAAGAGAAGGAAAGGCTAAATGTTGAATGAATCAAGGAAAATCAGACACTAAGTTTTTCAGATGGACAATGAAGAAGGCTCAGAGTAGTGTAGGAAGAATTGGAACCGATTGCATTTAAGAACTGTTTAAAGTTTTCAAAATTTCTGAACTGGTCCCCATCACAAAAGTATCTTTAAAAAAAATCACCAACTCTTCTACTTATCATGCTAACTAGCTGTGAATCATTGAGCATCATGAACTCAGAACTGAAACTGCAGGGGACCCAAAGGATCAGAGTGCAATGATGCAGTATGTATGTTTGCAGACTGTAGCATATTACCAAATGTTAAACCCAGGGGTGATAATAACAGAATAATAACTGCATGCCTAAAGCTACATAGACATGTCTCCTTTCAGCTGTCAACAATTCCCTTAGAATTTTTAAAGAATGTTGACAGTTCCTGAATACTGGTGATCCATTTGGGATGGCAGTAAAGACTAGCCCTGGGGTTTATGGTCATCAGAGAGAGTGAGAAATTTGTTTTGGAGTAGTCTGGGAAGGGGAAAGAGAACTGTAATATAGTTGTTAAGGAATGAAGAATATCACCCTCTCCCTGGTAGAATGTAAGTTCCTTGAGGATAGGGACTGTCTCAATTTTGATTTTGTATACCCAGAATCTTCCATAGTATCTCTCAAGCACATAGTAAGCACTAGATAAATGATTGATTCCCCCACTCTACTGCACTGCCTTGGCTTCTCTACCATTTCCCAGGAATCACTTCATTCTGTAAGATCCCATCAGCCCTAATATTCATATATTATCAGTATCCTCTGCCCCTGATCTACCTCCAAGTTCTACCTCTATTAAAGAATAGCTCAGAGATCTCCCCTCAGAACTTCCATTTAAGGAAAGCACCTAAGCCCTCCATCTCTTCATTTCCCATCTGTCTTCACTTCTCCATTTTGGTATTATCCCTTTCAGCTTCCTTTCATCGGTTGTTTTTTTCCTTTAGATTATAAACCCTTTGAGGGTAGGGAGTATCTTCCTTTTTTGTATCATTCCCAGCATTTAACACAATGAATGGAACATAGTAGGGATTTAATAAGTGTTTATTGACTAACAACTTCAAATAAATATAAGAGAAGTCACTTGGAAGTGTAACAGCAGTGGGTGCCTGTGGATGTCCTTTCCAAGGGTACTTATGACCAGTGATAGTTGTCACTACCATCACTACTGTTGCTACTGCAGTCTTTTTCTTCCTACCCTTTTTGTCTCCAGAGATTTAATCAGCCATAGCTTGTTACAACAATTAGGTCATTTTTAAACCTAGGGGAAATAAAATAGCCCCTTAGGCCCACACAGTTCCCTCCTCTGCTACTTTATGGACTTATAATAAACCTAACACTTAGGTAGAGGTTTGGCTTTCTGCCTTAATTTAAATTTATGTTATTTCTAGCTATACCCTGGCTTCTTTATAGTTGAGGCAAAATTTAGGTACCAAAACTATTTGAATTAAGAAGCAATCAGCCTATATTCCAGGGTATATTAATGGCCAGGACTAAGAAAAGAAAATGGAGGAAGAAGCAGACCAATTTAAGAATTGGTACTTTAAGAATTAAGTACTTTCTCCTTAGATAAAGGGAAAACATGATGTGGTTAAAATCAGGACCTACAGCTCAACCCAAATATATTTCCCCCTTTTCCTTGCTGCTCCTAGATAACAAATTGTTCCAATACAGCTCCTCTTGATGAAGGCACCATAATCCTTCCTTTTTATCTACACTCTTAATCTTACTTGTACTCATCCCAATACCCAGTCTCTTTCCAAGTCTTGGAATTTCTACCTTCATGATATCTCTAATTTATGATCCTCTCCCTACTCATAAATGTCATCTTGGGGCAAGAACTTATTTATTGTCTCATTAATGCACTGTTTTCAGAGTCTTCTAGTTGTTCTCGCTTCCTCAAAACTCTCCTCACTTCAATCCAGCTGCAATTTAGCTGTCAATGTGATTTTCCTATAGCATTGAGATAGCCCTTTCATCCTCATACTCAATAAACTCCAGTGATTCCATATTTCCTTTAGGATCAAATATTAAATCACTTGTTTGGCATTAAAAGTCTTTCACAGACTACTTCCTACCTTTCCAGCCTTTCTTACTATTTATTTGCCTCCATGTATTCTATAATTCAATGAAACTGATCTTGTTTTTTTTTTTCCTCACGCAGAATCAAAAACAACACTCAATTGCCCAGGTCTATGCCCTTTTTAGCCACTCAATGCCTGAAATTTTCTCCCTCCTTTCCTCCAACTTCTGGCTTTCTTCAAAATTCAGATCAAGGAGGTAGAGTCAAGATGGCAGTGTAGAGGAAGCAAAAGTTCAGACCTCTGAAAATGCTTCCTTACCAATTATAAACTAAATGCTACTAGAGAACTGAAAATCAAACCTGACAGCAAGACAGTCAAGGAACCCTCCTGCTGGACTCAACTTAGAAGGTACTCCCCACAAAAGCCTGAATTTGAGAACACTCGGGTATAAGGGGAAGGAAGAAGGAAGGTCCCAGGACCCCTACCCCACCTAGAGCTCTAAACCTCCAGTGGGAGCTGGAACATCTGGGCAGGCAAAGGTGCTGGAATGGAGGGAGTACTTTGCTGGCAAAGGTGTGCCAGGCTCAGAGCATCAAAAACAGGTGGTGGGGAAGCAGCAAGAGAAGGAGCTCAGAACAGGCAACCTCGTTGCAGCAGGGGAGAACCTCCATATTGCTCCCCCCTTCCAGGAGGTTTTGGCCTCAGGGCACATCCAACCCAACCTAGCTGGCCTTAATCCAATCAAAATTTTCAGAGGGCAGGGAAGCTCAAGCTCCAACACCCCTTCTACACAGACTGCACTGAGAGATTTTCTGACAGAAAAATCCCCCAAAGGAAAAAAAAAAAGAGAGGAGCAAGAGCACAGACAAAAGCAGGAAGTAAAGAAGGGGTAAATATGAGCAAATAAGAGAAAAAGAAAAAAGAAATTACAATCGACAGCTTCTATACAGGCAATGAACAAAGAGCAAATGGAACAGAGAAAGAGGAAGGAATACCAAGCAATAAAACAGAAAACACAGTGAATTAGATACAGGTTTTGGAAGAACTCAAAATAAAATTCAAAACACAATTAAGAGAGGCCAAAGACAACTGGGAAAAGAACTTTAAATGTAAGATAAGTCATCTGGAAACAGAAAACAGTGTCTTGAAAGCCAAAATCAATCAGCTTGAAATGAGACAAAGGAGATGAAAGATCAGAAGAAGAAGGATGACCAAAAAGCCAAGGATGAAATTCAGTCTTTAAAATCAAGACTACAAAACTAGAAGCAATCAAATTCATAAGGCAGCAGGACACTATAAATCAAAATCAAAAGAATGAAAGAATTGAGGAAAATATGAAGCACCTCATTCACAAAACAGAAGATTTAGAAAATCGTTCAAGGAGAGACAACTTTAGAATCATTGGTCTACTAGAAGACCATGACAAAAGAAAAAGCCTGGATATCATACTACAGGAAATTATTCAAGAAAACTGCCTTGATATTCTAGAACAAGAGGGAAAAGTAGATATTGAAAGAATCCACAGATCACCTCCTGTACTGAATCCCCAACTGACAATACTCAGGAATGCTGTAGCCAAATTCAAGAACTATCAGACCAAGGAAAAAAGATTACAAGCTGCTAAGGAAAAGTCATTCAGATACTATGGAACCACAGTGAGGATAACACAGAATCTAGCTGCATCTACACTGAAGGACCAAAAGGCATGGAATATGATATTCTGAAAAACAAGGGAATTAGGTCTACAACCAAGAATCAATTACCCAGAAAAACTGACTACATTCATACAGGGGAAAGTATGGCCATTCAACAAAATAGAAAAACTCCAAGCATTTGTAAAAAAAAAAAAGACCAGACCTGAACAGAAAATTTGATGCCCAGGCACAGAACTCAAGAGAATCATCAAAAGGTAATTAAGAAAAGGGGAAAAAAGAAAAACAAATAAACAAAACTTTTTTTGAGAAACCCAATAAGTTAGAATATGTATCCTATAAGAAAAAAAGTCATTGGTAACTCTTAAAAATTGACATTATCACCTGGGCAGCTGGAAGAATTACACTTAGAGGGAACAGTGATAAACTGTATAGGATTAAATGCCAAGACATAAATAGGTATATAGATATATGTATGCATAAATACATATATGTATATATACAAATAAAGCTTTAAAAAAGAGGTTAATACTAAAAGAAATGAGAAAAGAAACAAAAGGGGTTAAATTTATATGTCACAAAAAAGCTCATGGTGGGAAGGGGGAGGACATCAATACACTGAAAGGGTAAAGATACTCAACTCCTACGTGCATTGAAATTGACTAAAAGAGGGAAGAACAAGCAAATACATTGGGGCAGAGATTTGATTTGTGCCCTATAGGGAAGTAGAAGGGTAAAAAAATGGACTGGTGGGGAGGAAAGCAGTACAAGGGAGGGAGAGGGTGGGGGGAAGTATAAAAAGACTGTAAAGAGAATAAGAAAGGAGGGGGGTAGAAAGGGAAGTAAAATAAGAGTGGGAATTAGGGGGACTGATTAAAAACAAAACATTGGTGTAGAAGGAAATAGTGAAAGAAGAAAAGGCGGGACTAGGAGTAGAAATCAAAATGCTGGGAAATACACAGCTAGTAATCATAACTCTCAATGTGAATAGAATGAACTCACCCAAAAAACACAAGCGAATATCAGGGTGTATTAGAAACCAAAACCCTACCATATGCTGTCTACAAGAAATACACATGAGGAAGGTAGATACACATAGGGTAAAAGTAAGAGGATAGAGCCAAATCTATTGGGCATCAACTGATAAAAAGAAGGCAAGAGTCACAATCATGATATCTGACAAAGCCAATGTAAAAATAGATCTAGTTAAAAGAGATAGGGAAGGTAATTACATCCTGATAAAAGGTAGTATTGACAATGAGGAAATATCAGTACTCAACATGTATGCACCAAATGTCATAGCATCCAAATTTCTAAAGGATAAACTAGTGGAGCTCAAAGAAAAAATAGATACAAAAAATATACTAGTGAGAGACCTGAACCTTCCTCTATTGGAACTAGATAAATTAAACCAAAAAATAAATAAGATAGAGGTAAGAAAAGTAGATGAAATCTTAGAAAAATTAGAGGTAGAAGATATGTGGAGAAAAATAAATAGGGACAAAAATGAATACACCTTCTTTTCATCCACATGGTGCATTCACAAAGAATGACCATGTACTAGGACATAAAACATTGCAAACAAATTCAAAAGAGCAGAAATAATAAGTGCAACCTTCTCAGATCACAATGCAATGAAGATAACAATTAGTAAGGGTACATGAGAGGCAAATCAGAAATTAATTGGAAACTAAAAAATTTTATTCTCCAAAATCGGTTAGTTAAAGAACAAATCATAGAAACAATTAATAATTTCATTGAAGAAAATAACAATGATGAGACATTCTTTCTAAATCTTTGGGATGCAGCCAAAGCAGTACTCAAGGGAAAATTTATATCCTTGAGTTCATATATTAACAAATTAGGGAGGGCAGAGGTCAATTAATTGGGCATGCAAATTAAAAAAATAAAAAGTGAACAAATTAAAAATCCTCAGATGAAAACTAAATTAGAGATACTAAAAATCAAAGGAGAAATTAATAAACTTGAAAGTCAAAGAACTATTGATTTAATAAATAAGAATAGAAGCCGGTACTTTGAAAAAGCAAATAAAATAGACAAAGTACTGGTCAATCTAATTTAAATAAGGAAAGAAGAAAACCAAATTGACAGTAACCAAGATGAAAAGGGAAAGTTCACCTCTAATAAAGTAGAAATTAAGGCAATCATTAAAAACTATTATGCCAAATTACATGGCAACAAATACGGCAATCTAGGTGATATGGATGAATATGTACAAAAATACAAATTGCCTAGACTAACAGAGGAAGAAATAGATTACCTAAACAACCCCATATCAAAAAAAGAAATTGAATAAGACATTGTAGAACTCCCTAAGGAAAAAACCCAGGTCCAGAAGGATTCACAAATGAATTCTATCAAACATTCAAAGAACAACTAATCCCAATATTATACAAACTATTTGACGGAATAAGCAAAGAAGGAGTTCTACCAAATTTTACAACACAAATATGCTATTGATTCCAAAGCCAGGCAGGTCAAAAATAAAGAAAGAAAACTATAGACCAATCTCCTTAATGAATATAGATGCAAAAATCTTAAATAGGATACTAGCAAAAAGACTCCAGCAAGTGATCAGGAGAGTTATTTACTATGACCAGGTAGGATTCATACCAGGAATGCAAGGATGGTTCAATATTAGGAAAACCATCCACATAATTGACCATATTAACAAGCAAACCAACAAAAATTACATGACTATTTCAACAGATAAAGAAAAAGCCTTTGACAAAATACAACAGTCATTCCTATTGAAAACACTTGAAAGTATAGGAATAGAAGGGCCTTTCCTAAAAATAATAAATAGTATATATCTAAAACCATCATCAAACATCATTTGCAATGGGGATAAACTAGAAGCCTTCACAATAAGATCAGGAGTGAAACAAGGATGCCCATTATCACCTCTATTATTTAATATTGTACTAGAAACACTAGCAGTCACAATTAGAGAAGAAAAAGAAATTGAAGGTTTTAAAATAGGCAATGAGTAGAGCAAGCTGTCACTCTTTGCAGATGATATGACGGTCTAGTTACAGAATCCTAGAAAATCAACCAAAAAGCTAGTCAAAATAATCAACAACTTTAGCAAAGTTGCAGGATGCAAAATAAACCCACAAAAGTAATCAGCATTTCTATATATCTCCAACATATCTCAGCAGCAAAAATTAGAAAGAAAAATTCCATTTAAAATCACCCTAGACAATATAAAATACTTAGGAATCTATCTACCAAGAAAAACACAGGAACTATATGACTACAACTACAAAACACTCTCCACACAATTAAAACTAGATCTAAACAATTGCAAAAACTGTAACTGCTCGTGGGTAGGATGAGCTAACATAATAAAAATGACCATCCTACCCAAACTTATATATTTATTTAGTGCCATACCCATGAAACTACCAAAAAATGTTTTTATTGAATTGGAAAAAAAACATAACAAAGTTCATTTGGAAGAACAAAAGATCAAGGATATCCAGGGAAATCATGAAAAAAAAATGTGAAGGAAGGAGGCCTTGCAGTACCAGATCTCAAACCATACTATAAAGCAGTGGTCATCAAAACAATTTGGTACTGGCTAAGAGATAGAAAGGAGGAACAGTGGAATAGATTTGGGGTAAGTGACCTCAGCAACACAGTCTACGATAAGCCCAAAGATCCCAGCTTTTGGGACCAAAATCCTCTATTTGATAAAAACTGCTGGGAAAATTGGAAGACAATGTGGGAGAGATTAGGTTTGGATCAACACCTCACACCCTACACCAAGATAAATTCAGAATGAGTGAATGACTTGAATATAAAGAAGGAAACTATAAGCAAATTAGGTGAACACAGAATAATATACATGTCAGATCTTTGGGAAGGGAAAGACTTTAAAAAACCAAGCAAGAGCTAGAAAAAATCACAAAATATAAAATAAATAATTTTGATTACATCAAATTAAAAAGAGTTTGTACAAACAAAACCAATGCAACCAAAATTAGAAGGGAAGTAACAAATTGGAAAACAATCTTCACAACAAAAACCTCTGACAAAGATTTATAAAGAGCTAAATCAATTGTACAAAAAATCAAGCCATTCTCCAATTGATAAATGGGCAAGGGACATGAATAGGCAATTTTTAGTTAAAGAAATCAAAACTATTAATAAGCACATGAAAAAGTGTTCTAAATCTCTTATAATCAGAGAGGTACAAATCAAAACAACTCTGAGGTATCACTTCACACCTAGCAGATTGGCTAACATGACAGCAAAGGAAAGTAATGAATGCTGGAGGGGGTGTGGCAATGTTGAGACAATAATACATTGCTGGTGGGGTTGTGAATTAATCCAACCCTTGTGGAGGGCAATTTGCAACTATGCCCAAACGGCGCTAAAAGACTGCCTGCCCTTTGATCCAGCCACAGCACTGCTAGGTTTATATCCCAAAGAGATAATTAGGAAAAGACTTGTACAAGAATATTCATAGCTGTTCTCTTTGTGGTGGCAAAAAATTGGAAAACAAGGGGATGCCCTTCAATTGGGGAATGGCTGAACAAATTGTGGTATATGTTGGTGATGGAATACTATTGTGCTAAAAGGAATAATAAGGTGGAGGAATTCCATGGGAACTGGAACACTTTCCAGGAATTGATGCAGAGTGAAAGGAGCACAACTAGGAGAACTTTGTACACAGAGACTGATACACTGTGGTACAATCAAATGTTATGGACTTCTCTATTAGTGGCAATGCAGTGATCTGAACAACTTAGAAGGATCTATGAGAAAAACCACTTTCCACATTCAGAGGGAAAGCTGTGGGTGTAGAAACACAGAAGAAAAAACAACTGTTTGAATACATGGGTTGGGGGGATATGGTTGGGGATGTAGACTCTAAATGAAGGTCCTAATGAAAACACCAACAACAATATGGAAATAGGTTTTGACCATAGATACATGTAATACCCAGTGAAATTGTGCGTCAGTTACGGGAAGGCTGAGTGGAGGGGAAGGAGGGAAATAATATGATTCTTATAACCAAGGAACAATGTTCTAAATTGACTAAATAAATTTAAATTAAAAAAAAAACTCAGTTCAAATTCAACAAGAGGTTACTCTCAAACACTCTTAAGATTGGTACCTACCCTTGATATTACCTTCAATTATATGTCTCCAATGTATAATTTTTGCATTTTATCTCACTCCTCACTCCTCATCCCATAAAAATATTGTTGATTGGTTTTTGTCCTTCATACTCGAAGAGAAGAAAAATAGTATCACTATATCAAGTTCAATGTATAGTGTGTCTTAACTGTGGCTGATAAGAGCAAAATGAGCTCAGAAGACCCTACTTCAGACACTGTGTCCAAAGAGCCTATATGAGTATTTGGGATGGAGATGTCTCTAAATTTTTATATCTCACATTTCTTTTGAGCTACTACTATTCTACTTTGTTCATAGAGCACAGCACATCTTTGATGCAGGCA
This sequence comes from Monodelphis domestica, assembly GCF_027887165.1. NCBI lineage: Eukaryota > Metazoa > Chordata > Mammalia > Didelphimorphia > Didelphidae > Monodelphis > Monodelphis domestica. The sequence continues at coordinate 268,130,578 of NC_077227.1, forward strand.
GACCATGTTGGACAGTACTGTGCCAGTGTCTCCTATATCTATATCCTATATAGATATATCCTATATATATACACCTATATCCTATATCACAGTTCTTCAGAGAAACTCTGAGAATCTGAGAAGATATCATTTCTTATCTCCATGTGAGTATTTGTGTTGTGTGAGCTCTTTATAAAATACTCTTTTAGGCAAGCTTACATTTGGCAGTCAATGTGTCCAGCTCATCAGAGTTGCACTCCACAGTAAAATCTAAATGCTTGGCAGTTCAGCTCCAGAAAGAACCTCAGTATCTGGTATTATGTCTTGCCAGGTGATCATCAGAATCTTTTAAAGACAATTCGAATGGAAGTGATTTAGTTTCCCAGCATGGTACTGATACATTGTCAAGGTTTCATAGGCATACAACAATAAGAAGTGCACAATGCTCTGTAGACCTTCAGTTTGGTGGGCAGCCCAAACTTCTCTTCCATTAAATTATAAACTTCAGGGCAAAAAAAAAATTATTGCCATGTTTTATATTTCCTACAACAAACCTTAAAATAACACTTCAAAACAAATACCAGAGTGACAGAGCCAACAAGAGACAAAGTGAAGCAATTTTCCTGCAGAAAACAACTTGGAAAGTAGGCAGAGAGGGTTTGGTTCATTGTGGTGAGAGCGGAGAGCACCCTGTAGCAAGTCTATACAGCCGACAGCAAAGCTGCACCAAGGAGTACAAGCACAAACCATTAGCAAGATCCTCCCCCCACCTCTACTATTTCACAGTCTGAACCTGGGCCTAAGCCATTGGCAGAGCACCTGTACACCCATCCCTTAAAGTTCTAAACCCTAGCACAAGTCTACAGTGAAGACCCAAGGCCTGGTACAAGGTATTCCATGGTGTATCTGACTGATGTAAACCTAAGGGGAGACTGAGAATCTCTGCCCTAGACTTGGTGTAGTGAAGCACCAAGCCCCAGTGCAGGGATAGCTACTGTGCACCTGGTTGGTATAGTTGCAGAATGAGGCTTAGAGCCCCTGCCCAAGTCCAAGATAAGGCCCCAAACCCCGCCACAAGGCAGTCCACAGTACACCAAGCTTGTATAATACCAAAAGGATACTCAAAGCCCCTGATCAAGCCAGAAGTGAGGCTCTGAGTCCCAGGACACAATAGTTAACTGGGCTCTTAGCCCTACAAATCATCAATAATCCCTGGAGGAAGTTAAATAGCAGTATGAGGTAGCTTTCAGATCTCTCATCCCACTGGCCATCATACTACCTTGGAAGAATCAAAACGTGCAGAAACTGAAAATTAGAACTGAGGGTATCAGCAAGGAAAAACCAAAGTTTAAGAGATTGCCCCTTCTACCCAGAAAACAGATTCTACTTTAAGATAAAAATAAAAATAAACAAATGCCAGGAAAATAAGCAAACACCCAAAGTTTAACCATAGAAACAAGACACAGTCTCAGAGGGGAGATGAAAAGATCAAAAAGTGAGATCAAAGCAGCTACACACAAAACTTCAAAGAAAAATTGGAACTGATCTCAGCCTCTGGAAGAACTCAAAAAGATTTCAAATATCAAATAAGAGAGGCAGAGAAAAAAATGAAGAAGAAAATGAAAGTGTTACAAGAAGCAAATAACACCTTTAAAAATCAGAATTGGACAAATGGAAAGAGGATTCAAAAGTTTACTGAAGAAAATTATGTCTTAAAAATTAGAACTGGGCAAGTTGAAGCTAATGACTTCATGAGATATTAAGAAAACACTAAAATCAAATCAAAAGAATGAAAAAATAGAAGAAAATATAAAATCTCTCAAAACAGCAAGAATTAATAAAGCAAAATCAAAAGATTGACAAAATAGAAGGAAACATGAACTATCTTACTGAGAAGATGACTGACAAAAAAAAACACGTCAAGAAGAAACAATTTGAGAATCATTGGTCTACCTGAAAACCCAGAAATAAACAGAAACCTTGACATCATACTACAAGAAATTATCCAAGAAAACTTCCCTGATGTTGTTGAACAAGTGGGCAAAATAGACATCAAAAGAGTTCATAGAGCACCCTCTACACTAAATCCTCAAAAGACAACTCCCAGGAATGTGATCACCAACTTTAAGAGCTTTGAAGCTAAGGAGAAAATTCTACAAGAAGCCAAAAAAAGACAATTCAGATATCAAGGAGCACCAATCAGGATCACACAAGATCTGGCAGCTTCCACACTAAAGAACCACAAGGCTTGGAATATGATATTCAGAAAGGCAAGAGAATTTGGTCTTCAACCAAGGATCACCTACCCATCAAAACTGACTATATACTTCCAGGGAAAGTTTGGGCATTCAACAAAATAGAAGATTTCCAAGCATTTGTAAAGAAAAGACCAGAACTAAGTGGAAAGTTTGATATCCAAACACAAAGATCAAGAGAAATATGAAAAGGTAAATAAGAAAGAGAGAGTAAAGAGGAGAAAATGTTTTTCTTTATTTAAATTTTATTCTTTAAGGACTTCAATAATATCAAATTGTTTATATTAATATATGGGAAAATATTATTTGTAACTCTCAAAAATTATATTCACTATTATAGTAATTAGAAGAATCATTCATAGGTAAAGATTGTGGTAATAAGTGGTCTAAGATAATGTGGGGGGGAAAAGAAAGGAAAAGGGAGGGGGGAATAGAAGATGGCACCAAGAGAAAATTGATGGAATAAGATAAATGGGATGATCTATATCACACAAAAAGGCATATGAGAAAGGGAGGGGAAGAATACTATTATAAGAAGGAGAGGAAGAGAGTGTTAATAGGAAATACTTAAACCTTACTCTCAGTGCATATGGAATCCTATCTTACTTTATAGAGAAGCAGAAGGGGAATAAGACAAGGGGAGAGGTAATAAAAAGGAGAAGTAAGTAAGGGGGTGACAACTAAAAGCAAAACACTTGTGAGGAGGGACAGAATGAAAAGAGAGAAAGAGCAGAATAAAAAGGAGAAAATCAGATGGAAGGGAGCACTGTGGATATGAATGGGATGAACTCACCCATAAACAGAAATAGATAGCAGAATAGATTAAAAACTAGCATTCTACAATATTTTGCTTACAAGAAATATATTCGAGATAGGGAGACATATGCAGAATAAAGGTAAGGAGCTGGAATAGAATTTATGCAATTCAGCTGAAGTAAAAAAAAAATCAGGAACAGCAATCATGATCTGATATAAAACTAAAACAAAAATAGATCTAACCTAAAGAGATAATTAAGGAGTTTACATCTTGATAAAAGGCACCATGGACAATAAAATAATACCAATACTAAGCATATGCACTAAATGGTAGAGCCTCCAATTTTTAAAAAGAGAAATTAAAAGTGGGGTGTGTGGGGGATCATGAATCATGTAACCATGGGAAAATATTCTAAATAAAAAATAACAAAAGAGAAATTAAATGAGCTACAGAAAGAAATAAACAACAAAACTATATCAGTGAGAGACCTCAACTTTTCCCTCTAGGAACTAGATTAATCTAACCAAAAAATAAACAAGAAAGAAATGAAGAAAGTGAATGAAATTTTAGAAAAGTGAGTTATCTCTGGAGAAGACTGAAGGGGAATAGAAAGGAATATACCTTCTTTTCAGCAGTAAATGACACTTACACAAAAACTAACCATGTATTAAGGCATAAAGACTTCACAACAAAATGTAGAAAAACAGAAATAATAAATATATTTTTCAGATCATAATGCAATAAAAATTATAATCAATAAATGTCCATGGAAAGGCAAATTAAAAATTCACTAGAAACTAAATAACCTAATTCTAAAAAAAGAGATGGGCCAAGAACAAATTATAGAAATAATCAATAATTTCATTTACGAGAATGACAATGAGGAGACAACATATCAAAATTCATGGGATACAACCAAAGCAGTGTTTAGGAGAAAATGTATATCTCTAAATGTTTATATCAGTAAAATAGAGAAAAGGTAAATCAATGAATTGGGCATCCAACTAAAAAATTTTAAAAAGAACAAATAAAAATCCCCAATTAAAAATGAAATTGGAAATTCTAAAAATTAAAGGGGAAATTAATAAAAACTGAAAGTAAGAGAACCACTGAGTTAACAAATGAGGCTAGAAGTTGATTTTATGAAAAAAAAAACAAGTAAAGTAGATAGAGCATTGTTTAATATGATTTTAAAAAAGAAAGAAAAAACTCAAATTACCAGAATCAAAAATGAAAAAGGTAGATTCACTACCAATGAAGGGGAAATTGCAACAAACATTAGGGGATATTTTACCTAATTATATGCAAATAAATCTAATAATCTAAGTGAAATCCATATTTACAAAAATATAAATTGCTCAGATTAACAAAAGAAGAAATAAAATGCTTAAAGAATCCCATATCAGAAAAGAAATTGAAAAACCATCAATTAACTCCCTAAGAAAAGAAATCCCCAAGGCCAGATGGATTAACAAGTTTATTCTTTTAAGGAATAATTTAAGGAATAATTCCTACCAATAGCATATTAACTATTTGGGAAAATAGACATGAACAAATCCTATCAATTTCTTTTTCTGACACAATTATAATGCTGATACCTAAGCTAGGAAGAGCAAAATCAGAGAAAGGATATTACAGGTCAATTTCCTTAATGAATATAGATGCAAAGATTTTAAATAAAATATTAGGGAGGAGACTACAACAATATATCACAAGGATCATTCAGTATGACCAGGTAAGTTTTATACCAGGAACACAGGGCTGGTTTAATACTAGAAAAACTATTAGCATAATTGGCCATAACATTTTTTTAGAAACCTAACAGAAATCACATGATTATCTCAATAGATGCAGAAAAGACCTTTGATAAAATACAACACCCATTCCTATTAAAAATGCTAGAAAATATAGGAATAAATGGGTCTTTCCTTAAAATGATAAATACTTTCTATCTAAAACCATCAGCAAGTATCATCTGCAATGGATATAAACCTTCCCAATAAGAATGGGGTGAAGCAAGGATGCCCTTTATCAGCACTATTACTTAATTTAGTATTAGAAACGCTAGCTTTAACAATAAGAGGAAAAAAAGAAATTTAAGAAGACAATGAGAACATTCTTTGCAGATGATATGATTTTTTTTTTACTTTTTTACTTAGATAATCCTAGATAATCAAATAAAACACTAGTTGAAATAATAACTTTAACAGAGTTGCAGGATACAAAATAAACCCACATAAATAATCAGCATTTCAATATACCACCCACAAAAATCCAGGAACGAGAGATAGAAAGAGAAATTCCATTTAAAATAACTCTAGATAACATAAAATTCTTGGGAATCTATTTGTCATAACAAATTATATTAACACAATTACAAAATACTTTTTACATAAAGTCAGATCAAAACAATTAGAAAAATATTAATTACCCAGGGGTATATTGAGCTAATATAATAAAAGTGATAATTCTACCTAAATTAATTCATTTATTTAGTGCCATGTCAATCAAACTACCTCATACAATTGCAAAAAAAAATACTAACAAAAATCATCTGGAAGAACATAAGGTCAAGAGTATCAAGGGAATTAATTGGGGGGAAAGGGGAGAAGCGAAGGAAGGTAGCTTAGCAGTACCCGATTTCAAACTGTAGTATAAAACAGTAATCATCAAAACAAGCTGGTACTGGATAAGAAAAAGAATGGTGGATCAGTTAAATGGATTAGATAAAATATATACAGGAGTAGATGATCTTAGCAATCTAGAATCTGATAAATCTAAACATCTCAACTTTTAGAATAAGAATTCACTATTTGACAAAATTGCTAGGAAAACTGGAAATCCATTTGGCAGAAACTAGGTATAGACCAATATCTTATACCCTGTACCTGGATAAGGTCAAAATGGATATATAATTTAAACATAAAGAATTATACCATAAGTAATTTAGGGCCATATAGAATAGGTAACCAGTCAAATTGATGGAGAAGGAAAGAATTTATGACCAAACAAGAGATAGAGAACATTATGAGATATAAAATGAATAATTTTAATTACATTAAATTTAAAAAGGTTTGCACAAACAAAACAAATGTAACCAAGATTAGAAGGGAAACAACAAACTGGGAGGAAATTTTACAGCAAATTTCTCCTGAAAAAGATTTCATCTCTCAAATATAGAGAGAATGAAATCAAATTTAAAAGAATACAAGGCATTGTATTGACAAATGGTCAAAAGTTATGAATAAGCACTTTTCAGATGAAAAAATCAAAGTTGTCAATAATAAGATAAAAAAGTTCTAATTCATTCTTGATTCAAGAAATGGAAATTAAAGCAACCCTGATGTTCCACCTCCTGCCTATCAGGTTGACCAATATGATAGTAAAGGAAAATGATGTGTGGCAAAATTAGATCACTAATGCATTGTTGGAGTTGTGAACTGATCCAATCATTCTGGAGAGCAATTTGAAACTATGCCCAAAATACTATAAAACAGACCTTTGATCTGGTAATGCCACTAATAGGTCTGTCCCCAAAGAGATTTTTAAAAAGAGGGCAAGATAAACCTACTTGTAATACAAAGATATTTGGAGCAGCTCTTGAGGAATGACTGAACAAATTGTGACATATGATGGAATACTATTGTGCTATAAGAAATTATGTGCAGGTTGAGTTCAGAAAAACCTGGAAAAACCTACTTCAACTGATGCAGAGTGAAATAAGCAGAATAAGGAGAACACTGTACACGGTTAATAGCAATACTGTACAATGATTAACTTGTGAAAGATTTAGCTACTCTCAGTAATACATGATCTAGGATGAGTCCAAAGGACTTATGAGTAAGAGTGTTATACACTTTCAGAGAAAGCCCTATTGTAATCTGAATACAGATCAATGCACAATATTTTCCACTTTAGTTTTTTTGAGTTTTTATTTCAGAGTTTGTTTTCTATATATCTATGAATATTCTCTTATAATTGGCTAAAAAATGTTTTTAAAGATTATTGGCAGGGACAGCTAGATGGTTCAGTGAATTGAGAGCCAGGCCTAGGGATAGGAGGTCCTAGGTTCAAATCTGGCCTCAGATACTTTCCAGCTGTGTGACCCTGGACAAGTCACTTAACCCCCATTGCCTAGCCATTACCACCCTTCTATCTTGGAACTAACATATAGTATTGATTTTAAGAGAGAAGGTTAGGGTTTAAATTAAAAAAGAAAGAAGATTATTGGAAACAGTTCAGGCAAGAGATAAGAAGGCAAAACTAATCACATGAGTTCAGAAAAGGAGTCACATGAAAAATATGTCTCAAGATACAATAAAAAAGATTTAACACTCAAGAATGACAATAAAGTTGCAAACGTGGGTGAAGAAAAATGATGGTGCCCTTGAGAGAAGTAAATAAGTTTGACAGACAGATGGATTGGAAAGCAGAACTGAATTCTTCTCTGGACATGTGACACCTGAGAAGCCTATTGGATCTTATGTTTGAAATATCTAGTAAGCACTTAGTGATGGTAGATCAGAATTCTGGAGAGAGACTAGGGCAGGGTGTACAGCTTTGAGAAACATCTACATATAATCGTTGTTCAGTCACTTTTAATCATGTCTGACTCTTCATGACCTCATTTGGTGCTTTATTGACAGAGATACTGGAGTGGTTTGCTATTTCTTTCTCCAGCTCATTTTACAAAGGAAGATACTGAGTCAAACTAGCTGAAATCACTTGCCTAGAGTCACATAGCTAGTAAGTATCTGAGGCCAGATTTGAACTCAGGAAGATGAGTCTTCCTGATTCCAGACTTGGCACTCTGTTTAATGTGCCATCTAGCTGCAATAGATAGATAGATAGATAGATAGATAGATAGATAGATAGATAGATAGATAGATAGATAGATAGATAGATGGATGGATGGATGGATGGACAGTCAGATGGACAAATAGATAGAATATATATGTGTGTGTGTATATATATATATGTATATATATAATTAAGCCCATGTGAGCTGATGAGGTCATTGATAATTTCACCAGAAATCATTGGTGGCTGTCAGAGAAAGAAAACAGAAAAGAAGAAAGAAAGAAATGATAAAAATTTTTATAACCTATTAAGGCCAAAAAAGAAGGTTGATGTCATGGATAAAGGATTAGACTTAAAGACAAAAAAACTCTGGGTTTAAACCTAGATCAGGCATTTACAAACATTTACAAGCTTTACAATCATGGGCAGGTACCTTCTCCGTAATTTTTTTCTTTCTTTTTTTTTAAACCTTTACCTTCTGTCTTAGAATCAATTTTAAGTATTACCTATATGCCAGTAGAAGAGCAATAGGGACTGGGTAATTGGGGTTGAATAATTCTCTCAGAGTCACGCTGCTAGGAAGTGTGTGGGGGCAGATTTGAACCCAGGACTTTCATCTCCATACCTGGCTCTCGATCTGCTGAGCCACCTAGTTCTCCCTTTTCCATGCTTTTTCCAACTTTCTCTTTCCTCCTGTCAGTCTTCTAGTTTCCCTGGCTTCCTTCAAATCTCAACTAATATCCTCTCTTCTAAAAAGAGCCTTTCTCAATACCCCTTAATGCCTTCCCTTTGTTGACTATCTACAATTTATTCTTTATGGAGCTTGTTTGTATGTATCTGGTCTCTCCTATTAAACTGTGAGCTGCTCAAACACACACACACACACACACACACACACACACACACACACACACAAAAGATTTAACAACTGATTTGATGTTTGATATGAGAGAGAAATAAATTAAGGATCTGAGGAAGACTATGAGGTTGTAACTGGGAAGCTCATAAATGGGGTAAACGTATGGGGAGAAGATGACTTCTATTGTGGACATGTTCAAATGTCTATTTTTGGGACATCCATTTTGAAATGTCAGAGTCAGTCATGTATGAATAGAGCTCAGGAGAGAGACTAGGCCAGATGTAGGAATCAAATGCAGAATACATAAGAAACCCAAGGGAGCTGGATAAGTTCACCAAATGAGAGAGTAGAGAAAGAAAAAAAAAAGTCCCAGGATGGAATCTGGGGATATATAGTAGGGATACAATCTAGTTGATAATTCAGAAAAGGATGCCCCAAACACACTATGAAATAGATGAGAGAAGAATAAAGAAAGAGCAGACACAAAATCCTGAGAAAATAGCGTACAGGAGAAAACACCCTTAGAGAGAATGGTATAGAGGATTAATAGCCAGCAAGGAGTAGTAAGAGAAAGAAGGGAAAACCAGAAGGAAGCAGTCATGGAAGCCCAGAGAAAAATTAGAGGTAGTCAACAGTGTCAAAAGCTTAAGAGACTTTGTTGAAAAGGATTAAAAATTAGGGGGAAATCACCAAATGCGGAATATTAAGAGATTGTCAGTAAATTTGGAGAGGGCAATTTCAGTTGAGTTTAGAAATCAGATTTCAAAGGTTTGAGGAGCAAGAATAGAAACCCTGAATTTGAGCAGCTTTTTCTAGGAGTTTGTCTATGAAAGGGTGAAAAGATATAGGGCATCATAATGGAATGGCATATTCAAGTCAGAGGGTTTTTTTAGCATAAGGAAAACCTGGGATGGAAGAAGTCCTTCTCTATGCTACACTTGTCTTTCTCTTTGCCATCTCCAAAATTTATCTAATAAAACATAATTATGAATGCTTCCATCACTGGGATCCCATTTCATTGTTGAGTCATTTCTTTCAGTCATGTCTGGCTCTTCTGTGACCCCATTTGGGATCTTCTAAGCAAAGATACTGGAATGGCTTGCCATTTCCATCCCCAATTCACCATACAGATGAAGAAATGAAGAGTCTGAAGCTGAATTTGAACTTAGTTCTTTGTAACTCCAGGCTCAGAGCTCTATCTACTATGCTGTCTAACTGCTCCATTTACCAGTCCTTCATTACAGTAGAGGAATTGGGTAGCCACTTGAGTTTATAGAGTAGAAGAGTAATGTGATCAAATGTGCTTTCACAGATACACAGAGGGGAAACTGGAATGGGGAGAGATTTGGGGTAGGAAAATCAGTTCAAAGACCATTATGAAAATCTAAGCAAGAAATGATCAAATCCTGAAATAACATAGTGATTGTATGCAAATATAATGGGTCATAGAGGAGAGATGCTATGGAGGTAGACATGACAAGATTTGGTGACTAATTGGATACTGAAATAAGAGTGAGGAGTCAAGATAATGAATATAGTGATAATGACCAGGGTGAAAACTTTAAGATGATGAACATGAGAGACTGAAAGGATGGTGGTGCTTTCAACAGAAATAGAGAAGTAAGAAAGAAGAGTAGATCTATGGAGAAGGTAATAATTCCCATCTGGGGCATTTTGAGTTTGTGATGTCTCTGGGACATTTTGAAATGTGCAATAGGCAGCTGATGGTATGGGACTGGAGCTCAAGGGAAAAACTGGCAACAGATATATAGATTGGTGAGTCATCCGCATAGAGATAATAATTAAACCCATGAGACTTGATAGGGTTTCCAAAAACAAAATGTAATGGGAGCAGATTGCACTGGACAAGGCCTTCGGGAATACCCATAGTTAAAGAAATGATATAGATGACAAGCCAACAAGGAGTAGTAAGAGAAATAGAAGAGAAAACCAGATGGAGGAGAATCATGGAAGCCCAGAAAAACATAGAAGGCAGTCAGTAGTGTTAAATGTGTCCAAGAGGTCGTTTTGGATGAGGACAGAAGAAAGGCCATCAAATTTGGCAATTGATCATTGGTAATTCTGGGAAGAGCATTTTTAATTGAGTGTTTTGGACAGAAGCTTTGTGGAAAATGGATAATGAGAGAGTGAGAGGAAAGGAAGTGGAGGCATCAAGTAGAGGTTACTTTTTCTACAAAGACTGGTGGGAATTGGTCTGTATGTATGAAATGTTTTTGGTTTTGTCAAGTAAGAAGGTAGATAAGAGTTCACCTTCCGTAGTGCGTCGCGTCTACTTTGTCTACTTTAACCCAGTCGCGGAGCCAGCGGTCGGATCCCCTCGATCGAATCCAAACGCCAGAACACCTGGCTGGGGAGGAGGCACTGTAAAAGAAGGACCGGCGGAGAAGGTGGACCGAGCGAATCCAACTCTTTGAGCATCTGGCGGGGGAGGCATCGCGTTGAAAGGGACCGCCCGAGAAGGGATACTTGAAAGAGAAAAATGCCAGTTCAGTTGCTTAATCGAGTTTTCATCCACGTGCTACAGAGACCTCCTTGTAGGCATCCAGCTTTCATCATGCCTATTCGATTTCTGGGTATTTCACCTCGGCAAGTACTATCTGATGCCAACTTTCATTCTGTATCTTTTTCTGATATAGAGCATCCACGAGTACTGATTACAGGGGGTCTTGGACAACTTGGAGTGGGACTTGCTAAACTATTGAGGAAACGATTTGGAAAGGGCAATGTGATCTTGTCTGACATTAAGAAACCTCCTGATCATGTTTTCCACAGTGGGCCATTTGTTTATTCTGATATCTTGGATTATAAGAACCTTCGGGAAATAGTGGTAAACAATTGAATCACATGGCTCTTTCATTATAGTGCCCTGCTAAGTGCTGTTGGAGAAGCAAATGTCCCTTTGGCAAGGGCTGTAAATATTACTGGTTTGCATAACCTTCTGGACATTGCAGCAGAGCACAGTTTGCGACTCTTTGTGCCTAGCACTATTGGTGCTTTTGGTCCTTCTTCTCCTCGGAATCCAACCCCTGATCTCTGTATCCAGAGACCTAGAACTATCTATGGAGTGTCCAAGGTTCATGCAGAGCTCATGGGAGAATATTATCATCACCGGTATGGTTTAGATTTCCGGTGCTTGAGGTATCCTGGAATCATTTCTGCTGACTCCCAACCTGGTGGAGGAACGACAGATTATGCAGTTCAGATTTTCCACGATGCTATTAAAAATGGCAAGTTTCAATGTAACCTGAAATCAGACCCGCGGCTTCCTATGATGTACATCGATGATTGCCTTAGAGCTACACTGGAAATCATGGAAGCTTCTGCAGATTCTCTCCCCATGAGGACTTACAACATCAGTGCCATGAGCTTTACCCCCGAGGAGCTGGCACAAGAAGTTGTCAAGCATGTACCCGAGCTCCAGGTCACATACAATGTAGATCCAGTTCGCCAGGCCATAGCTGACAGTTGGCCAATGAATTTTGATGATACCAATGCTCGGAAGGATTGGGGATGGAAACACGACTATGATCTTCCTGAACTGGTGACAACTATGTTCAATTTCCACGCCTCAGAATCCAGAGTTGCTCATGCCAGTTAACCAAATGGTTCTTGTATCTTTGGGGGAATGTGAAAGAGAGATTCTGAAATTAGTTTATCATGTTATAAATCTAGTATTGCTACTTGTACATTATTTGGACTGAAGGATTATTGTTGCCCCTTGAGTTTGACAGCAGCTCACACACCTGTCAGGAAACTTCTCAAACTGATCTCACAATACTTTTAAAACAAAGATTCTTAATCTTTGAGTGTGTCACAGTTCCCTCTAACAGTCCATTTAATCCTATGATCCATCCTCTGTCATAATTCTGTTTTTAAATGCATAAAATAAAATACATAAGAATTAAAAGGAAAAAAAAAAAGAAGGTAGATAAAATGTTGTCCTGGAGTTAGGAAAGACCTGGGCTCAAATCCAACCTGACACTAGCTGTGGAAACTTTAAGATGATGAACATGAGAGACTGAAAGAATGATGGTGCTTTCAACAGAAATAGAAATAGACATATCACTTAACCTCTGCTTACCTCAGTTTCCTCAACTGTGAAATAGGGATAACAATAGAATCTATCACTCAAGGTTATTGTGAGGATCAAATAAAGTGTTTAGCACCATGCCTGCCACATAGTAGGTGCTATAAAAGTACTTTTTTTACTTCTTTTTTATGATGTCATTTATTTCTTCCAGGTATTCTTATAATTTCTTGTGCCCAAGTCATTTTGCCTCCCTCTAAGTCTCTGCTTGAAGTTATTAGGAAATTATTTTCTTCTTCTGGGTTTATTATTTGGAAATTTCTGGATCATTATATTTCTTTAGAGTGTTGGATATCTTCTTTAAATTACTCATACTTTAGCTTCCATTCCTAACTTGGGATGTTGTGTCAGGTCCAGGCTTTATCCTCAACTATATTCTTGAATACAAAGATCTGGTTCAGTTTGGTCTTTATCTTCCTTCCCTTTAGGTTTTTGTGATCAGAGCACTGGCAGCAGAATTATTGAATTTCTGTCATCTTCTCTCTTTACTGATGCTTTCTTCATGGGAGAGGTAAGCAGTATGCCCAATTCTTCCCCCCACCCTCCAGATCAAGGGATTACTACTACCTTTCTTCTAAGATTTTGATTGTCTAGACACTACCATGGGCTCCCTTCTCTCTTCTGGTGTCCCAAATGGGGAGCTACTGCTCCCTTCCTCCAAAAACTTCCCAGGGTTGTAGCTCCCTTCTATTTCTCCTGGGGACTTCCCCAAAGTGCTGCCTCTTCCATCTTTCTCTCCATCTCTCACAATTCTTTGATCAGGGTTATTATCTTCATCTTCATTGTTTAGGGGTACTGAAGCAAGCTTGTAGTCTGTTTACCCAAACTTGTATTGACTTCTCAGGAAGTATCCCTCTTTTAATGTCCACAAGTCCTGAATCTTTTTTATACATTTCTAGCATAGTTAAAGGAGGTTACTGATTTTTCTTTTCCAGCTTGTTGGTCATTATTCATTCTAATGTTTTGGAGGTTGTGGTTTTTTTTTTCATTTCTGGAATAAAAATTGAACAATTGGACTTCTCTACAGCCTTTCAGGTCAACAAGTCATCAACAAGCCTTTATTTGTTTATTTGTTTATTTAAAATTCTTACCTTCTGTCTTAGTATTGGTTCTATGATAGAAGAGCAGCAAGGGCTAGGCAATCAGGGTGAAGTGATTTGCCCAAGGTCACACAGCTAGGTTATATATAAGACCAGATTTGAACCCAAGTCCTCCTGACTTCAAGCCTGGAACTCTATCTATTATGCTACCAAATTGCCCTAAGCCTTTATTTTTTTTAATTAGATTTTATTTTTTATGAAAATCCACTTTTTCCCCTTTCTACCTAATCCCTTTCCCTATTAACAAAATAAGAAAAAACCAAGTATAGGTAAGGAAAATATTTTCATATTGGCCATATCATATATGTGTGTCTAACTGTATATACACATAGATATACACATATACAAACATATTATGATATATTTGTGTATGTACAAATAACCAGACTATATTCTGCTTAATTCTCTCCTGGGAGATGGATAGTAGCATGCTTCTCACCATGAGAATTCTGGAATTGTTGGTCATTGTCAAAATGCATCTATTTAGCATTTACTATGTCTCAGGCACCATGCTGACTGCTACAGTCATTTAACCAGAAGTTAGAAAAGTGCTTATTTTCTGTGAGATTCTTTGATGGTCCTAGTGATACAGATACTATTTTTTTTAACCCTTACCTTTCATCTTAGAATCATTAGTGTGTCTCATATCCAAGGCAGAAGAACGGTAAGTGCTAAACAACTGGGATGAAGTGACTTGCCCAGGGTCACCCAGCTAGGTAGTGTCTGAAGTCATTTTTGAACCCAGGTCTCTACACCTGGCTCTCAAAAAGCCACCCAATACAAATACTTAAAAAAAAAAATCAACCATAAAGTGGCTACTTCTCCCTAGAAGCTTACATCTACTGGGGGGGGGGGGACCTGCATAAAGATAAGTAAATGTAAAGTAATTTGATAAGAAAAATAATATTAATGAGGAGGAGATGTTAATGCTGGGGAGGAGGATCATAAAAGAAGTGGGCCTTGAAAAAAAAAAGATTCAGAGGGATAGAAAAGAGGAAAAAATGCATTCAGCATAAGAACAAGTATAAATTCATGAAGTTAAGAGATATGGTAATCATTTAGGGAACAGCTCTATAATAATTTGGTCTTTGGTTTTCTTTTCTAATCAATCAATGAAGATTTATTTTGCACCTACTATGAGTCAGTCACTGGACTAAGAGCTAGGAATACAAAAAGAGGCAAAAGACAACCCCTGTCCTCAAGGAACTTACTATCTCTTTTTTTTTAACCCTAATCTTCCATCCTAGAATCAATATTGTGTATTGTTGCCAAGGCAGAAGATGGGTAAGGGTTAGATGATGGGGGTTAAATGACTTTTCCAAGGCCACACAGGAAGAAAGTATCTGAGGTCAAGTTTGAACCCAGGACTTCCCATCTCTCTGCCTGGTTCTCAATCCATAGAGACACTTAGCTGTCCCAAGCTTACAGTCTAATGGAGGAAACAGCAAAAAAAAATATATATATATATATATACATATATATACTGTTAGCTATATAAGGAATGAATATAAAATAATTAAATAATGAACGCACTGGAATTAAGAGGGTTAATTTCTTATAGAAGGTGGGATTTTAATTGGAACTTAAGATGATACAAGTTGGTCAGTAGTTGGAACAGGAGAGAACATTTCTGATATGGGGGATAGCCAGAGAAAATGCCAGGAGCTGAGAGATGTAATGTCTTGTTCAGAGAAGAACATCAAGATCTGGAAATATGCTAAAAAGTAGAGGAACTAATTAAGCCTAATTTCAATGGACAGGATCAGGTAGGGAAACCACAGCAGCTCAACATCATCTAATAGCCTCACCAGGGTTTCTGGAGATGAGCCCAAGAACCCCCTCTCCGGGAAGATTCACCCTCCCCCTGCCCAGAGGGACACATGGAGAAAGAAATGGAACAATCTTATTGATCACAGGATGAGGCCATTTTCCAGCTATCCTAAGGTTAACAAACCATTCATCCAGTGAATTGGGCTTTCTTCTCCTACTAAGAAACAAGTGCTTGTTTCTCTTTGAAAAATTATCTTGTTTTATTAAGGGGAAAATGGTGATATGTCAGATAGACAAACCTAGGGCCAACTCTCTACAAAAATGGTAGGGAGACAAAACTTGTCTTCAGAATGCTCAAAATCTCCCTTTTGTTCACCATTTTCTCCCTTTCAGTAGCCTACTTTCCATTAGAAAACAAGACTTAATGCTCTGATCAATTAAGCAATTAATCAGTCAACAGTTATTGAGCTTCTATTCTGTGTCCATCTTTCAAGGACATTAAATTCTAAAATGAAAACAACCTGTATAAATGTAATTAGACACAAAATATACACAAATAAATAAGAGGTAAGTCAGAGGTGGGGTTGGAGGCCCACCAATAGGAGAGGGTAAAAATCAAAGAAAGCTTCATGTAAGAGGTGGCACTTGAGCTGAATTTTGAAGGGAAAAAAGATCTTTTCTTTCTTTCTTCCTTTTTCTCTTCCTTCCTTCCTTCCTTCCTTCCTTCCTCTCTTTCTTTTCTTCCTTAAACTCTGTCTTAGATTCAATATTGTATTGGTGTTCCAAGGAAGAAGAGCAGTAAGGGTTAGGCAATGGGGGGGCGGGGGGGGGGGACTTGCCAAGAGTCACACAGCTAGAAAGAGTCTGAGGCCAGTTTTGAAACCAGGACCTCTTGTGTCTGGGTCTGGCTCTCAATCCACTGAGCCACTCATCTACCCCTTGAAGCTATAGATTCTAAGGCAGCAGTGATTCAGTAGTTAGAGCACTGGGTCTGAAGTTAAGAAAATCTGAGTTCAAATCCTGTCTCAGACACTTCCTTGCTATATAACCTTGGGCACATCATTTAACCTCTGTATGCCTAAGAGGCAAATTGATGGCTCAGTAGACAGAGTCAGGTCTGGGGTCAGGATGACCTGAGTTCAAATTTAGCCTCAGACATTTCCTAGCTGTACGGCCCTGGGCAAGTCACTTAAACTCTGACTGTCTGAGAAAAAGACCCAATGGATCTAATGGAGAAGGGAACGGTAAACCACTCCAATATCTTTACCAAGAAAACTCCATGGATAGTTGAACAACAACCACCACAAGGGATTCAAAGAGACAGAGATGAGGAAGGACTTTATTCTAGGCATGAAAGACAGATCAAGCAAAGACTAAAGTGTCATGTGAGGGACAGTAAGTAGGCTGGAACATCAAGCAAAGAGGGTACTAAATAATACATGTGGAATGATGGTCTGTAAGCAGATTGTAAAGGGCTTCAAATGCCAAATGGAAGAGTTTAAATTTGATGCTTCCTGGCAAAAGGAACCACTGGGGCTTTTGGGGTAAGGGGTTAATGTGGTCAGATGCATGCTTTGCACATATCACTTGGGCATGTGTATGAGGATGGACTGGATTGGGGAGAGATTGCTTGCAGAAAGCCTAATTGTGAGGCCATGGCAACATTCTAAGTGAGTGGTGATTAGGGGCTATTATGAGAAGAAATAAGGGGGCAGATTGAAATATGTTGGGGGTAGGCACAGGGAAGAGTCAAAAAGAATTGACAACTGATTGGATCTGGGAGATAATTGAGAGGGAAGAGTTAAGGTCTATTCTAAGGTCATAAACATGCTTGACTGGAAATATGGTCATACCCTTGACAGAAATAGAAAAATTTGCAAGAGGGGTGTGGGATATGGGTAGGGAGGCAGAGAGGAAGGTCAAAGAGACAGTCTGTTATCATAGAAAGGACTCGATGTGAAAGCTTTAGTTTGTATCTCAATTCTCATGCTTATGAGCTAAGTGACCATAGGGAATTCACTCACTCTTTCTTTTTCTCAGTTTCCTCATCTGTAAAATAGGGATAATACTCATAGGACAAACATCACAGTCCTGTTACCAGAGCAATATTCTGTGCACTTACAGTCCCATATGACATGAGTCACTATCATAGATTAGTGCTTGTTCTGCCATTTCAGAAATCTAGCCATGAGGCTCCATTGTGTCTTTTTTTTTTAAACCCTTATCTTCTGTCCTAGTATCAGCTCTAAGACTGAATGGTAAGAGTTAGGCAGTTGGGGTTAAGTGATTTGACTGTGGTCACACAGATAAAAAGTGTCTGAGCCCAGATTTGAACTTAGAACCTCTAGATCTAGTGTTATACTCACTGAGCTACCTATCTGCCCCACTATTGTGTCTTGATCATTCTTTTCTTGCCTTTATTACCATTTTAGTCATCTACCATCATCGTCCTTCATTTCTTCTGTTATCAAAGTCTCCTACATGCTCTTTCTGCTTCTTGTCTCCAATCCAGCCTTCGTAAAATTGCCTGCATAGTCTTCTCTACTCAAAACATTTAGTAGATTCCTCTTTATGGAATGAATAAATTTTATTTTAAAAGTTTTCCTCATCTGACTCAACCTATGAATAGGGTGAATGACTAAGATGTTGGACCTGAAATCAGGAAAGACAAATTCAAATCCAGTCTCTTGCACTTATTCATTGTGTGACTTTTGACTTTGACTTCTGTTTGTCTCAGTTTCCGCAACTGTAAAATGGAGATAATAATACCACTTACTTCCCAAAGTTGTTGTGAGGATAAAATGAGGTCATGATTATGAAGTGTTTACATTGTTGTTGTGGTTGTTAATACTCATCACAAACTTTTAAACTTCAAACAAACTTGGCTACACACCATGGCTTGGTTCCTATCCTTGTTCTTGTCCTCTCCCATCTCCAAGGCTTTTTTTCATATCACTCCCTGGGCCTAAAATAGATTCCCACTTTCTTCTTAATCTGCTCCACCCCACCTAGTTGACCCATTAAAATATCTGCTTTCCTTCAAGGCCCAACTGAGCTGTTACATCATCTATGAAGTTTTCTCTGTTTCTCTCCACTGAAAGTGTTCTCTCCCTCAAATTTCTCAAGGGAACATTGTCTTGGCCTTGTCTTTGCACTTATCACATTCTCTTTTATAGTCTTGCTATTTAGGTATTTGTCTCACCCTCCCTAGGAGACTCCAAGCTCCTTGAGAATGAGGAAAGTTTTTTGTTTTAATTCATCTTTTTATCCTGGGTCCTGTAGGTAGTTGATGATTCATAAATAAATATTGGTAGAATTGAATTGAAGTTCAAGGAAACAAGTCAAATGTGCTGGAAGGTAAAGAAACTATCTTTTTTGTGTAAATTAGGAAATGAATTTTGTTTGGGAAAAGGAAAAACTTTGTTCAATAACCTCTTCTGACACTAAGAACCCTTACTTTAATCACATGACCTCAAACTTGACTTTGGAGTACCCTCAATTTAAGGAAATTATAAGAGTCAAGGATTTAGAACTAAAAAACCTAGACCAGGTTCTTGGTTTTATAATTACAAAAACTTAGTTCCAAAGAGGCTAAATGCTTAGCATAAGCTCTATTTCCAAAACTTTTGTCAGAAAGAAGAAAAGAAACAAGTATTGAGTGTCTAATACGCAAGAGGCACCATGCTAAGCACTTTATAAATATATTATCTCACAGAAAACTGAGGCAAACAGATCTACTCAAGATCACACATCTAGAGTATGAAGTCACATTTGAACTCCCATCTTCCTAACTCCAGGTTCAGAGTCCTATCCACTGTGCCACCTAGATGGAAGTAAGAGTTGTTCGGGGCACTGTAACTATGTTTATTTTTATAACATCAACTATTAATGCTATGGTACATGAAACAAATCCAACCAAACCACATAAGAAAGTTCTACTAGCTGTCTTAAGAAAATATAGTAATAAATTCTATGCCCTTCCCATTTAAACTTAGACCAGTCAACAGAACAAGAACAAATTCCATCTACTGAGTCCCTTTTCTCCAACATACACACAAATTTAATGTTATGTCCACTGTAAGAGTTATGGAATGCTCCAAGTGGGCATGTTTATTTTTTTTTAGTTTATAAGTTCTGTAAGGTCAGGAACCATGCCTATTTTAATGTTTTGCATAGTTGCCTTACCCAGTGTGGCTGTAAAATAAATGTTTAATGAATAGCAATTATCACCATCTGGGGACAATATTCCCAATTGCATGTGCCTTGCAAGTATAATATTCAGGGTATATAATGACACTGATATTTGTTCCATATATATTAAATTAATAAAATTAATGGGAAAATGAGAAATCTTACTGACTTTTCTTAGAGAAATGAGTTTTGGATCCCAGTGAATAATAGATCAAAGGGGAAGTCAATCATAAAGGCATCCACTAGAAAACAATGATGAACAAAGGATTTAATTCAATAGAAACTGGATCCTAAAAACTTTGTTGATAACTAGGGGAAACTAAGCTTATACCAAGAGGAAAAAGAAGTGTAGCTCTTGATCACCTTGATCAACTGTACAATGTTATCCTCTGATGATTACTCCAGGTCCATAGTATTCAAGGGTCATATAGAAGCATCCTTGTATAGTGGAAAGAGGTCTTGCTCTGGAATCAGAAGGTCTAAATTCACTCAAATCCTGCCCTTGGGCACTATTGGTGTAATGTGATTCCTATCAGAATAACTTAGTTTAGTTTCTTTGTATGTGAAATGAAAGGATTGGACTAAGTGGTTTTTTATGTTCCTTACAGTTCTAGATCTGTGAAGCTAAGATCCATCTCAATCCATACCTCATGCTCTTCCATTTCCACTGAATCTCCTTTACCAAGCTAGAGAAAAACATATTATCCCATGGCAAAGGACATTTACCAGACTGCAAAGCGAATGGCAAATAATTGAATCAAGTAATTCACCACCCATTTCCCAAAAGTTCCATTTTTCATGGCGCTTCTGCATTTCCTAGAATCTTCAACACAACAGGGAAGGAACAAAGACAGTTGTACTCAAACATAGGTCCATTGCAGAGATTAGCATCTGTAAGAATCCACTGTCTTCTGGAGTTAGGGAATGGAAAAGAGTTTGTTTGTTTGTTTTTTGTTTTGTTTTGTTTTGTTTTGTTTTTGTTTTGTTTCTTTTTTGCCAACTGTATGAACAACAAAGCCTCAATATCTTTAAAGTACTATGCCTTGGCAAGGCAACTCCAGAGCATTAGAGACAGACTTATTGCTTCTTGTGGAGACCTGGAGGAAGGCTGAAGAGAAAGTGTTCTATATTAACCTCTACGAGGGAGATCTAGTATTACTCTAATCTACAGGTATCTTTGTCAAGAAAACCCCATGGACAGCCTAATCCACAGAGTCATGAAGAGCCAGGTGTGACTAAATGAAGAACAAAAGTACCTATACATATAATCTATACCTTTTCCTATAATCTATACCAATACCTATAATCTGTCTATGCTTATACATGTAATTTTTCCTTCCCTTCTTCCTCTTTCTTCTCCTTTCCTTTCTTCTCCCTTTTCTTCTTCTTCCTCCTCCTCCTCCTCCTCCTTGTTTCTCTTCATCTTCCCCTCATCTCTATTTCATCCCTCCTGAGGTCTCTGTCTAATTTCCAAACTGAGTATGCTAAAAGCATACTTGTCTAACTATATTTCATGCTGAGACAACACTATCACCAGCTGAGCCCATACACTGGTCCCTGGAAGATACTTTTCCCAAAGAGAATGTGGCACTTGTACCTATACGACATGGTCCCCATTACACCCTTGCTCTCATTTTACATAAGATTAAAATTAGAAAGATAAAAAAAATGAATTTAGAATAGTCTAGATTCAAGACAGTAGAGAAATTCTGGGCTGTCCTTCTGCTAAACTGAAAAAAAAAATGTGTCTTAATTTGTCCTTCCTAGTTGGACTTGCTTACTCGTACATATCAGAGTTGCAAACTCCTGATTTACAAGTGACTCCTTCTCCTGAGACCATAATATAGCATATCTCCATGAGAAAGGAATGACACACTGTCTTCCTTTCTCCCCCAAACCTCCTTTGCCCCTTGGTTCCCAGGATATAAAATGTAGACAATTTTTATTTTCATTCTCTTCACATTTTATTTGATAAAGTTCAGATAGAAATTGTCTTGGGACAAGTTTTATTCTATTATTGTTCTTTTACATTTAACATTCAGCATATTCTTGTGCAAGTTGACAAAATAATCAACTTGGGGAGGATAACTGATTAAAATGTATCATCTTTTGTAGATTCGCTGATTCTTTATTGTTGTTTTTAAGTTGTATCCAACTTTTTGTGATCCTTTATGGGTTTTCTTAACAAAGATAGTGGAGTGATTTGACATTTCCTTTTCCAGTGTAGTAAGGCAAACAGAGGCTAAGTGGCTTGGCCAGGGTCAAACAGTTATTATCTAAGGTCATATTTGAACTCGGGTCTTTCTGACCCCAGGCCATTGTTATATCCAGTGAGCCTCCTTGCTGCCTCAAAGTTATCTTTAGGACAATTCAAGTAGTAGATTGGACAGCACAGATGATATTTACTCCATCCTGCTCCCACATGGTTTTGACTTATTCTATTTCTTTATATTTTGAAAGCTTTTCATTCCATTTAGTTTAGAAGTTTTGAATAATTTGGTTTGTGTATGCATGTGCAAGAATCAATGTTATGCCTGCACAATTGTGTGCCATCGTTTTGTCTGTGAGATTGCTTTAGTTTCAATATAATTTTTTTTTAATTCTGAAGGCTATGGGGGGGTATATGTGTAGTATGGCATTTTTTTATATGAAGGTAATTCGCTTCTAATATATAATTCTGGGTGCGTTATTGTCTTTTTCTAAAGTAGGTGCTAAATTTTTGGAATCTGCAGTACTATATTGCTGTTTCTACCATTTCCTTGAAAACATCTGCATTGATCACTACAGGCCCCTGTAGTTTCTGGTAGCAATGACCCAATATGTTTTGTTACCATGACCTCTTCAGTTACTTTAAACAAATTCTTTTGATGCAGCTATTCCTTTGATGCTTCTTTGCCAAGATATATTATTGGTTGAATTCAGTGGTGTGCTGGGGCCAGCTCAAGCAAGGTGTACAGATAGAAAATTGTTAAAATCTTGGTGTGAGCATTTATTCTTCAGAAATTATGCTACAAATCAGGGCTTGATTTTTTCTTTTATTAATTGTCTAAATTTAAGAATATAATGCCTATTAAACTTAAAAAGTGTGTCTTGGTGGCACAGCAAATAGAGTGGGACTTAGAATCATTAAGACCTGAGTTCAGATTCCTCCTTACCCCTGAGCAAGTTAATTAACTTCTGTTTGCCTCAGTTTCCTTATCTGTAAAATGGTAATAATAATAGCACCTACCTTTAAGGAGTGTTGTGAGGATCAAAAGAAATAGTAGTTATAAAGCACAACAAGGAGCATATACTAAGTGCTACATAAATGCTAGCTATTATTATTATTGTCTTACATACTTATTTCTAAGGATAGGGAGCTGATTGTTAAACATTTACTAGCTTGTTGTTAAACATATACTAGCACACCACCAGTTGAATTTATATAGAAATCATTCATAGATGGCCTTTTGGATCTAATCTTAGATTCCTTTTTTCATTTGATAGACCAAATCATCTCTATTTGATAGATCTGGTAGAATGTGGTTTTGATTGATCTTTTCTCTGTAAATTGGTATTTATCTCTTCATGATACATTTGAGTAAATCCTTAACCTGTATATCATATAGGCTGAGAATATTTATCAGTCCCCATCCTCCTTTTTGATGAGGAAATATTGATCTATTTTAATGATCTTGTGTTAAGAAGCCCTCTATTTTGCTAATATCATACAGCATTTTATTTAGATATTTTATAGATTTTTTGTCCATTTTATTCTTCTCAAAATGCACATTAAGAAGGTTATTACAAAAGTGTTGATTGTTCATCCTGTGGAGTTTTGATTTCACCATTATTATTTCCTCCTCTTTTATAGTGGAGATCAGAACGAAATTTTCATAGGATAAGTTGCGATCCTGCTATCATTCTTTTAGAATTAATATTATGTAAATTACTGGGGGTGGGCAGAGATAAAACAGCTACTCTTTGTTAAATAACTGAATAAGACTATTGGAATATAAGCACCATCATTGTTCACTCATTATCATCTTATTATTCTTACTATTACTATATTACATTATAGATTAAATAGGCACTTGTAGTCTGACCTGGAAAACAAATCGCCATTGACCCCACTGTTGAAAGAGAATATGTCCCAAGTCCCAAACAATTGACTTACACATGAAATTTTGGAGAAAAAAACTAGTTTTGAACTGCCTATGTGTGGTTTATAACCTGTCTGTCATAAATCACCATATTAGACAAGTCTTGGTTCAGAGACTAGAAATTAAGCAAGAATGGACTTCCCTTCTGAAGGAACATTTATGGAGAAGTGCTCTAAGCAGAGGCAGGAAGCCTGTTAAGTGGCTGCATTACTGGCTCATTTATTATTATCACCTCTTTATTTTTTCTGGCCGGTTTCTTTCTGTTTGGAATGTGTAATTGAAATAAAGTGAATTGTTCAGGTCCTGGCTTTCTCTTGTCATGGTAGAAGGTAGGACTGGATTTAAGTCAGTGGATCTTAATTTAAATCCTGCCTCTAATTACTATCTGTGTGATATTAGGCATGTCGAAATTCTGTCTAAATTCTCTGGGACTCAGTTTCCTCATTGTATAAGAGGTTGGACCAGATTATATCTGATGTCCCCACAAAGTCTAAATCTGTCGCCTTCTCTTCCAAAGGTGTATGAAACATGTAGAAAGTTAAGTTCTCATTGCTTAAAAGTAGAATAAAAAGGAGACACCTGGGTGTCTCAATGGATTGAGAGAGGAGGGATGTCCTGGGTTCAAAACTGATCTCAGATACTTCCTAGCTATGTGGTCCTGGGCAACTCACTTAACCCCCATTCCCTAGTCCTTACTGCTCTTCTGACTTAGAACCAATACACAGGATTAATTCTAAGATGGAAGGTAAAGGTTTAAAAAAGAAGTGGAATAAAAAAGCCTTACCAGAGAGGCAGCTGGGTAGCTCAGTGGATTGAGAGGCAGGCCTAGAGATGGGAAGTACTACTTTCAAATCTAGCCTCAGACACTTCCTAACTTTTTGGTCTTAGAGTCACTTAAATCACTTTGCCACTCTTCTGCCTTGGAACAGATACTTAGTATTGATTCTAGACAGAAGGTAACAATGTGTGTGTGATTTGTACTTTTATTTTTTAAAGAAAAAGCCTTGCTAGAAGCATGGTGGTGTTCCCCACAGCTACTTAATAAATTCTTTATTGAATTTATGTTGTTAAATGTTATTGAACAAACCCCAAATTGGCAATGCTTGCCTTTAAATGAAGTCTTTTATTTTTTTAACAGCAATTTTTTAATGCATTTCTCCCTCTTTCCTCCCTAAAGAGAGGTCAGATTTTTGCCAGTTGAGAGACAAAGATAAGAAAGAGGGAGAGAGGGACAAACAAACAAACAAACAAACAAAAACCATAGATTATTTAGGTTGGATGCACTTCACTAAGTATTTAAAGCATTTAAGACCAAGGGAAATGTGAAAGAAGATACAAGCAAAAATGGCTGCTAATTTAAGGACTCATGGGAAAATTCTAGTCAAAGGTGGGCATTGCAAAATGGCAAACTTGGTTCTGATTTAGGGAAAAATATTTCATAGCCATTGGTCCCACCTAGAAGCTTAAGCAATGGTTCTCTCATTGAAAGTCTCTGAGCAAAGGTGCAATGACCAGGTATCAGAAACATTGCACAGAGATTTCCATTTCAACTATAGAAAGGTCTAAGTTGTCACTAATATATCTCCCATCTCTGAAATTTGGTGGTTTTTGTGAGTTAAATTGCTAATAGGTATGACTCCATCAGTCAAATTAAAAATGTTGAAAATGAGATATTCTGTGGAGATTTATAAAGTACTGTCTCTTCTATGGGCATGAGAGCGAGGGTGTTGGAACGAAGATATGATAAAGGACATGCCTGGATGAGACAATCTGAACCTAACTACCTCACCATTTTGTCAAGACCAGCCTTAAGCATACAGAAACCAAATGTATGGATTTACCAGTCAGAAGTCCTGATCCATATCCACCCTTCTTTTGATCTAAATCACAATGATTTCTTAATCTGGAGTCCTCAAACTTGCTATACACCTACTCACACATTCATGTATGTCTGTATATGTATGTGTACATGTGAATATTTGACTACATGTGTCTGTATATTATATGTCATACACATATAGAAAGCATACATGCATATTTATTCATATATATATGTTCATATTCCCATAGGTTTACATATAGATATTTAGATAATTATTTCAATATTTTGGCTTCCTTTGTAATCCTATATATTTTCTTTTATGTATTAACAAACATTATTGTAAAAAAAAAGGATTGTATCCTTTATTAAATTACCAAAGCAGTACATGTCACAGTCAAAAGATTAAGAATCCTTGGTCTAATTGGACAGACCTACTGTAAGAGGTAGAAAATCCATGAGAATTCAAGTGGATCATTCAGGAGTCAAATAAAGAAATGTTGGAAGATTTCTTCATAGAGAAAAAGGGTCATGGCCTTGACCACTTTTTCTTTCTTTTAAAAAAAAGTATTTTTTCTTGATTACATTTAAAAACAATTTTTAACATTCTTTTTTTTCTTAAATTTTGAATTCCTAATTCTCTCCCTCTTCCCACCTTCTCTCCTATTCCTGTTCCCTCCCTGATAAGGCAAACAATCTAATATAGATTTTACATGTGCAATCATGTAAAATTCTTTTCCATTTTAGTCATTTAGTGGAAGAGAGCTAAAAATTTTTTTAATCTATCTCTATGACCCCATAGCCCAGGGCTAGTGGGGCTCACTTCCTATGCAACCTAAATAAGAAGTTTGATTTACTCCATAGACTGCAACTGAGGTGTGTATCTGTGTGTATATGTATTGTCTGTGTGTGTACATGCATACACATGTATACATGTATTAGAGGCAAAAACAGGCTTGGAAACTAATTTACTCAAGTATAAACATTGTTTCAGTCATTGTCATTTCACAAAAATCACTAATGTATCTGAGGTACTTGGAGGATTTGTGCAGTGTGGAAGCAATCCTGTTCTGTTTACATGGCTGGAATAGTGCCAACTATATAAGCCTAAAGTCAATCAGTCACCATGTATTTATTAAGCACCTTCTAGAATAGTTAATATTTATATAGTGCTTACTATATACCAGGCACTGTACTAAGTGTTTTACAAGTTATTATCTCATTTGATCCTCACAACAACACTGAGAGGTAGGTGCTTTTTAGTATCCTGATTTTGCAGATGAGGAAACTGAGGCAGAGGTTACATGACTTTTCCAGGGTCATATAGCTAATAACTGTCTGGTGCTGAATTTGAATTCAAGTCTTCCTGATTCTACTCCCAGCAATCTGTTCCCAGGGTCTGGTATGATACTTCAAGCTGATATACAAAGAAAGGCATGAAACAATATTTACTCCCAACATGTCAAGTCAACAAGCATGTATTAAGTACTTACTACACGCCAGTCACCGTACTAAACTCTGGAACTCCAAATGCAAGAAGAAAACAGACCCTGCCCTAAAGGAGTGATATTCCAGGGTAGGGGGACGATAATATATAGAAAAAAGCTGAAAAGTAGGAGGCACTGCCCATTTGAAGCATGACAGGGAAAGTCCACAAACAAGATAAATTAATAATAAGAAAAGGAAGGTGCTAGCATCAAGGATTATAGTGTATTACTATTCTAATTATTTAATGAAGAGGTACAATATCAATTCCCAACCGGGTAGAATTCTCCTTAAGATATAATTCTGGTAATTTTATCAGAAACTCTCTGGCACATGGGTTGGATAGAATTCTTAAAAGTCTGCAGCTTCCCCACTAGGCACTAAGAAATCATTAGCCTGCAGTCTTTAGTCTGGTCATCCGCCTCTTTGTCCACATCTTAATTCAACACTTGCTAACAGAATCTAGAATTAATGTAGTGTAAAAGAGAGAATATTATCCATAATCATAAAATTCAAAACAAGAGGTCTATATACGATCCAACAGCACCCACCCCATCTATCAAGGCTCACCCCTTTTAGTTCTTAATTACCCATAATCATGAATTCAGAATTTTATTATCAAAAGACCACATAGTTATACATATTTTTTACTTTTTATAATTTTTATTGGCCATTTAAAATATATTATCTATTTCATAGTTACAATTTAGTTAACATTTATGTATGACACTATTGATATAAGTTTGAAATACTTTAAGCAAATTACAATACATGGGGAATAATGAAAAGCAGGAAAGATCTAGTATATTCATACTTACTAAGATGGATCAATTTGGAATGTCCGTCATTGCAAAATCTACACAGCTTTTTTCTGTAGTTCTGTGAAACATACTTTGAGGCAATTCTAAAGCATTTAAATTTTCTAGAAAAGTAAAATTTTGCTTCATATGTACTCAGCACAAATTTTAATCTATAGAATAACTTGCTTGCAAAAAAAAAATCTCTCTAAGTAGGTTCTGTTTTCAATGCAGCTTCTTCATTTTTCTTTTAGGGAAAAAATAAATATTTGCTGAAGGCAGAATATTTTATAATTCACTCAAGAAAAAAGGGCAGGACAAATTCTTCAAATGTAATACTAAATAGCTGCATAAAACTGAGTGTGGGGATAGTCAGTTATACATATGATAAAGTAAAAAAATAAAAACAAACAAGTCCAGTGTTCCTTTATGAAGATAACCACTTCCATCCATCTCCTGTATCTCCTCTTTTTGCTTACTTTCATAGACCTTTGAATGTGGCCATATTTGTATGAACCTACAGTTCATAGAATGGAATAAGGGAAGAGGATATCTTTTCCTGTATCAGCATCATCATGGATTCAAATTTTAAAAGTGCAGAAAGTGATGAAAGCATTTGATTTCTCTGACCACTCCCCAATGCCAAGGCAGTATTATTCAGAAAAGTTGGTAGTCTCAGCAGCTTAGGACTCCATGTGGTAACATCTCTACTTCGGTATCAGAATTTCTCATTGAGAGCTATTTTCTCAGCATTTCATTCACTGGCTACTGAAGTCTCAGGTACACCATGGGTGAAAAGAATTGAATCAGCAGTCACTAAAGCCATAGTCGTGGCTATTCTCATCTACCTTATAGAAGCCTGGCAGTGGCCATTTAGTTCCCCTTGCCTTCATGGTACCAGAAAGTCCTAATCAAAGTCAGTGGGAAGAAAAGAGGAAGCCTTCCCTAGACATCATGACATATAGAGTGCATTTCCCTTTACCCTATTGTGGAACTTCTTGCCTCTTCAAGTACTCATTCATTAAGACATTGGCCTTCTGCTTCCCACTCCCTAGAAGGAGGGATCATCACCCCAATATAATCAGAAAACTGCCTTGTCCCTCTACCTGTCTGAATTACCTTTACCCAGATCCATTGGAAGCCACTAATTCAGCACATTACTGTGGTACCTCATTATAATTTTGCCAATCCCTACCAAAATGATAATAATAGCTAGAATTTATACAGGAGGCAAGTAGGTGGCACAGTGTATAGAATGCTGGCCCTGGAGTAAGGAAGACTTTTTTAGTTCAATTTGAAGCTAATTTGAGTTCAAATCTAGCCTCAGAAAGTTACTAGCCATGTGATCCTGGGTGAGTCATTTAGCCTTGTTTGCTTCAGTTTCCTCATCTATAAAATGACCTAGAGAAGGAAATGGCAGACCACTCAAGTATCTTTGCCAAGAAAACCCCAAATGGGGTCAGGAAGAGTTAGATATGACTAATCAACTAAACAACAAATTTATATAGAGCTGGGAGGTTTGCAAAGCACTGTATATGTTATCTGATCTTCACAACAACTTTGTGAGGTAGGCATGGCACTTTCAACTGGCATCTTACAAATAAAGAAACTGATATAAGTATGTGGGTGAGGTAGGATTTGAACTGAGGTCTTCTTAATTCAGGAAGTTCAGCACTCTTACCCCTTAGCCATCTATCTCTAGCTAATGATTTTGGAATTACCACCCCCCTTACTCTTGCCCTAATAATTCGAAGTTTTGAAAGAACCTATTCATGAAATCGAATGGTGTATACCTGTAGTTGACACGAATATGGGGTAGATTTAGTCCTTCTCATTGATTTAGTTTTGTGTACCATGCCAAGAATACCAAAGAAAGAGTTTGGGTAAAATACTTCATACTCTGCCTTTACAAACAAAGCCAGAGGTACTTTCCTTCACTGGCTACTGAGACTGTTTCGATGAAATAATTCTCCTTTTCAAAATGCATTATCTTTTGACAATATTTAGATTAAGATCCTGAGACTGGATTTCTCTGGTGAATGGTTTCAAATCTGTTTCAGTGAATGCAGCAACCTTGTACATCCCAAGTGGATTTGCACTTGATCTCTAAAAGTTTATATCCTTGTGACAAGTAGCTTTGCATTTGGAAAGGGATTAACATTTGAATCTGCTAGATGCCACTGACATTGAAGTAATATGAAAGCTATAGATGCAAATACATTCAAATCAACTGAATCAATTCACATTCAGAAAACAATCATGCACAGATTATATATCTCCATGTTTAATACAGATATGATTAAATAATTCTGGTAATTACTGATGCACTGTGCAGAAAGACCAACTATTATTGAATTAGAGACAAAAGCATATTTTGTAAAACCCTGCATTCCTCAAGAAACATCTGGAGTTTCTCGGGATATTTCTTATTCATGTGTCAACCAACTCAAAGCTACCCAACTTGTAAAATCTTAAAGACTCATATCCTGGGGCAGCATAATTTCAAGCAGAACTCATTTATCTGCCCTACTGAATGGGTCTAATGGGAAGGGATCCTATTATTTGGAGTTGCTGTTACGCATGTGTAGAAAGCATTGTATATTCTACTTGTTTATATAGTGTTTACATTAAAATAAGTATACTTTTCTAAATCCATAAAAGAAATCTCAGAGAATAAAACATGTCACTCATAGGAAAGCAAAATGAGGAAAAGGCATTTTAATATCTCCTTTCCCTTTTTATCTGGGTGGCTAGTTTTCTGACATTCCAAAATATTGTTTTAGCAGCTTGAGACACAAGGAGAGGGCACTGAGAACCCAGCAGTGAAGGTTAAAGCCACAGCTTGGCAAGGGGAAAATACTCTCCAAAGGATAACATACCATAACATAAAGTGCTGAAATGTAGCTTTCCATGAGAAATTCCACATCCGAGCATTCACATGTAATACAGGACCAAAGTTATCCCTAAGCTACCAGTCCAGCAAGTAAGCACTAACATGCCCTGCTGTGTGACTGAACTCTTACCTAACAAACTCCAACAATGAAGGAAAATAAATCTGCCAAGACAATTTGCAACAAAGAGGTTTCAGCAACCAGCAAACTAGCCAGATCTCACTCCCTCTCCTGAAGACTCCTGTAAAATATATTTAGAATATATATTCTTGTTGACAACATTTTGTCTGATCGCTCTTCCTCCTCCCCTTCCCCAATACTAGTGTTTACTTTAAAGTAGGAACATCCATTTATGCCTTTGTGTTTGAAAAGGAAAAGAAATTTAAAATGAAAAAAAAAAAACCTATCCAGAAAAGGGTACTGGCAAAGATAATCTGTGATGATTTGGCTTAAAAGTATGATGTGAGAATTTAGCAGGGAATTTGAACTAAGAGAACGCTGACAGAATTTCTCATTCAGAGCAAGTCCATACACAATCAGCGGTCATTCAAAGCAGTCACTTTTGGGGGACCAGACAGGTACCAGCTTGATGTCACTTCCTTTCAACACCCCCCACACACACCTTGTTTCTTACATTTGTATGTGCTCTCTGATGATTTTAGACAGACCTTAGAACTCATTTCCTTTGAGTGGTCCAAAGAATGATGGCAACAGCTAGACCTACTTTTCTCAGGGATAGCCAAAAACCTGACAAAAAGTTCTCATGCTTAAACATTCAAAAGCAAAACATGACCAGGATTTCCATTTAATTTTTTTTGACTTTTTAAACATTATTTTATTTGGTTATTTACAAACATTATTCATTGGAAACAATGATCATTATCTTTTCCTCCCCCCGCCCTCCTCCCACCACTTCTCCCATAGCCGGCGCACTATTCCACTGGGTTTCACATGTGTTCTTGCTTCGAACCCATTTCCATGTTGTTGGTATTTGCACTAGAGTGTTCATTTAGAGTCTCTCCTCAGTCTTTTCCTCTCAGCCCCTGTAGTCAAGCAGTTGCTTTTCATCGGTGTTTTTACTCCCACAGTTTATCCTCTGCTTGAGGATAGTGTTTTTTAGATCCCTGCAGATTGTTCAGAGACATTGCATTGTCCCTAGTGGAGGAGTCCATTACCTTCGATTGTACCACATTGTATCAGTCTCTGGGTACAATGTTTTCCTGGTTCTGCTCCTTTCGCTCTGCATCACTTCCTGGAGGTTGATCCAGTCTCCGTGGAATTCCTCCACTTTATTATTCCTTTTAGCATAATAGTATTCCATCACCAACATATACCACAATTTGTTCAGCCATTCCCCAATTGAAGGGCATCCCCTCATTTTCCAATTTTTTGCCACCACAAAGAGCGCAGCTATGAATATTCTTGTACAAGTCTTTTTCCTTATTATCTCTTTGGGGTACAAACCCAGCAGTGCTATGGCTGGATCAAAGGGCAGATAGTCCTTTATCGCCCTTTGAGCATAGTTCCAAATTGCCCTCCAGAATGGTTGGATCAGTTCACAACTCCATTGCAATGAATTAATGTCCCTACTTTGCCACATCCCCTCCAGCATTCATTACTTTCCATAGCTGTCATGTTAGCCAATCTGCTAGGTGTGAGGTGATACCTCAGAGTTGTTTTCATTTGCATCTCTCTGATTATAAGATATGTAGAGCACTTTTTCATGTGCTTATTAGTAGTTTTGATTTCTTTGGCTGAGAACTGCCTGTTCATGTCCCTTGCCCATTTATCAATTGGAGAATGGCTTGATTTTTTGTACAATTGATTTAGCTTTGTAAATTTGAGTAATTAAACCTTTGTCAGAGGTTTTTATGAAGATTGCTTCCCAATTTGTTGCTTTCCTTCTGATTTTAGTTATATTGGTTTTGTTTGTACAAAAGCTTTTTAATTTGATGTAGTCAAACTTATTTATTTTACATTTTGTGACTCTTTCTATGTCTTGCTTGGTTTTAAAGTCTTTTCCTTCCCAAAGGTCTGACATGTATACTATTCTGTGTTTACCTAATTTACTTATAGTTTCCTTCTTTATGTTCATGTCAGTCACCCATTTTGAATTTATCTTGGTGTAGGGTGTGAGGTGTTGATCTAATCCTAATCTCTCCCACACTGTCTTCCAGTTTTCCAGCAGTTTTTATCAAATAGTGGAATTTTGTCCCAAAAGCTGGGATCTTTGGGTTTATCATATATTGTCTTGCTGAGGTCACTTGCCCCAAGTCTATTCCACTGATACTCCTTTCTGTCTCTTAGCCAGTACCAAATTGTTTTGATGACTGCTGCTTTGTGATATAGTTTGAGATCTGGGACTGCAAGGCCCCCTTCCTTTGTATTTTTTTTTCATTATTTCCCTGGATATCCTTGATCCTTTGTTATTCCAAATGAACTTTGTTATGGTTTTTTCTAAATCAGTAAAGAAATTTTTTGGAAGTTCTATGGGTATGGCACTAAATAGATAGATAAGTTTGGGTAGGATGGTCATTTTTACTATATTGTCTCGTCCTACCCATGAGCAGTTAATGTTTTTCCAATTGCTCAAGTCTAGTTTTAGTTGTGTGGAGAGTGTTTTGTAGTTGTGTTCATATAGTTCCTGTATTTGTCTCGGGAGATAGATTCCTAGGTATTTCATTTTGTCTAAGGTGATTTTGAATGGGATTTCTCTTTCTAGTTTTTGCTGCTGAACTATATTGGAGATGTATAGAAATGCTGAAGACTTATGCAGGTTTATTTTGTATCGTACACATTTGCTAAAGTTGTTGATTATTTCAATTAGCTTTTTGGTTGAATCTTTAGGATTTTTTTAAGTAGACCATTATGTCATCTGCAAAGAGCAATAGCTTAGTCTCCTCCTTGCCTATTTTGATGCCTTCAATTTCTTTTTCTTCTCTAATTGCTACTGCTAGTGTTTCTAGAAGAATGTCAAATAGTAGCGGTGATAATGGGCATCCTTGTTTCACTCCTGATCTTATTGGGAATGCATTTAGTTTATCCCCATTGCAGATGATATTGGCTGATGGTTTTAGATATATACTGTTTATTATTTTTAGGAACGACCCTCTTATTCCTATGCTTTCTAGTGTTTTCAATAGGAATGGATGTTGTATTTTATCAAAGGCTTTTTCTGCGTCTATTGAAATAATCATGTGATTTTTGTCGGTTTGCTTGTTGATATGGTAGATTATGTGGATGGTTTTCCTAATATTGAACCAGCCCTGTATCCCTGGTATAAATCCTACTTGATCATGGTGGATGACCCTTCTGATCACTTGCTGGAGTCTTTTTGCTAGTATCCTATTTAAGATTTTTGCATCTATATTCATTAGGGAGATTGGTCTATAATTTTCTTTCTCTGTTTTTGATCTGCCTGGTTTTGGAATCAGTATGACACAAACCATGTTTGTGTCATAAAAGGAGTTTGGTAGAATTCCCTCTTTGCTTATTATGTCAAATAGTTTGTATAATATTGGGATTAACTGTTCTCTGAATGTTTGATAGAATTCACTTGTGAATCCGTCGGGCCCTGGGGATTTTTTCTTAGGGAGTTTTTTGATGGCCTATTGGATTTCATTTTCTGATATGGGATTATTTAAGAAATCTATTTCTTCTTCTGTTAGTCTAGGCAGTTTGTATTTTTGTATATATTCATCCATATCACCTAAATTGGTGTATTTATTGCCATATAATTGGGCAAAGTAATTTTTAATGATTGCCTTGATTTCCTCTTCATTGGAGGTGATGTCCCCCTTTTCATCTTTGACTATTAATTTGCTTTTCTTCTTTCCTTTTTTAAATTAGATTGATCAGTACTTTGTCTATTTTGTTTGTTTTTTTCAAAGTACCAGCTTCTAGTCTCATTTATTAAATCAATAGTTCTATCACTTTCTCTTTTATTAATTTCTCCCTTAATTTTTAGGATTTCTAGTTTGGTTTTCTACTGGGGGTTTTTAATTTGATCGTTTCGAGTTTTTTTATTTGAATTTCCAATTGATTGATTTCTGCTCTCCCTAATTTGTTAATATATGCACTCAGGGATATGAATTTACCTCTGATTACTGCTTTGGCTGCATCCCAAAAGGTTTGAAAGGATGGCTCGCCGTTGTCATTTTCCTTGATGAAATTATTAATTGTTTCTGTGATTTCTTCTCTAACTAAACAATTTTGGAGTATCATATTGTTTAATTTCCAATTAATTTTTGATTTGGTTTTCCACGTACTGTTACTAATCATTATTTTTATTGCCTTGTGATCTGAAAAGGCTGCATTTATTATTTCTGCTTTTCTGCATTTGTATGCCATGTTTCTGTGACCTAGTGTATGGTCAATCTTTGTGAATGTGCCATGTGGTGCTGAGAAGAAGGTGTATTCCTTTTTGTCCCTATTTATTTTTCTCCATATATCTATTACCTCTAATTTTTCTAAGGTTTCATTCACTTCTTTTACCTCTTTATTATTTATTTTTTATTTGATTTATCTAAATTTGATAATGGTTGGTTCAAATCTCCCACTAATATTGTTTTACTGTCTATTTCTTCCTTCAATTCTCCTAGTTTCTCCATTAGAAATTTGGGTGCTATATTATTTGGTGCATACATGTTGATTAGTGATATTTCCTCATTATCTAAAGTCCCTTTTAACAAAATATAATTACCTTCCCTATCCCTTTTAATCAGGTCTATTTTTGCTTTGGCTTTATCAGATATCATGATGGCTACTCCTGCCTTCTTTCTATCAGGTGAGGCCCAGAAGGTCTTACTCCATCCTTTAATTCTGACCTTGTGGGTATCTACACACCTCATGTGTGTTTCTTGAAGACAACATATGGTAGGGTTTGGGATTCTAACCCATTCTGTGATTCGTCTAGGTTTTATAGGTGAGTTCATCCCATTCACGTTCAAAGTTATGATTGTGATTTGTGAATTCTCTGGCATTTTGATATCCTTCCCTAATTCTAACCTTTCTTCTTTAACTCTAACCTTTTAATCCAGTGATTTACTTTAAATCACTCCCCCTCGTTCCTTCCCTTGATATGTTTCCCTTTCTATTCCCTCCCTTTTTGTTCCCTCCCCCTCCTCCCTCTCCTTCCCTCCCCTTTTGTTTTCCCTCCCCCCTTCCCTCCCCCTTGGTTTTCCCTTCTCCCTACCCTTGTTGGGTAAGATAGAATTCAAGATTCCAATGGATCTGGATGTTTTTCCATCTCAGAGTTGATTTCCCTGAGAGTAAGGTTTAAGTAAAAACTCTCTTCCTCTCCTTCTTATAGGAGTTTTCTTCCCCTCCCCTTCCCGTGTGAATCTTTGTGTGAGAAAGATTATTCTATTTGATTTTTCTTTCCCCCCTATTTACACATTACATTTTCCATATATTAATATATATATAGGTTGATATAAATGTAGTCCTTATAGAAGAGAGTTTGAATAAATGAAAAGGTAACAATTTTCTCCTTTTCCCTTTCCATCATATTTACCTTTTTTCGACATCGAACTTTCCACAGAGCTCTGGTCTTTTCTTTGCAAAAACTTGGAAATCTTCTATTTTGTTGAATGCCCATACTTTCCCTCGGAAGTATATAGTCAGTTTTGCTGGATAGCTGATTCTTGGTTGAAGACCCAGCTCCCTTGCCTTTCTGAAAATCATGTTCCATGACTTACGATCATTCAGAGTGGAACTTGCAAGGTCTTGTGTGACCCTGATTGGCATTCCTTTATATCTAAATTGTCTTTTTCTGGCTTCTTGTAGGATTTTTTCTTTTGTTTGAAAGCTTTGGTATTTGGCAGTTACATTCCTGGGAGTTGTCTTTTGGGGATTTAGTGCAGAGGGTGTTCTGTGAGTTCTTTCAGTGGCTGTATTGCCCCCTTGTTCTAGAATCTCTGGGCAATATTCTTTGATTATATCTTGTATTACAATGTCGAGTTTGCTGTTTATTTCTGGATTTTCTGGTAGTCCAATTATTCTTAAATTATCTCTTCTTCCTCTATTTTCCAAGTCTGTCACCTTGTCAGTGAGATATTTTATGTTTTCTTCTAATTTCTTGATCTTTTGGCTTTGCTTTATTGATTCTTGCTCTTTTACCTGCTCGTTGTCTTCCAGTTGCCTAATTCTGACCTTTAAAGCCTGGTTTTCCTTTTCAGTTTGGTCAAACCGGTTTTGTAGTTGTGTGAAATTCTTTTGCATTAATTCCCACTTTTCCTGCCAGAAGGCTTCCATCTTTTTGATCATTTTTGATTCAAATTCTTCAAAAGTTTGTTGAGAGTTTCCATTTCCTTTGGAAGGTTTTGGCACATTTGCTTGTGTTTCCTCTTCTATCTCCTCTGTATTTTGTATTTTTGCTCCATAAAATGTGTCCAAAGTTGCCCCCTTCTTGTTTTTCTTGTTGTTTTGAGGCTTTTTTGCTTCTGTGCTGTTTGCCATCTCTATCTCAGTGAGGGGGGCTGGCTCTTCTGTTATCTGTCTGGTGTTCAGTGGCTTTAGCCCCAGGCAAATTGTCTGTCTTCCCCAGGAAGCCCGGAATTGCTGGTGTTTCGGGGTTTCGGTGTTACTACCCTCTTCAGTTCCCTTCCAATGCTTCTCTGTTGCCTTACTTCTATGCTCTGCACCTGGCTTGACACTCTCAGATGTATTTCAATGCCTTTGCTGGCGAGAGGAGCCTGCACTCTGAGGGGGAGGGGCCGTGGCTTCCCAGGGCTCCAAGGGCTGGTGATAGGATTAACCTCAGACTGAGTATGTCCTGAGGCAGGGACCTTCAGTAAGACTCAGATGGAAGGATCTGGTCAGGGGGCTACAGGCTCCTCCATCTCTCTCTGTTTCCCTGCTGTCTGGGTGCCCCCGCGACTGGCTCAGGTTGTTTTCAGGGTGCGGCCTTCAGAATAGCCGGCTCCCGAGGCCCTTTTGCCTGCCCTGAGGTTCCTGCTGCTGCCTCGGATTCAGAGCTCTGGGTTGGGGGGGATGGGTCCTGGGATCTTCCTTTTGCCTACCCCTTGGATCCGAGTGATCCTGGGTTCTGACTTTTGGGGGGCTGTACCTTTTGATCCAGGTCCAGGAGGAGTGTTCCCGGAGTCTATTCTGTTCTTTGTTTTGAATTTTGGTGCCCTAGGAGCATTCAGTTTGAGTTTGGTAAGGAAGGGTTTCTGGAGCTCTGAACTTTAGCTTTCTCTAAGCTGCCATCTTGACCAGAAGTCTTCTCTGCCAGGATTTCCATTTAATAAAAGGAACACTTGATGTTTTCTTTCCCCCTGATTCTTGAACAGTTTCAAGTTGCCATCTCTTCAGGGTGAGGTCCTATCTTTATCTGGAGAACAGATGCTCAGTGGACTGGCAATGTAACATTTATGAGACAACAGTAATATTCAAGGTGCTAATGCTGGTGTCTAGAGACCAAGGTTTATTTCAAGGATATTTACCTCGTTTGGTTGCTTAGAATGTCCCAGAAGGTCAGCCATCTCGAGAAAATGGAAGGTGTTTCCATTTCCTTAGTTATGCTCATTTTTATCCAGTGGTTATTGGAGCCACTGACATTTCAGAGTTCCTAAAACTCTGAAAGCCCTTAGTTTCTTACAGTGCATTATTCAAACCTCCCTGAAACATATTAAACATTCACTCATTAAAGAAATTCTTAGTGAGTATCAACTTTGCAG
Organism: Monodelphis domestica; assembly: GCF_027887165.1. NCBI lineage: Eukaryota > Metazoa > Chordata > Mammalia > Didelphimorphia > Didelphidae > Monodelphis > Monodelphis domestica. The sequence goes on from NC_077227.1 coordinate 268,169,213, forward strand.
AGGAACCAGAGCTAAGCATTGTGGAGGAGGCAAAGATGAGTAAGTCATGTTCCTACTTTTAAGGGTCTTTCCTTCTTTCTTTGGAGTTGTCAGTAATAAAGTATTCTGCATTAAAATCAAAGTATTACAGTTTTGTTTTTTAATTTCTTTCCCTGGGGGAAGAAGTCTGAACCCCTCACTGCAAGTAACTGGCACATTTTTTTTCTCATAACTAGATGGCTTAATTGTCAATAAAACTTGGGGTTTATCCATTTTGATAATAAGTAATATTTCTGCATTTCTTTAAGGCTTATCAAACACTTTACACATATTGTTTCATTTGAATCTCAGGATGACCCTGGGATACATGTGCTATAGATATTATTAACTTTATTTTAGAGATGAGGAGAAAGGCTCAAAGAGATTAAATGACTTGCCTACAGTCATACAGTTTTAGATGTTAGAAGTAAAATTTGAATGAAGTCCCTCTTGTCTACAAACTTGATGATTTATTCTTTATAAATCATGATGTCTTTTATTTTCAGACTTTTATTTAAAAAAAAAACATGACAAAACAACAGTATAAAGAGGAAAGGGTAATGAGAGAACTAATCAATATTTATTTCCCATACTATCTATTTTACTTATCCTTGGATCAATTAACATAAGCCTCAGTTTTTTCATTTATAAAATGGGAACAATCTTTCTTTCATTACCATACATCATAGAGGATAAACCTCAAAACACTATTATTTTTGACATTGCTCTTTGGGTAGTTTCATCACAATCACAGTTCCAGTATCTGCAACCAGTTAGGTGGATTGAGTGGAATCAGTCAGATCTCATAAAAATACCTAGCTATTGTGGAAACTTTTTCTTGGCTGGGCCTTAGGGGAGAAGGTTGCTCCAAATGTCCAGATGATTTCCTTTATTTTTGAACCATTAATTCTATAATGATTAAATTAATTGGTTTATGTAGAATGAGGCAAAAATCCTCTCTTCCTTAGAAAAGAAACATTCCTACATCTAAGACTTTGAAGGATTCACCAGGCTTATAAATAAACTCCTTGTTTGTGGGTATGAATATGAGTAGGCAGAGGCAGTAATTCAAAATAAAGGAGGATTGTCTAATTTTTTGATGTGTGTTTGTCCACCTACAAGTTTTGTTTCTCCTTCTACAAATTAGAAAATGAGAAAACATAGGCAATGCTATATGATTTATCAAATTCTACTACAGGGAATAATTATATCTGATTTTTTGCATTTTCTTCTGTAATTGAGCTTGATAGCTCTGAGTGAGGTTATGTGAAGAAGGAAAAAAGAAATATTTCTACCAATAGGAATAGTTTTGTAATAAGAATGTGTAACTTCTCTAATACCCAAACACTTTCACTTGGTGAGATCCAATCAGAGCTTTATCTCTCTTTTCATAACTATATTCTAGCCAAGCTAGACTATTTACTCTCACTACTATAAACCACGCTTTATATCGCTATGCCTTTGCCCATTATATTCCCTCTGTTCGTAACATCTCACATAGATATTTTTCTGTCAAAGTCTTACCTCCCTTTCAAGGCTTAACATAACCCTGACCTCTTTAACCCTTCCTTGTGTCACATGAGGTTGACTTGAATCTGAAATTGATAGAGCTATAGATCTGAGGTTTCCTGCAAAATTGTCCTTTATTTCTCCTCCCTTTCCTTCTGTTGAAAATCACTTAGATATGTCTTATTCAATGAACACATAGGGTTCTGGTTATTTGCTAAGACAGGATTAAGTGATACAGAGGGAGCTCTCAGTATTCAATTTACAAATTCATTAAAAGAAACACTAGGGGCAACTAAGTAGCATAGGGGATAGAGAGGCAGGTCTGAAGGTGGGAAGGGCTGGGTTCAAATCTAGTCTCAGATACTTATTAAATGCATGACCCTGGGTAAGTCACTTAAACCCAATTGCCTAGCCCATGCCACTTTTCTGTCTTAGAATTGATACTAAGAAAAGAAAAAAAAAAGAATTGATACTAAGACAGAATGAAAGAGGTCCCCCCCACACTTTTTTTTAAAGCCTTCCCTTCCATTTTGGAATCAATACTGTGTATTAGTTCTAAAGCAGAAATGGTTAAGACTAGGCAATGAGGGTTGTGACTTGCCCAGGGTCACACAGCTAGGAAGTGTCTGAGGTCACATTTGAACCTAAGGCCTCCTGTCTCTTGGCCTGGTTCTCAATCCACTAAACCACCCAGCTGCCCTGAGTTTTGTTTTTTTTTTAAGTAGTATATTTCTAAGAGAAATTATTATTTTTCTCTTTACTACGAAGACAAACCAAGTTAGATGGAGCAGATCTTTCTATTAAATTGATTAATCTATCTATTAAATAGGATGGCTTTGAGGCTACTTAGTTTATAAATTTTAAAATGTACGTGCATACAAATGTAGGTATAGGCTTATATTTGTGTGTCTCTAGAAAAATACCCATACCTCTCATCTGATCGTCATATATGCTTTTTAGTTTTGTTCTGATATCATAGTCCAGTCATTTTTATTATAAATGAGACTGTGGAAGATCACTTTAAATCTACCACCAAAACTAGAAAAAAACTTAACATATATTCTCTTAAAATGTGTCATCTTTATATGTGAAATACAACACACACACACACATACTACATACATGCCCTTTATAGATGAATTAAGACATACTGGAACTTTATAGTACTACTCTAGAGATTTGGTAATTAGACTCCCTTTCAATAAAAAAAAGTACAAAGACCTTTTTGTAAGGCTATAAAGCTGTCTTATAGGAAGACTGAACCTGCCTGAATCACAATGTGGCTTCCGACCAGATCGCAGCACCATCGACATGGTCTTCACAGTGAGACAAATGCAGGGAAAATGTCTTGAGCAGAACCTGAGTCTCTACATTGTCTTCATAGACCTGACAAAGGCGTTCGACACAGTGAACAGGGACACATTGTGGGTGATCCTCAGCAAGCTCGGTTGCCCAGCAAAATTCGTCAAACTGATCCAGCTCTTTCATGTTGACATGATAGGGGAAGTCCTATCTGGTGGAGAGACTTCTGATCGCTTCAACATCTCCAATGGCGTGAAACAAGGCTGTGTCCTTGCTCCGGTACTCGTCAACCTATACTTCACCCAAGTATTACGACATGCTGTGATGGATCTAGACCTGGGCGTCTACATCAAATACCGACTGGATGGCTCACTATTCGACCTTCACCACCTGACTGCAAAAACAAAGACAACAGAGAGACTCATCCTGGAAGCTCTCTTTGCAGATGACTTTGCTCTCATGGCCCACCAAGAAAATCATTTCCAAACCATTGTGGACAGGTTCTCCACCGCAACAAAACTGTTGGCCTGACTATCAGCCTCAGCAAAACAGAGGTGCTGTTCCAACCTGCACCAGGGAGGCCAACTAACCAGCCGTGCATTACAATCGACGGCACGCAGCTTTCTAACGTCAACACTTTCAAGTACCTGGGCAGCACCATCGCCAACGAAGGGTCCCTAGACCTCGAGATTAATACCAGGATCCAAAAGGCCAGCCAGGCACTGGGGTGGCTGCGCTGCAAAGTCTTCCAACACAGCAGTGTAAGCACTGCAACAAAGCTCAAAGTGTACAACGCAGTGGTCCTCAGCTCGCTTCTGTATGGCTGTGAGACATGGACACTGTACCGGAAGCACATGAAACAGCTGGAGCAATTCCACCAACGCTCCCTCCGGTCAATCATGAGGATCCGATGGCAGGACCGAATCACCAATCAGGAAGTCCTCGACAGAGCCAACTCCACCAGCATCGAAGTCCTGGTCCTCAAAACCCAGCTACGATGGTCTAGACACGTCATCCGCATGGACCCACAGCGAATACCAAGACAGGTATTCTATGGTGAACTGTCAGCTGGACTCAGGAAACAAGGCCGACCAAAGAAAAGATTAAAGGATCAGCTAAAGTCCAACTTGAAGTGGGCTGCCATTACACCAAAGCAACTAGAACTTGCTGCCTCTGACAGAAGCAGCTGGCAAACCCACATTAACCATGCCGCCGCCACCTTTGAAGATGAGCGATGTCGACGTCTTGCCACTGCGCGTGAACGCCGACACCAGGCCACAACCGCACCTCCCGTAACAACTGGCGTCCCATGCCCCATGTGCCACAAACTGTGCGCCTCAGTCTTTGGACTCCAGAGCCACATGAGGGTACACAGTAGATGAAACGGCACAAAGACAATAGTCATTCTCGATCACCAAGAGACTACCACTACTATAGGAAGACTTAAAGAATAAGTTTATTTCTAATGATAAATCCTCACTTACCTCAGAACTTGGATTCTAGAACTTCAAACAAGTGATTATTTTTTCATCTAAAGATTTTGCATGGCTACAAATAGATGAAAATGGAATTGATTCAGTTCATTTCTTCCTGGCTACCTTTTTCCAGTGAACATTAAATGTATTAAATATGTCACTGATCATATCCTTAATTATATCCCAAAACTTAGAGAATAAATATAAAGTATCTTATTTTTTGAAAGTATTCAATATAATGTATTATGTAGATTGAGAATTTTCAAATCTAAAGATAAGTATTTACATAATTACATTTGAAGAATTATGCTCATTTCCTATAAGCCGTAGTCACACTCATTCAAAGAAAAAAACAGAGCTCCTCACCATTAAAACCCTTCTAGTAAGATAACTGAGTTATATCTTAGCCAAAATCTCCATCATCTCAAAAGCAGCAAGAAATATTTTGAATGTAGTATGAGAACCACAATAAAAAAACATGAGGAGAAAACCTCATAAGGAAAACTACAAAAAACCAATAGTGACTAAAAAATGAATAAACCAAAAGAGTCCATAATACAATGAAATAATTCAATGAGATTAAAGAATGTGAGGTGAAATCTCCAGAAGAAAGGGATGATTCTGTAAAATTACAATGAGATCTTCTCAAGCAAAAGAATCCCCAGAGTAGCTAAATATCATATTAAAAGAAATAAAGGAAAAGATAAAGAGAAAAATAAGACCTCTTTAAAAAATACTTTAAAGAATTGATGATTTATAATAGAAATTGGAAAGTTTTAATAAAGCAGTGAACAAACTAAAAAGAAAATATAAAAGGTAGAAGTTTTTAAATGTATAATGGCATGCAATGTTAGATAAAAGTAAAAAGATAACAAAATGGGAAGAACACATGCCAAAGCAACTAACTGTTCTTGAAAATAGAGCCTGGCAAGACAATGTAAGAATTATTTGTCTCCAAGAAAAACACAATGAGACAAGAAGTCTGAATTCAAGAAATTTTATAAGAAAATTGCCTGGATAATTTGGAAATAGAAAGTCAGATGTAGATCAGTAGACTAGGTAAGATATCAGCAGAAGAGAAATTAAAGGTTAATTATCCCTCAAATTTAGTCATTGAGCTCACAGAGATACCTAATAGAAGAAAACATGTTGTGAGTGTGCAAGAGATGCCATTTACCATGGGATATCAGTTGGAATTGCCCAGTAATAGCCATCAAAGACAAGAAATCAAAGAAAAGGGTGGAATGTTATATTTGAAAAAGCAAAGTGTCTTGCACATATGGATAACTTATTTTCATATGGTAGGTATTTTCTTAAAGGAAAAAAAAGATATTTTTTACATAATTGATGACTTCCAAGGATTCACTTTCAGCAAGTCAAAAATTGATGGGGCTTTTGAAAGTAATGATACCAAAAGAGAAATTTAAGATGGTTAAACAAATCTAATAAATTGAAAGGGCTGAATGGTGTCCTAGTACTGCAAAAGAAGGTTATAATACCCTGATATTCTCATTTTTTTCCACAAATATTTTACAAATAAAGACAGTCTTAAGTGACTAGAAAGAATTACTTTATGCATAGAGAGGGGAGGAATGGAAGAGACTGAATACTGTTTTTAAAAAATCAGCAGTCCCATGTGAAATTCATTTAAATAATGGGGTAGGAAGGTGAGTAGGAAGGAGCCCGACTATCATAATATAGTCTAGGCCAAGCAAGGGAAGTATAAAATATGTAGATATAAAAGGGAAAGAGATCAGGGACTGGACTGGATATGAGAGGGAGAGAACATGTGTATGGGAAATAAAGAGTGAAGATTGGAAGGGGGTCTGCTTTAAGTAAAGTAAAATATTATTACTTAGAGTTGATTTAAAAAAAAAACACAGGTTGGGAGAGACAGGATTCTTTAATTTGGAGCTAGACTGGGGAGAGGGAGAAAAGATATTTGCCAGGGAGGGAGAAGGTTGATCTTTAATTATTTCAAGGAAATTAGTCTCAGATTATAAATTTAGACAGAGATCCTACCTTTCATCTCTCTTTAGAAAACCAAAGGACTAGCAAGAGTGAGAGATATACAGAGACAAAGTAGAGACTTTGACTTTTCCCTTTAAGCTTACTGAGTGCATGACTCTCTCTCATCCTTCCTATTTGGTACATTCCTCATCACAGTAACCAATGAACCAACAATGGTTCTCTGAGAGTGACATATGCCCTTCATCAAGGGGACAGAATATGAATATAAATTTTTAAAAATGCACATGACCTTCCTTAGTCCAACAAAGATTAAGCTCTTGGGGCCAGTCAATGTTTTCTTGAGATGTCTTATTTTGCTGCTTTTCATCTGTAGGGTTTTGGCTACTTATTCCATAAAAGGGATTGGCAGGGAGAAGGAAAGCAAATACACTCCTTACATCAGACACAATATTCTCTGATTCTTGCAGTCTACACCATGGAGACTTGGTGAACATGCTACTGGGAGCATGTAATGGAAGGGCCAATCCCCCACTTCAGCACATGTGGAGGTGTTCTTTTACTGTTTCCTGGTAGTTTATTGAATAATCATGAAAAGCCTTTTAATTGCTGCTAGACTGGAATTGAGTGTGCATATGAGGCTCAAACAGAAGAAACCTTTCTCTCTTCCTTGGTCACTTTCAAGTGAAGGAGAAGAAGTATTGCTAGGGGTCTCCAGGGGATGGAGAAACTCCAAACTCACTTTTTTAAAAACCTCATTGCCACATGGTTTGTGTTGAACACAAGGTATTGTTGTTTCACTTTCAATTGTGTTTGTTCTATCCTAATTTTAGATGAATGAATATCGGAGAAATATGGACCAAGATACAACAGAAAGGTGATATTTTTTTTAAAAAAACCCTAACTTTCTGTCTCAGAATGAATATTGTATAATTGGTTCCAAGGCAGAAAAGAGTAGTAAGACTTAGACAATGGAGATGAAGTGACTTGCCCAGGGTCAAAAAGCTAGGAAGTGTCTGATGTCAAATTTGAACTCAGCACCTCCTATCTCTAATTCTGGCTCTCAATTCATTGAGCCACCTAGCTGCCCCTTAGAGAGGTGATAATTTCACTCAATGTTAACCTCATCAGACTTCATTTGGAATTCTGCTTACATTTCTGAGTATTATGGTTTAATAATAAGTTAGAGAGTGTTTAGAATAGGGTTACCAGGATGATGAAGGGTCATGAGTCCATTATATGAAAATTAGTTAAAGAATATGGGGATGTTTCACCTGAAGAAGAGATGATACAGAGGGCACAGTGGAGCATGGTAGCATGGAATGAAAACAGATAGGTAGAAGGAATTGTGGAGGCTTAGATTAGAAAAGAAATAATTCAGGAGGAGAAATGACAGCTATATTCAAGTATTTAAAGGGCTTTCAAGTAGAGTTAAGAAGATTGAGGATATTTCGTCACAACCGATGTGGTCAGCCAAAACTGTAAAGGATAATTTTAGCATTGTGACCTGAACTATATTAATTATTGGTCACCATGAGATATCCCAAATAAAATACCCAAGTCAGCTGGAAATTTATGGTGATTTTAATTAATATAGTGGGAAAAATTTTAAGAAGAAAGGAGAGGGAAAAGGTGTAGGATTTCTCCTGCCTGGCTTGTGCCTGGGAGAAGATTAGAACTTTCTAGGAAGATAAAGTTTTGGAGAGTAAAGGAGAAAGGAATCAGCCTGAACTCCAAGAGGGCTCAGCTAAGATGCATGAACCTGAATTAGCTCAAGAGCAAACTCACCACCAAAACCCAGACAAATAGCTGCCACCATGCCAAGATGTCAGAACACTTAGCACGCTGCCAGTCAGAGCCACATCTCTGGAGAAAGAGCCCGACAAGAGGAAGCCCCGCAAAATACCTAGACAATTCTACATCACTTTCCTGTATCTCCTCTGCACCAATGGTAGCCTAAGCTTGACTTAGGACAGCCCAGGAGTCTGTCAGCTGTTTCTGAATTGTCATTTTCTCTATCAAAGGCCATCCTCCTAAATACTCAATCCTTAAGCATGGTTATAGACATTTGTGATTTTTGTTAGACAAAGTAGGGTTCCCAAGTTCCCAAGACATCCCTGATTTTTTAGACTGAGCATCTTCATTGTTACAATCAGGATATAGCTAAATCCAATCTTCACAATTACCCCTGATGATCATTGGGAGACTAGTCTCCCCATTGATCATTTAAAATAATCATCTTGTAGTTCTAAAGCACTTCTAACTATTGATGTATACAATATTCAATTTCTAAGGGGAAATTACAAGTTACAATAGTTTGCTAAAGATGGAAATAGACTAAAAGACAGACAGAAAACCAATGTTTGCTGAGCACATTGACAAAAACCAATTATGGGGTAGTTCCCTTTTGGTATAGGAGTATACATTCAGGTAAATGTTCAATCAAACTTCAGTTCAATCAAAAACACCCAAAATTCATTCTTGATCTTCTTGATGTAGTGTAGATTTTCTGGCATCTTTCTGTAACAATTTGTTCTCTGGATTTAGCAGTTAGCAAGCTTCTTCATTGAAGATCTTTCTTGACCAAAATTTTCAAAATCTTGGATTTTTATTAAAATACAATCCCCCCTGAAGTGGGCAGTAAAAAAATCCAGTTTAGCTCAGGATGCAATGTTTGAGTTATGGGGCATATGAGTCAATTATTAAAAAGAAGAGAAAAACAAAACCAAAAGCATAAGGGAAAAATGGAAGAAAGCTAAAGTTTTGGGAGAAAAAAAAATTCAAAATCATAATAAAAATACCAAAATCTATGTATATAAAATGTTGGGTAACGAAGAATAAATTCATAATAGGTCCTTATACAGGTCCAATTTAAAGTAATTTCTATCCCACAAGTCTGTAGAACAGAATGCAGTAATATTTCACTTACCCATTTACAGCCAATACTACCGGAAGTTGCCATACTATAAGAAGAAAAGGAACTAGAATTTTATTTTGATAGGGAAGTGTCATTCCCTAGTCTGGTTTTACCTTCATTCTCAAGGATAGAGGGAGCCAGGATCATAGCCAAACTTTGGTATTTGTCTGTAAGTATTTTCACAAAGAGTGTGGATACAAGGAAGGCCTACATCTTAACATATGTCAAGTGTCACAACCCCAAGTCTCACACTAGGTTCAAGTCCTTTGTATTGGATTAGAAGTGCATCAACCCAACCTGGATTGGTTTCTTTCTTTTTATGGCCTGTATGCTCTTTTGACACTATTCAGGTTAAGTCTGTGCTCCTTTTTGATCCCATTTCCTAGAATCAGACACAAATATTAATCACAGTCCTATAAAAATTATCAATAAATGGCAGGTTCCCACAGTCTAAAGCTGTTTGGGTATGTATTAATATTATAGCAAGTATATATGTATATATATACATATATATTTTTAAAACTTATATTATTGTGGAATAAAATTAATATTGATTGTATGTATCTTAAGTACAAGAAATGAGAAAACAGAAAAATCAAATATTCTAATCAAAATAAAAGAAAAGCAATAATAAAAATAAGGAAAAAGAGGAGAGAGGAAAAGAAAAAAATTCAGGAATTCAATGTGTTAAAAAAACAAAACAGCTTCCACTTGTCAATGGATTATTATTTCCAATGCATGTATAGAATACAGTCAATCAAATTCAATAGAAGATGCTCTCTTTACATGTGAGCAATGACTCCAATAGTCTTTATCTCCAATCTTTATAGATGTTGGAGCAGTTAGCAATATTTGGAATGGCCCTTCCCAGGAAGGCTGAGTTGCTCTAATACGCTGGAAATTCTTAATATACACCTTGTCTCCTGAGTTCAGGTAGTGAAGTAAAAAGTCTAGTGGTTTGGCTTGTACTAAAGCTCCAGCTTCATGGAGTTCATATAATTTGTGCTATAATTCCTGTATATAGGAAGCAATAGTAGTATCTCCCCACTAATAATAAGGTATATGCAGAGGAGAAAGGCTTAGCTAGTATAGGTGGATGTCCAAAAAGCATCTCAAATGGTGAGATATATAGGTCTCTTCTAGGCCTGCTTCTAAGATAAAATAGGGCCAGAGGGAGAGTTTCATACCATTTTAAATGGGTCTCAGTGTATAATTTGCCAATCAGAGTTTTAAGTTCTCTGTTCATACTTTCAACTCGGCCTGAGCTCTGGGGATGATATGGAACATGGAATTTGGGAGCTATCCCTAAGCAAGAATATATATGATTTAGGACAGAATCAGTAAAATGACTTCCTCTATCTGAATCAATACGTGCTGGCAGGCCAAAGCAAGGAATAATTTCTTTTAAAGCACCTTAACAACAAAAGCCATTGTGGCTCGGGTCGCAGGAAATGCTTCCAGCCATCGGGTCAGTTGATCTACTGTGACTAGACAAAATTTATAATGTCTGACCTTTGGCTTTGTCATGATATCTATCTGTAGGTGCTCAAAAGGTGTGTAAGCCAGAGGATGCCCACCAAAGGCTTTGCCATGAAAGGCATGTTGGTTATATGCTTGGCAGGTACAGCAGGCTGTACACACTTTAGAGGCTATAGTAGTTATACCAGGGGCTATCCATACTCTCTCAACAGAATCCATGATGCCTTGGTTGTCAAAGTGACCATTTTTATGGATAGATTGGCAAATTTGGTGATAAAAACTTCTAGGGAGAAGGGGTTTTCCTTCAGATGACATCCATACTTAATTAATTTGTTTTGCTTTGAATTTTTGCTTCCATTTTTCCACTTCCTTTTCATTATAGGAAAGTGATAAATTGAAGTCATCAATGGTTGTTAATGTTAAAATTAATTCAGGCCCTTCTATGGCTGCTAGCTTTGCAGTGGCATATGCTCAATCATTTCCCCTAGAGACAAGGTCAGTGCCACCTGCATGGACAGAGCAATGAACTATAGCTAGGGCTTCCAGCAACTGGAAAGCAGAAAGAACTTCATTAATAATTTCTGCATTAGATATAGATTTTCCAGCTGAAGTTAAAAATAATCTCTGGAGCCATAGCAATCCAACTGGGACAAATGCCAAAAGCATATCTAGAATCCTTATAAATGGATGCCCTTTTATCCTTGGCAATTATACAGGCATGTTTCAGAACTATGAGTTCTGCCTCTTGAGTGCTAATATTAGAGGGCAGTGAAGCTGACCACTCGGTGGCAAATTCTGTGACTACAGCAGCTCCAGTGTAGTGTATGCCATCCCTCATAAAAGAGGAACCATCAGTAAATAAGACCAGATCTGGATTGTCTAAGGGAGTGTCCAAGAGATTATCTCGAGGCTTTTCTGCCATGGACACTAGTGTTTCACAACTATGTAATGGTTCTCCTGAAGTTGGTAAATCTGGAAACAAGGTAGCAGGGTTAAGAGTTGTACAGCATTTCAAGGTAATGTTTTCATTATTTAACAAGGTTATTTCATACTTTGTAATTTGCTGATCCGAGAATGCCTATGTTCTGTGCCTTAGCAACAATGCTTCTACCTCATGTGGGAACATAATTGTTAATGGGCATCCTAATACTAGATCAACAGTTTTTGTCACTAGTAAGGCTATAGCAGCTACTCCTCTAAGACATGGTAGTGCTCCTGATACTACTGGGTCCAGTTCGGCAGAATAATAAGCAATTGGGAGCTGAGAAGGCCCCAAAGTCTGAGTTAAAACACTTGAAGCTATCCTTCTTCACTCATGTACATACAAAGTAAATGGCTTGTTTTAATCTGTCATACTTAGATCAGGGACAGACAGGATAGTCTGTTTTAGATCTGATACAGCTGACAAGTGTTCTGGCTCTAATTTGAGGGGTTCAGGTTAGTGCTATAAGGGGTTTAAGAACTTCTCCATAACAAGGAATCCATTGTCTACAAAACCCTGTTGCTCCAAAAATTGCTCTTAAGTGTTTCTTAGTGGTAGGAGTGCTTAAATTTGGAATATTTTCAATGTGTTTTGGAGAAATAGAATAGGCACCCACAGTCAAGATGAACCCCAAATATTCTACTTTAGGGAGACACCACTAAAACTTATCCTTTGAGATTTTATGCCCTCTTTTGTGCAATTCCAAAAGAACATGTTTACTATCTTCCTGACATGCTTCTGTGTCTGTTGAAGCCAAGAGTAGATCATCTATGTATTTGATTAATTTGCTATTTTTAAATGTTATATTATCTGTGTCTTGGCTCAAAATTTGTGCAAATAAACTCGGGCTCTCCACATAACCCTGGGGCCATGTATGTTTTAACCCTTCCAGGTGAAAGCAAAGAGATGACTGGAGTTCTCATGTATAGGAATGGAAAAGAAGGCTGAGCACAAGTCTACTACTGTGAAGTATGTAGCTGTGCTAGAAATAGAGGAAATAATAGTATTTATGTTGGAAACTACAGAGTGTCTTTTTATAACGTGATTATTCACAGACCTCAAATCCTGTACGAATCTATAGAGATGCTTGCCATCAGGCCCCCTTTTTGGTTTTTTTAATGGGCAGGATGGGTGTGTTGTATTCAGATTTACAAGGGACTATTATTCCTTGTGCAATTAATGAGTTTATTACTGGGGTAATATCCTCTAATGCCTCTTTTGAGAGGGGATACTGAGGAATAGAAGGATGTGGGCTAGATTTACTTTTTATCTGCACAGGAATAGCTGATTTAAATAGGCCTACATCAGAAGAAGATGTGGCCCAAAGAGACACCAGGATATCTGTGGTATTAAAAAGGAGGGATGCTCCTTCCCTTCCTGACTCTCTGAGAGAATTACAGGGAGTAAATTTAAAGATTCCTCAGGTACTTCCAATGATAAGGAACCATCTGGAGAGAAAGTTATTGTGGCTCTGAGTTTGCATAGAAGGTCTCTCCCCAGCAAATTTTAAGGGGAGTCAGGCATCAAAAGGAAGAAATGTTGTACCTTTAGGGGTATTACAGACACCATTCTAAGGGAAAGTTTTTTAAACCTTTTGGTTATTCCTGACACTCCCATTACATTCTCTGAGCCAACAGAATAACAATGTAAATCAGGTGTACTCTTTAATACATACCTGGAAGCTCCAGTGTCTAATAGACAATCATAATAGATGTTACCCATCTTTAATGTAACATGGGGTTCATTAGTATAGGGGGGTAGTGGATAGGGACAAAGGGTAGTAGGACATCAGGGTCCAGAAAATCAAAGGTTGTACCCTCTGATTCCTGTGCCCCAGCCCCCCCAGGACACCTTCATAGTATTTGGGGAGTTCCTTGGGCACCCCATTGGAGAGCACCCCCTGAGGGTTATTACCACCCTGAGTATTTTTTGGACAAGCACCACTTAAGTTGTATTGTTGTGGAGTCATTTGGTTTGAGTTATCATTTTCCCAATATCTATTCCTATAGTTATCATTCCTAAAGTTGTGGTTTCCATTATCATTATTATAGTTATTTCTATATCACTTCTGTAGTTGTTATTAAACTGCATATTCCTTCTGATAACCTTGAATAAAGTTCTACACTATATCATTTTGTGGCCCTTCTTCTCACAGAACTGGCAGGAAATGGATCGATAATTAGATTCCTGGAGAGGGGCAAGTGCCATTGGTTGAGTATCATGCCCATTTTCCATTTTAGCCATCTTATCTTTTAAACATCTCAATTCTTTCTTTATTTCCTCCATGATATCATTATTTTCTTCCTCCTTATCTTTGGTTCCCTTTGAAACATATAAAGATGTTTTCCACAATTCTTCAAGATCCATCTCTGGCCATCTTGGGCAATGTGTTCTAAAATAATCCCTAATCACTTTGCAAGAATTATTGACAAAGTGCCTTCTAACTTGACTTATGCAATTTTCTTTAGATAGGTCAAAATCCAGGTACCTACCCCCAAGCTCAAATATTCTGTCCATGAATCTGGAGGGTGTCTCTTCCTCATTTTGCTTAATTCTTTCAAATTCTGTCCACATATCTGTACTGTCTGCACACTCTTTCATTGCTGTTAAGATGGCCTTTCTACAACAGTATAGTTGTAAATAATCCTCAGAGTTGTTATAGTCCCATTCAGGATCCTGAGATGGCCGGTGTGCTGCATTGCACCCCTGGGTTTTGTTGACATGAGCAATTATTTTATTTTTCTCACATTCAGTTAAAAAAAAACTGTGGCAAGTTTTCAATGTCCTTGTAAGACGGACTATACTGAAAAAAATGTCTGTCATCTTTTTTTGTTACTAGAAAGGGATCTTGTTCATATGTGGGAATATTTCATGTAAATTCATTTATTTCTTGGGGAGTAAACTCTATATTGTGCCTTAAAGTGACAACATCCCTTTTCCTTCCTATTTCAGGTACTTCTCTTAGAGGAAACATGCCTCTAACTGAATTTCGTACCTCTGGGTCAGTTTGACTAAAACAAGTTTCTTTAGAAGGATGAGATTTCCTTTGGGCTGGAATTGGGTTTTGTATAGGAGAAGGAACATGAGAAATTGGGATTACAGGAAACCAGCCATGATTTGTAGACCATGAGAGAACAAGTCTGTTAGCTGAGCTATAGGAAAGGTATTTTCCATCTTCATTTCGGGAAAGGGAACTTCCTCATTTAGAGGTTCAGAAACAGGTCTGTCAGATTCAGACCTGTTTTGGGTGGGGTGAATATTTGCCAATTGATTGTGTAAGAAACATTTAAAATTATCCAATTGGGCTTGCATGTTCTCCTGTATTTTAGCCTCAAATTTTTTGATATTTTCCTGTGTTTTATCTTCATATTTTTGCATAATTTTCTGTATTTTAACTTCAGATCCTTGCATAACTTTTTGTATTTTAGCTTCGGAATTTTGCATGTTTTTCTGAATTTCAGCTTCAAATAATTTTTTCATGTTAGCATCTCTAAACACAGTACTGAGAAGTACAAAAATGACATTACCTAATAATATAAAAAATTGAAGGTATGCTGAATTCCTCCATGTCCTTAATTCTTCAACCACCATATAAATGCTGAAGAATATAGTATTAATTTATATATATGTATATGTTTTGTAATTATTTTCCAAGCAGGCTTCACAAAACATGTGGGGAGCAGGAAGAGGCCAAAACTCTCTTTAGGTCTCCCTCACTCGTAATTAAGAATTATCTGGATAGTAAGACATTGGACTTCTGGGTAAGCATGGCAGCAGTCTAGATGAGGGATGCTTCCCCTCCTCAGACCCACCAATATAGATGACCTCAAAGGACCCAAAAAACCATTCTCATAAGAACGAAGGGACTCTACAGTAGGGTGTAGCATTGAAGGTATGTGGGATTTGGGCATTTCCACACTATAAGGGAGTAAAAAAGATCCCACCCAAACTTGAGCTGATGTACTCTCCCCCACCACACCTAGGGAGTCAGAGTTAGAGCCAGCACATGCCAGAATCAATGAGTGAGCGAGGGTCACATCTGGAGCAAGCAAGGGGGAAGTTCTAGGTCTTGGGAGCTGATTAAGACCACCAACGACCTACCCATTTGAGCAGTTACATCCAAAACCCCAGTAGGTGGGGGAGTGTAGACCTTGGGTGCCCCTGGGAAGGTAGCACAGCTGCAGAGATTCGAGAGCTTGCTTCAGGAAAAATCCTTGCTCCTTAGCTTCATACAGAGAGAGCCTGCCCTCCTCATTCAGATTTCTGACTGGAAAGGGAAGGAAAAACAGCCATAGTGATGGCAAACAGTGCCCAGGAACAACTTCCCAACACCAAGAAAAACAAGAAGGAGGAGATGACCTTGGATGATTTTTATGGAGGAAAAATACAGACTAAAGAGGAAATGGCAGAAAAGAAAATCTAAATAAATGCTCCAAAACCTTCCAAAAGAAATGGAAATTGTCCACAAGCTCTGGAAGAATTTAAATTGGAGCTTATCAAAAATATCATGGTTATGGCATGAAATGGTTCAAAAAGAAAATATAAAAATTAAAGCAGAGAACCAAAAAATTATAGCTGAATATCAAAAGGTTAAAGCGGAAAACCAGGCCTTAAGGACCAGAATTGAACAACGGGAAATCAATGATCTTGCAAAACAGCAAGAATTAATAAAGCAGAGTCAAAAGACTGACAAAATAGAGGAAAACATAAAATATCTCACTGACAAGATGACAGATCAGGAAAACAGAGGAAGGAGAGACAATTTGAGAATCATTGATCTACTGGAAAAACCAGAAATAAACAGAAATCTTGACATCATCCTACAAGAAATCATCCAAGAAAAATGCTCTGATGTTCTTGAACAAGGGGGAAAAATAGACATTGAAAGAGTTCACAGAACACCCTCTATAGTAAATCCCCAAAAGACAACTCCCAGGAATGTAATTGCCGAATTCCAGAGATTTCAAGCTAAGGAGAAAATTCTACAAGAAGCCAAAAAGAGACAATTCAGAGACCAAGGAACACCAATCAGGATCACACAAGACCTGGCAGCTTCCACACTAAAGGACCACAAGGCCTGGAACATGATATTCAGAATGGCAGGAGAACTGGGTCGTCAACCAAGAATCACCTACTCATCAAAACTGGCTATATACTTCCAGGGGAAAGTATGAGCATTCAACAAAATAGAAGATTTCCAAGTATTTGGAAAGAAAAGACCAGAACTAAGTGGAAAGTTTGATATCCAAACACAAAGAGAAAGAGAAACATGAAAAGGTAAATAAGAAAAAGAGGGAAAGGGCAAAAAATGTTTTTTCTTAGTATTCAAACTCTCCTCTTTAAGGGCTACAATCATATTAAATTATATATATTAACATATGGGGGAAATGTTATTTGTAACTCTCAAAAACTGATTCATTATAATAATTAGAAGAATCACTCATAGGAAAAGATTGGGGCATTAAGGGTTATAAGATGTTATGCAAAAAAGAAAAAGGGGGGAATCAAAGAGGGTACCAAGAGATACTTGAAAAAATAAAATAAATAGAATAATCTTTTTCACACAAAGATACAAGGGGAGGAGAGGGAAGAATACTCATAAGAAGGAGAGGAAGAGAGTGCTAATATATAATACTTAAACCTTACTCTCAGCGAAATCAACTCTGAGAAGGAAGTGCATCTAGATCCATTGGTATCTTGAATTCTATCATCCTACAGGGTAAGTGAGAAGGTAAAGCTAAGGGAGATAGAGGGGAGGGAGTATAAAAAGGGAGGGAAGGAGAGGGGGTAGGGAAATTAACAGACCCTAAAAAAAACAAGAAGGGTACAAAAAGGGAGGGACCAGAAAGGGAAGCATATCAAGGAAGTGGATTAGGGGGATGGATTAAAAGTAAACCACTCATTTTAAAGGATACAGCAAAGGAAGAAAGGACAGAAATAGGAGAGGATTTCAAAATGCTAGGGAATTCACAAGTGACAATCATAACTTTGAACATGAATGGGATGAACTCACCCATAAAATGTAGATAAATAAGAGAGTGGATTAGAGTCCAAAACCCTACCATATGTTCTCTACAGGAAACACAACAGAGGTGGGTAGATACTCACAAGGTCAGAATTAAAGGTTGGAGCAAGACCTATTGAGCCTCAACTGATAGAAAGAAGGCAGGAGTTGCGATCATGATATCTGACAAAGCCAAAGCAAAAATAGACCTGACTAAAAGGGATAGGGAGGGAAAATACATCCTGATAAAAGGGAGTATAGACAATGAGGAAATATCACTAATTAACATGTATGCACCAAATGGTATAGCACCCAGATTTCTAAAGGAAAAACTCATAGAATTGAAGGAGGAAATAGATAGTAAAACTATACTAGTGGGAGACCTGAACCTACCACTATCAAATTTAGATAAATCAATTAAAAAATAAATAAGAAAGAGGTAAAAGAGGTGAATGAAATCTTAGGAAAATTACAGTTAATAGATATATGGAGAATAATAAATAGGGACAAAAAGGAATACACCTTCTTTTCAGCAGCACATGGTACATTCACAAAGATTGACCATATACTAGGTCATAAAAACATGGGATACAAATGCAAAAAAGCAGAAATAATAAATGTAACCTTTTCAGATCATAAGGCAATAAAAATAATGATTAGTAAGGGTACATGGAGAGGTAAATAAAAAATGAATTGGAAATTAAACAATATGCTTCTCCAAAATCAGTTAGTTAGAAAACAAATCATAGAAACAATTAATAATTTCATTGAAGAAAATGACAATGATATGACATTCTTTCAAAATCAATGGGATGCAGCCAAAGAATTACTCAGGGGGAAAATTATATCCTTGAGTTCATATATTAACAAATTAGGGAGGGCAGAGGTCAATAATTTGGACATGCAAATCAAAAAAGTTGAAAGCAAACAAATTAAAAATCCCCAGAAGAAAACCAAATTAAAGATCCTAAAAATTAAGGGTGAAATTAATAAAAATCAAAAGTGATAGAACTATTGAACTAATAAATAAAACTAGAAAATGGTATTTTGAAAAAGCAAACAAAATAGACAAAGTACTGGTCAATCTAATAAAAAAAAGGAAAGAAGAAAATCAAATTAACAGTATCATAGATTAAAAGGGAGAACTCACCTCCAATGAAGAGGAAATTAAGGCAATCATTAAAAAATATTTTGCCAAATTAAATGGCAATAAACATGCCAACTTAGGTGATATGGATGAATATTTACAAAATTATAAATCGCCTAGATTAACAGAAGAAGAAATAGAATTCTTAAATAATTCCATATCAGGCAAAGAAATTGAACAGGCCATCAAAGAACTCCCTAAGAAAGAATCCCCAGGTCTTGGTGGATTCACAAGTGAATTCTATCAAACATTTAAAGAACAGCAATTCCCAATACTATTGAAACTATTCTAAATAATAAGCAAAGAGGGAGTTCTACCAAATTCCTTTTATGACACAAATATGGTACTGATTCCAAAGCCAGGCAGGTCAAAAATGGAGAAAGGAAACTACAGACCAATCTCCTTAATGAATATAGATATCAAAATCTTAAACAGGATACTAGGAAAAAGACTCCAGGAAATGATCAGGAGGGTTCTTCATTATAATCAGGTGGGATTTATACCAGGAATGCAAGGATGGTTCAATATCAGGAAAACCATCCAATCCACATAACTGACCATATCAACAAGCAAACCAACAAAAATCACACGATTATCTCAATAGATGCAGAAAAAGCCTTTGACAAAATACAACACTCATTCATATTAAAAACACTAGGAAGCATAGGAATAACAGTGTCTTTGTTAAAAATAATAAACAATATCTATCTAAAACAATCAGCCAACATGATCTGTAATGGGGATGAACTAGATGCATTCCCAATATGATCAGGAATGAAACAAGGATGCTCATTATCACCTTTATTATTTAACATTGTACTAGAAACACTAGCAGTAGCAATTAGAGAAGAAAAAGAAATTGAAGGTATTAAAACTGGCAAGACCAAGCTCTTTTTGGATGATATGATGGCCAACTTAAAGAATCCTAGAGAATCAACTAAAAAGCTAGTGGAAATAATTAACAGCTTTAGCAAAATTGCAGGATATAAAATAAATCCACATAAATCATCAGCATTTCTATTTATCTCCAACACATCTCAGTAGCAGGAATTAGAAAGAGAAATTCCATTCAAAATCACCCTAGATGATATAAAATACTTAGGAATCTATCTACCGAGACTAACACAGTTGCTATATGAACACAACTACAAAACACTCTCCACACAACTAAAACTAGATCTGAGCAATTGGAAAAATATTAACTGCTTGTGGGTAGGACAAGCTAACATAATAAAATTGACCATCCTACCCAAACTTGTCTATTTATTTAGTGCCATACCCATCAAACTACCAAAAAACTTTTTTACTGAATTAGAAAAAACCATAACAAAGTTCATTTGGAAGAACAAATATCAAGGATATCCAGGGAAATAATGAAAAAATACAAAAGAAGGTGGCCTTGCAGTACTAGATCTCAAACTATACTCTAAAGCAGTGGTCATCAAAACAATTTGGTACTGGCTATGAGACAGAAAGGAGGATCAGTGGAATAGACTTGGGGTAAGTGACCTTAGCAAGATAGTCTATGATAAGCCCAAAGATCCCAGCTTTTGGAACAAAAATCCACTATTTGATAAAAACTGCTGGAAATTGGAAGACATTGTGGGAGAGTTTAGACTTGGATCAACACCTCACACCCTACACCAAGATAAACTCAGAATGGGTGAATGATCTGAACATGAAGAAGGAAACTATAAGTAAATTGTGTGAACACCAAATACTATACATGTCAGACCTTTGGGAAGGGAAATTTTTTTAAACCAAGCAAGACTTAGAAAGAGTCACAAAATGTAAAGTAAGTAATTTTGACTACATCAAATTAAAATGTTTCTATACAAACAAAACCAATGTAACCAAAAACCAGAAGGGAAATAACAAACTGGGAAACAATCTTCATAACAAAAACCTCAGACAAAGTGCTAGTTACTCAAATTTACAAAGAACTAAATCAACTGTACAAAAAATCAATCCATTTTCAAATTTATAAATGGGCAAGGGGACATGAATAGGCAATTTTCAGTCAAAGAAATAAAAAACATTAATAAGCACATGAAAAAGTGCTCTAAATCTCTTATAATCAGAGAGATGCAAATCAAAACAACTCTGAAGTATCACCTCACACCTAGCAGATTGGCTAACATGACAGCAGCGGAAATTAATGAATGCTGGAAGGGATGTAACAAAGTCAGGACATTAATTCATTGCTGGTGGAGTTGTGAATTGATCCAACCATTCTGGAGGGCAATTTGGAACTATGCCCAAAGGGTGCTAAAAGACTATCTGCCCTTTGATCCAGCCATAGCACTACTTGGTTTGTACCCCAAAGAGATAATAAGGAAAAAGACTTGTATAAGAATATTCATAGCTGCGCTCTTTGTGGTATCAAAAATTGGAAAATGAGGGGATGCCCTTCAATTGGGGAGTGGCTGAACAAATTGTGGTATATGTTGGTGATGGAATACTATTATGCTCAAAGGAACAACGAAGTGGAGTAATTCCATGAGTACTGGAACAACCTCCTGGAAGTTATGCAGAGCGAAACGAGCAGAACCAGGAGAACATTGTACACAGAGACTGATACACTGTGGTACAATCGAATGTAATAGACTTCTCCATTAGTGGCAATGCAGCGATCCTGAACAACCAGGAGGGATGTATGAGAAAGAGCACTATCCACATTCAGAGGAAAAACTGGGAGTAAAAACACCAAAGAGAAACAACTGCTTGATTACATGGGTCAAGGGGGATATGATTGGGGATGTAGACTCTGAATGAACGTCCTAGTGCAGATACCAACAATATGGAAATGGATTCTGGTCAATGACAGATGTAATACCCAATGGAATTGTGTGCTGGCTATGGGAGGGGATGGCGGGGAAGGGGGAGGGGTGCAGTGAACCATTCATGACTTCATGGAATAGAGTTCCTCTTCCCAGGTGTTTGTGACATACCATTCCTGCTGAGTACGCCAAAACATAGTAATCTCAGTTCAAGGCTGCATGAACAGTTCCAACATCTCCTGGGAATGGGTTAACTCCCCTGTTCACACTCTGGGGAGGATTGGGGAGGATAGATTGTGTCTCTCGAGAAGAGTTTAAAATCTGGTGTTCTGCTTACAATAAACGTTCATTATCCCTCTTTGATAATATTCCAGTCTTTCTTTCTTGCGACTTCTCCAACAGCTCTAAGCTGTCCCCCGACAGTCCTAAACTGTCCCCTATTCAACTCCGTAGATGTCCCCGGCAGAGGGGAGGGAGGAATAGAAAATTATTTTTGTAACCAGGGAATAATGTTCGAAATTTACCAAATAAATAAATAATCAATCAATCAATTAATTAATTTTTAAAAAAAGTAATCTGGGCAGTTGTTCCCTGAGGGAAAAGGGATTTGCAGCTAAACAGCTTTTCCATTCCTGCCTCTTTTGGTCTAAAAAAAAGAAAAATAGTTGTATTCTATCTAATTTAAGGAGAGATGGGAAACAATTCCAAATTTCCTTACCTCTACAGCTGATCAAAATAAGCTATTAAAAGTTTAGGGATAGCCACTTAGGGATAGTCGTAGTAAATAAAATGTTTAGTAATGTTAAGAAGATTGAGGGTATTTTATCACAACTGACGTGGTCAGCCAAAACTGTAAAGGATAATTTTAGTGTTGTGACCTGAACTATATTAATTATTGGTCACCATGGGATATCCCAAATAAAATACCCAAGTCAGCTGGAAATTTATGGTGATTTTAATTAATATAGTGAGAAGAAATTAAGAAGAAAGGAGAGGGAAAAGGTGTAGGATTTCTCTTGCTTGACTTGTGCCTGGGAGAAGATTAGAACTTTCTAGGAAGATAAAGTTTTGGAGATTAAAGGAGGAAGGAATCAGCCTGACTCCAAGAGGGCTCATCTAAGATGCCTGAACCTGAATTAGCTCAAGGGCAAACTCACCACCAAAACCCAGACAAATAGCTGCCACCATGCCAAGATGTCAGAATGCTTAGCAAGCTGCCAGTCAGAGCCACATCTCTGGGGAAAGAGTCCGACAAAAGGAAGCCCCGCAAAAAAACCTAGATGATTCTACATCACTTTCCTGTATCTCCTCTGCACCAATGGTAGCCTAAGCTTGACTTAGGATAGCCCAGGAGTCTGTCAGCTGTTTCTGATTTGCCATTTTCTCTGTCAAAGGCCATCCTCCTAAACACTCAATCCTTAAGCATGGTTATAGACATTTGTGATTTTTGTTAGACTAAGTAGGGTGGAGTAATGCAACGTTCCCAAGACATTCCTGATTTTGTTAGAGTAAGTATCTTCATTGTTACAATCAGGATATAGCTAAATCCAATCTTCACACACATGATATACTCATATTGTTATTTTGATAATTATGTACACAAAATAGACATTTAAAAAGATAAGATAAAAATAAAATGAAATTTGATCCTTGATCCTTGAGTCAAGAAGGCAGTGGAAATTATTGAACAGGAAACTGACATGGTCATTCTTCTGCTCTAGGAAAATTCCTATGGCAGCTGTGTAGAAGATGAATTGTAGTCAAATAATGGGAATAATATCAAAGACCTTACTTTAAGCAGGCTAGGCTAATTTCCCCCCCAACATTATTGATACTGGGGCAGCATAGTAGATAGCATGCCAGACCTGGTAGATGGAGGACCCACACCCAAATCTGGCATCAGATACTTCTTAGCTGTGTGCCTGAACAAGCCACTTAATCCCAGTTACCTAGCCCTCTTTTGTGTTAGAGTTGATACTAAGACCTAAGATAAGGGTTTTAAAAACAAAAAAAAAAGTTATTGATATCCTCCTTGAGGTTTAATTAGTTCAGAGGAATGTAGGTTTAATTTGTTGACTTGGTGTTCTGGCTCAACATATGGGTAGAAATTTCAGATAGGGAAACTAATTAAGAGGTCATTGGAATAGGATGATGACTGTGAGAGCAGAGAGAAAGGTAGAAAAGAGAGAGACAACATGAAAGGTAAAAAATCATAAGATTTGACAACTAACTAGAGATTCAGCAAGAGGAATGGTGAGGAGTCAAGGATAAGGCCCCCGTTACAAACCTGGGTGACTAGAAGGCTGTTTGTGCCCTCAGCAGATATATGGAAGTTTAGAAGAAGGGTGGTTTTTTGAGAAAAGATAATGTAATTGTAATCCAGTGCTGCCAACTCATCTTGTGTTACTCTTTCCTAGGCAAAAATGAAAAATAAGAATTGGGAGTTGGGAGTAGTCAGTCTTTTAGATTTCAACAACTACTAAGGAGTGACTTTCAGTAGTTATAAGGCAAGAAATGGTAGGACAGTGGTACAGGGCTAGAGAATTTTACTTTCCTGAGTTGGGCCGATTTATAACTTCTCTGTCTAGACAAAACTACAGGATGCTATCTATAAATGTGGACATAGTGAGGGAATATTGAAAGGGATGATAGAAGAAGACAGACTAGAGATTGGCTATGGGAATAAGTGAGATGAGGCCCATCTTCCAGTCCACTGATTGATTACTTGGGGTCAAGCCATGGGTCTCCTTGGGATCATTCCATAGTTCCCACTTTGGAGACCAATAAGTTAACCTACCAGTGTCCCAGGTAACTTTCTAGGTCAAGAAACTGTAGGTGAGATGCCTTTTACATTAGTAAAGTTTCCATTCCTTGGTTTGGAAATAAAGTCATAGTTCCCTACCAAAAGGCAAAACAAAACAGATCCAGCAACAAATAGACAAAAAAACAATTAGTAAAGTGCAAAAGTAGAAAATTCTGTTTACAATAATTTGAAATAATGCTATTACATAGTCTGAATCAACTATTTTAAGTGGATGTGGTAGGGATGTTGGGTATATATTGGGAAGTGTCTATTGTGTTAAATCAAAATGTATTGATAAAATGAAAATTAAACTCAATGTAAAAATTTCTTCCTCATATAAGAAATTTACTATTCTGGGGCCTTAAAACAGATGAATGTGAAAATTTTAACTTTTAGTCAGTTGTTAGTATGAAAGAGGAAATGATCTTCCTGTGGCAGACTTATCTATGACCTCTGGATGTTCCCTACAAGCATGTAGATTATTCCATTTCTATGCCTGACTATCCTGTGGAGCTCCATATCCAACCAAAAACTTACCACAAGGAGGTCCCCATAGTGATGATGGAGGCCTTCAGTAATTTCTCTTGATAATGCCAAGGTTACCATTGGAACCTTTTCCTTTGGCTAAGGTCAGCTCTCATCAGACTTCTCAAGAACACACAGGGCTCATATCCCAGTCTTGGTATAGTATGTAAACTTGCTCTAAGACTTTTGGGACACAGATTAATCTAAGATTGCTTTAGACTAAAGCACATGTTGAAAAAAAAATTTTTAAACCAGGATCATAGATCATTATAACTAGAAGGACCACACTGGCCATGCAGTTCAACCTATTTATATTTCAGTAAATAAACACCTCTTCAAGTGATATATTATTTTTAATTGAAAATATTTTGACAACAGCTTGTTAATTTTGAGTATGATTTTCCATTAACTTCCAGCCAAATGCTTGGCAGTGAAACTAAGCCTGAAAAACTAAAAACTTAAAAACCAACTATGGAAGTAGGGGCAGCTAGGTCAGACAATAGATAGTGCTGAACATGGAGTCAAGAAGACAAACTCCAATCTGATCTCACACATTTCCCAGCTCATTTAACTTCTGTCTGCCTCAATTTTCTCATCTGTAAAAAAGTGATAATAGCATTTTTTCTCCTAAGTGAGATGGGATCTAATGAGATCATATTTATGAAATGATATAGAAATCTTATAGTATAATAAATAGGCTTTGCTCCAAGACTTTTGGTTAGTCTAGATTTTATTGAAAAAATAAACATTGCAAATGTGCCATTTAGCCCCATCACACTCTAGCACTTCCTCACCCTGATTTTGTTGATTGGATTAGGAATTTGCTTTTTTAAAAAAAGTTATAGAAAAAAGAGAGGAAAGGAATATGTATTGGAATATTTTTTCATTAAAAAAAATTTTTTTTAATGGAATTCTGAGCTAGAGCAGCAAGAATACCTCCAGAATTGAACAAAGCCTGGCTGCAAATTACTATGGGAAGTGCTGGTACTGCAGCAGATGGGGGTGTCCCTTCTACCCGAGGAATAGTAATGGGGCTGCTTCACCATATTTTATTTTATTTATTTTTTTTATTTTATTGATTGTTTTTACTAATTTTTTCCTGATAAGCTTGCTGAACTGTGCACCGAGTTCTGCTCGATCCTGCTCTCTTGCTTGTAGGGACAAGGAGATAGGGGGTCAGGGAGAAAAGAGAGGGGAGAAGTCAGCATTAGGTGGGGTCATTTAAATTAACGTCGAATCCACACATTTCTATGAAGCTGTTTTAGAGAAGGTACTATTGAGCCCTTGGATTTCCCAACGACTGAAAAAAGAACGAGTCTAATTTCGTCTCTCGGCTGGGGCCAAAAGATTCTCGAGTGCACAATGCCACCTCTCTGGAACGAGTAAATGTAACTCCTCTGCTTCAAAGAAATCCACAGACAAACTAGGGAGCAAAACCTAAGTGGGAGGTCCAAAGATCATGACTTGGGTACAGTATAGGTCTAGTAAAAGGGTATTCAGGTCATTAGAAATACTCTCCCTTTCGCTAGGACCTCCTTCCTTATCTCTATAGCCAGGGGGAAAGCCAGGATCTGAGAGGGACTCGGGGAGGGAAGGAGGCGTGTCAAAGGGAGGGAGGATCTGGGAGGAGGAGGCGGAGGCTCCAGAGGACTGCATTGGGAACTGTAGTCCTAGGCATCCAGGCGTTGGGGAGCTGCCCAGGGACTGAATCCCCAGGAAACAACTACAATTCCCAGCGCTCTCTGGGGCCCCAGCCGGGAAGTCCATGCGCAGTTAGAGCTACATTGTATCCTATTAGGCTAGAAGTGATGTCACCTGCGAGCTTGTAACAAACTAGCCACTACGGGGGAAACTCTTTAAAAGGATCCCATTGTATTCTGAGCTGCCTTTCACGGCGTTCGGAGGCTGCCCAGGTGAGGAGAGAGCGGCGCGCTACGCGTCTGTCCCTCCCTCTTGCTCTGGGGGACGCAGCTCCTTCTCATTCATTAAGTGGCACTGAAGGCACGGTGAGGAAGCGAGCGGGCTGCGTGTTCATCTCGGGAAGGGCGGTAGGTTTGCGGGGTTTTCTCTTCCTCCCTGCCTTTCCCTCTCTACTCCCTCTCCGTCTTTCTCCCTCTCCTTTTCCTTGAGCTGCGGGAGGAAGTAGGTAAATTTTAAACCCGTCGTTCAGGTTGGGTATGGGTGGGTACTGGAAACAGGACAGCTCTGGGCTTTCGGGTTTGGACTGAGTAAAGTCTGACTGCCCCTGGGCTGGGGTGGGGGTTGGAAAAATGGCTGCACCTCAATGCAAAACTGAGGCGAGCCGGGAAGAAGGGTATTTAGGGGAAAGGACTTAGGTTGTTCCCCATCTCCCTCCACGCCCCCCTTTTCTTTCATGTGTTTTTACAAGAGGTAAACTGACTGTCCAGTGCACCTCTCCACCTCGGGGATCCCTTGAAAGCTGGAGAGAGGGAGGCAAACGAAATTTTGGCCCCAATTTGGTGCTTCTGGGCTACGCTACTACCGAACGACTCGCTTCCTTTCACCTAATGCCCTTTCACCTCGGGGGCGCTTGAGCTACCTGTGGTCCGGGAGCTGGGTTAACAAAGCGTAGGTTAGGAGAAAAGGGGGTTCCTCTCACTTGGCTGTTCTGAACTCCAGCTTTTAGCTGCAGAGGAGTGGTTGTGGAGAAGGTGGAATGCTTAACACTCTCCCGACGCTTTACATCTCCAAAAAGAAATCACCATTTCTTGCCCCAATAGAAAGGGCTGAAGGTGTCCGCTATTCAAGCAAAGTTTGAAGCCGAAAGTCGGGGCAATGTACGTGGAGGAGGGACGGCAGGGTGTTGTGGAAATAGGTCTGGCAACAGAGCTCTACAGCTGGGAGGGCGGGAGACAGTGCAGGAAACGAATGGTGGTGAAAGCCACCGCAGTGGGTTGTGGTGCCAGCCACTGGTTGTCTAGCTGGTTGTTCCCGTCCCCATCCCCAAGGCGGTGCGCATCTCCGCCCTTGCCTTCACCACGTTTTCCGAGGTGAAGGGCACCCAGACCATGCTTGCACCAGCTTAGCGGGGGTGATCTGTTGATATTTTTTGGTCGGAAGGAAAGCTGAATAATCTGGTTTTCTCAGAATGTTCTGAGGAGGAAGTGGTGTTGAGCTGGCTAGGTTTCCCACCCTTCTGGATCAGTGTTGGAGGTTTAGGGACTAATACTAAAAAGGCTTTCACTCCTAGGTACGTTGTTTCTTCACTCTGATCTTTCCCGAATAGAGTATCATTCCCCTCATTTTTGCTGTCTTTCTTCCTTCCTCTCCCCGCTTACCCTGCCAGTATTTATGATGCCTTTACCCGTCAACTGGTTTGCTCTGTTAATTGGATATCGGTAGTTTCTAGGAAAACGATGCAGGACTGTGAATTGAAGCGAAATTTCCTTGCAGAAGGAGGGGGAGGATGAATTCCGTTGCTATGGTAACCTCTGTTGAGAGAGTCTTAATATCTCTCCCGGTTTTCTTCATATCAGGCTTGCTAGCCCTTGGGAAGGCATGACTTCGTGGGCGTGGTCAAATGCTTGTCCCCTGCCGAGCTGGTCTTTTAATTGCCCGGGTTCCCCCATCTGCCTGAGGAAAATTTTCTCCACTGTCCTTTAAAGAGAGAATTTGAGAATTGTATTTGAAAGTCCTTTATTCGTCTTTGTTTGTACCTGTGTGTGTCACCTGAAGCCTGTGCCCTCCTTCTCATTTATAAATTACATTAGACAATAATCTACTCCCTGCCTTGATAACAGCTGTATTTTTCAAGACAATAACCTAAATAAGGAAAGAATGTTGGAGGTCGCCCTTTGAGAGCCTATGTCTTTTCTGAGACTGAAGAAAAATTCAGTATCCTTCATCTGTCAGTTGTGAAGTCGATTAGGGAAAAGAGTAGGCCCCAATTAATAAATAAAAAAAAATCTCCTATCTGAAAAATGCTAGGTTTGGGAATCAGAAAATCTGGATTCCAATCCCAATTTTGATCGTGGTCAAATTGCTTCCTCATCTGTAAAATGCAGATGTTATTTGTACTACCCACCTCTCCCATTTTGTGTTTAATAAATTTCAAAGTGCTATAGAAATGAACTATTTTAATGCAGTAGAATTGTTTATTTAAAATGACAACCACATCGACAACCTTTAAAATGTTTTCTTCCAGTAGACAACATTAAAAGTGGTTCAAATCCAGCTTTACCACTACGGGCTTATTGTAACTTCTAAGACTTTATTCTTTTGTGGAACAAGGGGACATAGCCTATCTTACTATGCAGTTCACTCAAAATTAGAAAAAGGATATCTGAGGTCTGACAGAGAACAGATAAATTTGGAGAAGGGAAACTTCGAAGACACTATAGGAAGCAACTGGGTTTTAAATCCACTGCAGTGGGTTGTGATCCCCTAGCACTATTAAAAAAAAACCACACACACAAAAAACAACTTAATTTCTTCTGTATGCCCTTCAGTTTTTAAAATTCAAAATGGTATGTAAGAGGACTGCTTAGTTAAATCTTAAAACAATCAACTACTTCTATCTCCTTCAGCCACAGTTCCTGAGCCTAATAGAAAAGCATTTCTAAAACAATAGCTGTGATTGCAAATAGAACAAACTAAATAGGGTCCAAAAGGATTCTACTTGCCTCCTATTCCTTTGAAACTGGCTTGTGTTGACCTGCATAACAAATCCATTTAATTGTGCTTCTCTTTATTCTTCCATCCTAAAGCTACTTGCTGAGTTTTTGCCTTTGGTAAATTGAGATTGTCTGGGTTTTTAAATTGTTCAAATTTCATGTTCTCCCAAAAAGCAAAATTCATCTTATGTCTATTGGGGCGACAGTTTATTTAAAAGTTCCTTAACTGAGAAGAGTGGCCTACCTGCTATTTCTCATATGTGGCTTCCCTACTCTTTCTCTGCTGCTGCACTGACTGTCTTCCATGTCTTAAAATGCTGTCTCTCCTGACCTCCACCTCTTAGAATCCTTGGCATCCTTCAGGATTCAGTTCTGATGCCACCTTTTGCCTGAGGCCTTGTCTAGTCCTTCCCCAGCCCCCACTAGAAGGCCAGCTGCTAGCTAGTGCTTTAGTATCTAAGGTTACCTTGGAGGAGGAGCACCTGTTTTGCACAGGTGAGGCTGATTTCTCTTTTAAAGGAGCTAGGAGACTGTCCTCAGGATTTGTTTGGGCTGTATGATTTGGGCTACAACCCTTTATGCTGCATAAGTATGTCACGTTGAGGTCCAATATGGATCTTGAATCACTGAGCTGGCTTCCAGAAAAAAAGGTCCAGTAAAAAAAAGGTCCAGAAAACCTTTTATCTAGTATTATACGGTGTCTTACATATACCTGTTTACATACGTATTTCCTCTTTTATCTGAATATAAGCTCCTTGAGAGCAGGATAGTTTAGTCTTTTTTTCTTTGCATTCCTAAATACATAGCTCAGGGCTTAGCATGTTCCTTGATTGTTTTCTTGACACTAAATTCTATCACTTTATCCACTAAGCCACATGGTCATGAAATAGCCATTTCCTAACTTTATTCACCTTTCATATATTAAATACTTATATATACATGTTGATATACACAACATATAAAAGGTCACAGAAAGGAAGAGAAATTCATCAACTCACTTATTGTACATGTGTCTACATGCATGTGCTCATTTATTTTAATAAGTCAACCTGTAATTTCATCAATGTAAGACATTCCTAGATGAGAAAATTTCTATGCCTTATGGTCTTTGGTGTTGCCTGGGTCCCTGAGAAGTTAAGGGACTTGCCTGGGCTAGATATGTGTGAATATCTAAGTAAATGCTGGATTTGAAAACATGGCATTTCACTTCTCTCACCAAATTCAATTTTCTCATGTTTCTTTTGGCAGAACATACAGAATCATGATTAATCAGGATCAATTGAGCTATCCTATGTATTAGGTAAAACTGATTTCAATTTATTGATAAAGGAGCTTGGTACAGTACAGTACAGAAAGGGAACATGATTTGTCAGCAGAGGATCTGGATCCAAATCCTACCTGCCTGATCCTGAGTGAACCCACTTAGCCTCTTTAAGCACTGGTTTCTTCTTCTGAGATATGAAGGACTTCGACTAGATAATGTTTGGGGACCCTTCTAGCTCTAAATTTATGCCTTTTAGTCAATTCCAGAATTCCAGAATCCTTTTCATTTAAGGCATAATAGTTTCTTCATTTAATAGGAAAGAAGGTGGGTGTTTTCCTCACCCCTTTTTATTTATAAATGTGCTTACTGAAAGAATTATTTTCCTTCCTAGGTTACTGATCCTAATGAATGACATTGCCAGGAGGCCTTATGATCCCTTCCACCTTTTAACATTCCATGTTTCCAAGTTAAATTGAAATGGTACATGACTAGCGGGCATCTCTACTTTGTTCTGGGCTGACTACTACTATATGTGTGAAGTGTATAACCAAGTGTGTATTGTGATTTTTGTATAACTTTTTTTTTTTTTAACCCTTACCTTCCATCTTAATAACAACTCTAGACAGAAGGCAAATACTAGGGAAATGGGGTTGTGACTTGCCCCATGTCACATAGTCAGGAAGTATCTGAGGTCATATTTGAACTCAAATCTTCCCAGCCCCAGGCCTGCATTCTATCCACTGAGCCACCCAGCTTTGTGTAACTTTCCCAGCTATACAGAAAATGTTGTTTTAGGCAGTTTCCCTAATTTGGACTTTCATGACTGATGCTCTAAGTTTGACAGTTCTAGGTTTTCATAAACTTTTTTTATTACTTCATCAGTGTTCTAGCTTTAAAAGAGCATTTAAAAAAACCTTTTTGTTAATCTTTGTTTTTTACCTCATATTCATTTTCTGCATTATTATCCCTTCAGTCAATGAGCCATTCCTTAAAATAAAAATTTAAGAAGAAATTGGGAGGGAAAGAAAAACAGTTTAGCAAGATTAAACAATACATCCACTATGTTTGACAATATACAATATTGTATATCTGCAGGATGATCTCTTTCTCTCCTCCGGTTGCCCCACCCCCCAAAGAAAGAAGGTAGGGACATTTTCTCAAGTTCTGGCCAAGTTGTTCGTTATAATTGCATAGCAATACATTGTCGTCTTGGTTCAGTTTAATTCTTTCTGCCTTAGTGAATAGAAGTCTTCCCTTGCTTCTCTGAATTTCTTATGTTTGTCATTACTGAATGTGCAATATTCCATGACAAGCAAGCATGTACTAGTGTATTTAGCCAGTTCCATATTATTGGGTACCTACTTGGTTTCTAGTTCTTTACTCTCATAAAAATGCTGTTCTAAAAGTGTATGTGAGACCTTTTTTCCCCCTGAAATTAATCAGTTTTCACAGATAAGAATTGTACAGCAGAAGATCGAGAATATCAATGGAAAGCTGACAAGATGGCAGAATCTACCAGATAGACACCTTTGCCAGGAATAGCTCCTAAACAGTGTCTAGGGGTATGAGTGAACGTATTTCATTTTTGTTTGCAGTCAAAAAATCGTCTCCTATAGTTTGATGATTAGAAGGTGTGCTAAAGAATTAAAGTATCATTTATTTGATACTTGATATTACATTTTTTTGTTCAAAATGGTGAACTATGATTCTCAATATAACTTGCCAAGTAGAACCAGAGAGGTATGTTGATGAAGATTGTTCCTTTGGTTATGTAGTTGGCTGATAATTTAAAAGAGTTGAATGGAGGTGTGCCAAAGAATTTAAATTCTTGTCTTTCTGCAATAATCTAGTGTGCTGAGAATTTTTGGGGTGAATGTGGTTTTTATTTGAGCTACTGTTTATCAAATTGCTTTTTATGGTTGGAATTATAGCCATCAAAATATAGGAAAGTGTTACCTTTTGTAAATATTTTTTGTGGTGGCATAAAGATTTAGTGGCTTTGGCTTGAAGAATCTTGGCCTTCTGTTAAATCATTTTTAAAAGGTTGCAGCTGCTTGGATCAGCATAAACACAAGCTTACCCCAAAAGCTGGTAACCACTGGGAGCCTTAGGTGTTTGGTTTGTGAAGTAATCACCAGTGCTTGTAACTTCTACTGAGACCTCCTCTGGTTTTTATCTTGCTTGTCATATTTCCACGTGTTAAGTTTGACCTTACATAGTGGGAAACAACCAACTCAGTTCAGTAAACTTTTTCTCTCAATATGGGCCAGTAACCACAAGCTAAAATTCTTTCATTTTGAGTTTGGGAGGATATTTTTCTTTGGACCAGGCATTCTAAGCCATTTAAAAAAAAAATTATTTTATAATACTTCAAAGTTGCAAGACAGAGATTTAAAGAAACTAAATGTTCAAAATCTCTACACAAACTTAACATACCATTAATTATTTTCCTAGATGTGAAAACAATATAAAATGGACTTTTATATGGCAGAGGTACTTGCCCTTTTTTGTATCATCCATACCTTTGGCAGTCTGGCAAAACCTGTTGACCTTTGCTCAAAACAATGTTTTTAGATACATCAAATATATATACACATATCTATGTATATATATATATATATAAGATTACAAATGAAGCCGATATTGGAAGACAATTGTCTCAATATTAAATAAATAAAAAATAAAGTTCTTGAATCTCAGATTAAGAACCCGATCCTGTGGGGAAAGATAAGAAATCATTCTTTAAGTGATCCAATGTGAGGATGAGAATCAAAGAAGACTTTGATAATCTACATACTACACCACAAGCTCTTGGCAGTTAATAGCACACTATTCTAGATCAAAAATTTGTTCCTTCATACTTCAGATTTATTTATAAATTCAAAAGAAATACGGAGCAACTGGGTAGCTCAGTGGATTGAGAATGACTCTGGGAGGTCCTAGGTTCAAATCTGACCTCACTTCCTAGCTGTGTGATGCTGGGCAAGTCACTTAAACCCCATTGCCTAACTCTTACCACTCTTTTGCCTTGGAACCAATACATAGTATTGACTCTAAGACTGAAGATAAGGGCTTAAAAAAATGGAAAGTGTTGCTTCACAATAAGGAGTTGTGTATTTTCCATTAAAGATCTATGACTTCAGTGGTCTGGGAACTTCTTCCACTTAGGGACTTTTTAGACCTAATTTGAGAAGTACTTTTTAAAAAAAATTTTATTTGGACTGATTAGAGTTCCATGTTAATGAGGTCAGAATTGTGCATTCTTCTTGGGCAAAGACTGATCAAATCCTTTAGAGAGGAGACTGGCTGATGTGTAGTTTGTAGAGTGTATAGTTTGATGGGTACAAATCTCTCATTTGTATTTTGGGTAGGTAGAAACTCAAAGTATGATACCTTATGATGAAGAATAGCCTTTAATATGATTCCTCTCATATTAACCTTAGTTCAGGCAGGTGCTAAATATTTGTCATCAGAAGCAAATACTGATGATAAAGTATAGGAGAGAGCTGAATAAGTTCTCTAGTAAAGTTTGGGTTAGGACAAAGGGTTGATCCTCTCTTTACTAAGAATTTTATTATCAACAAATATTTATTAATTGTTTATATACTAGGCACTCATGCCTTTAGCTTTAATTTTTTTTTTCATTAGAAGGAATCATTTTTACTTTTCCAGCATGGACCAGGTCAAACAGCCTTGTCTTTAATGGCTCCTGGCAAATTGAGAAATGATAAGAAACCAGGTAGACTGGTAGAGGTTATATTGAGATAGAATACTAAATGCCATCAGGGCAGTACCAGATCCAGAGACATCTGGTTTAAAAGTCATAGAAAAATGCTAGGAAGTAAAGACTTGAACTGGAAAAAAGAAAAAGAAAAAAAGTTGAGCTTTGCCACAGAAAAGAAAGATTTAAATCAACTGGTAGGAAGTAGAAGAAGAAAGATATGATGGAAAGAGCTACTGAATTTGGAGTCCAGGTGTGAGGTGTGAATCCTAGCCCTGTGACTGCATGCCTATGTAACTCAAGTCTCTTAATCTCCCTGTACCTCAGTTTTCCCATCAGTAAAATAAGAAGTCTTAACTAGATAAAAAATCCTATGGTTTTGCTACTTTTTAATTAATTTTTGGAGTTAGTGAGTTCAATGATTTGGAAGATGATGAAGTCTGAAAGCCCTGCTGAGAGGGAGAGTTGCCAAAAGTAACTACTGATCAGTTCCATGCCATAATACTGATAATTATTCTATCACAGCAACATATGAAAAATTTTTAACAAGTGGCCATTAATTGAATTTTTTTGACTGATAGATAAGTTTGGGTGTAATGTTGAAAATACTCTTTTTTTTTCTTAGAGTAGGTCAGTTCACTGTGTGTCTTGGTGCATGTCTCCTCCATCCCTCCCTTCTCATGGGAAGATAGTATTTGGTTTATATATGTTTATATATATATATATATATATATACACATATATATATATATATATATAATGTATGTATATAAAACTTCTCTCCTTATTCAGCATTTATTTGTGTAGCAGACTAAAAGAGGGGGGTGGTGTGCATAGTAGGCCATAGTTAAGTTGGCTTTAATGTCTTAAAAAAGATTTTTAAAAATCCTTATATTTGTCTTTTCTTCAAAGAAAGTTGGAATGGCCATTAGATGTCCAATTCATAGCTAACCAGGAATTCTTTCTAATATCCCTAACAAGTAGTAATGATGAGGAGTGGTCATCCTGCCTCTATTTGATGGGGAGCAGACCTCCAGGGATGGAGGAATAGATAACAGTTCTTTGTGGTTAGTACCGACTGCCTTTCTTTGCCAACTCCCAGTGAGAGATGGACTTTTATTTTAGACAATATATGCTCTTAGTTTGACCTAATTTCATTTCAGCATCCTTTCTCCCATGTCTCATCCCTACTCATTTCTGCCCTCAGAATGTAATTTCAGCTCAAGGTATCAGTGAACTGCTTTATTGTCAGGCTTTTAAAAAAAAATTACTTTCACATAATCTACTTAGACAATGTAGACAGCTAGTATTCACATTTGCACACTTCTAAATACCAAGCATACAAATAAAAACCTAGCCCCCTTTTTGCCTTTTAGTTAACAAGAGGATGACACCAAAGCATAGAGGGAACTTCTTGTATTAGAATTCTCCAAGTTCTCCATGTGGAACAAGTTAGAAAAGTATGGAGAGAGAGTTATTAGGTTACACTTATATCTTATCACTTGGTTCCCTCTGGGTTGTTATTGTTTATACTGTCTCCACAGCCCAGGAATCTCTTTAACTGAAAACATGCTTGAGGTATAAAGATACTAATATCTTGTCTTTCTTCTTGTGGCTGTACTTGCAGATTGAGACTTTAATCTCTACAGCCTCACTTCCAATTGTCCTTCATCTCAAACTGTTTAACATTTTTGTTGATGACTCAGATGACAGAAATGTCATATTACAGATTTTCAGAGGACATGGAGCTGAGGGGAAGGGTTAACATGTTAGATGTATCAGGAGCCAAAAAGCAATATTCCTGGGTTGGAATGAAGGACCAAATTGAATAAAATGAAATACCATAGAAGTAAAAGTCCTACAAATGGGTTAAAAAATTAAATTTCCAAGTACAAAATAGAGAAGATATGTCTAGGTGGAATTTCATCTGAAGAAGGGTTGAGGAGATGACTACATAGCAAGCTCAAGTTGAGTCAGCAGTGAGGTTTTTTTTCCCCCCATTACTAGATTTGTGATTTTGTTGGTATATGGAACTTCCCATTAGGAAACTCCCTTTAATAATTCAAACACCTGCTCTTCAATTTCTAATCATAGTGAGTTGCCAGGGGTGACTTCTCAAGGTCATACCATCAGTGGGTCAAAGGTGGAACTTGATTAGATTTTGAAATTGGTTCTCTTGCTCTAACCACTATGCAATACTTCCTCAGCAGCCAGATGTAGCAATGGGGGAAAATACTTCTGTCATAGTACATTAAAAGAGAATGTTAAAAACAGGAGACAATGGTCTAATTGTACAGTCCTCCAAGGGAATCACATTTGGATAGTTCTGAGTACCCCATTTTAGGAAGGCCATTGAAATGCTAGGGAGCATCAAGATGAAGTTGATTAGGTTGATGAAAGGCCTTGAGTTCCTGCCTTATCAAGGAATGATTGAAGAAATTAGGGGTGGCTTTTAGTCTAGAGAAGAGGTGTGGTGATTGGCCAGCATTATAACCATCTTCACATATTTGCTGTCACCAGTTGAAATTGTGAAGAGAGAGGCAGAGAAATAGAGAGAGAGATCTAGGCTTAATATAAAGAAAATCTCTTTAGACCATTAGTGCTGTCCAAAAGTGGAGCAGAAATGTAATTGGCAATTTTTGTAGCTGGACCAAACACTACCTAAATCAGTTTTTAAAGACTGTTGTTTTTTTTAAACCCTTACCTTCCGTCTTGGAGTCAGTACTGTGTATTGGCTTCAAGGCAGAAGAGTGGTAAGGGCTAGGCAATGGGGGTCAAGTGACTTGCCCAGGGTCACACAGCTAGGAAGTGGCTGAGATCAGATTTGAACCTAGGACCTCCCGTCTCTAGGCCTGGCTCTTAATCCACTGAGCTACCCAGCTGCCCCCTAAAGACTGGTTTTTTAATTGAGCATGAGGAAAAAGCTTGGGATGCCTCTCTGTCTTCACAGAAACACCATGAGATGGGGAGAGGGAAGGAAAGTATCCCATTACTAATGTGCGAACCCAGAAGAGGAGCAGGGGATAGATAGGACAAGTTTATAAGTTTATCATTTGCTATTTTACTATTTTAACAAATTCTTGTTAACTAGATTCTGAAACTATTTGATTCTATGATGATGAAGGACTTAAAGTAATGTACGAGCTTTCCAATGTGTTGTCAATATCTTCCAAATTTGATTATATTGGGGGTAAAGGTGAAGAATTTCACATACCCTTTCTCTGTGCTTCTGAAGGTAGTTGCATCCTGGTGGCCTTTACATTAAGACTTGGTGACTGGGTTCTGAATGTTGTAGAGAAGTTTCTAATTCAAGAAAGAGTTTGCTCAAATGATTCAGTGTTAAGTACATAGATACTTCAGCCCTGAATTCTTATTTGAATATAAAAATAATTTTAGATGGTTTCTGCTAAAAATGTGTAGCAAAAGTTAACTTGGAAAAATGTGTTAATTTTCTTTAAGATTAAGTATAGTGAGGAGTAAAATTTAATTATTTCTTCTATTCATGATATAGGGACTGGTAGGTAGCACAGTGGAGAGAGTGCTGAAACTAAAGTCATCTACCTGAGTTCAAATCTGACTTCAAACACTAGCTGTCTGACCCTAGACAAGTCATTTAACCCTGGTTTGCCTCAGCTCTTATCTGTAACATGAACTAGAGAAGAAAATGGCAAACTGTTCTAGATTCTTTGCCAAGGAAACTCCAAATGAGGTCATGAAGAGTTGGTTACTACTAAAATGACTCAATGGCAAATATGTAATTTATTAAAACTTAGTGAGCAGTTTTACCAGGAGTGCTTTAGTATTTAAATGAAAAAACTAAAGATGGTTTTTTAAATAGAGGTATTCACTGATAGATGAATCTCAGAATTTTCTATTGTTTTAGAAGATGGAATTTAGAGTGACTAGAATATTACATAATCATCATTGTCCCTGCTTTCTGCCCTCTTCCTTCAATTTGCTCTTTGGTCACACATTTTTTCATTATATATATAGTAAAGGTTAGAAGAAAAATTTGACAAGGTAGGTAATGACTACTCTGCTCCTTGTCTATCTTATTTAAGAATCAGGGTATTTTTTCTGTTTCTATTTAAATTCCTTTTATTATGATTGTAACAAACAGCAAACATTTTCATATACAAAGAAAAAAAGAAAGGATTTTAAATGAAACTATGAATCTCTGTTCAGCTGTTTTTTGTTTTTTTTTAGGGGAAAAGTACATATTAAATTTCACCAGAAGGCTGGCCACCTGGGGATTAATTTTTTTTTGGTGAAGAGAATACAAGAAATGAGGGAAATTCTTTTAAAAATGTCACTTGGGTCCTGTGCAATTCCTTTCTACAACATATGGCAAGAAATCAAGCAATTAATAAATATTCATTAGGCACCTACTATGTGCCAGATACTGTGCAAAGGACTTAGGATATAAAAAGAACCTGATTTTTAGACCATCAGTAAAATTCAGTCTGACTGTTGAGAATTTTAGATTGTGAGTTCCTCTGGCACAGGGACTTTTTTTTTATCCCTTTCCTTGTAT
Source organism: Monodelphis domestica (assembly GCF_027887165.1). NCBI lineage: Eukaryota > Metazoa > Chordata > Mammalia > Didelphimorphia > Didelphidae > Monodelphis > Monodelphis domestica. The sequence continues at coordinate 268,208,275 of NC_077227.1, forward strand.
CCCCAATGTTTAGAATAATGCCTGACACATAGTAGATGCTTAATAAATGCTTATTGACTGACTGACTGTTGGGTAATCTAAATGTGAAATTGTTGTCCAGTGACCAGCATGTTATTGGAGAAGCTGGATCATATCAGTTTTTCTATTTTTGCTATAAATGAAACTGGAAGAAAGGAGTTGTAGCTAAATTGAAGGAGGACTTAGAAGACTCCTTGGAGAGTCATGGAAAGAAGTAGAGAAAATGGAGTTTGTCCTACACTGAGAGGCAGTGAGACATTATTTCACAGTGTAATTAGTCATCATGTATTACAAGATTAATGATAAATATTTGCTAAAAGACCATCATGAAATATTTGTAATTTATGCAAGAACAATGGTTGCTAGTGGTAGAAAAGTTCAATGAAGAACTTCATGAGACTCCTCAGATCAAAATCAGCAAATATTCCAATGCTTGATGACCTATGTAAAGGTGGTAAAAGATATGGATAGGGAGAAAGCATGGCTCAGAATGAAGAAATTAAGACATCGAAGACTACACAGTAGCCTCATAAATGTCATGAATACTTAAAAAAATAATTAGTAAATGCTGCATATGGTGTGTGCCATATAACAATTTCAGTGAAATAGATTATTATTTTTTTTCAAACCCTTACCTTTTGTCTTGGAATCAATACTGTGTATTAGTTCCAAGGCAGAAGAGTGGTAAGGACTAGGCAATGGGGGTTAAGTGACTTGCCCAGGGTCATACAGATGGGAAGTGTCTGAGACCAAATTTGAACCTAGGACCTCCTGTCTCTAGGACTGGCTCTCAATCACAGAGCTACCCAGCTGCCCCCAAAATAGATTATTTTTTAACAGACTTGTTTTCAATGTGGGATATTTATTTGAATCAACTGTCTTTAAAGCCAGATTATTGATTTGTCATAGCTAAGATAAAAATTTGTTTTAAAAGAAAGTAGGAAATAATTTTAAAATGTTAATGTAGTATACATTGGAAATGACTTGTCACTGAATTATTCAGGTAATTGAAAATCAAAAGTAGAAAATGGACAACAGAAGCGACATCAACACTGACTAATAGGATCTTCTAGAAATTAAAGCAATGTAAATTAGTTGCCATAAGGAGATTAGAAGACCCCCAAAAGCTTGTTAGTTGGCAAATGTTTGACTTACTTGCCCAGACAAAAAGAAATGGCTACCAAGATATCAACAAATTGGAATATAAAATTTTGTGAATGATAATTGATGATTATGAGGAAGATTAGAGCAGTAGAGGAGCGTACTAGTTTAAAGAAAGTTTGGCAAGGTATCCCTCACAGGAACTTATCCTGTGGGCATTTAATAATGATAAAGAAAGGAGGATTATAAACAGAAGAGAAAAAAATGTAAAAAATTTGCAAAAAAAACAGTATTTTGACAAACAATTTTTTTTCCTTCAGAAATTGGGAAACTACCACACTTTTGACCCCATGCATCACAGTTCCAGGTTTATCTCCTCTCTAGATAGAATTAGTAGTAAAGAAAACCAAGTTTGGGAAAGCTATTGGATTTGACATATATATATATATATATATATATGAAATATGTACTTAAGGCAATACAGTTTTGAAGATGTCTATGAACTATCTGAATGAGGGGAGGGGAAGATATCAAAGGCTTTTGAAAATCATGAATTTTATTAAAACTTAGAAAAAAAAGTGGCCAAGATAACATCAATAAATACCGACCTATATACTATGCTTATTTGACTATTAGTACAACATCCTTGAATTGTTGCCAGTAGTATGAGTTCTAGCAGGGCCCCAGGGAGCTTCCCATACCCCAGCAGAAATGACAAGTGCCCACATGTGGTAGTTAAAACTTACCTACTGGACTAGATGAATCTCTGGCCAGCTCTTCTGCTTTGTTCCCTTCCTTGAGGATAAGTGAGCAAGAATGATCCCAAGATGAATATTGCCAGCACTGGGAGCAACCTCTTGAGTTTACAAGTTATTAGGTTCCTCAAAACTGGCAGAAATATGGATGCATTGATCTACAGCTAATATCCTGGTTTTGGGAGAAGACAACTACCAATGGGAGGAGGAAGAGCCTATCACATGTCCTGTCTAGGTAGAGGATGTGGACCTTAAAGGAGACTGTGTTTAACACAATTGAAGGTGAAACACCAATTCAGTAGTTCTGAAAACATGCCTCAGTTTTTTTGTGCTTTAAGTCTCAAACTCCTAGGAGAGCTATGTTATGGCTGATTTTTAAAATGTCTGTGCCCAGTATGCTCTTATTAAGCTTTTATGTTGACTGTTTCTTTTGTGTAGAGGAAAGAAATAGTTGACCTATCTTCACTCTACATTGTACACTGAGTACCTTTTCCATTTCCTTTTGTGGAGACTCTGGGTATGAGCCAAAACAAAGATTTAAGTGATTCTCCTGAGAGTTCTAGTGTGGGGGCATAAAGATCCAGAGAATATAGGGATAGAGCCAAACTCTGACTGACCTTCCTTCCTTCCTTTTTCCCTCATTCCTTCCCTTCCTTCCTCCTTCTCTCCCTTCATCCCTCATTCCCTCCCTTCTCTCCCTCCCCTCCCTTCTCTCCCTCCCCTCCCTTCTCTCTCTCCCCTCCTTTCTCTCCCTTCTCCCTCCCTCCTCCCTCCCTCCATCATCTTCTGTCTTAGAATTGTTTCTAAACCACTGTAAGGGCTAGGGAATTGGGGGTCAAGTGTCTTCAGACCAGATGTATCTTTTATGTAATTCCTTCCTTCGATGGGTTGGATAGCTCAGAGCCTGTCTTCTTGTCAAATTCACATGAATTGTTTTCCCTACATGCCTTTCTTCAGGGACCAGGTTCCCAAAGTGTCAGGAAGGGTGAGGCCTGCAGCTTCCATGGGCTCCATTGCGTTTTGTGTGTTGTTTATACTTAGATGGGGCATGGCCAGGACCTAATGGACTGATTTCACCTAATCCTGAGTGCTTAATTCCATTTTGGGAGCCTCACTTGTACTTTGGGTTCTTCTGAGCTTTCTGAGCTGTCTGCTTGTCCTAGCCTTGTGTGAATACAAAATACATTTAAAATGGGGTAGTAAACATTAACTGGTTTATACACACAAAGGCTTTCAGATAAGTAAAATCACTAGAAGGGGAGAGTATTTTATAGAAAGTTTGACTGTGAATTTCTTCTCTTTCTCCACATCTCAAACCCCTTTGACGTTAATCCTCATTTTTTCCACCTTTATTTTGTTCTCTTTTTCTCAACAAGACATCAACCTCTTGGAGTCTCATCTGGACTACTGCAAAAGCCTCTATTTGTCTTTCTGCCTCAAGTCTTTCCCTTCTCCAACTCCTCCTCTTCTCAGTAGCCAAAGTGATTTCTGTAATCTTAACTACATCAATCTTGGGAAACTCCTGTTGTCCCTAGGATCCAATGGAACTCTGTGTAACTTTTAAAATCTTTCGAAACCTGGCCCCAGCCTACCTTTTCAGTCTTATGATATGTCACTCTCCTTCCTACATTCCATGGTCAAATGAGTTAATACCTGTAAAGCACTTAGCACAGTGCCTGGTACTCTATAGGACCTATATAAATGTTTATTCCTTTTCCTTCCCCTTCCCTGCTCTATGATCCAACCTTACTTGTTTTCTTGCCCTTCCAATACATGACATTCTCCCTCCCTCCCCCATTTCCATGCCACTCCCCTGGCTATCTCCCTTACCTGGAATATATTTCCTTTTCACTATAACTTTGCTTCAGTTCCTTCAGATCTTTGTTCAAAGATCACTTTCCTTTTCCCCAAATTACTTTTTGTGTATTTTTATGTATGTGTTTTCTTCCCTTATAGAATTCCCTTTTTTTCCCTTGAAGGCAGAGATTGTTTTATTCTTTTGTTCTATCACCAGGAGTGAGCCCAATGTCAGGCACTTGGTGCTTGGTTGATTAAAAGGTGGTATTCAGTAACACCACACACATCTGATAGAAGTTCGTAAAGTGCCAGATGCTTCCCAGTTCTTGGTTTTTCACTCTAGTTAGCGTGTTTGTTTCTGGGGGAAAACACACACACACACACACACACACACACACACACACAATTATGTAATAGATGAATAAGAACTTAACAATTAAATGTTATTTACTTTGACAGGCAAGTTATTTCATGTTTTACATCTACACATCATACGTGCCTTAAAGGAATGCATAGAGTACTGTCAAAATAGTAAACAGTAGTTTGTAACCCCAATTCTCTGTCTTATCTAATATTAGATGTTCTTAGGCCTAAAGGTCAAATCATCTTTTCTTGGCCTAAAGGGCTGACTTTAGGACTTGTTTAGATAAAGTTTTCAAACAGAAGAGCATATCCACATGATATATCCAAGAGAGAAGAGACAAAGAAAAAAAAATACAAATTAAAAGCTTATTTCCTTTCTCTTCTTTTTCTCTTAATGATTTTTCTCTCTGTTTTTCTCTTGTCCTTGTCTCTGTCATTCAATCTTTCTCTCCCTTCTCCTCTCCACACCCCTACTATTACTAGAAACCAGTGTTGCTGAAATTGTTTTAAACCCTTACCTCCCATCTTGAAATCATTACTAAGTATTAGTTGCAAGGCAGAAGAGAGGTAAGGGCTAGGTAATTGGGGTTAAGTGAATTACTTAGGGTCACACAGCTATAAAGTGTCTGAGGCCAAATTTGAACCTGAGACCTTCTGTCTTTAAGCTTGGCTCTTTAGCCACTGAGGCACCTAGTTGCTCCTGCTTCATTTTTACTATTATATCCAGAACTCTTACCTCTTTTATTAAAAAAAAAAATTTCAATTCCTGTTTTTTCACCCTTTGAATACTTATCTGTATACACATGCTATTGTTAAACATAAACGCAATATTTTGTGGGAATTGATATTCTTGCTAAGCTTTTCTGTTGTCAAATTTAATATGCATTTTTTATTTTCTGTTTCTCTAATTCTACACCCAACACTGGAGGAGAAAAGTGTTCAGAAAGGGCTTAAGCAAAGGTGTGCTGTTAAATGTTTAACAGCTGAGTGGGCGGTAGTGGCAACCCACATATATTCAATACAGTTTTCAGCCCAGTCTACATTATTAGCATTTTCTCCAATTCCTTCTTATAAGTCTAGATTTTAACAAATCAAACCCTGATTTATCTTTGAGATGTAAATGCTCATACTGAAAGTTTAACAATCCGCTCTTGAAGATTTCCTTTAAGAATAAATTATATGTTTTTAATTTTTTAATTTTTAAATTACATTTTTCATTAAAATGTAATATAAAATTTTAAATTAAAATTTTTAAGAATTGAATTTAATGAAACATATCCTGTATAATAAGATAGTTTCAGGGTAGATATTTAGTTTTCCTCCCCCCCCCAAAGTAGAATAACTTTATGGTACTGGATATTCCATATAAATAGGTCCCTTAATTGTAAAGAATTAATTATAAATAAATATGCACATACATATGTACATATACATGCAAGCACTATGAAGATAGGATTAACTCTCCCCTTGCCAACTCTTACTTAGTGTCAAGTAGGGGTAGTTTAAGTTCTTGATCTCTTCCCTTGCCTATTTTTAGCTAATCCCTACTTGACACTAAGTAAGAGTTGGCAAAGGGAGAGTTAATCCTATCTTCACAGTGTGTGTATATATATATATATGTATATATATATGTATGTATATATGTATATATATATGTATGTATGTATGTAGTACCATACCGTGAATTTGGACGAAGAATTGACTAGATGACCTCTAAAGTCCCTTGTTCAGTCTTTTCAGTTGTGTCTGATTCTTCATGAGCATTTGGGGGGTTTTCTTGGCAAAAATACTGGAGTGGTTTGCCATTTCCTTCTCCAGCTCATTTTATAGATGAGGAACTGAGGCAAACAGGGATAAGGGACTTCCCCAGGGTCAGACAGTAGATATATGAGGACAGATTTGAACTCAGAAGATGTCTTTATAACTTCAAGCCTGGCATTCTATCCACTAAGGTCCTTTCAACTCTAAATCTACCATCCTGTTAAAATTGGAACCTCATTTCATGTGGCTCCCCATTTGGGGAAAATAACACAAAAATTTAGAGATTTATCCTATTTTTCACCTTTACCACTATTAAAGTCTGTTGATGGATGAAATCATGTTCAGATAAACATAATAAAAACAAAAGTAGATCATTTACATCAAGAAATATTGGTTACTTTGAACCAATTGAAAACTTAGTAGATATGCTTTATTTAACTTTACTAACTACAATATTCTAATATATAGTTTTGATAAAGAAATGATTAAAGACCATTCAAAATTCATTGAAAATTGTAGATGGCTTATTAATGTTCTATGATTCTATGAAATCAGATTTGGAAAGGACCTTAGAGGAAAATTATTTTAGTCTAGCTCCTCTTGGTTCCTTTCCCATTTTGCAGATATGAGGAAATTGAGACCTAAAAGAAAATAGTCTCACAATTAACAAGTGGCCAAGATGGAATTCGAGTCTTACTATACTCTGTTTTATACTTTAGTAGTGAATTTATTTATATCTTTTGTAAGTACAATAAAATAAAATAAGGAACCTCATTAAAATGTTCTAGAGTGAGGGTTGGCAAACTAAAACTCATAAGTCAAATATGGCCCACTATAAGTCAGAACAAGTAATATTAGTAGAAATTCTGAATTATTGCGGCCTAACTTTTAATACTACGCCTTGTCAATCTTAAAATTATTGTAAAGAGGAGTTTTCTGAAGGAATAAAAAATGCTGAGTGAGAAGTTAATAAGATTCACTATTTCCTTTCAAATATACTTGTAGTTGGGAGGATGAGGGGGTATAATACTCCAAATATTTTGAAGTATAGAGATGCAGAAATTTCCATAAGAATAGTCATATAAACTCATTACCTTCCCATTCAATATTTTTTATTTTTTCAGAAAACTACTCATTACAATAATATTTTTGGGATGTAATATCAGAGCACTTTATGTGAATGGGGCAGCTAAGGTGGCCTGGTGAATAGAGTGTAGAGCCTGGAATCAGGAAGATTCCTCTCTCTGAGTTCAAATCCAGCCCCAGGCATTTACTAGCCAATGACCCAAAGCAAGTTACTTAACTCTATTTGTCTCAGTTTTCCTCATTTGTAAAATGAGCTGGAAAAGAAAATGACTAACTACTCTGGTATGGTATCTTTGCCAAGAAAACCCCAGTGGGGTCACAAAGACATAGGACTAAACAACCAAACAATAACAATAACCAAAGTTTATGTGAGGAAGAACTATATTCTCTTTATTATGTGTTTATTGTGAAAATGTTATAAAAACAGTAAATGCATGAAGCTTCTAATATGTTTAAAAACATTGCTTTTTAATTTCCCTTAGGATGTTATATTAGTTGGAATCATAGATTGTGTTTGCTAGGGGCTTTTTTGGTGGGTTTTTCTTTTTATGCAAATAGAATTGTATAGTGCTTAAAATAAAGTATAATGTGTAGACATACGTTCCTGGATCACCAGAGATTTTCTTGTTTTGAGTCTACCTCCAGAAATATATGTAGCTTTTTCTCTCTCCTTAACCAGATGCAATCATAATTCTACTAGAACAGAATGTTACATTCCCAGAATATTTTGGAGGAAAACCCAGGAAATCCATTTATCATCATAAGCACTGTCTCTATTTGATCATACCTTTTTTTTTTTATGGTATTGAAAGTATAGTCCTTAGGAGAGCTATAACTAGGAAATCTAAGACCTAGGGCATATTTAGTTAAATGGGGAGTTTTGAGTAATTTGGAAAGGTAGCTCTGGAAGAAAGGGCTGATAGCCTTGTGACCTTGAGAGTGAGTCAGTCCAATATTGTTTGGCATTTTTGTGTCCTTTCAGTGGGGGCAGGGAAAGAGTAACTTACTCCATGAATGTCGATGCTTAGTTAAAACCAATGGCTGACCTCTTAGTTTCTGTTGTTTCCTAATTTTTTGAAGGAAATTCTACACAATGAAATCCTCTTATTATGATGTTAACATTAAGAAGTCTCAGGTTTAACGCATGCCTCATAAGCTATTTATTGGGATTTTACTATGCTTAATTATATTCAAGATATAATTATATGCATTTCAGAATTAGTTAATAAGCATAGTGCTACATGGTAGATAGAGTGCTGGACTAGAGTTGGGTAAAACATCAGTTTCTACTATGTGACCATGGAAATTACTTAGTCTGTTAACCTCAGTTTTCCCACTTATAAAATAAACATAATACTTGAACTATTTCCCTCTCCCCTCCATGTTATCATGCAGTTCATATGATATAGTGCAAGTAAATTGCTTTGCAAATCTTTTGAGTCCATATAGAGAGCAGCTGTTATTACTGACAAAGTATGTCCTAAAAGAATTCATTGGTATAATTTCTGGAAAGGTTTAGAAAGGGCAAAAAGTCACTTCAGCTATGAGGACATCTTAATTAATTGACTCATAGTCTTCCATAAATAAATACCTATACTTTTGAGTCATTCAAATCTGAGAATGATGCAACTCATTATAAAATTGATTTAAGAACTAAAACAAAGTACTGAAGAGAATACTTGTGCATATAGAACAAAGGTACTCACTGTATCTTCTAGGAAGTAATGGTGAACTATTTAGAGACCAAGTGCCCAAAATGCAACATTCATACTTCATGTGATCCTTACTTCAGACAGAAGTAGGAAAAGCTCCCATTGGGCTGCTGGGCAGAGGGGAGAGTCTAGGAGAAATACCCTTAGGCAAGTTGGAATGGGGAGAGGTGTAGCCCCCTCTGGCATTTGTTCCATTGGTTTGACAACAGGGTTCTAGAGGAAGGTGTGAACTTGACCACAAAATGTTTACCTTGAATCTACTCAAAGCTTCCAATACCTAAATTTTCAGAAATAGCTTTAATGTGAAACAGAAAAGAAGGAAACAGGTTGTGTGTTATATCCAGGGCTACAAGTTAATTCTAGTTTTTTTTTCTGCTCATTTATAGACATAATTAAAAATGTTTATGAAATGTATATATGTATATATTCAGCCATTCCTTATTTATGTCCCTACCCTATCAGCTTTTATTGTGGAAGTTTAAAGGATGTTCTGTTTAGATGAACAAATAATGTCTATGAAATAAAAAACCTTAATTTTAAAAAAATCTGTTCTTCAATGGATAAATATTTCAACAAACTTTTCAAAAAGCTTATCTATAGATGAAGAATGCTATTCACCTCCAGAGAAGGAACTGTTGGAGTAGGAATACAGATGAAAGCATAAGATTTTTCACTTGTTTGAGTATATGTTGTGGGATATTGGTTTTATAAAGTTATTCACTTACAAAAATGAATGATATAGAAATCTGTTTTGTGTGATAATACATGTATATTCTAGATTGATTTGCTTACCAGATCTGGGACAGGGAAGGGAGGGAGACAATTTGTGTCATATGTTGGAAAACTTAAATGGAAATTTATTACATGTAATTGGTAAAAAACTAAATTAAATCAGAGACCACTACCTTTGTTCCCCCTCCCTTAAAAAAAAAAACAAAAAAAACTTTGCATGAAACATTTGCTTGAGATTTTGGATGTTGAAGTTCTAATCTTGAAAAATATATAGAAGTACATTTTCTAATGTTTGATGTTTAAGGGGATTCTAAAATTAGTTATAGATGGGGTTTCTTTCCCCTGATTTTTTTCTACTGAAGAAACACTGCTTTAAATCTAGCATTAAGCAGAGCACATAAATGCAAAATCTAACTTCAACAGCACCCTTGAAGAAGAAACTTCTGTTATTCCAAGACAAGCTCTCCTATAGCATCAAACAATGTTTAAGTTATCTTGTTTCAGAGATAAAAATATTACATTTTAGAGCTTTTTGTTATTTAAATTAGAAGAAATAAAAGGACTAGTCTATGAAACAACTTGATTCAATCTGGAAGATCTGAGTTCAAATTCACCCTGGGCAAATCACTTAACCTCTCTGACTTCAGTTTCTTCATCTGCAAAAATGTGAATAATAACAGCACTCACCTCCCCAGCTTATAGTGAAGAATGAATAAAATGGTGTGTGTATACACACACACATATCCATACACACACATGTGTGTATAATAATTTAAAAATATTTAAGTACTATATAAATGCTAGCTATTACATGACTGAAGTCCATCTTCATTTAATGCAGATATCTAAGTCACAGAAATCACTAGTATAGAAATGTAATAGTGGATAATCTCATGGTATGAAATTATGATAATATTCTTTTGGCTATTACAGATGGTTGTAGGGTTGTGGATTAGAAGTTCTACTGACAGGACTGATAAGTTCCTACTAAAACCTTTGAAAAGTGGTAGCTATTGATGAAATTTGTTTCAGTATTATTAATTGTGTAGAGAAACTGTTTACTTTGGCTAAATCAGATTTATGACTATATAAATATGCACTGGAAATAACAGACCAAAAATGGCATTTAAATCATGAAGTAGTAACAGAATACCTACTGGCCTTTGAGTTTAGGTTTCCTGGTCCAGGTTCCTTAGGTATTAGGATACAGACAGATATGACTGTGGAGCTACTACCAGGGGCATATGAGACATAATGGAGAATAGAAGAGATACTGTAGGACTAGGGGAAGGGTAAATGTTATTCCATTTTTTATTTTTCCAAAAAGGAAGAAAAGAGTAAGCAAACTACAGGTCAATAAGTTTGACTGATTCCTGGGGAAATTTTAGAATGACTCATTTTAAGAAATGGTTAGTACATATCTAGGAAAGGAAGCACTGATGATAGCAGGAGCCAAAATAGCTATGGTTGGCTCTGTGTAGTTCAGTATTCTTTTCAAAGGTTAAAACAAAAAATAAAGCTATAGATGGCATAGGGGACAGCTAGGTGATACAGTGAATAGATCACTGGGCTTAGAATCATCTTCTCGAGCTCAAATTCAGCATCAGATATTTGCTAGCTGTGTGACTTGTGCAAGTCAGCTAGTGATTTAACCTCTATTTGCCTCAGTTTCCTCATTTGTAAAATGAACTGAAGAAAGAAGTGGCAAACCATTCCAATTTCTTTGCCAAGAAAATCCCATCATAGCATCATGGAAGAGTTAAACATGTCTAAAAAAAATAGATTCCATGTTTATGAAATTTGCAAGTGACACCAATTTGGGGAGGCATAGCTATCACTGGATGCTAGAGACAGTGTCCAAAAAAATGTTTATAGTCTAGAGCTGGGGTCAGCAAACTATGGCCCAAGGGGCAAATCCAGTCTACCTTTTTGATACAATTCAAGAGCTAAGGCTGGTTTTTATATTTTAAAATATAAAACTTTATTTCAACACATAAAAACCAGTGTTGACTCACTGGCAAAACAGGCAGTAGTGGAGACTTGACTCACTGGCTGTAGTTTACCAACTCATAGGCTAGAGAACTAATAGTCTTTAAGATGATTTTGATTGGGGAAAAGTGTCTTTTGCTCAAGTTAAAAAAAAATCACCTGCAAAAATACAAGATGAGTACAAAAATACAGAGACTGATACACTGTGGTACAATAGAAGGTAATGGACTTCTCCATTAGTGTCAATGCAATGTCCCTGAACAATCTGCAGGGATCTAAAAAATACTATCCACAAGCAGAGGATAAACTGTGGGAGTAAAAACACCAATGAAAAGCAACTGCTTGACTACAGAGGTGGAGGGGATATGACTGAGGAGAGACTCTAAATGAACACTCTAATGCAAATACCAACAATAGGGAAATGGGTTTGAGTCAAGAACACATGTGATAACCAGTGGAATCATGCGTCGGCTATGGGGAAGGGAAAGGTGGTGGGAGGGGGGGGCGGGGAGGAAAAGAAAATGATCTTTGTTTCCAGTGAATAATGTTTGGAAATGACCAAAAAAAATAATGTTTAAAATTAAAAAAAAATACAAGATGATGGAATTATGGTTAGACAGTAATTTATGTGAAAAAAAGATCTGGGAGTTTTAATGGATTGCAAGCTTAATATGAGTCAGCAGTGTGATGTGGTAGCTGAAAAAGCTAGTATATCTTTATAAATAAATATTTGACAATTTGCTTTAGTCAGCACTCTATATGTGTCAGTCCTGGAGACAAGAAAAAAAGGCATATGATAGGCCCTGCTTTCAAGGAGTTTACAGGTTTGTTTTAGTTTTTGTCTAAGTATTGATTCCAAGGCAGAAGAACCATAAGGATTAGGCAAATGGGATTAAGTGACATGCCCATAGGTCATAGAGTTAGGAAATGTTGGCATTCACATTTGAATCCAGATCCTCCCTACTCCAGGGCTGGTACTCTATCCACTGTGCTATCTAGCTGCCTCCAGTTTACAGTTTAATAGGGAGATATCATACAAGCAACTTGGACAGAGAAACTATGGAATAAATTGGAAATAATCAACAGAAAGAATGCACCAGTATTGAAGCATTAGTATTCTTGCATAAAATGGACTTTATCTGAGACCTGAGGGAAGCAAGAGAAATTAGGAGATGGAGATAAGTGAGTGAGAGGGTTACAGATATGGGGGACTGCCAGGGAAAGCAGTTGTAGTAGGGAGATGGAGTATCATGTTTGAGGAGCAACAAAGAGCCCAGTTTCACTGGATTCAAGGGTTGGGACTAGGGGCCAGGTGAGGTGAAGAAGGTGTAGTAAGAAAGGGACTTTAGTGGTCATCAAATTCAACATCTCTTTAAAGCATGAACTCTTCTTTCTTAGAAGGAAGTACAAAATACACTTAACAGCAGTATACAGTGTGAGCTTATTTATATGTATATACAGAAATCTCCAGAAAGAGAGGAAATGACTGGAGGTGAGAATATTTTGTAGAAGAATGGCACTCAATAGTATTTCACACAGTCTGACTGGAAAATCAACATTTTAGAGTTGTAAGGGACTTAAGAAGTTATCTTGACTATAAAAACAAAACGCCAGACTTCTGGGCCAAGTTTACTTACACAATTAGTGGAAGAGTAAAAATTGGAACAGACTTCTTTGACTCCCCTTTAGTGGTCTTTCTCATAAACCATATTTCTTTGCATGGTCTGAAATGGATCTGCTAACAAGACAACTTCATGTGACTATGAGAAGATGGTATCCTTGTGTGATGAGAAACTTGTTCTCATTTAAGGGAAATTTATTTTCATTCTTAGATAAATTGTTATAGGGTATAAGTGACCTTTTTGTTTGTTTTTGATCTGCAGAATTTCATTAAACTTTTTAAGACAATACAGTGTTACAAAGCTGGCTTGAATGTTATAGAAGCAAGTTGCACTTCCTTTTTTAAAAATTGTCTTTTTTATTAACTTTAAAAAAAAACAGCCAAGATGAGTTCACTATGTAAAAAAAAAAAGAAATGCAAGTGTAAAAATATGTAACTCTGAACTTTTATTACATATAGATCTTTAAGTATATATTAAATTATATATATTAAATAAAACCACCATGTTTTGTGGCCTTTTTCTAACTTCCTTTTACTCTCTTTAAAAATTTCATTGACATTGCTCTTCCTATCTCTTTGTTCCTTGTTATCTCTCTTTGTGTTTTCATTAATATCCTTTCCCATTCATTCTACCCATCTCCAACTTTCCTTGATAACAAATATAATCACATATAAATGTTTTTACACTAGAGCTGGAACATAAAGTTATATTTGTAGCATACTTCAATTTGTCCCAATTTTAGGAAGTCCTTGGTCTCCTAGCTTGGGAACTGTAATTTACCAGAAGGAAACATCTGTGATTATTCCTCTCCAATGGTCCCTTATCATCATTATTAAATCAACATGGTGTCAAGGTGTCTGCTGAGCATGATATTTAAACTAAATCTTGTTCTAGTTTGGCAACTCCAGACTCACTGGGATCTTCACAGAAGGGAAGCACACTTTGATCTTAAGGATGTCTTTATGCCAGTTCATCTGTTCTGATGATTGGGGATGTAGTTGACACAGGAAAGCTAGAACTTCATGTCTGATGATAGGAAGACTGAAAAGCTTCTCTGTTAACTTAAGTGGGACTCTTTTTTTTTCCTTTCACAATTTTGGAAAACTAAACACTGATTTAATTGATTTGAATAACTGAGCAAGATGGTGAAATTTGCTAAAAGTATCTTTCAGGTTGCTTTTCTTTTCTTTCAGTATCTTTGTCTTCTCGACAAATATCTTTTGTGATCATGATTTTAGAGCTAGAAGGAGGACCTCTAAGATCATTTACTCGGTCTCATTTTATAGATAAAGAAACTTGGGCCCAGAGAGATTTTGCTTTGCCTTTGGTAGTAAGTGGGAGAGCCAACATTGATTCCCTTGGATGAAAGGTAGTTTAAAATTTTCTGATTTATGTTTGGAAGGAAGAATATAGGCAGTTGAAGTTGTAAGACAAAAGATTTAATTTTAGTTACCAGATACAACCTTGTTATTCTTCCATAAATTTCTGCCGGACTAGTAATGAGATTTGACTCATTAATCTCAAGTTTGGGTGATTATTTTTCATTGCAACTCTCCTCCAATTTAATAATGAAGAATCAACTCAAATGACTAAGGGCAATACAGATAAGAAGAAAAGGGCTCTGTCAACAAATCTAAAGAAGTTTTTTTTTTATCCTTCACATTTGTCAGCTAGAAGGGAAAAAAGGTGTTATAAAGATGAAAAAATTCTCTTTAAAAACAAATGCAAGGGATGAATTCAGAGATTTAACAAGATTTTGCTTTTCTAGTACTTTCAGTCCCCAAAGCATGTTACCAACACTGGACCTACTCTAGGCAAATAATCTTGTTTTAACAGTTCTTACCATTATTAAATTTATAGACAGTTTCCAGAAAACTAAAAGATAATTTAGTTTTGGGGTCTGAGTGTTGAAGTGAAAAGGAAGGAGGTAGACAACCATTCTTGTCATTTATTGGTTTATTATAATCTCAACTTTGCTTCTCATTCAGTCAATAAGAATTTATAAAGTATCTACTATTTGCCAGGCACTGTGCTAAGTGCTGAAGATACAAAAAGAAGCAAAAGACTTTCCTTACCCTTAAGGAGCTTAGAATCTAATGGAGGCACTATGCAAACATATATACAAAGCAAGCTGTACACAGGATAAATAGGAAATAATTAAAAGCAGTAAGGCATTTTAATTAGGGAGAGTTAGGGAAGGTAAGATTTTGGTTAGGACTTTTAAGGAAAGCCAGAGAGTCGAGTAGTCAGATCAGAGGAGGGACAGCATTCAAGGCATAGAGGACAGTCAAATAAAATACCCAGAGCTAAGAGAAGAAGAGTCCTGTTTGTGGAACAACCAGAAGGCCAGTATCATGCATGGAAAGAGCCAGAGTATAACTTCAATATTTACTTAGAAAAACTTCATTTAAGATTTAGATGAAATCTTTCTTAATTGTTCCTTCCCTGCCTACCCTTTGTGTAAAAATTAAATTAGTTCTCTACTAATAAAAATATTATATTTTGAGGTTTATTAAAGATTATTAGAAATCAAGGACACAAAATAAAAACCATGTGCCCATGACTGATTAGCCCCAAATCCCTGCGCTTAGCTTACTTGCTACATCATTGCAATGGAAGAGGGAAGCATTACTGCCAGTTAAATACCAATTGTGATTTCGCCAATGTGGAGACTCAGGTGAGATTATAGGGAATTTTGCAAAATACCAAGGACTTCTGGGGATTGATGTCTGGGGTTCAAAATCTCCATTTTTACATTCCCTCTGAGGCAGACTAGTCTCTCCAATGGGTCTTGTAAACAAACCATCTTTGAAATTACAATAATTTGAGAATAAGAGGAAAAGAGAACAACCAATAATTGCTAGGCACATTGACAAAAAGCCAGTTAGGGGGCAGTCCCCTTCGATATAAGAGTATACATACAAACCCCACACAGTTCAAATCATCTTCTGGTATAGCATGTTGTCTGTGGAGGCATCTTCATGGTGACTTCTCCAAACAGTTCACTTTCTGGATTTGGAGAGGTAGCATGCCTCTTAACCTAAAATTACTCTCAAAAGGAATTTAAATTTTGTAATTTATTTATTTATTTTTTTGTAATTTAAAATAATAATAATTATACATACCCCCCTGAAGAGGGTGATTGAAAAACACAGGGATCACTCAGGGATGCATGGCTGAGTTATGGGGTATATGAATCAATTGAAAGAGAAATCAAAAATTAAAAAAAATTCAAGTAAAAAAGATAATTTCTGGATGAAATATAGACTATCAAAGTCTTATGTGTAAAAATTCCAAGTAAAGGAAAAATAAATCTATAACAGGTCCTTGAATCAGGGCCCAATTAAAATGATATAAGCATTAAGCATTTACCCAGTCAGTAGCCAGGACTACAGAAAGTTTGCCACACTATGAAAGACAGAATAGGGACTAGATTTTAGGAGCCAAATTTGAGATACTTGGTAGAATATGGAACAAGGAAGACCTGCCTTTAACACAGGTTAAACAGCCGCAACCTTGAACCCCAAACATGTTCAAGTCCTCTTGTCATGGCTCAAAATTATTATCAACCCCATTGGGATTGGTTGGTTTCTTGACCTTGTGCTTGATTGGCACTATGCAGTTTAGCTTTGTGCTTCTTTGGCACTGTTCAATGGCTCTTTCTGTATTCTCTTGTCCTGGAATCAGACAGAATCATTAAGCAACGTCCCATAAATATTTTGAACAATCAATGGCATCATTTTTTATAGTCTCAAGCTTTTTGGGTATGCATTGACATTATAGCAAATATATTTTAAACTTATTACTGGTAAATAAAAAAAATTAAAGAAAATCTCAATACTGGTGACATGTGCTTCATATATAAAAAGGAAAGAAAAAATAAACTGAAATAGTATATTGCACATGCAAGAAAAATATAATAAGAGTTTTAAATTCAAAAATATAGCTTATAATCATTGACACACTGTGTCAGCTAAAGAAATGTAGAATACAAAGTTTCTCATAAAAAATGAGATCTATTTCCTTTTCATACCTGGCCATGATCCACTGTGAGTGCAAAGCAAATGATTTTCACAAAGTAACAGTTTTTTATAAAGAACAGTAGTACAACATGTAATGCATATTCAAAAAGTATCAATATCCCCAAAATTCTCAATAGCCCAATTAATTACAATAGCAAACAAACCTACTATCATATTTCACATAAGTTGCTGTATGACATTAAAGAAAATGGGTACTTGTCACAAGTTTTACAGATGTAGCAAATCTTTCAACCTTGGCAAATACATTTTTAAACAAAGTAAAACTTATTTGGGTCTAGAACATCATCAAGAAATCTAGATTGTCTTGGTGGAAGTAAAGTGAGCTGAAGAGTTATAAATGAGAGAGATGCTCCTCTTTTGAGAGTCATCCAGGGGTACCATGCCCTAGGATCAACTTCTCAATTCCTTTGGTATGAGACTGTGATGTCCTATCCACTCACATTTTTATAAACATGGGAGGTGGGGATTGTAATTGTATTTCACTTCAGCTACTAGAATGTACCTTACCTCCTGTTAGAGGCAGGCAAAATGATCAGATTTGTTGAAAAAAAAACTACAAATCACGTCTAAAAGACCCCTTAAAATCAATTTGAGATATTTAGCCCATTAAATTTTCCAAAGGTTATTATACAATTGTAACCAGTTTTGATGAAGTCTATCCATCCTTTATGTGACAATTTACAAAGTCAAAATAGAAAAAAGGCTGTTTTTATATATGGGCTTATTCAATGATATTTGTTCAGTATAGTTATAGGGGAAAAGCAACAGATTATGACAGTAGTTAAAACCCAGTACATTAAAATGATTCAGTGTAACAGAATAGTATTGAATACATTAATATATGAACTTAAAACCAACAAAATTAAATCTTAAAACAATCAACAAAATGCAATAAAATACAGATTTTTATAAAACATTGGAGTCTGAAAATCCTTAAAAATATAACCTCCAGTCTCTTTAAAGTTCGTTTTTTTTTTGTTTTTTTTTTAATCCATTGAGATTCCTTTTGTCAGTACTATGGAATTCCTCATATCAAGAAAGAACACCAGTTTTAGGAATCCCAAACTGGGCAGGCCCAAATGGCAGAGTTGCAGGGAGATGAATTTCTCTCCTGAATCTCAGGTGAGATAAGTAAAAGGATCAGTGCACTCAAAAAATATCCTTTGAAATAGGAAATGCACTGCTCTCTCAAAGAATATGCCATACTTGTAATCAACTTCCTGTTTGGAAAAGTCTCTTCCTTCTCCTCATTTCCCCCCCTGAGGTCCCCAACCATGTGGAGGCTAATTGTAGCCTCAGGAAAGAACACCCCAGTTTGTGATCCCAAAGACAGGGGGAAGCTACTAGCAGCCTGGGTCCTGGGAATGGGCCTGGGGCTGTCTGGGTTGGGAAGCCAGAGATTAGCTGGGACTGGGGTTGGGACTGGGCAGGACAGCGGATCTGGGTCAAGAAGGTTGAGTGGATGACTGGAGGCAAGCATGGATAGCAGGAGGCGGGAGCAGGCAGCAGGAGTAAGTTGAATCAAGAGAGTCTTGGCAGGAGAAATGTGACTTAAAAAAAATTATCTAGGCTATCTTAAAAAAAAAAATTGAAAAGTTCTCGTCCGAGTGGATTTTGAATGGGCTAATCAGCCATGGGCGTGTGGTTTTATTTTGTACCCTTGATTTCTAATAATCCTTAATAAATCTCATACAATATAATATTTTTATTACTAGATACTAATTTAATTTTTACATTTGTAAGACGTTGTACTTCTGAAGGTAGTTTGGATTTAACTTAGGTTATAGGGTCCTACTTATTTGTCTATGAGTCCCATTTCTAAACATACCCACTAGATTAAGTTCCATATAGTAAGGAGGCATGTCTTAATTATTTTCATGGTCTTTTCCCCCTCAAGCCTAGCACATAGCATTTGATATGGAGTCACCATTTAAGGAACATCTGTTGAATTTTCATTTTCATTGTTGTCATCTCTTGGAGGAGACTTTTTCCAGCTGCTGTGGTTGGAGAGTTTCTCACTATTTGTTTTTGGGTTTGGCTAAAGTCTTGCCTTTACACTATGAAAATTCCACCTTCTGTTGGGTATCGCCAAATGTCCCTAGGTCTCTCCCCAAATCCTTCTCTTGGTGTTTCTTCAGCCTTGTGGCTCACTGCATTGTAACTTTAGAGCTGAATCAAGATCAGTTCAGTCAGTGTTTGAAAGACTATAGCTGGATGTTGGTCAGCTGGCTCCAGGCAGCTGGCAGTATTGCAAGAGTCCATACTCTCTCTGGACTGTTCCTTAACAGCCTCATGCACAGGATGCGATTGTTTGTATTTGGTGTTCCTGAGCTTAGGATAACTAGGGCTCTTGTGATTGGGGAGTTGGGCAGGAGGGGCCAAAAAATGTTCCTGGAAGGGTCCCTGCCCACCAGTCAATGGCCTCCTTCCCATTTGCTTCTTCCTGTGCAATAGAAGAAAGTTATTCCCAGTTCCTGCTGAACATTTCAGACAGGTGGGTAGCTGCCTACTGAGCCTGGCCAGCCTGCATCATTCCCTTATGTTACTACTCAGCCTCTCATTAGGCTCTTTACAAGGAGTTGGCAGGGAAAGGAAGAAGTCATAAAGCTTGAATACATCATTTTAAAGTGCTGACTTCCTGGTCTAGTATTACCCTTGAGCAGTTTGGGCTCTTCAAGACTAATTAGAATAGTAATTGACATATTTTTTGCTCTTGGTAGAGTTCTGGAAACTTATCCTGTATTTTATATTCTGTGGTGGAAAATGTGTTTAGCCTCACAAAGACCTCAGAATTTTAGTGACGGAAGGAACCTCTGTGAATCCTTTGGTGCAATTCAATGGTGCCAAAAATCAAATAGAAAAATGGGCCACCTATTGACTGAGAAAATTATGTATTAACACTGGCTATGTTGTATTGTGCTTTTATTTTATTGATGGCCAGCACCCCAAGTTAATCCTTTTGTTTCTAAGAGCATAGTGAGCCCTTCTTTATTTACAGATCTATAGGACTTTTTATTTAGATAAACTGCTAATCATTCCAATCCCAATAATATTTCAAGGAAGGGATTACTCATCTATGAGTTTTATAAAATATAAAGATGTACAAATGTATAGAGGCAGCTATGGCTAACTGGTTAGAGCATTGGGCCTGTATTTAGGAGGACTTGAGTTCAAATCTAGTCTCAGACTAGGCAAGTGTTTACTCTGATGGTCTGACTTCTTAAAGGATCAGCTGAAGAAGGAAATGACAAACCTCTCTAACATCCTTCCTTGCTTTTAAGAAAACCCCACAGATAGCTATGGTCCATGAGGTCAAGAGAGTCAGACACAACTGAACAACAATAACAAGAAGATATACAGAAATCATTTTCTTTATAATAATCTTGGGGTAAAGTAATCCAAGAATCACTTCTGTTTTACTGATGAGGAGCCTGAAGTTATGCTAGATGGTGTCAGGGCTATCATCATATAACAGGGTTATGTGGAATTTCCTTAAGCCAGGAATCTTAACTCCAGATTCAGTGCTTTCCGCAAGAGTGCTTTGATGATAATGAACAGAATACAGAACTGCACAGTTCATACTTTGCTTATGTTTTCATGGCCAAGATGACCTTTGAACTTGGAAACAGCAGAACAAAAAAATGACAAATGGGCAGCAGTTTAACTCCCTAAGATAAACAAAGAAGTAGTAAGAACACCTAGTAAGTAGCCTTTGAGGATGTCAAGTTACCTGATTCAGAAGAAGCATGTTCTTGGATAAAGATGGGGGAACCACTGAGCCATAGTTAGATATTTGAGAGATATTTAAAAGACCATAGAACAAAAGGGATAATTCAGAGCCAGAAAAAGAGCAAAAGTCCCATTTTTTTAAATAAGAGAAAAAACAGGCCAATTGTTGGCCAGTGAGCTTAACTTATTGCTAGGAAAATTCTAAAATGGCATAGGAAATTGGAAGGAGATTAGATATAGCCAACATGGTTTCATAGGTCATGCTGGACTAAGCTTTATTCTTTTGTTTTAATAGGTTAGATTTGGTGAGACATTTTCTATTCCATACTATTTTTGTAGAAAAGATGATGATATGGGCCAAATGATAATATACTTACAAGTTGGAAAGGCCTGAGCTCACAACTGGAAGAAATCCCAGAACAAAGGCTCTTCATAGGTCCAGGTGGTCAGGCTAGCCTAGGAGAGGGGAAACATTTCTCAAAGATATGAACTGCTTGCTTCCCCATTGGAGTTCTTCTCTGCTAACTTCTCATACATCAGGAGAATAAGGAAGGTTCATTAATTTAGAAATTGCATCAAGAAGAGCCGAGAAGCAGCAGGCATAGCTATGGGAGCTGCACAAAGCTGCAGCCAGTAAATGTTGATAAAAACGTGTGAATTTCTTTTGCCTAGAATCAGAATTGTTAAAATTGCTTGGAATGAAAATGTTCAAAGTTGTTGGTGAATGTGCTGGAGAAGAGGAAAAGCTAACCTCAAAAGGATAATTACAGCTGGAAATCCTCCAATAAAATCTTGGAAAGGTCAAGATACAACATTGTCCTGGATGACTTTTAATTACATTATCTCAACTCTTGTTATTTAACAAGTATATGATTTGGGGCAGTCTATGTCAGTTTCCTCATTTGTAAAATGAGGGAGTTGGTATAATTTCAAAGGTGGCTTCCAGCTCTAAATCACATAATTCTATCTACTATATAGTTTATTTGTACTGATTCAAGCAACAATATGGGAACTACATTTGCAAATTAAAGAAAAAATTGTCCCAATATTTTCTTTGCTTCAGTAACAGAAGATAGGAAATACCAGTAGACATGGAAATGATCCAGGGGAGACCTCTCCCTCTCCAAGGGAGAACATGTAATCAAAATTAATTTGATCCTCAGTGGCAAATGGCAGCATTTCTATGATCTGTCACTAAAGAAAGAATCCTTTCAAACAGATTGACCTGTTGGCCTCAGAGTAATAATACTCTTAGTCAATACTCTTAGATATTCCTATCTGGGAAGGATCCTCCTAAGAACAGAATTCTATGCATCACTACTGATAGGAGAATTCATATAAGATCCCTGTTTTCAGGAGAAAAGTATTGACAGCAACTGAAAACTGAGCAAAAAACTAAGCCCTTCCATCATGATGTAATTCTGCTATACAAGAGAGGTGAATCAGAGGGATTATAAAAGAAGGGAAGAACATAGCTGAAAGAAAAAGAATAATCAAGAGTAAAGGCTATGAAAGACCAGTGCCAGAAACTCAGCATGAATTTATGGAATGAATATAAAGAATTTAGAAGGTTTCTTCTTGATCCAAAATGTGAAGAAGATAGCTATTTTTCTTTTTTTATTAAATTTTATTTTTTTCAATTATGAGTGGAAACAATTTTTGACAACTGTTTTCTGACATTTTGCAATTCAGATTTGGCACTTCCTCCAAGAAGTAAATATAGGCTATATTAGTGCTTTCATGTAATATGTATTTCCATATTCTCCATGACATGTCTAAAGATACATATCACCTCTACAATAAAAAAAATCAAGAAGGAAATATAGTGATGGATGGTATACTTTTATCTGCAATCAAATTTCAACAGTTTCTTTGGCTATATAGATAGTGGGGTTTTTTGTTTTGTTGTGTTGTGTTTTGTTTTTAAATCATGAGACCTTTGGAATCATCTTAGAACCTTGTTTTCCAATATTTCTGTTACTGTATACACTGTTCTGGTTTTGCTTACTTCACTTTGTATCATTTTATATAAAAGAAAGCTATTTTTCTATTGAAATAGTGAAAATATTGTAGAAAGGATTTTGGCATTGAGTGAGAGGTTGAAAGTATTTCTTTCCCAAGACATAAACCATTCTTGATACCGTGTTAGATGTTGTTAGGCCTTTTAGTTAGAAGACTGTGGGATCCTCAGAGGCATAGGATATCTGTTGCTCTGTTGTTATAGCAGACTGGTTTTGAGCAAGACTCTTTTTAAAAAAGAAATGTTTTTAGAATTCACATAATATTGATAGCGCTATTCAATCCTCTTTTGGATATCCATGAACTAGATAGTTTTATAATAATGAGAAGATTCTCTGGCCTGCTTTTAACATGTTGCTTAAAGTATTTTGAATTCCTACATAATGAGACTTTTTGGTTGTTATTTAAATATCTCTGATTTGAGTAGGAGAGTCTTCTAATTTGGAAACTCCTTCCATCCATGAAGATGGTAATCCATTTTTAATTAATAATAGCTAGCTTTTATATGGCACTTAAGATTTGCAAAGTTCTTATGCCCAAAGGGCAACAAAAGAATGTCTACCCTTTGATCCAGCCATAGCACTGCTGGGTCTGTACCCCAAAGAGATAATGGACAAAAAGACTTGTACAAAAATATTCATAGCTGCGCTCTTTGTGGTGGCCAAAAACTGGAAAACGAGGGGATGCCCATCAATTGGAGAATGGCTGAGCAAATTGTGGTATATGTTGGTGATGGAATACTATTGTGCTAAAAGGAATAATAAAGTGGAGGAATTCCATGGAGACTAGAACAACCTCCAGGAAGTGATGCAGAGCGAGAGGAGCAGAACCAGGAGAACATTGTACACAGAGACTAATACACTGTGGTATAATTGAACGTAATGGACTTCTCCATTAGTGGCAGTGTAATGTCCCTGAACAATCTGCAGGGATCTAGGAGAAAAAACACTATTCATAAGCAAAGGATAAACTATGGGAATAGAAACACCGAGGAAAAGCAACTGCCTGACTACAGCGGTTGAGGGGACATGACAGAGGAGAGACTCTAAACGAAACTCTAATACAAATATTAACAACATGGAGATGGGTTTGAATCAAGAATACATGTGACACCCAGTGGAATCACGCATCGGCTATGGGGGGTAGGGGGGAGGAAAAGAAAATGATCTTTGTTTTTAATGAATAATGCTTGGAAATGATCAAATAAAATATTATTAAAAAAAAGATTTGCAAAGTTCTATATCTTATTTAATACTCACAATACCCCTGGAGGAAGGTGTTATTATCTATTTTTTCAGATGAGGAAATAGAGGCTGAGAGAAATTATGATTTGCTCAGGATCACAAAGCTAATTATCTGAGGCACAATTTGAACTCAAGTCTTCCCAAGTTCAATACTTCATTTATTGCAAGTCACTGAGGGCACTGATATATCAGAGATGGGTCTAATCCCAGGTCTCTGTGACTATATCTGACCCTCTGTTATCTCTGCCACCCTGCCTCCATCACACACATTCAAAAGAAAGTTCAGTCTATCTTCATATTATATATATTAGACATATATATGTGTACATATATATATATATATATAACTTCTGTATTAATCAAAAACTTCCTGAGATCAGCTTTTGTTCTAATTGCATTTGATATTTTTCCAAAGACTACATGGTTTGTTCTTGAATTTTAACTTGTTCAATGGATTCTATTTTCTTTGTTTCTAAACTTAATTTTGGTTTAAACCTATTAGTCCTTGTAAGTCTTCTAACAGCCTTATTGGTCTTGTAAAAAGGGATAACATCTTGCAGTTTGCAGTTAGTAGTGACAGATTTTTTATTAAGACCCCTCTCCCCCTTCTTTCTTAACCTACTCCTACATTTGTAATTCATAGATGTATACAATTGGTATCTAGTTTTTGGAACTAAATGTAGACCATATAGTATAGATGCAGTTCTTTGCAATTGGCTGAAATAAGATGTGTTCTTTTTTTAAATTTAGAAAATTTATTTAATTAATTAATTTAGAATATTTTTTCATGGATACAAGATTAAGACATTGTATTCTTCAACTATGTGTCTGCACCAAATATAAGTTGGCTTCAGTTAAGCCCAGTGGGCAAGGAGGATGTTTCTATGCCCTGGATGATGTTGACATTGATAAATATTGGTTGTGATAGTGTACATACACAGCCTAAAGCATACCATCTTGTCAAAGCATAGGGCTAAACCTGGCACTCTGAGAAGGGATTCAGTTTCTCATTTACAAAAGCTTTGTTAGGTGCTGGAGAGGGTGAACCATTACTATCTGAAGGGCTGGAAAATTATCCTTTATTGCAATTATCCTTTGGTTTGAAATCTTTTGTAAACCAAAGAAATGCCATGATGAAAATTTAAATTCCCCATCCTTTCCTTTATGCCCCATTTCCTTAGTGCCTTAGAAAAACAAGAATACTTTTTTCCCCTTGTCATGGCAACCAGAAAGAACTATTTTTCCCTTTCCTTCCTTGCTCAGCTCAATTTCTTTGTTGTTTTTTCCTTTTCTTATAGTGTTAAGTTTCTACCAATTAAGTGACCCCATGAGAATTTACTCTTTGCTTCTAGCACTGATTTTCTTCCCTGAGATCCAATCTCAAATCACCAACTATCCATTGGACATTTCAAACTGGTTGTTATGGATATATCTAAAACTTATGTCCATTCACACCTCCTTCTTCTCTCCAGATTTCTCTATTTCTGTCAAAGGCACCACCATTCTTCTATTCTCCTATGCTTGCTACCTTGGTTCTGTCCTAGCTTCCTTACTCTCCTTCATTCCTTGTATCCCTTCTGTTACCAAATCTAGTTTTGTCTGCTTCCACAATATCTCTTGCATGTTGTAAGGAGCAAAAGACAAAATGACCGAGGAAACAAAGTTTTGTTCTTCTGAGCATAGCAATTTATAAAGCAATGCATGCCAGTTGCCTAACCAATCCAGACCAGGCCCCTTCTTCAATTTAGGGTTGGATCCCAAATATAGGGAGAGGCAGACTTTTGTATATTAAATTAATTTTGTATAAAAGAGAACAATACAACATTAGGTAAAATGATTTCTAATTATAGGAATGATAGTCTTTCCACATTCAGAGGGGAAGAGTGGTGCAATTCCCTTAATTCAAGAAAAAGAAATGTCCCATCCTTTCCCTAATATTTGTGAACACTCAAAGAAGCATGGAAACAATAACTGATCAATATAGGGCCAGTTTTCAGATAAGGCATATAGTTTGCTTGAGATGTATAATAATGAGAAAACTCCTTATATCAATCTTAGGATCTGACTGCTTTTCTGGTCCCAAGAGGAAGAAGACATTTCAAAATCCTTTTTCCAAAATCTTGAAAGTTCAACATACAACTTTGTTCAGGGTGCCTTTTAATTACATCATTGCAGCTTTGTTATTTCAACATGTGATTTGAGGCAATCTCTATACTGTAGGTACAGGTGGTCCAGTTTCCCAGCCACCCAGAGCTAGGTTCAAACAATGCAAGGACATTTTCATCCAGTTCCCACAATTGAATAAACTTCTCACAAGACAGAATTTGGACTAGGCCCATATTTGAATAGAAAAGGAATTAAGCTAGCTCCAGAATTGAGTCAGAAGATGGAGTTAGTGTGGTTCACTCATTTCCCACAATTAACCACTTTTTATCCCAATCCCCTCAATTCCCTCAGTTTTCTCACATTTTCTACACTCCTATAACCATCATATTAGTTAAAACTCTCCTCTGTCCTGGACAATTGCAGTGGCGTCCTAACTGGTCTCCCTACTTCAAATCTCTCCATGCTGCAGTCCATCCTTCTTTAGGCTCTTCCTTAATTGCCTGACTGGCTATACAACTAACTGCCCTACTCTGTAAGCTCCATGGGTTCCTTATTGCTCAAGAATGGGATTTCTTTAAACTTTTCTTTTGTTCTTTGGTAGTGTGGTGATGCTTAATAGTACTGTAGTTGGTTGCCCACATACAAAAATGAAAGGAAATGCTAAATTTCAGATAGTGGTTAGTAAAAATAAAGATTTAATTGTTTTCCCATCCTTGACCCCAGGTAAAGAGCACCTGGTCTAGACTAAAATATGAATTCCTCTTTTTGCCTTTCTACCTCTGGCCTCATTCCAGCTTTCCAGGCTTGTGCATTATTCTACCTCCATCATTCAACAGGCTAGCCAAAATGACCTTCTGTCATCCCTTCACACATGGCACTCCATCTCCCACCTCCATATCTTCATATTGTCTGTCCCTTCTACCTGTATTCTTCTCTCACCTTGGCCTCATGAGAAACATCTCTTCCTTCAAAATGCACCTCAAACACCACAAAGCCCTCCCCCATTACTGTAAGTTCCCTCTATCCTTAACTACCTCGTGCTTTTAAAATATTCTGTCTATAGCATATCTGTTAATATATACATATTCATTGTTCATCATTTCAAAGGGTGCCACTGACATCAGGAGGTGATATTTTAACTCCCTATTGAATTAGATTTACATTAGGTAGAGTTGCACACATTTTGTCAGCCTCATTACCTTTTCTAGATTCATTGAAATTCAGTGGCAAGACAAAAGTCAGGATGACTAGTGATGTCCAGAGATGAAATAGATAACCTTGGTGTCTTCAGTGCCTGCTCAAATCTAGGTGTTCCATAGAGCCTGCTTCATCCCCCTTCATGGCCATTGGAACAAATTCTTCTCATTTCACTAAGGGAAGTCTTCATATGCTTGGGAGTAGACATCCCTCTAACTCATGTACATGTTTGAGTTTTGTCAGTTACCCTCAACTTGATTTAGCCTGTCTACTAGGATGGTTTTACACATGCTTTAGCTTCTGTGTGTATATGCATATACACAGATGAATAAATACAGTTCAGTGATAAAAAATGAAAAAAATTGAAAACAGTATCAGCATACTTTCACGTGCCACGTTCATATTGAACCATTAACTACTACTAGTTCTGGATCCTTCGGAATATATTATTTTCTAATCCATATCTCTCCATCTATTGATGCTTTATCTAAAAGCTAAGCAAAACTGTATAAAAGCTAACCATAGTATTTCTTTCTACCTATTAGTTTAGTAATCCTATCAAAAAAAGAAATGAGGTGAATCTGGAATAATTTGTTATTGATGAAACCAATTCTGGTTCTATAAAATCACCACTTCTCTTTCTAGAGAGTTGGGGGGGGGCATTTTAAAATGATCCTTAGTTCTAGCATTGTCCCAGTAATCGAAGCATGCCACATATACATATATGCCTTTAGTTTTATAGATTCTTTAACCTTGTTTTTGTAAATGGAAATGCTTCTCACCTTTGGGTACTATTTTCATTTCCTATGATTTTTCTGTTTTTCATTGACAGTGGCTTACCAGTTGCATTTTCCATTTCTTTCAGGGTCCAAGAAAGTAAAGTAGTTCATTGGGCCAGGTGGCTTTCATTCCTCAAGGGCATATAATATTCTTGAGAATTTGGTTTATTTCATGTTGTCTCTTCATAGCCCTAAAGTTCAGTACAGTGACTTGAAATGCTTGTTGATTTGACAATGTTTATCTTCCTTGTCTTGGGAGCACATTCTCCCAAGAAACTATACTACCTTTTCCTCTAGCTGTTTAATCGGGAGAATGAGATTTCCCTTTCCTCTAACTTTTAAATCTGTTCTATGCTAAGGCTTGGCAGCTGTAGTGTAGCGTGGGAGTTACAACTGTTCAGAAATGAATCACTAATGTAGGAAAGACATTGGAGATTGCATTCTTTGTATAGCTCAGTTCAGATGCACAGAAATGTTCTGAATGAATTGTTCTTTCCTTAGTGATTTATCACTATTTCAGGTCCCAGGACTGTTCTTTTCTTCTGATTCATTTAATAAGAGTGGCACAGACTCAGAGCTTTCCTCTAAGATGAGGCCCTACTTTGGCTATATTTGATTATCATGACCTCTAATGTGGAAGCAGCTATTCATCACAAATACACTGACTTTTCATGCTGTCATAAATTTCTCCACCTCTGGTTCCTCAGGAAAAGAGATATTCTGGCTAAAATTCTTTACTTAGACACAGATTATATGCCTTTTCCTAGATTTCTAATCCAGGATTCTGACAAGGAACAGGAAACTCTTCAGAAGAAGAATGCTTTCCAACTTTCAAGACTCTTAGCTAGAGTAAGTTTCTTTACTAAAGGGAATATGATGTAATTTTTTTTTTATTTCCACAGTACCTTGTACCTGGGTATTTATTATTATATCCATGGTCAATGACCATTTTATGTTAAGGTCTTAGAAGTTTCTGGGGTGGCTAGTGGATAGAGTACCTGGAGCCAGGAGCTCACATTCAGCCTCAGACACTTAAACATTCATCCCTGTTTGACTGAGTTTGCTTATCTGTAAAATGAACTGGAGAAGGAAGTGGCAAACCATGTCAATATCTTTTACCCCCCAAAAATGCCCAATGGGGTCATGAAGAGTCAGACACACCTGAAAAACAACTCAACACAAAAGATAGGTACCCTTAATTTCAAAGGGGGAAATGAAGTTTTCAAGGTCTTATGCTGAACATGCATTGTTTACCTGATATCCTTTCAGCAGTGAATTGCCAACCTGATAGCACACTAATCTTAAAAAGATATAGGAAGGACCTCAGAGGAGAAGATGGCATTAGAAGTTTAAATACCAAATAGTAATTCCCTCCTCTGAGAGGGGAATAATTGCTTGCAAGATTATCACTTGATATGTAGAGTGGATACATTATCTTTCTCACCAGCATATGGTGCCTGGTAAATTGATGTGTGTGGTTAACAAAATGAGTAAAAATTTACAGTAAAAAGTGCCATGT
This sequence comes from Monodelphis domestica, assembly GCF_027887165.1. Classification (NCBI taxonomy): domain Eukaryota; kingdom Metazoa; phylum Chordata; class Mammalia; order Didelphimorphia; family Didelphidae; genus Monodelphis; species Monodelphis domestica. Next base: position 268,237,847 of record NC_077227.1, read on the forward strand.
GATGATAAAAGAATGGGGCTACTTTTTCTTCCCCCTTCTTGAGATCTTTGATAATTGATCTAACCCTCCAGCACTAAACAGCTAAAGATACAGCTAACCCCCATGCTTCCCTTTCCTTTTTCCCCATAACACCATGGCAATGATAGACATTCGTCTTTGAGGTTAAGCATTCTTCTTCTTCAAATACTTATATACTACAGAGGAAAAAACAAAAGTTTAGTGGTTAAGAGATAGTTGGAAAAAGAGACTAGGAGACAAAGCTATGACAAATTTTTGATATTTTTTTCTTTCTTATTATGAATTTAATCATCAACAAACTAGAGATGATATAAAAAGCTATGAATTTATGTACTATTTTCTTCTATAATTAATAGGGACAGGAAGGTAGCACAGTAGATAGAGTGCCAGGTTTGGAATTGGGAGTAGCAGAGTTCAAAGGTAGCCTCATACATTTCTTAACTGTGTAACCCTGGGCAAGTCACCTAACTCCATTTGCTGTTCTTTTGCCTTGGAATGGATACTTAGTATTACTTTTAAGACAGAGGGTAAGGGTTTTTTGTTTTTTTTTTAAGTATATCATTAACTTAGCAAGGTAGTAATAATTGTCGTTTTTGCTTGATAATTAATCTATTGGGGAATTTTTTTTTTGTATTCATATCAATTTCCTAGCTGTTATACCTTTTAAAGAGAAATTTGCCACAAAGATTTTTTTTCCACCTAAGTGATTTCCTTTCTTTTTTAAAAAATTAAATTGTTTTCCTTTCTAATTCTAATGACATTTCATATTCTGTATATATCAGTCTGGATCTTATGTCTGTAGTCTGTGAACTTATGGAAGAATGTTCCTTGTCAAAATTCTTATACCTCATCTCTGTAAAGCAATGAGAAAGCTACCTTTCCAAGTGGTTTGTTGTTTTATTTTACTTTTTAAGAGATTTTTCTGTGTTTACATGATTCCCCTCTTCCCTCCCCCCTCCCAGAACCCACTAGCAATTCCACTCAGTTGTACAAATGTTGTCACCAAGTTGTTTGGAAGTATTTGTTCAGCTTTTTTTTTTACCCCGCCCCCCCTTAATTAAAAGTGCCATTGTACTCTCTTGTAATCTTTTTCTTCTTAGGAGCCCAATGAATATGCTATCTCTTTTCTATGTACTCCAGTTAGGATCTTTTAGCTGCTGATTTCAGTGACTGTATCCCCTTAAGGGTACAGTTATGCTTTCAAAAAATTTCCTGTTGGGCTTTCAGAAAGCATTCTTGTTGTACAGAAGTTGATTTGCATGCATTTCCAGAAGGTATGGTTTGATTTTCATCCTTTTTCTCACTTCCCACCTAATCTACAGCCTCCTCCCCTTTGTCTTGAGTGCCTGCTTTCAGAAAGCCCTCAGTCCCTAGCACTCAGTCTTGCTATGTAGGGCATGTTCTCCTAATTCAATGTCTTTGAGAACTCAGTCCCTGAGTTGTGCATCTTTAAGAGGAAAAAAAAAATACACACATGACAGATGGTTTTCTGGCTGAACAGTGTGACATTTGTTGAGGTATTTTCAGCCATCTAACCATCCAAGAATTCTGGATTATTTTTTGAAAAGAGATATTTAGAGTAGAGAGTAAAGTATTAGTCAAATATGATGTGACATCCAGGATGAAGTTCTTCATAGAAGCCTAGGCTAAAATCTAAAGTCAAGACATCACAGTCACCATGCTATTATCCTACAGTCAAGAGGCTGACTCCCAAGTGCTAAAAGGAAGAGGTATTGTCACAAAAGACAATCTTCTCATGAAACATTCTCATTCTTATTTTTATTCCCATTAGTATCTTCAAACTGACATCTTATTTTCTCAGACGCATTCACGAAGTGATACTATGTATAAAAGTACCCCTAAGTACACCCACCATAAGAAACCAGTTGTTTTCCCATTATTCCCAAGTCAAGTCACTGTAGGGAAACTGTCTCTGTTGAATTGGATTTATTTCCTAAGGCCTTTCCTTATGGTCTTGGAAGTAGAGTTGAAGGATTCCTTGTTTCACGCTGTCACTTCCAAACTTTCCTACCACCATTTCAGCAACATTTCCTCCTTTAAGGGTCACTTGATCCAAATTTATCTCTCAGTCTAGATTCTGCCAGCCTCTAGATACTTTCTCGGGTAGTTCAGTATCTGTATCACAGCCTTCCTGCTCTTACAGTAGAATACTTCATCATACATGTTGATTTTTCACTCAAGTACCCTAACTTTTTATTCCCTCAACATAACACCTCCTTTCCCTTAACTTAAGAACTCTGACTTTCCTTTATCTGGCCATAAACTTTTTTTTATCATCCCATCTTTCCTTATTTGTTACTCTTTCCAACCTATCATTTATCCTCATTAGGACCCCCATTCCTTTCACCCTTCAGTACTTTCTCATACTATTACTCTTGTTCTGCCTTTACTTTTTCTTCTTGTCCCATTCTTAATCAGAGTGCTGAGTGGTTGGAGGGAAGGCTGATGGAAAGAGAAGGACAAAAATCTCTCTGCCCCTGAGGTCTCATACCAAATCCCCACTGGGCTTCAGTGACTTTGAGTGGAAGGGAGGTGGTATGACTTGGACTGGAGTAGTGGTTGCTTGTCCGCTTTCACTGGGAGATTTTTTTTTTTAAGTTTTAGGGTGTTTTTTTTTTTTTTGTTTTGTTTGCTTTTTCGGGATTGAGAAAGGGATGTGGGAGATTGAGAAGCACCCAGCCAAGCGACAAGAGTGGAGAGAGGGAGATAACACAGTAATGTACAAGTTAACATAGATGTTTTCTTATAATGCAGATTTCAGAATTCTTTGCATAAGTCGAGGTTGCTAATGATAATTTAAGTAGAGAGACTTGCCTGTACTTCACTTGCTAACCTCATTCCCTCCCATACATTTAACTACCATTTCTTATGGTGATGAATCTCAGATTTTTCCTATTCAACTTCAAACTCTCTGCTGACCTCCAATTTTACATCTCCATCTGCCTTTCAGATAGCTATAACTGGATATCCAGTAGATATTTTAAACTCAACATATCCAAAACTGAACTCATTTTCTTTCTCTCTAAACCCTCACTCCTCCTACCTTCCCTATTACTGTAGAGAACAACACTAACCTCCCAGTCCTGTACTTCGGGTTTGAAATCTGGGAGTCATCCTGGACTCCTCATTATCTTTCACCCTCCATATCAAATCTGTCAAGTCCTGCAGATTTTTACTTTTGCAGTATCTCAAATATAGACTCTTCTCTCCTCTGACAGTGTCACCATTCTAGCACAGGCCCTCATTACCTTATGCCTGGTAATAGCCTGCTGATGGGTCTGCCTATCTCAAGTGCCACCATGCTCTAGTTCATCTCCATTCAATCACTAAAAGGATTTTCCTGAAGAGCATGTCAAACTCCACCACCCCTCCACAAACTTTAGTGACTCCCTGTTTCCTTTAGGATCAAGTACAAAGTGCTTTATTGGCTATTCAAAACCCATTATAACTTAGCCCACTCTTTCTTTTTCAGTCTTCTTGACTGAACACATACCCTTCTCTCCAGACACCCTTGCTTTCTGCTTATTCCATGAATAAGTTACTCCATTATTGGCTCCTGGCATTTTCCTTGGATATCCCCCATGCCTGGAAAGCTCTCCCTCCTTATCTTCACCTCTTGACTTCCTTGAAATTCCAAATAAAACCCCATCTTTTAATGGAAGCCTTCCTTACCCTTCTTAATTCTGTGCTTTCTATCTGTTAATTTGTTTTTGTTTGATCAGTCTGACTATTCTTTATCCCAAATGTTTTTTATCTTGGCAAAGATACTAGAGTAGGTCCCCATTTCGTTCTCCAGTGGATTAAGGTAAACAGAAGTTAAGTAATTTGTCCTGACACACAGCTAGTGAGTAAGGGGCTAGATTTGAACTCATGTCTCCCTTACTCTAGGCACACCCCTATATCCACTGTGCCATCTCACTGCCTCAAGTAGTTCCCATTTATATTATATAAAGCTTGCTTTGTATCTAGTTGTCTTCTTAGTAAACTCCTCAATATCATCAACTATTTTCTGCCTCATTCCCATTGCTTAGCACAATGCCTGGCACACCTGATAGGTATTTCTATTGTCATCATTTCCCCTTTTTTCTCTATTGCAAAACCCATTGTAATCATATTCACTATTTCCTTTTTTATTCCCCTCTGTGAAAAGGAGATCGCCCTTCTCACTGAGGTCAGCCCTTCTCTGCTCACTTTTAATCCCATTGTCTTCTATCTTTTCTAGAATATTATCCCTCCAATCATCCTTTTACCTTTTTCTACTGCATGATCTGTTTTTTTTTTACCCTATTCTATCTTAGTTCTCCTTTCTTACTGATTACTCTTTTTTCTCCATTGCTATATCATTATCCATCTCATGCTCCCTAACTAGACGTATATCCTAATGCATTGTCTAGCCTTCTCTAATTCTTTGTGATCTTGCCTTCAGCTTTACTCTTTCTCTTAATCTCCACTGCCATGTTAATAGCTGCCTATTACACAGTTCACACTGTTTGATATACCAAAGATATTTCAAATTTTATATGTCCAAAACTGAACTCATCTTTTCTCTCAAACGTATTCTCCTTCCAAATTTTCTGTTTCTATTGAGAGTACCACCATCCTTACAGTCATCTCAGTGTCATCTTAATTCCGTACTCGCTACCTTACCCACATATCTAAATCTCATTTCTATCTCAAATGAAGTAATATTTGTTAAAAAGTTTTTAATATGGTGTCTAGCACATAGTGGGTGCTGTATAAATGTTTGTTCCCTTCCCTTTCCCTCCACTTCCAAAACATCTTGCATCTGCCTTAGATCAGGTCCTCATTAATTCTCACATGGATTATTTCAGTAGCTTCCTAATTTGTCTTTTTGCCTTGAAGACTTTTCCTTCTCTAGTCTATTTTTCATAGTACTGCCAGAGTGATTTTCCTCAAGTGCAATGTCAGACCTCTACTCAATTAAATTCCAGTGGTTTCTTATTACCTCTAGAGACAAATATAAACTCTTCTGTGTGGCATTTTAAAACTCTCCCAACCTGTTCCAAACCTACTTTTCCAGCCTTAGTATTTATCATTCTCCTTTGTGGACACTTCAGACCAAACTGACCTTCTTATAATTCCTTAAGTAGAACTTACTATCTTTTGTCATGCCTTTGGTAATGAACTCCATCCTCAGTGCTATCTCTCAGAATCATCTCTAGTTTTCTTCAAGGCTTAGCTCAAGCCTCACCTGGAAGATTCCTTTTATGCTCTTTCTCTTCTACTAGGGCCTTTTCCCTTTTAGCTATTTTGTTTACTTAAGTATAGATATACACTGTTTCTCTTGACTACACTATTTGCTCCTAGGGCAAGTAACAAAAAATAATAATAATAGCTAGTATTTATAAAACATTTTTAAACTCTTATTTCTGTCTTAGAATCAGTTCTAAATATCAATCCCAAAGGAGAAGAGCTATAAGGGCAAGGTGACTAGGATTACATGACTTGCCCAGAGTCACACAGGATTTGAATCCAGGACCTCCCATCTCCAGGCCTGGCTCTTTATACACTGAAGCACCTATAGCATTTTAAAAGTGGATACAAAGCACTGTACTTGGAACTAAGTAGACATTTATTTAGTTTAGTTTTTTCAAAGATATTTTATCTTTTCAATTACATATAATAATAATTTTCAACATGTTTTCCAAAATTATAAGATCCAAACCATCTCCCTCCCTCCCTCTCTTCCTTCCACCCATTTGGAGATGGTGAATAATTTGATCTGGGCCATACCTGTATTATGCAAAACTTCCATATTGGTCATTGTTAGAATAGGCACACAGAATAGGCATTTTAATAAATACTTGTTTATTAATTGTAAGGTATGAAGAAATCTTCCATTTTATTTAAACAATGAATCAAACAACAATAGCATAAAACTTCTAGATACTATATATATTTTTTCTTAATGAAACAAATATAACATTACTAAGTATTCTTTAAAGTTTCATGAGGACACAAAGTTTAAACCTTTCCATATACTTGTTTGTTGTCCACTACACTTATTTGGAAGCCTGACCCTGAGAAATCCAGAGGGAAAGAGCTAAAAATTCCTTGCTGTCAGGCATTAGTAAAGGTCCCAGGAGCATGGAGCTTGGATACAGCTGCTTGAAACCTATTCCTTGGAGATAACTGAGGGTTAAAGAGGAAGAGTTTCTCAGAAGGCACAATATCACCGGCTTCTTTCAACCTCAGCCCCTGAAATTGAACTTTATCATCTGAGAATTCTCTCAACATTTAAAGTATCTACTGGTTTGCAGGATACTGTGCTTAATTATTAGGGGAAGTACCAATTTTAGATAAAATGCTTGCCATCCAGGAACTCATAATACAGGATGATATAAGACACAAAAATTATGATGTTGATAGGTGTGAAGTTTGAAGGGGAAACCTACAGATTGATAGATTGTGGATGGGGACGGTGTTGAGCAATAAAATCAATGTTTATTGCCTTTTATAACTTGAAGAGCTAGCATTTGATTAACTTTAAAAGGATGGAGAGGAGGGAATTTAGAGGGAGGTATTAGGCAGCTAAGTAGTACAGTGATTAAAGCACTTACTAGGCTTACAATCAGGAAGACTCCATCTTCATGAGTTCAAATACTGTCTCAGACACTAGCTGTGTGATCACAGACAAATCACATAACCTTGTTTGCCTCAGTTCCTCATATGTAAAATGAGTTGGAGGAGAAAATGGCAAACCACTCCAGTATCTTTGTCAAGCAAACCCCAAATGGGGTCATGAAGAGTCAGACATGATTGAATAACAATATACAAAAGATCCTGAAGTTCAGAAGAGTAAAAAGGCTTCCTTGGGGACTGAGCAAGAAAAAGTTTGACTAGTTCAACATGCACTTTGTGCTGGTATTTGAGAAAGAACCAGGTAAGAAATGAGATGGTTAAGCAAAATTCTTCTAAAATGGAGGTTGGGAGACCATGACTCCATCCTTCAATCAGAGAGACAGAGTAGTGATAAGGTAGTGTGCCAAGGCTGATGAAGTTATCCCAATCAATAAACTTCCTGGGTTATGGAAGAAAAGTTAGTCAGAGACTAAGGTTGTAGAGGTAGGTGAGAATAAGAAGATATCTGAGATGGACCCTTTCCTTAAATGGAAGAATTCATATTCACATGTGTAAATATGTATAAAAGGGGTACAAGTTAATCTTCAGTAAGAAAGGGGAATCAATTACAGATAGGGGAACTGCAAAAGATGTCATGAAAATGATAGCACTCCAACTGAGCACTGTGGGAAACCAGCGATTCCAAGAAATAGAAGTGAGAACATAATGCATGTTAGGGATGGGGGAATCCTAGTTACAAAGACACAGAGAAAGGAGATAGAGCAACAACACATATGAGGGACTATAAGACCAGTTTGTTTAAACTGTAGTGTGTGTTAGAGAGAAATATATAATAAGGTTAGTGTAATGATAAAAATTTTCTTGGAGACAATATTAAGTTATAATTATTTATTAGTAAAAGTTGGAGACAGAGGGCCAGAGACACAAACCCTACTTCCCTGGATCCAGTACCCAGCCTAGGTTCAAGGGGAACATTCAGTACTACAGAGAAGGGAAAGAACTCTGGAGCTCCAACTCCTGTTCAGTAAGAGTTCCTTGACAAAGACACTATGTTACTGCCTGAGCCCCTCTCTTTAAAAGGTCAGTGACCTTATAATGTAACTCCTACTGGGGCTGGCTGATTGGTCAGTCTGGGTCCTGAGTCCTGACTTCAGATATGGCACCCATGATGAGGGAACTTCTTACAACCTCTTCAGAAGTCAGTACTCCTAGTGCCTATGTGGCACTTTAATTGTGTGACTTGTCAGCATCCTGACAATACAAATGTGCAGGTAAGGAGTTACATTTTAATATTAACTTCACCACACTAGAAATGTAGTTTGGGGCTAGTTTTGAAAGGCTTTAAAATGAAAGTTTGCTTTTTTTTTTTTTTAAGTAATAGAACCACACTTTTTGAGTACAGGGGTGATGTACCTGTGCTTTAAGTAAAACTTTTTGGCATTTGTGTGGAAAATAGATTAGAGCAGGAGAGACTTGAGGTAGAGAGATCAATGGGGATGCTACTATAAAAAGTGTGATAGTTCATGAGTTGTGTGGTAGCTATGAGGGCCTGAACTGAAAATAGGGGTTGTATGAGTTCAGGAGAAAAGGACAGATTTGAGAGAGAGAGATGAAGAAATCAGATCTGATGATTAACTGGATATGATATGCAGGGTGAGGAAGAATGAGGAGTTGAGAGTGGCACCTTATTTGGAACTTAGATGACTAGAAGAATGGTGGTATCCTCAACAAAAATATGGAAATATAGAATGGAATGACTTTTTTTTTTTGTGGGAGTTGGAGGCATGGAACAGAGATTTCTGTTTTGGTTATATTTATTTTGAAAGACTAGAAAAGTAGCAGTGCTAGATTGTACATGGCCTTGAATTCTAGGTTATATACATTCAAATATATGTGTGTATTTCTATTTCTATTTGAATGACAATAGGAAGTCACTGAATATTTCTTTCAAAGCAGAATAATAATATAACTAATTCCATGTACAAAGAAAATTATTCTCACCATGGCATAAAGGATAGATTAAAGGGAGAAGAGTGTTGGAGGCAGAAAGGCTATTTAGAAGACTATTGAAATAATTTTGACAAGTTGTAATGAGGGTCTGTGTTATAGAGAATAGGAGTAAAGAGATTAGATAGATGTAAGAGAGGTTATATATGACAGAAATAATCAAAGAATTTCCGTGTTTTGAACTTGATGAGATAAGGTGAATTATGATGTTATATTCAGTATTCAAGAATAGTAAAATGAAAGTGAAAGATTTAGGGAATTAATAGGCTCAGTTTTAGATGTATAGAATTAAGATTCTGGTGGTACTTGTTTGGGGAAAATGTGTGACAGGCCCTTGGAAAAAAGAATACTACAGCTCTGAAGAAAGGTCAGCACTAGAAAAAAATGAAGTCATCTACATCCAAATGGTGGTTGAAACCATACTGTGAGATGTTCTTTTTCTTTGGACCATTTGGGATTCATACATTTTGATGGATAAAAATGAGAAGGTAAAGGTGTGGTAAGGTGGGACTGGGGCACTCAATCAACAAAAAACCCTTCCCATCCTCTTCCAATCCTAAAAAAGGTGGCAGATACTTTTTGAGCTTAGCCAGAGAAGTGTAAGAAGGCGCTGCTTTCAGATGTGTATAGTTTAAGGACAAGGGACAGAAAAAAAGGACTCTTGTGAGAGAAATTCTGAAAAAGCAACCCTACCATGAGAATTGATACACAAAAGAAAAATAGGTGAATACAAAGGGGAAAAATGCTGAAACAACAATGGTTTCAAGAGGAAGAAAACTCAATACAAACTTAGAACACCAAGTATATAAATCTACAGGACTCTAAAATTAGAAAGAAGGATCAGTATTAAATCCTTGAAGACATTCTATAGCTTTCAAGAAATATGAGAGGGCAGCTAGAAAGCTCAGTGGATTGAATCAGGCATAGAGATGGGAGGATATTTCCTAGCTTTATTACCCTGGGCAAGTCACTTTACCCCCATTGCTTAGCCCTTACTGCTTTTCTGCCTTGGAACCTATGCAGAGTATTAATTCTAAGACAGAAGATAAGGGTTTAAAAAAGAAATATTTTGAGATAAAATAAAGTGAACCAATTCTGAGTGGTGTAGAGACTCTTCCATTTTTTCAAGAGAGCATGGAACAACAACAAGAAATTACACTAAGGGTGACTCGGTGGCTAGAGAGTCAGGACCGGAGATGGGAGGTCCTGTGTTCAAATGTGACCTCAGACACTTCCTAGATGTGTGACCCTTGGCAGCTCACTTAACCTAGCCCTTACCCCTCTTCTGTTTTGGAACTGATACTTAGTATTGATTCTAAAACAGAAGGTAAGTGTTTTGGAGAAGGGGGATGGGGAAGGGGGAAGAAGTTACAATAAGAATTGTTCCAAAAAGAAATGAAATGCATAAGAAAAAGTAGAAGTGAATATAAGTTAAAATATCTTACAGCATAAAAAAATCACATAGATTATAAAAATTGAATTCATTGGAGAGAGAGCAGGGGCTAGAGATGTACAATATTGAACACAATAATTTCTACAGTGGCATATACTAGTAGTCCTTAACAATATTATTTTCCAAACAAATCAATACTTCTAAGAGTGAGGTACAGCAGAAGAAAGGGAGATAGAAGATCTATAAAGTCAATTACATAGAAATTTGTTAGAAAAGAGAGCTCAAACTTAACATTTTGACCCCATGAGGAATACAAAGATTTAAAGGAAGAAAAAAATCAAGTTATAGACTATGAATCCAAATAAAATTTCAGAATACACTAGAAGGAAGAGAATAAAGGATGAGAACAAAGCAAAAGATATTTTTATAGAAAAAAAGTTGTGAAAAGTAGCACCAATTCCTCTATTCAGAGTAGCATTTTAAAGTTTTTGATTGCAGATGGTATAGTACTGAGAAATGATGAGTTTTTAAAAAATAATATTTTATTCCCCCTCTCCTTCACCAATTACAGGTAAAAACAATTTGACAATTCAGAATTCAAAAAAAATTTTTTAAAAACTCTCTCCCTTCCTACCTCTCTTCTCCCCTCTCTAACATAGGAAACAATCTGATATTGATTTTACATATATAATTATGTGGAACAGTTTTTCTATTAGTCATTTTATAGAAGAAAACTAGAAAAAAATAAAGAAATTGAAATATAGTATGTTCCTGTCTGCATTCAGATGTGATCAGTTCTTTCTCCTGGAGGCAGATGGCATTTTTTATCATGAACATTTGGTATGGTCTTGGATCACTGTAATAGCTAGGTCATTTGTACTTATTCATCAAATAATTTTATTTTTTTGATCTACATCTGACTCTGGAGAGCATTCTTTTTCATAAGTCCCTCAGAATTGTCCCAGATCATTGTATCACTGAGATGAGCTAAGTCTTTCACAGTTGATAATTATATAATATTGCTCTTACTGTGTGCAATGTTCTCTTGATTCTGCATATTTTGTTCTGCATTCATTCATGTAGATCTTTCCAGTTTTTTTCTGAAATCATCTTGCTTATCACCAAATGGTGAGTTCTAAGGTAAGATCATTTAAGTGAGTTGCTGAAGTGAGGTAAAAAAAAAACACACACACAACAACATTGGAGTTCGTCTTCAAGCATGATAGAATAAGGGGTCAAGTAGACAAGTTTAGTATTAAGTCCTTGAGAAAAGAATATGTGAAAAAATATTGAGTGCCTAATAGGTTCTAACCACTATGTTGAGGAATGGAGATAGATATGGAAAGAGTCTTTGCACTCCAAGAACTTACATTTTGATTGTAGGAGAGGACATGTAAAGGGGAATGGTGGCCATGAAGTAGTACTTTGGATTTGAAAAGTCATCATTCTTTCTTAGAAATGGCAGTTTTGGAAAATTAAGAGACTCTTCAAGAAGTTGAGACACTTTTTTTCCCTTTCTAGAGCAAAAGTTTGTCTCTGTGCCCCAGCTCCACTACTAACATGGGAAATATGTGTATACTTGTGCATATGATGAATATAAAGAGAATAATTACAAAGTAGTTAGATATAAGATAGTTTGAGAAGAAGGGCACTATATTTTTTTTGAATTTTTTTTAATTTATTCAATTTAGAACATTATTCCTTGGTTACAAGAATCATATTCTTTCCCTCCCTTCCCCTCCTCTCCACCCCTTCTCATAGCTGACATGCAATTCCACTGGGTATTACATGTGTCCTTGATCAGAACCTATTTCCATGTTGTTGATGTTTGCACTAGGATGATCATTTATAGTCTACCTCCCCAAGCATATCCCTTCAACCCATGTAATCAAGCAGTTGTTTTTCTTCTGTGTTTCTACTCCCGCAGTTGTTTTTCTTCTGTGTTTCTACTCCCACAGTTTTTCCTCTGAATGTAGATAATACTCTTTCTCAGATCCCTCCAAGTTGTTCAGGATCACTGCATTGCCACTAATGGAGAAGTGCATTACATTCAATTCTACCACAATGTATCAGTCTCTGTATACAATGTTCTCCTGGTTCTTCTGCTTTCACTCTGCATCAATTCCTGGAGGTTGTTCCAGTTCACATGGAAGTCCTCCAGTTCATTATTCCTTTGAGCACAATAGTATTCCCTCACCAACATATACCACAATTTGTTCAGCCATTCTCCAATCGAAGGGCATCCCCTCATTTTCCAATTTTTGATACCACAAAGAGCGCAGCTATACATATTTTTGTACAAGTCTTTTTCCTTATCTCTTTTGGGTATAAACCCAGCAGTGCTATGGTTGGATCAAAGGGCAGTCAGTCTTTTAGCACCCTTTGGGCATAGTTCCAAATAGGGCACTATATTTTGAAAAGATTCAAGAAGTCTGAAAATAAGTGCAATGTGCTACATAGATTCTCAAGATGTTTATCAGATTAAATGTATTATTTTTAATAGTAGTTATTTTAACTAAACAGGAGATGATAGATGTAGCTTTGATTTGTTTCTAGATTAATGCTATCTTGTTGTCTTTCTATACATGATAAAAATACTTAAGACATGAGTTTCTTGACTTATTTACAGAACATTCACTTTTCTTCCAACTACATTTTAAGAAGGAAATTTTAGTTCCAAGTTTCTGGCAATGTTCAATACTGGTAGGGATTTTTGGCAAATAATAAATTAGAAAGGAGGCAAAACACATCAGATTGGAGGAAGTATTTTCATCAAAAAAGAAAACGGCTTATGCCATTAGTGCAATATATTTTTCTTACTGCTAATGTTTTTGCCATTAGATATGTGATAACCATAACGATTCCCGGTAATAATGACAGATATTTTTAAAGTATTTAAGTACACTCTCATTTGATTTTCACAACAGTTCTGTGAATTAAGTATTACTGTCTTAATTTTGTTGAAGAAAAATCATGCTTAGAAATTAAGTAGGTTGTCTAAGGCTAGTAAGCAATAAGGATGATATTTAGACACAGCTCTCTACCTAAACAATTAGAATGAAATTCATACTCAAATCTTCCTAAACCCCAATTCAGTACATCAGATGCTGATGACAGCATTTCATAATCTAGTAACATTTTTCTAATAAGTAGTTGGTGATTTTTTCCCAAGTGTTCTGCATGTATGACTGTTCAAAACAGCAGCATGTGTGGTTGTAGCTAAGCCTGAAGTAGGACAAAAAAAACCAAAACAATCTATTGTCTTGTCGTGAGCCTCTCACTCTGATGTTGCCAAACAAGGGACAACTGATATTTGAAATCAATCTTTGTCACATTTTGGTTTTGTGTTTCGCAAACTTTCTGCTACCATGTACTTTGGAACCTTCAAATCTTGTACACTTTTGTTGATCCTTCAGGCTCATTATCCTAAAGTCCAATAGCTTTTTCCTCTTTTGATTCCCAGTTCTACTTCCTCCCCTTTTTATTAAAGAAAGAAAAATCTAAAGAAATTTTTCTTCCCTTGTCAGGTTTTTCCCATTCCTGTAATATGCTATTTGAAAAATTAGAATTCGTAACCATCAAATTAATGAGTGTGGGCATATGTATAGCATAGATATGCAAGTCATTTTTCTGATAAATTTTATTCTCAGGAAATCGAGAAATTTGTCTTTTTAATCATTGAAATTCCTAGTTGTTAACATGGCGAATGTTTTAATGTAATATTTTATCAATGCAATAAACCTATCATTACTAAACTTCTTAAAACTACAGGTTTTTAGTGTTAAGGAGGAAATTGTGCTATATTATTCTTTACAAAGATGACTATTTTGAACCTTGAGACTTCTTTTCTTTTTTTTAACCTTTACCTTCCATCTTAGAAGCAATTGGTTCTAAGGCAGAAGAGTGGTAAGGGTTAGGCAATGGGGATTGTGAACTGGTTGGCCCAGGGTCAAACAGTTAGCAGTTAGGAAGTGTCTAAGGCTACCTAGGACCTCCTGTCTCTAGGTCTGGCTCCCAATCCATTGAGCCACCCAGCTGCCCCCTAGACTTATTTTTAATCTGCTTCTTTATGGACTCATTTCCTGCTTCTCTTAAGAGAATATTTGGTCTTAACATTTTTTAAAAACTATCTTTTGATATTTCTCTTCCCATTCATAGACTCCTGGAGACAGCATGCAGTCTACATTGCTTTTATTTTCTCCTTTGCTTCTGTTTCCCTTAAATCTGGATTCCATCATTACCACTGGAATTAAACTGGTCTGTTCAAAGTCTCCAGTGATCTCTATTCATGAATTCAATGAGCTTTTCTTAGTACATGTCCTTGACCTCTCTGAAATTTTTAACATTAAATGCTTCTATTTCCTCTCTCTAATTTTCCTAACACTGTAGCCCTTTTCAGCCTTCCTTATAGAGTCATCCACCCATCTTCTATCCCTTGGGTCCCAGGACCTTTTCTCTGTTATCTCTGATCTCATCAACTCCTTTGGTTTTAACTGTTACTTCTATTCAGACAATACCAAGAAATACTATTCAGATAATACCAAGAAATATTTGTTTTTATATCACCTGCCTTCTGGATAAATGGATTTTCTGTAGACACCTTGAACTCAATATATCTAAAACACAGCTCTTTCTTCCTCAAACACTCTCTTCTTACTAATAACTCCATTTCTGCTGAGTGTGCTACCATCCTTTCAGTTATCCAAGTTTGAAATATTAGAATTATTTTCAAATAATCACTTTCACTCACCATTCATCCATCTTAGAAAGTTGCCTTGGCCATTGGGAGGTAAGTGACTTCCTCAGGGTCACACAGCCAGAATAAAGGGATGAGGAACCCATGTCTTCCTGAATTCTAGACCAGAGAGGTGATTGAATAGATAGAATGCTGAGACCAGAGTGAGAGAGAGCTAAATTCAAATGTGGACTCAGGACTTTACAAGTGGTATGACACTGGGAAAGTTACTTGACCTCTGCCTCAGTTCACTAAACCATAAAATAGGATCATAATAGGTTTTACTTCCCAGAGTTGTTATAAGGATCAAATGAGCCAATATTTGGAAACTACTTAATATAGTACCTGACACATACCTGACACACTTAATGAATGCTTGTCTCTCTTCCTTCTTTCTTTTCTCTACTATGACATGTTATCTTTCTGTGACCGTGATTTATAAATTTGGAATTTCATCAGTTAAAGAAAAAATGTTTATAGCTACTTAAATTGGCATGACACAATGGATAAAGAGATGGCCTAGGATTCAAGAAAATTGGAATTTGAACTCTGCCTCTGACATAAACTAGCTGTATCACTCCTGGCAAATGACTTCTCAGTGCCTTGCTGGTTATACACACACACACACACACACACACACACACACACACACACACACACACACACACTAGTTTTCTCACTTGAACTTCCCAAAGAAGTCACAGGTTTGTTGATTTAAAAAAATTTTTTTAAGACCATATCTACCATCCATTTCCTTACAAAACCAGGAACAGAACTTTATTGCTATGTGGGTGCTTGTCCTTTATTCTTTGTGCAAAAGCTAGAAACAGAGTTTAGGAAATCTGCTTCTTACTATTCTTCCATTTGCATTTTTAAACAAACCTTCAATTAAATCTGGAAATCCATTTAATCCTAATCATTCTGGTTTTCCACACATTTTTTAATACAAATAAGGAAAGACCTTTGTGCCAGTAAAAGGTTATTTTTAACTTCAAGTTCTATATTTGGGATTCATTTCTCTGAGTACTCTCCTGGGTTGAGAACCCTTTTTTAAAGTTATAAAAACAACTGATGTAGTGATTGGATTTTTATTTCTCCCTCTATTTTTGTTCTGCCTTACCTTGGATCTACCTTGTGGTATACATATTTATTTAATTTAAAATCTGAAGAGATATGTCTTCCTCATCTACCTTTGCCTCAAGGTGGAATAAAAGCCACAGCAAAGAGTAAATGTTTTGAACTCTATTTTGAATTATTATCCACCTACTTAATAATTTTATCTGCTTAGAAGTATCTGTGCCCTGCTTCCTTGTCTTTTGTATTTAATTCAGATAAGAACAACTCTCAGGTTTCTTTTAAGGCACACAGCCCTACCATTCTCCATATATGTGTGTGTGTGTGTGCATATATATGTATACATATATATGCACACACACACATACACATATAGTAGGACCCCTAAGGATATGTTCCAAGACCTATTGTGTATGGCTGAAATCAGGGGAATAATCAAACAACTACTGTTAACCTCTGGTAAGTGAATCATTGGATTACTGAATTTCTGAATATAGAGGGCTCAACCTCACTACCAGCACCACTACTCTTGTTTTTTTGTTTTGTGGAGCTTGGGGGATAACATGGTATTTTTTCTAACTTATACATAAATGTAATTTTTAATGTTAATTTTCCAACATTTTTAGTTTCATATTTTTTCTCTTTTTCTTCCCTCCCTGAGACAGTAAGCAATTTGCTATTGGTTATACAATAGGACCTTGTTTTACAAGAACTCAACACATGAGAATTCAGGATATACTTGATTTGTAATAAAAAAATGAAGTCATAAAAAATGTAAAACAATTTTAATTACCCATTAAATTTGCACCATTTTTCCAAGAGGCCATATCTAAAGTCTCTTCCACAGTTCACCTAGTCACACTCATTCTCTCTCTGAGAAGGATTAGTGTAAGTTATTACATTGTTTTGAGCCAAACATTAGCTCTTGCGTGAGTCTTTGTCCAGAGCTTTTGCTTGTAACAAGTTGTGTCCACATCAGAGTAATGCTTCTCTTTATTAAATTAATGCTATTCTGTTTTAAATAATGGCCCCAAAGTACAAAAATATGGATCCTGGAAGCTCTACTAAGCCCCTCAAAAAGTCATAAAGTACCTAGATTTGTTCATATAAGAAATACTTATTATTGCTTATTACTGTTATGTGTGATTTTCAGCATTCTTGAAGGGTCTTGGAACATATTGGTTGAATAAAACAAGGTTCTAATGTTCATATGCTAAACATATTTCCATATTAGTCATGTTGTAGAAAAAGACAAAATTTAAAAGACATGAAAAAATAAAGTGGAATGGTTTACTTCAGTCTGCATTCAGATCTATCAGTTCTTTCTCTGGAAGTGGGTAGCATTGTTCATCTTAAACCCTTTGGGATTGTCTTCAATCATAGTATTTTGAGAATAGCTAAGTCATTCACAGTTGCTAACTGTATGTTATTGCTGTTACCATGTATAATGTTCTCTTGGTTGTGCTCATGTCATTTTGCATTAGTTCAGGCAGGTCTTTCCAAGTTTTTTTCTGAAATCCTCCTGCATATAATTTCTTATAGTACAACAGTATTTTTACTGTTGCAATCATATACCACAACTTCTTTAGTCATTCCCCAGTTGATGGGCATTCCTGAACTTTGTTTGGCCATATTTGTAATGGACAGTTTTTGGTACTGAAAACTCATAAAATCACCCACTAGTATAAAGGTTCTTACTCTTTTTGGTGTCCTGGACCTCTTTGGAAGTCAGTGAAACCTATTGTGAAGATAGGATTGACTCTCCCCTTGTCTACTTTTAAATTTAATCAACCAAAAGTGGACATACCACCTGCTAAAGTGGTTTACACCTCCAGGAGCTACTGACTGCCCCTTGGGCAGTGCTAAACAAATTAAAAGAGTGCAATTGGTCCCTTTAAAATGGAGGAAGGGATAGGAAGTGACATGAAAAAAGGATTATAAAAGTCCTGAACTTCCTGTCCAAACACACTTTCTCCTTCGGACTTCACCTTGGAGGAGATCTGACTTGGGACTTTTTCTTAGACTGGGATTCTGACTCTTGGACTGCTTTCTGATAAGACTGTTCTTGGATCTTCTCCTGGTGAATAAAAAAAGCTGACCCTCCTTCCTGGCTTCTGGAGATATTAGCACCTGGAGAGGCCTCCCTTAGAGGAGGTAGCATGGGTTAAACCCTTGCTTAATTCACCACTGGGTCCTCCGGCTGGGGTTCCTGTAGCCCTACTGGAGTGGAGCCAGTCACTGGAGCAAATATTTAGTATTATGTTAGATATTTTCTTTACCTCCTTTCACATTTCTCTATTTTCACTCTTTCCCTCCTTTTTTGTAAATAAAGCTGCAAAAAATATTATTTTGACTTGAGCTGTATTAATTTTTTAAAGTCAGCAACCACATTCTCATATTTGGTCCAACCATAAATTTAATCCCTACACTATGAACCCCTTCTCAGAACAATATTTGCTATTTATATTCATTGTTGAAGGAAGTACCATATTTCAAGTTAGAGGTTAAAAAATATGATGTATTTTTTTTTTCTTCACAAGTTCATAGACACCTTGACATTAATCGATGATTTGATACACATACATGCACACACAGAGTCCCAGATTAGGAGAATCCCTATACTATTGGTACATGGAGAACTTGTGAACTATGACTATTGGCAAAGTACTCACAAAATTGCATATTTATTGGAATATATAAAACTTCCAAATAGTCTGATAAGATCCTCGTTTTTATGATTTGACTGGGGATGCATAGATAAATCCTCATGCATACTTGGCATGTATTTCAGGGATTTTGAACATTTTCTGTGCATCTGTACTGACCTAAACTAAAGTACAATTGGCTAACTTTGATGTGGTTGGCTTTCAAGTTTTAAAAAGAACTTTACTTATATTGCTCACAAGAGATTAGTCAGGAACTTTTGTAGAATAATAGAACTTAATGGAAGTATTTGGAGCCTCTTCCTCAAGTAACTACTCCAGGGCAGTCACTTCTGCCTGACTTCTATAGAAAGTATTGAAAGGTATTGATTCAGAGTATCTTCCAAAAAGAATCTGTGCCTCTCTTGAGCTAATGGTGCTTTTTGTAATTTATTTTTTCCATTATGTATGGAGAAATCCTTTACAAGACCAGCAGATCATTTAGCTTTCTGTTTTATATGGAGTATATCTTTACATTATTTAAAACATAAGCTTATGGAAATACCTGTCATTAAGAATGACACTTAGTAATGTAAAGTTTTGCATGTGTAAGCTATCTAGTGATAAAAATGGAATTACATTGTGCAGACATTATGGAGCAAGAGAGCAATGTCAGCTGCTTCACATTTACTGAACTGTTGTTAGTGCATGTAAGTATGCCCTTCATTACACAATGATCAAGCTAAGGCACAAACTTTTTTTGGTTATGAATTCTTATCAGTAAAAATAGTTTTGGGGGTTCAAATCTAGCCTCAGACATTTCCTAGTTGTATGACCCTCAGCAAGTCACTTAACCTCCTTTGCCCTTACCACTCTTCTGTCTTAGAACCAATAAACAGTATTAATTCTAAGATGGGAGGTAAGGGTTTATAAAAGATAAAACTAAAAAAATAGTTTTGAGTTATGCCTCCAATGTGTATATTTACTGATTTGTAAATGATGCACATGTAGTAATTTTACATATTATGCAGTAGATAAAAACAGACATTTAAAAAGATGAAATATATGACCCTAAGGTCAGTAAGAAGCTACTGGAGCTGATTAAATAGAATAATGACATGGTATAGAAAATGGATTAGAGAAAAGAGACTTGAAGCATCAGTCCAGTTAGGTTCTTGAAATATAGTACATGTGAATGGCAATGGAGGATTGAACTAGGGTGTTTGGTTGAGGAGAGAGAGAATGGGACAGTGGTGGGAGATGTGGAGGGAGAACCAGCAAGTGTTGGCAATTATTGAGGGAATGTGAAGTATAGGATTTAAAGCCAAAGTTGTGAGAGCTTTGGTCATTGGAAGGGTAGTGAGATACTCAACACTATTAAGAAAGTTTGGAAGGAGGATTTGGGGGGATGGGGAGGGAGAAGACAATTTAATGACATCTGCCAAGAAAAATGACTTTTCATCCTGTGTAATTCTGTGGTACCCAAAATGAATAGCAAGGTAGGGCTCTTACTTAGAACTTACTCCTGTCCCCAAGTGTAGAGCAGACCAGACCCTCTCAGCCTTGAGATGAACTGGATAGTGGGGCAGAATTTCTCCATTGGCACAAACATGCACAGTTTTTGTTTTGGGTGACTGGGAACCCTGAGAGATAGATGATGAGCTCAGATGGCTAGGGAGTTGAGGGAGAATGTCAGAATGTTAATGGATAAAGGCAGATAAAATTATTTTGTTGGCTGAGCCTACAGTTGGTTATTACAGCATGGGTAAGAGGGTACCTATCTTCCTGCTATTGAGTTGATTGATCAGCAGGTCAATGAACATTTATCAAGTACCTTCCATATTCTAGGTGCTGCATTAAGCACTGGGGGTACAAAGAAAGGCAAAAGATAGTCCTTGCTCTCAAAGTGCTCACAGTCAATGAGGAAGACAACATGGAAACAACTGTATAAACAAACATACAGGACAAATTGGAAATAATAAACAGAAGAAAGATCCCAGAATTGAGTGAAATAGGGAAAGGTAGAAGGTGGGATTTAAGCTAAGACTTGAAGGAAGCCAGAGAAAACAGAAGGTAGAAATGAGGAGGAATAATTTTCTACATATAAGGGATAGCTAATAAAAATGCACAGAATCTGGAGTCTCTCTTGTCTTGTTTTAGGGACAGCAAAGAATCTAGTGTTACTGGGTCACAGAATTATGGGGATGAAGTAAGGGGTAAAAAAGATGGGGAAGGCAAATGAGGGCAAGTTGTGGAGGACTTTGAATGTGAAACAGGTTTTTATATTTGATCCTATAGGTAACAGCACTGGAGTTTATTGAATGGGTTGGTAACATGGTCAGATCTGTGCTTTTAAAAAGGAAGATTAATTTGTACCTGAGTGGAGTTAGACTGAAGTGGGGACTGGAAGCTGAAGCTATTGCATTGGTCCAGATGTGAGAAGAGTAGCTTCACTGTAAAAGGAGAGGGAATGTCATCTATGAAAGAGATCATGAATGCCACATCATTAGGACTTGGCAACAAATTGGACATGAGGATGAGAGAGAGTCAGGAGTTGAGGGTGCCACTTATATTATGAGCTTTGGTGACTAGGATAATGGAGGCACCACTGACAGTCTTAGGGATGTTCAGAAGGATGGGACTTAGGGGTGTTCAGAAGGATGGGGCAAAGAGGGGAAAAGGAGGGGTTAAGGACATGGCCTTTTATTCCCCACTTTGGAAACCATTAGCCTAGTTGGGTAGTAAAACATTTTTATATACCTTCTGGCCAATTTTATTATTCTCCAACAGAATCTTCATTGAGACCCATCATACACACACACACACACACACACACACACACACACACACACACACACACAAGTTGGAGTTCTTATGAAGTTCAACATTGGCTGTCACTGATAAGTTTTGAGACTATTTTTATACAGAGCAGAATTCCAACTATGGCTGGGCAACAATCCACTGACACATTTTGGCAAGTACTAAATTGCATACCATGAACCAGAGATCATAGATTTAGAGCTGAAAGGGACCTCAGAAATCTAGTCAACCCTATTCCCCTGGTTTCATTTCATAGATGAGAAAACTGAGGCCAGACGAATTGAACTGACTTTCCCAACTACACACATTCAATGTAATTGAAAATTCAACATAAACTATATCATGCCCCAAATTACTAGAAAAAGCCTGTTGCTTCTATTCTCTACTCTCACTTCTCAACCTTCTGTACTCTTGCTTCCAAACTTATCACTTAATTAAAATGACTTCATTGTTGCCAATGATCTCTTAATTTCCAAATGCCTTTACTCAATCCTCATCCTTCTTGGACTCTTTGTAGCATTTACATTGCTATAACCTTCTCTTCTTGGGTGCTTTCTTATCTTTGAGGTTTTGTGGCACTGCTTTCTCCTGGTTTTCTTCTTTACTATATGACCATTCCTTCTCAACAAAGTCTTTTTTACTGGCCCATTTTCAGGATTGCAGCCCTTATCTATTGGGTCCAAGTTTCAATCCTGACCCCTTTTAATCTCTTTCATTTAGGAATTTCATCAGCTCTTAGGGGTTTAATTATAATTTCTATATAGATGACTCCAAAATATTTCAAACTGAATTTCTCATAAGCATCTTGGACTAAGCATTCAAAACTGAGCACATTATCCTTTCCTTCAAGCCAATATGCCTTTCAAACTTTCCTTTCTGCTAAAGGAAAGCAGTCACCCTTTCCAGTCTTTCCATCCTTTCCAGTCACCCAGTCTCAAAACCTCTGTGAATTTGAGGATCTTTTATAATTTACTTTTTTTTTTAAACCCTTACCTTCCGTCTTAGAATTTATGCTACTTATTGATTCTAAGACAGAAGAGTGGTAAGGGTTAGGCAATTGGGGTAAAGTGACTTGTCCAGAGCCACACAGCTAGAAGTGTTTGAGGCAAGATTTAAATCTAGATATCTTGCCTCCAGACCTGGCTCTCTATCCATTGAGCCTCTTACTTTTCTCCTCCCTACTAAATTTTTTATTGTCATGCAAAATGCTTCCATATTGGTCATTTGTAAGAGCAAAATCATATACAACCCAAATCCTAAAATAAAACCATAAATACATTGATGTGAAAGGTGACTCCAAAAGTTCTCTGGAAGTGGATAGCTTTTCATCTGTGACTTTTAAGAAACGTCCGTTAAAGAAGTTATCATTACTAATACATATAAGTAACTGTTCTACAAGCTTTAATTTAAGAGAACGAATGCCAGAGGGCTCTGAGAAGTGAACTCCATTGCTCTGGGTCACACAGTAATTTATATTTAATGTATTTGCTTATTTGAATAAAATTATAACTTGTGAGTATAATAAGAAAAGGTCTAGGGATAGAGGACTGGACCTATGAATTTATTATTGGGATTGGGAATTCCCAGATGTGGAAATGCTTTCTATCAAATGAAGTCAGTTTGTTCTTTTCAGCTTATATGTTCTTAGTAAGTTGTCTGGATCACTGGGAAGTTAAGTGACTTGCCCATAGTTATGTAGCTACTACGTATCAGAGCTGGGACTTGAACCCAGGTCTTTCTGACTGAATCCAGCTTTCTGCTATACCTCAGGGAGAGTATCCTTATTTGAAAGCTACAGTGAGGGGCAGCTAGGTAGAACAGTGGATAAAGCCCCAGGTGTGAAGTTGAGAGGTCCTGGGTTTAAATGTGGCCTCAAGACATTTCCTGGCTGTGTGACCCTGGGCAAGTCCTTTAATGCTGTTGGTCTAGTCCTTGCTCTTCTGTCTTAGAATTGCTACTAAGAAAGAAAGAGTTCTAAAAAAAGAAAGCTACCATGAAAGGAAACATTTGCTTTGAGAAAATAGATTTTACCTAACTAAAGAATTTTGACAACCTCCTTTTAATTCCTCCCCGAATACTAATAATTGTGTGTGAATGCTTATATATGAGAATGCATGCATGCACTTGGTACAAAATTCTATATTGGCAGTCAGAATCTTGACTGCATTCCAACTTTATCTTTTGTCACCAATGTGACCTTAGGAAAGTCATTTAATGTCTTTGGGTCTTAGTTTTCTTATCTGCAAAATGAGAGCTGAATTAGATGGAGGTTTTTTTCAGCTCTAAACTTGTGATTCTATTATATGTATATATACACATACATACATACATATGCATGTATGTTTACACACATGTACATGTTTCTAAATGACTGTACGTCATATGCACATATGTACGTGTGTGTATATTTACACACACACATATATGACTGAGATAGTGTAATGAATTGGATTCTACCACTGGAATTAGAAAAACCTAGATTCAACTCTTGCCTCTGACTCTATATCTCCTTTTCAATATTGTGTGTTTGTGTGTGTGTGTGCACGCCTGCATATTTATGTAATTTTTTAGGGGGAAGAGGGGTTCTGGATCTCAATAAATCATGTGCAATTGTCAGGATACAAGGCAGGACATGAATCCAAATTTTTTCTTAAAGCAAGACTGGCCCTCTGTCTATAAGAGGCTCATGAATTTCTGTCTCTTTTTTTTTAATGTTTAATTTCTTTTCATTTAAACAAACATTTCTCTCATATTCTTCTCTTTGGAAAAACAAACAAAACAACCTTTGTGAATGATCTGCATAGTAACGAAAAAAAAATCCTCATTATTTATTGTCCAAAAATATATCTTTGCAATTTGAATCCATTACTTCTGTCTCTCAAAAGGTAGGTAGAAAACTTCATTACTGATCCTTTGGAATGTTGGCCATTGCATTGACCAGACTTCTTAAGGCTTTCAAAAGTGGCTTGTCTATACAGTATTATTGTTGTTGTACAAATTATTCTCCAGAGTCTGTTCACATCACTCTGAATCAGTTTATACAAATCTTCCCAGTTTCTTTGAAAGCATCTCTTATGACACAATATTGTTCCATTACAGTTGTATACCATAATTTCCCCAATTGATGGGAAACCCT
This sequence comes from Monodelphis domestica, assembly GCF_027887165.1. NCBI lineage: Eukaryota > Metazoa > Chordata > Mammalia > Didelphimorphia > Didelphidae > Monodelphis > Monodelphis domestica. Next base: position 268,262,296 of record NC_077227.1, read on the forward strand.
TTAGGGTTTTTTTATTGCATATTGATACAATTTTTCATCTATCTTTTCTACCTTTATAGTAATAGATAAACAGCAAAAGAGATTATTTTCCAAGATTTCCAGAAAATGCAAAAAAAAAATTGCTTGTCAAATAATTTATATTCAACATCTTAAGAGTAACAAGCCTAAATACAGACTTTTAAGTGGAATATTCCTGGACTTTTTCCAAAAGTTGGGTGTGAAATTTCAATGTAGATTTTTTTTCCTCCTCTGGAACTCCTGAGCATATTTTTCATGGGAGGTGGCCCCTGTTATTGGACTCTAAATATCTACCCTATTACCCAATAAAGCAATTATCACGCATGACTAATTATGTAGAAAATGACATAGAAGGGTGGAATAGGTGTTGAGCATCAAATCTGCTTCCTTTTTGCTTCCCTTTTGATGACTAAAGATGTTGGCTTTTAAAACACATTAAGATTGTGGCAATAAAACATCTAGTAATTAAAATCTAACAAAGGTCTTTCACAATGTTCTCACTGAGCATTATTATTGTTGGAATTAAAAAAATTTTTTCTTAGATATCTAAGTAACTTTAAAAGTATTACTTGGAAATACTTTTAGTCTTCCTTAGACTTTCTAGCTTTGTCTGGTTGGGCTTTGCTCAGTGAAATTAAATATTACGTAGGAAGCTTTCTCCTTTCCCCTACCTTGAAAAGAAAAGCGATGGATCATAGTTGTAGTGTTCACTCAACCCTTGGGGTTTCATATTTAAAAAAAAAAATCCCCCATCCTTCATTTTCTTAATCCTGAATCTTTTTTTTAAACCCTTCCCTCCCCTCTTGGAATCAATACTGTGTATTGTTCCCAGGCAGAAGAGTGGTAAGGGCTAGGCAATGGGGGTCAAGTTACTTGCCCAGGTTCACATAGCTAGTGATTGGCTGAGGTCATATTTGAACCTAGGACCTCCTGTCTTTAGGGCTGGCTCTCAATCCACTGAGCTACCCAGCTGCCTCCATTGACAGTGAATCTTTGCTGATAGGCAACTTAAAGCTTCTTGCAGTGGGGAGAGGATGTAACACTCACTGGTCTGGGACTTTCCCTTGAGCTTCAGTCTGCTTTGCTTAATATTTGCAGGACAGAATTAGCTTCTTGGCATGTTTTGGTAGTCCCTTCAACCTTGGAGGGTTCCCTAGCCTTAGGCCAGGATTAGACAAAAGGTAATACATTTAATTCTCTGATCCCTTTTTCACCTCTCTTTGACTGGGCACACTCATAATCTGTTATTTATGGAAAGAGGAAACTTGCAAGGGAGTGGGGAGGTTGTCTCTGTAGATTCACCAAAGCATCTGGGGCACACTTATCCTTGGATCCAAAATGGTATAATCCTGGAAATTTGCTTGTGCTCCTGCCACTGGCACTCAGAGGCTAGTGGAGGGAGGGGCATTGGGAGTTTATTATAAATTCACCGAGGATTTTTCATTGTCGGATTCTGTCATCTTTTGTGGATTTAGCTGTCATCTTTTGCAGATTTATACTATATTTGGTACATAATTCCTTTGGGGAGGCAGATGGAGGTTTAACGTGGCTTGGAGAAAGTGGCTAATTTGTTATCTTGCTCATTAAGTAAGGAAAAAGTCAAGCACATACATTCGAGGGAAATATTTTGGGAAATAATTTAAAAGATTCTGTGATTATCAGATATTAATCATTACTTTGAAAACAGGTAATGACCATAAATCCCATGGCAAAAACTATTCCTTTTATAAAGGAACCTCATAGTAGAGGAAAGCCTTTAAATTGCTAGTTGAACTCCAGAAGCAAATGCACAATGGTTTGTTTGAAGATATAAGGCTGCAGGGGCAGCTATGTAGCTTGGTGAATTGAGAGCCAGGCCTAGAGTCAGGAGGTCTTAGGTTCAAATCTGACCTCAGACAATTCCTAGCTATATGACCCTGGGTAAGTCACTTACCCCCCCATTGCCTATCCCTTATCAATCTTCTGCCTTGGCATAAGTACTAAAACAAAAGGTAAGGACTTAAAACAAAACAGAAAATATAAGATTGTAAGGATGTGCTTCATGGGCTGCTAAAAATATAAGTATTCAAATAAATTCATTTATGAATTAGTGAAACCTCCTAGACTTAGATATTTTTTGTGGCTGAATAGGTATCCTTGAACCATATAATTCCTGTTATAGTGTAACATGATTGAGAACAAATGAGTCAATTGGCAAACCAATATTTTTTAAAAAAATACCTTTTCTTCCTAAATATTGATGTGATCATTTAAACTTCTAAATAGTAAGGGATACAGTGTGGACCATGCATTGATAAATTTGAACTGGAAATGACCTTTAAGAGCATTTAATTCAGCTCTCATTTTACATTTGCCTTTTACTACATCCAGAATTATAAAGTGATATGATGTAGTTAGAGTATAGGATGTTGAGACAGATGCCTTGGGTTCAAATTCTGACTTTGGTTCTTTAGCTATGTGATCTTAGGCAAATTGTATAATATTTCTGGACCATAGTTATCTAATTATGTGCAGAATGAGAGGATTAAATTAGATGGCTTTGACCATCCCTTCCTGCTCTAAATGTGACTCTACAAAAATAGTATTCACCCATAGTAATCATTTTTTTTAACTTCTCTGTGTCCAGAATTGCCTGTTTATAGTTTTTGATATATTCTATGACCCTAGATTTAAAGTTGTAAGGGATGTTAGAGATTTAATTTAATAGATTTTTATTACAAATTTGTTGTTGTTTAGTTTCAGTCCTGTATGACTCTTCATGACCCCATCTGGGGTTTTCTTGGTAAGGACACTTGAGTTGTTTGGTATTTCATTTTATAGATGAGAAAACTGAGGCAAATAGGGTTAAATGGCTTGCTCAGGGTCACACAGCTAATAATTGTTAGAGGCCAAGTTTGAACTCACAAAAGATCAAGTCTTCTTGGCTCCATGCCTGACACTGTCCACTATACCTTCTAGATGACCCTAAACTCAGAAACTTCAGCATAAATCTTTTACAATATTCCTACTCTTTCCAGTCTGATTTCTTACCACTAGCCCAAATATATATCTTTTCACCCTATAGAGTCTTTACTCTGTAACTAATTAATGTAGCCTTATACTATCTTTTATCTCTGACCTCTATGCTATTATGATTCATACCTTTCCAAAACTAAAACCCAGAGCCACCCTGACATCCATTTTCATTCCTTTTTATATACTTCTGAATACCCCTGGAGAAAGTTACCCTACTGTGTATGACAGCTTGATCTACTACAAGTTTGGGCCATCAGTGATGTCACACAATGGCTCAGTTGCCCCACAATTTATCCGAAACCTCTTGGAAATCACTAATTCTTCTTTCTCCTGAAATCCATAAGATTGGCACTATTTCTTCACTTCCTAATCCTTTATCATATTTCTAAACCATTTAATCTACTAAAATGCTTTTCCTAAGGTTTCCCATGCTATCTTTTTTTTTTTAAACCCTTACCTTCCGTCCTGGAGTCAATACTGTGTATTGGCTCCAAGGCAGAAGAGTGGTAAGGGCTAGGCAATGGGGGTCAAGTGACTTGCCCAGGGTCACACAGCTAGGAAGTGTCTGAGGTCAGATTTGAACCTAGGACCTCCCGTCTCTAGGCCTGGCTCTTAATCCACTGAGCTACCCAGCTGCCCCCTCCCATGCTATCTTAATGATAATGATTTTACTCAGTTCTTGGTCTCCTTGAATTTTTCAGCTCTTTAAAATGAATAATCTATTCCTACAGTCTATTTTTCTTACTTTCCTTGGTTTATAGGATGCTTTCTGGGTTTTTCCTCTTATCTTTTTTTATGTTGAAATATATTTATCAAAATATTTTAAAAACACAAACAAGTTTACAGATACCAGATTAAGAACCCCTATTCTAAAAGAAAAAATTCCCAACTATTTCAAGGTAGAACAATTCTTAGAACCCATGGGAGGAGTGGAGAGGAGTTTTTCCTCCTTTCCTTCTTGCAAGTTCATTCACGATCCATCTCTACCTCCCCAACAGGGCTTCGTTCTGAGCCATTTTTATCTCAGCAGCTTCCAAAATTTTAGTCATTATACAAGTAACTCCCAAATCTATATATTCATCCCTAATCTCTGTCTTACATACTTGTTATCAACTGCCTACCTAAAAGATATCTCTGTAGGGATCTCAAATTCTGTATCTTAACAACCTCTGAGTCACCCCTGATTCTTCTCTATCCCACTTAATATATTCTCCCTGCCATCACCACAAAGTTGCCAACTTTGGCTGATGCTACCTTTCCAACATTGCTTACTTACATCTATACTCTTATCTCTACTCCCTTAGTTACCACCTAGTTCAGGAACATTACATCTCCCCAGGGCTATTACAATAACCTCCTAATTGGTCTTCCTGTTTCCAGATTCTTCCTTCTTCCAATATACCTTTCAAAGGGCTGCCAAAAATCTTTTCAGGTGTCTGATCAAGTCAGTCCCCTGCTCAAAAAATCCTTAGTGTGCCCCTCTCACTTGTAGGGGAAAATATAAACTCCTCATTGTTACATTTAAAGCCTTCCTTTTAATCAGTCTGGAAAGAGAGACTATAGCTATGTTTCCCATGAGGTATTTTTAATTCTAGCCAAATTAGTCCATTAAATTATGAATGCACTCTATGTATGCATAATTCTGTGTACATTCTGCTTTCATATGTTATTATCTCCTGCCTAGATTTCACTCTTTTTTTTTTTAAACCCTTACCTTCTGTCTTAGAGTCAATACTGTGTATTGGCTCCAAGGCAGAAGAGTGGTAAGGGCTAGGCAATGGGGGTCAAGTGACTTGCCCAGGGTCACACAGCTGGGAAGTGTCTGAGGCCGGATTTGAACCTAGAACCTCCCATCTCTAGGCCTGGTTCTCAATCCACTGAGCTACCCAGCTGCCCCCGATTTCACTTTTTTTAAATCTTGGTATAATCATTCCTAGATTCCTTCCAAGCTCAAGTCTATTTGAGCCACGAGTGTTACCTCTTTGAAATTTTCCCTCATTTACTGCCCCACTCCTCCATTGTGTTAATATTCTCTATTTCCTCAGATTGCCCTATATTTACTAATCTATAAAGGTCAGCCTTAATTTTGTTTTTGTCTACTTAGTAGAGGTTTAACATTTGTTAATTTTTCTAGTCAATGGTAAGTGTATTTAGGTTGATGACAGAAAACATAGGATAAATCTTTATATGGCATATGCATGTTGAGATAGAACAAGATGATATAATTATAAAATATATACATGGGACTTTAAGTGTTAGTCACACTCTTGAGAGGGCTCCAGGGAGTACAGAAAGAAAGATTGTTAGGACCTAACCCAAGAGTCCCAAAGCTTGGTTTTACTAATAAGTAAGCAGAGACCCAGAAAAGTTAAATGACTTGCTACAAGAGAACTGGGATGAGAACTTGGATAAACTATTTTAGATGGAGAGGAAGAACCAGTCATGTCTTATAAAGACCTTTGTGTGGAATTAGCCACAGTCTAGAAATGATACTTAATGAGGATATAATAGATTATAGAAATGTACCAAATCAGCAGTGTGTGGTAACTTGAACAAAAGTGGGACCTTCATCACTGACTTTTCATTGGCTGGCTTATTTTATGCCCTTTTGTAAATAAGTAGCTGCCAGAGGCAGCTCAGGAACAGCCTCCTTGACTTTGAGGGAAAAAACTAGCCTAGTCTGGATGATAAAGATCCTGGTAAATATTGATCCTACCACATGTGGGAAAGCTTTTGACTTCAGCTATATTCTATGACAAGAAACCTTTACTGAAGACTCATCTTGGGTTCAGAACACCTACCTAGATTCCAATTCTACCTCACTGTGTTCTTGAACTCAGAGTCTATAAAGTTAGGAGAATACTCAAATTGTCTGCCTCACAGAGTGGTTAAAAAGTGAAGTTAATGTTGAAAGAGGTAAGGTGCTGTCTAATATAAAGGGAAACTATATGAAGGGCAATTAGAGAAAACATCACCACATTCATTCATTAATGGTTTTAAAAATTCATTTGGAATTAATTTCACAGGCTGGCATTAAAAATTTATCAAATAGATACCACAAATAAAGAGATTTGCACATTCCATAAAGAGTTTCTTGGATTTACATGCTCAAAAAAAATTTGATTCAGTGATCTTTGTTTTAGGTAAGAAGGAAGAGAATTCACAAATGACCATATAGTGAACTTAACCTTCATTTATTCAATTAGTTTGCATTATGATCTGTCTTTTTATTAGCTTCTTTCCATTTAATGGAATTGATGGAGGAGAGATGATAGGGAAGGATTTGACAAAGCCCAGTGAAATTTTATGTTCTTGTAGTGTTAGTTGCTCTCTAATGTGTTTTGAGGATCACCTTCCAGTGATCAAAATGTGTTAAGGTGGGATTCTTTCTCCAGTGGCCTGTTGGAAGAAAGGAAACAGAGGAACTAGTATAGTCTATCCCTTTTTGAGGAATGCACCAGGGTTTTTGAATCTGGTAAACAACTTGCCACAGCTATAATTTTAAACCCCCAAATTACCATGCCCTTCGGTTTCTATAAACATGTGTAGCACTTACAACTACAAGCAATGTCAGTGTACATGTGAGAATGTCCAGCATGTTTTATGTCTGAAATGAAAAATATTAGAGAGTCAGGGGGTCCCTCATTGTACCATGCCATGTTAGTGTTTTGTCCTTTTTTCTATTTTTGGTGATAGTTTAACAAATTGCCTAGACAGACAAGATGCCTTCAGGCCCAAAGAATGAAAAAAGTAAATGAAGTCAGTGACTGAGAAAAATGTGAGAGGAAGGGAGCGAAAATCACTTCATCCCAAATGTTGTCTTCCTGGCAACAACTAATCTTGCTAAGTAAGATACACAATGAGAATTTTTTGTAGAAGTGGTAAGCTTAGAATATTAAATCTCTTGGGTGTTTCAAAATGCAGAGAAACTAAAGATTCTTTTTTTCTTTTTTAAAGTAATGTTTCTCCTCCTCCCCCATAATCCACTGAGAATTTCCTATCCATTGTAGATAAGCTGAATAACCTTACAAAGTGCTTGATTTAATGATGACAACTGGGCTGTGGAGTCTAGACCAGCCTTCCTTTCAGGAATTTGCTCTGCTGATATACATAGGAATGTCACTGCAAAGGAATCTGGTTGAAATATTTCCACCAACACCAACCCTTAAATTTGAACCTGTTCTCCTTTCCCTTGCTCCTTACCACAACCTCATGATAGCCAGTTGAAGAGTTTTCTAGAGTGTTAGATTATAGAGCTAGAAGAGATCTTGTGGTCATTGGAACCTCATCATTTTATAGATGAAGAACCTGAGACCCAGAAAGGTTAAGTGACTTGTCTTGTCTTATAAGGTTTTGCCCATCAATCAATTTTCTCTCATTGAAAAGTGCTGACATCTGCTATGAGACAAAGGGTAGAAGTCTGTTAATAGTTACCAGAGATTGAATTTAATTTTAACCAAGCATCTTTGTTCTACATAGTGATTCCTTTTCTTCTTTTGCAATTATATTAAAATAGCCTTGGCATAAAAGTAGTGTAAAACATGAAAGAAAAAAGGCAATTAGTGAATCTTTTATTTGTTTTGAATAAACATGAGACTATAAGGCCATCTGGACTAGTCTCCATTTCTTTTCTGTTTGCATAGAATTGTAATTTTTCTTGGAACGAATGCAGAGTGCCATTGTAATCCCAAGTTTACACAATGAATTTTGTGTCTGAGTCAAAAATCAAACCTATTTACTAATAAGACTGTTTGGTGATCTTGTTTCATATTTTTTAGAGAGAGATCTCTTCTCCGTGTTCAATCTAACATAGCCTAGGAGGGAAGGTAGCAATTGTGAAACCTGATGAGCCACTAAAACTTTACCTCCTATCTACCAGATGCTAGATACCGGATGCTAGCTTTGTGATGCTGGGCAACCCTGTGCCTCAGTTTTTTCATCTGTAAAACTAGCTGAGAAGAAAATGGCAAGCCATTCCATTATCTTTGCCAAGAAAATAAATGGGGTTGTGAAGAGTCAGTCACTACTGAAATGACTGAACAGCAACAACCATGTACCAGATACTGAGAATAAAAAGACAACAATGAAACTCCTTCCCCTCAAGGAGCTTACATTTTAATGAATTAGAGGATGTGTACCTAAGAATAACATGAAATATATATGATACAAATACAACATAATTTGGGAAGAGAATACTAGGAACTGGGGTGGGGAAAGAAGGTGAATCAGATAAGACTGCATGGAGAAGGGAGTCCTCGACATGAAGGCTGAAACAACAGATTCCAGGAGGCACAGGTGGGGAGGAAATGTATTTCAAGCATGAAGGGAATCTAGTATAGCATCATGGTGAGAGTATTGGGTTTGAGGCACAAGAGCAAGAAGATCACTTTGACTGGGCAGTTGTGTACAATAAGGTTGGAAAGATAGATTAAGGTTATATTGTGAAGGTCTTTGTGTGTCAAAATGAGGAATTCTTATTGTAATAATTTTTTTTTCATTATTGCTATCTTCCCTCATAGACATCTCCATATTGAGCATAATCTTATTCTTTCTCTAAAAGCAAATTTGCCAAAGATTCTTGTTTACTAAGTAACTTAAATTGTAATGTCTATACAAGGTCCATGTGCCAATTAGGATTTTAATGACTCTATTCCAGAAATATTACATACTTTTATGTTCGTGTGATAAGGATGCTATTTACTATTTGTACCTAGAAATCTGTTGATAATGAGAACTTACAGTTGTTATGGTTCAAGTGTGAAAGCCCTGATCATATAATAATTAACAGTAATAATAATACTCATTTCTTTTATTAACTAGCATTTCTATAGTGCTTCAAGATTTGCAAGGTAATTTAAACATATTAACTAACCTAATCCTCACACCCACCCTAGGAAGTAGGTAATGTTATTATCCTCATTTTGTAGAAGAGGAAAGTGAGGCAAACAGACATTAAGTAATACTCCCAGGATCACATAGCCAAGGAATTTCTGAGACTAGATTTGAACTTGAACCTTCTTGACTCTGGCTCTTGCAGAACAAAACTACATTTTCTTTATTTCTGCCTCTTGGCAGGAACTTTTTTTTTTTAACTCTTACCTTCCATCATAGAATCAATACTCTGTACTGGTTCTAAAATAGAAGATTGATAAGGGCTAGGCAATGGGGGTTAAGTAACTTGCCCAGGGTCATACAACTAAGAATTATCTGATTTCAGATTTGAACCCAGCACCTCCTGTCTCTAGGATTGGCTCTCAATCCACTGAGCCACCTAGCTTCGCCCAGGAACTTTTTCTTGAATGCCAATAGGCAAATCATTCTTTTTTACCCCAATAACTAGGCAAGCCAGAAAGTTCCTGTCAAGGAGCAGAAATAAAGGAAGAATGCTATATTTGGAGAATTAGTGACCTTAGTGGCTAGTGCTGGCTCTGCTATGTGATCTTGAGGAGAATCACTTAACCCCTCTGGGTATCAGTTTGCTCATCTGTAAAATGAGAGGGCTTATCTCTCCACTGCCTTTAAGTTTTAATGTTCTGTGAGTTGAAGAATATAACCTGGTTCCTCATCCCCTAGAAGTAGGTCAGAGTTTTTCCAAACATAAATGGTATCAAGACTTATAGGCTGTGACTGCTTCAGTTGTCTTTTTCAGATCCTCAAAATCTCCTGTAGGATACAGTTCTGTTCTCTTAAGCAGGGAAGTCACCAAGGGGTGGCTTGTCACTCAATTCTCTCAAAAATAATGTGTGCAGTGATGAGGAAACCTGGTCCAACAGGGCTGTATCCGCACGTAGTTAAATGTAATGGTGCTTAAGAGAATAAAATTGAATCTGACTAAGTACTCTCAGAAGAAATCTGTGCTAGAAGCAGTACCATTTTACAAGCATATAGACATTAGATCTTTAGCTATTTCAAGGAGAGGGAAGGTTTCAAAAGAACCTAGGGAAAATCATGATAGGTGCTTGTATCCTTGGAAAACTGGCTGAACTGGATGGTCCATAAGAGGACAGATCAATTAAGTGATGTCTGCCCTCTGGCCATTCTTGTTTCTTCTTCACTCCCTTCCCACTGGGTCCTAGGTCTCCACATAACTTACCAGGTAGTTGCAAACTTTACTTCTTGAACTCTAGTTATTCTCCTTATATCTTCTTTATCCTCCTCCCATTGGATTCTTTTTTTTTTAATCCATACCTTCTGTCTTAGAACCAATGAGTTTTATTGATTCTAAGACAGAAGAGTGGTAAGGACCAGGCAATGGAGAGGCCAAGTGACTTGCCCAGGGTGACACAGCTAGGAAGTATTTGAGGCTAGATCTTAACCCAGGATCTTTGATCTCTGGGCCTGGCTCTCAATTTACTGCCACCAGCTGCCTCACCCTCTCATTGGATTCAGGAAACTGCCCCAAGAATCCTAGGCTCTGATTGATGAGCTTTCTCCTAATCTTTCCCACAGCTAGCCCTGCATGCCACTTCTTAGATAGTTCCAAACCCTACTACTATATGTGTTCCCCACATTGTTGCTTCTCTTTATGTTTTCCCACATTGGAATGTGAGTTCCTTAAGAGCTTGATTACTTGTCTTTGTGTCTGCATTGGTTATTAGTATGGGACATGTTGTAAAATGCTTACTAAATGCTTTATCATTCATTCATAAGCATTCTTTTCCTGTGAACATGAAACCGTCTTATTTTCTTTTCCTTTCTGAGTTTCTCGTTCATTCTCCATTTCATACAGGTATTTATAAGGAAGGAATATTATGAGTTTTCAAGTGCCTTATGAATGGTTTCTATTATAAAGGATAACTCTTTTTGGAAAAACAAACACAAATTGAAGATTATTTAAAGAAAACTAAAATTGTAACTAGACCTCTTTGAGACCTCTTCTTGCTCATGTGATTATGCATATAGTCCATTAATAATAGCTAGCACTTTAAATTTTATAGACTATAAATACTTCATTTTATTTTCACAACATCCTTGGGAGGTATAGTTGCTATTACTATCCCCTTTTTATAGATGAGAAAACCTAGGCAGAGAGAGGTTAAATATTAACTCACCTAATCCTCACACCCACCCTAGGAAGTAGGTAATATTATTATTATCATTTTGTGGAAGAGGAAAGTGAGGCAAATAGACATTAAGTAACATGCCCAGGATCACATAGCCAAGAAGTTTCTGAGGCTAGATTTGAACTTGGATCTTCTTGACTCTAGTTCTTATAGAACAAAACCACATTTTCTTTATTTCTGCTCCTTGACAGGAACTTTTTTCTTTTATAGTTTTTTAAACTCTCACCTTCCATCATAGAATCAATACTGTGTACTGGTTCTAAAGAAGAAGAGTGATAAGGACTGGGCAATGAGGGTTAAGCAACTAACCCTATCCACAGAGCCACCTAACCTGCTTGATGTGAATATTTGGTTGAAATCTGTATTTGAGGTCCCTGAGGTCAGATGAAAACTTCAACCTGAAAGGAAAGGTGGATTTGCACTTTTGTTTCAGAGCTCTTTTTCAATCTGCCCCCTCCCAAGCCCTTCTAACCTCCCAGGTAGATTTTGGGCTTAAATGGGCTCCTTTCTTTCTTGTTTATTTCTCTTAGTGGAACCAAACCGTCGAGTCACCAGTATCTGAAACTTTAATGTTTGACTTCTCTCTCTACTCTCTACCTGATGGTCAAATACTGTCTGCCACATTTTGTCTTGTCATATCTTATCTTCTGTTCTCTGCTTCACTGTCCTTACAGGTTCTAGTAAAAGCTATTTGGACTAGTAATTGCTTTTTCCTGCTATTCAAGAGAACACATTGCTTTTTTTTTAAAACCTCATGCTACTAATAAACATGTGGTATCTGCATGTAAAGCAGACTACTTGCCATTCTTTAAATGTGTTCAGTCCTGTTCTTCTGTGGCTTTGCTCATATCATTGCCTGAGATGTATTTTCTTTCTATCTACTTCCTTTTGCTGTAGTAAGACCAATCTGAAATGTAAGATTCTTCCATGAAGTCTTCCTTGATTCCTTCCCTTGAATTAATAAAATTTCTAAGCTCCTAAGACACTGAAAGGTATTTGGTTTGTAACTTATCTTGCGTTTTTAGGTACCATGTTATAGTATTGTTCCAAAGCTATAATGGGAAAGGACACTAGATTTTGACTCAAAGGACTTGTATGGATTCTGACCACCCTTACTTATCTGAGTGTCATTGGCCTCGGTTTCCTTGTATGGAAAACGAGTTTGTATTAGGTAAACACTCTAGGGTTGCATCTAGGGATACGTTCAGTTCTAAACGCTAAGATGCTATGATTTTGGATTAGTTATTTTTAAGTGTTGTGAAGGGTTATTAGGTAATGAGCTCCACGATAATAGAGATTTATTTGCTCTTTGTACCACTCCCAGGGACAAGCTTAATACTCTGCACATAGTAGGTACTTATTGAATGTGTGTAAATGTTTTTATTTTTTTCATTTTTATAAACAGTCATGCAAAACACACTTCCATATTGATCATTTTTATGAGAGTACATTCATACAAAACCAAAACCTCCAAATAAAACCAACAATACACTGATGTAAAAGATGACTCTAACAGTTCTTTCTCTGGAGGTGGACCCCATTCCTTGTCTTAAGTCTTTCAGGATTGTCCAGATCATTACACTGCTGAGAGTAGCCAAGTTTTCTCATATGACCATTGCCCAATACTGCTGTTATTGTGTACAGTGTTCTCCCAGTTCTGCTAATTTCACTCTGCATCAGTTCCCACCAATCTTTCCAGCTTTTTTTGAAATCATCTTGATTATCATTTCTTATCTATAGCATAATAGTATTCCTTACCAACCTGTACCAGAATGTGTAACTGTTTTAAGGATTTTTGAATGAACACGTTTTCATTCAGGGTCCAGCTGTAAGGCAGGGTAGCATACTATAAAACACTTGAAAGGACTTACTTCCTCCCCCCTACCCCCCATTGAATCAGCTTATTAAGTGGTCACTGTTGGCTCTTTTTGGATAATTCAGTGCATGACTTGGCTTCCCATTTCCAGTTTCTCTTTGTGATCAACACGTTTCCTAATATGTGAACCTTATTATGGTGGATTTGGGGGATTTATAGCCTAAGCTCTTGGTCAAAGTCCTAGATTGCTAAACAGAAGAATTGTTGGCAGTCTTTGAGATGGCAACTTGGAATGATGGTACGTTGATAGTTTGAATTTGTACAGTAATATCTTAAGATTTTTTTTTCTTAATGTGTGTGTATTAACAGAATATGCTAGGCTTAAAAAGATACCATCAATAAATATTTTCTTTAGCCAAGGCTCATTTGGATTTGAGAGCATACAGAAACATTAGATGAGTCCTTTACTTACCTAGGACTAAATACCAAAGGAAGTAGAAAGGTTTTGATCATCATTAGTTCTGTTTATGTGTGGCTACAAAGTTGAAATTGGACTTTTGAAGCAACAATCTGGAAACTTCTTTCATGAGATTTTTCTTTTTCTTAAGATGAAAGGGTAATAACACTTTCAGTTGTGTTGTAGAAGTCATTGGGTTGGGAGAATTGTCTTCTGGCTAAGTGGAGTTTCCAGAATCTACTCCAAAAAATGCCTTAATATACTTTTGAGACCAAATGTTGTGGGAAGGGCTGCCCCCATTGTCTATGATGGCTATGAAATGCCTTTTCACAGTTTCCTAACTGAGAGGATATGGATATTTCAGAGGAAAACAAAATTCCCTTTGTGTTCCTAGGGGGTACTTGTTATACTATCCCTGGCTTATTTAGACTGTGTTCTATTATTTTGTTTCCAAATCTTGTTTGGCATCTGGTGTTCTTGGGAAACAAACCCAGACATGTGGAATGTGTAAGAGAATAGAAAGAGCTAGGAAAGAAGCAAAGCATTTTTCCTAAATTCTTCTTGATAAGATAATTTTGGTTACCATTGCATTATCATCACAATACAAAATGCACATCAATTATATTTTAGGATGGGCAAAACTCACTTTTTAAGATTCTGTTGTGTCCTCTTTGCACAACTTTAAACACATTTTTGATATTTAAAATTTTATTCTTAGCTTTTGTTTTCATATCATTTACATTTCCCACTTTTTATCTCTTTCCAGCAAGTCATCCAAGATAACTGAAAGGAAAACAAGGGGGGCAAAAAAGTTCAGCAAAACTAACCAATGTATCAAAAGTGTGACATGTGCAATGATCGTAATCCATATATAGTCCTTACCTCTCCATAGAATCATGACAAAGTCTCTTTTCATATCTCCTTTTTGGGTGACAAACTTGATCATTATAATTTGTCAGTATTACATTTGTCTTTGTTTTTTCCATTTACGTAGTTGTAGGCATGATATATATTTTTCCTAGATTTGCTCACTTCACTTTGATTCAATTCATATATCTTCATCTGTATTCTTTAATTTCATTAGTATTGTTCTTTGTATTTGTGAAATTCATAATTTCATACAGTATAGTAAAGTTTATGGGAGAAAAAAAGCCTTGGAAAATAGAACGTAATGGAAGGTAATGCCATAGTTACAGCATCTATTTTGTTTCTAGTCATTTGCTAATATATAAAGGGTTGCTATAAATATTTTGGTACTACTCTGACTCTTTCCACTTTGCCAGTAGATACAACGCTATGTTGGACTTCAAAGCTATCTCTGACTCCTTCCTTGCTAAAATATTTAGGGTTTGCTGGCCTAGTTCCCTATCCTGAGTGATTAGTTAGGGGACAGGCCTGGGAACCCCAGATTTTATTTCCCTACAGGCCAGTGTAGCCATGCATACTGACTCTTTGACCCCAATTCCTCCCTTTTTCTTCTCCTTCCTTTCTTGGCTGGGTTGAATGAGCATCTATTTTTTTTTTTCAGGGCTTGAAGTGGGTGAAAGAGTATTTTGAGTAAATTCTCTGCAGCCTTGTGTGGGGAGAGGTCCCAAAATTAGGGGTGTTCTCAGGTAGAAGGTAGCAGATTTCATTTTTCTCCATCCCATTCTCCTCATGTGGCTGAACAGAATCAGTATTTGCCATTCATTGAGACATGGGAATGGGGAGTCCAGGGCAGCTGAGATGTTTCATCAAAGTTTCTGCCGCAAGTGGAGATCCCCGTATAGGCTCCAGACATAATCCAACCACTTGATTGTGTCTCATTGCCAGGAGCCTGGAGGGTGAGTGTGGATGGGAGAGGACTAATATTCGAGGACTAGCATTTTGCAGGCTTAATGAGTAGAGATTTTAATTTGCTGGATTCTCCTTGTTCTGTGAATTCAACTGAATTCATTTTATATGTGGCACATAATTTTTTTGAGAGATTTTTGAGAATTAATGGTGTCTGGGGAAAGTTGTCCCATCACTTTCAAGTCCACTTCAATTGTTCAAATACCATTTAAGGTTTTATTGACAAAGATATTGGAGTAGTTCCTGTTTCTTTCTCTAACTCATTTTACAGCTGAGGAAACTGAGGCAGACATGGGCAAGTGACTTGACTAGGGTCACCTAGCTAGTTAAGTATCTGAGGCCATGAGTCTTCCTGACTCCAAGCTGGGGATTATCCTCTGTGCCACCTAGCTGCCCCACAAGTTCACTACCTGTTTTTTTTCCACTCATTAGCATCACTGACTTCTTTTAGTTTGTCTCTAGCAAAGGAAGAGGACAGCAATTGTTATGTGTCTTCTAGTGTGTTTTCTCTGAAAGAGAAACATATCTTAAGAATATTGACCTTTTTTTAATTTAACTTAAATTTTTACCAATTAAACATAAAAAATTTCCACATAAGTTTTCTGAAGGTATATGAACCAAGTTGTCTTGCTCATTTCAGGACTGGCAAGTAATTCAATCTTGGTTATACATGTATTATCACACAAAACATATTTCCATATTGTTCATTTTTGTAAGTGAATAATCTTATAAACATATACCCCGAAACATATACCCCCAAGCCCCTAAAACATATACCCAAAATAAACAAGTGAAAAATCATCTGCTTTCATCTGCATTCCTATTCCAACAATTCTTTCTCTGGAGGTGGATAGCAAGGAATATTGATCTTTTAGAGAAAGCTTTAAGATATCAGCATCAATTCAGATTTGTTTGAAATTTCATTCCTTTTTATTTATATCTGCCTTTTATGAAAAGGCTTCATCTTGTCTTTTCCATTACCTCATTTCGGTTGTTGTGAGGTCCAAATAAGACCATGTATGGAAAAGCATTTTATAAAAAACAATTTTTAACCTTTATCTTTTGTCTGAGAGTCAATAATCTGTATTGATTCAGAAGAGCAGTAAGGGCTAGGCAATGGGGGATTAAGTGACTTGCTCAAGATCACACAGGTAGGAAGTATTTGAGGCCAGATTTGAACCCAGGATCTCTCCTTTACAGGCCTGGCTCTCTACTGAGCCATCTAGCTTCCCCTCATTTTGTAAATTTTTGAAAAATTGTCATAATCCACAACCACTTTGATAATTCTGCATTTCTTCAGGAAGCCTAGAGCTCAGACAAATTCCTTCTGACATTTGGGAAACAGAAAAAAAAATGGCCTAATTTCATTGTTAAGATGTCAGCCTTTTATTGGAGTATTTTTTCAGAATTAAACATGAAAGATTATCATGATTGAAATGCAAGTAGACACACAAATCTAGTTCTTAACATAGCTTGCAAATACAGGCAAGCCCATCACATGTAGTTTCTTACTGATATTTGGCACATTCAGCTCTTCTCAACTGGAATAGATGACACACATAACCCTTATTTAGAGAATGTTTTGTCACCCTAATTTGAAACTATTGAAGCCAATTTGCAGTAGTCATCAGCACAGTGATCTTACAATGGAAACACTTAGATTGCTCAGACTCTCATTAGGAAATCAGTTCTGTTAACCAGGGCTAAGCAATGCTGTACCAAAGCTCTTCTATCAGAAGATGGCACATGTAGCAATTTTCATTGACCAGAGAGTGGAAGTTTGACAAGACTTTGCAAGTCAGAGTCTCAAGGATGATCAACAGCACTCTTCTTGGCAGCCTAGAAGGAATGGTGTTGAAACTTCAAGTTCATGTTAGAACATGGTACTCATGTAGCCAATGTATAGTCTTGTTCCCTTGGTGGGTAAATTAAGTCTGGATGGAGACAGTCTACCTTGGGTGCATAACTTTAGACCATATCCTTAGCTGGTCATCTTAAGGTTGGATTGTATTGCTTGGTGTGGAGATTTGGTTGAAGGACTGGATTGGTTAGATTGAAAACCCATTTTGTTATCAGTACCTTGAAAAGGTCACTACATGCTTCTTGAAGGGTAATCATTTCACCTCTGGTGAGGAAAAACAAAGATTAAAAATAGAATTATTTGTGTTGTGATATAGCACTAATAATGGAAAATGCATGGGCTGTTTTTCCTGTGTCCCCTAGGTAGCATCCTTTTTATAGGGCACCTGTAAAATCTCTATGGGGCTCTCTTTTTGAGTAAGTGCCATTTTAAGAGTTCCTCCTCCCCCCACTCCCCTCCCAAAATAAGAGCACTGTAAGCTATTCTGACTAACTGGAAGAACAGTATTGATAGAATGTCTGATTCTTTGCTAAGCAAAATGCACCTGTTCTAGAATCCAAAGTAACTACTTAATTATTTCCTTGTGCAGCAATAGTAGTTATCTGCAGTATTTCAGATGAACTGCATTTTAGATACCCCAGAGACTTCCTTTTTGCTTCTGAACAAATGCCAGAAGCTGAGATGAGCAGAAGAACTCCATTGGTTGGAAGCCCAGTTGCCATGTTGAAATTGACCTGATCTGAGTAAAAAAGATTCAAGATGTTCCAATGCAGGCCCCATGACTTCATCAACAATTCATCACTTTTGAGACTGTGGATAAGGAGGAGACCCATCCGTATCCCTAATTGTTTGGGAGAGAGAATATAAAAACCATGATCCTAGCTGGTTTGGTTCAGAGAATACATAGGTCTAGTGAAACTTACCTCTGAGGATGATAGCCTTTTGTTCATAAAACCATAGTATTATCTAATCAAGTAGAAGTAATATGTTACCCATTTGGTTCATTATCTCTCCAGAATACAAAAGCAAGGTCTTTGTGGGAATAGTGCACCAATCTCAGGTTCTTAAAGTTCAGATTTGTTTAGCTGGGTTTTCAATGCACTTAAAAAACAACAAAAAAACCCAGCAACCTTCCTGTTCTGTTTGCTGCCCATAGGGTTATAAACTCCTGCTAAATTCCCAGAGTGGGCCAGGGTCTGATTAAAATATAAATAAGAAACATTTAACAAAATGAATAAAAAATACAATATGTAAATTTATGGCTTTCTAAGTCTATGCATGGCCAGCAGATCTCAGGGGATCTCTTTTTATTTGAGTTTGACACCTGTGAGTTAGAGGAATACTATCTTGTCCAAACAATGTGTGTTTTCCAGTCATCTACTTCCTTGTTTATGTCCCTAGTGCTTTTTAGAATAGGCTGCAGTTTGGAGACTGGACATTTGATGAATGGTATAAATGGCCTTGTTAAAATTGCTTTGAATTCAATTAAAAATTTGTGAAGAATAATTTAACTTAAAAAAAAACAAAACACCTTGTCAGAGCCATCATTTTGGTTTTTATTAATGTGATTTGAATCCATTATTTGAGTGAAACCTTATTCTATCATTACCAATCTAATAAACCAAACTAAGATACACATATTCTTCTTTTGTTGAACTATTATTTGAATGGTCTTTTACTGAAAAAATACTATGGACTGGTTTTTAAACCTCAGTTTTTCACAATTATTTTTCTTAACCAGTTCAGAAGTGTCTTTTATTGTCATTATACTATAGTTTTGGATTGTGTTCCTTTTATTCTCATTTAATATTTATTGAACATATACTAAAAGAATCAATGCTGGGTAGACAGAGGAACACAAATATGAAGAATATCATGGGCACTGTCTTTAAGTTTTACAGTCTAGTAGGAAAGAAATTTATAGACACAGAGCTAGAATACAAGCAGGTGTGCTGGAATGCTTGCACAAGCTGTTAGATTTTCTATGTGAGCATTTATGACTTGGAAAAGGGCAAATGTCACAAAGCAAGGTTTGATTTATTGTTTCATCGATTATCTAACTCAAAGGTGTCAAAGGCAGGTTGAGTAGCCCAGCTGAAAAATAGATTAAAAATGTAATTGGGAAATTTAACAAAATAAATAAAAATATAATAGAATATAATGTTAAGTGGTTTTGGTAGTCAATATGGTCTACAGGAATCCTTATCTAAGGATTTTTGGCCCCTATTTCTAGTTGAATTTCATATCATTGGTCTAGATTTAAGAAAGTAATGGAGAAAATATTATTAATGGAAACTAAACTTAAACAATGCATTGTGTGTACATTTGTCTTTTTTTCTCATAGCTAAATTTGAGTAGCCCCCTAAACACACACACAAAAAAAATGCCACATGAGCTATAAAAATAAAGACAATTAAAAAAAAAACTACAGAAATTTGGAAGAAGGGAAAAAAGCCTCTGCTGGAAATATCAGGGAAGTCTATATGAGACTTATGACATTTGAGCTGGATTTTGCAAGTAGAAATGAGTGAGAACATTACAAATAGAGTCAATAATGTAAATAAAGTCTTCAAAATAGGAAGTCACAATCATGAACAGTGAATAATAGTGTGTGATCCAATTGAACACTGGGTATATATATTATTGTTTGGTTGTTTTTCAGTCATGCCCAACTCTTCATGATGCCATTTGGGATTTTCTTGGCAAATATACAGGAGTGGTTTGCCATTTTCTTCTCCAACTAGTTTTACAGATGAGGAAATTGAAGCAAACTGGGTTTAGCAGCTTGCCCAGTGTCATGTAGCTAGTAAGGATCTGAGGTCAGCTTTTAACTTAGAAGATGAATCTTCCAGAACTTAAGTCCTGTCTATCCATTGCTCTATCCATTATGTCACCTAGCTACCCCTTCCCTCATCACTGAATCAAAAAAGTGGGAAAAGGGAGGGAGGATCCCCAGTACTCTGTCTACTATGCCATCTATCTGCCAATAGATATGGTAGATCAGGCAGGAAGGTATGTTGAGGCTAGAACTTAGAAGACCTTGAAAATAAGATTACAGATTCTGAATATATAATATTTAGGTAATGGGGAGCCCTTGGATGTTTTTCAACAGGAAATAACATTATTCAAGCCCTGCCATAGGAAGATTAATATGACATTCATGTTTGACAAAGTAGAGTTGAAGAGTTGAAGAAATTGATTGACTTGAGTTTGTCCTAAAAATAGTTAATAAAGTTCCATTTTTTTCTTTTGTGTAACTGGATGCACTCATTTGCTTACACTACACATCTGTAAATTAGTTTGATTGATCTTCTCATTTGAATATAAATGCTCAACTCCCTGATCTTTTCTTTCAGAGTTTAGCCACGGGAGAAGTATAGAGTATTTTCACCATGACCCCAAGGAAAAGAAGTGGACGGTTTTCATTCGTCTTTTGCTGTTTCCAAAGTAATGATCCCCCAGAGATCACATATCGACTTCGCAATGACAGCAATTTTGCTCTTCAGATGATGGAACCTGCATTCCCCATGCCCCCAGTGGAAGAACTGGATGTTATGTTCAGTGAGCTTGTGGTGAGTATTGGATATGAATCAATTCTCTTAGTAAAATGGGGAGATCTCGAGAAGGAACCTGAACAAAGACCTATTGGCTTATTTTTCCTCACTGTACAACCTTGACTAATCTTCCTTTCATTCTTTTTTTCTTCTCTCATTTTTGTTGTTTAGTCATTTTTTCAGTCAATGTCTGATTCTTCATGACCCCATTTGGGGTTTCCTTGGCAAAGATATTGAAGTGGTTTGCCATTTTCTTCTCCAACTCATTTTACACATGAAGAACCTGAGGCAAACAGGATTAAGTGACTTGCCCAGGGTTACACAACTAGTAAGTGTCTGAGGCCGGATTTGAACTCAGAAAGATGAATCTTCCAAAGTCCAGGCCCTGTGTTCAATCCACAGTGCCACCCAACTACCCCTCCCCTCATCACTGAATCAAAAAAGTAGGAAGAGGGAGGTTAGATTAGATGTAATCATATGTTCTGGAGTAGCTTTAAAATGGTAGGATGGATTTAAGCCCTTACAGAAGCCATATCACATGCATCCTTATTGTCCTTTTTGCCCATCCGACCTTTGAGACTTAAAAGTACTAAGTGTGATACCTCACAATGTTCTTCCATTCTAGGGAATTGCCCCAGGCCTTTTTCTCCCATGTACTTTGACTTTTTGGGCAGTTCAAACATAACATTCCTTTTCTTTTTTCCTTTAATAGAAAAATGATACTTATTTTTAAGACTCTTTGAAAGCTATAACTTTAGTAGTTTACTATTTTGTAATGATAGGTTCTGAGTAGTAATAGCTGAGGTTAATCGTTTTCTAGGTACTATCTTATTTCAGAAGAAATAGGTTGAAATAAGTGACATTTAGTGATATCTATCTAGGTCCCATCCTAAAAGAATATTGCTCAATTTCATTTCAAGAATGCCTTTGACATGTTTCTATTCTGGTTGAAAAAAATTCAAGTATAGGGAAAAAGTAGGCATTAAAGCCCCAGTGTGTATGATGTTAGGAAAAGTGGTTTTGATCTAAAGCTGCCCTTACTTGTTTAAATTATGCTTTCTCTAAAGAACTTGGTTCTTAATATTGTCATTAACAAATATTATTCAAATGGCATTGAGCAGGTAGAATATAGGAAATAGAAAGAAAATAGAAAGTTACAGTTCTGTCTTCAGATTTAGACATAGACATTGCAGTCAATCTGTTAATAATAGAGCTATGCCAGTGTGAAGGAATCACGAATAATGCTAAGATTTACAGGTTATTTTCAGTGTTATCCAAGTAAAGTTTTGTTTCCTGTTCTTATTTGGCTTTTGGTAGAGAGCAGCAAGGGTGGTAAATTAGTACTTCATTTTTATTTTGTGTTGATTAATCTAGAAACATGATCCTCAGCAATCATATGCAAAGTACTATTCCTAGTGTTATGAGACCCACAGGCTCATAGATTGAGTACTACTGTGGTTAGCTTTGATGAGGATGAGGAGAGGGGAATGGATCATCCCTGTAGAAGGGAAAGACCTTAAGTTGGGAAACAGACGTTTTGTAGTCTAATATCCTCATTTTTCAGATGAGAAAACTGATTATCAAAAAGAATTCTAACTTGCCTAAGGTCCCACAGAACCCACAGTGGTAGAAATAAGTAATATAAGGTCTTCTGTCTCCAAATTAAACATTTTTTTGCTGATTCTTTCAGAGGAACAGTATAGGTGTGCGTATGTTTGTGTATGTGTGCATAAATAATCCTTGCCTAAAAGAGATGACCATTTAATCAGCAGTGTAGATATAGTATTGCATATTAATATAGTATAAGCCATGGGTGTGGTGGCCTTGAAGAACAAGAAGGAAGGGGGGGGTACTTTTGAATAGTGTTTTCAAGTTGAGGAAGGAAGTGGTGATAGTTAAAATGTCAGACCTTTAAAGGAAGGAAATAAACCTAAGCCAAAGTACCATTTCCCCCCCTATTTAATGAGTTTTAAAACCAAACACAAGTTGAATCAGATGTTGTTGACTCAGGCTCCATAAATGGTTTTTTGGGGGGACTTTTCTATCAGTACAGGAGCCACCTTTCTGAACATTAGAGTCCTTTGAGCAAAGAGCAGGACCAGGACTCTTGTAGTACCTCCCAAAGTGCTATTCAGTGGTTCATTTGTATTTGACTCTTTGTGACCCCACAGTGAATTTTTTTTAAACCCTTCCATCTTGGAGTCAATACTGTGTTTTGGCTCCAAGGCAGAAGAGTGGTAAGGGCTAGGCAATGGGGGTCAAGTGACTTGCCCAGAGTCACACAGCTGGGAAGTGCCTGAGGCCAGATTTGAACCTAGGACCTCCCATCTCTAGGCCTGACTCTCAATCCACTGAGCTACCCAGCTGCCCCCTCACAGTGGATTTTCTTGGCAAAGATACTGAAGTGTTTTCCCATTTCTTTCTCCAGTGGATTAAGGCAAACAGGTAAAGGGATTCATACTGCTACTAAGTGTCTGAGGTGGGGTTTAAACTTAGAACTTCCTGATTCTAACCCTAACTCTGTCCCTTGAGCCATATACCTGCCTCATACTTATTGTACCCACAGACTACTGTTACTGTAATAGACCTGCCAACCAAGATGAGATTGGGAGAAGTGGTGGTAGATAAGTGAATCTCAGACAGTGAAAGTGAAATCCTGTGAGCTCTAGATTTTTGATGTCTTTATTCTAGGAGAATATTGCCTGCAGCTGTTAGTTGTTAGAAAGTGGGTGCCAAACCATGGCCTTAGGCTTAAACCATTGAAAAGAAACTGTTTTGAAATTTGTAACTTTCCTGGTGAGTAACTGACTTTTGACTACTGCTTGAGTTCACTCAGAACCAACCACAAGCTCTTCTACAAACTGCCTGGCTTTCATGTGGGAGCCTGGGGTGGAGAAATGTCTTTTTAGAGCCACAAGATTCAGCTTTTTTATGGGATACTAAGTTACAGAAGCAAGGGGGAAAGTTCCTTAATATTCCTATCATCTCTCTTAAATGAACCTGTGGTCAGCAGAAGTGACACCGTCGTGGCATAAAAATACATTGCTGTTTATAGTGCATAACATGATTTCTGTATAATAAATTTGTCAGGCAGGTAGTGCAAATATAATCATATTTTTTTTTTGCATCTCAAATCCGCCCTCTTCTCTTCACTGATAAAACTACCTTCTTAATTCTGGCGCTCATCTCATCTCTTCTTTCACTAGATTCTTTGCACATCTTTATTGCCTTTCACCTCTATGATCCATCCTCAGCATAGCTGGTGAAGGGATTTTCCTAAGGCACAGGGTTGACCTTGACATTCCCCTGCTCAGTAGTTTTTGTGAATCTCTTCTGTCTCTTCCTGGAGTAAAATGCCAATTCTTCCACCTGACAGTTTAAGGATCTCTAGAGTCAGGTTTCCATTCACTGTTCCAGCCTTTATTTCATACTATTTCTTAATTATTCCCTATTTATTATATAGAATCCCATAATTCCAATTACATAGAATTCCATAATTATTTCTGTAAAATTTGTCTGTTCTAAGAAAAATAACCTACTAGCATTTCATTTCTTACCTACTTCCTTTTGTCCAGTCTGTCTTTTATACTGAAAATACCTTTCTCATATCTGTCTCCCAAATCTTTTAACTTCCTTCAAGGTTCACTGCAGTGCACCTCCAAAAAACCATCTTTGATTCCCTCTCGACTCAGTCATCAGTGCTCTTTCTTCTCAATTTACCCCCTATTATTTGATACATGTGCATAATATAAATAAGGCTTGGTGTATCCCAAGTACCTAGAACAGTGCCTTAATGCTTAATGTTAATTGATTGAATTTTAAAGAGGAGGAAGCTAAGAGATAACTGTTTGTCTATATAGTTAGTATGGTTTGGAATCTATGATTTGAATTTGGACCTCCCGAGTTCCCGTGTACTTTACCTCTTTAATTGGGGAATCATCAATTTATAAAACCCTGAGCCAATGCCCTTGTTTTTTCCTCCTTAGGAAAAGTCACATGTGCATATGAAGTAACTGATGTGGAGATCTGATTTCCGCCTCCCAACCACCCATGAAACTGGGGCTCATTCTATGGGAGCCTGATGTTATCAGCCAATAGCTCTGCTTTGTTAGATGAGTGTTGTGTGTGTACATGTGTTCATGGAGAATATGTGATTATATGTTTTAAATGGCATCAAGTTTGTTTGAGAATTTACTTATAGCAGTTTTATCTCCCCTTAAATAATATCGAGTAGGGTAGCATTCACTTAGCCACCTAAATAATCAAGCAATATATATTGAATTAAATAAAATAGGAATTCCCTGCTTTCTAGTGTACTCATCTGATGTTGACTATGGCATCTGAAAATTTCCTACTTCAAGTCATAGTTCACTAAAAAGTTTTAGGAAGCAAGGTGGCATAATGGATAAAGCACTCATCCTGGAGTCAGGAAGACGAGTCAAATACAGCCTCAGACACTAGCTGCATGATCGTCCCTGGACAAGTCACTTAACCTTATTTGCCTCAGTTTCCTCAACTGTAAAATGAACTGGAGAAGGAAATGGCAAACCACTCTAGTGTCTTTGACAAGTAAACCTCAAATGAGGTCATGAAAGGTCTGAAATGACTGAACAAAAAAAAAAAAAGCTTTGGACCCTTCCTGTCTTCCCTCATTGCCCAGTGACTACTATTTAAGATACTGTTCTTTCATAAGATGTAGTAAGGAAAACCTTTGATTTATGAAATACTTTAAGGTTTGTAGTTTGTATTTTAGATAGCAGTATCTGAGAACCTGGATTCAAATCCTTCTTCTGATAATTATTGCCTGTGTGACCTTGGGCAAGTTATTTTATTCATTAAACAATGGGGATAGACTAGATGGTTTCTGAGGTCCTTCCCATTGGTCTATCCATGATCCTGTGATCTTTACTCCTTAAGGGTTATTGTAAAAGGTATTATTTAATGGGGAATTTATGGTCATTTTATTCTTTGTGATATACTACTTAGCATCTCCATGTGACTATTCAAAGTGTGCTATGTGAATCCATTTCACTACTTCTGTTGGGAATCTAAAACTCCCTTCTCCCAGCTGCCATATTTAGTCATTCAGCATATTTGGCATCTAGGTGACACCATAGGTAGGACATCTCCCCTGAAGTCAGGAAGACCTGAGTTAAAATCCAGCCTCATATTTTTGTTAGCTATTTGACACTGGGGAAGTTATTTAACCCTTTTTGCTTCAGTTTCTTCATCTGTAAACTGAGCTGGTAAAGGAAATGGCAAACCACTCTAGTCTCTTTGTCAAATCATGAAGAGTGTGACTGAAATGACAGCAACAACAAAATGTTTGGCCTATAGAGTACTTACTGCTTTGGTATGCTAAGAAAAAAATTCTGTTTTTCCTCATAATTGTATTTTTTCAAGCTTCTTGTTCATTAATGAGATTTTAAGTACTAAGAAATGACCATGTCTGTTACTGCCAATTTCCAATGAAATATTAATAATTAAAATAGAAACAGGGAGGCAGGAATGGTTGTTGGGAGAAATACATTTCACGTAGGCTACAATCACCACATGCAAATTAATTGTTTCACAAAATACTATAGTTTAAGTGACAGACCAAGTCTAGATTTTTAATGCTGGAGAGGAGAAGCCAAGGAAGGAATTCAATATGAATGAAGGAATTCAGCTGATCAGAGTCAGGGAAAAGAATTCACACTGAAGATAAGCAGTACCAAATTAATTCACTTGGGAAACTACATCAGTAACCTCCTCATTACTCAGAGTGTACTGTGAACCCTTTGGAATGAAAGGAGCTAGAGGAAATCAGTCTTCACTATCTAACACGGCACAGTTTTATTCATTCCTCGTACTAGCATCATACTTATTCACTCACACTCTCAGGGCAAATCATGATGTATGCAAGCAAGTAATATGGAATGCTGGCTTCATTTATTTTATCTGCATTCCTTTAGAATCTGATTTTTTTTTTTTAGGTGAACTGGACTTTCCCCCTTTTGTTTCTATCAGGTTCCTTTTTTTTTTAGTCTCATGCTCTAAAAAAATCCTTTTATTTTTTTTTTTATTTAAAAAAACAAAACAAAACCCTTACCTTCTGTCTTGGAGCCAATACTGTGTATTGGCTCCAAGGCAGAAGAGTGGTAAGGGCTAGGCAATGGGGGTCAAGTGACTTGCCCAGGGTCACATAGCTAGGAAGTGGCTGAGGCCAGATTTGAACCTAGGACTTCCAATCTCTAGGCCTGGCTCTCAATTTCCTGAGCTACCCAGCTGCCCCCCAAAATCCTTTACTTTTAAACTAAAACCATGACCAAGACTAAAACCTGGGGCACTCCTTCACAAAGGGCATGAGTAATGGAAAGTTGGATGTGAACCTGCCCTCTGAGAAAACTATAGAATTTGAATGTGGTATTCTTCAAATTAAATGTTAATGCGTTCCAAATTATTAAATAGGGAAAATTAGGCTATTATAATTACAGTAAGACTCTAGATAGGAGTTAACTTTTTCTAACATCATGCTGGCAGTCTGGACCCCTTTTCAGAATATCTTTAAATGCAGAAAACAAAGTATTTAGAATTACCAAGGAAAATAATAAAGTTGTAATTTTTTCCCATCCAAGTTTATGGATTTCTTAGAATTCTGAGATAAAGCAGAGACTTTAGACCTCAGGTTATGAACCCTTGAACTCGATCAATTTTATTTCCAGTTGGAATAATGGAATGGAATAAGCATCTATATATTGTTCTAAGTGCTTTATAAATTGTTTTATTTGATCCTCACATCAATCTTAGGAAGTGAGTCCCATTATTATGCCTATTTTATAGTTGAGGAAACTGAAGCAAATAGTTTAAGTGACTTGCCCAGGCCTAGTAGATAATTGAGGCTGGATTTGAACTCTGATCTTCCTGACGCTAGGCCAGCACTATATCTGTTCACTGTGCCACTTCAGTTGTCTGAAAGCACTTTTTGACACAGATAGTGATATTGGGATTTTATAGAGTGGATGATGATTCTTTTAGAAAGTAACTCCATTTACATTAATTAAAAACAATAACAACTTTACCTTAAGCTTAGTCCTCAAAAAGTCACAAGGAAACTTGGTTGAATTAAAGTGTATTAGTTGAAGGGAAAAAATGTAGACTGAATTGTCCTTGGACGCTCGTTTATAAATCAAACTGATGAATTCATAGAAAAGACTTGGAAAGGAGTGAAAATATGCAAGTACACCACGAAAGGAAGTAGATAATTTGAGATTTGGGCTTGAATGAAAGTATTTGTACATTTTTATGCTATAAATGTGAAACATTGCCAATAAATGACAAATATCAAGAGAGCAAAAATATCTTAAGACTGAGACTTTTTAAGCAGAGTTGTTTTGACCTTAAGAGCAATTGATAGTTGGATAATGTAGGCTGACATTCAGATTATCTTCTTTGCTTTTCTGGGTGGGGATGGAGGTTGGGGCAAAAGCATCTGCTTGCACTTTTAATCTTATTGTTACAATGTGTTTCAGTAAATCAATTAGTTTTGGCACTAAGCCTTCATCCCCTGGAGACTATATTTGTCTGGGTTGGCCAGCAAAGCATTTGATAAAGTATTTCATACCATTTCAGAGGAAAAAGATGGAAAGATGTGGGCTAGATAATAATATAATTAGGTGATTTGGACTTGGTTGAATATCTATACCTTGTCATTAATAGTTTGTTGTCACGTAGTCTCCACTATGCTTAGCTCTGTGCTGCTTAATGCTTTTGTCAATAACCTGGAAAAGGTATAGATGACAAAAGTTGGAAGGGGCAGACAAGACATGGATGACATAGAATCCAAGAAGACTTGATAACCTAGAGCATTTGTCACAGTATAAAAAGATGACATTCAGTGATAATAAAT
This sequence comes from Monodelphis domestica, assembly GCF_027887165.1. Classification (NCBI taxonomy): domain Eukaryota; kingdom Metazoa; phylum Chordata; class Mammalia; order Didelphimorphia; family Didelphidae; genus Monodelphis; species Monodelphis domestica. The sequence continues at coordinate 268,290,801 of NC_077227.1, forward strand.
GCTTTATACTTATGTTTTATACTTGGATTAGAAAAAAAAACTTCTCAAATTGATGGTAAATAGAGGCATGGTTAGACAGTAATTTTATTGCTAATTTATCATGTGCCTTGTTTAATTCTGTGTAATCCTAAGCATACATCTGACCAGTTCCACCCCAAATAGGAATGATCATTTTATTGATTTATTGATAATGAAAAATGATCAATTTTGCAAATATTTTTATCTGTATAATATAAAATGTGTAGGCAAAATAATTATAGATTCAATTCATGTAAAATACTAACAAATTAGATATGAATAGGATTAAATTTTGTAATTTACATGAAGCTGTGTGACCCTGGGCAAATCACTTAACCCACAGAGCCTAACCCTTATCACTCTTCTGCTTTAAAAATCTATACTTAGGATTAATTCTGAGACAGAAAGTAAGAACTAAAAAAAATCATAAGACCATCATTCTATAGATACATCATTCTATAGATACCTTAGAAGTTATCTAATCCCCCTGGCATCCACGTACAGATAGTACAATTCAATGTTGTTAAAAGCTATATTTTCTTTGTACAACTTTACTGCTCAGGCAGGATTTCCTTATGGATGAAAAGTTTTGAAAAATAATCATTTATCTGAGGTAGCACAGAAAAGTCATGTACAATAATTATATGACCTCTTTAGAAATGATAAGGCCCATTGACAGTCTTAAGATATGGGATTATGGGTTAAATAAGACTAATTTTAACTGGCCCTCTGCTTTAGTTTCTATTTAAATGTATTTCATGGAAAAAAAAATTTAAACTTTCCAATCATAAATTATTTATTAATTTCAAATATTCTGAAATTGGAATGTTTCCTTCTGAACTACAAAAATTACTCTGATATTTCAAAATGACCAGATATGATAATTAGACAGGGAAGATCATAAAGGAGATATACATATATATATATATATTTTTTTTTTTAACCCTTATCTTCTGTCTTGGACTCATTGGTTCTAAGGTAGGCAAACAGTAAAGGTTAGGCAATGAAGATTAAGTGACTTGCCCAAGATCATGCAGCTAGGAAATATCTGAGATCATATTTGAATCCAGGTCTTCCTGACTCCAATCAATGGGGGTTAAGTGACTTGCCCAGGGTCACACAGCTAGGAAGTGTCTGAGGCCAGATTTAAACCCAGGACCTCCCATCTCTAGGCCTGCCTCTCAGTCTATGAGTCTTCTAGCTGCCCTGACAGTCTATTTAAATTTTTTTTTTCCTTTTGGACATAATTCCTGCCACTGAAAAATAAAAGTTATGTGACCCCAGTCAAATCACCAGCCAACTCACCTTTTGTTACTCCAGGCAACTCAAAATGTGTAATTTGCACATGAGGTGGTATTTCCACACCAGAAGTTCTCTAAAAAGATGAAATCATAATTTCAGAATACAAAACAAAATTTATTATTATTATAGTCTTAAGAACTCTGAGAGTCTTAGAGTAGCCTCTCTTTTCTTTTCTGTCATTTCATCATTATCACAGTGCCTGAAGAAGGTGGCTGCCCAGAAACTGAGGGCATTTCTTGATTTTTATCACCTGCTACTTATGGTTGGTTACAAAGAAGCAAACATTAAAACAAATTAATGTTTTTCACATTAACATTTAACATCTTGGGCTACATTAGGAGATGCAGAACTTTCAGGAATAATTTAATAATTTTTTATGTCCTGTTCAGATCAGATCTAGATAAATGTGTTCTGCTCTGGGCATCATGGAGAAGGATGTGTCAGAAGTAGCTTCTCCTGGAGGCCACATTGTTAAATTTTCAGTGTATTTATAGCTCAACAACCAAGTGTGTTTGCCTCAGTTTCCTTATCTGGAAAATGAGCTGGAGAAAGGAATGGCAAACCTCTCCAGTATCTTTTGCCCAGAAAATCCCAAATAGCATCAGACACAACTGAAATGAGAGAACAACTGTAATAAAGATGAAGGTGGTAATAATGAAAGGTATTAAGCATGAAGATGATAAGCTGAAGGGCCTTGAATCTATATCATATGAAAACAGTTTTAAAAAACTGAGGGTGAGATAGCTAGAACAAGAGAAGATTGAGAGGGTAACTTGGTAGCTGTTTTTAAACATTTAAAAGGGTGTCACATGGGAAAAAAGGGATTAAAAGTATTCTTGTGTGTGAGTGTGTGAGTGAGTGTGTGAGTGAGTGTGTGAGTGAGTGTGTGAGTGAGTGTGTGAGTGAGTGTGTGAGTGAGTGTGTGAGTGAGTGTGTGAGTGAGTGTGTGAGTGAGTGTGTGAGTGAGTGTGTGAGTGAGTGTGTGAGTATGTGTGTGTGTGAGTGTGTGTGTGTGTGAGTGTGTGTGTGAGTGTGTGTGTGTGAGTGTGTGTGTGTGTGAGTGTGTGTGTGTGAGTGTGTGTGTGTGAATAAAGAGCAATAGCTGAAAATGACTAAGAGGCATATTTAGGGTATTTGTATATTTTAAAAAAACAAAAACAAAACAGAGCCAGGAGTTGGACCAAATGACCTGTGGAAGTACTCCTATGTTTCTCAGATCCATGGAAACACAGAGCTCTCTATGGATGAGTTGACTTTTTTCTTGGTTTATGAACTACTGACCTTTGTTACTACTCTGCAACAGCTGCTTTTTTACAATACATTTGAGCCTTGAAAGCTTGAGTGTGCACCTCCTTATTAAATTAAGAGAGTTGAAGTGGAGGAGGAAAAGTGATATAAAATATTCCGAATCTAGAATTACCATAATGTCAACTGTGAAATGATTATGGTGATAAGAAATCATGACTCCCTCATGAAGGTAATTTTTATATATCAGTTAAAACTTTCTTGGTAATCTCTTTAGCATTCCAATGACAATCTAGAGAGGATACCCAGACAGAATGCAGCTTGAATATAAGCATATTAATTCCATTTGTTTAATAGGAATTATGCCTTTGGCAACCTCATCATAAATGTGTGCTTTAAAAACATTCAGATGTTGCCCAGAGATATGAAAAAGCAGTCACTTGCAACTTAATATAAATTTCCAAGTATGATTTTGCTCTACCTTTTCTAGTTTTTATCTGGCCTATCCAACTGAGTTCTAATTTGATTTTTTGTCTTTCAAAAAATGCCACAAACTGCCCAAATATAACACTCTACAGGAATTTGCTAGACTTTTTCATATAAATTAGGCCAATAGAGGTATTAAAAGACCTATGTGACTTGATTTCTATAACTTCACCAGGGTTTTTCTAAACCACACTAATTTAAGAAGTTTTTAATGGCTATAAATGTTTAATGAGGTTTGGAAAAATCTTCACATGCATGACTCTTCCAAAAACCCCAACCTTTTAAATAATTTAATATAAGTTGTGGTGGTTGATAGAGTATTGGATTAGAAATGAGGAAGCTCTGATTTCAAATTCTCCTGTGTGATCCTGAGCAATTCACTGTATCTCAACCTAGTTGAGGCAGCTAGATTAGGTTGCACAGTGGTTAGAGCACTGGGCCTCGAATCAGCAAGACTTGAGTTCAAATGCAACCTCAGATGCTTATTAGCTTTGTGGCCCTGGGCAAGTTACTTAATTCTATTTGCTTCAGTTTCCCCTATATGAAAATGAGCTGGAAATGGCAAACCCCTCCAATAACTTTGCCAAGAAACAGAGTCATGAAGAGGGTTTCAGAATGTGACTGAAACAACTGAATAATAACAGTGGTTTTCCTAGCTGTAAAATGAGGATAATAATACCTACCTCCAGTACTCTTATGTGTTTTAAAATGAATTAACATGTAAAGTGCCTTGCAAATTTTAAAGTACTTTATACATGTTAGCTATTATTATTTTGACAAATAAAATCATTTTAGAAGAAGCCAGGTGGTATAATGGATAGAGAAGCAAGCCTAGAGTCCAGAAGACCCAAGTTCACATCTGCCTTTAGGCACATCTAGCCTGTGTGATCCTGGACAAATCACTTAACCCTGTTTGCCTAGCCCTTACCCTTCTGTCTTAAGAGTTGGAAAGGGTTTAGAAACAAAAGCATTTTGAGTTGACCAAGTTCAAGTCTTGCCTCTACCATACCCTGACTGTGTGACCTTGGACTAGTCACTTGTCAGTGCTCTATGAAACTCTCTCAGACTGGAAGTTACAGAGGATATACCAACTACATTGGCAGTTTCCTCATCTCATTACCAGTAAAATCATAGGTCCAATCCCTGTCCTGTAATTAACATAGTGTTGGGTACAGCCTCACCAATGGGATTTTACAATGCATCCAAATATCCAAGTGATTAATTAGGCTATAAACTGCCCTAGTGCATTTCTCTCATTAAATCTCCCCACCCTACCCCCTACTGCCAAGCCCTAATAATGTAATTTCATTTTAAAAATAATTAAAATATATTGTTCAGTGTGTTATGAATCCTGTGTCCAGCTACAGTTCATTTTGGTCTGTTGTCTTATTGTGGGAGCACTTTGTTCTTTTGTGGAATAACCATGCTGGTTTTCCTCCTGGTCAGTTTTCAGTAAGTCCACTTGATTAGCCTACAGCTGCTAGCTGTTTGTTTCTTCACAAAATGCGGTACTTAAACAATAAATGAAACCATATGTCCAAAAGCTAACTTAAAGACAAATCGGTTCATTGTTTTCTGAAGAGGGAAGGCATTTCTCAGTTTGGGAAAAGGTTTGAAAGTACTTGGACACGAAGTTTCATAAACACTAAGATTTTAAATGCAATCATCAGAAATGAGTCCCTTTCATTACTCTGACAATCTGTACTGATGCATTGTTGGCTTTCAAAAGGATGATGGTCCTTCTGCCTCTCCTCTCTGAAGAACATGTATTTTGAGTTGCTTTCTAATAAATGGTCATGAATTTGTCCTAATCCAAGGTTGCCTGGGTCCCCTTATATATCATTTACAGTGAGAAAATAAAAATGGCCAAGTATAAAGATATCATTTACAGTGAGAAAATAAAAATGGCCAAGTATAAAGATTAACTAATGAATGATGAGCAGTACATTTCAAGATTTTTGTCTTCTCTCCAAAAACTTTTTTTGACTTTTTTTCTTTTCAAGTAGATTTTTAGTTGTATTAGCAAACAAAAAAGAGAGAGATGACCCATTGTGCCTAGGCTTAAAAGTATCTCCTTCCCTCCTCCAATCTGGTTTTTTAGTGATGTCTGATTCCTCATGACCCCATTTGGTATTTCTTGGCAAAGATATTGGAATAGTTTGCCATTTCCTTTTGCAGCTATTTGACAGATGAAGAAATTGATGTAGAACGTGTTAAGTGACTTGCCCAGGGTCACACACCTATATTAAGTGCCTTAAGTGAGATTTGAACTCAGGAAGATCAGCCTTCCTGAGTAGGCCTATCCCCCTATTCACTACCTCCAATGGAGGATTTTATTTACATGGGGTTTTTTTTTCTGAACTTAAACATCAATAAAGAAAGCATTGCACTATAAGAAGAAAAGGGCATTGATTGTATATGAAATAGTAAACTTTTTATGTATCATTTATCATCATATTTATCATCACATTTTTATGTATCATCACTTATTATGTATCACTTTTTTTGTATTCTTTTCTGACCCTTCTTTTTCTTTTATGTATTTTAAAATATATCTTTGTTGATGAGATTTTTCCCACCAATTCTATCCTTTCTTAGAGAAACCCTTCCTAGTGGAAAGTTAAGTATAAGTCAAGATAAACAAATCAGCCCTTCCCTTCCCCTTTCCTTTTCTTTCTCTCTCACCTTCTGTTACTGAGTATCCAAAGGAGAAGAGCAGTAAGGGCTAGGCATTTAGGATTAAGTGATTTGCTTGGTTCACCCAGTTAGGAAGTGTCTGGGGGTCGAATCCATACCCAGGATCTCCAGTTTCTAGGTCTGGTTCTCAATCCATTGAGCCACCTAGTTGTTCCCCTGCTCCTTTTTTTTTTTACATTTTCCTTTGGTTGAGAGTTGATAATTGTTCCTTTTTTTTTCCCCCAAAAGGCTCTTCCTAGTCTCTTCTTATTCCTGTCTCCTCTGATATTTTGTATATATCATATATTTTGTTGCTCAGTCAAGCCTGACTATGTGACCCCATGGACTTTATCCCCATGGGGTTTTCTTGGCCAAGACACTGAAGTGGTTTCCATTTCTTTCTCGTGCCCCTATTTTGCAGACGAGAAGCTGAGGCAAATAGGGATGAAGTGGCTTGCCCAGGATTATACAGCTAGTAAGTGAGGCTGGATTTGAACTCAGATCTTCCTGACTCCAGACCTGGTGCTCTACTTACTGCACCACTGAGCTGCCCCCACCCAATATCTTACATATACATAGTTATTTATATGTTATATCCTCCATTATAATTTGAGTTTCTTCCTAGTTGGGAATGTTCTTACTTTTCTATCTTCAGCATATAGCAAAAATACTGTCTAGCATAGGGTAAATATTTATTAAATCTTTTATTGACTTGACTGAGTAGTGCAATAGTTAATAACATTTGCCTTAGTGTATCTGTTTTAAAATAAAAGACAAACAAAAAAGTGAACAAACTCTTAGATGTTCATGAGAATAAAAGGTATAAGAGGAAGAAGATATACAAAGACTTCCTAGCCTTAGTTCAAACATCTTCACCAAACTCACCTGTAATTCTAACAACATGGCTTGTTCCCACAGTCACGATTCCATAGCCCAGGTCTGTAGGGCACATGGCTGGCATGCTCCATCCACAGTTCCTGGGAAACTACAGGCTCCAGCACAGCTGCTCTAAGGTTGCCCTCTTTTCTTCTAGGTGATGATTAGGGCTTCTGCTCTTCCTCTCCATTAGATTATGAGGGATAGCTAACAAGTCAAAGTTTGGCTGTCGGTCAAAAAGCTAGAGCAGCTCCTTGGGGGACTGAGAAGAGTGTGATAGTGATTTCCTACCGGCTAGCAGCCATTGACCCCCAACACCCTGATACACATGGAAAATAATGACAAGTCAAACACTAGCTTTACTTCTTTACTCCCTGAGCAGTTCATTTTTCCTGCCTGGGCTTTACTTTTCTTATCGGCAAAACACAGTTAAAAGAGGGGATAGATAAAGCTCTAAAGTCCATGGCAAGTCTAAAATTCTCTGGTCCTTAGAAAAGTGTAGCCTGGCCTCTTGCTAAAAATAAATAAATAAATTACATTGGGGAATATTCTTTTTTTCCTAGTTTTATTAATAGAATTTATTTACAAGTGTTTCAGTCCCTCTCTCCCCTCCCCACACCATTGAGGGTATTATCCAGGAGACAAATTTGTATATGTAAATTATGCCTTTCAGATTTCCATTTTTCAGTTCATTCTATGGAGGTAACATTCACAATTTATTTTTCAAGTATTAAATCTGCAGCAGGGTATAATGTTCTCTTGGTTCTACTCATACCTTCTAGCTAATAGTATTCAATACCTTCTATGTACTTAATGTTAGAACATTATGTACTTTTAGACACTGTAAATAACAGATTCTTTTTTAAAGAGCACAATCTCTACCTTCAAGAAGTTTAAAATCCAATATCGATGATAAATATACAGATTATACAGATGAGTGGGAATGCAAGATAGTGTTAGAGGCAAAGGGAAATAATGCTCTTTGGAGAAGGAAGTGACCTGATTCTATGATCCCTTTAGTGATGGTTCAGTGAAGCCTTCCCTCTAAACGTAGTTCCCGAGCTATACCTTGAAGTAAAAGATCATGAAGAATCAAAAACAACAAAAAAAGACAAAGGAACAAGTTCCAGGCATGGGAAATAGCTTTTGTGAATACATAGTAAATAGATTTGATATACTAGTAAGGTAAGGATCAAAGGAACAAGGTATCAGTCCAAACTGAAGAAGAAAACAAAGCTCAATCCAAAGCCTACAAGTTTTATAATTGACTGTGCCAACTAGATATAGCTTTTGTTTCCTGCTGGCTAGCTGGGGATAAGACATCTAAGTATTCAAAACATAGGATCATCTACTTATTTAAAGGTGGAGAGGACTTTAAAGACAATCTAATCCAACACCCTCATGTTACTAATGAGGAAAGTTTGCTCATCAGTAAAATGAAGGGGTTGGACTAGTTGGCCTCTGAAGTCCTTGCAAACTCACAATCTGTGACCTTTTGTTTTTAACAATATCAAGAGATATAACTAGGCTGAGAAAGTCATATGACTTCAAATGTAGATATCATTTCACTGTATTCCATTTCCTCTTATTGGTAGTAATGAAAAATAATTTCCATTAGTACTTCTGGAAATTCTCATTAATTTTGGTTTTGTTGGAAACACATAGGGCAGGAATGGTGGTGAATGCTTGTGATTATTTCCACTGGGGAGGCTGAGGCTGCTGAATTGATAGAGCTTAGCTCAATGAGCTAAGATAACTGGAGTGGCGGTCAACACTAAGTTAATTACCAATATGGGGAGCCACTGAGAGCTCTTGGGAGCCAAGAGGCTACTTTAGGAACTACAAAATGACTGATATAAAAAATGGAGCAGGCCAATGGTTCTGAGCCAATCAGTTATGGGTCTGTGAGTGTGGTCATAGCATTTTGCAGCCTGGATAAGGCAGGGAGACCCAATTCTCTAACAAAAACAGACTAAAATGTGATTTATCCAGTATAATAGCGAATATTACCATGTAACAAAAATAACATTCATATAATATTTACTATGTGTCAGGGACTATGCCAAGTACTTTACAAATATTATCTTATTTGATCCATACAGCAAGCCTTAGAGATAGGTACTGTTATTATCCACATTTTACAGTTGAGGAAACTGGGACAAAAAAGAAGTTAAGTGACTTGCCTAGAGTCATGTAGCTGGTATGTATCTGAGGTTAGATTTGAATTAAAATCTTCCTAACTCCCAGTACTCTATGTACGTTGCTTCCTGTCTGCCTACATATTGCTACAGAGTTCGTGGTTAGTGATACTTTGGCATTTTTTGCCTGGTGACTAAGGATGTTGGAAGAAAAGGTTAGTCTTGTTTTGTATTGACACCAAGAATATAAGACTTGCTTCACATACAAATAAAGCTCTCTATACACAAAACTATCTGCATTTTAATTTTGTTTTTTTCTGGCTTCAAGAACAGCTTATCCACTTAATTCTCATTTTACTCTGTTAAGCTTAGAAGTCTTCAATAGATAACATTTTCAGCTTTCTAACAATCTGCTCTGAAAATAAAATGCTCTAAAGGTCATTTTGCCTAGACCCAGTCAATGTTTTAGTTATTCATGACCTCTTTGTATGAATGAATAGTCTTATTTCACCATTGTATAGGAAGATGTTTGTCAATTCCATAAAACATTTCAACAATACCTTACTGTTTAGAACTTTATCCCCATGCTTTTCAGTCATATATCTTGTATTCCTGCTTTTCATATCTAAACAATATTTTTTCTTCCATATCCATCACCTCATTTTTTCCAATGCTTAAGGTTATTATACTCAAGGTATTAAAGTCCCCTGAGATTGCTCATGCTAATACAGCTACTGTTCTATCACAGGGAGATGATGTGGATGTCCAATAATAATAATAAACAGAAAACCTGGCATTTTTATAATGCTCAGTGATTTTCAAAGTGATTTAGTTGTATCCTCATTTGAATCAATATTATGAGAGCAAGGATTGTTTGATGGAAAATGAGCTTCTTGAAGGGAAGAACTGTATTTATTCTGGCTTTGTATCTCTAGAGTCTAGCACAATGCCTTATACATAGCTGGTATTATAATAATCTAGGTCTTCAAAAATTAGATGAGAATTTTTTTTTCTGTAACTTGTTGAAATGATTAATAAGCAGATCTTCCCTTCTGTTTTACTTATAAGGTTAAATTTTTCAAAATCAGGAATTATCCAATATATAATTTAAAAAATTTATTATCCCTAGTTCTACTTTTCATAAATTATCATGTTATTTCTTGTTCTGAGTATATATCTGAGAACATTTCATTGATTTGTTTAGGGAAGGAGGTCTGTAAAGTGCATGACCCCATGGTAGGAGATGTATAACCAAAATAAAGCATGGTTATCTCAATGTCTCTTTGCTACTCAATAAATTTCATTAGTTTTCTCTTACTTGGAACATCAAATATAAACTTCTCCATCTGACTCTTAAATCCCTTCGCAGCATGTCCCCAGCCTAGCTTTACAGCCTTATATTACTTTCCTTCCTGTTACTTGTATTCCAGCTAAACTGGCCTTGCTTGTTTCTCACAGTCATAAAAAAACATAGCTAATGCATCGAAGCATGAATGGAAAATTAAGATATGAAACCATCCATTAAGCAGAGCCAGGTAAAAGGAATAGATTTGTAATAAAAACTCTCCTATATTGAAATCAGAGAATGACTTTGGCTTACTGTTTTTGCTGTGTGGTCAATACATTCTTATAGAGAAATAATTCCTTTAAAAAATCCTACATATTCACTGATGGTTGTTGCCTATTGTTTGGTTGTATGTTTAAAAAAATTATGCTTGGCTAGCCAATTAATCAAAATAATTGAATAATTAATTACTAACAATGTTGACAAGTCTTCCTTATCCCTCAGGTTTCTCTTTAACCAGAATGAAGCATATTCAATTAAATTGTTCTTAAGAGCAAAAAAAAGGAAAAAAAAGTCTTTGTATCACTAATAAATTAAGAATATTTTAAATACTGTTTATTTCATATTAATCTGATCCTTTTAAAATTTCTTTTTGGGAATATGTTTTATAATATACATAATATATTAATATTAGTAGCAAGATAGGGATAGGAGTTGGACCTAACATTGCACTGACTTTGGCACCTCCAAATGGGAAAACTATTTCTGCCAGTACAGGTGGCTTCTTATGTGCAACTTTACAGTCTTAGACTCTTGAATTGCTTAGATTTAATGGGTTAAGTGACTTGCCCTGGATGATGTGATATGGGACTTTCCCAACCATTATGTGATTTGGGATTCAAGGTCTGCTGGTTTTGAGACCTGTTGTCTATCTATACCCATAGCTGCCTCTTGGCTAATTGTACGTATATATATATATATATATATATATATATATACACACATAGGCTAGAGGTACATACTTAAAATTTCTCTAATGTTAGGGATTTATCATTGAAAGTTTAGAGACCACTGGTTTAACATACTCAGATTTTCAAAAATAACCAACAAATTTTAAAGTTTAGGGAAGAATTTTTTGCTAAAACGAACTTGCTTCATTTAAAAACTAAGAACAATGATACCTTTTTCTAGCACAAACACTCTTTTTGAAATTCTTTGGCATAAAAATTTCAGCATATTTGGCACTAATAAAAGGAGTCTTATGTTCTGCCCTTGTATCACCAAACTGCTTTGCAAACAACCTTCTCTCTTTTTTAGTTTTTTTAAATATAAATTTTAATTAGATTTAGAATTCTAAAATAGAAGTGTCAAATATGTGACCCACAACATGCCTGAGTGCAGCCTGAACCATATTAAAATGTAATTGGGGAATATTAACAAAAATAAATGTAAATACAGTATACCATAAGCTGTGCTGTATTTTAAAACAAAATACATGGTCCACAGGGATCCTTAAATACAGTTTAGTAGTGCCCATTTCTGTTTGATTTTGACTATTGAAAGATTATGAAAACTTGAAAACTCCATATAGCTCCTCATTTATGTTTCTTGATACAAATGATGTGAAGTCTATAATGTTTACAGATTTCACAATGGGGTCATTGCATTTTTAACTAATGGATTTTAACTAATGGACTTTGCATCATCCTGACATGATTTGTGTTCTATCAGTGGGGAATTTAGTGCAAAGTCCTTTGTTATATAAAAACTTTAAAACAATGGTTCTCAACCTTTCTAATGCTGTGATCCAGCAATACAGTTCCTCATGTTGCGGTGACCCCAAACCAAAAAATTATTTTGGCGGCTACTTCAAAACTGTAATTTTGCTACAGTTATGATTCAGAATGTAAATACCTGATATGCATTATGTATTCTCATTGCTACAAAATGAGAGGTAGAGAACCACTGGTTTAAAAAGCCTGAACATAGAACATTATTTAATATTATAATGAATATCTAAACCCAAAGGCTAACATTATTGTAGTGAGAGAATCCCCATATTCTAAAGAAATAAAGGGATAAAACAAGGATTGCCCTTCTCCATACTGTTGTTTTATATTTAGAAACATCCTAATGATAAGACAAGAGACAAAGGCACAAAGAGATGACAAGATCATCTCCATAGTTAATGTGATGATTTACTTTGGGGAAAAAGTCTCATCAAAGAAACCAATCTAGGCAGTTAGAAAGTCTCAGAAATAATAAATTACATAATGAATCCACAAAAAATTATCAGTATTTTAAAGCAGAAATCAGTGGAGTACTATGTCAGAACATTTCTGTATCTATTGACTATGTGGTTTGAAATATTTTTATCTTTTAAGACGTTCATATGAGTTGATTTCCCAGTGTTGAATCCTTTTTACCTTTCTAGTTCTTACTCAGGATCACCTGAAATTTCATTACCATGAAGACTTGGTTAGTTATGTTTTAATTCAACACCTTCTCTTGATCCTCATTTGCCTTTTGCCTCTGAAGGACTTGGAGAGTACATCAATACACTCCTCTCAAGGCCTTCCTTTGCAGAGGACTCAGAACATTGCAGGAATCTCTTCACTTTCCAACAGCAGCTGTGCTTGGTTAATTCACTTGAGTGTCATGCCCCCATGCTTGGCTACCACCCAGTGCTCCCCTTTTCTTTTTACCTTCCTTTTGAATATTATCTTCCCACATTAAATTGTAAGATTCTTGAAAGCAGGGACCATCTTTTTGAAAATTATATCTCCAGTGCTTAACATAGTACCTGACAGATAGTAGACATGTAATAAATATTTTTTTTGAGCTAAAGTCCTTGTGAAAACTTTTGGGTATGACACCATAGTTTTTGTTAGGTTTTTATTTTAAAATTTTTGCATCAATATTAATTAGTGATACATTTGTTCTTTAGGTAGTGATTTTATTGAGTGATTTTTTTTCCCCTTTGGTCTCTTCCAAGTTTAGCTTTTGAGACCTCACTAGGTTCACAAACAGAGGTTGGTAGTGTTGCCTTAATTTTTGAGAATAATTTGTACATCATGGGTAGTTACTGCTTTTTAAACTTGATGAAATCTACTTGTAAATCCATTTCGACCAAGATTCTTCCCTATTCTGACTTTGATAGTTATTTTATGGCTGGTTCAATTTTTTTTCTTTCTTTCTGAGATTGGATTAAGATATTTATTTAGAGATTTATTCATTTGGATATGTCTTTTTGAATCTTCATTCCTTATTTTGGTCCCTTAACTTCCTTTTTATCAATGGGAGAGGCCTACCCATTTTGTTAGTCTTTTCAAAAGAACTAGTCTATAATTTTATTTACCATTTTTATATTTCTTTTGTTTCCTATCTTTGCTTTTGTTTGCTGCATTAATTACTATTACTTTAATTCTTAGAATCATATGTTAGAAGGCTTATCTAATAGGTAAACATTTTCTTTAAAAATTATACTTAATATTTCTGTTAAATTTTAAAATATAATTCCTTTGTGCTGTAACACATCTTTTTTTAAAAGTACCTTGTGGAGTTGAGAAATATCTATAGTCTTTATTGTTCAAATTTGAAAGATGCCATAAATTCCAGTTCTACAACCACAATCCTCTATCAGGCAGTATGATGTAGTATAGATGGAAATGCAGACCACTAAACCTTACAGCAGGATCTCTTATGTGCCAGCTACATATTGACTAAGGAAATGATATAGGGGGACAGGTTGGTAGCTCATTGAATAGAGAGCCAGGACTAGAGATGGGAGGTTCTGGATTCAAATCTGACCTCAGATACTACCTAGCTATGTGACTGTGTCCAAGTCACTTAACCCCTATTGCCTAGCTCTTTCCTCTCTTCTGTCTTGAAGATAATACACAGTATTAATTCTAAGATGGAAGGTAAGGGTTTATGATAAGGAAAAAAATCTATATATAAATAACATCAATGTTTTGTTATGTTTTAATTTATTTTGTTCAATATTTCCCAATTGCATTTCATCTGACTTGGACAGCATTAGGGAGTATATCATATGTTTGTTGCTACCTCTGCTGTAGTGGATAGAAAATTGGCTTTAAAAGACTTGAGTTCAGGTTCTGTCTCTGGCACAAACTGACTGCTTGCCCACCCTGGCCTAGCTCCTTCAACTTTTAGTACCTGATATTGCTATAAAAATTTTGGAGAAGGAGTGACATGAATCAGCACAAGGAGTTTCTTTAACTGAGAAAGAGAATTGAAAATGAAATCTCAGGTTCATTTCCTATTCCTATGGATGTTTGAAGTAAACCTGAAAAGAAAGGCTAAAGTCAGACTGTGACTGATAATAAATGCCAGACTCAGGAGGTTATATTTTATCCTGGAGGCAATAGGGAATTGCAGTAGGCTTTTAAGAACTTTTAAAACCTTTAGATAGCCTTTCAAGGTTGTTGTTTGTTTGTTTTTTTTTGTCAATATTTTGTGCTTTTGAATTCATATGCAATCCTGGACCAAACAATTAAATTTTTGTTTAATCCACTTTTCTAAAGAGAAGGGCCCTCAAAGTTCATTATACGTTTGAAGGTAACTGTCAAAAAATAGCTTCTTTATCAATTTCTTTAAAAAGAGGCCATGAAATATTTTAACTCTGACGACAAAGTTTTATTTAATTCTATTTTCTTTTTTAATCACCCTTGCTGAGAGGATAACAATAAAATCTTCTGCAATTATTGTAGTAGTTTGTAACTCAGTTACCCTTTCTTTATTAATTTAGTATGTTTAATATAAATAATGGTTAATTATTTGTGGTACATTTTAAATGTAATATAGTTTCCTTGTTTATCTCAATGTACATTTGCTTTGTCTAATTAACGATGGCATCTCCTGCTTTTTGGGAATTTCCTGATGCCTAGAACATTTTGTTCTGACTTCATTTTCATTTTGGTTGTCTATTTTTTAGGGTTTTTTTTTTGTATACAACAAATTATGGAGATGTGTTTTGATATGAAATCTACTATTAGTCTAATTAATTAGATAGTGAGCTCATTGAGGGCAAGGGCTGTTTTCTGCCTCTTTTTGTATCTCTAGTGCGTTCCATGGTGACTGGAACAGTGGATTATTTATTGATTCTTTCACTTATAGGATTATTAATTCCATTATCACACTTAAAATTAGGATCAGTAGACTTGTGCTTTCCTTTATTCCTTTTATATATTAACTTTTTCTACCCTTTATCTTAAGTCATTACTTAGCTCCACATTAGTTTTTCTTATAGTACTTTAATACGATCCTATCTCTGTAGACACCATTCCTTTTCCATTTACTTCTTTTCTTATCCAGAGTCACAAATGAAAACAAGTCTTCATTCCAAGCCCAGTGCTCTATCCATTATTTCACCTCATTGTCCCCAGCATCCTAAGCCATCAGCAATCACCTAGATTTGAGTGATTCTGGAAGAGAGAGTGAGACTCATAACTTTGTGAAACTCTGCTTTCCTTAAATCCAATTTATATGCAAGTCAAAAGAGAGCACTAACAGTGCCATTTTGGTCCTCTTCAAGTAGGAAGGACAACCATATACCCATTCTCATAAATTCCTTGAATTTACTTTAATTGTTCATTTCATTTCCTCTTATCTGCTCCTCCTCTTTTAATTTCTCTTTCCCTTTTCAGTTAGACATTTTTTATAAAAATTTCCTGTACTAACCTCCCCTCCTATGTCCTAGTTTCAGTACCATATTGAGATACCCTTTTTCTTTCATTTTCTTTTATTCTTTAATTCTTTTTCCCCCCTCTCCATGTCCCTCTAAAAGTAGAGTTTCTTGTGTGGCACATTTCATTTCCTTGCTTTATCCCATTTCATTATTATTGTTTTTGTAGATCTTACCCACTCCCCCTTTTTTGTGATAATTATGTTTAAATTCTTATCCCTTTCTCTTTCCCCTGCTTTCTTTTTCTTCTCTTTTCTTTCTGCCCTCTTCTCAAGCATGCAAAAAGAGACCTAAGCAAAATGAACTATTATAAAGAGATGTGATACAAAATTACTCAATGGAAGAGGAAAGTTTGTAGACCCAGCAGATAAGAAATAACAATAATTTCAGAATGGTTTGAAGTGAAACAAAATATAAAGAGAAGGTTTTAAGAAAAAAAAATTAGGCCAGAAATCAAAGCCTTTGACAGAATTTTTAAAAATGCAAAACAACAATATATAGAATTTAGGACATACAGTAGAGATTCTCTCGTAAATAGGTTCTGAGAGATAATAACAGATTTGGAAACCAAAAATTTAGAAGAGGGGGAAGTGTTGGCAAAGGAGAAGCAAAAGCCTTCGGCCTTAAAAGAACACAGGTATGCTATACGAGTCAAAGGTCTTAGCTGTTTTAATTATGGTATATGGTTAAATATGCTGGTCTAAACCTATTTTCTTCTACTTAATCACTTGAAATGGCTGAATGTTATAATAACTTCTACACTGCTCCAAAGATCAATTTTTTTAAAAATTTTAAAAAGATATAAAGATGGAAATTCTTCTCAAAAGAAGTAAAAAAAGAAAAGGAGATCAGGGCTTTTGGGGTAAGTGATCTCCCCAAAGCAATAGATCCCCAGAAGACTAGAAAGGCAGACCTAGAACTCAGTTGCAGAGGTAGAAGAAAAATTGTCTGGCTCTTGGTTCTGCATCTGGTTCAATGGATTATGTGGCCTAAGGATTAAAATTTAAATTCTTTTTTTTCTAAAATGTAGTCAGTATCCTAGGTAAAAGCAATTTCCAAGGTAGTCAAAAGCAGTTCAGGAAGATACAAACCAATAAAAGGAAAGGGGCAGGACATTTTTAAAAGTTATCAAGGCTTTTCCCTGGGGCATCATGATAAAATCTGCTATTATATATATATATATATATATATATATATATATATATATATATATATATATATATATATATATTCTTGCCAAAAGGCCCTGCAGTTGGATCCCAGATGAATCTACTCGAGGGCAAGTTAACTCATACCGCTCCAGTTCTACACAACTCCCTTGCTCACAATTTTTACCTAATATTGTGAGATTGAGATTTAAACCTCCCTAGTTTAACTTGGTTTTTCCAAGCAAAATACTAATCAATTGAAGCAATATTTTCATATTTATAAAGCTAGACAAAGTATTTAACTCATTTTTGAAGGAACAAGAGAATATGGTTAAACTTTAATAGGGAGGAGGTCAGAAGAATTGGGAGAATAGGAAGGGAAAGTACTGAATTAAACTGAATTAATACTTCTTAGATTAGAACCCATATTTCCTGATTGACTAATTTTTACAGGAATAAGGAAAACCTAGAGGAATGTCTTGGGGAAGCAGGAGGAAAAATAGGATCTTGTCTTAAGAGGAGAGAGAGGGACATGTACGGTTTTATGTTCAAGAGAGAAGGGAAAGAGCACTAAGAAACCAAGCTTGTTATTAGAGTGGGAATTGAGTTATGATATGGAAGTCAGATACTTGTTTTCTCTAGAGGGAGGGGGCAGTGCAAAGTGGATTTAAAAATTGGTTGTTTGGAGGAAGAACAGGTCATCCAGGAGATCTTTTCTAAGCTATGTTCTTCCTCCTCAGAAGGCAAATCTCACCTTCACTCCACATATGACTTTCTCACCCATATGTATTTTAGAGGAGAAAGAAAGAAAAGAAGGAATTTTAGAGAAATTATATCCTATTTTCAGCATGGGCAAGTAATAACTTAAAAGTCTTGGAAGCAATTCTTCATGTTAGGTCTTAGCTTTCTCTCTTTACTTCAGTCTGTCTCCATCATGATTTGATATTTCTAGGAGGAGATTTCTCAAAAAACTGATCCATTAAACTATAGGTGAGACATAGAGATTTGTAATTGTACTTATAGTTGTGACACAAAGAGAAGGGACTAAAGGCTATTGGATTTTTTTGGTTTTGAGTTGGGGATTTTTTGGCTTTCAGAAGTCTCTTCTTTATGTGAAGGTTAGCATAAAATAAAGAACAAGTAAATGAGAAGCCAGTGAAATGGGATATTAGATTTTAAAGTATCATAGAACTGGGGAAGAGTAATGAGAATAATGAATTAAATTAATATTTCTTGGAAAGAATTGGGATACAAATTAAGATTGGGGGTGGAGGATAGAGAGTAATTCTAACCATATTCTTATCTATGCTGAGAAAGGAAAAGGTTAAAAAAAAAGTGCCTAGGTAAGAATAAAGAATTTGGGCTGGGAAAAAATAATTGGAGGGGAGGGGGAGAAGAACTAGCGGAAGGAAACTAAGATCAACTAGTTTAATTGAAACAAACCCAGAGGGATTGAGGGCTAATTTAAAAGGTGTAAAAAAAAAAGAAATAAACAGAATAGAATAGTAAAAAATTTCATTCAAGGTAACTACAAAATGCAGATAAAATGTCCATGTTAACTTCCTAAAACAAACCCAATAGATTCAGCTACAAAACACTTTACAGAAATAAGAAAGACTTAAATAGTTGGAGAGAATAATTTTTCATGGTTTAGTGTATCAGTGGGAAAAAATTAACCTAGATATTTAGTGCTACCAAGAGATTATTTTATAGAGCTTAGTGGCTTTTTCAAATAATCCAATTATCAGTAGAGTTCAAGGGAATTAAAGAAAAAACAGGGAGGGGTTTGAAGATGTTTTGGAATTAACAGATTTCAAATTATATAGTAAAATAGTAGTCAAAGTCAGATTTGAAAACACAAGGATGAGTACAGGCCCATCAGTCTATCCCCTGTGTCTGACTGCCCTCAAATATATTTACCTGAGTAAATTTAGTTGAGTAAAAGCAGCCATAATTTTATCATTGTGCATATTTTCTATACCAGTTTCCTCCAAAGTGGAAGCTTCTACAGGAAGCCTTTTCCAATGCTTTTTAATTCTAGTACCTTTCCTATGTCAATTATTTCTTATTTTCCATATATATGTACACACACACACCTTTCTTGCAATGTTTCTTGCTTCCCCCATTAGATTGTGAACTCCTTCAGGGTAGGTATTGTCTTTTGCCTCTTTTTGCACCCTTAGCATCATGCTCTTCAATAGTAGGAATATTGACTGCATCCCATCAATCAACTTGAAGCTAGATGGATTCTCATCTTTCTTAATTGTTGTCAGTAGTGAATGAAACATTCCCAACATAATTACTCTTATCCCTCTGGCACTCCCTCATTCCCTCCCCACTCTCCATTGAGCAAACTCTCTACTTCTGTGATGATGCTTTAAGAAGACACATGCCCCAAACTGAATTCATTCTCATCTTTCCCCTTCCTTCCTCAAGCTTCCTCACTTCCAGAACTTCCTTATTTCTGTCAAAGGCACCACCACACTTCTAGTTTC